>NW_028126416.1:0-1274726 GCF_965194825.1 Balaenoptera physalus | reverse complement strand
AGGGCCTGAAGCCATCCTGCGCTTTTGCGGCCAGCTCCCAAAAAAGCGACTTGTAAAATGGAGCTTCAGGGCACTGCAATTCACAAACCTGCAGAGTTATAAATGATAACTCTCGTCCACAAATATATTGAGGGAAGGCAAAGAAGAGGATTTGAAATCAAGGCAGAATTGCAGGAAACAGATTTCAGGAGGTAGATTCGAATCGCCTTTAAAGCACATGAAAAGCGGCAAAACGTTGACAATGATGCCCTTGGCCAAAAAGGGCGTATGCGTTTTTTCCTGAATATATTCAGGAAAAAACGCATACGCCCTTTTTGGCCAACCAAGCAACCTGGAAAGGCAAATCAGCGCTACAAAGAAGTCTCGCTTCCCATCGGTCAAAAGGGCCATGCTGAAAAAAGTGTCAAAACCAGGAATGCAGGACAGGCCATGGAGAAATGGGAGCCTTGCTACACTGATGGGCGGGATGTAAATCGCCAACAGCCACTCTGGAGAAGTGTACGGTGTGTCCTGAAACATCTAAAAAACACAGCTTAGAGAGCATAGGGCACTTCCACGCATGGGGGGATAAAGTGGGAAAATTGAAAATCAGCAAGACACAAGCACCCCAAAGTTTAGGGCTGCTCTGTTGACAAGGACCTCCACTTCATTCCACCTTAAATATCCCAGGAAAGCGAAAAATGGATCAAAAAGTTGTGGTCCTTATGTACAATGGAATATCACTCAGCCATGAAATCAATGTCATAAGGCTAGTAGCAGCATGATGAGTGGATTTAGGTAAGACGATTCTAAGTGAAATAAGTCACACAGAAAAGGACACTTCTCATAAGGTGTCACTTATAGAGGGAATGTAAAAACCGTTACACTTGAACTGAATTACAAAACAGAACAGAGTCACACATGCAGAAAACACACTATGGCTGCTTAACGGGAAAGGTGAGGTGGGGTGATACATAAAACAAGAGTTTCAAATTAGCTCAGATACCGTTCCATAAACCCAATATGTAATAGACAAGACCTACTCCTTGCTCAGAGAACTGGACTCAACACGCCCGATTCACCGCACAAGAATATATCTGACTAGTAATAATCTTAAAACCTATGTATTGATATCTCTCTGTTAGTGTGTCAAGTGGGTGTAAAGCGGCATAAACACAGCCGTGAAAAGCAGCTAAACCCCATTATAAAAATAAATGACTTTTAAAAACCCATGAAACAAAGACAGGGAAAGAGAGAGAAATTCTTACACAATTCGTTCAGGGGCTGTGATGCAACCTGGATTGATCATATCTAGACCCACAGCTGGATGAGACATAAGGGTGGACACTCTTGGGGCTGAGAGGTTTGGTGAGGTTGGGTGAACAAACGCAGACCCTTTAAAGTAATACTGCGTGCTACCCATCGCATGGGTCCCAAATCTCCAGGTTCAAGGGCATCTTCCTACATCGAAAACATGCATGAGAAACCCAGAAGATGGTACACCGTGTGATGGGGAAAGGTTTCTAAAACGCACCTCATTTCTCATCTCCTTGTGCTCGGGTTCGCCATTCCAGCCACTTTACTAGCAATCTCCCTACTTGGAGCATCAGCACCTTTAACCTCCTGTTCCGTACAGGTTGCAATTTGTCCTGAGGATGAACGGGAAGACGGGGAACCAATGAGAGACTAGCTCTTGGTGTTGGGACAGGCACAGGTCACTCTATTTTCCCATCAGGAAGAAGAATTAACCACAGGCTCAGCCTGCCCCCCGGAACCAGAACAGGGCCTGAAGCCATCCTGCGCTTTTGCGGCCAGCTCCCAAAAAAGCGACTTGTAAAATGGAGCTTCAGGGCACTGCAATTCACAAACCTGCAGAGTTATAAATGATAACTCTCGTCCACAAATATATTGAGGGAAGGCAAAGAAGAGGATTTGAAATCAAGGCAGAATTGCAGGAAACAGATTTCAGGAGGTAGATTCGAATCGCCTTTAAAGCACATGAAAAGCGGCAAAACGTTGACAATGATGCCCTTGGCCAAAAAGGGCGTATGCGTTTTTTCCTGAATATATTCAGGAAAAAACGCATACGCCCTTTTTGGCCAACCAAGCAACCTGGAAAGGCAAATCAGCGCTACAAAGAAGTCTCGCTTCCCATCGGTCAAAAGGGCCATGCTGAAAAAGTGTCAAAACCAGGAATGCAGGACAGGCCATGGAGAAATGGGAGCCTTGCTACACTGATGGGCGGGATGTAAATCGCCAACAGCCACTCTGGAGAAGTGTACGGTGTGTCCTGAAACATCTAAAAAACACAGCTTAGAGAGCATAGGGCACTTCCACGCATGGGGGGATAAAGTGGGAAAATTGAAAATCAGCAAGACACAAGCACCCCAAAGTTTAGGGCTGCTCTGTTGACAAGGACCTCCACTTCATTCCACCTTAAATATCCCAGGAAAGCGAAAAATGGATCAAAAAGTTGTGGTCCTTATGTACAATGGAATATCACTCAGCCATGAAATCAATGTCATAAGGCTAGTAGCAGCATGATGAGTGGATTTAGGTAAGACGATTCTAAGTGAAATAAGTCACACAGAAAAGGACACTTCTCATAAGGTGTCACTTATAGAGGGAATGTAAAAACCGTTACACTTGAACTGAATTACAAAACAGAACAGAGTCACACATGCAGAAAACACACTATGGCTGCTTAACGGGAAAGGTGAGGTGGGGTGATACATAAAACAAGAGTTTCAAATTAGCTCAGATACCGTTCCATAAACCCAATATGTAATAGACAAGACCTACTCCTTGCTCAGAGAACTGGACTCAACACGCCCGATTCACCGCACAAGAATATATCTGACTAGTAATAATCTTAAAACCTATGTATTGATATCTCTCTGTTAGTGTGTCAAGTGGGTGTAAAGCGGCATAAACACAGCCGTGAAAAGCAGCTAAACCCCATTATAAAAATAAATGACTTTTAAAAACCCATGAAACAAAGACAGGGAAAGAGAGAGAAATTCTTACACAATTCGTTCAGGGGCTGTGATGCAACCTGGCTTGACCATATCTAGACCCACAGCTGGATGAGACATAAGGGTGGACACTCTTGGGGCTGAGAGGTTTGGTGAGGTTGGGTGAACAAACGCAGACCCTTTAAAGTAATACTGCGTGCTACCCATCGCATGGGTCCCAAATCTCCAGGTTCAAGGGCATCTTCCTACATCGAAAACATGCATGAGAAACCCAGAAGATGGTACACCGTGTGATGGGGAAAGGTTTCTAAAACGCACCTCATTTCTCATCTCCTTGTGCTCGGGTTCGCCATTCCAGCCACTTTACTGGCAATCTCCATATTGGAGCATCAGCACCCTTCACCTCCTGTTCCGTACAGGTTGCAATTTGTCCTGAGGATGAACGGGAAGATGGGGAACCAATGAGAGACTAGATCTTGGTGTTGGGACAGGCACAGGTCACTCTATTTTCCCATCAGGAAGAAGAATTAACCACAGGCTCAGCCTGCCCCCCGGAACCAGAACAGGGCCTGAAGCCATCCTGCGCTTTTGCGGCCAGCTCCCAAGAAAGCGATTTGTAAAATGGAGCTTCAGGGCACTGCAATTCACAAACCTGCAGAGTTATAAATGATAACTCTCGTCCACAAATATATTGAGGGAAGGCAAAGAAGAGGATTTGAAATCAAGGCAGAATTGCAGGAAACAGATTTCAGGAGGTAGATTCGAATCGCCTTTAAAGCACATGAAAAGCGGCAAAACGTTGACAATGATGCCCTTGGCCAAAAAGGGCGTATGCGTTTTTTCCTGAATATATTCAGGAAAAAACGCATACGCCCTTTTTGGCCAACCAAGCAACCTGGAAAGGCAAATCAGCGCTACAAAGAAGTCTCGCTTCCCATCGGTCAAAAGGGCCATGCTGAAAAAAGTGTCAAAACCAGGAATGCAGGACAGGCCATGGAGAAATGGGAGCCTTGCTACACTGATGGGCGGGATGTAAATCGCCAACAGCCACTCTGGAGAAGTGTACGGTGTGTCCTGAAACATCTAAAAAACACAGCTTAGAGAGCATAGGGCACTTCCACGCATGGGGGGATAAAGTGGGAAAATTGAAAATCAGCAAGACACAAGCACCCCAAAGTTTAGGGCTGCTCTGTTGACAAGGACCTCCACTTCATTCCACCTTAAATATCCCAGGAAAGCGAAAAATGGATCAAAAAGTTGTGGTCCTTATGTACAATGGAATATCACTCAGCCATGAAATCAATGTCATAAGGCTAGTAGCAGCATGATGAGTGGATTTAGGTAAGACGATTCTAAGTGAAATAAGTCACACAGAAAAGGACACTTCTCATAAGGTGTCACTTATAGAGGGAATGTAAAAACCGTTACACTTGAACTGAATTACAAAACAGAACAGAGTCACACATGCAGAAAACACACTATGGCTGCTTAACGGGAAAGGTGAGGTGGGGTGATACATAAAACAAGAGTTTCAAATTAGCTCAGATACCGTTCCATAAACCCAATATGTAATAGACAAGACCTACTCCTTGCTCAGAGAACTGGACTCAACACGCCCGATTCACCGCACAAGAATATATCTGACTAGTAATAATCTTAAAACCTATGTATTGATATCTCTCTGTTAGTGTGTCAAGTGGGTGTAAAGCGGCATAAACACAGCCGTGAAAAGCAGCTAAACCCCATTATAAAAATAAATGACTTTTAAAAACCCATGAAACAAAGACAGGGAAAGAGAGAGAAATTCTTACACAATTCGTTCAGGGGCTGTGATGCAACCTGGATTGACCATATCTAGACCCACAGCTGGATGAGACATAAGGGTGGACACTCTTGGGGCTGAGAGGTTTGGTGAGGTTGGGTGAACAAACGCAGACCCTTTAAAGTAATACTGCGTGCTACCCATCGCATGGGTCCCAAATCTCCAGGTTCAAGGGCATCTTCCTACATCGAAAACATGCATGAGAAACCCAGAAGATGGTACACCGTGTGATGGGGAAAGGTTTCTAAAACGCACCTCATTTCTCATCTCCTTGTGCTCGGGTTCGCCATTCCAGCCACTTTACTAGCAATCTCCCTACTTGGAGCATCAGCACCTTTAACCTCCTGTTCCGTACAGGTTGCAATTTGTCCTGAGGATGAACGGGAAGACGGGGAACCAATGAGAGACTAGCTCTTGGTGTTGGGACAGGCACAGGTCACTCTATTTTCCCATCAGGAAGAAGAATTAACCACAGGCTCAGCCTGCCCCCCGGAACCAGAACAGGGCCTGAAGCCATCCTGCGCTTTTGCGGCCAGCTCCCAAAAAAGTGACTTGTAAAATGGAGCTTCAGGGCACTGCAATTCACAAACCTGCAGAGTTATAAATGATAACTCTCGTCCACAAATATATTGAGGGAAGGCAAAGAAGAGGATTTGAAATCAAGGCAGAATTGCAGGAAACAGATTTCAGGAGGTAGATTCGAATCGCCTTTAAAGCACATGAAAAGCGGCAAAACGTTGACAATGATGCCCTTGGCCAAAAAGGGCGTATGCGTTTTTTCCTGAATATATTCAGGAAAAAACGCATACGCCCTTTTTGGCCAACCAAGCAACCTGGAAAGGCAAATCAGCGCTACAAAGAAGTCTCGCTTCCCATCGGTCAAAAGGGCCATGCTGAAAAAAGTGTCAAAACCAGGAATGCAGGACAGGCCATGGAGAAATGGGAGCCTTGCTACACTGATGGGCGGGATGTAAATCGCCAACAGCCACTCTGGAGAAGTGTACGGTGTGTCCTGAAACATCTAAAAAACACAGCTTAGAGAGCATAGGGCACTTCCACGCATGGGGGGATAAAGTGGGAAAATTGAAAATCAGCAAGACACAAGCACCCCAAAGTTTAGGGCTGCTCTGTTGACAAGGACCTCCACTTCATTCCACCTTAAATATCCCAGGAAAGCGAAAAATGGATCAAAAAGTTGTGGTCCTTATGTACAATGGAATATCACTCAGCCATGAAATCAATGTCATAAGGCTAGTAGCAGCATGATGAGTGGATTTAGGTAAGACGATTCTAAGTGAAATAAGTCACACAGAAAAGGACACTTCTCATAAGGTGTCACTTATAGAGGGAATGTAAAAACCGTTACACTTGAACTGAATTACAAAACAGAACAGAGTCACACATGCAGAAAACACACTATGGCTGCTTAACGGGAAAGGTGAGGTGGGGTGATACATAAAACAAGAGTTTCAAATTAGCTCAGATACCGTTCCATAAACCCAATATGTAATAGACAAGACCTACTCCTTGCTCAGAGAACTGGACTCAACACGCCCGATTCACCGCACAAGAATATATCTGACTAGTAATAATCTTAAAACCTATGTATTGATATCTCTCTGTTAGTGTGTCAAGTGGGTGTAAAGCGGCATAAACACAGCCGTGAAAAGCAGCTAAACCCCATTATAAAAATAAATGACTTTTAAAAACCCATGAAACAAAGACAGGGAAAGAGAGAGAAATTCTTACACAATTCGTTCAGGGGCTGTGATGCAACCTGGATTGACCATATCTAGACCCACAGCTGGATGAGACATAAGGGTGGACACTCTTGGGGCTGAGAGGTTTGGTGAGGTTGGGTGAACAAACGCAGACCCTTTAAAGTAATACTGCGTGCTACCCATCGCATGGGTCCCAAATCTCCAGGTTCAAGGGCATCTTCCTACATCGAAAACATGCATGAGAAACCCAGAAGATGGTACACCGTGTGATGGGGAAAGGTTTCTAAAACGCACCTCATTTCTCATCTCCTTGTGCTCGGGTTCGCCATTCCAGCCACTTTACTGGCAATCTCCATATTGGAGCATCAGCACCCTTCACCTCCTGTTCCGTACAGGTTGCAATTTGTCCTGAGGATGAACGGGAAGATGGGGAACCAATGAGAGACTAGATCTTGGTGTTGGGACAGGCACAGGTCACTCTATTTTCCCATCAGGAAGAAGAATTAACCACAGGCTCAGCCTGCCCCCCGGAACCAGAACAGGGCCTGAAGCCATCCTGCGCTTTTGCGGCCAGCTCCCAAGAAAGCGATTTGTAAAATGGAGCTTCAGGGCACTGCAATTCACAAACCTGCAGAGTTATAAATGATAACTCTCGTCCACAAATATATTGAGGGAAGGCAAAGAAGAGGATTTGAAATCAAGGCAGAATTGCAGGAAACAGATTTCAGGAGGTAGATTCGAATCGCCTTTAAAGCACATGAAAAGCGGCAAAACGTTGACAATGATGCCCTTGGCCAAAAAGGGCGTATGCGTTTTTTCCTGAATATATTCAGGAAAAAACGCATACGCCCTTTTTGGCCAACCAAGCAACCTGGAAAGGCAAATCAGCGCTACAAAGAAGTCTCGCTTCCCATCGGTCAAAAGGGCCATGCTGAAAAAAGTGTCAAAACCAGGAATGCAGGACAGGCCATGGAGAAATGGGAGCCTTGCTACACTGATGGGCGGGATGTAAATCGCCAACAGCCACTCTGGAGAAGTGTACGGTGTGTCCTGAAACATCTAAAAAACACAGCTTAGAGAGCATAGGGCACTTCCACGCATGGGGGGATAAAGTGGGAAAATTGAAAATCAGCAAGACACAAGCACCCCAAAGTTTAGGGCTGCTCTGTTGACAAGGACCTCCACTTCATTCCACCTTAAATATCCCAGGAAAGCGAAAAATGGATCAAAAAGTTGTGGTCCTTATGTACAATGGAATATCACTCAGCCATGAAATCAATGTCATAAGGCTAGTAGCAGCATGATGAGTGGATTTAGGTAAGACGATTCTAAGTGAAATAAGTCACACAGAAAAGGACACTTCTCATAAGGTGTCACTTATAGAGGGAATGTAAAAACCGTTACACTTGAACTGAATTACAAAACAGAACAGAGTCACACATGCAGAAAACACACTATGGCTGCTTAACGGGAAAGGTGAGGTGGGGTGATACATAAAACAAGAGTTTCAAATTAGCTCAGATACCGTTCCATAAACCCAATATGTAATAGACAAGACCTACTCCTTGCTCAGAGAACTGGACTCAACACGCCCGATTCACCGCACAAGAATATATCTGACTAGTAATAATCTTAAAACCTATGTATTGATATCTCTCTGTTAGTGTGTCAAGTGGGTGTAAAGCGGCATAAACACAGCCGTGAAAAGCAGCTAAACCCCATTATAAAAATAAATTACTTTTAAAAACCCATGAAACAAAGACAGGCAAAGAGAGAGAAATTCTTACACAATTCGTTCAGGGGCTGTGATGCAACCTGGATTGATCATATCTAGACCCACAGCTGGATGAGACATAAGGGTGGACACTCTTGGGGCTGAGAGGTTTGGTGAGGTTGGGTGAACAAACGCAGACCCTTTAAAGTAATACTGCGTGCTACCCATCGCATGGGTCCCAAATCTCCAGGTTCAAGGGCATCTTCCTACATCGAAAACATGCATGAGAAACCCAGAAGATGGTACACCGTGTGATGGGGAAAGGTTTCTAAAACGCACCTCATTTCTCATCTCCTTGTGCTCGGGTTCGCCATTCCAGCCACTTTACTAGCAATCTCCCTACTTGGAGCATCAGCACCTTTAACCTCCTGTTCCGTACAGGTTGCAATTTGTCCTGAGGATGAACGGGAAGACGGGGAACCAATGAGAGACTAGCTCTTGGTGTTGGGACAGGCACAGGTCACTCTATTTTCCCATCAGGAAGAAGAATTAACCACAGGTTCAGCCTGCCCCCCGGAACCAGAACAGGGCCTGAAGCCATCCTGCGCTTTTGCGGCCAGCTCCCAAAAAAGCGACTTGTAAAATGGAGCTTCAGGGCACTGCAATTCACAAACCTGCAGAGTTATAAATGATAACTCTCGTCCACAAATATATTGAGGGAAGGCAAAGAAGAGGATTTGAAATCAAGGCAGAATTGCAGGAAACAGATTTCAGGAGGTAGATTCGAATCGCCTTTAAAGCACATGAAAAGCGGCAAAACGTTGACAATGATGCCCTTGGCCAAAAAGGGCGTATGCGTTTTTTCCTGAATATATTCAGGAAAAAACGCATACGCCCTTTTTGGCCAACCAAGCAACCTGGAAAGGCAAATCAGCGCTACAAAGAAGTCTCGCTTCCCATCGGTCAAAAGGGCCATGCTGAAAAAAGTGTCAAAACCAGGAATGCAGGACAGGCCATGGAGAAATGGGAGCCTTGCTACACTGATGGGCGGGATGTAAATCGCCAACAGCCACTCTGGAGAAGTGTACGGTGTGTCCTGAAACATCTAAAAAACACAGCTTAGAGAGCATAGGGCACTTCCACGCATGGGGGGATAAAGTGGGAAAATTGAAAATCAGCAAGACACAAGCACCCCAAAGTTTAGGGCTGCTCTGTTGACAAGGACCTCCACTTCATTCCACCTTAAATATCCCAGGAAAGCGAAAAATGGATCAAAAAGTTGTGGTCCTTATGTACAATGGAATATCACTCAGCCATGAAATCAATGTCATAAGGCTAGTAGCAGCATGATGAGTGGATTTAGGTAAGACGATTCTAAGTGAAATAAGTCACACAGAAAAGGACACTTCTCATAAGGTGTCACTTATAGAGGGAATGTAAAAACCGTTACACTTGAACTGAATTACAAAACAGAACAGAGTCACACATGCAGAAAACACACTATGGCTGCTTAACGGGAAAGGTGAGGTGGGGTGATACATAAAACAAGAGTTTCAAATTAGCTCAGATACCGTTCCATAAACCCAATATGTAATAGACAAGACCTACTCCTTGCTCAGAGAACTGGACTCAACACGCCCGATTCACCGCACAAGAATATATCTGACTAGTAATAATCTTAAAACCTATGTATTGATATCTCTCTGTTAGTGTGTCAAGTGGGTGTAAAGCGGCATAAACACAGCCGTGAAAAGCAGCTAAACCCCATTATAAAAATAAATGACTTTTAAAAACCCATGAAACAAAGACAGGGAAAGAGAGAGAAATTCTTACACAATTCGTTCAGGGGCTGTGATGCAACCTGGATTGACCATATCTAGACCCACAGCTGGATGAGACATAAGGGTGGACACTCTTGGGGCTGAGAGGTTTGGTGAGGTTGGGTGAACAAACGCAGACCCTTTAAAGTAATACTGCGTGCTACCCATCGCATGGGTCCCAAATCTCCAGGTTCAAGGGCATCTTCCTACATCGAAAACATGCATGAGAAACCCAGAAGATGGTACACCGTGTGATGGGGAAAGGTTTCTAAAACGCACCTCATTTCTCATCTCCTTGTGCTCGGGTTCGCCATTCCAGCCACTTTACTGGCAATCTCCATATTGGAGCATCAGCACCCTTCACCTCCTGTTCCGTACAGGTTGCAATTTGTCCTGAGGATGAACGGGAAGATGGGGAACCAATGAGAGACTAGATCTTGGTGTTGGGACAGGCACAGGTCACTCTATTTTCCCATCAGGAAGAAGAATTAACCACAGGCTCAGCCTGCCCCCCGGAACCAGAACAGGGCCTGAAGCCATCCTGCGCTTTTGCGGACAGCTCCCAAAAACGCGACTTGTAAAATGGAGCTTCAGGGCACTGCAATTCACAAACCTGCAGAGTTATAAATGATAACTCTCGTCCACAAATATATTGAGGGAAGGCAAAGAAGAGGATTTGAAATCAAGGCAGAATTGCAGGAAACAGATTTCAGGAGGTAGATTCGAATCGCCTTTAAAGCACATGAAAAGCGGCAAAACGTTGACAATGATGCCCTTGGCCAAAAAGGGCGTATGCGTTTTTTCCTGAATATATTCAGGAAAAAACGCATACGCCCTTTTTGGCCAACCAAGCAACCTGGAAAGGCAAATCAGCGCTACAAAGAAGTCTCGCTTCCCATCGGTCAAAAGGGCCATGCTGAAAAAAGTGTCAAAACCAGGAATGCAGGACAGGCCATGGAGAAATGGGAGCCTTGCTACACTGATGGGCGGGATGTAAATCGCCAACAGCCACTCTGGAGAAGTGTACGGTGTGTCCTGAAACATCTAAAAAACACAGCTTAGAGAGCATAGGGCACTTCCACGCATGGGGGGATAAAGTGGGAAAATTGAAAATCAGCAAGACACAAGCACCCCAAAGTTTAGGGCTGCTCTGTTGACAAGGACCTCCACTTCATTCCACCTTAAATATCCCAGGAAAGCGAAAAATGGATCAAAAAGTTGTGGTCCTTATGTACAATGGAATATCACTCAGCCATGAAATCAATGTCATAAGGCTAGTAGCAGCATGATGAGTGGATTTAGGTAAGACGATTCTAAGTGAAATAAGTCACACAGAAAAGGACACTTCTCATAAGGTGTCACTTATAGAGGGAATGTAAAAACCGTTACACTTGAACTGAATTACAAAACAGAACAGAGTCACACATGCAGAAAACACACTATGGCTGCTTAACGGGAAAGGTGAGGTGGGGTGATACATAAAACAAGAGTTTCAAATTAGCTCAGATACCGTTCCATAAACCCAATATGTAATAGACAAGACCTACTCCTTGCTCAGAGAACTGGACTCAACACGCCCGATTCACCGTACAAGAATATATCTGACTAGTAATAATCTTAAAACCTATGTATTGATATCTCTCTGTTAGTGTGTCAAGTGGGTGTAAAGCGGCATAAACACAGCCGTGAAAAGCAGCTAAACCCCATTATAAAAATAAATTACTTTTAAAAACCCATGAAACAAAGACAGGGAAAGAGAGAGAAATTCTTACACAATTCGTTCAGGGGCTGTGATGCAACCTGGATTGACCATATCTAGAACCACAGCTGGATGAGACATAAGGGTGGACACTCTTGGGGCTGAGAGGTTTGGTGAGGTTGGGTGAGCAAACGCAGACCCTTTAAAGTAATACTGCGTGCTACCCATCGCATGGGTCCCAAATCTCCAGGTTCAAGGGCATCTTCCTACATCGAAAACATGCATGAGAAACCCAGAAGATGGTACACCGTGTGATGGGGAAAGGTTTCTAAAACGCACCTCATTTCTCATCTCCTTGTGCTCGGGTTCGCCATTCCAGCCACTTTACTGGCAATCTCCCTACTTGGAGCATCAGCACCTTTAACCTCCTGTTCCGTACAGGTTGCAATTTGTCCTGAGGATGAACGGGAAGACAGGGAACCAATGAGAGACTAGCTCTTGGTGTTGGGACAGGCACAGGTCACTCTATTTTCCCATCAGGAAGAAGAATTAACCACAGGGTCAGCCTGACCCCGGAACCAGAACAGGGCCTGAAGCCATCCTGCGCTTTTGCGGCCAGCTCCCAAAAAAGCGACTTGTAAAATGGAGCTTCAGGGCACTGCAATTCACAAACCTGCAGAGTTATAAATGATAACTCTCGTCCACAAATATATTGAGGGAAGGCAAAGAAGAGGATTTGAAATCAAGGCAGAATTGCAGGAAACAGATTTCAGGAGGTAGATTCGAATCGCCTTTAAAGCACATGAAAAGCGGCAAAACGTTGACAATGATGCCCTTGGCCAAAAAGGGCGTATGCGTTTTTTCCTGAATATATTCAGGAAAAAACGCCTACGCCCTTTTTGGCCAACCAAGCAACCTGGAAAGGCAAATCAGCGCTACAAAGAAGTCTCGCTTCCCATCGGTCAAAAGGGCCATGCTGAAAAAAGTGTCAAAACCAGAAATGCAGGACAGGCCATGGAGAAATGGGAGCCTTGCTACACTGATGGGCGGGATGTAAATCGCCAACAGCCACTCTGGAGAAGTGTACGGTGTGTCCTGAAACATCTAAAAAACACAGCTTAGAGAGCATAGGGCACTTCCACGCATGGGGGGATAAAGTGGGAAAATTGAAAATCAGCAAGACACAAGCACCCCAAAGTTTAGGGCTGCTCTGTTGACAAGGACCTCCACTTCATTCCACCTTAAATATCCCAGGAAAGCGAAAAATGGATCAAAAAGTTGTGGTCCTTATGTACAATGGAATATCACTCAGCCATGAAATCAATGTCATAAGGCTAGTAGCAGCATGATGAGTGGATTTAGGTAAGACGATTCTAAGTGAAATAAGTCACACAGAAAAGGACACTTCTCATAAGGTGTCACTTATAGAGGGAATGTAAAAACCGTTACACTTGAACTGAATTACAAAACAGAACAGAGTCACACATGCAGAAAACACACTATGGCTGCTTAACGGGAAAGGTGAGGTGGGGTGATACATAAAACAAGAGTTTCAAATTAGCTCAGATACCGTTCCATAAACCCAATATGTAATAGACAAGACCTACTCCTTGCTCAGAGAACTGGACTCAACACGCCCGATTCACCGCACAAGAATATATCTGACTAGTAATAATCTTAAAACCTATGTATTGATATCTCTCTGTTAGTGTGTCAAGTGGGTGTAAAGCGGCATAAACACAGCCGTGAAAAGCAGCTAAACCCCATTATAAAAATAAATTACTTTTAAAAACCCATGAAACAAAGACAGGGAAAGAGAGAGAAATTCTTACACAATTCGTTCAGGGGCTGTGATGCAACCTGGATTGACCATATCTAGACCCACAGCTGGATGAGACATAAGGGTGGACACTCTTGGGGCTGAGAGGTTTGGTGAGGTTGGGTGAACAAACGCAGACCCTTTAAAGTAATACTGCGTGCTACCCATCGCATGGGTCCCAAATCTCCAGGTTCAAGGGCATCTTCCTACATCGAAAACATGCATGAGAAACCCAGAAGATGGTACACCGTGTGATGGGGAAAGGTTTCTAAAACACACCTCATTTCTCATCTCCTTGTGCTCGGGTTCGCCATTCCAGCCACTTTACTGGCAATCTCCATATTGGAGCATCAGCACCTTTAACCTCCTGTTCCGTACAGGTTGCAATTTGTCCTGAGGATGAACGGGAAGACGGGGAACCAATGAGAGACTAGCTCTTGGTGTTGGGACAGGCACAGGTCACTCTATTTTCCCATCAGGAAGAAGAATTAACCACAGGGTCAGCCTGCCCCCCGGAACCAGAACAGGGCCTGAAGCCATCCTGCGCTTTTGCGGCCAGCTCCCAAAAAAGCGACTTGTAAAATGGAGCTTCAGGGCACTGCAATTCACAAACCTGCAGAGTTATAAATGATAACTCTCGTCCACAAATATATTGAGGGAAGGCAAAGAAGAGGATTTGAAATCAAGGCAGAATTGCAGGAAACAGATTTCAGGAGGTAGATTCGAATCGCCTTTAAAGCACATGAAAAGCGGCAAAACGTTGACAATGATGCCCTTGGCCAAAAAGGGCGTATGCGTTTTTTCCTGAATATATTCAGGAAAAAACGCATACGCCCTTTTTGGCCAACCAAGCAACCTGGAAAGGCAAATCAGCGCTACAAAGAAGTCTCGCTTCCCATCGGTCAAAAGGGCCATGCTGAAAAAAGTGTCAAAACCAGGAATGCAGGACAGGCCATGGAGAAATGGGAGCCTTGCTACACTGATGGGCGGGATGTAAATCGCCAACAGCCACTCTGGAGAAGTGTACGGTGTGTCCTGAAACATCTAAAAAACACAGCTTAGAGAGCATAGGGCACTTCCACGCATGGGGGGATAAAGTGGGAAAATTGAAAATCAGCAAGACACAAGCACCCCAAAGTTTAGGGCTGCTCTGTTGACAAGGACCTCCACTTCATTCCACCTTAAATATCCCAGGACAGCGAAAAATGGATCAAAAAGTTGTGGTCCTTATGTACAATGGAATATCACTCAGCCATGAAATCAATGTCATAAGGCTAGTAGCAGCATGATGAGTGGATTTAGGTAAGACGATTCTAAGTGAAATAAGTCACACAGAAAAGGACACTTCTCATAAGGTGTCACTTATAGAGGGAATGTAAAAACCGTTACACTTGAACTGAATTACAAAACAGAACAGAGTCACACATGCAGAAAACACACTATGGCTGCTTAACGGGAAAGGTGAGGTGGGGTGATACATAAAACAAGAGTTTCAAATTAGCTCAGATACCGTTCCATAAACCCAATATGTAATAGACAAGACCTACTCCTTGCTCAGAGAACTGGACTCAACACGCCCGATTCACCGCACAAGAATATATCTGACTAGTAATAATCTTAAAACCTATGTATTGATATCTCTCTGTTAGTGTGTCAAGTGGGTGTAAAGCGGCATAAACACAGCCGTGAAAAGCAGCTAAACCCCATTATAAAAATAAATTACTTTTAAAAACCCATGAAACAAAGACAGGGAAAGAGAGAGAAATTCTTACACAATTCGTTCAGGGGCTGTGATGCAACCTGGATTGACCATATCTAGACCCACAGCTGGATGAGACATAAGGGTGGACACTCTTGGGGCTGAGAGGTTTGGTGAGGTTGGGTGAACAAACGCAGACCCTTTAAAGTAATACTGCGTGCTACCCATCGCATGGGTCCCAAATCTCCAGGTTCAAGGGCATCTTCCTACATCGAAAACATGCATGAGAAACCCAGAAGATGGTACACCGTGTGATGGGGAAAGGTTTCTAAAACGCACCTCATTTCTCATCTCCTTGTGCTCGGGTTCGCCATTCCAGCCACTTTACTGGCAATCTCCATATTGGAGCATCAGCACCTTTAACCTCCTGTTCCGTACAGGTTGCAATTTGTCCTGAGGATGAACGGGAAGACAGGGAACCAATGAGAGACTAGCTCTTGGTGTTGGGACAGGCACAGGTCACTCTATTTTCCCATCAGGAAGAAGAATTAACCACAGGCTCAGCCTGCCCCCCGGAACCAGAACAGGGCCTGAAGCCATCCTGCGCTTTTGCGGCCAGCTCCCAAAAAAGCGACTTGTAAAATGGAGCTTCAGGGCACTGCAATTCACAAACCTGCAGAGTTATAAATGATAACTCTCGTCCACAAATATATTGAGGGAAGGCAAAGAAGATGATTTGAAATCAAGGCAGAATTGCAGGAAACAGATTTCAGGAGGTAGATTCGAATCGCCTTTAAAGCACATGAAAAGCGGCAAAACGTTGACAATGATGCCCTTGGCCAAAAAGGGCGTATGCGTTTTTTCCTGAATATATTCAGGAAAAAACGCATACGCCCTTTTTGGCCAACCAAGCAACCTGGAAAGGCAAATCAGCGCTACAAAGAAGTCTCGCTTCCCATCGGTCAAAAGGGCCATGCTGAAAAAAGTGTCAAAACCAGGAATGCAGGACAGGCCATGGAGAAATGGGAGCCTTGCTACACTGATGGGCGGGATGTAAATCGCCAACAGCCACTCTGGAGAAGTGTACGGTGTGTCCTGAAACATCTAAAAAACACAGCTTAGAGAGCATAGGGCACTTCCACGCATGGGGGTATAAAGTGGGAAAATTGAAAATCAGCAAGACACAAGCACCCCAAAGTTTAGGGCTGCTCTGTTGACAAGGACCTCCACTTCATTCCACCTTAAATATCCCAGGAAAGCGAAAAATGGATCAAAAAGTTGTGGTCCTTATGTACAATGGAATATCACTCAGCCATGAAATCAATGTCATAAGGCTAGTAGCAGCATGATGAGTGGATTTAGGTAAGACGATTCTAAGTGAAATAAGTCACACAGAAAAGGACACTTCTCATAAGGTGTCACTTATAGAGGGAATGTAAAAACCGTTACACTTGAACTGAATTACAAAACAGAACAGAGTCACACATGCAGAAAACACACTATGGCTGCTTAACGGGAAAGGTGAGGTGGGGTGATACATAAAACAAGAGTTTCAAATTAGCTCAGATACCGTTCCATAAACCCAATATGTAATAGACAAGACCTACTCCTTGCTCAGAGAACTGGACTCAACACGCCCGATTCACCGCACAAGAATATATCTGACTAGTAATAATCTTAAAACCTATGTATTGATATCTCTCTGTTAGTGTGTCAAGTGGGTGTAAAGCGGCATAAACACAGCCGTGAAAAGCAGCTAAACCCCATTATAAAAATAAATTACTTTTAAAAACCCATGAAACAAAGACAGGGAAAGAGAGAGAAATTCTTACACAATTCGTTCAGGGGCTGTGATGCAACCTGGATTGACCATATCTAGACCCACAGCTGGATGAGACATAAGGGTGGACACTCTTGGGGCTGAGAGGTTTGGTGAGGTTGGGTGAACAAACGCAGACCCTTTAAAGTAATACTGCGTGCTACCCATCGCATGGGTCCCAAATCTACAGGTTCAAGGGCATCTTCCTACATCGAAAACATGCATGAGAAACCCAGAAGATGGTACACCGTGTGATGGGGAAAGGTTTCTAAAACGCACCTCATTTCTCATCTCCTTGTGCTCGGGTTCGCCATTCCAGCCACTTTACTGGCAATCTCCATATTGGAGCATCAGCACCTTTAACCTCCTGTTCCGTACAGGTTGCAATTTGTCCTGAGGATGAACGGGAAGACGGGGAACCAATGAGAGACTAGCTCTTGGTGTTGGGACAGGCACAGGTCACTCTATTTTCCCATCAGGAAGAAGAATTAACCACAGGCTCAGCCTGCCCCCCGGAACCAGAACAGGGCCTGAAGCCATCCTGCGCTTTTGCGGCCAGCTCCCAAAAAAGCGACTTGTAAAATGGAGCTTCAGGGCACTGCAATTCACAAACCTGCAGAGTTATAAATGATAACTCTCGTCCACAAATATATTGAGGGAAGGCAAAGAAGAGGATTTGAAATCAAGGCAGAATTGCAGGAAACAGATTTCAGGAGGTAGATTCGAATCGCCTTTAAAGCACATGAAAAGCGGCAAAACGTTGACAATGATGCCCTTGGCCAAAAAGGGCGTATGCGTTTTTTCCTGAATATATTCAGGAAAAAACGCATACGCCCTTTTTGGCCAACCAAGCAACCTGGAAAGGCAAATCAGCGCTACAAAGAAGTCTCGCTTCCCATCGGTCAAAAGGGCCATGCTGAAAAAAGTGTCAAAACCAGGAATGCAGGACAGGCCATGGAGAAATGGGAGCCTTGCTACACTGATGGGCGGGATGTAAATCGCCAACAGCCACTCTGGAGAAGTGTACGGTGTGTCCTGAAACATCTAAAAAACACAGCTTAGAGAGAATAGGGCACTTCCACGCATGGGGGGATAAAGTGGGAAAATTGAAAATCAGCAAGACACAAGCACCCCAAAGTTTAGGGCTGCTCTGTTGACAAGGACCTCCACTTCATTCCACCTTAAATATCCCAGGACAGCGAAAAATGGATCAAAAAGTTGTGGTCCTTATGTACAATGGAATATCACTCAGCCATGAAATCAATGTCATAAGGCTAGTAGCAGCATGATGAGTGGATTTAGGTAAGACGATTCTAAGTGAAATAAGTCACACAGAAAAGGACACTTCTCATAAGGTGTCACTTATAGAGGGAATGTAAAAACCGTTACACTTGAACTGAATTACAAAACAGAACAGAGTCACACATGCAGAAAACACACTATGGCTGCTTAACGGGAAAGGTGAGGTGGGGTGATACATAAAACAAGAGTTTCAAATTAGCTCAGATACCGTTCCATAAACCCAATATGTAATAGACAAGACCTACTCCTTGCTCAGAGAACTGGACTCAACACGCCCGATTCACCGCACAAGAATATATCTGACTAGTAATAATCTTAAAACCTATGTATTGATATCTCTCTGTTAGTGTGTCAAGTGGGTGTAAAGCGGCATAAACACAGCCGTGAAAAGCAGCTAAACCCCATTATAAAAATAAATTACTTTTAAAAACCCATGAAACAAAGACAGGGAAAGAGAGAGAAATTCTTACACAATTCGTTCAGGGGCTGTGATGCAACCTGGATTGACCATATCTAGACCCACAGCTGGATGAGACATAAGGGTGGACACTCTTGGGGCTGAGAGGTTTGGTGAGGTTGGGTGAACAAACGCAGACCCTTTAAAGTAATACTGCGTGCTACCCATCGCATGGGTCCCAAATCTACAGGTTCAAGGGCATCTTCTTACATCGAAAACATGCATGAGAAACCCAGAAGATGGTACACCGTGTGATGGGGAAAGGTTTCTAAAACGCACCTCATTTCTCATCTCCTTGTGCTCGGGTTCGCCATTCCAGCCACTTTACTGGCAATCTCCATATTGGAGCATCAGCACCTTTAACCTCCTGTTCCGTACAGGTTGCAATTTGTCCTGAGGATGAACGGGAAGACGGGGAACCAATGAGAGACTAGCTCTTGGTGTTGGGACAGGCACAGGTCACTCTATTTTCCCATCAGGAAGAAGAATTATCCACAGGCTCAGCCTGCCCCCCGGAACCAGAACAGGGCCTGAAGCCATCCTGCGCTTTTGCGGCCAGCTCCCAAAAAAGCGACTTGTAAAATGGAGCTTCAGGGCACTGCAATTCACAAACCTGCAGAGTTATAAATGATAACTCTCGTCCACAAATATATTGAGGGAAGGCAAAGAAGAGGATTTGAAATCAAGGCAGAATTGCAGGAAACAGATTTCAGGAGGTAGATTCGAATCGCCTTTAAAGCACATGAAAAGCGGCAAAACGTTGACAATGATGCCCTTGGCCAAAAAGGGCGTATGCGTTTTTTCCTGAATATATTCAGGAAAAAACGCATACGCCCTTTTTGGCCAACCAAGCAACCTGGAAAGGCAAATCAGCGCTACAAAGAAGTCTCGCTTCCCATCGGTCAAAAGGGCCATGCTGAAAAAAGTGTCAAAACCAGGAATGCAGGACAGGCCATGGAGAAATGGGAGCCTTGCTACACTGATGGGCGGGATGTAAATCGCCAACAGCCACTCTGGAGAAGTGTACGGTGTGTCCTGAAACATCTAAAAAACACAGCTTAGAGAGCATAGGGCACTTCCACGCATGGGGGTATAAAGTGGGAAAATTGAAAATCAGCAAGACACAAGCACCCCAAAGTTTAGGGCTGCTCTGTTGACAAGGACCTCCACTTCATTCCACCTTAAATATCCCAGGAAAGCGAAAAATGGATCAAAAAGTTGTGGTCCTTATGTACAATGGAATATCACTCAGCCATGAAATCAATGTCATAAGGCTAGTAGCAGCATGATGAGTGGATTTAGGTAAGACGATTCTAAGTGAAATAAGTCACACAGAAAAGGACACTTCTCATAAGGTGTCACTTATAGAGGGAATGTAAAAACCGTTACACTTGAACTGAATTACAAAACAGAACAGAGTCACACATGCAGAAAACACACTATGGCTGCTTAACGGGAAAGGTGAGGTGGGGTGATACATAAAACAAGAGTTTCAAATTAGCTCAGATACCGTTCCATAAACCCAATATGTAATAGACAAGACCTACTCCTTGCTCAGAGAACTGGACTCAACACGCCCGATTCACCGCACAAGAATATATCTGACTAGTAATAATCTTAAAACCTATGTATTGATATCTCTCTGTTAGTGTGTCAAGTGGGTGTAAAGCGGCATAAACACAGCCGTGAAAAGCAGCTAAACCCCATTATAAAAATAAATTACTTTTAAAAACCCATGAAACAAAGACAGGGAAAGAGAGAGAAATTCTTACACAATTCGTTCAGGGGCTGTGATGCAACCTGGATTGACCATATCTAGACCCACAGCTGGATGAGACATAAGGGTGGACACTCTTGGGGCTGAGAGGTTTGGTGAGGTTGGGTGAACAAACGCAGACCCTTTAAAGTAATACTGCGTGCTACCCATCGCATGGGTCCCAAATCTACAGGTTCAAGGGCATCTTCCTACATCGAAAACATGCATGAGAAACCCAGAAGATGGTACACCGTGTGATGGGGAAAGGTTTCTAAAACGCACCTCATTTCTCATCTCCTTGTGCTCGGGTTCGCCATTCCAGCCACTTTACTGGCAATCTCCATATTGGAGCATCAGCACCTTTAACCTCCTGTTCCGTACAGGTTGCAATTTGTCCTGAGGATGAACGGGAAGACGGGGAACCAATGAGAGACTAGCTCTTGGTGTTGGGACAGGCACAGGTCACTCTATTTTCCCATCAGGAAGAAGAATTAACCACAGGCTCAGCCTGCCCCCCGGAACCAGAACAGGGCCTGAAGCCATCCTGCGCTTTTGCGGCCAGCTCCCAAAAAAGCGACTTGTAAAATGGAGCTTCAGGGCACTGCAATTCACAAACCTGCAGAGTTATAAATGATAACTCTCGTCCACAAATATATTGAGGGAAGGCAAAGAAGAGGATTTGAAATCAAGGCAGAATTGCAGGAAACAGATTTCAGGAGGTAGATTCGAATCGCCTTTAAAGCACATGAAAAGCGGCAAAACGTTGACAATGATGCCCTTGGCCAAAAAGGGCGTATGCGTTTTTTCCTGAATATATTCAGGAAAAAACGCATACGCCCTTTTTGGCCAACCAAGCAACCTGGAAAGGCAAATCAGCGCTACAAAGAAGTCTCGCTTCCCATCGGTCAAAAGGGCCATGCTGAAAAAAGTGTCAAAACCAGGAATGCAGGACAGGCCATGGAGAAATGGGAGCCTTGCTACACTGATGGGCGGGATGTAAATCGCCAACAGCCACTCTGGAGAAGTGTACGGTGTGTCCTGAAACATCTAAAAAACACAGCTTAGAGAGCATAGGGCACTTCCACGCATGGGGGGATAAAGTGGGAAAATTGAAAATCAGCAAGACACAAGCACCCCAAAGTTTAGGGCTGCTCTGTTGACAAGGACCTCCACTTCATTCCACCTTAAATATCCCAGGACAGCGAAAAATGGATCAAAAAGTTGTGGTCCTTATGTACAATGGAATATCACTCAGCCATGAAATCAATGTCATAAGGCTAGTAGCAGCATGATGAGTGGATTTAGGTAAGACGATTCTAAGTGAAATAAGTCACACAGAAAAGGACACTTCTCATAAGGTGTCACTTATAGAGGGAATGTAAAAACCGTTACACTTGAACTGAATTACAAAACAGAACAGAGTCACACATGCAGAAAACACACTATGGCTGCTTAACGGGAAAGGTGAGGTGGGGTGATACATAAAACAAGAGTTTCAAATTAGCTCAGATACCGTTCCATAAACCCAATATGTAATAGACAAGACCTACTCCTTGCTCAGAGAACTGGACTCAACACGCCCGATTCACCGCACAAGAATATATCTGACTAGTAATAATCTTAAAACCTATGTATTGATATCTCTCTGTTAGTGTGTCAAGTGGGTGTAAAGCGGCATAAACACAGCCGTGAAAAGCAGCTAAACCCCATTATAAAAATAAATTACTTTTAAAAACCCATGAAACAAAGCCAGGGAAAGAGAGAGAAATTCTTACACAATTCGTTCAGGGGCTGTGATGCAACCTGGATTGACCATATCTAGACCCACAGCTGGATGAGACATAAGGGTGGACACTCTTGGGGCTGAGAGGTTTGGTGAGGTTGGGTGAACAAACGCAGACCCTTTAAAGTAATACTGCGTGCTACCCATCGCATGGGTCCCAAATCTCCAGGTTCAAGGGCATCTTCCTACATCGAAAACATGCATGAGAAACCCAGAAGATGGTACACCGTGTGATGGGGAAAGGTTTCTAAAACGCACCTCATTTCTCATCTCCTTGTGCTCGGGTTCGCCATTCCAGCCACTTTACTGGCAATCTCCATATTGGAGCATCAGCACCTTTAACCTCCTGTTCCGTACAGGTTGCAATTTGTCCTGAGGATGAACGGGAAGACGGGGAACCAATGAGAGACTAGCTCTTGGTGTTGGGACAGGCACAGGTCACTCTATTTTCCCATCAGGAAGAAGAATTAACCACAGGCTCAGCCTGCCCCCCGGAACCAGAACAGGGCCTGAAGCCATCCTGCGCTTTTGCGGCCAGCTCCCAAAAAAGCGACTTGTAAAATGGAGCTTCAGGGCACTGCAATTCACAAACCTGCAGAGTTATAAATGATAACTCTCGTCCACAAATATATTGAGGGAAGGCAAAGAAGAGGATTTGAAATCAAGGCAGAATTGCAGGAAACAGATTTCAGGAGGTAGATTCGAATCGCCTTTAAAGCACATGAAAAGCGGCAAAACGTTGACAATGATGCCCTTGGCCAAAAAGGGCGTATGCGTTTTTTCCTGAATATATTCAGGAAAAAACGCATACGCCCTTTTTGGCCAACCAAGCAACCTGGAAAGGCAAATCAGCGCTACAAAGAAGTCTCGCTTCCCATCGGTCAAAAGGGCCATGCTGAAAAAAGTGTCAAAACCAGGAATGCAGGACAGGCCATGGAGAAATGGGAGCCTTGCTACACTGATGGGCGGGATGTAAATCGCCAACAGCCACTCTGGAGAAGTGTACGGTGTGTCCTGAAACATCTAAAAAACACAGCTTAGAGAGCATAGGGCACTTCCACGCATGGGGGGATAAAGTGGGAAAATTGAAAATCAGCAAGACACAAGCACCCCAAAGTTTAGGGCTGCTCTGTTGACAAGGACCTCCACTTCATTCCACCTTAAATATCCCAGGAAAGCGAAAAATGGATCAAAAAGTTGTGGTCCTTATGTAAAATGGAATATCACTCAGCCATGAAATCAATGTCATAAGGCTAGTAGCAGCATGATGAGTGGATTTAGGTAAGACGATTCTAAATGAAATAAGTCACAGAAAAGGACACTTCTCATAAGGTGTCACTTATAGAGGGAATGTAAAAACCGTTACACTTGAACTGAATTACAAAACAGAACAGAGTCACACATGCAGAAAACACACTATGGCTGCTTAACGGGAAAGGTGAGGTGGGGTGATACATAAAACAAGAGTTTCAAATTAGCTCAGATACCGTTCCATAAACCCAATATGTAATAGACAAGACCTACTCCTTGCTCAGAGAACTGGACTCAACACGCCCGATTCACCGCACAAGAATATATCTGACTAGTAATAATCTTAAAACCTATGTATTGATATCTCTCTGTTAGTGTGTCAAGTGGGTGTAAAGCGGCATAAACACAGCCGTGAAAAGCAGCTAAACCCCATTATAAAAATAAATTACTTTTAAAAACCCATGAAACAAAGACAGGGAAAGAGAGAGAAATTCTTACACAATTCGTTCAGGGGCTGTGATGCAACCTGGATTGACCATATCTAGACCCACAGCTGGATGAGACATAAGGGTGGACACTCTTGGGGCTGAGAGGTTTGGTGAGGTTGGGTGAACAAACGCAGACCCTTTAAAGTAATACTGCGTGCTACCCATCGCATGGGTCCCAAATCTCCAGGTTCAAGGGCATCTTCCTACATCGAAAACATGCATGAGAAACCCAGAAGATGGTACACCGTGTGATGGGGAAAGGTTTCTAAAACGCACCTCATTTCTCATCTCCTTGTGCTCGGGTTCGCCATTCCAGCCACTTTACTGGCAATCTCCATATTGGAGCATCAGCACCTTTAACCTCCTGTTCCGTACATGTTGCAATTTGTCCTGAGGATGAACGGGAAGACAGGGAACCAATGAGAGACTAGCTCTTGGTGTTGGGACAGGCACAGGTCACTCTATTTTCCCATCAGGAAGAAGAATTTACCACAGGCTCAGCCTGCCCCCCGGAACCAGAACAGGGCCTGAAGCCATCCTGCGCTTTTGCGGCCAGCTCCCAAAAAAGCGACTTGTAAAATGGAGCTTCAGGGCACTGCAATTCACAAACCTGCAGAGTTATAAATGATAACTCTCGTCCACAAATATATTGAGGGAAGGCAAAGAAGAGGATTTGAAATCAAGGCAGAATTGCAGGAAACAGATTTCAGGAGGTAGATTCGAATCGCCTTTAAAGCACATGAAAAGCGGCAAAACGTTGACAATGATGCCCTTGGCCAAAAAGGGCGTATGCGTTTTTTCCTGAATATATTCAGGAAAAAACGCATACGCCCTTTTTGGCCAACCAAGCAACCTGGAAAGGCAAATCAGCGCTACAAAGAAGTCTCGCTTCCCATCGGTCAAAAGGGCCATGCTGAAAAAAGTGTCAAAACCAGGAATGCAGGACAGGCCATGGAGAAATGGGAGCCTTGCTACACTGATGGGCGGGATGTAAATCGCCAACAGCCACTCTGGAGAAGTGTACGGTGTGTCCTGAAACATCTAAAAAACACAGCTTAGAGAGCATAGGGCACTTCCACGCATGGGGGGATAAAGTGGGAAAATTGAAAATCAGCAAGACACAAGCACCCCAAAGTTTAGGGCTGCTCTGTTGACAAGGACCTCCACTTCATTCCACCTTAAATATCCCAGGAAAGCGAAAAATGGATCAAAAAGTTGTGGTCCTTATGTACAATGGAATATCACTCAGCCATGAAATCAATGTCATAAGGCTAGTAGCAGCATGATGAGTGGATTTAGGTAAGACGATTCTAAGTGAAATAAGTCACACAGAAAAGGACACTTCTCATAAGGTGTCACTTATAGAGGGAATGTAAAAACCGTTACACTTGAACTGAATTACAAAACAGAACAGAGTCACACATGCAGAAAACACACTATGGCTGCTTAACGGGAAAGGTGAGGTGGGGTGATACATAAAACAAGAGTTTCAAATTAGCTCAGATACCGTTCCATAAACCCAATATGTAATAGACAAGACCTACTCCTTGCTCAGAGAACTGGACTCAACACGCCCGATTCACCGCACAAGAATATATCTGACTAGTAATAATCTTAAAACCTATGTATTGATATCTCTCTGTTAGTGTGTCAAGTGGGTGTAAAGCGGCATAAACACAGCCGTGAAAAGCAGCTAAACCCCATTATAAAAATAAATTACTTTTAAAAACCCATGAAACAAAGCCAGGGAAAGAGAGAGAAATTCTTACACAATTCGTTCAGGGGCTGTGATGCAACCTGGATTGACCATATCTAGACCCACAGCTGGATGAGACATAAGGGTGGACACTCTTGGGGCTGAGAGGTTTGGTGAGGTTGGGTGAACAAACGCAGACCCTTTAAAGTAATACTGCGTGCTACCCATCGCATGGGTCCCAAATCTCCAGGTTCAAGGGCATCTTCCTACATCGAAAACATGCATGAGAAACCCAGAAGATGGTACACCGTGTGATGGGGAAAGGTTTCTAAAACGCACCTCATTTCTCATCTCCTTGTGCTCGGGTTCGCCATTCCAGCCACTTTACTGGCAATCTCCATATTGGAGCATCAGCACCTTTAACCTCCTGTTCCGTACAGGTTGCAATTTGTCCTGAGGATGAACGGGAAGACAGGGAACCAATGAGAGACTAGCTCTTGGTGTTGGGACAGGCACAGGTCACTCTATTTTCCCATCAGGAAGAAGAATTAACCACAGGCTCAGCCTGCCCCCCGGAACCAGAACAGGGCCTGAAGCCATCCTGCGCTTTTGCGGCCAGCTCCCAAAAAAGCGACTTGTAAAATGGAGCTTCAGGGCACTGCAATTCACAAACCTGCAGAGTTATAAATGATAACTCTCGTCCACAAATATATTGAGGGAAGGCAAAGAAGAGGATTTGAAATCAAGGCAGAATTGCAGGAAACAGATTTCAGGAGGTAGATTCGAATCGCCTTTAAAGCACATGAAAAGCGGCAAAACGTTGACAATGATGCCCTTGGCCAAAAAGGGCGTATGCGTTTTTTCCTGAATATATTCAGGAAAAAACGCATACGCCCTTTTTGGCCAACCAAGCAACCTGGAAAGGCAAATCAGCGCTACAAAGAAGTCTCGCTTCCCATCGGTCAAAAGGGCCATGCTGAAAAAAGTGTCAAAACCAGGAATGCAGGACAGGCCATGGAGAAATGGGAGCCTTGCTACACTGATGGGCGGGATGTAAATCGCCAACAGCCACTCTGGAGAAGTGTACGGTGTGTCCTGAAACATCTAAAAAACACAGCTTAGAGAGCATAGGGCACTTCCACGCATGGGGGGATAAAGTGGGAAAATTGAAAATCAGCAAGACACAAGCACCCCAAAGTTTAGGGCTGCTCTGTTGACAAGGACCTCCACTTCATTCCACCTTAAATATCCCAGGAAAGCGAAAAATGGATCAAAAAGTTGTGGTCCTTATGTACAATGGAATATCACTCAGCCATGAAATCAATGTCATAAGGCTAGTAGCAGCATGATGAGTGGATTTAGGTAAGACGATTCTAAGTGAAATAAGTCACACAGAAAAGGACACTTCTCATAAGGTGTCACTTATAGAGGGAATGTAAAAACCGTTACACTTGAACTGAATTACAAAACAGAACAGAGTCACACATGCAGAAAACACACTATGGCTGCTTAACGGGAAAGGTGAGGTGGGGTGATACATAAAACAAGAGTTTCAAATTAGCTCAGATACCGTTCCATAAACCCAATATGTAATAGACAAGACCTACTCCTTGCTCAGAGAACTGGACTCAACACGCCCGATTCACCGCACAAGAATATATCTGACTAGTAATAATCTTAAAACCTATGTATTGATATCTCTCTGTTAGTGTGTCAAGTGGGTGTAAAGCGGCATAAACACAGCCGTGAAAAGCAGCTAAACCCCATTATAAAAATAAATTACTTTTAAAAACCCATGAAACAAAGACAGGGAAAGAGAGAGAAATTCTTACACAATTCGTTCAGGGGCTGTGATGCAACCTGGATTGACCATATCTAGACCCACAGCTGGATGAGACATAAGGGTGGACACTCTTGGGGCTGAGAGGTTTGGTGAGGTTGGGTGAACAAACGCAGACCCTTTAAAGTAATACTGCGTGCTACCCATCGCATGGGTCCCAAATCTCCAGGTTCAAGGGCATCTTCCTACATCGAAAACATGCATGAGAAACCCAGAAGATGGTACACCGTGTGATGGGGAAAGGTTTCTAAAACGCACCTCATTTCTCATCTCCTTGTGCTCGGGTTCGCCATTCCAGCCACTTTACTGGCAATCTCCATATTGGAGCATCAGCACCTTTAACCTCCTGTTCCGTACAGGTTGCAATTTGTCCTGAGGATGAACGGGAAGACAGGGAACCAATGAGAGACTAGCTCTTGGTGTTGGGACAGGCACAGGTCACTCTATTTTCCCATCAGGAAGAAGAATTAACCACAGGCTCAGCCTGCCCCCCGGAACCAGAACAGGGCCTGAAGCCATCCTGCGCTTTTGCGGCCAGCTCCCAAAAAAGCGACTTGTAAAATGGAGCTTCAGGGCACTGCAATTCACAAACCTGCAGAGTTATAAATGATAACTCTCGTCCACAAATATATTGAGGGAAGGCAAAGAAGAGGATTTGAAATCAAGGCAGAATTGCAGGAAACAGATTTCAGGAGGTAGATTCGAATCGCCTTTAAAGCACATGAAAAGCGGCAAAACGTTGACAATGATGCCCTTGGCCAAAAAGGGCGTATGCGTTTTTTCCTGAATATATTCAGGAAAAAACGCATACGCCCTTTTTGGCCAACCAAGCAACCTGGAAAGGCAAATCAGCGCTACAAAGAAGTCTCGCTTCCCATCGGTCAAAAGGGCCATGCTGAAAAAAGTGTCAAAACCAGGAATGCAGGACAGGCCATGGAGAAATGGGAGCCTTGCTACACTGATGGGCGGGATGTAAATCGCCAACAGCCACTCTGGAGAAGTGTACGGTGTGTCCTGAAACATCTAAAAAACACAGCTTAGAGAGCATAGGGCACTTCCACGCATGGGGGGATAAAGTGGGAAAATTGAAAATCAGCAAGACACAAGCACCCCAAAGTTTAGGGCTGCTCTGTTGACAAGGACCTCCACTTCATTCCACCTTAAATATCCCAGGAAAGCGAAAAATGGATCAAAAAGTTGTGGTCCTTATGTACAATGGAATATCACTCAGCCATGAAATCAATGTCATAAGGCTAGTAGCAGCATGATGAGTGGATTTAGGTAAGACGATTCTAAGTGAAATAAGTCACACAGAAAAGGACACTTCTCATAAGGTGTCACTTATAGAGGGAATGTAAAAACCGTTACACTTGAACTGAATTACAAAACAGAACAGAGTCACACATGCAGAAAACACACTATGGCTGCTTAACGGGAAAGGTGAGGTGGGGTGATACATAAAACAAGAGTTTCAAATTAGCTCAGATACCGTTCCATAAACCCAATATGTAATACACAAGACCTACTCCTTGCTCAGAGAACTGGACTCAACACGCCCGATTCACCGCACAAGAATATATCTGACTAGTAATAATCTTAAAACCTATGTATTGATATCTCTCTGTTAGTGTGTCAAGTGGGTGTAAAGCGGCATAAACACAGCCGTGAAAAGCAGCTAAACCCCATTATAAAAATAAATTACTTTTAAAAACCCATGAAACAAAGCCAGGGAAAGAGAGAGAAATTCTTACACAATTCGTTCAGGGGCTGTGATGCAACCTGGATTGACCATATCTAGACCCACAGCTGGATGAGACATAAGGGTGGACACTCTTGGGGCTGAGAGGTTTGGTGAGGTTGGGTGAACAAACGCAGACCCTTTAAAGTAATACTGCGTGCTACCCATCGCATGGGTCCCAAATCTCCAGGTTCAAGGGCATCTTCCTACATCGAAAACATGCATGAGAAACCCAGAAGATGGTACACCGTGTGATGGGGAAAGGTTTCTAAAACGCACCTCATTTCTCATCTCCTTGTGCTCGGGTTCGCCATTCCAGCCACTTTACTGGCAATCTCCATATTGGAGCATCAGCACCTTTAACCTCCTGTTCCGTACAGGTTGCAATTTGTCCTGAGGATGAACGGGAAGACAGGGAACCAATGAGAGACTAGCTCTTGGTGTTGGGACAGGCACAGGTCACTCTATTTTCCCATCAGGAAGAAGAATTAACCACAGGCTCAGCCTGCCCCCCGGAACCAGAACAGGGCCTGAAGCCATCCTGCGCTTTTGCGGCCAGCTCCCAAAAAAGCGACTTGTAAAATGGAGCTTCAGGGCACTACAATTCACAAACCTGCAGAGTTATAAATGATAACTCTCGTCCACAAATATATTGAGGGAAGGCAAAGAAGAGGATTTGAAATCAAGGCAGAATTGCAGGAAACAGATTTCAGGAGGTAGATTCGAATCGCCTTTAAAGCACATGAAAAGCGGCAAAACGTTGACAATGATGCCCTTGGCCAAAAAGGGCGTATGCGTTTTTTCCTGAATATATTCAGGAAAAAACGCATACGCCCTTTTTGGCCAACCAAGCAACCTGGAAAGGCAAATCAGCGCTACAAAGAAGTCTCGCTTCCCATCGGTCAAAAGGGCCATGCTGAAAAAAGTGTCAAAACCAGGAATGCAGGACAGGCCATGGAGAAATGGGAGCCTTGCTACACTGATGGGCGGGATGTAAATCGCCAACAGCCACTCTGGAGAAGTGTACGGTGTGTCCTGAAACATCTAAAAAACACAGCTTAGAGAGCATAGGGCACTTCCACGCATGGGGGGATAAAGTGGGAAAATTGAAAATCAGCAAGACACAAGCACCCCAAAGTTTAGGGCTGCTCTGTTGACAAGGACCTCCACTTCATTCCACCTTAAATATCCCAGGAAAGCGAAAAATGGATCAAAAAGTTGTGGTCCTTATGTACAATGGAATATCACTCAGCCATGAAATCAATGTCATAAGGCTAGTAGCAGCATGATGAGTGGATTTAGGTAAGACGATTCTAAGTGAAATAAGTCACACAGAAAAGGACACTTCTCATAAGGTGTCACTTATAGAGGGAATGTAAAAACCGTTACACTTGAACTGAATTACAAAACAGAACAGAGTCACACATGCAGAAAACACACTATGGCTGCTTAACGGGAAAGGTGAGGTGGGGTGATACATAAAACAAGAGTTTCAAATTAGCTCAGATACCGTTCCATAAACCCAATATGTAATAGACAAGACCTACTCCTTGCTCAGAGAACTGGACTCAACATGCCCGATTCACCGCACAAGAATATATCTGACTAGTAATAATCTTAAAACCTATGTATTGATATCTCTCTGTTAGTGTGTCAAGTGGGTGTAAAGCGGCATAAACACAGCCGTGAAAAGCAGCTAAACCCCATTATAAAAATAAATTACTTTTAAAAACCCATGAAACAAAGACAGGGAAAGAGAGAGAAATTCTTACACAATTCGTTCAGGGGCTGTGATGCAACCTGGATTGACCATATCTAGACCCACAGCTGGATGAGACATAAGGGTGGACACTCTTGGGGCTGAGAGGTTTGGTGAGGTTGGGTGAACAAACGCAGACCCTTTAAAGTAATACTGCGTGCTACCCATCGCATGGGTCCCAAATCTCCAGGTTCAAGGGCATCTTCCTACATCGAAAACATGCATGAGAAACCCAGAAGATGGTACACCGTGTGATGGGGAAAGGTTTCTAAAACGCACCTCATTTCTCATCTCCTTGTGCTCGGGTTCGCCATTCCAGCCACTTTACTGGCAATCTCCATATTGGAGCATCAGCACCTTTAACCTCCTGTTCCGTACAGGTTGCAATTTGTCCTGAGGATGAACGGGAAGACAGGGAACCAATGAGAGACTAGCTCTTGGTGTTGGGACAGGCACAGGTCACTCTATTTTCCCATCAGGAAGAAGAATTAACCACAGGCTCAGCCTGCCCCCCGGAACCAGAACAGGGCCTGAAGCCATCCTGCGCTTTTGCGGCCAGCTCACAAAAAAGCGACTTGTACAATGGAGCTTCAGGGCACTGCAATTCACAAACCTGCAGAGTTATAAATGATAACTCTCGTCCACAAATATATTGAGGGAAGGCAAAGAAGAGGATTTGAAATCAAGGCAGAATTGCAGGAAACAGATTTCAGGAGGTAGATTCGAATCGCCTTTAAAGCACATGAAAAGCGGCAAAACGTTGACAATGATGCCCTTGGCCAAAAAGGGCGTATGCGTTTTTTCCTGAATATATTCAGGAAAAAACGCATACGCCCTTTTTGGCCAACCAAGCAACCTGGAAAGGCAAATCAGCGCTACAAAGAAGTCTCGCTTCCCATCGGTCAAAAGGGCCATGCTGAAAAAAGTGTCAAAACCAGGAATGCAGGACAGGCCATGGAGAAATGGGAGCCTTGCTACACTGATGGGCGGGATGTAAATCGCCAACAGCCACTCTGGAGAAGTGTACGGTGTGTCCTGAAACATCTAAAAAACACAGCTTAGAGAGCATAGGGCACTTCCACGCATGGGGGGATAAAGTGGGAAAATTGAAAATCAGCAAGACACAAGCACCCCAAAGTTTAGGGCTGCTCTGTTGACAAGGACCTCCACTTCATTCCACCTTAAATATCCCAGGAAAGCGAAAAATGGATCAAAAAGTTGTGGTCCTTATGTACAATGGAATATCACTCAGCCATGAAATCAATGTCATAAGGCTAGTAGCAGCATGATGAGTGGATTTAGGTAAGACGATTCTAAGTGAAATAAGTCACACAGAAAAGGACACTTCTCATAAGGTGTCACTTATAGAGGGAATGTAAAAACCGTTACACTTGAACTGAATTACAAAACAGAACAGAGTCACACATGCAGAAAACACACTATGGCTGCTTAACGGGAAAGGTGAGGTGGGGTGATACATAAAACAAGAGTTTCAAATTAGCTCAGATACCGTTCCATAAACCCAATATGTAATAGACAAGACCTACTCCTTGCTCAGAGAACTGGACTCAACACGCCCGATTCACCGCACAAGAATATATCTGACTAGTAATAATCTTAAAACCTATGTATTGATATCTCTCTGTTAGTGTGTCAAGTGGGTGTAAAGCGGCATAAACACAGCCGTGAAAAGCAGCTAAACCCCATTATAAAAATAAATTACTTTTAAAAACCCATGAAACAAAGCCAGGGAAAGAGAGAGAAATTCTTACACAATTCGTTCAGGGGCTGTGATGCAACCTGGATTGACCATATCTAGACCCACAGCTGGATGAGACATAAGGGTGGACACTCTTGGGGCTGAGAGGTTTGGTGAGGTTGGGTGAACAAACGCAGACCCTTTAAAGTAATACTGCGTGCTACCCATCGCATGGGTCCCAAATCTCCAGGTTCAAGGGCATCTTCCTACATCGAAAACATGCATGAGAAACCCAGAAGATGGTACACCGTGTGATGGGGAAAGGTTTCTAAAACGCACCTCATTTCTCATCTCCTTGTGCTCGGGTTCGCCATTCCAGCCACTTTACTAGCAATCTCCCTACTTGGAGCATCAGCACCTTTAACCTCCTGTTCCGTACAGGTTGCAATTTGTCCTGAGGATGAACGGGAAGACGGGGAACCAATGAGAGACTAGCTCTTGGTGTTGGGACAGGCACAGGTCACTCTATTTTCCCATCAGGAAGAAGAATTAACCACAGGCTCAGCCTGCCCCCCGGAACCAGAACAGGGCCTGAAGCCATCCTGCGCTTTTGCGGCCAGCTCCCAAGAAAGCGACTTGTAAAATGGAGCTTCAGGGCACTGCAATTCACAAACCTGCAGAGTTATAAATGATAACTCTCGTCCACAAATATATTGAGGGAAGGCAAAGAAGAGGATTTGAAATCAAGGCAGAATTGCAGGAAACAGATTTCAGGAGGTAGATTCGAATCGCCTTTAAAGCACATGAAAAGCGGCAAAACGTTGACAATGATGCCCTTGGCCAAAAAGGGCGTATGCGTTTTTTCCTGAATATATTCAGGAAAAAACGCATACGCCCTTTTTGGCCAACCAAGCAACCTGGAAAGGCAAATCAGCGCTACAAAGAAGTCTCGCTTCCCATCGGTCAAAAGGGCCATGCTGAAAAAAGTGTCAAAACCAGGAATGCAGGACAGGCCATGGAGAAATGGGAGCCTTGCTACACTGATGGGCGGGATGTAAATCGCCAACAGCCACTCTGGAGAAGTGTACGGTGTGTCCTGAAACATCTAAAAAACACAGCTTAGAGAGCATAGGGCACTTCCACGCATGGGGGGATAAAGTGGGAAAATTGAAAATCAGCAAGACACAAGCACCCCAAAGTTTAGGGCTGCTCTGTTGACAAGGACCTCCACTTCATTCCACCTTAAATATCCCAGGAAAGCGAAAAATGGATCAAAAAGTTGTGGTCCTTATGTACAATGGAATATCACTCAGCCATGAAATCAATGTCATAAGGCTAGTAGCAGCATGATGAGTGGATTTAGGTAAGACGATTCTAAGTGAAATAAGTCACACAGAAAAGGACACTTCTCATAAGGTGTCACTTATAGAGGGAATGTAAAAACCGTTACACTTGAACTGAATTACAAAACAGAACAGAGTCACACATGCAGAAAACACACTATGGCTGCTTAACGGGAAAGGTGAGGTGGGGTGATACATAAAACAAGAGTTTCAAATTAGCTCAGATACCGTTCCATAAACCCAATATGTAATAGACAAGACCTACTCCTTGCTCAGAGAACTGGACTCAACACGCCCGATTCACCGCACAAGAATATATCTGACTAGTAATAATCTTAAAACCTATGTATTGATATCTCTCTGTTAGTGTGTCAAGTGGGTGTAAAGCGGCATAAACACAGCCGTGAAAAGCAGCTAAACCCCATTATAAAAATAAATTACTTTTAAAAACCCATGAAACAAAGCCAGGGAAAGAGAGAGAAATTCTTACACAATTCGTTCAGGGGCTGTGATGCAACCTGGATTGACCATATCTAGACCCACAGCTGGATGAGACATAAGGGTGGACACTCTTGGGGCTGAGAGGTTTGGTGAGGTTGGGTGAGCAAACGCAGACCCTTTAAAGTAATACTGCGTGCTACCCATCGCATGGGTCCCAAATCTCCAGGTTCAAGGGCATCTTCCTACATCGAAAACATGCATGAGAAACCCAGAAGATGGTACACCGTGTGATGGGGAAAGGTTTCTAAAACGCACCTCATTTCTCATCTCCTTGTGCTCGGGTTCGCCATTCCAGCCACTTTACTAGCAATCTCCCTACTTGGAGCATCAGCACCTTTAACCTCCTGTTCCGTACAGGTTGCAATTTGTCCTGAGGATGAACGGGAAGACGGGGAACCAATGAGAGACTAGCTCTTGGTGTTGGGACAGGCACAGGTCACTCTATTTTCCCATCAGGAAGAAGAATTAACCACAGGCTCAGCCTGCCCCCCGGAACCAGAACAGGGCCTGAAGCCATCCTGCGCTTTTGCGGCCAGCTCCCAAGAAAGCGACTTGTAAAATGGAGCTTCAGGGCACTGCAATTCACAAACCTGCAGAGTTATAAATGATAACTCTCGTCCACAAATATATTGAGGGAAGGCAAAGAAGAGGATTTGAAATCAAGGCAGAATTGCAGGAAACAGATTTCAGGAGGTAGATTCGAATCGCCTTTAAAGCACATGAAAAGCGGCAAAACGTTGACAATGATGCCCTTGGCCAAAAAGGGCGTATGCGTTTTTTCCTGAATATATTCAGGAAAAAACGCATACGCCCTTTTTGGCCAACCAAGCAACCTGGAAAGGCAAATCAGCGCTACAAAGAAGTCTCGCTTCCCATCGGTCAAAAGGGCCATGCTGAAAAAAGTGTCAAAACCAGGAATGCAGGACAGGCCATGGAGAAATGGGAGCCTTGCTACACTGATGGGCGGGATGTAAATCGCCAACAGCCACTCTGGAGAAGTGTACGGTGTGTCCTGAAACATCTAAAAAACACAGCTTAGAGAGCATAGGGCACTTCCACGCATGGGGGGATAAAGTGGGAAAATTGAAAATCAGCAAGACACAAGCACCCCAAAGTTTAGGGCTGCTCTGTTGACAAGGACCTCCACTTCATTCCACCTTAAATATCCCAGGAAAGCGAAAAATGGATCAAAAAGTTGTGGTCCTTATGTACAATGGAATATCACTCAGCCATGAAATCAATGTCATAAGGCTAGTAGCAGCATGATGAGTGGATTTAGGTAAGACGATTCTAAGTGAAATAAGTCACACAGAAAAGGACACTTCTCATAAGGTGTCACTTATAGAGGGAATGTAAAAACCGTTACACTTGAACTGAATTACAAAACAGAACAGAGTCACACATGCAGAAAACACACTATGGCTGCTTAACGGGAAAGGTGAGGTGGGGTGATACATAAAACAAGAGTTTCAAATTAGCTCAGATACCGTTCCATAAACCCAATATGTAATAGACAAGACCTACTCCTTGCTCAGAGAACTGGACTCAACACGCCCGATTCACCGCACAAGAATATATCTGACTAGTAATAATCTTAAAACCTATGTATTGATATCTCTCTGTTAGTGTGTCAAGTGGGTGTAAAGCGGCATAAACACAGCCGTGAAAAGCAGCTAAACCCCATTATAAAAATAAATTACTTTTAAAAACCCATGAAACAAAGCCAGGGAAAGAGAGAGAAATTCTTACACAATTCGTTCAGGGGCTGTGATGCAACCTGGATTGACCATATCTAGACCCACAGCTGGATGAGACATAAGGGTGGACACTCTTGGGGCTGAGAGGTTTGGTGAGGTTGGGTGAGCAAACGCAGACCCTTTAAAGTAATACTGCGTGCTACCCATCGCATGGGTCCCAAATCTCCAGGTTCAAGGGCATCTTCCTACATCGAAAACATGCATGAGAAACCCAGAAGATGGTACACCGTGTGATGGGGAAAGGTTTCTAAAACGCACCTCATTTCTCATCTCCTTGTGCTCGGGTTCGCCATTCCAGCCACTTTACTAGCAATCTCCCTACTTGGAGCATCAGCACCTTTAACCTCCTGTTCCGTACAGGTTGCAATTTGTCCTGAGGATGAACGGGAAGACGGGGAACCAATGAGAGACTAGCTCTTGGTGTTGGGACAGGCACAGGTCACTCTATTTTCCCATCAGGAAGAAGAATTAACCACAGGCTCAGCCTGCCCCCCGGAACCAGAACAGGGCCTGAAGCCATCCTGCGCTTTTGCGGCCAGCTCCCAAGAAAGCGACTTGTAAAATGGAGCTTCAGGGCACTGCAATTCACAAACCTGCAGAGTTATAAATGATAACTCTCGTCCACAAATATATTGAGGGAAGGCAAAGAAGAGGATTTGAAATCAAGGCAGAATTGCAGGAAACAGATTTCAGGAGGTAGATTCGAATCGCCTTTAAAGCACATGAAAAGCGGCAAAACGTTGACAATGATGCCCTTGGCCAAAAAGGGCGTATGCGTTTTTTCCTGAATATATTCAGGAAAAAACGCATACGCCCTTTTTGGCCAACCAAGCAACCTGGAAAGGCAAATCAGCGCTACAAAGAAGTCTCGCTTCCCATCGGTCAAAAGGGCCATGCTGAAAAAAGTGTCAAAACCAGGAATGCAGGACAGGCCATGGAGAAATGGGAGCCTTGCTACACTGATGGGCGGGATGTAAATCGCCAACAGCCACTCTGGAGAAGTGTACGGTGTGTCCTGAAACATCTAAAAAACACAGCTTAGAGAGCATAGGGCACTTCCACGCATGGGGGGATAAAGTGGGAAAATTGAAAATCAGCAAGACACAAGCACCCCAAAGTTTAGGGCTGCTCTGTTGACAAGGACCTCCACTTCATTCCACCTTAAATATCCCAGGACAGCGAAAAATGGATCAAAAAGTTGTGGTCCTTATGTACAATGGAATATCACTCAGCCATGAAATCAATGTCATAAGGCTAGTAGCAGCATGATGAGTGGATTTAGGTAAGACGATTCTAAGTGAAATAAGTCACACAGAAAAGGACACTTCTCATAAGGTGTCACTTATAGAGGGAATGTAAAAACCGTTACACTTGAACTGAATTACAAAACAGAACAGAGTCACACATGCAGAAAACACACTATGGCTGCTTAACGGGAAAGGTGAGGTGGGGTGATACATAAAACAAGAGTTTCAAATTAGCTCAGATACCGTTCCATAAACCCAATATGTAATAGACAAGACCTACTCCTTGCTCAGAGAACTGGACTCAACACGCCCGATTCACCGCACAAGAATATATCTGACTAGTAATAATCTTAAAACCTATGTATTGATATCTCTCTGTTAGTGTGTCAAGTGGGTGTAAAGCGGCATAAACACAGCCGTGAAAAGCAGCTAAACCCCATTATAAAAATAAATTACTTTTAAAAACCCATGAAACAAAGACAGGGAAAGAGAGAGAAATTCTTACACAATTCGTTCAGGGGCTGTGATGCAACCTGGATTGACCATATCTAGACCCACAGCTGGATGAGACATAAGGGTGGACACTCTTGGGGCTGAGAGGTTTGGTGAGGTTGGGTGAGCAAACGCAGACCCTTTAAAGTAATACTGGGTGCTACCCATCGCATGGGTCCCAAATCTCCAGGTTCAAGGGCATCTTCCTACATCGAAAACATGCATGAGAAACCCAGAAGATGGTACACCGTGTGATGGGGAAAGGTTTCTAAAACGCACCTCATTTCTCATCTCCTTGTGCTCGGGTTCGCCATTCCAGCCACTTTACTAGCAATCTCCCTACTTGGAGCATCAGCACCTTTAACCTCCTGTTCCGTACAGGTTGCAATTTGTCCTGAGGATGAACGGGAAGACGGGGAACCAATGAGAGACTAGCTCTTGGTGTTGGGACAGGCACAGGTCACTCTATTTTCCCATCAGGAAGAAGAATTAACCACAGGCTCAGCCTGCCCCCCGGAACCAGAACAGGGCCTGAAGCCATCCTGCGCTTTTGCGGCCAGCTCCCAAGAAAGCGACTTGTAAAATGGAGCTTCAGGGCACTGCAATTCACAAACCTGCAGAGTTATAAATGATAACTCTCGTCCACAAATATATTGACGGAAGGCAAAGAAGAGGATTTGAAATCAAGGCAGAATTGCAGGAAACAGATTTCAGGAGGTAGATTCGAATCGCCTTTAAAGCACATGAAAAGCGGCAAAACGTTGACAATGATGCCCTTGGCCAAAAAGGGCGTATGCGTTTTTTCCTGAATATATTCAGGAAAAAACGCATACGCCCTTTTTGGCCAACCAAGCAACCTGGAAAGGCAAATCAGCGCTACAAAGAAGTCTCGCTTCCCATCGGTCAAAAGGGCCATGCTGAAAAAAGTGTCAAAACCAGGAATGCAGGACAGGCCATGGAGAAATGGGAGCCTTGCTACACTGATGGGCGGGATGTAAATCGCCAACAGCCACTCTGGAGAAGTGTACGGTGTGTCCTGAAACATCTAAAAAACACAGCTTAGAGAGCATAGGGCACTTCCACGCATGGGGGGATAAAGTGGGAAAATTGAAAATCAGCAAGACACAAGCACCCCAAAGTTTAGGGCTGCTCTGTTGACAAGGACCTCCACTTCATTCCACCTTAAATATCCCAGGACAGCGAAAAATGGATCAAAAAGTTGTGGTCCTTATGTACAATGGAATATCACTCAGCCATGAAATCAATGTCATAAGGCTAGTAGCAGCATGATGAGTGGATTTAGGTAAGACGATTCTAAGTGAAATAAGTCACACAGAAAAGGACACTTCTCATAAGGTGTCACTTATAGAGGGAATGTAAAAACCGTTACACTTGAACTGAATTACAAAACAGAACAGAGTCACACATGCAGAAAACACACTATGGCTGCTTAACGGGAAAGGTGAGGTGGGGTGATACATAAAACAAGAGTTTCAAATTAGCTCAGATACCGTTCCATAAACCCAATATGTAATAGACAAGACCTACTCCTTGCTCAGAGAACTGGACTCAACACGCCCGATTCACCGCACAAGAATATATCTGACTAGTAATAATCTTAAAACCTATGTATTGATATCTCTCTGTTAGTGTGTCAAGTGGGTGTAAAGCGGCATAAACACAGCCGTGAAAAGCAGCTAAACCCCATTATAAAAATAAATTACTTTTAAAAACCCATGAAACAAAGCCAGGGAAAGAGAGAGAAATTCTTACACAATTCGTTCAGGGGCTGTGATGCAACCTGGATTGACCATATCTAGAACCACAGCTGGATGAGACATAAGGGTGGACACTCTTGGGGCTGAGAGGTTTGGTGAGGTTGGGTGAGCAAACGCAGACCCTTTAAAGTAATACTGCGTGCTACCCATCGCATGGGTCCCAAATCTCCAGGTTCAAGGGCATCTTCCTACATCGAAAACATGCATGAGAAACCCAGAAGATGGTACACCGTGTGATGGGGAAAGGTTTGTAAAACGCACCTCATTTCTCATCTCCTTGTGCTCGGGTTTGCCATTCCAGCCACTTTACTGGCAATCTCCCTACTTGGAGCATCAGCACCTTTAACCTCCTGTTCCGTACAGGTTGCAATTTGTCCTGAGGATGAACGGGAAGACAGGGAACCAATGAGAGACTAGCTCTTGGTGTTGGGACAGGCACAGGTCACTCTATTTTCCCATCAGGAAGAAGAATTAACCACAGGCTCAGCCTGCCCCCCGGAACCAGAACAGGGCCTGAAGCCATCCTGCGCTTTTGCGGCCAGCTCCCAAAAAAGCGACTTGTAAAATGGAGCTTCAGGGCACTGCAATTCACAAACCTGCAGAGTTATAAATGATAACTCTCGTCCACAAATATATTGAGGGAAGGCAAAGAAGAGGATTTGAAATCAAGGCAGAATTGCAGGAAACAGATTTCAGGAGGTAGATTCGAATCGCCTTTAAAGCACATGAAAAGCGGCAAAACGTTGACAATGATGCCCTTGGCCAAAAAGGGCGTATGCGTTTTTTCCTGAATATATTCAGGAAAAAACGCATACGCCCTTTTTGGCCAACCAAGCAACCTGGAAAGGCAAATCAGCGCTACAAAGAAGTCTCGCTTCCCATCGGTCAAAAGGGCCATGCTGAAAAAAGTGTCAAAACCAGGAATGCAGGACAGGCCATGGAGAAATGGGAGCCTTGCTACACTGATGGGCGGGATGTAAATCGCCAACAGCCACTCTGGAGAAGTGTACGGTGTGTCCTGAAACATCTAAAAAACACAGCTTAGAGAGCATAGGGCACTTCCACGCATGGGGGGATAAAGTGGGAAAATTGAAAATCAGCAAGACACAAGCACCCCAAAGTTTAGGGCTGCTCTGTTGACAAGGACCTCCACTTCATTCCACCTTAAATATCCCAGGAAAGCGAAAAATGGATCAAAAAGTTGTGGTCCTTATGTACAATGGAATAACACTCAGCCATGAAATCAATGTCATAAGGCTAGTAGCAGCATGATGAGTGGATTTAGGTAAGATGATTCTAAGTGAAATAAGTCACACAGAAAAGGACACTTCTCATAAGGTGTCACTTATAGAGGGAATGTAAAAACCGTTACACTTGAACTGAATTACAAAACAGAACAGAGTCACACATGCAGAAAACACACTATGGCTGCTTAACGGGAAAGGTGAGGTGGGGTGATACATAAAACAAGAGTTTCAAATTAGCTCAGATACCGTTCCATAAACCCAATATGTAATAGACAAGACCTACTCCTTGCTCAGAGAACTGGACTCAACACGCCCGATTCACCGCACAAGAATATATCTGACTAGTAATAATCTTAAAACCTATGTATTGATATCTCTCTGTTAGTGTGTCAAGTGGGTGTAAAGCGGCATAAACACAGCCGTGAAAAGCAGCTAAACCCCATTATAAAAATAAATTACTTTTAAAAACCCATGAAACAAAGCCAGGGAAAGAGAGAGAAATTCTTACACAATTCGTTCAGGGGCTGTGATGCAACCTGGATTGACCATATCTAGACCCACAGCTGGATGAGACATAAGGGTGGACACTCTTGGGGCTGAGAGGTTTGGTGAGGTTGGGTGAACAAACGCAGACCCTTTAAAGTAATACTGCGTGCTACCCATCGCATGGGTCCCAAATCTCCAGGTTCAAGGGCATCTTCCTACATCGAAAACATGCATGAGAAACCCAGAAGATGGTACACCGTGTGATGGGGAAAGGTTTCTAAAACGCACCTCATTTCTCATCTCCTTGTGCTCGGGTTCGCCATTCCAGCCACTTTACTGGCAATCTCCATATTGGAGCATCAGCACCTTTAACCTCCTGTTCCGTACAGGTTGCAATTTGTCCTGAGGATGAACGGGAAGACAGGGAACCAATGAGAGACTAGCTCTTGGTGTTGGGACAGGCACAGGTCACTCTATTTTCCCATCAGGAAGAAGAATTAACCACAGGCTCAGCCTGCCCCCCGGAACCAGAACAGGGCCTGAAGCCATCCTGCGCTTTTGCGGCCAGCTCCCAAAAAAGCGACTTGTAAAATGGAGCTTCAGGGCACTGCAATTCACAAACCTGCAGAGTTATAAATGATAACTCTCGTCCACAAATATATTGAGGGAAGGCAAAGAAGAGGATTTGAAATCAAGGCAGAATTGCAGGAAACAGATTTCAGGAGGTAGATTCGAATCGCCTTTAAAGCACATGAAAAGCGGCAAAACGTTGACAATGATGCCCTTGGCCAAAAAGGGCGTATGCGTTTTTTCCTGAATATATTCAGGAAAAAACGCATACGCCCTTTTTGGCCAACCAAGCAACCTGGAAAGGCAAATCAGCGCTACAAAGAAGTCTCGCTTCCCATCGGTCAAAAGGGCCATGCTGAAAAAAGTGTCAAAACCAGGAATGCAGGACAGGCCATGGAGAAATGGGAGCCTTGCTACACTGATGGGCGGGATGTAAATCGCCAACAGCCACTCTGGAGAAGTGTACGGTGTGTCCTGAAACATCTAAAAAACACAGCTTAGAGAGCATAGGGCACTTCCACGCATGGGGGGATAAAGTGGGAAAATTGAAAATCAGCAAGACACAAGCACCCCAAAGTTTAGGGCTGCTCTGTTGACAAGGACCTCCACTTCATTCCACCTTAAATATCCCAGGAAAGCGAAAAATGGATCAAAAAGTTGTGGTCCTTATGTACAATGGAATATCACTCAGCCATGAAATCAATGTCATAAGGCTAGTAGCAGCATGATGAGTGGATTTAGGTAAGACGATTCTAAGTGAAATAAGTCACACAGAAAAGGACACTTCTCATAAGGTGTCACTTATAGAGGGAATGTAAAAACCGTTACACTTGAACTGAATTACAAAACAGAACAGAGTCACACATGCAGAAAACACACTATGGCTGCTTAACGGGAAAGGTGAGGTGGGGTGATACATAAAACAAGAGTTTCAAATTAGCTCAGATACCGTTCCATAAACCCAATATGTAATAGACAAGACCTACTCCTTGCTCAGAGAACTGGACTCAACACGCCCGATTCACCGCACAAGAATATATCTGACTAGTAATAATCTTAAAACCTATGTATTGATATCTCTCTGTTAGTGTGTCAAGTGGGTGTAAAGCGGCATAAACACAGCCGTGAAAAGCAGCTAAACCCCATTATAAAAATAAATTACTTTTAAAAACCCATGAAACAAAGCCAGGGAAAGAGAGAGAAATTCTTACACAATTCGTTCAGGGGCTGTGATGCAACCTGGATTGACCATATCTAGACCCACAGCTGGATGAGACATAAGGGTGGACACTCTTGGGGCTGAGAGGTTTGGTGAGGTTGGGTGAACAAACGCAGACCCTTTAAAGTAATACTGCGTGCTACCCATCGCATGGGTCCCAAATCTCCAGGTTCAAGGGCATCTTCCTACATCGAAAACATGCATGAGAAACCCACAAGATGGTACACCGTGTGATGGGGAAAGGTTTCTAAAACGCACCTCATTTCTCATCTCCTTGTGCTCGGGTTCGCCATTCCAGCCACTTTACTAGCAATCTCCCTACTTGGAGCATCAGCACCTTTAACCTCCTGTTCCGTACAGGTTGCAATTTGTCCTGAGGATGAACGGGAAGACGGGGAACCAATGAGAGACTAGCTCTTGGTGTTGGGACAGGCACAGGTCACTCTATTTTCCCATCAGGAAGAAGAATTAACCACAGGCTCAGCCTGCCCCCCGGAACCAGAACAGGGCCTGAAGCCATCCTGCGCTTTTGCGGCCAGCTCCCAAGAAAGCGACTTGTAAAATGGAGCTTCAGGGCACTGCAATTCACAAACCTGCAGAGTTATAAATGATAACTCTCGTCCACAAATATATTGAGGGAAGGCAAAGAAGAGGATTTGAAATCAAGGCAGAATTGCAGGAAACAGATTTCAGGAGGTAGATTCGAATCGCCTTTAAAGCACATGAAAAGCGGCAAAACGTTGACAATGATGCCCTTGGCCAAAAAGGGCGTATGCGTTTTTTCCTGAATATATTCAGGAAAAAACGCATACGCCCTTTTTGGCCAACCAAGCAACCTGGAAAGGCAAATCAGCGCTACAAAGAAGTCTCGCTTCCCATCGGTCAAAAGGGCCATGCTGAAAAAAGTGTCAAAACCAGGAATGCAGGACAGGCCATGGAGAAATGGGAGCCTTGCTACACTGATGGGCGGGATGTAAATCGCCAACAGCCACTCTGGAGAAGTGTACGGTGTGTCCTGAAACATCTAAAAAACACAGCTTAGAGAGCATAGGGCACTTCCACGCATGGGGGGATAAAGTGGGAAAATTGAAAATCAGCAAGACACAAGCACCCCAAAGTTTAGGGCTGCTCTGTTGACAAGGACCTCCACTTCATTCCACCTTAAATATCCCAGGACAGCGAAAAATGGATCAAAAAGTTGTGGTCCTTATGTACAATGGAATATCACTCAGCCATGAAATCAATGTCATAAGGCTAGTAGCAGCATGATGAGTGGATTTAGGTAAGACGATTCTAAGTGAAATAAGTCACACAGAAAAGGACACTTCTCATAAGGTGTCACTTATAGAGGGAATGTAAAAACCGTTACACTTGAACTGAATTACAAAACAGAACAGAGTCACACATGCAGAAAACACACTATGGCTGCTTAACGGGAAAGGTGAGGTGGGGTGATACATAAAACAAGAGTTTCAAATTAGCTCAGATACCGTTCCATAAACCCAATATGTAATAGACAAGACCTACTCCTTGCTCAGAGAACTGGACTCAACACGCCCGATTCACCGCACAAGAATATATCTGACTAGTAATAATCTTAAAACCTATGTATTGATATCTCTCTGTTAGTGTGTCAAGTGGGTGTAAAGCGGCATAAACACAGCCGTGAAAAGCAGCTAAACCCCATTATAAAAATAAATTACTTTTAAAAACCCATGAAACAAAGCCAGGGAAAGAGAGAGAAATTCTTACACAATTCGTTCAGGGGCTGTGATGCAACCTGGATTGACCATATCTAGACCCACAGCTGGATGAGACATAAGGGTGGACACTCTTGGGGCTGAGAGGTTTGGTGAGGTTGGGTGAACAAACGCAGACCCTTTAAAGTAATACTGCGTGCTACCCATCGCATGGGTCCCAAATCTCCAGGTTCAAGGGCATCTTCCTACATCGAAAACATGCATGAGAAACCCAGAAGATGGTACACCGTGTGATGGGGAAAGGTTTCTAAAACGCACCTCATTTCTCATCTCCTTGTGCTCGGGTTCGCCATTCCAGCCACTTTACTAGCAATCTCCCTACTTGGAGCATCAGCACCTTTAACCTCCTGTTCCGTACAGGTTGCAATTTGTCCTGAGGATGAACGGGAAGACGGGGAACCAATGAGAGACTAGCTCTTGGTGTTGGGACAGGCACAGGTCACTCTATTTTCCCATCAGGAAGAAGAATTAACCACAGGCTCAGCCTGCCCCCCGGAACCAGAACAGGGCCTGAAGCCATCCTGCGCTTTTGCGGCCAGCTCCCAAGAAAGCGACTTGTAAAATGGAGCTTCAGGGCACTGCAATTCACAAACCTGCAGAGTTATAAATGATAACTCTCGTCCACAAATATATTGAGGGAAGGCAAAGAAGAGGATTTGAAATCAAGGCAGAATTGCAGGAAACAGATTTCAGGAGGTAGATTCGAATCGCCTTTAAAGCACATGAAAAGCGGCAAAACGTTGACAATGATGCCCTTGGCCAAAAAGGGCGTATGCGTTTTTTCCTGAATATATTCAGGAAAAAACGCATACGCCCTTTTTGGCCAACCAAGCAACCTGGAAAGGCAAATCAGCGCTACAAAGAAGTCTCGCTTCCCATCGGTCAAAAGGGCCATGCTGAAAAAAGTGTCAAAACCAGGAATGCAGGACAGGCCATGGAGAAATGGGAGCCTTGCTACACTGATGGGCGGGATGTAAATCGCCAACAGCCACTCTGGAGAAGTGTACGGTGTGTCCTGAAACATCTAAAAAACACAGCTTAGAGAGCATAGGGCACTTCCACGCATGGGGGGATAAAGTGGGAAAATTGAAAATCAGCAAGACACAAGCACCCCAAAGTTTAGGGCTGCTCTGTTGACAAGGACCTCCACTTCATTCCACCTTAAATATCCCAGGAAAGCGAAAAATGGATCAAAAAGTTGTGGTCCTTATGTACAATGGAATATCACTCAGCCATGAAATCAATGTCATAAGGCTAGTAGCAGCATGATGAGTGGATTTAGGTAAGACGATTCTAAGTGAAATAAGTCACACAGAAAAGGACACTTCTCATAAGGTGTCACTTATAGAGGGAATGTAAAAACCGTTACACTTGAACTGAATTACAAAACAGAACAGAGTCACACATGCAGAAAACACACTATGGCTGCTTAACGGGAAAGGTGAGGTGGGGTGATACATAAAACAAGAGTTTCAAATTAGCTCAGATACCGTTCCATAAACCCAATATGTAATAGACAAGACCTACTCCTTGCTCAGAGAACTGGACTCAACACGCCCGATTCACCGCACAAGAATATATCTGACTAGTAATAATCTTAAAACCTATGTATTGATATCTCTCTGTTAGTGTGTCAAGTGGGTGTAAAGCGGCATAAACACAGCCGTGAAAAGCAGCTAAACCCCATTATAAAAATAAATTACTTTTAAAAACCCATGAAACAAAGACAGGGAAAGAGAGAGAAATTCTTACACAATTCGTTCAGGGGCTGTGATGCAACCTGGATTGACCATATCTAGACCCACAGCTGGATGAGACATAAGGGTGGACACTCTTGGGGCTGAGAGGTTTGGTGAGGTTGGGTGAACAAACGCAGACCCTTTAAAGTAATACTGCGTGCTACCCATCGCATGGGTCCCAAATCTCCATGTTCAAGGGCATCTTCCTACATCGAAAACATGCATGAGAAACCCAGAAGATGGTACACCGTGTGATGGGGAAAGGTTTCTAAAACGCACCTCATTTCTCATCTCCTTGTGCTCGGGTTCGCCATTCCAGCCACTTTACTGGCAATCTCCATATTGGAGCATCAGCACCTTTAACCTCCTGTTCCGTACAGGTTGCAATTTGTCCTGAGGATGAACGGGAAGACAGGGAACCAATGAGAGACTAGCTCTTGGTGTTGGGACAGGCACAGGTCACTCTATTTTCCCATCAGGAAGAAGAATTAACCACAGGCTCAGCCTGCCCCCCGGAACCAGAACAGGGCCTGAAGCCATCCTGCGCTTTTGCGGCCAGCTCCCAAAAAAGCGACTTGTAAAATGGAGCTTCAGGGCACTGCAATTCACAAACCTGCAGAGTTATAAATGATAACTCTCGTCCACAAATATATTGAGGGAAGGCAAAGAAGAGGATTTGAAATCAAGGCAGAATTGCAGGAAACAGATTTCAGGAGGTAGATTCGAATCGCCTTTAAAGCACATGAAAAGCGGCAAAACGTTGACAATGATGCCCTTGGCCAAAAAGGGCGTATGCGTTTTTTCCTGAATATATTCAGGAAAAAACGCATACGCCCTTTTTGGCCAACCAAGCAACCTGGAAAGGCAAATCAGCGCTACAAAGAAGTCTCGCTTCCCATCGGTCAAAAGGGCCATGCTGAAAAAAGTGTCAAAACCAGGAATGCAGGACAGGCCATGGAGAAATGGGAGCCTTGCTACACTGATGGGCGGGATGTAAATCGCCAACAGCCACTCTGGAGAAGTGTACGGTGTGTCCTGAAACATCTAAAAAACACAGCTTAGAGAGCATAGGGCACTTCCACGCATGGGGGGATAAAGTGGGAAAATTGAAAATCAGCAAGACACAAGCACCCCAAAGTTTAGGGCTGCTCTGTTGACAAGGACCTCCACTTCATTCCACCTTAAATATCCCAGGAAAGCGAAAAATGGATCAAAAAGTTGTGGTCCTTATGTACAATGGAATATCACTCAGCCATGAAATCAATGTCATAAGGCTAGTAGCAGCATGATGAGTGGATTTAGGTAAGACGATTCTAAGTGAAATAAGTCACACAGAAAAGGACACTTCTCATAAGGTGTCACTTATAGAGGGAATGTAAAAACCGTTACACTTGAACTGAATTACAAAACAGAACAGAGTCACACATGCAGAAAACACACTATGGCTGCTTAACGGGAAAGGTGAGGTGGGGTGATACATAAAACAAGAGTTTCAAATTAGCTCAGATACCGTTCCATAAACCCAATATGTAATAGACAAGACCTACTCCTTGCTCAGAGAACTGGACTCAACACGCCCGATTCACCGCACAAGAATATATCTGACTAGTAATAATCTTAAAACCTATGTATTGATATCTCTCTGTTAGTGTGTCAAGTGGGTGTAAAGCGGCATAAACACAGCCGTGAAAAGCAGCTAAACCCCATTATAAAAATAAATTACTTTTAAAAACCCATGAAACAAAGCCAGGGAAAGAGAGAGAAATTCTTACACAATTCGTTCAGGGGCTGTGATGCAACCTGGATTGACCATATCTAGACCCACAGCTGGATGAGACATAAGGGTGGACACTCTTGGGGCTGAGAGGTTTGGTGAGGTTGGGTGAACAAACGCAGACCCTTTAAAGTAATACTGCGTGCTACCCATCGCATGGGTCCCAAATCTCCAGGTTCAAGGGCATCTTCCTACATCGAAAACATGCATGAGAAACCCAGAAGATGGTACACCGTGTGATGGGGAAAGGTTTCTAAAACGCACCTCATTTCTCATCTCCTTGTGCTCGGGTTCGCCATTCCAGCCACTTTACTAGCAATCTCCCTACTTGGAGCATCAGCACCTTTAACCTCCTGTTCCGTACAGGTTGCAATTTGTCCTGAGGATGAACGGGAAGACGGGGAACCAATGAGAGACTAGCTCTTGGTGTTGGGACAGGCACAGGTCACTCTATTTTCCCATCAGGAAGAAGAATTAACCACAGGCTCAGCCTGCCCCCCGGAACCAGAACAGGGCCTGAAGCCATCCTGCGCTTTTGCGGCCAGCTCCCAAGAAAGCGACTTGTAAAATGGAGCTTCAGGGCACTGCAATTCACAAACCTGCAGAGTTATAAATGATAACTCTCGTCCACAAATATATTGAGGGAAGGCAAAGAAGAGGATTTGAAATCAAGGCAGAATTGCAGGAAACAGATTTCAGGAGGTAGATTCGAATCGCCTTTAAAGCACATGAAAAGCGGCAAAACGTTGACAATGATGCCCTTGGCCAAAAAGGGCGTATGCGTTTTTTCCTGAATATATTCAGGAAAAAACGCATACGCCCTTTTTGGCCAACCAAGCAACCTGGAAAGGCAAATCAGCGCTACAAAGAAGTCTCGCTTCCCATCGGTCAAAAGGGCCATGCTGAAAAAAGTGTCAAAACCAGGAATGCAGGACAGGCCATGGAGAAATGGGAGCCTTGCTACACTGATGGGCGGGATGTAAATCGCCAACAGCCACTCTGGAGAAGTGTACGGTGTGTCCTGAAACATCTAAAAAACACAGCTTAGAGAGCATAGGGCACTTCCACGCATGGGGGGATAAAGTGGGAAAATTGAAAATCAGCAAGACACAAGCACCCCAAAGTTTAGGGCTGCTCTGTTGACAAGGACCTCCACTTCATTCCACCTTAAATATCCCAGGACAGCGAAAAATGGATCAAAAAGTTGTGGTCCTTATGTACAATGGAATATCACTCAGCCATGAAATCAATGTCATAAGGCTAGTAGCAGCATGATGAGTGGATTTAGGTAAGACGATTCTAAGTGAAATAAGTCACACAGAAAAGGACACTTCTCATAAGGTGTCACTTATAGAGGGAATGTAAAAACCGTTACACTTGAACTGAATTACAAAACAGAACAGAGTCACACATGCAGAAAACACACTATGGCTGCTTAACGGGAAAGGTGAGGTGGGGTGATACATAAAACAAGAGTTTCAAATTAGCTCAGATACCGTTCCATAAACCCAATATGTAATAGACAAGACCTACTCCTTGCTCAGAGAACTGGACTCAACACGCCCGATTCACCGCACAAGAATATATCTGACTAGTAATAATCTTAAAACCTATGTATTGATATCTCTCTGTTAGTGTGTCAAGTGGGTGTAAAGCGGCATAAACACAGCCGTGAAAAGCAGCTAAACCCCATTATAAAAATAAATTACTTTTAAAAACCCATGAAACAAAGACAGGGAAAGAGAGAGAAATTCTTACACAATTCGTTCAGGGGCTGTGATGCAACCTGGATTGACCATATCTAGAACCACAGCTGGATGAGACATAAGGGTGGACACTCTTGGGGCTGAGAGGTTTGGTGAGGTTGGGTGAGCAAACGCAGACCCTTTAAAGTAATACTGCGTGCTACCCATCGCATGGGTCCCAAATCTCCAGGTTCAAGGGCATCTTCCTACATCGAAAACATGCATGAGAAACCCAGAAGATGGTACACCGTGTGATGGGGAAAGGTTTCTAAAACGCACCTCATTTCTCATCTCCTTGTGCTCGGGTTCGCCATTCCAGCCACTTTACTAGCAATCTCCCTACTTGGAGCATCAGCACCTTTAACCTCCTGTTCCGTACAGGTTGCAATTTGTCCTGAGGATGAACGGGAAGACGGGGAACCAATGAGAGACTAGCTCTTGGTGTTGGGACAGGCACAGGTCACTCTATTTTCCCATCAGGAAGAAGAATTAACCACAGGCTCAGCCTGCCCCCCGGAACCAGAACAGGGCCTGAAGCCATCCTGCGCTTTTGCGGCCAGCTCCCAAGAAAGCGACTTGTAAAATGGAGCTTCAGGGCACTGCAATTCACAAACCTGCAGAGTTATAAATGATAACTCTCGTCCACAAATATATTGACGGAAGGCAAAGAAGAGGATTTGAAATCAAGGCAGAATTGCAGGAAACAGATTTCAGGAGGTAGATTCGAATCGCCTTTAAAGCACATGAAAAGCGGCAAAACGTTGACAATGATGCCCTTGGCCAAAAAGGGCGTATGCGTTTTTTCCTGAATATATTCAGGAAAAAACGCATACGCCCTTTTTGGCCAACCAAGCAACCTGGAAAGGCAAATCAGCGCTACAAAGAAGTCTCGCTTCCCATCGGTCAAAAGGGCCATGCTGAAAAAAGTGTCAAAACCAGGAATGCAGGACAGGCCATGGAGAAATGGGAGCCTTGCTACACTGATGGGCGGGATGTAAATCGCCAACAGCCACTCTGGAGAAGTGTACGGTGTGTCCTGAAACATCTAAAAAACACAGCTTAGAGAGCATAGGGCACTTCCACGCATGGGGGGATAAAGTGGGAAAATTGAAAATCAGCAAGACACAAGCACCCCAAAGTTTAGGGCTGCTCTGTTGACAAGGACCTCCACTTCATTCCACCTTAAATATCCCAGGACAGCGAAAAATGGATCAAAAAGTTGTGGTCCTTATGTACAATGGAATATCACTCAGCCATGAAATCAATGTCATAAGGCTAGTAGCAGCATGATGAGTGGATTTAGGTAAGACGATTCTAAGTGAAATAAGTCACACAGAAAAGGACACTTCTCATAAGGTGTCACTTATAGAGGGAATGTAAAAACCGTTACACTTGAACTGAATTACAAAACAGAACAGAGTCACACATGCAGAAAACACACTATGGCTGCTTAACGGGAAAGGTGAGGTGGGGTGATACATAAAACAAGAGTTTCAAATTAGCTCAGATACCGTTCCATAAACCCAATATGTAATAGACAAGACCTACTCCTTGCTCAGAGAACTGGACTCAACACGCCCGATTCACCGCACAAGAATATATCTGACTAGTAATAATCTTAAAACCTATGTATTGATATCTCTCTGTTAGTGTGTCAAGTGGGTGTAAAGCGGCATAAACACAGCCGTGAAAAGCAGCTAAACCCCATTATAAAAATAAATTACTTTTAAAAACCCATGAAACAAAGACAGGGAAAGAGAGAGAAATTCTTACACAATTCGTTCAGGGGCTGTGATGCAACCTGGATTGACCATATCTAGAACCACAGCTGGATGAGACATAAGGGTGGACACTCTTGGGGCTGAGAGGTTTGGTGAGGTTGGGTGAGCAAACGCAGACCCTTTAAAGTAATACTGCGTGCTACCCATCGCATGGGTCCCAAATCTCCAGGTTCAAGGGCATCTTCCTACACCGAAAACATGCATGAGAAACCCAGAAGATGGTACACCGTGTGATGGGGAAAGGTTTGTAAAACGCACCTCATTTCTCATCTCCTTGTGCTCGGGTTCGCCATTCCAGCCACTTTACTAGCAATCTCCCTACTTGGAGCATCAGCACCTTTAACCTCCTGTTCCGTACAGGTTGCAATTTGTCCTGAGGATGAACGGGAAGACAGGGAACCAATGAGAGACTAGCTCTTGGTGTTGGGACAGGCACAGGTCACTCTATTTTCCCATCAGGAAGAAGAATTAACCACAGGCTCAGCCTGCCCCCCGGAACCAGAACAGGGCCTGAAGCCATCCTGCGCTTTTGCGGCCAGCTCCCAAAAAAGCGACTTGTAAAATGGAGCTTCAGGGCACTGCAATTCACAAACCTGCAGAGTTATAAATGATAACTCTCGTCCACAAATATATTGAGGGAAGGCAAAGAAGAGGATTTGAAATCAAGGCAGAATTGCAGGAAACAGATTTCAGGAGGTAGATTCGAATCGCCTTTAAAGCACATGAAAAGCGGCAAAACGTTGACAATGATGCCCTTGGCCAAAAAGGGCGTATGCGTTTTTTCCTGAATATATTCAGGAAAAAACGCATACGCCCTTTTTGGCCAACCAAGCAACCTGGAAAGGCAAATCAGCGCTACAAAGAAGTCTCGCTTCCCATCGGTCAAAAGGGCCATGCTGAAAAAAGTGTCAAAACCAGAAATGCAGGACAGGCCATGGAGAAATGGGAGCCTTGCTACACTGATGGGCGGGATGTAAATCGCCAACAGCCACTCTGGAGAAGTGTACGGTGTGTCCTGAAACATCTAAAAAACACAGCTTAGAGAGCATAGGGCACTTCCACGCATGGGGGGATAAAGTGGGAAAATTGAAAATCAGCAAGACACAAGCACCCCAAAGTTTAGGGCTGCTCTGTTGACAAGGACCTCCACTTCATTCCACCTTAAATATCCCAGGACAGTGAAAAATGGATCAAAAAGTTGTGGTCCTTATGTACAATGGAATATCACTCAGCCATGAAATCAATGTCATAAGGCTAGTAGCAGCATGATGAGTGGATTTAGGTAAGACGATTCTAAGTGAAATAAGTCACACAGAAAAGGACACTTCTCATAAGGTGTCACTTATAGAGGGAATGTAAAAACCGTTACACTTGAACTGAATTACAAAACAGAACAGAGTCACACATGCAGAAAACACACTATGGCTGCTTAACGGGAAAGGTGAGGTGGGGTGATACATAAAACAAGAGTTTCAAATTAGCTCAGATACCGTTCCATAAACCCAATATGTAATACACAAGACCTACTCCTTGCTCAGAGAACTGGACTCAACACGCCCGATTCACCGCACAAGAATATATCTGACTAGTAATAATCTTAAAACCTATGTATTGATATCTCTCTGTTAGTGTGTCAAGTGGGTGTAAAGCGGCATAAACACAGCCGTGAAAAGCAGCTAAACCCCATTATAAAAATAAATTACTTTTAAAAACCCATGAAACAAAGCCAGGGAAAGAGAGAGAAATTCTTACACAATTCGTTCAGGGGCTGTGATGCAACCTGGATTGACCATATCTAGACCCACAGCTGGATGAGACATAAGGGTGGACACTCTTGGGGCTGAGAGGTTTGGTGAGGTTGGGTGAACAAACGCAGACCCTTTAAAGTAATACTGCGTGCTACCCATCGCATGGGTCCCAAATCTCCAGGTTCAAGGGCATCTTCCTACATCGAAAACATGCATGAGAAACCAAGAAGATGGTACACCGTGTGATGGGGAAAGGTTTCTAAAACGCACCTCATTTCTCATCTCCTTGTGCTCGGGTTCGCCATTCCAGCCACTTTACTAGCAATCTCCCTACTTGGAGCATCAGCACCTTTAACCTCCTGTTCCGTACAGGTTGCAATTTGTCCTGAGGATGAACGGGAAGACGGGGAACCAATGAGAGACTAGCTCTTGGTGTTGGGACAGGCACAGGTCACTCTATTTTCCCATCAGGAAGAAGAATTAACCACAGGCTCAGCCTGCCCCCCGGAACCAGAACAGGGCCTGAAGCCATCCTGCGCTTTTGCGGCCAGCTCCCAAGAAAGCGACTTGTAAAATGGAGCTTCAGGGCACTGCAATTCACAAACCTGCAGAGTTATAAATGATAACTCTCGTCCACAAATATATTGAGGGAAGGCAAAGAAGAGGATTTGAAATCAAGGCAGAATTGCAGGAAACAGATTTCAGGAGGTAGATTCGAATCGCCTTTAAAGCACATGAAAAGCGGCAAAACGTTGACAATGATGCCCTTGGCCAAAAAGGGCGTATGCGTTTTTTCCTGAATATATTCAGGAAAAAACGCATACGCCCTTTTTGGCCAACCAAGCAACCTGGAAAGGCAAATCAGCGCTACAAAGAAGTCTCGCTTCCCATCGGTCAAAAGGGCCATGCTGAAAAAAGTGTCAAAACCAGGAATGCAGGACAGGCCATGGAGAAATGGGAGCCTTGCTACACTGATGGGCGGGATGTAAATCGCCAACAGCCACTCTGGAGAAGTGTACGGTGTGTCCTGAAACATCTAAAAAACACAGCTTAGAGAGCATAGGGCACTTCCACGCATGGGGGGATAAAGTGGGAAAATTGAAAATCAGCAAGACACAAGCACCCCAAAGTTTAGGGCTGCTCTGTTGACAAGGACCTCCACTTCATTCCACCTTAAATATCCCAGGACAGCGAAAAATGGATCAAAAAGTTGTGGTCCTTATGTACAATGGAATATCACTCAGCCATGAAATCAATGTCATAAGGCTAGTAGCAGCATGATGAGTGGATTTAGGTAAGACGATTCTAAGTGAAATAAGTCACACAGAAAAGGACACTTCTCATAAGGTGTCACTTATAGAGGGAATGTAAAAACCGTTACACTTGAACTGAATTACAAAACAGAACAGAGTCACACATGCAGAAAACACACTATGGCTGCTTAACGGGAAAGGTGAGGTGGGGTGATACATAAAACAAGAGTTTCAAATTAGCTCAGATACCGTTCCATAAACCCAATATGTAATAGACAAGACCTACTCCTTGCTCAGAGAACTGGACTCAACACGCCCGATTCACCGCACAAGAATATATCTGACTAGTAATAATCTTAAAACCTATGTATTGATATCTCTCTGTTAGTGTGTCAAGTGGGTGTAAAGCGGCATAAACACAGCCGTGAAAAGCAGCTAAACCCCATTATAAAAATAAATTACTTTTAAAAACCCATGAAACAAAGACAGGGAAAGAGAGAGAAATTCTTACACAATTCGTTCAGGGGCTGTGATGCAACCTGGATTGACCATATCTAGAACCACAGCTGGATGAGACATAAGGGTGGACACTCTTGGGGCTGAGAGGTTTGGTGAGGTTGGGTGAGCAAACGCAGACCCTTTAAAGTAATACTGCGTGCTACCCATCGCATGGGTCCCAAATCTCCAGGTTCAAGGGCATCTTCCTACATCGAAAACATGCATGAGAAACCCAGAAGATGGTACACCGTGTGATGGGGAAAGGTTTCTAAAACGCACCTCATTTCTCATCTCCTTGTGCTCGGGTTCGCCATTCCAGCCACTTTACTAGCAATCTCCCTACTTGGAGCATCAGCACCTTTAACCTCCTGTTCCGTACAGGTTGCAATTTGTCCTGAGGATGAACGGGAAGACGGGGAACCAATGAGAGACTAGCTCTTGGTGTTGGGACAGGCACAGGTCACTCTATTTTCCCATCAGGAAGAAGAATTAACCACAGGCTCAGCCTGCCCCCCGGAACCAGAACAGGGCCTGAATCCATCCTGCGCTTTTGCGGCCAGCTCCCAAGAAAGCGACTTGTAAAATGGAGCTTCAGGGCACTGCAATTCACAAACCTGCAGAGTTATAAATGATAACTCTCGTCCACAAATATATTGACGGAAGGCAAAGAAGAGGATTTGAAATCAAGGCAGAATTGCAGGAAACAGATTTCAGGAGGTAGATTCGAATCGCCTTTAAAGCACATGAAAAGCGGCAAAACGTTGACAATGATGCCCTTGGCCAAAAAGGGCGTATGCGTTTTTTCCTGAATATATTCAGGAAAAAACGCATACGCCCTTTTTGGCCAACCAAGCAACCTGGAAAGGCAAATCAGCGCTACAAAGAAGTCTCGCTTCCCATCGGTCAAAAGGGCCATGCTGAAAAAAGTGTCAAAACCAGAAATGCAGGACAGGCCATGGAGAAATGGGAGCCTTGCTACACTGATGGGCGGGATGTAAATCGCCAACAGCCACTCTGGAGAAGTGTACGGTGTGTCCTGAAACATCTAAAAAACACAGCTTAGAGAGCATAGGGCACTTCCACGCATGGGGGGATAAAGTGGGAAAATTGAAAATCAGCAAGACACAAGCACTCCAAAGTTTAGGGCTGCTCTGTTGACAAGGACCTCCACTTCATTCCACCTTAAATATCCCAGGACAGTGAAAAATGGATCAAAAAGTTGTGGTCCTTATGTACAAAGGAATATCACTCAGCCATGAAATCAATGTCATAAGGCTAGTAGCAGCATGATGAGTGGATTTAGGTAAGACGATTCTAAGTGAAATAAGTCACACAGAAAAGGACACTTCTCATAAGGTGTCACTTATAGAGGGAATGTAAAAACCGTTACACTTGAACTGAATTACAAAACAGAACAGAGTCACACATTCAGAAAACACACTATGGCTGCTTAACGGGAAAGGTGAGGTGGGGTGATACATAAAACAAGAGCTTCAAATTAGCTCAGATACCGTTCCATAAACCCAATATGTAATAGACAAGACCTACTCCTTGCTCAGAGAACTGGACTCAACACGCCCGATTCACCGCACAAGAATATATCTGACTAGTAATAATCTTAAAACCTATGTATTGATATCTCTCTGTTAGTGTGTCAAGTGGGTGTAAAGCGGCATAAACACAGCCGTGAAAAGCAGCTAAACCCCATTATAAAAATAAATTACTTTTAAAAACCCATGAAACAAAGACAGGGAAAGTGAGAGAAATTCTTACACAATTCGTTCAGGGGCTGTGATGCAACCTGGATTGACCATATCTAGAACCACAGCTGGATGAAACATAAGGGTGGACACTCTTGGGGCTGAGAGGTTTGGTGAGGTTGGGTGAGCAAACGCAGACCCTTTAAAGTAATACTGCGTGCTACCCATCGCATGGGTCCCAAATCTCCAGGTTCAAGGGCATCTTCCTACATCGAAAACATGCATGAGAAACCCAGAAGATGGTACACCGTGTGATGGGGAAAGGTTTCTAAAACGCACCTCATTTCTCATCTCCTTGTGCTCGGGTTCGCCATTCCAGCCACTTTACTAGCAATCTCCCTACTTGGAGCATCAGCACCTTTAACCTCCTGTTCCGTACAGGTTGCAATTTGTCCTGAGGATGAACGGGAAGACAGGGAACCAATGAGAGACTAGCTCTTGGTGTTGGGACAGGCACAGGTCACTCTATTTTCCCATCAGGAAGAAGAATTAACCACAGGCTCAGCCTGCCCCCCGGAACCAGAACAGGGCCTGAAGCCATCCTGCGCTTTTGCGGCCAGCTCCCAAAAAAGCGACTTGTAAAATGGAGCTTCAGGGCACTGCAATTCACAAACCTGCAGAGTTATAAATGATAACTCTCGTCCACAAATATATTGAGGGAAGGCAAAGAAGAGGATTTGAAATCAAGGCAGAATTGCAGGAAACAGATTTCAGGAGGTAGATTCGAATCGCCTTTAAAGCACATGAAAAGCGGCAAAACGTTGACAATGATGCCCTTGGCCAAAAAGGGCGTATGCGTTTTTTCCTGAATATATTCAGGAAAAAACGCATACGCCCTTTTTGGCCAACCAAGCAACCTGGAAAGGCAAATCAGCGCTACAAAGAAGTCTCGCTTCCCATCGGTCAAAAGGGCCATGCTGAAAAAAGTGTCAAAACCAGGAATGCAGGACAGGCCATGGAGAAATGGGAGCCTTGCTACACTGATGGGCGGGATGTAAATCGCCAACAGCCACTCTGGAGAAGTGTACGGTGTGTCCTGAAACATCTAAAAAACACAGCTTAGAGAGCATAGGGCACTTCCACGCATGGGGGGATAAAGTGGGAAAATCAGCAAGACACAAGCACCCCAAAGTTTAGGGCTGCTCTGTTGACAAGGACCTCCACTTCATTCCACCTTAAATATCCCAGGACAGCGAAAAATGGATCAAAAAGTTGTGGTCCTTATGTACAATGGAATATCACTCAGCCATGAAATCAATGTCATAAGGCTAGTAGCAGCATGATGAGTGGATTTAGGTAAGACGATTCTAAGTGAAATAAGTCACACAGAAAAGGACACTTCTCATAAGGTGTCACTTATAGAGGGAATGTAAAAACCGTTACACTTGAACTGAATTACAAAACAGAACAGAGTCACACATGCAGAAAACACACTATGGCTGCTTAACGGGAAAGGTGAGGTGGGGTGATACATAAAACAAGAGCTTCAAATTAGCTCAGATACCGTTCCATAAACCCAATATGTAATAGACAAGACCTACTCCTTGCTCAGAGAACTGGACTCAACACGCCCGATTCACCGCACAAGAATATATCTGACTAGTAATAATCTTAAAACCTATGTATTGATATCTCTCTGTTAGTGTGTCAAGTGGGTGTAAAGCGGCATAAACACAGCCGTGAAAAGCAGCTAAACCCCATTATAAAAATAAATTACTTTTAAAAACCCATGAAACAAAGACAGGGAAAGAGAGAGAAATTCTTACACAATTCGTTCAGGGGCTGTGATGCAACCTGGATTGACCATATCTAGACCCACAGCTGGATGAGACATAAGGGTGGACACTCTTGGGGCTGAGAGGTTTGGTGAGGTTGGGTGAACAAACGCAGACCCTTTAAAGTAATACTGCGTGCTACCCATCGCATGGGTCCCAAATCTCCAGGTTCAAGGGCATCTTCCTACATCGAAAACATGCATGAGAAACCCAGAAGATGGTACACCGTGTGATGGGGAAAGGTTTCTAAAACGCACCTCATTTCTCATCTCCTTGTGCTCGGGTTCGCCATTCCAGCCACTTTACTAGCAATCTCCCTACTTGGAACATCAGCACCTTTAACGTCCTGTTCCGTACAGGTTGCAATTTTTCCTGAGGATGAACGGGAAGACGGGGAACCAATGAGAGACTAGCTCTTGGTGTTGGGACAGGCACAGGTCACTCTATTTTCCCATCAGGAAGAAGAATTAACCACAGGCTCAGCCTGCCCCCCGGAACCAGAACAGGGCCTGAAGCCATCCTGCGCTTTTGCGGCCAGCTCACAAAAAAGCGACTTGTACAATGGAGCTTCAGGGCACTGCAATTCACAAACCTGCAGAGTTATAAATGATAACTCTCGTCCACAAATATATTGAGGGAAGGCAAAGAAGAGGATTTGAAATCAAGGCAGAATTGCAGGAAACAGATTTCAGGAGGTAGATTCGAATCGCCTTTAAAGCACATGAAAAGCGGCAAAACGTTGACAATGATGCCCTTGGCCAAAAAGGGCGTATGCGTTTTTTCCTGAATATATTCAGGAAAAAACGCATACGCCCTTTTTGGCCAACCAAGCAACCTGGAAAGGCAAATCAGCGCTACAAAGAAGTCTCGCTTCCCATCGGTCAAAAGGGCCATGCTGAAAAAAGTGTCAAAACCAGGAATGCAGGACAGGCCATGGAGAAATGGGAGCCTTGCTACACTGATGGGCGGGATGTAAATCGCCAACAGCCACTCTGGAGAAGTGTACGGTGTGTCCTGAAACATCTAAAAAACACAGCTTAGAGAGCATAGGGCACTTCCACGCATGGGGGGATAAAGTGGGAAAATTGAAAATCAGCAAGACACAAGCACCCCAAAGTTTAGGGCTGCTCTGTTGACAAGGACCTCCACTTCATTCCACCTTAAATATCCCAGGACAGTGAAAAATGGATCAAAAAGTTGTGGTCCTTATGTACAATGGAATATCACTCAGCCATGAAATCAATGTCATAAAGCTAGTAGCAGCATGATGAGTGGATTTAGGTAAGACGATTCTAAGTGAAATAAGTCACACAGAAAAGGACACTTCTCATAAGGTGTCACTTATAGAGGGAATGTAAAAACCGTTACACTTGAACTGAATTACAAAACAGAACAGAGTCACACATGCAGAAAACACACTATGGCTGCTTAACGGGAAAGGTGAGGTGGGGTGATACATAAAACAAGAGTTTCAAATTAGCTCAGATACCGTTCCATAAACCCAATATGTAATAGACAAGACCTACTCCTTGCTCAGAGAACTGGACTCAACACGCCCGATTCACCGCACAAGAATATATCTGACTAGTAATAATCTTAAAACCTATGTATTGATATCTCTCTGTTAGTGTGTCAAGTGGGTGTAAAGCGGCATAAACACAGCCGTGAAAAGCAGCTAAACCCCATTATAAAAATAAATTACTTTTAAAAACCCATGAAACAAAGACAGGGAAAGAGAGAGAAATTCTTACACAATTCGTTCAGGGGCTGTGATGCAACCTGGATTGACCATATCTAGACCCACAGCTGGATGAGACATAAGGGTGGACACTCTTGGGGCTGAGAGGTTTGGTGAGGTTGGGTGAACAAACGCAGACCCTTTAAAGTAATACTGCGTGCTACCCATCGCATGGGTCCCAAATCTCCAGGTTCAAGGGCATCTTCCTACATCGAAAACATGCATGAGAAACCCAGAAGATGGTACACCGTGTGATGGGGAAAGGTTTCTAAAACGCACCTCATTTCTCATCTCCTTGTGCTCGGGTTCGCCATTCCAGCCACTTTACTAGCAATCTCCCTACTTGGAACATCAGCACCTTTAACGTCCTGTTCCGTACAGGTTGCAATTTGTCCTGAGGATGAACGGGAAGACGGGGAACCAATGAGAGACTAGCTCTTGGTGTTGGGACAGGCACAGGTCACTCTATTTTCCCATCAGGAAGAAGAATTAACCACAGGCTCAGCCTGCCCCCCGGAACCAGAACAGGGCCTGAAGCCATCCTGCGCTTTTGCGGCCAGCTCACAAAAAAGCGACTTGTAAAATGGAGCTTCAGGGCACTGCAATTCACAAACCAGCAGAGTTATAAATGATAACTCTCGTCCACAAATATATTGAGGGAAGGCAAAGAAGAGGATTTGAAATCAAGGCAGAATTGCAGGAAACAGATTTCAGGAGGTAGATTCGAATCGCCTTTAAAGCACATGAAAAGCGGCAAAACGTTGACAATGATGCCCTTGGCCAAAAAGGGCGTATGCGTTTTTTCCTGAATATATTCAGGAAAAAACGCATACGCCCTTTTTGGCCAACCAAGCAACCTGGAAAGGCAAATCAGCGCTACAAAGAAGTCTCGCTTCCCATCGGTCAAAAGGGCCATGCCGAAAAAAGTGTCAAAACCAGGAATGCAGGACAGGCCATGGAGAAATGGGAGCCTTGCTACACTGATGGGCGGGATGTAAATCGCCAACAGCCACTCTGGAGAAGTGTACGGTGTGTCCTGAAACATCTAAAAAACACAGCTTAGAGAGCATAGGGCACTTCCACGCATGGGGGGATAAAGTGGGAAAATCAGCAAGACACAAGCACCCCAAAGTTTAGGGCTGCTCTGTTGACAAGGACCTCCACTTCATTCCACCTTAAATATCCCAGGAAAGCGAAAAATGGATCAAAAAGTTGTGGTCCTTATGTACAATGGAATATCACTCAGCCATGAAATCAATGTCATAAGGCTAGTAGCAGCATGATGAGTGGATTTAGGTAAGACGATTCTAAGTGAAATAAGTCACACAGAAAAGGACACTTCTCATAAGGTGTCACTTATAGAGGGAATGTAAAAACCGTTACACTTGAACTGAATTACAAAACAGAACAGAGTCACACATGCAGAAAACACACTATGGCTGCTTAACGGGAAAGGTGAGGTGGGGTGATACATAAAACAAGAGCTTCAAATTAGCTCAGATACCGTTCCATAAACCCAATATGTAATAGACAAGACCTACTCCTTGCTCAGAGAACTGGACTCAACACGCCCGATTCACCGCACAAGAATATATCTGACTAGTAATAATCTTAAAACCTATGTATTGATATCTCTCTGTTAGTGTGTCAAGTGGGTGTAAAGCGGCATAAACACAGCCGTGAAAAGCAGCTAAACCCCATTATAAAAATAAATTACTTTTAAAAACCCATGAAACAAAGACAGGGAAAGAGAGAGAAATTCTTACACAATTCGTTCAGGGGCTGTGATGCAACCTGGATTGACCATATCTAGACCCACAGCTGGATGAGACATAAGGGTGGACACTCTTGGGGCTGAGAGGTTTGGTGAGGTTGGGTGAACAAACGCAGACCCTTTAAAGTAATACTGCGTGCTACCCATCGCATGGGTCCCAAATCTCCAGGTTCAAGGGCATCTTCCTACATCGAAAACATGCATGAGAAACCCAGAAGATGGTACACCGTGTGATGGGGAAAGGTTTCTAAAACGCACCTCATTTCTCATCTCCTTGTGCTCGGGTTCGCCATTCCAGCCACTTTACTAGCAATCTCCCTACTTGGAGCATCAGCACCTTTAACGTCCTGTTCCGTACAGGTTGCAATTTGTCCTGAGGATGAACGGGAAGACGGGGAACCAATGAGAGACTAGCTCTTGGTGTTGGGACAGGCACAGGTCACTCTATTTTCCCATCAGGAAGAAGAATTAACCACAGGCTCAGCCTGCCCCCCGGAACCAGAACAGGGCCTGAAGCCATCCTGCGCTTTTGCGGCCAGCTCCCAAAAAAGCGACTTGTAAAATGGAGCTTCAGGGCACTGCAATTCACAAACCTGCAGAGTTATAAATGATAACTCTCATCCACAAATATATTGAGGGAAGGCAAAGAAGAGGATTTGAAATCAAGGCAGAATTGCAGGAAACAGATTTCAGGAGGTAGATTCGAATCGCCTTTAAAGCACATGAAAAGCGGCAAAACGTTGACAATGATGCCCTTGGCCAAAAAGGGCGTATGCGTTTTTTCCTGAATATATTCAGGAAAAAACGCATACGCCCTTTTTGGCCAACCAAGCAACCTGGAAAGGCAAATCAGCGCTACAAAGAAGTCTCGCTTCCCATCGGTCAAAAGGGCCATGCTGAAAAAAGTGTCAAAACCAGGAATGCAGGACAGGCCATGGAGAAATGGGAGCCTTGCTACACTGATGGGCGGGATGTAAATCGCCAACAGCCACTCTGGAGAAGTGTACGGTGTGTCCTGAAACATCTAAAAAACACAGCTTAGAGAGCATAGGGCACTTCCACGCATGGGGGTATAAAGTGGGAAAATCAGCAAGACACAAGCACCCCAAAGTTTAGGGCTGCTCTGTTGACAAGGACCTCCACTTCATTCCACCTTAAATATCCCAGGAAAGCGAAAAATGGATCAAAAAGTTGTGGTCCTTATGTACAATGGAATATCACTCAGCCATGAAATCAATGTCATAAGGCTAGTAGCAGCATGATGAGTGGATTTAGGTAAGACGATTCTAAGTGAAATAAGTCACACAGAAAAGGACACTTCTCATAAGGTGTCACTTATAGAGGGAATGTAAAAACCGTTACACTTGAACTGAATTACAAAACAGAACAGAGTCACACATGCAGAAAACACACTATGGCTGCTTAACGGGAAAGGTGAGGTGGGGTGATACATAAAACAAGAGTTTCAAATTAGCTCAGATACCGTTCCATAAACCCAATATGTAATAGACAAGACCTACTCCTTGCTCAGAGAACTGGACTCAACACGCCCGATTCACCGCACAAGAATATATCTGACTAGTAATAATCTTAAAACCTATGTATTGATATCTCTCTGTTAGTGTGTCAAGTGGGTGTAAAGCGGCATAAACACAGCCGTGAAAAGCAGCTAAACCCCATTATAAAAATAAATTACTTTTAAAAACCCATGAAACAAAGACAGGGAAAGAGAGAGAAATTCTTACACAATTCGTTCAGGGGCTGTGATGCAACCTGGATTGACCATATCTAGACCCACAGCTGGATGAGACATAAGGGTGGACACTCTTGGGGCTGAGAGGTTTGGTGAGGTTGGGTGAACAAACGCAGACCCTTTAAAGTAATACTGCGTGCTACCCATCGCATGGGTCCCAAATCTCCAGGTTCAAGGGCATCTTCCTACATCGAAAACATGCATGAGAAACCCAGAAGATGGTACACCGTGTGATGGGGAAAGGTTTCTAAAACGCACCTCATTTCTCATCTCCTTGTGCTCGGGTTCGCCATTCCAGCCACTTTACTAGCAATCTCCCTACTTGGAGCATCAGCACCTTTAACGTCCTGTTCCGTACAGGTTGCAATTTGTCCTGAGGATGAACGGGAAGACGGGGAACCAATGAGAGACTAGCTCTTGGTGTTGGGACAGGCACAGGTCACTCTATTTTCCCATCAGGAAGAAGAATTAACCACAGGCTCAGCCTGCCCCCCGGAACCAGAACAGGGCCTGAAGCCATCCTGCGCTTTTGCGGCCAGCTCACAAAAAAGCGACTTGTAAAATGGAGCTTCAGGGCACTGCAATTCACTAACCTGCAGAGTTATAAATGATAACTCTCATCCACAAATATATTGAGGGAAGGCAAAGAAGAGGATTTGAAATCAAGGCAGAATTGCAGGAAACAGATTTCAGGAGGTAGATTCGAATCGCCTTTAAAGCACATGAAAAGCGGCAAAACGTTGACAATGATGCCCTTGGCCAAAAAGGGCGTATGCGTTTTTTCCTGAATATATTCAGGAAAAAACGCATACGCCCTTTTTGGCCAACCAAGCAACCTGGAAAGGCAAATCAGCGCTACAAAGAAGTCTCGCTTCCCATCGGTCAAAAGGGCCATGCTGAAAAAAGTGTCAAAACCAGGAATGCAGGACAGGCCATGGAGAAATGGGAGCCTTGCTACACTGATGGGCGGGATATAAATCGCCAACAGCCACTCTGGAGAAGTGTACGGTGTGTCCTGAAACATCTAAAAAACACAGCTTAGAGAGCATAGGGCACTTCCACGCATGGGGGTATAAAGTGGGAAAATCAGCAAGACACAAGCACCCCAAAGTTTAGGGCTGCTCTGTTGACAAGGACCTCCACTTCATTCCACCTTAAATATCCCAGGAAAGCGAAAAATGGATCAAAAAGTTGTGGTCCTTATGTACAATGGAATATCACTCAGCCATGAAATCAATGTCATAAGGCTTGTAGCAGCATGATGAGTGGATTTAGGTAAGACGATTCTAAGTGAAATAAGTCACACAGAAAAGGACACTTCTCATAAGGTGTCACTTATAGAGGGAATGTAAAAACCGTTACACTTGAACTGAATTACAAAACAGAACAGAGTCACACATGCAGAAAACACACTATGGCTGCTTAACGGGAAAGGTGAGGTGGGGTGATACATAAAACAAGAGCTTCAAATTAGCTCAGATACCGTTCCATAAACCCAATATGTAATAGACAAGACCTACTCCTTGCTCAGAGAACTGGACTCAACACGCCCGATTCACAGCACAAGAATATATCTGACTAGTAATAATCTTAAAACCTATGTATTGATATCTCTCTGTTAGTGTGTCAAGTGGGTGTAAAGCGGCATAAACACAGCCGTGAAAAGCAGCTAAACCCCATTATAAAAATAAATTACTTTTAAAAACCCATGAAACAAAGACAGGGAAAGAGAGAGAAATTCTTACACAATCCGTTCAGGGGCTGTGATGCAACCTGGATTGACCATATCTAGACTCACAGCTGGATGAGACATAAGGGTGGACACTCTTGGGGCTGAGAGGTTTGGTGAGGTTGGGTGAGCAAACGCAGACCCTTTAAAGTAATACTGCGTGCTACCCATCGCATGGGTCCCAAATCTCCAGGTTCAAGGGCATCTTCCTACACCGAAAACATGCATGAGAAACCCAGAATATGGTACACCGTGTGATGGGGAAAGGTTTCTAAAACGCACCTCATTTCTCATCTCCTTGTGCTCGGGTTCGCCATTCCAGCCACTTTACTAGCAATCTCCCTACTTGGAGCATCAGCACCTTTAACCTCCTGTTCCGTACAGGTTGCAATTTGTCCTGAGGATGAACGGGAAGACGGGGAACCAATGAGAGACTAGCTCTTGGTGTTGGGACAGGCACAGGTCACTCTATTTTCCCATCAGGAAGAAGAATTAACCACAGGCTCAGCCTGCCCCCCGGAACCAGAACAGGGCCTGAAGCCATCCTGCGCTTTTGCGGCCAGCTCCCAAAAAAGCGACTTGTAAAATGGAGCTTCAGGGCACTGCAATTCACAAACCTGCAGAGTTATAAATGATAACTCTCGTCCACAAATATATTGAGGGAAGGCAAAGAAGAGGATTTGAAATCAAGGCAGAATTGCAGGAAACAGATTTCAAGAGGTAGATTCGAATCGCCTTTAAAGCACATGAAAAGCGGCAAAACGTTGACAATGATGCCCTTGGCCAAAAAGGGCGTATGCGTTTTTTCCTGAATATATTCAGGAAAAAACGCATACGCCCTTTTTGGCCAACCAAGCAACCTGGAAAGGCAAATCAGCGCTACAAAGAAGTCTCGCTTCCCATCGGTCAAAAGGGCCATGCTGAAAAAAGTGTCAAAACCAGGAATGCAGGACAGGCCATGGAGAAATGGGAGCCTTGCTACACTGATGGGCGGGATGTAAATCGCCAACAGCCACTCTGGAGAAGTGTACGGTGTGTCCTGAAACATCTAAAAAACACAGCTTAGAGAGCATAGGGCACTTCCACGCATGGGGGGATAAAGTGGGAAAAGTGAAAATCAGCAAGACACAAGCACCCCAAAGTTTAGGGCTGCTCTGTTGACAAGGACCTCCACTTCATTCCACCTTAAATATCCCAGGAAAGCGAAAAATGGATCAAAAAGTTGTGGTCCTTATGTACAATGGAATATCACTCAGCCATGAAATCAATGTCATAAGGCTAGTAGCAGCATGATGAGTGGATTTAGGTAAGACGATTCTAAGTGAAATAAGTCACACAGAAAAGGACACTTCTCATAAGGTGTCACTTATAGAGGGAATGTAAAAACCGTTACACTTGAACTGAATTACAAAACAGAACAGAGTCACACATGCAGAAAACACACTATGGCTGCTTAACGGGAAAGGTGAGGTGGGGTGATACATAAAACAAGAGTTTCAAATTAGCTCAGATACCGTTCCATAAACCCAATATGTAATAGACAAGACCTACTCCTTGCTCAGAGAACTGGACTCAGCACGCCCGATTCACCGCACAAGAATATATCTGACTAGTAATAATCTTAAAACCTATGTATTGATATCTCTCTGTTAGTGTGTCAAGTGGGTGTAAAGCGGCATAAACACAGCCGTGAAAAGCAGCTAAACCCCATTATAAAAATAAATTACTTTTAAAAACCCATGAAACAAAGACAGGGAAAGAGAGAGAAATTCTTACACAATCCGTTCAGGGGCTGTGATGCAACCTGGATTGACCATATCTAGACTCACAGCTGGATGAGACATAAGGGTGGACACTCTTGGGGCTGAGAGGTTTGGTGAGGTTGGGTGAGCAAACGCAGACCCTTTAAAGTAATACTGCGTGCTACCCATCGCATGGGTCCCAAATCTCCAGGTTCAAGGGCATCTTCCTACACCGAAAACATGCATGAGAAACCCAGAATATGGTACACCGTGTGATGGGGAAAGGTTTCTAAAACGCACCTCATTTCTCATCTCCTTGTGCTCGGGTTCGCCATTCCAGCCACTTTACTAGCAATCTCCCTACTTGGAGCATCAGCACCTTTAACCTCCTGTTCCGTACAGGTTGCAATTTGTCCTGAGGATGAACGGGAAGACGGGGAACCAATGAGAGACTAGCTCTTGGTGTTGGGACAGGCACAGGTCACTCTATTTTCCCATCAGGAAGAAGAATTAACCACAGGCTCAGCCTGCCCCCCGGAACCAGAACAGGGCCTGAAGCCATCCTGCGCTTTTGCGGCCAGCTCCCAAAAAAGCGACTTGTAAAATGGAGCTTCAGGGCACTGCAATTCACAAACCTGCAGAGTTATAAATGATAACTCTCGTCCACAAATATATTGAGGGAAGGCAAAGAAGAGGATTTGAAATCAAGGCAGAATTGCAGGAAACAGATTTCAGGAGGTAGATTCGAATCGCCTTTAAAGCACATGAAAAGCGGCAAAACGTTGACAATGATGCCCTTGGCCAAAAAGGGCGTATGCGTTTTTTCCTGAATATATTCAGGAAAAAACGCATACGCCCTTTTTGGCCAACCAAGCAACCTGGAAAGGCAAATCAGCGCTACAAAGAAGTCTCGCTTCCCATCGGTCAAAAGGGCCATGCTGAAAAAAGTGTCAAAACCAGAAATGCAGGACAGGCCATGGAGAAATGGGAGCCTTGCTACACTGATGGGCGGGATGTAAATCGCCAACAGCCACTCTGGAGAAGTGTACGGTGTGTCCTGAAACATCTAAAAAACACAGCTTAGAGAGCATAGGGCACTTCCACGCATGGGGGGATAAAGTGGGAAAATTGAAAATCAGCAAGACAAAAGCACCCCAAAGTTTAGGGCTGCTCTGTTGACAAGGACCTCCACTTCATTCCACCTTAAATATCCCAGGAAAGCGAAAAATGGATCAAAAAGTTGTGGTCCTTATGTACAATGGAATAACACTCAGCCATGAAATCAATGTCATAAGGCTAGTAGCAGCATGATGAGTGGATTAGGTAAGACGATTCTAAGTGAAATAAGTCACACAGAAAAGGACACTTCTCATAAGGTGTCACTTATAGAGGGAATGTAAAAACCGTTACACTTGAACTGAATTACAAAACAGAACAGAGTCACACATGCAGAAAACACACTATGGCTGCTTAACGGGAAAGGTGAGGTGGGGTGATACATAAAACAAGAGTTTCAAATTAGCTCAGATACCGTTCCATAAACCCAATATGTAATAGACAAGACCTACTCCTTGCTCAGAGAACTGGACTCAACACGCCCGATTCACCGCACAAGAATATATCTGACTAGTAATAATCTTAAAACCTATGTATTGATATCTCTCTGTTAGTGTGTCAAGTGGGTGTAAAGCGGCATAAACACAGCCGTGAAAAGCAGCTAAACCCCATTATAAAAATAAATTACTTTTAAAAACCCATGAAACAAAGACAGGGAAAGAGAGAGAAATTCTTACACAATTCGTTCAGGGGCTGTGATGCAACCTGGATTGACCATATCTAGACCCACAGCTGGATGAGACATAAGGGTGGACACTCTTGGGGCTGAGAGGTTTGGTGAGGTTGGGTGAGCAAACGCAGACCCTTTAAAGTAATACTGCGTGCTACCCATCGCATGGGTCCCAAATCTCCAGGTTCAAGGGCATCTTCCTACACCGAAAACATGCATGAGAAACCCAGAAGATGGTACACCGTGTGATGGGGAAAGGTTTCTAAAACGCACCTCATTTCTCATCTCCTTGTGCTCGGGTTCGCCATTCCAGCCACTTTACTAGCAATCTCCCTACTTGGAGCATCAGCACCTTTAACCTCCTGTTCCGTACAGGTTGCAATTTGTCCTGAGGATGAACGGGAAGACGGGGAACCAATGAGAGACTAGCTCTTGGTGTTGGGACAGGCACAGGTCACTCTATTTTCCCATCAGGAAGAAGAATTAACCACAGGCTCAGCCTGCCCCCCGGAACCAGAACAGGGCCTGAAGCCATCCTGCGCTTTTGCGGCCAGCTCCCAAGAAAGCGACTTGTAAAATGGAGCTTCAGGGCACTGCAATTCACAAACCTGCAGAGTTATAAATGATAACTCTCGTCCACAAATATATTGAGGGAAGGCAAAGAAGAGGATTTGAAATCAAGGCAGAATTGCAGGAAACAGATTTCAGGAGGTAGATTCGAATCGCCTTTAAAGCACATGAAAAGCGGCAAAACGTTGACAATGATGCCCTTGGCCAAAAAGGGCGTATGCGTTTTTTCCTGAATATATTCAGGAAAAAACGCATACGCCCTTTTTGGCCAACCAAGCAACCTGGAAAGGCAAATCAGCGCTACAAAGAAGTCTCGCTTCCCATCAGTCAAAAGGGCCATGCTGAAAAAAGTGTCAAAACCAGAAATGCAGGACAGGCCATGGAGAAATGGGAGCCTTGCTACACTGATGGGCGGGATGTAAATCGCCAACAGCCACTCTGGAGATGTGTACGGTGTGTCCTGAAACATCTAAAAAACACAGCTTAGAGAGCATAGGGCACTTCCACGCATGGGGGGATAAAGTGGGAAAATTGAAAATCAGCAAGACACAAGCACCCCAAAGTTTAGGGCTGCTCTGTTGACAAGGACCTCCACTTCATTCCACCTTAAATATCCCAGGAAAGCGAAAAATGGATCAAAAAGTTGTGGTCCTTATGTACAATGGAATATCACTCAGCCATGAAATCAATGTCATAAGGCTAGTAGCAGCATGATGAGTGGATTTAGGTAAGACGATTCTAAGTGAAATAAGTCACACAGAAAAGGACACTTCTCATAAGGTGTCACTTATAGAGGGAATGTAAAAACCATTACACTTGAACTGAATTACAAAACAGAACAGAGTCACACATGCAGAAAACACACTATGGCTGCTTAACGGGAAAGGTGAGGTGGGGTGATACATAAAACAAGAGTTTCAAATTAGCTCAGATACCGTTCCATAAACCCAATATGTAATAGACAAGACCTACTCCTTGCTCAGAGAACTGGACTCAACAGGCCCGATTCACCGCACAAGAATATATCTGACTAGTAATAATCTTAAAACCTATGTATTGATATCTCTCTGTTAGTGTGTCAAGTGGGTGTAAAGCGGCATAAACACAGCCGTGAAAAGCAGCTAAACCCCATTATAAAAATAAATTACTTTTAAAAACCCATGAAACAAAGACAGGGAAAGAGAGAGAAATTCTTACACAATTCGTTCAGGGGCTGTGATGCAACCTGGATTGACCATATCTAGACCCACAGCTGGATGAGACATAAGGGTGGACACTCTTGGGGCTGAGAGGTTTGGTGAGGTTGGGTGAGCAAACGCAGACCCTTTAAAGTAATACTGCGTGCTACCCATCGCATGGGTCCCAAATCTCCAGGTTCAAGGGCATCTTCCTACACCGAAAACATGCATGAGAAACCCAGAAGATGGTACACCGTGTGATGGGGAAAGGTTTCTAAAACGCACCTCATTTCTCATCTCCTTGTGCTCGGGTTCGCCATTCCAGCCACTTTACTAGCAATCTCCCTACTTGGAGCATCAGCACCTTTAACCTCCTGTTCCGTACAGGTTGCAATTTGTCCTGAGGATGAACGGGAAGACGGGGAACCAATGAGAGACTAGCTCTTGGTGTTGGGACAGGCACAGGTCACTCTATTTTCCCATCAGGAAGAAGAATTAACCACAGGCTCAGCCTGCCCCCCGGAACCAGAACAGGGCCTGAAGCCATCCTGCGCTTTTGCGGCCAGCTCCCAAGAAAGCGACTTGTAAAATGGAGCTTCAGGGCACTGCAATTCACAAACCTGCAGAGTTATAAATGATAACTCTCGTCCACAAATATATTGAGGGAAGGCAAAGAAGAGGATTTGAAATCAAGGCAGAATTGCAGGAAACAGATTTCAGGAGGTAGATTCGAATCGCCTTTAAAGCACATGAAAAGCGGCAAAACGTTGACAATGATGCCCTTGGCCAAAAAGGGCGTATGCGTTTTTTCCTGAATATATTCAGGAAAAAACGCATACGCCCTTTTTGGCCAACCAAGCAACCTGGAAAGGCAAATCAGCGCTACAAAGAAGTCTCGCTTCCCATCGGTCAAAAGGGCCATGCTGAAAAAAGTGTCAAAACCAGAAATGCAGGACAGGCCATGGAGAAATGGGAGCCTTGCTACACTGATGGGCGGGATGTAAATCGCCAACAGCCACTCTGGAGATGTGTACGGTGTGTCCTGAAACATCTAAAAAACACAGCTTAGAGAGCATAGGGCACTTCCACGCATGGGGGGATAAAGTGGGAAAAGTGAAAATCAGCAAGACACAAGCACCCCAAAGTTTAGGGCTGCTCTGTTGACAAGGACCTCCACTTCATTCCACCTTAAATATCCCAGGAAAGTGAAAAATGGATCAAAAAGTTGTGGTCCTTATGTACAATGGAATATCACTCAGCCATGAAATCAATGTCATAAGGCTAGTAGCAGCATGATGAGTGGATTTAGGTAAGACGATTCTAAGTGAAATAAGTCACACAGAAAAGGACACTTCTCATAAGGTGTCACTTATAGAGGGAATGTAAAAACCGTTACACTTGAACTGAATTACAAAACAGAACAGAGTCACACATGCAGAAAACACACTATTGCTGCTTAACGGGAAAGGTGAGGTGGGGTGATACATAAAACAAGAGTTTCAAATTAGCTCAGATACCGTTCCATAAACGCAATATGTAATACACAAGACCTACTCCTTGCTCAGAGAACTGGACTCAACACGCCCGATTCACCGCACAAGAATATATCTGACTAGTAATAATCTTAAAACCTATGTATTGATATCTCTCTTTTAGTGTGTCAAGTGGGTGTAAAGCGGCATAAACACAGCCGTGAAAAGCAGCTAAACCCCATTATAAAAATAAATTACTTTTAAAAACCCATGAAACAAAGACAGGGAAAGAGAGAGAAATTCTTACACAATTCGTTCAGGGGCTGTGATGCAACCTGGATTGACCATATCTAGACCCACAGCTGGATGAGACATAAGGGTGGACACTCTTGGGGCTGAGAGGTTTGGTGAGGTTGGGTGAGCAAACGCAGACCCTTTAAAGTAATACTGCGTGCTACCCATCGCATGGGTCCCAAATCTCCAGGTTCAAGGGCATCTTCCTACATCGAAAACATGCATGAGAAACCCAGAAGATGGTACACCGTGTGATGGGGAAAGGTTTCTAAAATGCACCTCATTTCTCATCTCCTTGTGCTCGGGTTCGCCATTCCAGCCACTTTACTAGCAATCTCCCTACTTGGAGCATCAGCACCTTTAACCTCCTGTTCCGTACAGGTTGCAATTTGTCCTGAGGATGAACGGGAAGATGGGGAACCAATGAGAGACTAGCTCTTGGTGTTGGAGCAGGCACAGGTCACTCTATTTTCCCATCAGGAAGAAGAATTAACCACAGGCTCAGCCTGCCCCCCGGAACCAGAACAGGGCCTGAAGCCATCCTGCGCTTTTGCGGCCAGCTCCCAAGAAAGCGACTTGTAAAATGGAGCTTCAGGGCACTGCAATTCACAAACCTGCAGAGTTATAAATGATAACTCTCGTCCACAAATATATTGAGGGAAGGCAAAGAAGAGGATTTGAAATCAAGGCAGAATTGCAGGAAACAGATTTCAGGAGATAGATTCGAATCGCCTTTAAAGCACATGAAAAGCAGCAAAACGTTGACAATGATGCCCTTGGCCAAAAAGGGCGTATGCGTTTTTTCCTGAATATATTCAGGAAAAAACGCATACGCCCTTTTTGGCCAACCAAGCAACCTGGAAAGGCAAATCAGCGCTACAAAGAAGTCTAGCTTCCCATCGGTCAAAAGGGCCATGCTGAAAAAAGTGTCAAAACCAGAAATGCAGGACAGGCCATGGAGAAATGGGAGCCTTGCTACACTGATGGGCGGGATGTAAATCGCCAACAGCCACTCTGGAGAAGTGTACGGTGTGTCCTGAAACATCTAAAAAACACAGCTTAGAGAGCATAGGGCACTTCCACGCATGGGGGGATAAAGTGGGAAAATTGAAAATCAGCAAGACACAAGCACCCCAAAGTTTAGGGCTGCTCTGTTGACAAGGACCTCCACTTCATTCCACCTTAAATATCCCAGGAAAGCGAAAAATGGATCAAAAAGTTGTGGTCCTTATGTACAATGGAATATCACTCAGCCATGAAATCAATGTCATAAGGCTAGTAGCAGCATGATGAGTGGATTTAGGTAAGACGATTCTAAGTGAAATAAGTCACACAGAAAAGGACACTTCTCATAAGGTGTCACTTATAGAGGGAATGTAAAAACCGTTACACTTGAACTGAATTACAAAACAGAACAGAGTCACACATGCAGAAAACACACTATGGCTGCTTAACGGGAAAGGTGAGGTGGGGTGATACATAAAACAAGAGCTTCAAATTAGCTCCGATACCGTTCCATAAACCCAATATGTAATAGACAAGACCTACTCCTTGCTCAGAGAACTGGACTCAACACGCCCGATTCACCGCACAAGAATATATCTGACTAGTAATAATCTTAAAACCTATGTATTGATATCTCTCTGTTAGTGTGTCAAGTGGGTGTAAAGCGGCATAAACACAGCCGTGAAAAGCAGCTAAACCCCATTATAAAAATAAATTACTTTTAAAAACCCATGAAACAAAGACAGGGAAAGAGAGAGAAATTCTTACACAATTCGTTCAGGGGCTGTGATGCAACCTGGATTGACCATATCTAGACCCACAGCTGGATGAGACATAAGGGTGGACACTCTTGGGGCTGAGAGGTTTGGTGAGGTTGGGTGAGCAAACGCAGACCCTTTAAAGTAATACTGCGTGCTACCCATCGCATGGGTCCCAAATCTCCAGGTTCAAGGGCATCTTCCTACATCGAAAACATGCATGAGAAACCCAGAAGATGGTACACCGTGTGATGGGGAAAGGTTTCTAAAACGCACCTCATTTCTCATCTCCTTGTGCTCGGGTTCGCCATTCCAGCCACTTTACTAGCAATCTCCCTACTTGGAGCATCAGCACCTTTAACCTCCTGTTCCGTACAGGTTGCAATTTGTCCTGAGGATGAACGGGAAGACGGGGAACCAATGAGAGACTAGCTCTTGGTGTTGGGACAGGCACAGGTCACTCTATTTTCCCATCAGGAAGAAGAATTAACCACAGGCTCAGCCTGCCCCCCGGAACCAGAACAGGGCCTGAAGCCATCCTGCGCTTTTGCGGCCAGCTCCCAAGAAAGCGAATTGTAAAATGGAGCTTCAGGGCACTGCAATTCACAAACCTGCAGAGTTATAAATGATAACTCTCGTCCACAAATATATTGAGGGAAGGCAAAGAAGAGGATTTGAAATCAAGGCAGAATTGCAGGAAACAGATTTCAGGAGGTAGATTCGAATCGCCTTTAAAGCACCTGAAAAGCGGCAAAACGTTGACAATGATGCCCTTGGCCAAAAAGGGCGTATGCGTTTTTTCCTGAATATATTCAGGAAAAAACGCATACGCCCTTTTTGGCCAACCAAGCAACCTGGAAAGGCAAATCAGCGCTACAAAGAAGTCTCGCTTCCCATCGGTCAAAAGGGCCATGCTGAAAAAAGTGTCAAAACCAGAAATGCAGGACAGGCCATGGAGAAATGGGAGCCTTGCTACACTGATGGGCGGGATGTAAATCGCCAACAGCCACACTGGAGAAGTGTACGGTGTGTCCTGAAACATCTAAAAAACACAGCTTAGAGAGCATAGGGCACTTCCACGCATGGGGGCATAAAGTGGGAAAATTGAAAATCAGCAAGACACAAGCACCCCAAAGTTTAGGGCTGCTCTGTTGACAAGGACCTCCACTTCATTCCACCTTAAATATCCCAGGAAAGCGAAAAATGGATCAAAAAGTTGTGGTCCTTATGTACAATGGAATATCACTCAGCCATGAAATCAATGTCATAAGGCTAGTAGCAGCATGATGAGTGGATTTAGGTAAGACGATTCTAAGTGAAATAAGTCACACAGAAAAGGACACTTCTCATAAGGTGTCACTTATAGAGGGAATGTAAAAACCGTTACACTTGAACTGAATTACAAAACAGAACAGAGTCACACATGCAGAAAACACACTATGGCTGCTTAACGGGAAAGGTGAGGTGGGGTGATACATAAAACAAGAGTTTCAAATTAGCTCAGATACCGTTCCATAAACCCAATATGTAATACACAAGACCTACTCCTTGCTCAGAGAACTGGACTCAACACGCCCGATTCACCGCACAAGAATATATCTGACTAGTAATAATCTTAAAACCTATGTATTGATATCTCTCTGTTAGTGTGTCAAGTGGGTGTAAAGCGGCATAAACACAGCCGTGAAAAGCAGCTAAACCCCATTATAAAAATAAATTACTTTTAAAAACCCATGAAACAAAGACAGGGAAAGAGAGAGAAATTCTTACACAATTCGTTCAGGGGCTGTGATGCAACCTGGATTGACCATATCTAGACCCACAGCTGGATGAGACATAAGGGTGGACACTCTTGGGGCTGAGAGGTTTGGTGAGGTTGGGTGAGCAAACGCAGACCCTTTAAAGTAATACTGCGTGCTACCCATCGCATGGGTCCCAAATCTCCAGGTTCAAGGGCATCTTCCTACATCGAAAACATGCATGAGAAACCCAGAAGATGGTACACCGTGTGATGGGGAAAGGTTTCTAAAACGCACCTCATTTCTCATCTCCTTGTGCTCGGGTTCGCCATTCCAGCCACTTTACTAGCAATCTCCCTACTTGGAGCAGCAGCACCTTTAACCTCCTGTTCCGTACAGGTTGCAATTTGTCCTGAGGATGAACGGGAAGACGGGGAACCAATGAGAGACTAGCTCTTGGTGTTGGGACAGGCACAGGTCACTCTATTTTCCCATCAGGAAGAAGAATTAACCACAGGCTCAGCCTGCCCCCCGGAACCAGAACAGGGCCTGAAGCCATCCTGCGCTTTTGCGGCCAGCTCCCAAAAAAGCGACTTGTAAAATGGAGCTTCAGGGCACTGCAATTCACAAACCTGCAGAGTTATAAATGATAACTCTCGTCCACAAATATATTGAGGGAAGGCAAAGAAGAGGATTTGAAATCAAGGCAGAAGTGCAGGAAACAGATTTCAGGAGGTAGATTCGAATCGCCTTTAAAGCACATGAAAAGCGGCAAAACGTTGACAATGATGCCCTTGGCCAAAAAGGGCGTATGCGTTTTTTCCTGAATATATTCAGGAAAAAACGCATACGCCCTTTTTGGCCAACCAAGCAACCTGGAAAGGCAAATCAGCGCTACAAAGAAGTCTCGCTTCCCATCGGTCAAAAGGGCCATGCTGAAAAAAGTGTCAAAACCAGAAATGCAGGACAGGCCATGGAGAAATGGGAGCCTTGCTACACTGATGGGCGGGATGTAAATCGCCAACAGCCACTCTGGAGATGTGTACGGTGTGTCCTGAAACATCTAAAAAACACAGCTTAGAGAGCATAGGGCACTTCCACGCATGGGGGGATAAAGTGGGAAAATTGAAAATCAGCAAGACACAAGCACCCCAAAGTTTAGGGCTGCTCTGTTGACAAGGACCTCCACTTCATTCCACCTTAAATATCCCAGGAAAGCGAAAAATGGATCAAAAAGTTGTGGTCCTTATGTACAATGGAATAACACTCAGCCATGAAATCAATGTCATAAGGCTAGTAGCAGCATGATGAGTGGATTTAGGTAAGACGATTCTAAGTGAAATAAGTCACACAGAAAAGGACACTTCTCATAAGGTGTCACTTATAGAGGGAATGTAAAAACCGTTACACTTGAACTGAATTACAAAACAGAACAGAGTCACACATGCAGAAAACACACTATGGCTGCTTAACGGGAAAGGTGAGGTGGGGTGATACATAAAACAAGAGTTTCAAATTAGCTCAGATACCGTTCCATAAACCCAATATGTAATAGACAAGACCTACTCCTTGCTCAGAGAACTGGACTCAACACGCCCGATTCACCGCACAAGAATATATCTGACTAGTAATAATCTTAAAACCTATGTATTGATATCTCTCTGTTAGTGTGTCAAGTGGGTGTAAAGCGGCATAAACACAGCCGTGAAAAGCAGCTAAACCCCATTATAAAAATAAATTACTTTTAAAAACCCATGAAACAAAGACAGGGAAAGAGAGAGAAATTCTTACACAATCCGTTCAGGGGCTGTGATGCAACCTGGATTGACCATATCTAGACTCACAGCTGGATGAGACATAAGGGTGGACACTCTTGGGGCTGAGAGGTTTGGTGAGGTTGGGTGAGCAAACGCAGACCCTTTAAAGTAATACTGCGTGCTACCCATCGCATGGGTCCCAAATCTCCAGGTTCAAGGGCATCTTCCTACACCGAAAACATGCATGAGAAACCCAGAATATGGTACACCGTGTGATGGGGAAAGGTTTCTAAAACGCACCTCATTTCTCATCTCCTTGTGCTCGGGTTCGCCATTCCAGCCACTTTACTAGCAATCTCCCTACTTGGAGCATCAGCACCTTTAACCTCCTGTTCCGTACAGGTTGCAATTTGTCCTGAGGATGAACGGGAAGATGGGGAACCAATGAGAGACTAGCTCTTGGTGTTTGGACAGGCACAGGTCACTCTATTTTCCCATCAGGAAGAAGAATTAACCACAGGCTCAGCCTGCCCCCCGGAACCAGAACAGGGCCTGAAGCCATCCTGCGCTTTTGCGGCCAGCTCCCAAAAAAGCGACTTGTAAAATGGAGCTTCAGGGCACTGCAATTCACAAACCTGCAGAGTTATAAATGATAACTCTCGTCCACAAATATATTGAGGGAAGGCAAAGAAGAGGATTTGAAATCAAGGCAGAATTGCAGGAAACAGATTTCAGGAGGTAGATTCGAATCGCCTTTAAAGCACATGAAAAGCGGCAAAACGTTGACAATGATGCCCTTGGCCAAAAAGGGCGTATGCGTTTTTTCCTGAATATATTCAGGAAAAAACGCATACGCCCTTTTTGGCCAACCAAGCAACCTGGAAAGGCAAATCAGCGCTACAAAGAAGTCTCGCTTCCCATCGGTCAAAAGGGCCATGCTGAAAAAAGTGTCAAAACCAGAAATGCAGGACAGGCCATGGAGAAATGGGAGCCTTGCTACACTGATGGGCGGGATGTAAATCGCCAACAGCCACTCTGGAGAAGTGTACGGTGTTTCCTGAAACATCTAAGAAACACAGCTTAGAGAGCATAGGGCACTTCCACGCATGGGGGGATAAAGTGGGAAAATTGAAAATCAGCAAGACACAAGCACCCCAAAGTTTAGGGCTGCTCTGTTGACAAGGACCTCCACTTCATTCCACCTTAAATATCCCAGGAAAGCGAAAAATGGATCAAAAAGTTGTGGTCCTTATGTACAATGGAATAACACTCAGCCATGAAATCAATGTCATAAGGCTAGTAGCAGCATGATGAGTGGATTTAGGTAAGACGATTCTAAGTGAAATAAGTCACACAGAAAAGGACACTTCTCATAAGGTGTCACTTATAGAGGGAATGTAAAAACCGTTACACTTGAACTGAATTACAAAACAGAACAGAGTCACACATGCAGAAAACACACTATGGCTGCTTAACGGGAAAGGTGAGGTGGGGTGATACATAAAACAAGAGTTTCAAATTAGCTCAGATACCGTTCCATAAACCCAATATGTAATAGACAAGACCTACTCCTTGCTCAGAGAACTGGACTCAACACGCCCGATTCACCGCACAAGAATATATCTGACTAGTAATAATCTTAAAACCTATGTATTGATATCTCTCTGTTAGTGTGTCAAGTGGGTGTAAAGCGGCATAAACACAGCCGTGAAAAGCAGCTAAACCCCATTATAAAAATAAATTACTTTTAAAAACCCATGAAACAAAGACAGGGAAAGAGAGAGAAATTCTTACACAATCCGTTCAGGGGCTGTGATGCAACCTGGATTGACCATATCTAGACTCACAGCTGGATGAGACATAAGGGTGGACACTCTTGGGGCTGAGAGGTTTGGTGAGGTTGGGTGAGCAAACGCAGACCCTTTAAAGTAATACTGCGTGCTACCCATCGCATGGGTCCCAAATCTCCAGGTTCAAGGGCATCTTCCTACACCGAAAACATGCATGAGAAACCCAGAAGATGGTACACCGTGTGATGGGGAAAGGTTTCTAAAACGCACCTCATTTCTCATCTCCTTGTGCTCGGGTTCGCCATTCCAGCCACTTTACTAGCAATCTCCCTACTTGGAGCATCAGCACCTTTAACCTCCTGTTCCGTACACGTTGCAATTTGTCCTGAGGATGAACGGGAAGACGGGGAACCGATGAGAGACTAGCTCTTGGTGTTGGGACAGGCACAGGTCACTCTATTTTCCCATCAGGAAGAAGAATTAACCACAGGCTCAGCCTGCCCCCCGGAACCAGAACAGGGCCTGAAGCCATCCTGCGCTTTTGCGGCCAGCTCCCAAGAAAGCGACTTGTAAAATGGAGCTTCAGGGCACTGCAATTCACAAACCTGCAGAGTTATAAATGATAACTCTCGTCCACAAATATATTGAGGGAAGGCAAAGAAGAGGATTTGAAATCAAGGCAGAATTGCAGGAAACAGATTTCAGGAGGTAGATTCGAATCGCCTTTAAAGCACATGAAAAGCGGCAAAACGTTGACAATGATGCCCTTGGCCAAAAAGGGCGTATGCGTTTTTTCCTGAATATATTCAGGAAAAAACGCATACGCCCTTTTTGGCCAACCAAGCAACCTGGAAAGGCAAATCAGCGCTACAAAGAAGTCTCGCTTCCCATCGGTCAAAAGGGCCATGCTGAAAAAAGTGTCAAAACCAGAAATGCAGGACAGGCCATGGAGAAATGGGAGCCTTGCTACACTGATGGGCGGGATGTAAATCGCCAACAGCCACTCTGGAGAAGTGTACGGTGTGTCCTGAAACATCTAAAAAACACAGCTTAGAGAGCATAGGGCACTTCCACGCATGGGGGGATAAAGTGGGAAAATTGAAAATCAGCAAGACACAAGCACCCCAAAGTTTAGGGCTGCTCTGTTGACAAGGACCTCCACTTCATTCCACCTTAAATATCCCAGGAAAGCGAAAAATGGATCAAAAAGTTGTGGTCCTTATGTACAATGGAATATCACTCAGCCATGAAATCAATGTCATAAGGCTAGTAGCAGCATGATGAGTGGATTTAGGTAAGACGATTCTAAGTGAAATAAGTCACACAGAAAAGGACACTTCTCATAAGGTGTCACTTATAGAGGGAATGTAAAAACCGTTACACTTGAACTGAATTACAAAACAGAACAGAGTCACACATGCAGAAAACACACTATGGCTGCTTAACGGGAAAGGTGAGGTGGGGTGATACATAAAACAAGAGTTTCAAATTAGCTCAGATACCGTTCCATAAACCCAATATGTAATAGACAAGACCTACTCCTTGCTCAGAGAACTGGACTCAACACGCCCGATTCACCGCACAAGAATATATCTGACTAGTAATAATCTTAAAACCTATGTATTGATATCTCTCTGTTAGTGTGTCAAGTGGGTGTAAAGCGGCATAAACACAGCCGTGAAAAGCAGCTAAACCCCATTATAAAAATAAATTACTTTTAAAAACCCATGAAACAAAGACAGGGAAAGAGAGAGAAATTCTTACACAATTCGTTCAGGGGCTGTGATGCAACCTGGATTGACCATATCTAGACCCACAGCTGGATGAGACATAAGGGTGGACACTCTTGGGGCTGAGAGGTTTGGTGAGGTTGGGTGAGCAAACGCAGACCCTTTAAAGTAATACTGCGTGCTACCCATCGCATGGGTCCCAAATCTCCAGGTTCAAGGGCATCTTCCTACACCGAAAACATGCATGAGAAACCCAGAAGATGGTACACCGTGTGATGGGGAAAGGTTTCTAAAACGCACCTCATTTCTCATCTCCTTGTGCTTGGGTTCTCCATTCCAGCCCCTTTACTAGCAATCTCCCTACTTGGAGCATCAGCACCTTTAACCTCCTGTTCCGTACAGGTTGCAATTTGTCCTGAGGATGAACGGGAAGACGGGGAACCAATGAGAGACTAGCTCTTGGTGTTGGGACAGGCACAGGTCACTCTATTTTCCCATCAGGAAGAAGAATTAACCACAGGCTCAGCCTGCCCCCCGGAACCAGAACAGGGCCTGAAGCCATCCTGCGCTTTTGCGGCCAGCTCCCAAGAAAGCGACTTGTAAAATGGAGCTTCAGGGCACTGCAATTCACAAACCTGCAGAGTTATAAATGATAACTCTCGTCCACAAATATATTGAGGGAAGGCAAAGAAGAGGATTTGAAATCAAGGCAGAATTGCAGGAAACAGATTTCAGGAGGTAGATTCGAATCGCCTTTAAAGCACATGAAAAGCGGCAAAACGTTGACAATGATGCCCTTGGCCAAAAAGGGCGTATGCGTTTTTTCCTGAATATATTCAGGAAAAAACGCATACGCCCTTTTTGGCCAACCAAGCAACCTGGAAAGGCAAATCAGCGCTACAAAGAAGTCTCGCTTCCCATCGGTCAAAAGGGCCATGCTGAAAAAAGTGTCAAAACCAGGAATGCAGGACAGGCCATGGAGAAATGGGAGCCTTGCTACACTGATGGGCGGGATGTAAATCGCCAACAGCCACTCTGGAGAAGTGTACGGTGTGTCCTGAAACATCTAAAAAACACAGCTTAGAGAGCATAGGGCACTTCCACGCATGGGGGGATAAAGTGGGAAAATTGAAAATCAGCAAGACACAAGCACCCCAAAGTTTAGGGCTGCTCTGTTGACAAGGACCTCCACTTCATTCCACCTTAAATATCCCAGGAAAGCGAAAAATGGATCAAAAAGTTGTGGTCCTTATGTACAATGGAATATCACTCAGCCATGAAATCAATGTCATAAGGCTAGTAGCAGCATGATGAGTGGATTTAGGTAAGACGATTCTAAGTGAAATAAGTCACACAGAAAAGGACACTTCTCATAAGGTGTCACTTATAGAGGGAATGTAAAAACCGTTACACTTGAACTGAATTACAAAACAGAACAGAGTCACACATGCAGAAAACACACTATGGCTGCTTAACGGGAAAGGTGAGGTGGGGTGATACATAAAACAAGAGTTTCAAATTAGCTCAGATACCGTTCCATAAACCCAATATGTAATAGACAAGACCTACTCCTTGCTCAGAGAACTGGACTCAACACGCCCGATTCACCGCACAAGAATATATCTGACTAGTAATAATCTTAAAACCTATGTATTGATATCTCTCTGTTAGTGTGTCAAGTGGGTGTAAAGCGGCATAAACACAGCCGTGAAAAGCAGCTAAACCCCATTATAAAAATAAATTACTTTTAAAAACCCATGAAACAAAGACAGGGAAAGAGAGAGAAATTCTTACACAATTCGTTCAGGGGCTGTGATGCAACCTGGATTGACCATATCTAGACCCACAGCTGGATGAGACATAAGGGTGGACACTCTTGGGGCTGAGAGGTTTGGTGAGGTTGGGTGAGCAAACGCAGACCCTTTAAAGTAATACTGCGTGCTACCCATCGCATGGGTCCCAAATCTCCAGGTTCAAGGGCATCTTCCTACACCGAAAACATGCATGAGAAACCCAGAAGATGGTACACCGTGTGATGGGGAAAGGTTTCTAAAACGCACCTCATTTCTCATCTCCTTGTGCTCGGGTTCGCCATTCCAGCCACTTTACTAGCAATCTCCCTACTTGGAACATCAGCACCTTTAACCTCCTGTTCCGTACAGGTTGCAATTTGTCCTGAGGATGAACGGGAAGACGGGGAACCAATGAGAGACTAGCTCTTGGTGTTGGGACAGGCACAGGTCACTCTATTTTCCCATCAGGAAGAAGAATTAACCACAGGCTCAGCCTGCCCCCCGGAACCAGAACAGGGCCTGAAGCCATCCTGCGCTTTTGCGGCCAGCTCCCAAGAAAGCGACTTGTAAAATGGAGCTTCAGGGCACTGCAATTCACAAACCTGCAGAGTTATAAATGATAACTCTCGTCCACAAATATATTGAGGGAAGGCAAAGAAGAGGATTTGAAATCAAGGCAGAATTGCAGGAAACAGATTTCAGGAGGTAGATTCGAATCGCCTTTAAAGCACATGAAAAGCGGCAAAACGTTGACAATGATGCCCTTGGCCAAAAAGGGCGTATGCGTTTTTTCCTGAATATATTCAGGAAAAAACGCATACGCCCTTTTTGGCCAACCAAGCAACCTGGAAAGGCAAATCAGCGCTACAAAGAAGTCTCGCTTCCCATCGGTCAAAAGGGCCATGCTGAAAAAAGTGTCAAAACCAGAAATGCAGGACAGGCCATGGAGAAATGGGAGCCTTGCTACACTGATGGGCGGGATGTAAATCGCCAACAGCCACTCTGGAGAAGTGTACGGTGTGTCCTGAAACATCTAAAAAACACAGCTTAGAGAGCATAGGGCACTTCCACGCATGGGGGGATAAAGTGGGAAAATTGAAAATCAGCAAGACACAAGCACCCCAAAGTTTAGGGCTGCTCTGTTGACAAGGACCTCCACTTCATTCCACCTTAAATATCCCAGGAAAGCGAAAAATGGATCAAAAAGTTGTGGTCCTTATGTACAATGGAATATCACTCAGCCATGAAATCAATGTCATAAGGCTAGTAGCAGCATGATGAGTGGATTTAGGTAAGACGATTCTAAGTGAAATAAGTCACACAGAAAAGGACACTTCTCATAAGGTGTCACTTATAGAGGGAATGTAAAAACCGTTACACTTGAACTGAATTACAAAACAGAACAGAGTCACACATGCAGAAAACACACTATGGCTGCTTAACGGGAAAGGTGAGGTGGGGTGATACATAAAACAAGAGTTTCAAATTAGCTCAGATACCGTTCCATAAACCCAATATGTAATACACAAGACCTACTCCTTGCTCAGAGAACTGGACTCAACACGCCCGATTCACCGCACAAGAATATATCTGACTAGTAATAATCTTAAAACCTATGTATTGATATCTCTCTGTTAGTGTGTCAAGTGGGTGTAAAGCGGCATAAACACAGCCGTGAAAAGCAGCTAAACCCCATTATAAAAATAAATTACTTTTAAAAACCCATGAAACAAAGACAGGGAAAGAGAGAGAAATTCTTACACAATTCGTTCAGGGGCTGTGATGCAACCTGGATTGACCATATCTAGACTCACAGCTGGATGAGACATAAGGGTGGACACTCTTGGGGCTGAGAGGTTTGGTGAGGTTGGGTGAGCAAACGCAGACCCTTTAAAGTAATACTGCGTGCTACCCATCGCATGGGTCCCAAATCTCCAGGTTCAAGGGCATCTTCCTACACCGAAAACATGCATGAGAAACCCAGAAGATGGTACACCGTGTGATGGGGAAAGGTTTCTAAAACGCACCTCATTTCTCATCTCCTTGTGCTCGGGTTCGCCATTCCAGCCACTTTACTAGCAATCTCCCTACTTGGAGCATCAGCACCTTTAACCTCCTGTTCCGTACAGGTTGCAATTTGTCCTGAGGATGAACGGGAAGACGGGGAACCAATGAGAGACTAGCTCTTGGTGTTGGGACAGGCACAGGTCACTCTATTTTCCCATCAGGAAGAAGAATTAACCACAGGCTCAGCCTGCCCCCCGGAACCAGAACAGGGCCTGAAGCCATCCTGCGCTTTTGCGGCCAGCTCCCAAGAAAGCGACTTGTAAAATGGAGCTTCAGGGCACTGCAATTCACAAACCTGCAGAGTTATAAATGATAACTCTCGTCCACAAATATATTGAGGGAAGGCAAAGAAGAGGATTTGAAATCAAGGCAGAATTGCAGGAAACAGATTTCAGGAGGTAGATTCGAATCGCCTTTAAAGCACATGAAAAGCGGCAAAACGTTGACAATGATGCCCTTGGCCAAAAAGGGCGTATGCGTTTTTTCCTGAATATATTCAGGAAAAAACGCATACGCCCTTTTTGGCCAACCAAGCAACCTGGAAAGGCAAATCAGCGCTACAAAGAAGTCTCGCTTCCCATCGGTCAAAAGGGCCATGCTGAAAAAAGTGTCAAAACCAGAAATGCAGGACAGGCCATGGAGAAATGGGAGCCTTGCTACACTGATGGGCGGGATGTAAATCGCCAACAGCCACTCTGGAGAAGTGTACGGTGTGTCCTGAAACATCTAAAAAACACAGCTTAGAGAGCATAGGGCACTTCCACGCATGGGGGGATAAAGTGGGAAAATTGAAAATCAGCAAGACACAAGCACCCCAAAGTTTAGGGCTGCTCTGTTGACAAGGACCTCCACTTCATTCCACCTTAAATATCCCAGGAAAGCGAAAAATGGATCAAAAAGTTGTGGTCCTTATGTACAATGGAATATCACTCAGCCATGAAATCAATGTCATAAGGCTAGTAGCAGCATGATGAGTGGATTTAGGTAAGATGATTCTAAGTGAAATAAGTCACACAGAAAAGGACACTTCTCATAAGGTGTCACTTATAGAGGGAATGTAAAAACCGTTACACTTGAACTGAATTACAAAACAGAACAGAGTCACACATGCAGAAAACACACTATGGCTGCTTAACGGGAAAGGTGAGGTGGGGTGATACATAAAACAAGAGTTTCAAATTAGCTCAGATACCGTTCCATAAACCCAATATGTAATAGACAAGACCTACTCCTTGCTCAGAGAACTGGACTCAACACGCCCGATTCACCGCACAAGAATATATCTGACTAGTAATAATCTTAAAACCTATGTATTGATATCTCTCTGTTAGTGTGTCAAGTGGGTGTAAAGCGGCATAAACACAGCCGTGAAAAGCAGCTAAACCCCATTATAAAAATAAATTACTTTTAAAAACCCATGAAACAAAGACAGGGAAAGAGAGAGAAATTCTTACACAATCCGTTCAGGGGCTGTGATGCAACCTGGATTGACCATATCTAGACTCACAGCTGGATGAGACATAAGGGTGGACACTCTTGGGGCTGAGAGGTTTGGTGAGGTTGGGTGAGCAAACGCAGACCCTTTAAAGTAATACTGCGTGCTACCCATCGCATGGGTCCCAAATCTCCAGGTTCAAGGGCATCTTCCTACACCGAAAACATGCATGAGAAACCCAGAAAATGGTACACCGTGTGATGGGGAAAGGTTTCTAAAACGCACCTCATTTCTCATCTCCTTGTGCTCGGGTTCGCCATTCCAGCCACTTTACTAGCAATCTCCCTACTTGGAGCATCAGCACCTTTAACCTCCTGTTCCGTACAGGTTGCAATTTGTCCTGAGGATGAACGGGAAGACGGGGAACCAATGAGAGACTAGCTCTTGGTGTTGGGACAGGCACAGGTCACTCTATTTTCCCATCAGGAAGAAGAATTAACCACAGGCTCAGCCTGCCCCCCGGAACCAGAACAGGGCCTGAAGCCATCCTGCGCTTTTGCGGCCAGCTCCCAAGAAAGCGACTTGTAAAATGGAGCTTCAGGGCACTGCAATTCACAAACCTGCAGAGTTATAAATGATAACTCTCGTCCACAAATATATTGAGGGAAGGCAAAGAAGAGGATTTGAAATCAAGGCAGAATTGCAGGAAACAGATTTCAGGAGGTAGATTCGAATCGCCTTTAAAGCACATGAAAAGCGGCAAAACGTTGACAATGATGCCCTTGGCCAAAAAGGGCGTATGCGTTTTTTCCTGAATATATTCAGGAAAAAACGCATACGCCCTTTTTGGCCAACCAAGCAACCTGGAAAGGCAAATCAGCGCTACAAAGAAGTCTCGCTTCCCATCGGTCAAAAGGGCCATGCTGAAAAAAGTGTCAAAACCAGAAATGCAGGACAGGCCATGGAGAAATGGGAGCCTTGCTACACTGATGGGCGGGATGTAAATCGCCAACAGCCACTCTGGAGAAGTGTACGGTGTGTCCTGAAACATCTAAAAAACACAGCTTAGAGAGCATAGGGCACTTCCACGCATGGGGGGATAAAGTGGGAAAATTGAAAATCAGCAAGACACAAGCACCCCAAAGTTTAGGGCTGCTCTGTTGACAAGGACCTCCACTTCATTCCACCTTAAATATCCCAGGAAAGCGAAAAATGGATCAAAAAGTTGTGGTCCTTATGTACAATGGAATATCACTCAGCCATGAAATCAATGTCATAAGGCTAGTAGCAGCATGATGAGTGGATTTAGGTAAGACGATTCTAAGTGAAATAAGTCACACAGAAAAGGACACTTCTCATAAGGTGTCACTTATAGAGGGAATGTAAAAACCGTTACACTTGAACTGAATTACAAAACAGAACAGAGTCACACATGCAGAAAACACACTATGGCTGCTTAACGGGAAAGGTGAGGTGGGGTGATACATAAAACAAGAGTTTCAAATTAGCTCAGATACCGTTCCGTAAACCCAATATGTAATAGACAAGACCTACTCCTTGCTCAGAGAACTGGACTCAACACGCCCGATTCACCGCACAAGAATATATCTGACTAGTAATAATCTTAAAACCTATGTATTGATATCTCTCTGTTAGTGTGTCAAGTGGGTGTAAAGCGGCATAAACACAGCCGTGAAAAGCAGCTAAACCCCATTATAAAAATAAATTACTTTTAAAAACCCATGAAACAAAGACAGGGAAAGAGAGAGAAATTCTTACACAATTCGTTCAGGGGCTGTGATGCAACCTGGATTGACCATATCTAGACCCACAGCTGGATGAGACATAAGGGTGGACACTCTTGGGGCTGAGAGGTTTGGTGAGGTTGGGTGAGCAAACGCAGACCCTTTAAAGTAATACTGCGTGCTACCCATCGCATGGGTCCCAAATCTCCAGGTTCAAGGGCATCTTCCTACACCGAAAACATGCATGAGAAACCCAGAAGATGGTACACCGTGTGATGGGGAAAGGTTTGTAAAACGCACCTCATTTCTCATCTCCTTGTGCTCGGGTTCGCCATTCCAGCCACTTTACTAGCAATCTCCCTACTTGGAGCATCAGCACCTTTAACCTCCTGTTCCGTACAGGTTGCAATTTGTCCTGAGGATGAACGGGAAGACGGGGAACCAATGAGAGACTAGCTCTTGGTGTTGGGACAGGCACAGGTCACTCTATTTTCCCATCAGGAAGAAGAATTAACCACAGGCTCAGCCTGCCCCCCGGAACCAGAACAGGGCCTGAAGCCTTCCTGCGCTTTTGCGGCCAGCTCCCAAGAAAGCGACTTGTAAAATGGAGCTTCAGGGCACTGCAATTCACAAACCTGCAGAGTTATAAATGATAACTCTCGTCAACAAATATATTGAGGGAAGGCAAAGAAGAGGATTTGAAATCAAGGCAGAATTGCAGGAAACAGATTTCAGGAGGTAGATTCGAATCGCCTTTAAAGCACATGAAAAGCGGCAAAACGTTGACAATGATGCCCTTGGCCAAAAAGGGCGTATGCGTTTTTTCCTGAATATATTCAGGAAAAAACGCATACGCCCTTTTTGGCCAACCAAGCAACCTGGAAAGGCAAATCAGCGCTACAAAGAAGTCTCGCTTCCCATCGGTCAAAAGGGCCATGCTGAAAAAAGTGTCAAAACCAGGAATGCAGGACAGGCCATGGAGAAATGGGAGCCTTGCTACACTGATGGGCGGGATGTAAATCGCCAACAGCCACTCTGGAGAAGTGTACGGTGTGTCCTGAAACATCTAAAAAACACAGCTTAGAGAGCATAGGGCACTTCCACGCATGGGGGGATAAAGTGGGAAAATTGAAAATCAGCAAGACACAAGCACCCCAAAGTTTAGGGCTGCTCTGTTGACAAGGACCTCCACTTCATTCCACCTTAAATATCCCAGGAAAGCGAAAAATGGATCAAAAAGTTGTGGTCCTTATGTACAATGGAATATCACTCAGCCATGAAATCAATGTCATAAGGCTAGTAGCAGCATGATGAGTGGATTTAGGTAAGACGATTCTAAGTGAAATAAGTCACACAGAAAAGGACACTTCTCATAAGGTGTCACTTATAGAGGGAATGTAAAAACCGTTACACTTGAACTGAATTACAAAACAGAACAGAGTCACACATGCAGAAAACACACTATGGCTGCTTAACGGGAAAGGTGAGGTGGGGTGATACATAAAACAAGAGTTTCAAATTAGCTCAGATACCGTTCCGTAAACCCAATATGTAATAGACAAGACCTACTCCTTGCTCAGAGAACTGGACTCAACACGCCCGATTCACCGCACAAGAATATATCTGACTAGTAATAATCTTAAAACCTATGTATTGATATCTCTCTGTTAGTGTGTCAAGTGGGTGTAAAGCGGCATAAACACAGCCGTGAAAAGCAGCTAAACCCCATTATAAAAATAAATTACTTTTAAAAACCCATGAAACAAAGACAGGGAAAGAGAGAGAAATTCTTACACAATTCGTTCAGGGGCTGTGATGCAACCTGGATTGACCATATCTAGACCCACAGCTGGATGAGACATAAGGGTGGACACTCTTGGGGCTGAGAGGTTTGGTGAGGTTGGGTGAGCAAACGCAGACCCTTTAAAGTAATACTGCGTGCTACCCATCGCATGGGTCCCAAATCTCCAGGTTCAAGGGCATCTTCCTACACCGAAAACATGCATGAGAAACCCAGAAGATGGTACACCGTGTGATGGGGAAAGGTTTGTAAAACGCACCTCATTTCTCATCTCCTTGTGCTCGGGTTCGCCATTCCAGCCACTTTACTAGCAATCTCCCTACTTGGAGCATCAGCACCTTTAACCTCCTGTTCCGTACAGGTTGCAATTTGTCCTGAGGATGAACGGGAAGACGGGGAACCAATGAGAGACTAGCTCTTGGTGTTGGGACAGGCACAGGTCACTCTATTTTCCCATCAGGAAGAAGAATTAACCACAGGCTCAGCCTGCCCCCCGGAACCAGAACAGGGCCTGAAGCCTTCCTGCGCTTTTGCGGCCAGCTCCCAAGAAAGCGACTTGTAAAATGGAGCTTCAGGGCACTGCAATTCACAAACCTGCAGAGTTATAAATGATAACTCTCGTCCACAAATATATTGAGGGAAGGCAAAGAAGAGGATTTGAAATCAAGGCAGAATTGCAGGAAACAGATTTCAGGAGGTAGATTCGAATCGCCTTTAAAGCACATGAAAAGCGGCAAAACGTTGACAATGATGCCCTTGGCCAAAAAGGGCGTATGCGTTTTTTCCTGAATATATTCAGGAAAAAACGCATACGCCCTTTTTGGCCAACCAAGCAACCTGGAAAGGCAAATCAGCGCTACAAAGAAGTCTCGCTTCCCATCGGTCAAAAGGGCCATGCTGAAAAAAGTGTCAAAACCAGGAATGCAGGACAGGCCATGGAGAAATGGGAGCCTTGCTACACTGATGGGCGGGATGTAAATCGCCAACAGCCACTCTGGAGAAGTGTACGGTGTGTCCTGAAACATCTAAAAAACACAGCTTAGAGAGCATAGGGCACTTCCACGCATGGGGGGATAAAGTGGGAAAATTGAAAATCAGCAAGACACAAGCACCCCAAAGTTTAGGGCTGCTCTGTTGACAAGGACCTCCACTTCATTCCACCTTAAATATCCCAGGAAAGCGAAAAATGGATCAAAAAGTTGTGGTCCTTATGTACAATGGAATATCACTCAGCCATGAAATCAATGTCATAAGGCTAGTAGCAGCATGATGAGTGGATTTAGGTAAGACGATTCTAAGTGAAATAAGTCACACAGAAAAGGACACTTCTCATAAGGTGTCACTTATAGAGGGAATGTAAAAACCGTTACACTTGAACTGAATTACAAAACAGAACAGAGTCACACATGCAGAAAACACACTATGGCTGCTTAACGGGAAAGGTGAGGTGGGGTGATACATAAAACAAGAGTTTCAAATTAGCTCAGATACCGTTCCGTAAACCCAATATGTAATAGACAAGACCTACTCCTTGCTCAGAGAACTGGACTCAACACGCCCGATTCACCGCACAAGAATATATCTGACTAGTAATAATCTTAAAACCTATGTATTGATATCTCTCTGTTAGTGTGTCAAGTGGGTGTAAAGCGGCATAAACACAGCCGTGAAAAGCAGCTAAACCCCATTATAAAAATAAATTACTTTTAAAAACCCATGAAACAAAGACAGGGAAAGAGAGAGAAATTCTTACACAATTCGTTCAGGGGCTGTGATGCAACCTGGATTGACCATATCTAGACCCACAGCTGGATGAGACATAAGGGTGGACACTCTTGGGGCTGAGAGGTTTGGTGAGGTTGGGTGAGCAAACGCAGACCCTTTAAAGTAATACTGCGTGCTACCCATCGCATGGGTCCCAAATCTCCAGGTTCAAGGGCATCTTCCTACACCGAAAACATGCATGAGAAACCCAGAAGATGGTACACCGTGTGATGGGGAAAGGTTTGTAAAACGCACCTCATTTCTCATCTCCTTGTGCTCGGGTTCGCCATTCCAGCCACTTTACTAGCAATCTCCCTACTTGGAGCATCAGCACCTTTAACCTCCTGTTCCGTACAGGTTGCAATTTGTCCTGAGGATGAACGGGAAGACGGGGAACCAATGAGAGACTAGCTCTTGGTGTTGGGACAGGCACAGGTCACTCTATTTTCCCATCAGGAAGAAGAATTAACCACAGGCTCAGCCTGCCCCCCGGAACCAGAACAGGGCCTGAAGCCTTCCTGCGCTTTTGCGGCCAGCTCCCAAGAAAGCGACTTGTAAAATGGAGCTTCAGGGCACTGCAATTCACAAACCTGCAGAGTTATAAATGATAACTCTCGTCCACAAATATATTGAGGGAAGGCAAAGAAGAGGATTTGAAATCAAGGCAGAATTGCAGGAAACAGATTTCAGGAGGTAGATTCGAATCGCCTTTAAAGCACATGAAAAGCGGCAAAACGTTGACAATGATGCCCTTGGCCAAAAAGGGCGTATGCGTTTTTTCCTGAATATATTCAGGAAAAAACGCATACGCCCTTTTTGGCCAACCAAGCAACCTGGAAAGGCAAATCAGCGCTACAAAGAAGTCTCGCTTCCCATCGGTCAAAAGGGCCATGCTGAAAAAAGTGTCAAAACCAGGAATGCAGGACAGGCCATGGAGAAATGGGAGCCTTGCTACACTGATGGGCGGGATGTAAATCGCCAACAGCCACTCTGGAGAAGTGTACGGTGTGTCCTGAAACATCTAAAAAACACAGCTTAGAGAGCATAGGGCACTTCCACGCATGGGGGGATAAAGTGGGAAAATTGAAAATCAGCAAGACACAAGCACCCCAAAGTTTAGGGCTGCTCTGTTGAAAAGGACCTCCACTTCATTCCACCTTAAATATCCCAGGAAAGCGAAAAATGGATCAAAAAGTTGTGGTCCTTATGTACAATGGAATATCACTCAGCCATGAAATCAATGTCATAAGGCTAGTAGCAGCATGATGAGTGGATTTAGGTAAGACGATTCTAAGTGAAATAAGTCACACAGAAAAGGACACTTCTCATAAGGTGTCACTTATAGAGGGAATGTAAAAACCGTTACACTTGAACTGAATTACAAAACAGAACAGAGTCACACATGCAGAAAACACACTATGGCTGCTTAACGGGAAAGGTGAGGTGGGGTGATACATAAAACAAGAGTTTCAAATTAGCTCAGATACCGTTCCATAAACCCAATATGTAATAGACAAGACCTACTCCTTGCTCAGAGAACTGGACTCAACACGCCCGATTCACCGCACAAGAATATATCTGACTAGTAATAATCTTAAAACCTATGTATTGATATCTCTCTGTTAGTGTGTCAAGTGGGTGTAAAGCGGCATAAACACAGCCGTGAAAAGCAGCTAAACCCCATTATAAAAATAAATTACTTTTAAAAACCCATGAAACAAAGACAGGGAAAGAGAGAGAAATTCTTACACAATTCGTTCAGGGGCTGTGATGCAACCTGGATTGACCATATCTAGACCCACAGCTGGATGAGACATAAGGGTGGACACTCTTGGGGCTGAGAGGTTTGGTGAGGTTGGGTGAGCAAACGCAGACCCTTTAAAGTAATACTGCGTGCTACCCATCGCATGGGTCCCAAATCTCCAGGTTCAAGGGCATCTTCCTACACCGAAAACATGCATGAGAAACCCAGAAGATGGTACACCGTGTGATGGGGAAAGGTTTCTAAAACGCACCTCATTTCTCATCTCCTTGTGCTCGGGTTCGCCATTCCAGCCACTTTACTAGCAATCTCCCTACTTGGAGCATCAGCACCTTTAACCTCCTGTTCCGTACAGGTTGCAATTTGTCCTGAGGATGAACGGGAAGACGGGGAACCAATGAGAGACTAGCTCTTGGTGTTGGGACAGGCACAGGTCACTCTATTTTCCCATCAGGAAGAAGAATTAACCACAGGCTCAGCCTGCCCCCCGGAACCAGAACAGGGCCTGAAGCCATCCTGCGCTTTTGCGGCCAGCTCCCAAGAAAGCGACTTGTAAAATGGAGCTTCAGGGCACTGCAATTCACAAACCTGCAGAGTTATAAATGATAACTCTCGTCCACAAATATATTGAGGGAAGGCAAAGAAGAGGATTTGAAATCAAGGCAGAATTGCAGGAAACAGATTTCAGGAGGTAGATTCGAATCGCCTTTAAAGCACATGAAAAGCGGCAAAACGTTGACAATGATGCCCTTGGCCAAAAAGGGCGTATGCGTTTTTTCCTGAATATATTCAGGAAAAAACGCATACGCCCTTTTTGGCCAACCAAGCAACCTGGAAAGGCAAATCAGCGCTACAAAGAAGTCTCGCTTCCCATCGGTCAAAAGGGCCATGCTGAAAAAAGTGTCAAAACCAGAAATGCAGGACAGGCCATGGAGAAATGGGAGCCTTGCTACACTGATGGGCGGGATGTAAATCGCCAACAGCCACTCTGGAGAAGTGTACGGTGTGTCCTGAAACATCTAAAAAACACAGCTTAGAGAGCATAGGGCACTTCCACGCATGGGGGGATAAAGTGGGAAAATTGAAAATCAGCAAGACACAAGCACCCCAAAGTTTAGGGCTGCTCTGTTGACAAGGACCTCCACTTCATTCCACCTTAAATATCCCAGGAAAGCGAAAAATGGATCAAAAAGTTGTGGTCCTTATGTACAATGGAATAACACTCAGCCATGAAATCAATGTCATAAGGCTAGTAGCAGCATGATGAGTGGATTTAGGTAAGATGATTCTAAGTGAAATAAGTCACACAGAAAAGGACACTTCTCATAAGGTGTCACTTATAGAGGGAATGTAAAAACCGTTACACTTGAACTGAATTACAAAACAGAACAGAGTCACACATGCAGAAAACACACTATGGCTGCTTAACGGGAAAGGTGAGGTGGGGTGATACATAAAACAAGAGTTTCAAATTAGCTCAGATACCGTTCCATAAACCCAATATGTAATAGACAAGACCTACTCCTTGCTCAGAGAACTGGACTCAACACGCCCGATTCACCGCACAAGAATATATCTGACTAGTAATAATCTTAAAACCTATGTATTGATATCTCTCTGTTAGTGTGTCAAGTGGGTGTAAAGCGGCATAAACACAGCCGTGAAAAGCAGCTAAACCCCATTATAAAAATAAATTACTTTTAAAAACCCATGAAACAAAGACAGGGAAAGAGAGAGAAATTCTTACACAATTCGTTCAGGGGCTGTGATGCAACCTGGATTGACCATATCTAGACCCACAGCTGGATGAGACATAAGGGTGGACACTCTTGGGGCTGAGAGGTTTGGTGAGGTTGGGTGAGCAAACGCAGACCCTTTAAAGTAATACTGCGTGCTACCCATCGCATGGGTCCCAAATCTCCAGGTTCAAGGGCATCTTCCTACATCGAAAACATGCATGAGAAACCCAGAAGATGGTACACCGTGTGATGGGGAAAGGTTTCTAAAACGCACCTCATTTCTCATCTCCTTGTGCTCGGGTTCGCCATTCCAGCCACTTTACTAGCAATCTCCCTACTTGGAGCATCAGCACCTTTAACCTCCTGTTCCGTACAGGTTGCAATTTGTCCTGAGGATGAACGGGAAGATGGGGAACCAATGAGAGACTAGCTCTTGGTGTTGGGACAGGCACAGGTCACTCTATTTTCCCATCAGGAAGAAGAATTAACCACAGGCTCAGCCTGCCCCCCGGAACCAGAACAGGGCCTGAAGCCATCCTGCGCTTTTGCGGCCAGCTCCCAAAAACGCGACTTGTAAAATGGAGCTTCAGGGCACTGCAATTCACAAACCTGCAGAGTTATAAATGATAACTCTCGTCCACAAATATATTGAGGGAAGGCAAAGAAGAGGATTTGAAATCAAGGCAGAATTGCGGGAAACAGATTTCAGGAGGTAGATTCGAATCGCCTTTAAAGCACATGAAAAGCGGCAAAACGTTGACAATGATGCCCTTGGCCAAAAAGGTCGTATGCGTTTTTTCCTGAATATATTCAGGAAAAAACGCATACGCCCTTTTTGGCCAACCAAGCAACCTGGAAAGGCAAATCAGCGCTACAAAGAAGTCTCGCTTCCCATCGGTCAAAAGGGCCATGCTGAAAAAAGTGTCAAAACCAGAAATGCAGGACAGGCCATGGAGAAATGGGAGCCTTGCTACACTGATGGGCGGGATGTAAATCGCCAACAGCCACTCTGGAGAAGTGTACGGTGTGTCCTGAAACATCTAAAAAACACAGCTTAGAGAGCATAGGGCACTTCCACGCATGGGGGGATAAAGTGGGAAAATTGAAAATCAGCAAGACACAAGCACCCCAAAGTTTAGGGCTGCTCTGTTGACAAGGACCTCCACTTCATTCCACCTTAAATATCCCAGGAAAGCGAAAAATGGATCAAAAAGTTGTGGTCCTTATGTACAATGGAATAACACTCAGCCATGAAATCAATGTCATAAGGCTAGTAGCAGCATGATGAGTGGATTTAGGTAAGATGATTCTAAGTAAAATAAGTCACACAGAAAAGGACACTTCTCATAAGGTATCACTTATAGAGGGAATGTAAAAACCGTTACACTTGAACTGAATTACAAAACAGAACAGAGTCACACATGCAGAAAACACACTATGGCTGCTTAACGGGAAAGGTGAGGTGGGGTGATACATAAAACAAGAGTTTCAAATTAGCTCAGATACCGTTCCATAAACCCAATATGTAATAGACAAGACCTACTCCTTGCTCAGAGAACTGGACTCAACACGCCCGATTCACCGCACAAGAATATATCTGACTAGTAATAATCTTAAAACCTATGTATTGATATCTCTCTGTTAGTGTGTCAAGTGGGTGTAAAGCGGCATAAACACAGCCGTGAAAAGCAGCTAAACCCCATTATAAAAATAAATTACTTTTAAAAACCCATGAAACAAAGACAGGGAAAGAGAGAGAAATTCTTACACAATTCGTTCAGGGGCTGTGATGCAACCTGGATTGACCATATCTAGACCCACAGCTGGATGAGACATAAGGGTGGACACTCTTGGGGCTGAGAGGTTTGGTGAGGTTGGGTGAGCAAACGCAGACCCTTTAAAGTAATACTGCGTGCTACCCATCGCATGGGTCCCAAATCTCCAGGTTCAAGGGCATCTTCCTACATCGAAAACATGCATGAGAAACCCAGAAGATGGTACACCGTGTGATGGGGAAAGGTTTCTAAAACGCACCTCATTTCTCATCTCCTTGTGCTCGGGTTCGCCATTCCAGCCACTTTACTAGCAATCTCCCTACTTGGAGCATCAGCACCTTTAACCTCCTGTTCCGTACAGGTTGCAATTTGTCCTGAGGATGAACGGGAAGACGGGGAACCAATGAGAGACTAGCTCTTGGTGTTGGGACAGGCACAGGTCACTCTATTTTCCCATCAGGAAGAAGAATTAACCACAGGCTCAGCCTGCCCCCCGGAACCAGAACAGGGCCTGAAGCCATCCTGCGCTTTTGCGGCCAGCTCCCAAAAACGCGACTTGTAAAATGGAGCTTCAGGGCACTGCAATTCACAAACCTGCAGAGTTATAAATGATAACTCTCGTCCACAAATATATTGAGGGAAGGCAAAGAAGAGGATTTGAAATCAAGGCAGAATTGCAGGAAACAGATTTCAGGAGGTAGATTCGAATCGCCTTTAAAGCACATGAAAAGCGGCAAAACGTTGACAATGATGCCCTTGGCCAAAAAGGGCGTATGCGTTTTTTCCTGAATATATTCCGGAAAAAACGCATACGCCCTTTTTGGCCAACCAAGCAACCTGGAAAGGCAAATCAGCGCTACAAAGAAGTCTCGCTTCCCATCGGTCAAAAGGGCCATGCTGAAAAAAGTGTCAAAACCAGAAATGCAGGACAGGCCATGGAGAAATGGGAGCCTTGCTACACTGATGGGTGGGATGTAAATTGCCAACAGCCACTCTGGAGAAGTGTACGGTGTGTCCTGAAACATCTAAGAAACAAAGCTTAGAGAGCACAGGGCACTTCCACGCATGGGGGGATAAAGTGGGAAAATTGAAAATCAGCAAGACACAAGCACCCCAAAGTTTAGGGCTGCTCTGTTGACAAGGACCTCCACTTCATTCCACCTTAAATATCCCAGGAAAGCGAAAAATGGATCAAAAAGTTGTGGTCCTTATGTACAATGGAATAACACTCAGCCATGAAATCAATGTCATAAGGCTAGTAGCAGCATGATGAGTGGATTTAGGTAAGACGATTCTAAGTGAAATAAGTCACACAGAAAAGGACACTTCTCATAAGGTGTCACTTATAGAGGGAATGTAAAAACCGTTACACTTGAACTGAATTACAAAACAGAACAGAGTCACACATGCAGAAAACACACTATGGCTGCTTAACGGGAAAGGTGAGGTGGGGTGATACATAAAACAAGAGTTTCAAATTAGCTCAGATACCGTTCCATAAACCCAATATGTAATAGACAAGACCTACTCCTTGCTCAGAGAACTGGACTCAACACGCCCGATTCACCGCACAAGAATATATCTGACTAGTAATAATCTTAAAACCTATGTATTGATATCTCTCTGTTAGTGTGTCAAGTGGGTGTAAAGCGGCATAAACACAGCCGTGAAAAGCAGCTAAACCCCATTATAAAAATAAATTACTTTTAAAAACCCATGAAACAAAGACAGGGAAAGAGAGAGAAATTCTTACACAATTCGTTCAGGGGCTGTGATGCAACCTGGATTGACCATATCTAGACCCACAGCTGGATGAGACATAAGGGTGGACACTCTTGGGGCTGAGAGGTTTGGTGAGGTTGGGTGAGCAAACGCAGACCCTTTAAAGTAATACTGCGTGCTACCCATCGCATGGGTCCCAAATCTCCAGGTTCAAGGGCATCTTCCTACATCGAAAACATGCATGAGAAACCCAGAAGATGGTACACCGTGTGATGGGGAAAGGTTTCTAAAACGCACCTCATTTCTCATCTCCTTGTGCTCGGGTTCGCCATTCCAGCCACTTTACTAGCAATCTCCCTACTTGGAGCATCAGCACCTTTAACCTCCTGTTCCGTACAGGTTGCAATTTGTCCTGAGGATGAACGGGAAGACGGGGAACCAATGAGAGACTAGCTCTTGGTGTTGGGACAGGCACAGGTCACTCTATTTTCCCATCAGGAAGAAGAATTAACCACAGGCTCAGCCTGCCCCCCGGAACCAGAACAGGGCCTGAAGCCATCCTGCGCTTTTGCGGCCAGCTCCCAAAAACGCGACTTGTAAAATGGAGCTTCAGGGCACTGCAATTCACAAACCTGCAGAGTTATAAATGATAACTCTCGTCCACAAATATATTGAGGGAAGGCAAAGAAGAGGATTTGAAATCAAGGCAGAATTGCAGGAAACAGATTTCAGGAGGTAGATTCGAATCGCCTTTAAAGCACATGAAAAGCGGCAAAACGTTGACAATGATGCCCTTGGCCAAAAAGGGCGTATGCGTTTTTTCCTGAATATATTCCGGAAAAAACGCATACGCCCTTTTTGGCCAACCAAGCAACCTGGAAAGGCAAATCAGCGCTACAAAGAAGTCTCGCTTCCCATCGGTCAAAAGGGCCATGCTGAAAAAAGTGTCAAAACCAGAAATGCAGGACAGGCCATGGAGAAATGGGAGCCTTGCTACACTGATGGGTGGGATGTAAATTGCCAACAGCCACTCTGGAGAAGTGTACGGTGTGTCCTGAAACATCTAAGAAACAAAGCTTAGAGAGCACAGGGCACTTCCACGCATGGGGGGATAAAGTGGGAAAATTGAAAATCAGCAAGACACAAGCACCCCAAAGTTTAGGGCTGCTCTGTTGACAAGGACCTCCACTTCATTCCACCTTAAATATCCCAGGAAAGCGAAAAATGGATCAAAAAGTTGTGGTCCTTATGTACAATGGAATAACACTCAGCCATGAAATCAATGTCATAAGGCTAGTAGCAGCATGATGAGTGGATTTAGGTAAGACGATTCTAAGTGAAATAAGTCACACAGAAAAGGACACTTCTCATAAGGTGTCACTTATAGAGGGAATGTAAAAACCGTTACACTTGAACTGAATTACAAAACAGAACAGAGTCACACATGCAGAAAACACACTATGGCTGCTTAACGGGAAAGGTGAGGTGGGGTGATACATAAAACAAGAGTTTCAAATTAGCTCAGATACCGTTCCATAAACCCAATATGTAATAGACAAGACCTACTCCTTGCTCAGAGAACTGGACTCAACACGCCCGATTCACCGCACAAGAATATATCTGACTAGTAATAATCTTAAAACCTATGTATTGATATCTCTCTGTTAGTGTGTCAAGTGGGTGTAAAGCGGCATAAACACAGCCGTGAAAAGCAGCTAAACCCCATTATAAAAATAAATTACTTTTAAAAACCCATGAAACAAAGACAGGGAAAGAGAGAGAAATTCTTACACAATTCGTTCAGGGGCTGTGATGCAACCTGGATTGACCATATCTAGACCCACAGCTGGATGAGACATAAGGGTGGACACTCTTGGGGCTGAGAGGTTTGGTGAGGTTGGGTGAGCAAACGCAGACCCTTTAAAGTAATACTGCGTGCTACCCATCGCATGGGTCCCAAATCTCCAGGTTCAAGGGCATCTTCCTACATCGAAAACATGCATGAGAAACCCAGAAGATGGTACACCGTGTGATGGGGAAAGGTTTCTAAAACGCACCTCATTTCTCATCTCCTTGTGCTCGGGTTCGCCATTCCAGCCACTTTACTAGCAATCTCCCTACTTGGAGCATCAGCACCTTTAACCTCCTGTTCCGTACAGGTTGCAATTTGTCCTGAGGATGAACGGGAAGACGGGGAACCAATGAGAGACTAGCTCTTGGTGTTGGGACAGGCACAGGTCACTCTATTTTCCCATCAGGAAGAAGAATTAACCACAGGCTCAGCCTGCCCCCCGGAACCAGAACAGGGCCTGAAGCCATCCTGCGCTTTTGCGGCCAGCTCCCAAAAACGCGACTTGTAAAATGGAGCTTCAGGGCACTGCAATTCACAAACCTGCAGAGTTATAAATGATAACTCTCGTCCACAAATATATTGAGGGAAGGCAAAGAAGAGGATTTGAAATCAAGGCAGAATTGCAGGAAACAGATTTCAGGAGGTAGATTCGAATCGCCTTTAAAGCACATGAAAAGCGGCAAAACGTTGACAATGATGCCCTTGGCCAAAAAGGGCGTATGCGTTTTTTCCTGAATATATTCCGGAAAAAACGCATACGCCCTTTTTGGCCAACCAAGCAACCTGGAAAGGCAAATCAGCGCTACAAAGAAGTCTCGCTTCCCATCGGTCAAAAGGGCCATGCTGAAAAAAGTGTCAAAACCAGAAATGCAGGACAGGCCATGGAGAAATGGGAGCCTTGCTACACTGATGGGTGGGATGTAAATTGCCAACAGCCACTCTGGAGAAGTGTACGGTGTGTCCTGAAACATCTAAGAAACAAAGCTTAGAGAGCACAGGGCACTTCCACGCATGGGGGGATAAAGTGGGAAAATTGAAAATCAGCAAGACACAAGCACCCCAAAGTTTAGGGCTGCTCTGTTGACAAGGACCTCCACTTCATTCCACCTTAAATATCCCAGGAAAGCGAAAAATGGATCAAAAAGTTGTGGTCCTTATGTACAATGGAATAACACTCAGCCATGAAATCAATGTCATAAGGCTAGTAGCAGCATGATGAGTGGATTTAGGTAAGACGATTCTAAGTGAAATAAGTCACACAGAAAAGGACACTTCTCATAAGGTGTCACTTATAGAGGGAATGTAAAAACCGTTACACTTGAACTGAATTACAAAACAGAACAGAGTCACACATGCAGAAAACACACTATGGCTGCTTAACGGGAAAGGTGAGGTGGGGTGATACATAAAACAAGAGTTTCAAATTAGCTCAGATACCGTTCCATAAACCCAATATGTAATAGACAAGACCTACTCCTTGCTCAGAGAACTGGACTCAACACGCCCGATTCACCGCACAAGAATATATCTGACTAGTAATAATCTTAAAACCTATGTATTGATATCTCTCTGTTAGTGTGTCAAGTGGGTGTAAAGCGGCATAAACACAGCCGTGAAAAGCAGCTAAACCCCATTATAAAAATAAATTACTTTTAAAAACCCATGAAACAAAGACAGGGAAAGAGAGAGAAATTCTTACACAATTCGTTCAGGGGCTGTGATGCAACCTGGATTGACCATATCTAGACCCACAGCTGGATGAGACATAAGGGTGGACACTCTTGGGGCTGAGAGGTTTGGTGAGGTTGGGTGAGCAAACGCAGACCCTTTAAAGTAATACTGCGTGCTACCCATCGCATGGGTCCCAAATCTCCAGGTTCAAGGGCATCTTCCTACATCGAAAACATGCATGAGAAACCCAGAAGATGGTACACCGTGTGATGGGGAAAGGTTTCTAAAACGCACCTCATTTCTCATCTCCTTGTGCTCGGGTTCGCCATTCCAGCCACTTTACTAGCAATCTCCCTACTTGGAGCATCAGCACCTTTAACCTCCTGTTCCGTACAGGTTGCAATTTGTCCTGAGGATGAACGGGAAGACGGGGAACCAATGAGAGACTAGCTCTTGGTGTTGGGACAGGCACAGGTCACTCTATTTTCCCATCAGGAAGAAGAATTAACCACAGGCTCAGCCTGCCCCCCGGAACCAGAACAGGGCCTGAAGCCATCCTGCGCTTTTGCGGCCAGCTCCCAAAAACGCGACTTGTAAAATGGAGCTTCAGGGCACTGCAATTCACAAACCTGCAGAGTTATAAATGATAACTCTCGTCCACAAATATATTGAGGGAAGGCAAAGAAGAGGATTTGAAATCAAGGCAGAATTGCAGGAAACAGATTTCAGGAGGTAGATTCGAATCGCCTTTAAAGCACATGAAAAGCGGCAAAACGTTGACAATGATGCCCTTGGCCAAAAAGGGCGTATGCGTTTTTTCCTGAATATATTCCGGAAAAAACGCATACGCCCTTTTTGGCCAACCAAGCAACCTGGAAAGGCAAATCAGCGCTACAAAGAAGTCTCGCTTCCCATCGGTCAAAAGGGCCATGCTGAAAAAAGTGTCAAAACCAGAAATGCAGGACAGGCCATGGAGAAATGGGAGCCTTGCTACACTGATGGGTGGGATGTAAATTGCCAACAGCCACTCTGGAGAAGTGTACGGTGTGTCCTGAAACATCTAAGAAACAAAGCTTAGAGAGCACAGGGCACTTCCACGCATGGGGGGATAAAGTGGGAAAATTGAAAATCAGCAAGACACAAGCACCCCAAAGTTTAGGGCTGCTCTGTTGACAAGGACCTCCACTTCATTCCACCTTAAATATCCCAGGAAAGCGAAAAATGGATCAAAAAGTTGTGGTCCTTATGTACAATGGAATAACACTCAGCCATGAAATCAATGTCATAAGGCTAGTAGCAGCATGATGAGTGGATTTAGGTAAGACGATTCTAAGTGAAATAAGTCACACAGAAAAGGACACTTCTCATAAGGTGTCACTTATAGAGGGAATGTAAAAACCGTTACACTTGAACTGAATTACAAAACAGAACAGAGTCACACATGCAGAAAACACACTATGGCTGCTTAACGGGAAAGGTGAGGTGGGGTGATACATAAAACAAGAGTTTCAAATTAGCTCAGATACCGTTCCATAAACCCAATATGTAATAGACAAGACCTACTCCTTGCTCAGAGAACTGGACTCAACACGCCCGATTCACCGCACAAGAATATATCTGACTAGTAATAATCTTAAAACCTATGTATTGATATCTCTCTGTTAGTGTGTCAAGTGGGTGTAAAGCGGCATAAACACAGCCGTGAAAAGCAGCTAAACCCCATTATAAAAATAAATTACTTTTAAAAACCCATGAAACAAAGACAGGGAAAGAGAGAGAAATTCTTACACAATTCGTTCAGGGGCTGTGATGCAACCTGGATTGACCATATCTAGACCCACAGCTGGATGAGACATAAGGGTGGACACTCTTGGGGCTGAGAGGTTTGGTGAGGTTGGGTGAGCAAACGCAGACCCTTTAAAGTAATACTGCGTGCTACCCATCGCATGGGTCCCAAATCTCCAGGTTCAAGGGCATCTTCCTACATCGAAAACATGCATGAGAAACCCAGAAGATGGTACACCGTGTGATGGGGAAAGGTTTGTAAAACGCACCTCATTTCTCATCTCCTTGTGCTCGGGTTCGCCATTCCAGCCACTTTACTAGCAATCTCCCTACTTGGAGCATCAGCACCTTTAACCTCCTGTTCCGTACAGGTTGCAATTTCTCCTGAGGATGAACGGGAAGACGGGGAACCAATGAGAGACTAGCTCTTGGTGTTGGGACAGGCACAGGTCACTCTATTTTCCCATCAGGAAAAAGAATTAACCACAGGCTCAGCCTGCCCCCCGGAATCAGAACAGGGCCTGAAGCCATCCTGCGCTTTTGCGGCCAGCTCCCAAAAACGCGACTTGTAAAATGGAGCTTCAGGGCACTGCAATTCACAAACCTGCAGAGTTATAAATGATAACTCTCGTCCACAAATATATTGAGGGAAGGCAAAGAAGAGGATTTGAAATCAAGGCAGAATTGCAGGAAACAGATTTCAGGAGGTAGATTCGAATCGCCTTTAAAGCACATGAAAAGCGGCAAAACGTTGACAATGATGCCCTTGGCCAAAAAGGGCGTATGCGTTTTTTCCTGAATATATTCAGGAAAAAACGCATACGCCCTTTTTGGCCAACCAAGCAACCTGGAAAGGCAAATCAGCGCTACAAAGAAGTCTCGCTTCCCATCGGTCAAAAGGGCCATGCTGAAAAAAGTGTCAAAACCAGAAATGCAGGACAGGCCATGGAGAAATGGGAGCCTTGCTACACTGATGGGCGGGATGTAAATTGCCAACAGCCACTCTGGAGAAGTGTACGGTGTGTCCTGAAACATCTAAAAAACACAGCTTAGAGAGCATAGGGCACTTCCACGCATGGGGGGATAAAGTGGGAAAATTGAAAATCAGCAAGACACAAGCACCCCAAAGTTTAGGGCTGCTCTGTTGACAAGGACCTCCACTTCATTCCACCTTAAATATCCCAGGAAAGCGAAAAATGGATCAAAAAGTTGTGGTCCTTATGTACAATGGAATAACACTCAGCCATGAAATCAATGTCATAAGGCTAGTAACAGCATGATGAGTGGATTTAGGTAAGACGATTCTAAGTGAAATAAGTCACACAGAAAAGGACACTTCTCATAAGGTGTCACTTATAGAGGGAATGTAAAAACCGTTACACTTGAACTGAATTACAAAACAGAACAGAGTCACACATGCAGAAAACACACTATGGCTGCTTAACGGGAAAGGTGAGGTGGGGTGATACATAAAACAAGAGTTTCAAATTAGCTCAGATACCGTTCCATAAACCCAATATGTAATAGACAAGACCTACTCCTTGCTCAGAGAACTGGACTCAACACGCCCGATTCACCGCACAAGAATATATCTGACTAGTAATAATCTTAAAACCTATGTATTGATATCTCTCTGTTAGTGTGTCAAGTGGGTGTAAAGCGGCATAAACACAGCCGTGAAAAGCAGCTAAACCCCATTATAAAAATAAATTACTTTTAAAAACCCATGAAACAAAGACAGGGAAAGAGAGAGAAATTCTTACACAATTCGTTCAGGGGCTGTGATGCAACCTGGATTGACCATATCTAGACCCACAGCTGGATGAGACATAAGGGTGGACACTCTTGGGCCTGAGAGGTTTGGTGAGGTTGGGTGAGCAAACGCAGACCCTTTAAAGTAATACTGCGTGCTACCCATCGCATGGGTCCCAAATCTCCAGGTTCAAGGGCATCTTCCTACATCGAAAACATGCATGAGAAACCCAGAAGATGGTACACCGTGTGATGGGGAAAGGTTTCTAAAACGCACCTCATTTCTCATCTCCTTGTGCTCGGGTTCGCCATTCCAGCCACTTTACTAGCAATCTCCCTACTTGGAGCATCAGCACCTTTAACCTCCTGTTCCGTATAGGTTGCAATTTCTCCTGAGGATGAACGGGAAGACGGGGAACCAATGAGAGACTAGCTCTTGGTGTTGGGACAGGCACAGGTCACTCTATTTTCCCATCAGGAAGAAGAATTAACCACAGGCTCAGCCTGCCCCCCGGAACCAGAACAGGGCCTGAAGCCATCCTGTGCTTTTGCGGCCAGCTCCCAAAAAAGCGACTTGTAAAATGGAGCTTCAGGGCACTGCAATTCATAAACCTGCAGAGTTATAAATGATAACTCTCGTCCACAAATATATTGAGGGAAGGCAAAGAAGAGGATTTGAAATCAAGGCAGAATTGCAAGAAACAGATTTCAGGAGGTAGATTCGAATCGCCTTTAAAGCACATGAAAAGCGGCAAAACGTTGACAATGATGCCCTTGGCCAAAAAGGGCGTATGCGTTTTTTCCTGAATATATTCAGGAAAAAACGCATACGCCCTTTTTGGCCAACCAAGCAACCTGGAAAGGCAAATCAGCGCTACAAAGAAGTCTCGCTTCCCATCGGTCAAAAGGGCCATGCTGAAAAAAGTGTCAAAACCAGAAATGCAGGACAGGCCATGGAGAAATGGGAGCCTTGCTACACTGATGGGCGGGATGTAAATTGCCAACAGCCACTCTGGAGAAGTGTACGGTGTGTCCTGAAACATCTAAAAAACACAGCTTAGAGAGCATAGGGCACTTCCACGCATGGGGGGATAAAGTGGGAAAATTGAAAATCAGCAAGACACAAGCACCCCAAAGTTTAGGGCTGCTCTGTTGACAAGGACCTCCACTTCATTCCACCTTAAATATCCCAGGAAAGCGAAAAATGGATCAAAAAGTTGTGGTCCTTATGTACAATGGAATAACACTCAGCCATGAAATCAATGTCATAAGGCTAGTAACAGCATGATGAGTGGATTTAGGTACGACGATTCTAAGTGAAATAAGTCACACAGAAAAGGACACTTCTCATAAGGTGTCACTTATAGAGGGAATGTAAAAACCGTTACACTTGAACTGAATTACAAAACAGAACAGAGTCACACATGCAGAAAACACACTATGGCTGCTTAACGGGAAAGGTGAGGTGGGGTGATACATAAAACAAGAGTTTCAAATTAGCTCAGATACCGTTCCATAAACCCAATATGTAATAGACAAGACCTACTCCTTGCTCAGAGAACTGGACTCAACACGCCCGATTCACCGCACAAGAATATATCTGACTAGTAATAATCTTAAAACCTATGTATTGATATCTCTCTGTTAGTGTGTCAAGTGGGTGTAAAGCGGCATATACAGAGCCGTGAAAAGCAGCTAAACCCCATTATAAAAATAAATTACTTTTAAAAACCCATGAAACAAAGACAGGGAAAGAGAGAGAAATTCTTACACAATTCGTTCAGGGGCTGTGATGCAACCTGGATTGACCATATCTAGACCCACAGCTGGATGAGACATAAGGGTGGACACTCTTGGGCCTGAGAGGTTTGGTGAGGTTGGGTGAGCAAACGCAGACCCTTTAAAGTAATACTGCGTGCTACACATCGCATGGGTCCCAAATCTCCAGGTTCAAGGGCATCTTCCTACATCGAAAACATGCATGAGAAACCCAGAAGATGGTACACCGTGTGATGGGGAAAGGTTTGTAAAACGCACCTCATTTCTCATCTCCTTGTGCTCGGGTTCGCCATTCCAGCCACTTTACTAGCAATCTCCCTACTTGGAGCATCAGCACCTTTAACCTCCTGTTCCGTACAGGTTGCAATTTGTCCTGAGGATGAACGGGAAGACGGGGAACCAATGAGAGACTAGCTCTTGGTGTTGGGACAGGCACAGGTCACTCTATTTTCCCATCAGGAAGAAGAATTAACCACAGGCTCAGCCTGCCCCCCGGAACCAGAACAGGGCCTGAAGCCATCCTGCGCTTTTGCGGCCAGCTCCCAAAAAAGCGACTTGTAAAATGGAGCTTCAGGGCACTGCAATTCACAAACCTGCAGAGTTATAAATGATAACTCTCGTCCACAAATATATTGAGGGAAGGCAAAGAAGAGGATTTGAAATCAAGGCAGAATTGCAGGAAACAGATTTCAGGAGGTAGATTCGAATCGCCTTTAAAGCACATGAAAAGCGGCAAAACGTTGACAATGATGCCCTTGGCCAAAAAGGGCGTATGCGTTTTTTCCTGAATATATTCAGGAAAAAACGCATACGCCCTTTTAGGCCAACCAAGCAACCTGGAAAGGCAAATCAACGCTACAAAGATGTCTCGCTTCCCATCGGTCAAAAGGGCCATGCTGAAAAAAGTGTCAAAACCAGAAATGCAGGACAGGCCATGGAGAAATGGGAGCCTTGCTACACTGATGGGTGGGATGTAAATTGCCAACAGCCACTCTGGAGAAGTGTACGGTGTGTCCTGAAACATCTAAGAAACACAGCTTAGAGAGCATAGGGCACTTCCACGCATGGGGGGATAAAGTGGGAAAATTGAAAATCAGCAAGACACAAGCACCCCAAAGTTTAGGGCTGCTCTGTTGACAAGGACCTCCACTTCATTCCACCTTAAATATCCCAGGAAAGCGAAAAATGGATCAAAAATTTGTGGTCCTTATGTACAATGGAATAACACTCAGCCATGAAATCAATGTCATAAGGCTAGTAGCAGCATGATGAGTGGATTTAGGTAAGACGATTCTAAGTGAAATAAGTCACACAGAAAAGGACACTTCTCATAAGGTGTCACTTATAGAGGGAATGTAAAAACCGTTACACTTGAACTGAATTACAAAACAGAACAGAGTCACACATGCAGAAAACACACTATGGCTGCTTAACGGGAAAGGTGAGGTGGGGTGATACATAAAACAAGAGTTTCAAATTAGCTCAGATACCGTTCCATAAACCCAATATGTAATAGACAAGACCTACTCCTTGCTCAGAGAACTGGACTCAACACGCCCGATTCACCGCACAAGAATATATCTGACTAGTAATAATCTTAAAACCTATGTATTGATATCTCTCTGTTAGTGTGTCAAGTGGGTGTAAAGCGGCATAAACACAGCCGTGAAAAGCAGCTAAACCCCATTATAAAAATAAATTACTTTTAAAAACCCATGAAACAAAGACAGGGAAAGAGAGAGAAATTCTTACACAATTCGTTCAGGGGCTGTGATGCAACCTGGATTGACCATATCTAGACCCACAGCTGGATGAGACATAAGGGTGGACACTCTTGGGGCTGAGAGGTTTGGTGAGGTTGGGTGAGCAAACGCAGACCCTTTAAAGTAATACTGCGTGCTACCCATCGCATGGGTCCCAAATCTCCAGGTTCAAGGGCATCTTCCTACATCGAAAACATGCATGAGAAACCCAGAAGATGGTACACCGTGTGATGGGGAAAGGTTTGTAAAACGCAACTCATTTCTCATCTCCTTGTGCTCGGGTTCGCCATTCCAGCCACTTTACTAGCAATCTCCCTACTTGGAGCATCAGCACCTTTAACCTCCTGTTCCGTACAGGTTGCAATTTGTCCTGAGGATGAACGGGAAGACGGGGAACCAATGAGAGACTAGCTCTTGGTGTTGGGACAGGCACAGGTCACTCTATTTTCCCATCAGGAAGAAGAATTAACCACAGGCTCAGCCTGCCCCCCGGAACCAGAACAGGGCCTGAAGCCATCCTGCGCTTTTGCGGCCAGCTCCCAAAAATGCGACTTGTAAAATGGAACTTCAGTGCACTGCAATTCACAAACCTGCAGAGTTATAAATGATAACTCTCGTCCACAAATATATTGAGGGAAGGCAAAGAAGAGGATTTGAAATCAAGGCAGAATTGCAGGAAACAGATTTCAGGAGGTAGATTCGAATCGCCTTTAAAGCACATGAAAAGCGGCAAAACGTTGACAATGATGCCCTTGGCCAAAAAGGGCGTATGCGTTTTTTCCTGAATATATTCAGGAAAAAACGCATACGCCCTTTTTGGCCAACCAAGCAACCTGGAAAGGCAAATCAGCGCTACAAAGAAGTCTCGCTTCCCATCGGTCAAAAGGGCCATGCTGAAAAAAGTGTCAAAACCAGAAATGCAGGACAGGCCATGGAGAAATGGGAGCCTTGCTACACTGATGGGCGGGATGTAAATTGCCAACAGCCACTCTGGAGAAGTGTACGGTGTGTCCTGAAACATCTAAGAAACACAGCTTAGAGAGCATAGGGCACTTCCACGCATGGGGGGATAAAGTGGGAAAATTGAAAATCAGCAAGACACAAGCACCCCAAAGTTTAGGGCTGCTCTGTTGACAAGGACCTCCACTTCATTCCACCTTAAATATCCCAGGAAAGCGAAAAATGGATCAAAAAGTTGTGGTCCTTATGTACAATGGAATAACACTCAGCCATGAAATCAATGTCATAAGGCTAGTAGCAGCATGATGAGTGGATTTAGGTAAGACGATTCTAAGTGAAATAAGTCACACAGAAAAGGACACTTCTCATAAGGTGTCACTTATAGAGGGAATGTAAAAACCGTTACACTTGAACTGAATTACAAAACAGAACAGAGTCACACATGCAGAAAACACACTATGGCTGCTTAACGGGAAAGGTGAGGTGGGGTGATACATAAAACAAGAGTTTCAAATTAGCTCAGATACCGTTCCGTATACCCAATATGTAATAGACAAGACCTACTCCTTGCTCAGAGAACTGGACTCAACACGCCCGATTCACCGCACAAGAATATATCTGACTAGTAATAATCTTAAAACCTATGTATTGATATCTCTCTGTTAGTGTGTCAAGTGGGTGTAAAGCGGCATAAACAGAGCCGTGAAAAGCAGCTAAACCCCATTATAAAAATAAATTACTTTTAAAAACCCATGAAACAAAGACAGGGAAAGAGAGAGAAATTCTTACACAATTCGTTCAGGGGCTGTGATGCAACCTGGATTGACCATATCTAGACCCACCGCTGGATGAGACATAAGGGTGGACACTCTTGGGGCTGAGAGGTTTGGTGAGGTTGGGTGAGCAAACGCAGACCCTTTAAAGTAATACTGCGTGCTACCCATCGCATGGGTCCCAAATCTCCAGGTTCAAGGGCATCTTCCTACATCGAAAACATGCATGAGAAACCCAGAAGATGGTACACCGTGTGATGGGGAAAGGTTTGTAAAACGCACCTCATTTCTCATCTCCTTGTGCTCGGGTTCGCCATTCCAGCCACTTTACTAGCAATCTCCCTACTTGGAGCATCAGCACCTTTAACCTCCTGTTCCGTACAGGTTGCAATTTGTCCTGAGGATGAACGGGAAGACGGGGAACCAATGAGAGACTAGCTCTTGGTGTTGGGACAGGCACAGGTCACTCTATTTTCCCATCAGGAAGAAGAATTAACCACAGGCTCAGCCTGCCCCCCGGAACCAGAACAGGGCCTGAAGCCATCCTGCGCTTTTGCGGCCAGCTCCCAAAAACGCGACTTGTAAAATGGAGCTTCAGGGCACTGCAATTCACAAACCTGCAGAGTTATAAATGATAACTCTCGTCCACAAATATATTGAGGGAAGGCAAAGAAGAGGATTTGAAATCAAGGCAGAATTGCAGGAAACAGATTTCAGGAGGTAGATTCGAATCGCCTTTAAAGCACATGAAAAGCGGCAAAACGTTGACAATGATGCCCTTGGCCAAAAAGGGCGTATGCGTTTTTTCCTGAATATATTCAGGAAAAAACGCATACGCCCTTTTTGGCCAACTAAGCAACCTGGAAAGGCAAATCAGCGCTACAAAGAAGTCTCACTTCCCATCGGTCAAAAGGGCCATGCTGAAAAAAGTGTCAAAACCAGAAATGCAGGACAGGCCATGGAGAAATGGGAGCCTTGCTACACTGATGGGCGGGATGTAAATTGCCAACAGCCACTCTGGAGAAGTGTACGGTGTGTCCTGAAACATCTAAAAAACACAGCTTAGAGAGCATAGGGCACTTCCACGCATGGGGGGATAAAGTGGGAAAATTGAAAATCAGCAAGACACAAGCACCCCAAAGTTTAGGGCTGCTCTGTTGACAAGGACCTCCACTTCATTCCACCTTAAATATCCCAGGAAAGCGAAAAATGGATCAAAAAGTTGTGGTCCTTATGTACAATGGAATAACACTCAGCCATGAAATCAATGTCATAAGGCTAGTAATAGCATGATGAGTGGATTTAGGTAAGACGATTCTAAGTGAAATAAGTCACACAGAAAAGGACACTTCTCATAAGGTGTCACTTATAGAGGGAATGTAAAAACCGTTACACTTGAACTGAATTACAAAACAGAACAGAGTCACACATGCAGAAAACACACTATGGCTGCTTAACGGGAAAGGTGAGGTGGGGTGATACATAAAACAAGAGTTTCAAATTAGCTCAGATACCGTTCCATAAACCCAATATGTAATAGACAAGACCTACTCCTTGCTCAGAGAACTGGACTCAACACGCCCGATTCACCGCACAAGAATATATCTGACTAGTAATAATCTTAAAACCTATGTATTGATATCTCTCTGTTAGTGTGTCAAGTGGGTGTAAAGCGGCATAAACACAGCCGTGAAAAGCAGCTAAACCCCATTATAAAAATAAATTACTTTTAAAAACCCATGAAACAAAGACAGGGAAAGAGAGAGAAATTCTTACACAATTCGTTCAGGGGCTGTGATGCAACCTGGATTGACCATATCTAGACCCACAGCTGGATGAGACATAAGGGTGGACACTCTTGGGCCTGAGAGGTTTGGTGAGGTTGGGTGAGCAAACGCAGACCCTTTAAAGTAATACTGCGTGCTACCCATCGCATGGGTCCCAAATCTCCAGGTTCAAGGGCATCTTCCTACATCGAAAACATGCATGAGAAACCCAAAAGATGGTACACCGTGTGATGGGGAAAGGTTTGTAAAACGCACCTCATTTCTCATCTCCTTGTGCTCGGGTTCGCCATTCCAGCCACTTTACTAGCAATCTCCCTACTTGGAGCATCAGCACCTTTAACCTCCTGTTCCGTACAGGTTGCAATTTGTCCTGAGGATGAACGGGAAGACGGGGAACCAATGAGAGACTAGCTCTTGGTGTTGGGACAGGCACAGGTCACTCTATTTTCCCATCAGGAAGAAGAATTAACCACAGGCTCAGCCTGCCCCCCGGAACCAGAACAGGGCCTGAAGCCATCCTGCGCTTTTGCGGCCAGCTCCCAAAAAAGCGACTTGTAAAATGGAGCTTCAGGGCACTGCAATTCACAAACCTGCAGAGTTATAAATGATAACTCTCGTCCACAAATATATTGAGGGAAGGCAAAGAAGAGGATTTGAAATCAAGGCAGAATTGCAAGAAACAGATTTCAGGAGGTAGATTCGAATCGCCTTTAAAGCACATGAAAAGCGGCAAAACGTTGACAATGATGCCCTTGGCCAAAAAGGGCGTATGCGTTTTTTCCTGAATATATTCAGGAAAAAACGCATACGCCCTTTTTGGCCAACCAAGCAACCTGGAAAGGCAAATCAGCGCTACAAAGAAGTCTCACTTCCCATCGGTCAAAAGGGCCATGCTGAAAAAAGTGTCAAAACCAGAAATGCAGGACAGGCCATGGAGAAATGGGAGCCTTGCTACACTGATGGGCGGGATGTAAATTGCCAACAGCCACTCTGGAGAAGTGTACGGTGTGTCCTGAAACATCTAAAAAACACAGCTTAGAGAGCATAGGGCACTTCCACGCATGGGGGGATAAAGTGGGAAAATTGAAAATCAGCAAGACACAAGCACCCCAAAGTTTAGGGCTGCTCTGTTGACAAGGACCTCCACTTCATTCCACCTTAAATATCCCAGGAAAGCGAAAAATGGATCAAAAAGTTGTGGTCCTTATGTACAATGGAATAACACTCAGCCATGAAATCAATGTCATAAGGCTAGTAACAGCATGATGAGTGGATTTAGGTAAGACGATTCTAAGTGAAATAAGTCACACAGAAAAGGACACTTCTCATAAGGTGTCACTTATAGAGGGAATGTAAAAACCGTTACACTTGAACTGAATTACAAAACAGAACAGAGTCACACATGCAGAAAACACACTATGGCTGCTTAACGGGAAAGGTGAGGTGGGGTGATACATAAAACAAGAGTTTCAAATTAGCTCAGATACCGTTCCATAAACCCAATATGTAATAGACAAGACCTACTCCTTGCTCAGAGAACTGGACTCAACACGCCCGATTCACCGCACAAGAATATATCTGACTAGTAATAATCTTAAAACCTATGTATTGATATCTCTCTGTTAGTGTGTCAAGTGGGTGTAAAGCGGCATAAACACAGCCGTGAAAAGCAGCTAAACCCCATTATAAAAATAAATTACTTTTAAAAACCCATGAAACAAAGACAGGGAAAGAGAGAGAAATTCTTACACAATTCGTTCAGGGGCTGTGATGCAACCTGGATTGACCATATCTAGACCCACAGCTGGATGAGACATAAGGGTGGACACTCTTGGGCCTGAGAGGTTTGGTGAGGTTGGGTGAGCAAACGCAGACCCTTTAAAGTAATACTGCGTGCTACCCATCGCATGGGTCCCAAATCTCCAGGTTCAAGGGCATCTTCCTACATCGAAAACATGCATGAGAAACCCAGAAGATGGTACACCGTGTGATGGGGAAAGGTTTGTAAAACGCACCTCATTTCTCATCTCCTTGTGCTCGGGTTCGCCATTCCAGCCACTTTACTAGCAATCTCCCTACTTGGAGCATCAGCACCTTTAACCTCCTGTTCCGTACAGGTTGCAATTTGTCCTGAGGATGAACGGGAAGACGGGGAACCAATGAGAGACTAGCTCTTGGTGTTGGGACAGGCACAGGTCACTCTATTTTCCCATCAGGAAGAAGAATTAACCACAGGCTCAGCCTGCCCCCCGGAACCAGAACAGGGCCTGAAGCCATCCTGCGCTTTTGCGGCCAGCTCCCAAGAAAGCGACTTGTAAAATGGAGCTTCAGGGCACTGCAATTCACAAACCTGCAGAGTTATAAATGATAACTCTCGTCCACAAATATATTGAGGGAAGGCAAAGAAGAGGATTTGAAATCAAGGCAGAATTGCGGGAAACAGATTTCAGGAGGTAGATTCGAATCGCCTTTAAAGCACATGAAAAGCGGCAAAACGTTGACAATGATGCCCTTGGCCAAAAAGGGCGTATGCGTTTTTTCCTGAATATATTCAGGAAAAAACGCATACGCCCTTTTTGGCCAACCAAGCAACCTGGAAAGGCAAATCAGCGCTACAAAGAAGTCTCGCTTCCCATCGGTCAAAAGGGCCATGCTGAAAAAAGTGTCAAAACCAGAAATGCAGGACAGGCCATGGAGAAATGGGAGCCTTGCTACACTGATGGGTGGGATGTAAATTGCCAACAGCCACTCTGGAGAAGTGTACGGTGTGTCCTGAAACATCTAAAAAACACAGCTTAGAGAGCATAGGGCACTTCCACGCATGGGGGGATAAAGTGGGAAAATTGAAAATCAGCAAGACACAAGCACCCCAAAGTTTAGGGCTGCTCTGTTGACAAGGACCTCCACTTCATTCCACCTTAAATATCCCAGGAAAGCGAAAAATGGATCAAAAAGTTGTGGTCCTTATGTACAATGGAATAACACTCAGCCATGAAATCAATGTCATAAGGCTAGTAACAGCATGATGAGTGGATTTAGGTAAGACGATTCTAAGTGAAATAAGTCACACAGAAAAGGACACTTCTCATAAGGTGTCACTTATAGAGGGAATGTAAAAACCGTTACACTTGAACTGAATTACAAAACAGAACAGAGTCACACATGCAGAAAACACACTATGGCTGCTTAACGGGAAAGGTGAGGTGGGGTGATACATAAAACAAGAGTTTCAAATTAGCTCAGATACCGTTCCGTAAACCCAATATGTAATACACAAGACCTACTCCTTGCTCAGAGAACTGGACTCAACACGCCCGATTCACCGCACAAGAATATATCTGACTAGTAATAATCTTAAAATCTATGTATTGATATCTCTCTGTTAGTGTGTCAAGTGGGTGTAAAGCGGCATAAACAGAGCCGTGAAAAGCAGCTAAACCCCATTATAAAAATAAATTACTTTTAAAAACCCATGAAACAAAGACAGGGAAAGAGAGAGAAATTCTTACACAATTCGTTCAGGGGCTGTGATGCAACCTGGATTGACCATATCTAGACCCACAGCTGGATGAGACATAAGGGTGGACACTCTTGGGCCTGAGAGGTTTGGTGAGGTTGGGTGAGCAAACGCAGACCCTTTAAAGTAATACTGCGTGCTACCCATCGCATGGGTCCCAAATCTCCAGGTTCAAGGGCATCTTCCTACATCGAAAACATGCATGAGAAACCCAGAAGATGGTACACCGTGTGATGGGGAAAGGTTTGTAAAACGCACCTCATTTCTCATCTCCTTGTGCTCGGGTTCGCCATTCCAGCCACTTTACTAGCAATCTCCCTACTTGGAGCATCAGCACCTTTAACCTCCTGTTCCGTACAGGTTGCAATTTGTCCTGAGGATGAACGGGAAGACGGGGAACCAATGAGAGACTAGCTCTTGGTGTTGGGACAGGCACAGGTCACTCTATTTTCCCATCAGGAAGAAGAATTAACCACAGGCTCAGCCTGCCCCCCGGAACCAGAACAGGGCCTGAAGCCATCCTGCGCTTTTGCGGCCAGCTCCCAAAAAAGCGACTTGTAAAATGGAGCTTCAGGGCACTGCAATTCACAAACCTGCAGAGTTATAAATGATAACTCTCGTCCACAAATATATTGAGGTAAGGCAAAGAAGAGGATTTGAAATCAAGGCAGAATTGCAGGAAACAGATTTCAGGAGGTAGATTCGAATCGCCTTTAAAGCACATGAAAAGCGGCAAAACGTTGACAATGATGCCCTTGGCCAAAAAGGGCGTATGCGTTTTTTCCTGAATATATTCAGGAAAAAACGCATACGCCCTTTTTGGCCAACCAAGCAACCTGGAAAGGCAAATCAGCGCTACAAAGAAGTCTCGCTTCCCATCGGTCAAAAGGGCCATGCTGAAAAAAGTGTCAAAACCAGAAATGCAGGACAGGCCATGGAGAAATGGGAGCCTTGCTACACTGATGGGCGGGATGTAAATTGCCAACAGCCACTCTGGAGAAGTGTACGGTGTGTCCTGAAACATCTAAAAAACACAGCTTAGAGAGCATAGGGCACTTCCACGCATGGGGGGATAAAGTGGGAAAATTGAAAATCAGCAAGACACAAGCACCCCAAAGTTTAGGGCTGCTCTGTTGACAAGGACCTCCACTTCATTCCACCTTAAATATCCCAGGAAAGCGAAAAATGGATCAAAAAGTTGTGGTCCTTATGTACAATGGAATAACACTCAGCCATGAAATCAATGTCATAAGGCTAGTAACAGCATGATGAGTGGATTTAGGTAAGACGATTCTAAGTGAAATAAGTCACACAGAAAAGGACACTTCTCATAAGGTGTCACTTATAGAGGGAATGTAAAAACCGTTACACTTGAACTGAATTACAAAACAGAACAGAGTCACACATGCAGAAAACACACTATGGCTGCTTAACGGGAAAGGTGAGGTGGGGTGATACATAAAACAAGAGTTTCAAATTAGCTCAGATACCGTTCCATAAACCCAATATGTAATAGACAAGACCTACTCCTTGCTCAGAGAACTGGACTCAACACGCCCGATTCACCGCACAAGAATATATCTGACTAGTAATAATCTTAAAACCTATGTATTGATATCTCTCTGTTAGTGTGTCAAGTGGGTGTAAAGCGGCATAAACACAGCCGTGAAAAGCAGCTAAACCCCATTATAAAAATAAATTACTTTTAAAAACCCATGAAACAAAGACAGGGAAAGAGAGAGAAATTCTTACACAATTCGTTCAGGGGCTGTGATGCAACCTGGATTGACCATATCTAGACCCACAGCTGGATGAGACATAAGGGTGGACACTCTTGGGGCTGAGAGGTTTGGTGAGGTTGGGTGAGCAAATGCAGACCCTTTAAAGTAATACTGCGTGCTACCCATCGCATGGGTCCCAAATCTCCAGGTTCAAGGGCATCTTCCTACATCGAAAACATGCATGAGAAACCCAGAAGATGGTACACCGTGTGATGGGGAAAGGTTTGTAAAACGCACCTCATTTCTCATCTCCTTGTGCTCGGGTTCGCCATTCCAGCCACTTTACTAGCAATCTCCCTACTTGGAGCATCAGCACCTTTAACCTCCTGTTCCGTACAGGTTGCAATTTGTCCTGAGGATGAACGGGAAGACGGGGAACCAATGAGAGACTAGCTCTTGGTGTTGGGACAGGCACAGGTCACTCTATTTTCCCATCAGGAAGAAGAATTAACCACAGGCTCAGCCTGCCCCCCGGAACCAGAACAGGGCCTGAAGCCATCCTGCGCTTTTGCGGCCAGCTCCCAAAAAAGCGACTTGTAAAATGGAGCTTCAGGGCACTGCAATTCACAAACCTGCAGAGTTATAAATGATAACTCTCGTCCACAAATATATTGAGGTAAGGCAAAGAAGAGGATTTGAAATCAAGGCAGAATTGCAGGAAACAGATTTCAGGAGGTAGATTCGAATCGCCTTTAAAGCACATGAAAAGCGGCAAAACGTTGACAATGATGCCCTTGGCCAAAAAGGGCGTATGCGTTTTTTCCTGAATATATTCAGGAAAAAACGCATACGCCCTTTTTGGCCAACCAAGCAACCTGGAAAGGCAAATCAGCGCTACAAAGAAGTCTCGCTTCCCATCGGTCAAAAGGGCCATGCTGAAAAAAGTGTCAAAACCAGAAATGCAGGACAGGCCATGGAGAAATGGGAGCCTTGCTACACTGATGGGCGGGATGTAAATTGCCAACAGCCACTCTGGAGAAGTGTACGGTGTGTCCTGAAACATCTAAAAAACACAGCTTAGAGAGCATAGGGCACTTCCACGCATGGGGGGATAAAGTGGGAAAATTGAAAATCAGCAAGACACAAGCACCCCAAAGTTTAGGGCTGCTCTGTTGACAAGGACCTCCACTTCATTCCACCTTAAATATCCCAGGAAAGCGAAAAATGGATCAAAAAGTTGTGGTCCTTATGTACAATGGAATAACACTCAGCCATGAAATCAATGTCATAAGGCTAGTAACAGCATGATGAGTGGATTTAGGTAAGACGATTCTAAGTGAAATAAGTCACACAGAAAAGGACACTTCTCATAAGGTGTCACTTATAGAGGGAATGTAAAAACCGTTACACTTGAACTGAATTACAAAACAGAACAGAGTCACACATGCAGAAAACACACTATGGCTGCTTAACGGGAAAGGTGAGGTGGGGTGATACATAAAACAAGAGTTTCAAATTAGCTCAGATACCGTTCCATAAACCCAATATGTAATAGACAAGACCTACTCCTTGCTCAGAGAACTGGACTCAACACGCCCGATTCACCGCACAAGAATATATCTGACTAGTAATAATCTTAAAACCTATGTATTGATATCTCTCTGTTAGTGTGTCAAGTGGGTGTAAAGCGGCATAAACACAGCCGTGAAAAGCAGCTAAACCCCATTATAAAAATAAATTACTTTTAAAAACCCATGAAACAAAGACAGGGAAAGAGAGAGAAATTCTTACACAATTCGTTCAGGGGCTGTGATGCAACCTGGATTGACCATATCTAGACCCACAGCTGGATGAGACATAAGGGTGGACACTCTTGGGGCTGAGAGGTTTGGTGAGGTTGGGTGAGCAAATGCAGACCCTTTAAAGTAATACTGCGTGCTACCCATCGCATGGGTCCCAAATCTCCAGGTTCAAGGGCATCTTCCTACATCGAAAACATGCATGAGAAACCCAGAAGATGGTACACCGTGTGATGGGGAAAGGTTTGTAAAACGCACCTCATTTCTCATCTCCTTGTGCTCGGGTTCGCCATTCCAGCCACTTTACTAGCAATCTCCCTACTTGGAGCATCAGCACCTTTAACCTCCTGTTCCGTACAGGTTGCAATTTCTCCTGAGGATGAACGGGAAGACGGGGAACCAATGAGAGACTAGCTCTTGGTGTTGGGACAGGCACAGGTCACTCTATTTTCCCATCAGGAAAAAGAATTAACCACAGGCTCAGCCTGCCCCCCGGAATCAGAACAGGGCCTGAAGCCATCCTGCGCTTTTGCGGCCAGCTCCCAAAAACGCGACTTGTAAAATGGAGCTTCAGGGCACTGCAATTCACAAACCTGCAGAGTTATAAATGATAACTCTCGTCCACAAATATATTGAGGGAAGGCAAAGAAGAGGATTTGAAATCAAGGCAGAATTGCAGGAAACAGATTTCAGGAGGTAGATTCGAATCGCCTTTAAAGCACATGAAAAGCGGCAAGACGTTGACAATGATGCCCTTGGCCAAAAAGGGCGTATGCGTTTTTTCCTGAATATATTCAGGAAAAAACGCATACGCCCTTTTTGGCCAAGCAAGCAACCTGGAAAGGCAAATCAGCGCTACAAAGAAGTCTCGCTTCCCATCGGTCAAAAGGGCCATGCTGAAAAAAGTGTCAAAACCAGAAATGCAGGACAGGCCATGGAGAAATGGGAGCCTTGCTACACTGATGGGCGGGATGTAAATTGCCAACAGCCACTCTGGAGAAGTGTACGGTGTGTCCTGAAACATCTAAAAAACACAGCTTAGAGAGCATAGGGCACTTCCACGCATGGGGGGATAAAGTGGGAAAATTGAAAATCAGCAAGACACAAGCACCCCAAAGTTTAGGGCTGCTCTGTTGACAAGGACCTCCACTTCATTCCACCTTAAATATCCCAGGAAAGCGAAAAATGGATCAAAAAGTTGTGGTCCTTATGTACAATGGAATAACACTCAGCCATGAAATCAATGTCATAAGGCTAGTAACAGCATGATGAGTGGATTTAGGTAAGACGATTCTAAGTGAAATAAGTCACACAGAAAAGGACACTTCTCATAAGGTGTCACTTATAGAGGGAATGTAAAAACCGTTACACTTGAACTGAATTACAAAACAGAACAGAGTCACACATGCAGAAAACACACTATGGCTGCTTAACGGGAAAGGTGAGGTGGGGTGATACATAAAACAAGAGTTTCAAATTAGCTCAGATACCGTTCCATAAACCCAATATGTAATAGACAAGACCTACTCCTTGCTCAGAGAACTGGACTCAACACGCCCGATTCACCGCACAAGAATATATCTGACTAGTAATAATCTTAAAACCTATGTATTGATATCTCTCTGTTAGTGTGTCAAGTGGGTGTAAAGCGGCATAAACACAGCCGTGAAAAGCAGCTAAACCCCATTATAAAAATAAATTACTTTTAAAATCCCATGAAACAAAGACAGGGAAAGAGAGAGAAATTCTTACACAATTCGTTCAGGGGCTGTGATGCAACCTGGATTGACCATATCTAGACCCACAGCTGGATGAGACATAAGGGTGGACACTCTTGGGCCTGAGAGGTTTGGTGAGGTTGGGTGAGCAAACGCAGACCCTTTAAAGTAATACTGCGTGCTACCCATCGCATGGGTCCCAAATCTCCAGGTTCAAGGGCATCTTCCTACATCGAAAACATGCATGAGAAACCCAGAAGATGGTACACCGTGTGATGGGGAAAGGTTTGTAAAACGCACCTCATTTCTCATCTCCTTGTGCTCGGGTTCGCCATTCCAGCCACTTTACTAGCAATCTCCCTACTTGGAGCATCAGCACCTTTAACCTCCTGTTCCGTATAGGTTGCAATTTCTCCTGAGGATGAACGGGAAGACGGGGAACCAATGAGAGACTAGCTCTTGGTGTTGGGACAGGCACAGGTCACTCTATTTTCCCATCAGGAAGAAGAATTAACCACAGGCTCAGCCTGCCCCCCGGAACCAGAACAGGGCCTGAAGCCATCCTGTGCTTTTGCGGCCAGCTCCCAAAAAAGCGACTTGTAAAATGGAGCTTCAGGGCACTGCAATTCACAAACCTGCAGAGTTATAAATGATAACTCTCGTCCACAAATATATTGAGGGAAGGCAAAGAAGAGGATTTGAAATCAAGGCAGAATTGCAAGAAACAGATTTCAGGAGGTAGATTCGAATCGCCTTTAAAGCACATGAAAAGCGGCAAAACGTTGACAATGATGCCCTTGGCCAAAAAGGGCGTATGCGTTTTTTCCTGAATATATTCAGGAAAAAACGCATACGCCCTTTTTGGCCAACCAAGCAACCTGGAAAGGCAAATCAGCGCTACAAAGAAGTCTCGCTTCCCATCGGTCAAAAGGGCCATGCTGAAAAAAGTGTCAAAACCAGAAATGCAGGACAGGCCATGGAGAAATGGGAGCCTTGCTACACTGATGGGCGGGATGTAAATTGCCAACAGCCACTCTGGAGAAGTGTACGGTGTGTCCTGAAACATCTAAGAAACACAGCTTAGAGAGCATAGGGCACTTCCACGCATGGGGGGATAAAGTGGGAAAATTGAAAATCAGCAAGACACAAGCACCCCAAAGTTTAGGGCTGCTCTGTTGACAAGGACCTCCACTTCATTCCACCTTAAATATCCCAGGAAAGCGAAAAATGGATCAAAAAGTTGTGGTCCTTATGTACAATGGAATAACACTCAGCCATGAAATCAATGTCATAAGGCTAGTAGCAGCATGATGAGTGGATTTAGGTAAGACGATTCTAAGTGAAATAAGTCACACAGAAAAGGACACTTCTCATAAGGTGTCACTTATAGAGGGAATGTAAAAACCGTTACACTTGAACTGAATTACAAAACAGAACAGAGTCACACATGCAGAAAACACACTATGGCTGCTTAACGGGAAAGGTGAGGTGGGGTGATACATAAAACAAGAGTTTCAAATTAGCTCAGATACCGTTCCGTAAACCCAATATGTAATAGACAAGACCTACTCCTTGCTCAGAGAACTGGACTCAACACGCCCGATTCACCGCACAAGAATATATCTGACTAGTAATAATCTTAAAACCTATGTATTGATATCTCTCTGTTAGTGTGTCAAGTGGGTGTAAAGCGGCATAAACAGAGCCGTGAAAAGCAGCTAAACCCCATTATAAAAATAAATTACTTTTAAAAACCCATGAAACAAAGACAGGGAAAGAGAGAGAAATTCTTACACAATTCGTTCAGGGGCTGTGATGCAACCTGGATTGACCATATCTAGACCCACCGCTGGATGAGACATAAGGGTGGACACTCTTGGGGCTGAGAGGTTTGGTGAGGTTGGGTGAGCAAACGCAGACCCTTTAAAGTAATACTGCGTGCTACCCATCGCATGGGTCCCAAATCTCCAGGTTCAAGGGCATCTTCCTACATCGAAAACATGCATGAGAAACCCAGAAGATGGTACACCGTGTGATGGGGAAAGGTTTGTAAAACGCACCTCATTTCTCATCTCCTTGTGCTCGGGTTCGCCATTCCAGCCACTTTACTAGCAATCTCCCTACTTGGAGCATCAGCACCTTTAACCTCCTGTTCCGTACAGGTTGCAATTTGTCCTGAGGATGAACGGGAAGACGGGGAACCAATGAGAGACTAGCTCTTGGTGTTGGGACAGGCACAGGTCACTCTATTTTCCCATCAGGAAGAAGAATTAACCACAGGCTCAGCCTGCCCCCCGGAACCAGAACAGGGCCTGAAGCCATCCTGCGCTTTTGCGGCCAGCTCCCAAAAACGCGACTTGTAAAATGGAGCTTCAGGGCACTGCAATTCACAAACCTGCAGAGTTATAAATGATAACTCTCGTCCACAAATATATTGAGGGAAGGCAAAGAAGAGGATTTGAAATCAAGGCAGAATTGCAGGAAACAGATTTCAGGAGGTAGATTCGAATCGCCTTTAAAGCACATGAAAAGCGGCAAAACGTTGACAATGATGCCCTTGGCCAAAAAGGGCGTATGCGTTTTTTCCTGAATATATTCAGGAAAAAACGCATACGCCCTTTTTGGCCAACCAAGCAACCTGGAAAGGCAAATCAGCGCTACAAAGAAGTCTCACTTCCCATCGGTCAAAAGGGCCATGCTGAAAAAAGTGTCAAAACCAGAAATGCAGGACAGGCCATGGAGAAATGGGAGCCTTGCTACACTGATGGGCGGGATGTAAATTGCCAACAGCCACTCTGGAGAAGTGTACGGTGTGTCCTGAAACATCTAAAAAACACAGCTTAGAGAGCATAGGGCACTTCCACGCATGGGGGGATAAAGTGGGAAAATTGAAAATCAGCAAGACACAAGCACCCCAAAGTTTAGGGCTGCTCTGTTGACAAGGACCTCCACTTCATTCCACCTTAAATATCCCAGGAAAGCGAAAAATGGATCAAAAAGTTGTGGTCCTTATGTACAATGGAATAACACTCAGCCATGAAATCAATGTCATAAGGCTAGTAACAGCATGATGAGTGGATTTAGGTAAGACGATTCTAAGTGAAATAAGTCACACAGAAAAGGACACTTCTCATAAGGTGTCACTTATAGAGGGAATGTAAAAACCGTTACACTTGAACTGAATTACAAAACAGAACAGAGTCACACATGCAGAAAACACACTATGGCTGCTTAACGGGAAAGGTGAGGTGGGGTGATACATAAAACAAGAGTTTCAAATTAGCTCAGATACCGTTCCATAAACCCAATATGTAATAGACAAGACCTACTCCTTGCTCAGAGAACTGGACTCAAGACGCCCGATTCACCGCACAAGAATATATCTGACTAGTAATAATCTTAAAACCTATGTATTGATATCTCTCTGTTAGTGTGTCAAGTGGGTGTAAAGCGGCATAAACACAGCCGTGAAAAGCAGCTAAACCCCATTATAAAAATAAATTACTTTTAAAAACCCATGAAACAAAGACAGGGAAAGAGAGAGAAATTCTTACACAATTCGTTCAGGGGCTGTGATGCAACCTGGATTGACCATATCTAGACCCACAGCTGGATGAGACATAAGGGTGGACACTCTTGGGCCTGAGAGGTTTGGTGAGGTTGGGTGAGCAAACGCAGACCCTTTAAAGTAATACTGCGTGCTACCCATCGCATGGGTCCCAAATCTCCAGGTTCAAGGGCATCTTCCTACATCGAAAACATGCATGAGAAACCCAGAAGATGGTACACCGTGTGATGGGGAAAGGTTTGTAAAACGCACCTCATTTCTCATCTCCTTGTGCTCGGGTTCGCCATTCCAGCCACTTTACTAGCAATCTCCCTACTTGGAGCATCAGCACCTTTAACCTCCTGTTCCGTATAGGTTGCAATTTCTCCTGAGGATGAACGGGAAGACGGGGAACCAATGAGAGACTAGCTCTTGGTGTTGGGACAGGCACAGGTCACTCTATTTTCCCATCAGGAAGAAGAATTAACCACAGGCTCAGCCTGCCCCCCGGAACCAGAACAGGGCCTGAAGCCATCCTGTGCTTTTGCGGCCAGCTCCCAAAAAAGCGACTTGTAAAATGGAGCTTCAGGGCACTGCAATTCACAAACCTGCAGAGTTATAAATGATAACTCTCGTCCACAAATATATTGAGGGAAGGCAAAGAAGAGGATTTGAAATCAAGGCAGAATTGCAAGAAACAGATTTCAGGAGGTAGATTCGAATCGCCTTTAAAGCACATGAAAAGCGGCAAAACGTTGACAATGATGCCCTTGGCCAAAAAGGGCGTATGCGTTTTTTCCTGAATATATTCAGGAAAAAACGCATACGCCCTTTTTGGCCAACCAAGCAACCTGGAAAGGCAAATCAGCGCTACAAAGAAGTCTCGCTTCCCATCGGTCAAAAGGGCCATGCTGAAAAAAGTGTCAAAACCAGAAATGCAGGACAGGCCATGGAGAAATGGGAGCCTTGCTACACTGATGGGCGGGATGTAAATTGCCAACAGCCACTCTGGAGAAGTGTACGGTGTGTCCTGAAACATCTAAAAAACACAGCTTAGAGAGCATAGGGCACTTCCACGCATGGGGGGATAAAGTGGGAAAATTGAAAATCAGCAAGACACAAGCACCCCAAAGTTTAGGGCTGCTCTGTTGACAAGGACCTCCACTTCATTCCACCTTAAATATCCCAGGAAAGCGAAAAATGGATCAAAAAGTTGTGGTCCTTATGTACAATGGAATAACACTCAGCCATGAAATCAATGTCATAAGGCTAGTAACAGCATGATGAGTGGATTTAGGTACGACGATTCTAAGTGAAATAAGTCACACAGAAAAGGACACTTCTCATAAGGTGTCACTTATAGAGGGAATGTAAAAACCGTTACACTTGAACTGAATTACAAAACAGAACAGAGTCACACATGCAGAAAACACACTATGGCTGCTTAACGGGAAAGGTGAGGTGGGGTGATACATAAAACAAGAGTTTCAAATTAGCTCAGATACCGTTCCATAAACCCAATATGTAATAGACAAGACCTACTCCTTGCTCAGAGAACTGGACTCAACACGCCCGATTCACCGCACAAGAATATATCTGACTAGTAATAATCTTAAAACCTATGTATTGATATCTCTCTGTTAGTGTGTCAAGTGGGTGTAAAGCGGCATAAACACAGCCGTGAAAAGCAGCTAAACCCCATTATAAAAATAAATTACTTTTAAAAACCCATGAAACAAAGACAGGGAAAGAGAGAGAAATTCTTACACAATTCGTTCAGGGGCTGTGATGCAACCTGGATTGACCATATCTAGACCCACAGCTGGATGAGACATAAGGGTGGACACTCTTGGGCCTGAGAGGTTTGGTGAGGTTGGGTGAGCAAACGCAGACCCTTTAAAGTAATACTGCGTGCTACCCATCGCATGGGTCCCAAATCTCCAGGTTCAAGGGCATCTTCCTACATCGAAAACATGCATGAGAAACCCAGAAGATGGTACACCGTGTGATGGGGAAAGGTTTGTAAAACGCACCTCATTTCTCATCTCCTTGTGCTCGGGTTCGCCATTCCAGCCACTTTACTAGCAATCTCCCTACTTGGAGCATCAGCACCTTTAACCTCCTGTTCCGTACAGGTTGCAATTTGTCCTGAGGATGAACGGGAAGACGGGGAACCAATGAGAGACTAGCTCTTGGTGTTGGGACAGGCACAGGTCACTCTATTTTCCCATCAGGAAGAAGAATTAACCACAGGCTCAGCCTGCCCCCCGGAACCAGAACAGGGCCTGAAGCCATCCTGCGCTTTTGCGGCCAGCTCCCAAGAAAGCGACTTGTAAAATGGAGCTTCAGGGCACTGCAATTCACAAACCTGCAGAGTTATAAATGATAACTCTCGTCCACAAATATATTGAGGGAAGGCAAAGAAGAGGATTTGAAATCAAGGCAGAATTGCGGGAAACAGATTTCAGGAGGTAGATTCGAATCGCCTTTAAAGCACATGAAAAGCGGCAAAACGTTGACAATGATGCCCTTGGCCAAAAAGGGCGTATGCGTTTTTTCCTGAATATATTCAGGAAAAAACGCATACGCCCTTTTTGGCCAACCAAGCAACCTGGAAAGGCAAATCAGCGCTACAAAGAAGTCTCGCTTCCCATCGGTCAAAAGGGCCATGCTGAAAAAAGTGTCAAAACCAGAAATGCAGGACAGGCCATGGAGAAATGGGAGCCTTGCTACACTGATGGGTGGGATGTAAATTGCCAACAGCCACTCTGGAGAAGTGTACGGTGTGTCCTGAAACATCTAAAAAACACAGCTTAGAGAGCATAGGGCACTTCCACGCATGGGGGGATAAAGTGGGAAAATTGAAAATCAGCAAGACACAAGCACCCCAAAGTTTAGGGCTGCTCTGTTGACAAGGACCTCCACTTCATTCCACCTTAAATATCCCAGGAAAGCGAAAAATGGATCAAAAAGTTGTGGTCCTTATGTACAATGGAATAACACTCAGCCATGAAATCAATGTCATAAGGCTAGTAACAGCATGATGAGTGGATTTAGGTAAGACGATTCTAAGTGAAATAAGTCACACAGAAAAGGACACTTCTCATAAGGTGTCACTTATAGAGGGAATGTAAAAACCGTTACACTTGAACTGAATTACAAAACAGAACAGAGTCACACATGCAGAAAACACACTATGGCTGCTTAACGGGAAAGGTGAGGTGGGGTGATACATAAAACAAGAGTTTCAAATTAGCTCAGATACCGTTCCGTAAACCCAATATGTAATACACAAGACCTACTCCTTGCTCAGAGAACTGGACTCAACACGCCCGATTCACCGCACAAGAATATATCTGACTAGTAATAATCTTAAAACCTATGTATTGATATCTCTCTGTTAGTGTGTCAAGTGGGTGTAAAGCGGCATAAACAGAGCCGTGAAAAGCAGCTAAACCCCATTATAAAAATAAATTACTTTTAAAAACCCATGAAACAAAGACAGGGAAAGAGAGAGAAATTCTTACACAATTCGTTCAGGGGCTGTGATGCAACCTGGATTGACCATATCTAGACCCACAGCTGGATGAGACATAAGGGTGGACACTCTTGGGCCTGAGAGGTTTGGTGAGGTTGGGTGAGCAAACGCAGACCCTTTAAAGTAATACTGCGTGCTACACATCGCATGGGTCCCAAATCTCCAGGTTCAAGGGCATCTTCCTACATCGAAAACATGCATGAGAAACCCAGAAGATGGTACACCGTGTGATGGGGAAAGGTTTGTAAAACGCACCTCATTTCTCATCTCCTTGTGCTCGGGTTCGCCATTCCAGCCACTTTACTAGCAATCTCCCTACTTGGAGCATCAGCACCTTTAACCTCCTGTTCCGTACAGGTTGCAATTTGTCCTGAGGATGAACGGGAAGACGGGGAACCAATGAGAGACTAGCTCTTGGTGTTGGGACAGGCACAGGTCACTCTATTTTCCCATCAGGAAGAAGAATTAACCACAGGCTCAGCCTGCCCCCCGGAACCAGAACAGGGCCTGAAGCCATCCTGCGCTTTTGCGGCCAGCTCCCAAAAAAGCGACTTGTAAAATGGAGCTTCAGGGCACTGCAATTCACAAACCTGCAGAGTTATAAATGATAACTCTCGTCCACAAATATATTGAGGTAAGGCAAAGAAGAGGATTTGAAATCAAGGCAGAATTGCAGGAAACAGATTTCAGGAGGTAGATTCGAATCGCCTTTAAAGCACATGAAAAGCGGCAAAACGTTGACAATGATGCCCTTGGCCAAAAAGGGCGTATGCGTTTTTTCCTGAATATATTCAGGAAAAAACGCATACGCCCTTTTTGGCCAACCAAGCAACCTGGAAAGGCAAATCAGCGCTACAAAGAAGTCTCGCTTCCCATCGGTCAAAAGGGCCATGCTGAAAAAAGTGTCAAAACCAGAAATGCAGGACAGGCCATGGAGAAATGGGAGCCTTGCTACACTGATGGGCGGGATGTAAATTGCCAACAGCCACTCTGGAGAAGTGTACGGTGTGTCCTGAAACATCTAAAAAACACAGCTTAGAGAGCATAGGGCACTTCCACGCATGGGGGGATAAAGTGGGAAAATTGAAAATCAGCAAGACACAAGCACCCCAAAGTTTAGGGCTGCTCTGTTGACAAGGACCTCCACTTCATTCCACCTTAAATATCCCAGGAAAGCGAAAAATGGATCAAAAAGTTGTGGTCCTTATGTACAATGGAATAACACTCAGCCATGAAATCAATGTCATAAGGCTAGTAACAGCATGATGAGTGGATTTAGGTAAGACGATTCTAAGTGAAATAAGTCACACAGAAAAGGACACTTCTCATAAGGTGTCACTTATAGAGGGAATGTAAAAACCGTTACACTTGAACTGAATTACAAAACAGAACAGAGTCACACATGCAGAAAACACACTATGGCTGCTTAACGGGAAAGGTGAGGTGGGGTGATACATAAAACAAGAGTTTCAAATTAGCTCAGATACCGTTCCATAAACCCAATATGTAATAGACAAGACCTACTCCTTGCTCAGAGAACTGGACTCAACACGCCCGATTCACCGCACAAGAATATATCTGACTAGTAATAATCTTAAAACCTATGTATTGATATCTCTCTGTTAGTGTGTCAAGTGGGTGTAAAGCGGCATAAACACAGCCGTGAAAAGCAGCTAAACCCCATTATAAAAATAAATTACTTTTAAAAACCCATGAAACAAAGACAGGGAAAGAGAGAGAAATTCTTACACAATTCGTTCAGGGGCTGTGATGCAACCTGGATTGACCATATCTAGACCCACAGCTGGATGAGACATAAGGGTGGACACTCTTGGGGCTGAGAGGTTTGGTGAGGTTGGGTGAGCAAATGCAGACCCTTTAAAGTAATACTGCGTGCTACCCATCGCATGGGTCCCAAATCTCCAGGTTCAAGGGCATCTTCCTACATCGAAAACATGCATGAGAAACCCAGAAGATGGTACACCGTGTGATGGGGAAAGGTTTGTAAAACGCACCTCATTTCTCATCTCCTTGTGCTCGGGTTCGCCATTCCAGCCACTTTACTAGCAATCTCCCTACTTGGAGCATCAGCACCTTTAACCTCCTGTTCCGTACAGGTTGCAATTTCTCCTGAGGATGAACGGGAAGACGGGGAACCAATGAGAGACTAGCTCTTGGTGTTGGGACAGGCACAGGTCACTCTATTTTCCCATCAGGAAAAAGAATTAACCACAGGCTCAGCCTGCCCCCCGGAATCAGAACAGGGCCTGAAGCCATCCTGCGCTTTTGCGGCCAGCTCCCAAAAACGCGACTTGTAAAATGGAGCTTCAGGGCACTGCAATTCACAAACCTGCAGAGTTATAAATGATAACTCTCGTCCACAAATATATTGAGGGAAGGCAAAGAAGAGGATTTGAAATCAAGGCAGAATTGCAGGAAACAGATTTCAGGAGGTAGATTCGAATCGCCTTTAAAGCACATGAAAAGCGGCAAGACGTTGACAATGATGCCCTTGGCCAAAAAGGGCGTATGCGTTTTTTCCTGAATATATTCAGGAAAAAACGCATACGCCCTTTTTGGCCAAGCAAGCAACCTGGAAAGGCAAATCAGCGCTACAAAGAAGTCTCGCTTCCCATCGGTCAAAAGGGCCATGCTGAAAAAAGTGTCAAAACCAGAAATGCAGGACAGGCCATGGAGAAATGGGAGCCTTGCTACACTGATGGGCGGGATGTAAATTGCCAACAGCCACTCTGGAGAAGTGTACGGTGTGTCCTGAAACATCTAAAAAACACAGCTTAGAGAGCATAGGGCACTTCCACGCATGGGGGGATAAAGTGGGAAAATTGAAAATCAGCAAGACACAAGCACCCCAAAGTTTAGGGCTGCTCTGTTGACAAGGACCTCCACTTCATTCCACCTTAAATATCCCAGGAAAGCGAAAAATGGATCAAAAAGTTGTGGTCCTTATGTACAATGGAATAACACTCAGCCATGAAATCAATGTCATAAGGCTAGTAACAGCATGATGAGTGGATTTAGGTACGACGATTCTAAGTGAAATAAGTCACACAGAAAAGGACACTTCTCATAAGGTGTCACTTATAGAGGGAATGTAAAAACCGTTACACTTGAACTGAATTACAAAACAGAACAGAGTCACACATGCAGAAAACACACTATGGCTGCTTAACGGGAAAGGTGAGGTGGGGTGATACATAAAACAAGAGTTTCAAATTAGCTCAGATACCGTTCCATAAACCCAATATGTAATAGACAAGACCTACTCCTTGCTCAGAGAACTGGACTCAACACGCCCGATTCACCGCACAAGAATATATCTGACTAGTAATAATCTTAAAACCTATGTATTGATATCTCTCTGTTAGTGTGTCAAGTGGGTGTAAAGCGGCATATACAGAGCCGTGAAAAGCAGCTAAACCCCATTATAAAAATAAATTACTTTTAAAAACCCATGAAACAAAGACAGGGAAAGAGAGAGAAATTCTTACACAATTCGTTCAGGGGCTGTGATGCAACCTGGATTGACCATATCTAGACCCACAGCTGGATGAGACATAAGGGTGGACACTCTTGGGCCTGAGAGGTTTGGTGAGGTTGGGTGAGCAAACGCAGACCCTTTAAAGTAATACTGCGTGCTACACATCGCATGGGTCCCAAATCTCCAGGTTCAAGGGCATCTTCCTACATCGAAAACATGCATGAGAAACCCAGAAGATGGTACACCGTGTGATGGGGAAAGGTTTGTAAAACGCACCTCATTTCTCATCTCCTTGTGCTCGGGTTCGCCATTCCAGCCACTTTACTAGCAATCTCCCTACTTGGAGCATCAGCACCTTTAACCTCCTGTTCCGTACAGGTTGCAATTTGTCCTGAGGATGAACGGGAAGACGGGGAACCAATGAGAGACTAGCTCTTGGTGTTGGGACAGGCACAGGTCACTCTATTTTCCCATCAGGAAGAAGAATTAACCACAGGCTCAGCCTGCCCCCCGGAACCAGAACAGGGCCTGAAGCCATCCTGCGCTTTTGCGGCCAGCTCCCAAAAAAGCGACTTGTAAAATGGAGCTTCAGGGCACTGCAATTCACAAACCTGCAGAGTTATAAATGATAACTCTCGTCCACAAATATATTGAGGGAAGGCAAAGAAGAGGATTTGAAATCAAGGCAGAATTGCAGGAAACAGATTTCAGGAGGTAGATTCGAATCGCCTTTAAAGCACATGAAAAGCGGCAAAACGTTGACAATGATGCCCTTGGCCAAAAAGGGCGTATGCGTTTTTTCCTGAATATATTCAGGAAAAAACGCATACGCCCTTTTAGGCCAACCAAGCAACCTGGAAAGGCAAATCAACGCTACAAAGATGTCTCGCTTCCCATCGGTCAAAAGGGCCATGCTGAAAAAAGTGTCAAAACCAGAAATGCAGGACAGGCCATGGAGAAATGGGAGCCTTGCTACACTGATGGGTGGGATGTAAATTGCCAACAGCCACTCTGGAGAAGTGTACGGTGTGTCCTGAAACATCTAAGAAACACAGCTTAGAGAGCATAGGGCACTTCCACGCATGGGGGGATAAAGTGGGAAAATTGAAAATCAGCAAGACACAAGCACCCCAAAGTTTAGGGCTGCTCTGTTGACAAGGACCTCCACTTCATTCCACCTTAAATATCCCAGGAAAGCGAAAAATGGATCAAAAAGTTGTGGTCCTTATGTACAATGGAATAACACTCAGCCATGAAATCAATGTCATAAGGCTAGTAGCAGCATGATGAGTGGATTTAGGTAAGACGATTCTAAGTGAAATAAGTCACACAGAAAAGGACACTTCTCATAAGGTGTCACTTATAGAGGGAATGTAAAAACCGTTACACTTGAACTGAATTACAAAACAGAACAGAGTCACACATGCAGAAAACACACTATGGCTGCTTAACGGGAAAGGTGAGGTGGGGTGATACATAAAACAAGAGTTTCAAATTAGCTCAGATACCGTTCCATAAACCCAATATGTAATAGACAAGACCTACTCCTTGCTCAGAGAACTGGACTCAAGACGCCCGATTCACCGCACAAGAATATATCTGACTAGTAATAATCTTAAAACCTATGTATTGATATCTCTCTGTTAGTGTGTCAAGTGGGTGTAAAGCGGCATAAACACAGCCGTGAAAAGCAGCTAAACCCCATTATAAAAATAAATTACTTTTAAAAACCCATGAAACAAAGACAGGGAAAGAGAGAGAAATTCTTACACAATTCGTTCAGGGGCTGTGATGCAACCTGGATTGACCATATCTAGACCCACAGCTGGATGAGACATAAGGGTGGACACTCTTGGGGCTGAGAGGTTTGGTGAGGTTGGGTGAGCAAACGCAGACCCTTTAAAGTAATACTGCGTGCTACCCATCGCATGGGTCCCAAATCTCCAGGTTCAAGGGCATCTTCCTACATCGAAAACATGCATGAGAAACCCAGAAGATGGTACACCGTGTGATGGGGAAAGGTTTGTAAAACGCACCTCATTTCTCATCTCCTTGTGCTCGGGTTCGCCATTCCAGCCACTTTACTAGCAATCTCCCTACTTGGAGCATCAGCACCTTTAACCTCCTGTTCCGTATAGGTTGCAATTTCTCCTGAGGATGAACGGGAAGACGGGGAACCAATGAGAGACTAGCTCTTGGTGTTGGGACAGGCACAGGTCACTCTATTTTCCCATCAGGAAGAAGAATTAACCACAGGCTCAGCCTGCCCCCCGGAACCAGAACAGGGCCTGAAGCCATCCTGTGCTTTTGCGGCCAGCTCCCAAAAAAGCGACTTGTAAAATGGAGCTTCAGGGCACTGCAATTCACAAACCTGCAGAGTTATAAATGATAACTCTCGTCCACAAATATATTGAGGGAAGGCAAAGAAGAGGATTTGAAATCAAGGCAGAATTGCAAGAAACAGATTTCAGGAGGTAGATTCGAATCGCCTTTAAAGCACATGAAAAGCGGCAAAACGTTGACAATGATGCCCTTGGCCAAAAAGGGCGTATGCGTTTTTTCCTGAATATATTCAGGAAAAAACGCATACGCCCTTTTTGGCCAACCAAGCAACCTGGAAAGGCAAATCAGCGCTACAAAGAAGTCTCGCTTCCCATCGGTCAAAAGGGCCATGCTGAAAAAAGTGTCAAAACCAGAAATGCAGGACAGGCCATGGAGAAATGGGAGCCTTGCTACACTGATGGGCGGGATGTAAATTGCCAACAGCCACTCTGGAGAAGTGTACGGTGTGTCCTGAAACATCTAAAAAACACAGCTTAGAGAGCATAGGGCACTTCCACGCATGGGGGGATAAAGTGGGAAAATTGAAAATCAGCAAGACACAAGCACCCCAAAGTTTAGGGCTGCTCTGTTGACAAGGACCTCCACTTCATTCCACCTTAAATATCCCAGGAAAGCGAAAAATGGATCAAAAAGTTGTGGTCCTTATGTACAATGGAATAACACTCAGCCATGAAATCAATGTCATAAGGCTAGTAACAGCATGATGAGTGGATTTAGGTACGACGATTCTAAGTGAAATAAGTCACACAGAAAAGGACACTTCTCATAAGGTGTCACTTATAGAGGGAATGTAAAAACCGTTACACTTGAACTGAATTACAAAACAGAACAGAGTCACACATGCAGAAAACACACTATGGCTGCTTAACGGGAAAGGTGAGGTGGGGTGATACATAAAACAAGAGTTTCAAATTAGCTCAGATACCGTTCCATAAACCCAATATGTAATAGACAAGACCTACTCCTTGCTCAGAGAACTGGACTCAACACGCCCGATTCACCGCACAAGAATATATCTGACTAGTAATAATCTTAAAACCTATGTATTGATATCTCTCTGTTAGTGTGTCAAGTGGGTGTAAAGCGGCATAAACACAGCCGTGAAAAGCAGCTAAACCCCATTATAAAAATAAATTACTTTTAAAAACCCATGAAACAAAGACAGGGAAAGAGAGAGAAATTCTTACACAATTCGTTCAGGGGCTGTGATGCAACCTGGATTGACCATATCTAGACCCACAGCTGGATGAGACATAAGGGTGGACACTCTTGGGCCTGAGAGGTTTGGTGAGGTTGGGTGAGCAAACGCAGACCCTTTAAAGTAATACTGCGTGCTACCCATCGCATGGGTCCCAAATCTCCAGGTTCAAGGGCATCTTCCTACATCGAAAACATGCATGAGAAACCCAGAAGATGGTACACCGTGTGATGGGGAAAGGTTTGTAAAACGCACCTCATTTCTCATCTCCTTGTGCTCGGGTTCGCCATTCCAGCCACTTTACTAGCAATCTCCCTACTTGGAGCATCAGCACCTTTAACCTCCTGTTCCGTACAGGTTGCAATTTGTCCTGAGGATGAACGGGAAGACGGGGAACCAATGAGAGACTAGCTCTTGGTGTTGGGACAGGCACAGGTCACTCTATTTTCCCATCAGGAAGAAGAATTAACCACAGGCTCAGCCTGCCCCCCGGAACCAGAACAGGGCCTGAAGCCATCCTGCGCTTTTGCGGCCAGCTCCCAAGAAAGCGACTTGTAAAATGGAGCTTCAGGGCACTGCAATTCACAAACCTGCAGAGTTATAAATGATAACTCTCGTCCACAAATATATTGAGGGAAGGCAAAGAAGAGGATTTGAAATCAAGGCAGAATTGCGGGAAACAGATTTCAGGAGGTAGATTCGAATCGCCTTTAAAGCACATGAAAAGCGGCAAAACGTTGACAATGATGCCCTTGGCCAAAAAGGGCGTATGCGTTTTTTCCTGAATATATTCAGGAAAAAACGCATACGCCCTTTTTGGCCAACCAAGCAACCTGGAAAGGCAAATCAGCGCTACAAAGAAGTCTCGCTTCCCATCGGTCAAAAGGGCCATGCTGAAAAAAGTGTCAAAACCAGAAATGCAGGACAGGCCATGGAGAAATGGGAGCCTTGCTACACTGATGGGTGGGATGTAAATTGCCAACAGCCACTCTGGAGAAGTGTACGGTGTGTCCTGAAACATCTAAAAAACACAGCTTAGAGAGCATAGGGCACTTCCACGCATGGGGGGATAAAGTGGGAAAATTGAAAATCAGCAAGACACAAGCACCCCAAAGTTTAGGGCTGCTCTGTTGACAAGGACCTCCACTTCATTCCACCTTAAATATCCCAGGAAAGCGAAAAATGGATCAAAAAGTTGTGGTCCTTATGTACAATGGAATAACACTCAGCCATGAAATCAATGTCATAAGGCTAGTAACAGCATGATGAGTGGATTTAGGTAAGACGATTCTAAGTGAAATAAGTCACACAGAAAAGGACACTTCTCATAAGGTGTCACTTATAGAGGGAATGTAAAAACCGTTACACTTGAACTGAATTACAAAACAGAACAGAGTCACACATGCAGAAAACACACTATGGCTGCTTAACGGGAAAGGTGAGGTGGGGTGATACATAAAACAAGAGTTTCAAATTAGCTCAGATACCGTTCCGTAAACCCAATATGTAATACACAAGACCTACTCCTTGCTCAGAGAACTGGACTCAACACGCCCGATTCACCGCACAAGAATATATCTGACTAGTAATAATCTTAAAACCTATGTATTGATATCTCTCTGTTAGTGTGTCAAGTGGGTGTAAAGCGGCATAAACAGAGCCGTGAAAAGCAGCTAAACCCCATTATAAAAATAAATTACTTTTAAAAACCCATGAAACAAAGACAGGGAAAGAGAGAGAAATTCTTACACAATTCGTTCAGGGGCTGTGATGCAACCTGGATTGACCATATCTAGACCCACAGCTGGATGAGACATAAGGGTGGACACTCTTGGGCCTGAGAGGTTTGGTGAGGTTGGGTGAGCAAACGCAGACCCTTTAAAGTAATACTGCGTGCTACACATCGCATGGGTCCCAAATCTCCAGGTTCAAGGGCATCTTCCTACATCGAAAACATGCATGAGAAACCCAGAAGATGGTACACCGTGTGATGGGGAAAGGTTTGTAAAACGCACCTCATTTCTCATCTCCTTGTGCTCGGGTTCGCCATTCCAGCCACTTTACTAGCAATCTCCCTACTTGGAGCATCAGCACCTTTAACCTCCTGTTCCGTACAGGTTGCAATTTGTCCTGAGGATGAACGGGAAGACGGGGAACCAATGAGAGACTAGCTCTTGGTGTTGGGACAGGCACAGGTCACTCTATTTTCCCATCAGGAAGAAGAATTAACCACAGGCTCAGCCTGCCCCCCGGAACCAGAACAGGGCCTGAAGCCATCCTGCGCTTTTGCGGCCAGCTCCCAAAAAAGCGACTTGTAAAATGGAGCTTCAGGGCACTGCAATTCACAAACCTGCAGAGTTATAAATGATAACTCTCGTCCACAAATATATTGAGGTAAGGCAAAGAAGAGGATTTGAAATCAAGGCAGAATTGCAGGAAACAGATTTCAGGAGGTAGATTCGAATCGCCTTTAAAGCACATGAAAAGCGGCAAAACGTTGACAATGATGCCCTTGGCCAAAAAGGGCGTATGCGTTTTTTCCTGAATATATTCAGGAAAAAACGCATACGCCCTTTTTGGCCAACCAAGCAACCTGGAAAGGCAAATCAGCGCTACAAAGAAGTCTCGCTTCCCATCGGTCAAAAGGGCCATGCTGAAAAAAGTGTCAAAACCAGAAATGCAGGACAGGCCATGGAGAAATGGGAGCCTTGCTACACTGATGGGCGGGATGTAAATTGCCAACAGCCACTCTGGAGAAGTGTACGGTGTGTCCTGAAACATCTAAAAAACACAGCTTAGAGAGCATAGGGCACTTCCACGCATGGGGGGATAAAGTGGGAAAATTGAAAATCAGCAAGACACAAGCACCCCAAAGTTTAGGGCTGCTCTGTTGACAAGGACCTCCACTTCATTCCACCTTAAATATCCCAGGAAAGCGAAAAATGGATCAAAAAGTTGTGGTCCTTATGTACAATGGAATAACACTCAGCCATGAAATCAATGTCATAAGGCTAGTAACAGCATGATGAGTGGATTTAGGTAAGACGATTCTAAGTGAAATAAGTCACACAGAAAAGGACACTTCTCATAAGGTGTCACTTATAGAGGGAATGTAAAAACCGTTACACTTGAACTGAATTACAAAACAGAACAGAGTCACACATGCAGAAAACACACTATGGCTGCTTAACGGGAAAGGTGAGGTGGGGTGATACATAAAACAAGAGTTTCAAATTAGCTCAGATACCGTTCCATAAACCCAATATGTAATAGACAAGACCTACTCCTTGCTCAGAGAACTGGACTCAACACGCCCGATTCACCGCACAAGAATATATCTGACTAGTAATAATCTTAAAACCTATGTATTGATATCTCTCTGTTAGTGTGTCAAGTGGGTGTAAAGCGGCATAAACACAGCCGTGAAAAGCAGCTAAACCCCATTATAAAAATAAATTACTTTTAAAAACCCATGAAACAAAGACAGGGAAAGAGAGAGAAATTCTTACACAATTCGTTCAGGGGCTGTGATGCAACCTGGATTGACCATATCTAGACCCACAGCTGGATGAGACATAAGGGTGGACACTCTTGGGGCTGAGAGGTTTGGTGAGGTTGGGTGAGCAAATGCAGACCCTTTAAAGTAATACTGCGTGCTACCCATCGCATGGGTCCCAAATCTCCAGGTTCAAGGGCATCTTCCTACATCGAAAACATGCATGAGAAACCCAGAAGATGGTACACCGTGTGATGGGGAAAGGTTTGTAAAACGCACCTCATTTCTCATCTCCTTGTGCTCGGGTTCGCCATTCCAGCCACTTTACTAGCAATCTCCCTACTTGGAGCATCAGCACCTTTAACCTCCTGTTCCGTACAGGTTGCAATTTCTCCTGAGGATGAACGGGAAGACGGGGAACCAATGAGAGACTAGCTCTTGGTGTTGGGACAGGCACAGGTCACTCTATTTTCCCATCAGGAAAAAGAATTAACCACAGGCTCAGCCTGCCCCCCGGAATCAGAACAGGGCCTGAAGCCATCCTGCGCTTTTGCGGCCAGCTCCCAAAAACGCGACTTGTAAAATGGAGCTTCAGGGCACTGCAATTCACAAACCTGCAGAGTTATAAATGATAACTCTCGTCCACAAATATATTGAGGGAAGGCAAAGAAGAGGATTTGAAATCAAGGCAGAATTGCAGGAAACAGATTTCAGGAGGTAGATTCGAATCGCCTTTAAAGCACATGAAAAGCGGCAAGACGTTGACAATGATGCCCTTGGCCAAAAAGGGCGTATGCGTTTTTTCCTGAATATATTCAGGAAAAAACGCATACGCCCTTTTTGGCCAAGCAAGCAACCTGGAAAGGCAAATCAGCGCTACAAAGAAGTCTCGCTTCCCATCGGTCAAAAGGGCCATGCTGAAAAAAGTGTCAAAACCAGAAATGCAGGACAGGCCATGGAGAAATGGGAGCCTTGCTACACTGATGGGCGGGATGTAAATTGCCAACAGCCACTCTGGAGAAGTGTACGGTGTGTCCTGAAACATCTAAAAAACACAGCTTAGAGAGCATAGGGCACTTCCACGCATGGGGGGATAAAGTGGGAAAATTGAAAATCAGCAAGACACAAGCACCCCAAAGTTTAGGGCTGCTCTGTTGACAAGGACCTCCACTTCATTCCACCTTAAATATCCCAGGAAAGCGAAAAATGGATCAAAAAGTTGTGGTCCTTATGTACAATGGAATAACACTCAGCCATGAAATCAATGTCATAAGGCTAGTAACAGCATGATGAGTGGATTTAGGTACGACGATTCTAAGTGAAATAAGTCACACAGAAAAGGACACTTCTCATAAGGTGTCACTTATAGAGGGAATGTAAAAACCGTTACACTTGAACTGAATTACAAAACAGAACAGAGTCACACATGCAGAAAACACACTATGGCTGCTTAACGGGAAAGGTGAGGTGGGGTGATACATAAAACAAGAGTTTCAAATTAGCTCAGATACCGTTCCATAAACCCAATATGTAATAGACAAGACCTACTCCTTGCTCAGAGAACTGGACTCAACACGCCCGATTCACCGCACAAGAATATATCTGACTAGTAATAATCTTAAAACCTATGTATTGATATCTCTCTGTTAGTGTGTCAAGTGGGTGTAAAGCGGCATATACAGAGCCGTGAAAAGCAGCTAAACCCCATTATAAAAATAAATTACTTTTAAAAACCCATGAAACAAAGACAGGGAAAGAGAGAGAAATTCTTACACAATTCGTTCAGGGGCTGTGATGCAACCTGGATTGACCATATCTAGACCCACAGCTGGATGAGACATAAGGGTGGACACTCTTGGGCCTGAGAGGTTTGGTGAGGTTGGGTGAGCAAACGCAGACCCTTTAAAGTAATACTGCGTGCTACACATCGCATGGGTCCCAAATCTCCAGGTTCAAGGGCATCTTCCTACATCGAAAACATGCATGAGAAACCCAGAAGATGGTACACCGTGTGATGGGGAAAGGTTTGTAAAACGCACCTCATTTCTCATCTCCTTGTGCTCGGGTTCGCCATTCCAGCCACTTTACTAGCAATCTCCCTACTTGGAGCATCAGCACCTTTAACCTCCTGTTCCGTACAGGTTGCAATTTGTCCTGAGGATGAACGGGAAGACGGGGAACCAATGAGAGACTAGCTCTTGGTGTTGGGACAGGCACAGGTCACTCTATTTTCCCATCAGGAAGAAGAATTAACCACAGGCTCAGCCTGCCCCCCGGAACCAGAACAGGGCCTGAAGCCATCCTGCGCTTTTGCGGCCAGCTCCCAAAAAAGCGACTTGTAAAATGGAGCTTCAGGGCACTGCAATTCACAAACCTGCAGAGTTATAAATGATAACTCTCGTCCACAAATATATTGAGGGAAGGCAAAGAAGAGGATTTGAAATCAAGGCAGAATTGCAGGAAACAGATTTCAGGAGGTAGATTCGAATCGCCTTTAAAGCACATGAAAAGCGGCAAAACGTTGACAATGATGCCCTTGGCCAAAAAGGGCGTATGCGTTTTTTCCTGAATATATTCAGGAAAAAACGCATACGCCCTTTTAGGCCAACCAAGCAACCTGGAAAGGCAAATCAACGCTACAAAGATGTCTCGCTTCCCATCGGTCAAAAGGGCCATGCTGAAAAAAGTGTCAAAACCAGAAATGCAGGACAGGCCATGGAGAAATGGGAGCCTTGCTACACTGATGGGTGGGATGTAAATTGCCAACAGCCACTCTGGAGAAGTGTACGGTGTGTCCTGAAACATCTAAGAAACACAGCTTAGAGAGCATAGGGCACTTCCACGCATGGGGGGATAAAGTGGGAAAATTGAAAATCAGCAAGACACAAGCACCCCAAAGTTTAGGGCTGCTCTGTTGACAAGGACCTCCACTTCATTCCACCTTAAATATCCCAGGAAAGCGAAAAATGGATCAAAAAGTTGTGGTCCTTATGTACAATGGAATAACACTCAGCCATGAAATCAATGTCATAAGGCTAGTAGCAGCATGATGAGTGGATTTAGGTAAGACGATTCTAAGTGAAATAAGTCACACAGAAAAGGACACTTCTCATAAGGTGTCACTTATAGAGGGAATGTAAAAACCGTTACACTTGAACTGAATTACAAAACAGAACAGAGTCACACATGCAGAAAACACACTATGGCTGCTTAACGGGAAAGGTGAGGTGGGGTGATACATAAAACAAGAGTTTCAAATTAGCTCAGATACCGTTCCATAAACCCAATATGTAATAGACAAGACCTACTCCTTGCTCAGAGAACTGGACTCAACACGCCCGATTCACCGCACAAGAATATATCTGACTAGTAATAATCTTAAAACCTATGTATTGATATCTCTCTGTTAGTGTGTCAAGTGGGTGTAAAGCGGCATAAACACAGCCGTGAAAAGCAGCTAAACCCCATTATAAAAATAAATTACTTTTAAAAACCCATGAAACAAAGACAGGGAAAGAGAGAGAAATTCTTACACAATTCGTTCAGGGGCTGTGATGCAACCTGGATTGACCATATCTAGACCCACAGCTGGATGAGACATAAGGGTGGACACTCTTGGGGCTGAGAGGTTTGGTGAGGTTGGGTGAGCAAACGCAGACCCTTTAAAGTAATACTGCGTGCTACCCATCGCATGGGTCCCAAATCTCCAGGTTCAAGGGCATCTTCCTACATCGAAAACATGCATGAGAAACCCAGAAGATGGTACACCGTGTGATGGGGAAAGGTTTGTAAAACGCAACTCATTTCTCATCTCCTTGTGCTCGGGTTCGCCATTCCAGCCACTTTACTAGCAATCTCCCTACTTGGAGCATCAGCACCTTTAACCTCCTGTTCCGTACAGGTTGCAATTTGTCCTGAGGATGAACGGGAAGACGGGGAACCAATGAGAGACTAGCTCTTGGTGTTGGGACAGGCACAGGTCACTCTATTTTCCCATCAGGAAGAAGAATTAACCACAGGCTCAGCCTGCCCCCCGGAACCAGAACAGGGCCTGAAGCCATCCTGCGCTTTTGCGGCCAGCTCCCAAAAATGCGACTTGTAAAATGGAGCTTCAGTGCACTGCAATTCACAAACCTGCAGAGTTATAAATGATAACTCTCGTCCACAAATATATTGAGGGAAGGCAAAGAAGAGGATTTGAAATCAAGGCAGAATTGCAGGAAACAGATTTCAGGAGGTAGATTCGAATCGCCTTTAAAGCACATGAAAAGCGGCAAAACGTTGACAATGATGCCCTTGGCCAAAAAGGGCGTATGCGTTTTTTCCTGAATATATTCAGGAAAAAACGCATACGCCCTTTTTGGCCAACCAAGCAACCTGGAAAGGCAAATCAGCGCTACAAAGAAGTCTCGCTTCCCATCGGTCAAAAGGGCCATGCTGAAAAAAGTGTCAAAACCAGAAATGCAGGACAGGCCATGGAGAAATGGGAGCCTTGCTACACTGATGGGCGGGATGTAAATTGCCAACAGCCACTCTGGAGAAGTGTACGGTGTGTCCTGAAACATCTAAGAAACACAGCTTAGAGAGCATAGGGCACTTCCACGCATGGGGGGATAAAGTGGGAAAATTGAAAATCAGCAAGACACAAGCACCCCAAAGTTTAGGGCTGCTCTGTTGACAAGGACCTCCACTTCATTCCACCTTAAATATCCCAGGAAAGCGAAAAATGGATCAAAAAGTTGTGGTCCTTATGTACAATGGAATAACACTCAGCCATGAAATCAATGTCATAAGGCTAGTAGCAGCATGATGAGTGGATTTAGGTAAGACGATTCTAAGTGAAATAAGTCACACAGAAAAGGACACTTCTCATAAGGTGTCACTTATAGAGGGAATGTAAAAACCGTTACACTTGAACTGAATTACAAAACAGAACAGAGTCACACATGCAGAAAACACACTATGGCTGCTTAACGGGAAAGGTGAGGTGGGGTGATACATAAAACAAGAGTTTCAAATTAGCTCAGATACCGTTCCGTAAACCCAATATGTAATAGACAAGACCTACTCCTTGCTCAGAGAACTGGACTCAACACGCCCGATTCACCGCACAAAAATATATCTGACTAGTAATAATCTTAAAACCTATGTATTGATATCTCTCTGTTAGTGTGTCAAGTGGGTGTAAAGCGGCATAAACAGAGCCGTGAAAAGCAGCTAAACCCCATTATAAAAATAAATTACTTTTAAAAACCCATGAAACAAAGACAGGGAAAGAGAGAGAAATTCTTACACAATTCGTTCAGGGGCTGTGATGCAACCTGGATTGACCATATCTAGACCCACCGCTGGATGAGACATAAGGGTGGACACTCTTGGGGCTGAGAGGTTTGGTGAGGTTGGGTGAGCAAACGCAGACCCTTTAAAGTAATACTGCGTGCTACCCATCGCATGGGTCCCAAATCTCCAGGTTCAAGGGCATCTTCCTACATCGAAAACATGCATGAGAAACCCAGAAGATGGTACACCGTGTGATGGGGAAAGGTTTGTAAAACGCACCTCATTTCTCATCTCCTTGTGCTCGGGTTCGCCATTCCAGCCACTTTACTAGCAATCTCCCTACTTGGAGCATCAGCACCTTTAACCTCCTGTTCCGTACAGGTTGCAATTTGTCCTGAGGATGAACGGGAAGACGGGGAACCAATGAGAGACTAGCTCTTGGTGTTGGGACAGGCACAGGTCACTCTATTTTCCCATCAGGAAGAAGAATTAACCACAGGCTCAGCCTGCCCCCCGGAACCAGAACAGGGCCTGAAGCCATCCTGCGCTTTTGCGGCCAGCTCCCAAAAACGCGACTTGTAAAATGGAGCTTCAGGGCACTGCAATTCACAAACCTGCAGAGTTATAAATGATAACTCTCGTCCACAAATATATTGAGGGAAGGCAAAGAAGAGGATTTGAAATCAAGGCAGAATTGCAGGAAACAGATTTCAGGAGGTAGATTCGAATCGCCTTTAAAGCACATGAAAAGCGGCAAAACGTTGACAATGATGCCCTTGGCCAAAAAGGGCGTATGCGTTTTTTCCTGAATATATTCAGGAAAAAACGCATACGCCCTTTTTGGCCAACCAAGCAACCTGGAAAGGCAAATCAGCGCTACAAAGAAGTCTCACTTCCCATCGGTCAAAAGGGCCATGCTGAAAAAAGTGTCAAAACCAGAAATGCAGGACAGGCCATGGAGAAATGGGAGCCTTGCTACACTGATGGGCGGGATGTAAATTGCCAACAGCCACTCTGGAGAAGTGTACGGTGTGTCCTGAAACATCTAAAAAACACAGCTTAGAGAGCATAGGGCACTTCCACGCATGGGGGGATAAAGTGGGAAAATTGAAAATCAGCAAGACACAAGCACCCCAAAGTTTAGGGCTGCTCTGTTGACAAGGACCTCCACTTCATTCCACCTTAAATATCCCAGGAAAGCGAAAAATGGATCAAAAAGTTGTGGTCCTTATGTACAATGGAATAACACTCAGCCATGAAATCAATGTCATAAGGCTAGTAATAGCATGATGAGTGGATTTAGGTAAGACGATTCTAAGTGAAATAAGTCACACAGAAAAGGACACTTCTCATAAGGTGTCACTTATAGAGGGAATGTAAAAACCGTTACACTTGAACTGAATTACAAAACAGAACAGAGTCACACATGCAGAAAACACACTATGGCTGCTTAACGGGAAAGGTGAGGTGGGGTGATACATAAAACAAGAGTTTCAAATTAGCTCAGATACCGTTCCATAAACCCAATATGTAATAGACAAGACCTACTCCTTGCTCAGAGAACTGGACTCCACACGCCCGATTCACCGCACAAGAATATATCTGACTAGTAATAATCTTAAAACCTATGTATTGATATCTCTCTGTTAGTGTGTCAAGTGGGTGTAAAGCGGCATAAACACAGCCGTGAAAAGCAGCTAAACCCCATTATAAAAATAAATTACTTTTAAAAACCCATGAAACAAAGACAGGGAAAGAGAGAGAAATTCTTACACAATTCGTTCAGGGGCTGTGATGCAACCTGGATTGACCATATCTAGACCCACAGCTGGATGAGACATAAGGGTGGACACTCTTGGGCCTGAGAGGTTTGGTGAGGTTGGGTGAGCAAACGCAGACCCTTTAAAGTAATACTGCGTGCTACCCATCGCATGGGTCCCAAATCTCCAGGTTCAAGGGCATCTTCCTACATCGAAAACATGCATGAGAAACCCAGAAGATGGTACACCGTGTGATGGGGAAAGGTTTGTAAAACGCACCTCATTTCTCATCTCCTTGTGCTCGGGTTCGCCATTCCAGCCACTTTACTAGCAATCTCCCTACTTGGAGCATCAGCACCTTTAACCTCCTGTTCCGTACAGGTTGCAATTTGTCCTGAGGATGAACGGGAAGACGGGGAACCAATGAGAGACTAGCTCTTGGTGTTGGGACAGGCACAGGTCACTCTATTTTCCCATCAGGAAGAAGAATTAACCACAGGCTCAGCCTGCCCCCCGGAACCAGAACAGGGCCTGAAGCCATCCTGCGCTTTTGCGGCCAGCTCCCAAAAAAGCGACTTGTAAAATGGATCTTCAGGGCACTGCAATTCACAAACCTGCAGAGTTATAAATGATAACTCTCGTCCACAAATATATTGAGGGAAGGCAAAGAAGAGGATTTGAAATCAAGGCAGAATTGCAAGAAACAGATTTCAGGAGGTAGATTCGAATCGCCTTTAAAGCACATGAAAAGCGGCAAAACGTTGACAATGATGCCCTTGGCCAAAAAGGGCGTATGCGTTTTTTCCTGAATATATTCAGGAAAAAACGCATACGCCCTTTTTGGCCAACCAAGCAACCTGGAAAGGCAAATCAGCGCTACAAAGAAGTCTCACTTCCCATCGGTCAAAAGGGCCATGCTGAAAAAAGTGTCAAAACCAGAAATGCAGGACAGGCCATGGAGAAATGGGAGCCTTGCTACACTGATGGGCGGGATGTAAATTGCCAACAGCCACTCTGGAGAAGTGTACGGTGTGTCCTGAAACATCTAAAAAACACAGCTTAGAGAGCATAGGGCACTTCCACACATGGGGGGATAAAGTGGGAAAATTGAAAATCAGCAAGACACAAGCACCCCAAAGTTTAGGGCTGCTCTGTTGACAAGGACCTCCACTTCATTCCACCTTAAATATCCCAGGAAAGCGAAAAATGGATCAAAAAGTTGTGGTCCTTATGTACAATGGAATAACACTCAGCCATGAAATCAATGTCATAAGGCTAGTAACAGCATGATGAGTGGATTTAGGTAAGACGATTCTAAGTGAAATAAGTCACACAGAAAAGGACACTTCTCATAAGGTGTCACTTATAGAGGGAATGTAAAAACCGTTACACTTGAACTGAATTACAAAACAGAACAGAGTCACACATGCAGAAAACACACTATGGCTGCTTAACGGGAAAGGTGAGGTGGGGTGATACATAAAACAAGAGTTTCAAATTAGCTCAGATACCGTTCCATAAACCCAATATGTAATAGACAAGACCTACTCCTTGCTCAGAGAACTGGACTCAACACGCCCGATTCACCGCACAAGAATATATCTGACTAGTAATAATCTTAAAACCTATGTATTGATATCTCTCTGTTAGTGTGTCAAGTGGGTGTAAAGCGGCATAAACACAGCCGTGAAAAGCAGCTAAACCCCATTATAAAAATAAATTACTTTTAAAAACCCATGAAACAAAGACAGGGAAAGAGAGAGAAATTCTTACACAATTCGTTCAGGGGCTGTGATGCAACCTGGATTGACCATATCTAGACCCACAGCTGGATGAGACATAAGGGTGGACACTCTTGGGGCTGAGAGGTTTGGTGAGGTTGGGTGAGCAAATGCAGACCCTTTAAAGTAATACTGCGTGCTACCCATCGCATGGGTCCCAAATCTCCAGGTTCAAGGGCATCTTCCTACATCGAAAACATGCATGAGAAACCCAGAAGATGGTACACCGTGTGATGGGGAAAGGTTTGTAAAACGCACCTCATTTCTCATCTCCTTGTGCTCGGGTTCGCCATTCCAGCCACTTTACTAGCAATCTCCCTACTTGGAGCATCAGCACCTTTAACCTCCTGTTCCGTACAGGTTGCAATTTCTCCTGAGGATGAACGGGAAGACGGGGAACCAATGAGAGACTAGCTCTTGGTGTTGGGACAGGCACAGGTCACTCTATTTTCCCATCAGGAAAAAGAATTAACCACAGGCTCAGCCTGCCCCCCGGAATCAGAACAGGGCCTGAAGCCATCCTGCGCTTTTGCGGCCAGCTCCCAAAAACGCGACTTGTAAAATGGAGCTTCAGGGCACTGCAATTCACAAACCTGCAGAGTTATAAATGATAACTCTCGTCCACAAATATATTGAGGGAAGGCAAAGAAGAGGATTTGAAATCAAGGCAGAATTGCAGGAAACAGATTTCAGGAGGTAGATTCGAATCGCCTTTAAAGCACATGAAAAGCGGCAAGACGTTGACAATGATGCCCTTGGCCAAAAAGGGCGTATGCGTTTTTTCCTGAATATATTCAGGAAAAAACGCATACGCCCTTTTTGGCCAAGCAAGCAACCTGGAAAGGCAAATCAGCGCTACAAAGAAGTCTCGCTTCCCATCGGTCAAAAGGGCCATGCTGAAAAAAGTGTCAAAACCAGAAATGCAGGACAGGCCATGGAGAAATGGGAGCCTTGCTACACTGATGGGCGGGATGTAAATTGCCAACAGCCACTCTGGAGAAGTGTACGGTGTGTCCTGAAACATCTAAAAAACACAGCTTAGAGAGCATAGGGCACTTCCACGCATGGGGGGATAAAGTGGGAAAATTGAAAATCAGCAAGACACAAGCACCCCAAAGTTTAGGGCTGCTCTGTTGACAAGGACCTCCACTTCATTCCACCTTAAATATCCCAGGAAAGCGAAAAATGGATCAAAAAGTTGTGGTCCTTATGTACAATGGAATAACACTCAGCCATGAAATCAATGTCATAAGGCTAGTAACAGCATGATGAGTGGATTTAGGTAAGACGATTCTAAGTGAAATAAGTCACACAGAAAAGGACACTTCTCATAAGGTGTCACTTATAGAGGGAATGTAAAAACCGTTACACTTGAACTGAATTACAAAACAGAACAGAGTCACACATGCAGAAAACACACTATGGCTGCTTAACGGGAAAGGTGAGGTGGGGTGATACATAAAACAAGAGTTTCAAATTAGCTCAGATACCGTTCCATAAACCCAATATGTAATAGACAAGACCTACTCCTTGCTCAGAGAACTGGACTCAACACGCCCGATTCACCGCACAAGAATATATCTGACTAGTAATAATCTTAAAACCTATGTATTGATATCTCTCTGTTAGTGTGTCAAGTGGGTGTAAAGCGGCATAAACACAGCCGTGAAAAGCAGCTAAACCCCATTATAAAAATAAATTACTTTTAAAAACCCATGAAACAAAGACAGGGAAAGAGAGAGAAATTCTTACACAATTCGTTCAGGGGCTGTGATGCAACCTGGATTGACCATATCTAGACCCACAGCTGGATGAGACATAAGGGTGGACACTCTTGGGGCTGAGAGGTTTGGTGAGGTTGGGTGAGCAAATGCAGACCCTTTAAAGTAATACTGCGTGCTACCCATCGCATGGGTCCCAAATCTCCAGGTTCAAGGGCATCTTCCTACATCGAAAACATGCATGAGAAACCCAGAAGATGGTACACCGTGTGATGGGGAAAGGTTTGTAAAACGCACCTCATTTCTCATCTCCTTGTGCTCGGGTTCGCCATTCCAGCCACTTTACTAGCAATCTCCCTACTTGGAGCATCAGCACCTTTAACCTCCTGTTCCGTACAGGTTGCAATTTCTCCTGAGGATGAACGGGAAGACGGGGAACCAATGAGAGACTAGCTCTTGGTGTTGGGACAGGCACAGGTCACTCTATTTTCCCATCAGGAAAAAGAATTAACCACAGGCTCAGCCTGCCCCCCGGAATCAGAACAGGGCCTGAAGCCATCCTGCGCTTTTGCGGCCAGCTCCCAAAAACGCGACTTGTAAAATGGAGCTTCAGGGCACTGCAATTCACAAACCTGCAGAGTTATAAATGATAACTCTCGTCCACAAATATATTGAGGGAAGGCAAAGAAGAGGATTTGAAATCAAGGCAGAATTGCAGGAAACAGATTTCAGGAGGTAGATTCGAATCGCCTTTAAAGCACATGAAAAGCGGCAAGACGTTGACAATGATGCCCTTGGCCAAAAAGGGCGTATGCGTTTTTTCCTGAATATATTCAGGAAAAAACGCATACGCCCTTTTTGGCCAAGCAAGCAACCTGGAAAGGCAAATCAGCGCTACAAAGAAGTCTCGCTTCCCATCGGTCAAAAGGGCCATGCTGAAAAAAGTGTCAAAACCAGAAATGCAGGACAGGCCATGGAGAAATGGGAGCCTTGCTACACTGATGGGCGGGATGTAAATTGCCAACAGCCACTCTGGAGAAGTGTACGGTGTGTCCTGAAACATCTAAAAAACACAGCTTAGAGAGCATAGGGCACTTCCACGCATGGGGGGATAAAGTGGGAAAATTGAAAATCAGCAAGACACAAGCACCCCAAAGTTTAGGGCTGCTCTGTTGACAAGGACCTCCACTTCATTCCACCTTAAATATCCCAGGAAAGCGAAAAATGGATCAAAAAGTTGTGGTCCTTATGTACAATGGAATAACACTCAGCCATGAAATCAATGTCATAAGGCTAGTAACAGCATGATGAGTGGATTTAGGTAAGACGATTCTAAGTGAAATAAGTCACACAGAAAAGGACACTTCTCATAAGGTGTCACTTATAGAGGGAATGTAAAAACCGTTACACTTGAACTGAATTACAAAACAGAACAGAGTCACACATGCAGAAAACACACTATGGCTGCTTAACGGGAAAGGTGAGGTGGGGTGATACATAAAACAAGAGTTTCAAATTAGCTCAGATACCGTTCCATAAACCCAATATGTAATAGACAAGACCTACTCCTTGCTCAGAGAACTGGACTCAACACGCCCGATTCACCGCACAAGAATATATCTGACTAGTAATAATCTTAAAACCTATGTATTGATATCTCTCTGTTAGTGTGTCAAGTGGGTGTAAAGCGGCATAAACACAGCCGTGAAAAGCAGCTAAACCCCATTATAAAAATAAATTACTTTTAAAAACCCATGAAACAAAGACAGGGAAAGAGAGAGAAATTCTTACACAATTCGTTCAGGGGCTGTGATGCAACCTGGATTGACCATATCTAGACCCACAGCTGGATGAGACATAAGGGTGGACACTCTTGGGCCTGAGAGGTTTGGTGAGGTTGGGTGAGCAAACGCAGACCCTTTAAAGTAATACTGCGTGCTACCCATCGCATGGGTCCCAAATCTCCAGGTTCAAGGGCATCTTCCTACATCGAAAACATGCATGAGAAACCCAGAAGATGGTACACCGTGTGATGGGGAAAGGTTTGTAAAACGCACCTCATTTCTCATCTCCTTGTGCTCGGGTTCGCCATTCCAGCCACTTTACTAGCAATCTCCCTACTTGGAGCATCAGCACCTTTAACCTCCTGTTCCGTATAGGTTGCAATTTCTCCTGAGGATGAACGGGAAGACGGGGAACCAATGAGAGACTAGCTCTTGGTGTTGGGACAGGCACAGGTCACTCTATTTTCCCATCAGGAAGAAGAATTAACCACAGGCTCAGCCTGCCCCCCGGAACCAGAACAGGGCCTGAAGCCATCCTGTGCTTTTGCGGCCAGCTCCCAAAAAAGCGACTTGTAAAATGGAGCTTCAGGGCACTGCAATTCACAAACCTGCAGAGTTATAAATGATAACTCTCGTCCACAAATATATTGAGGGAAGGCAAAGAAGAGGATTTGAAATCAAGGCAGAATTGCAAGAAACAGATTTCAGGAGGTAGATTCGAATCGCCTTTAAAGCACATGAAAAGCGGCAAAACGTTGACAATGATGCCCTTGGCCAAAAAGGGCGTATGCGTTTTTTCCTGAATATATTCAGGAAAAAACGCATACGCCCTTTTTGGCCAACCAAGCAACCTGGAAAGGCAAATCAGCGCTACAAAGAAGTCTCGCTTCCCATCGGTCAAAAGGGCCATGCTGAAAAAAGTGTCAAAACCAGAAATGCAGGACAGGCCATGGAGAAATGGGAGCCTTGCTACACTGATGGGCGGGATGTAAATTGCCAACAGCCACTCTGGAGAAGTGTACGGTGTGTCCTGAAACATCTAAAAAACACAGCTTAGAGAGCATAGGGCACTTCCACGCATGGGGGGATAAAGTGGGAAAATTGAAAATCAGCAAGACACAAGCACCCCAAAGTTTAGGGCTGCTCTGTTGACAAGGACCTCCACTTCATTCCACCTTAAATATCCCAGGAAAGCGAAAAATGGATCAAAAAGTTGTGGTCCTTATGTACAATGGAATAACACTCAGCCATGAAATCAATGTCATAAGGCTAGTAACAGCATGATGAGTGGATTTAGGTACGACGATTCTAAGTGAAATAAGTCACACAGAAAAGGACACTTCTCATAAGGTGTCACTTATAGAGGGAATGTAAAAACCGTTACACTTGAACTGAATTACAAAACAGAACAGAGTCACACATGCAGAAAACACACTATGGCTGCTTAACGGGAAAGGTGAGGTGGGGTGATACATAAAACAAGAGTTTCAAATTAGCTCAGATACCGTTCCATAAACCCAATATGTAATAGACAAGACCTACTCCTTGCTCAGAGAACTGGACTCAACACGCCCGATTCACCGCACAAGAATATATCTGACTAGTAATAATCTTAAAACCTATGTATTGATATCTCTCTGTTAGTGTGTCAAGTGGGTGTAAAGCGGCATATACAGAGCCGTGAAAAGCAGCTAAACCCCATTATAAAAATAAATTACTTTTAAAAACCCATGAAACAAAGACAGGGAAAGAGAGAGAAATTCTTACACAATTCGTTCAGGGGCTGTGATGCAACCTGGATTGACCATATCTAGACCCACAGCTGGATGAGACATAAGGGTGGACACTCTTGGGCCTGAGAGGTTTGGTGAGGTTGGGTGAGCAAACGCAGACCCTTTAAAGTAATACTGCGTGCTACACATCGCATGGGTCCCAAATCTCCAGGTTCAAGGGCATCTTCCTACATCGAAAACATGCATGAGAAACCCAGAAGATGGTACACCGTGTGATGGGGAAAGGTTTGTAAAACGCACCTCATTTCTCATCTCCTTGTGCTCGGGTTCGCCATTCCAGCCACTTTACTAGCAATCTCCCTACTTGGAGCATCAGCACCTTTAACCTCCTGTTCCGTACAGGTTGCAATTTGTCCTGAGGATGAACGGGAAGACGGGGAACCAATGAGAGACTAGCTCTTGGTGTTGGGACAGGCACAGGTCACTCTATTTTCCCATCAGGAAGAAGAATTAACCACAGGCTCAGCCTGCCCCCCGGAACCAGAACAGGGCCTGAAGCCATCCTGCGCTTTTGCGGCCAGCTCCCAAAAAAGCGACTTGTAAAATGGAGCTTCAGGGCACTGCAATTCACAAACCTGCAGAGTTATAAATGATAACTCTCGTCCACAAATATATTGAGGGAAGGCAAAGAAGAGGATTTGAAATCAAGGCAGAATTGCAGGAAACAGATTTCAGGAGGTAGATTCGAATCGCCTTTAAAGCACATGAAAAGCGGCAAAACGTTGACAATGATGCCCTTGGCCAAAAAGGGCGTATGCGTTTTTTCCTGAATATATTCAGGAAAAAACGCATACGCCCTTTTAGGCCAACCAAGCAACCTGGAAAGGCAAATCAACGCTACAAAGATGTCTCGCTTCCCATCGGTCAAAAGGGCCATGCTGAAAAAAGTGTCAAAACCAGAAATGCAGGACAGGCCATGGAGAAATGGGAGCCTTGCTACACTGATGGGTGGGATGTAAATTGCCAACAGCCACTCTGGAGAAGTGTACGGTGTGTCCTGAAACATCTAAGAAACACAGCTTAGAGAGCATAGGGCACTTCCACGCATGGGGGGATAAAGTGGGAAAATTGAAAATCAGCAAGACACAAGCACCCCAAAGTTTAGGGCTGCTCTGTTGACAAGGACCTCCACTTCATTCCACCTTAAATATCCCAGGAAAGCGAAAAATGGATCAAAAAGTTGTGGTCCTTATGTACAATGGAATAACACTCAGCCATGAAATCAATGTCATAAGGCTAGTAGCAGCATGATGAGTGGATTTAGGTAAGACGATTCTAAGTGAAATAAGTCACACAGAAAAGGACACTTCTCATAAGGTGTCACTTATAGAGGGAATGTAAAAACCGTTACACTTGAACTGAATTACAAAACAGAACAGAGTCACACATGCAGAAAACACACTATGGCTGCTTAACGGGAAAGGTGAGGTGGGGTGATACATAAAACAAGAGTTTCAAATTTGCTCAGATACCGTTCCATAAACCCAATATGTAATAGACAAGACCTACTCCTTGCTCAGAGAACTGGACTCAACACGCCCGATTCACCGCACAAGAATATATCTGACTAGTAATAATCTTAAAACCTATGTATTGATATCTCTCTGTTAGTGTGTCAAGTGGGTGTAAAGCGGCATAAACACAGCCGTGAAAAGCAGCTAAACCCCATTATAAAAATAAATTACTTTTAAAAACCCATGAAACAAAGACAGGGAAAGAGAGAGAAATTCTTACACAATTCGTTCAGGGGCTGTGATGCAACCTGGATTGACCATATCTAGACCCACAGCTGGATGAGACATAAGGGTGGACACTCTTGGGGCTGAGAGGTTTGGTGAGGTTGGGTGAGCAAACGCAGACCCTTTAAAGTAATACTGCGTGCTACCCATCGCATGGGTCCCAAATCTCCAGGTTCAAGGGCATCTTCCTACATCGAAAACATGCATGAGAAACCCAGAAGATGGTACACCGTGTGATGGGGAAAGGTTTGTAAAACGCAACTCATTTCTCATCTCCTTGTGCTCGGGTTCGCCATTCCAGCCACTTTACTAGCAATCTCCCTACTTGGAGCATCAGCACCTTTAACCTCCTGTTCCGTACAGGTTGCAATTTGTCCTGAGGATGAACGGGAAGACGGGGAACCAATGAGAGACTAGCTCTTGGTGTTGGGACAGGCACAGGTCACTCTATTTTCCCATCAGGAAGAAGAATTAACCACAGGCTCAGCCTGCCCCCCGGAACCAGAACAGGGCCTGAAGCCATCCTGCGCTTTTGCGGCCAGCTCCCAAAAATGCGACTTGTAAAATGGAGCTTCAGTGCACTGCAATTCACAAACCTGCAGAGTTATAAATGATAACTCTCGTCCACAAATATATTGAGGGAAGGCAAAGAAGAGGATTTGAAATCAAGGCAGAATTGCAGGAAACAGATTTCAGGAGGTAGATTCGAATCGCCTTTAAAGCACATGAAAAGCGGCAAAACGTTGACAATGATGCCCTTGGCCAAAAAGGGCGTATGCGTTTTTTCCTGAATATATTCAGGAAAAAACGCATACGCCCTTTTTGGCCAACCAAGCAACCTGGAAAGGCAAATCAGCGCTACAAAGAAGTCTCGCTTCCCATCGGTCAAAAGGGCCATGCTGAAAAAAGTGTCAAAACCAGAAATGCAGGACAGGCCATGGAGAAATGGGAGCCTTGCTACACTGATGGGCGGGATGTAAATTGCCAACAGCCACTCTGGAGAAGTGTACGGTGTGTCCTGAAACATCTAAGAAACACAGCTTAGAGAGCATAGGGCACTTCCACGCATGGGGGGATAAAGTGGGAAAATTGAAAATCAGCAAGACACAAGCACCCCAAAGTTTAGGGCTGCTCTGTTGACAAGGACCTCCACTTCATTCCACCTTAAATATCCCAGGAAAGCGAAAAATGGATCAAAAAGTTGTGGTCCTTATGTACAATGGAATAACACTCAGCCATGAAATCAATGTCATAAGGCTAGTAGCAGCATGATGAGTGGATTTAGGTAAGACGATTCTAAGTGAAATAAGTCACACAGAAAAGGACACTTCTCATAAGGTGTCACTTATAGAGGGAATGTAAAAACCGTTACACTTGAACTGAATTACAAAACAGAACAGAGTCACACATGCAGAAAACACACTATGGCTGCTTAACGGGAAAGGTGAGGTGGGGTGATACATAAAACAAGAGTTTCAAATTAGCTCAGATACCGTTCCGTAAACCCAATATGTAATAGACAAGACCTACTCCTTGCTCAGAGAACTGGACTCAACACGCCCGATTCACCGCACAAGAATATATCTGACTAGTAATAATCTTAAAACCTATGTATTGATATCTCTCTGTTAGTGTGTCAAGTGGGTGTAAAGCGGCATAAACAGAGCCGTGAAAAGCAGCTAAACCCCATTATAAAAATAAATTACTTTTAAAAACCCATGAAACAAAGACAGGGAAAGAGAGAGAAATTCTTACACAATTCGTTCAGGGGCTGTGATGCAACCTGGATTGACCATATCTAGACCCACCGCTGGATGAGACATAAGGGTGGACACTCTTGGGGCTGAGAGGTTTGGTGAGGTTGGGTGAGCAAACGCAGACCCTTTAAAGTAATACTGCGTGCTACCCATCGCATGGGTCCCAAATCTCCAGGTTCAAGGGCATCTTCCTACATCGAAAACATGCATGAGAAACCCAGAAGATGGTACACCGTGTGATGGGGAAAGGTTTGTAAAACGCACCTCATTTCTCATCTCCTTGTGCTCGGGTTCGCCATTCCAGCCACTTTACTAGCAATCTCCCTACTTGGAGCATCAGCACCTTTAACCTCCTGTTCCGTACAGGTTGCAATTTGTCCTGAGGATGAACGGGAAGACGGGGAACCAATGAGAGACTAGCTCTTGGTGTTGGGACAGGCACAGGTCACTCTATTTTCCCATCAGGAAGAAGAATTAACCACAGGCTCAGCCTGCCCCCCGGAACCAGAACAGGGCCTGAAGCCATCCTGCGCTTTTGCGGCCAGCTCCCAAAAAAGCGACTTGTAAAATGGAGCTTCAGGGCACTGCAATTCACAAACCTGCAGAGTTATAAATGATAACTCTCGTCCACAAATATATTGAGGGAAGGCAAAGAAGAGGATTTGAAATCAAGGCAGAATTGCAGGAAACAGATTTCAGGAGGTAGATTCGAATCGCCTTTAAAGCACATGAAAAGCGGCAAAACGTTGACAATGATGCCCTTGGCCAAAAAGGGCGTATGCGTTTTTTCCTGAATATATTCAGGAAAAAACGCATACGCCCTTTTTGGCCAACCAAGCAACCTGGAAAGGCAAATCAGCGCTACAAAGAAGTCTCACTTCCCATCGGTCAAAAGGGCCATGCTGAAAAAAGTGTCAAAACCAGAAATGCAGGACAGGCCATGGAGAAATGGGAGCCTTGCTACACTGATGGGCGGGATGTAAATTGCCAACAGCCACTCTGGAGAAGTGTACGGTGTGTCCTGAAACATCTAAAAAACACAGCTTAGAGAGCATAGGGCACTTCCACGCATGGGGGGATAAAGTGGGAAAATTGAAAATCAGCAAGACACAAGCACCCCAAAGTTTAGGGCTGCTCTGTTGACAAGGACCTCCACTTCATTCCACCTTAAATATCCCAGGAAAGCGAAAAATGGATCAAAAAGTTGTGGTCCTTATGTACAATGGAATAACACTCAGCCATGAAATCAATGTCATAAGGCTAGTAATAGCATGATGAGTGGATTTAGGTAAGACGATTCTAAGTGAAATAAGTCACACAGAAAAGGACACTTCTCATAAGGTGTCACTTATAGAGGGAATGTAAAAACCGTTACACTTGAACTGAATTACAAAACAGAACAGAGTCACACATGCAGAAAACACACTATGGCTGCTTAACGGGAAAGGTGAGGTGGGGTGATACATAAAACAAGAGTTTCAAATTAGCTCAGATACCGTTCCATAAACCCAATATGTAATAGACAAGACCTACTCCTTGCTCAGAGAACTGGACTCCACACGCCCGATTCACCGCACAAGAATATATCTGACTAGTAATAATCTTAAAACCTATGTATTGATATCTCTCTGTTAGTGTGTCAAGTGGGTGTAAAGCGGCATAAACACAGCCGTGAAAAGCAGCTAAACCCCATTATAAAAATAAATTACTCTTAAAATCCCATGAAACAAAGACAGGGAAAGAGAGAGAAATTCTTACACAATTCGTTCAGGGGCTGTGATGCAACCTGGATTGACCATATCTAGACCCACAGCTGGATGAGACATAAGGGTGGACACTCTTGGGCCTGAGAGGTTTGGTGAGGTTGGGTGAGCAAACGCAGACCCTTTAAAGTAATACTGCGTGCTACCCATCGCATGGGTCCCAAATCTCCAGGTTCAAGGGCATCTTCCTACATCGAAAACATGCATGAGAAACCCAGAAGATGGTACACCGTGTGATGGGGAAAGGTTTGTAAAACGCACCTCATTTCTCATCTCCTTGTGCTCGGGTTCGCCATTCCAGCCACTTTACTAGCAATCTCCCTACTTGGAGCATCAGCACCTTTAACCTCCTGTTCCGTACAGGTTGCAATTTGTCCTGAGGATGAACGGGAAGACGGGGAACCAATGAGAGACTAGCTCTTGGTGTTGGGACAGGCACAGGTCACTCTATTTTCCCATCAGGAAGAAGAATTAACCACAGGCTCAGCCTGCCCCCCGGAACCAGAACAGGGCCTGAAGCCATCCTGCGCTTTTGCGGCCAGCTCCCAAAAAAGCGACTTGTAAAATGGATCTTCAGGGCACTGCAATTCACAAACCTGCAGAGTTATAAATGATAACTCTCGTCCACAAATATATTGAGGGAAGGCAAAGAAGAGGATTTGAAATCAAGGCAGAATTGCAAGAAACAGATTTCAGGAGGTAGATTCGAATCGCCTTTAAAGCACATGAAAAGCGGCAAAACGTTGACAATGATGCCCTTGGCCAAAAAGGGCGTATGCGTTTTTTCCTGAATATATTCAGGAAAAAACGCATACGCCCTTTTTGGCCAACCAAGCAACCTGGAAAGGCAAATCAGCGCTACAAAGAAGTCTCACTTCCCATCGGTCAAAAGGGCCATGCTGAAAAAAGTGTCAAAACCAGAAATGCAGGACAGGCCATGGAGAAATGGGAGCCTTGCTACACTGATGGGCGGGATGTAAATTGCCAACAGCCACTCTGGAGAAGTGTACGGTGTGTCCTGAAACATCTAAAAAACACAGCTTAGAGAGCATAGGGCACTTCCACGCATGGGGGGATAAAGTGGGAAAATTGAAAATCAGCAAGACACAAGCACCCCAAAGTTTAGGGCTGCTCTGTTGACAAGGACCTCCACTTCATTCCACCTTAAATATCCCAGGAAAGCGAAAAATGGATCAAAAAGTTGTGGTCCTTATGTACAATGGAATAACACTCAGCCATGAAATCAATGTCATAAGGCTAGTAACAGCATGATGAGTGGATTTAGGTAAGACGATTCTAAGTGAAATAAGTCACACAGAAAAGGACACTTCTCATAAGGTGTCACTTATAGAGGGAATGTAAAAACCGTTACACTTGAACTGAATTACAAAACAGAACAGAGTCACACATGCAGAAAACACACTATGGCTGCTTAACGGGAAAGGTGAGGTGGGGTGATACATAAAACAAGAGTTTCAAATTAGCTCAGATACCGTTCCATAAACCCAATATGTAATAGACAAGACCTACTCCTTGCTCAGAGAACTGGACTCAACACGCCCGATTCACCGCACAAGAATATATCTGACTAGTAATAATCTTAAAACCTATGTATTGATATCTCTCTGTTAGTGTGTCAAGTGGGTGTAAAGCGGCATAAACACAGCCGTGAAAAGCAGCTAAACCCCATTATAAAAATAAATTACTTTTAAAAACCCATGAAACAAAGACAGGGAAAGAGAGAGAAATTCTTACACAATTCGTTCAGGGGCTGTGATGCAACCTGGATTGACCATATCTAGACCCACAGCTGGATGAGACATAAGGGTGGACACTCTTGGGCCTGAGAGGTTTGGTGAGGTTGGGTGAGCAAACGCAGACCCTTTAAAGTAATACTGCGTGCTACCCATCGCATGGGTCCCAAATCTCCAGGTTCAAGGGCATCTTCCTACATCGAAAACATGCATGAGAAACCCAGAAGATGGTACACCGTGTGATGGGGAAAGGTTTGTAAAACGCACCTCATTTCTCATCTCCTTGTGCTCGGGTTCGCCATTCCAGCCACTTTACTAGCAATCTCCCTACTTGGAGCATCAGCACCTTTAACCTCCTGTTCCGTACAGGTTGCAATTTGTCCTGAGGATGAACGGGAAGACGGGGAACCAATGAGAGACTAGCTCTTGGTGTAGGGACAGGCACAGGTCACTCTATTTTCCCATCAGGAAGAAGAATTAACCACAGGCTCAGCCTGCCCCCCGGAACCAGAACAGGGCCTGAAGCCATCCTGCGCTTTTGCGGCCAGCTCCCAAGAAAGCGACTTGTAAAATGGAGCTTCAGGGCACTGCAATTCACAAACCTGCAGAGTTATAAATGATAACTCTCGTCCACAAATATATTGAGGGAAGGCAAAGAAGAGGATTTGAAATCAAGGCAGAATTGCGGGAAACAGATTTCAGGAGGTAGATTCGAATCGCCTTTAAAGCACATGAAAAGCGGCAAAACGTTGACAATGATGCCCTTGGCCAAAAAGGGCGTATGCGTTTTTTCCTGAATATATTCAGGAAAAAACGCATACGCCCTTTTTGGCCAACCAAGCAACCTGGAAAGGCAAATCAGCGCTACAAAGAAGTCTCGCTTCCCATCGGTCAAAAGGGCCATGCTGAAAAAAGTGTCAAAACCAGAAATGCAGGACAGGCCATGGAGAAATGGGAGCCTTGCTACACTGATGGGTGGGATGTAAATTGCCAACAGCCACTCTGGAGAAGTGTACGGTGTGTCCTGAAACATCTAAAAAACACAGCTTAGAGAGCATAGGGCACTTCCACGCATGGGGGGATAAAGTGGGAAAATTGAAAATCAGCAAGACACAAGCACCCCAAAGTTTAGGGCTGCTCTGTTGACAAGGACCTCCACTTCATTCCACCTTAAATATCCCAGGAAAGCGAAAAATGGATCAAAAAGTTGTGGTCCTTATGTACAATGGAATAACACTCAGCCATGAAATCAATGTCATAAGGCTAGTAACAGCATGATGAGTGGATTTAGGTAAGACGATTCTAAGTGAAATAAGTCACACAGAAAAGGACACTTCTCATAAGGTGTCACTTATAGAGGGAATGTAAAAACCGTTACACTTGAACTGAATTACAAAACAGAACAGAGTCACACATGCAGAAAACACACTATGGCTGCTTAACGGGAAAGGTGAGGTGGGGTGATACATAAAACAAGAGTTTCAAATTAGCTCAGATACCGTTCCGTAAAACCAATATGTAATACACAAGACCTACTCCTTGCTCAGAGAACTGGACTCAACACGCCCGATTCACCGCACAAGAATATATCTGACTAGTAATAATCTTAAAACCTATGTATTGATATCTCTCTGTTAGTGTGTCAAGTGGGTGTAAAGCGGCATAAACAGAGCCGTGAAAAGCAGCTAAACCCCATTATAAAAATAAATTACTTTTAAAAACCCATGAAACAAAGACAGGGAAAGAGAGAGAAATTCTTACACAATTCGTTCAGGGGCTGTGATGCAACCTGGATTGACCATATCTAGACCCACAGCTGGATGAGACATAAGGGTGGACACTCTTGGGCCTGAGAGGTTTGGTGAGGTTGGGTGAGCAAACGCAGACCCTTTAAAGTAATACTGCGTGCTACACATCGCATGGGTCCCAAATCTCCAGGTTCAAGGGCATCTTCCTACATCGAAAACATGCATGAGAAACCCAGAAGATGGTACACCGTGTGATGGGGAAAGGTTTGTAAAACGCACCTCATTTCTCATCTCCTTGTGCTCGGGTTCGCCATTCCAGCCACTTTACTAGCAATCTCCCTACTTGGAGCATCAGCACCTTTAACCTCCTGTTCCGTACAGGTTGCAATTTGTCCTGAGGATGAACGGGAAGACGGGGAACCAATGAGAGACTAGCTCTTGGTGTTGGGACAGGCACAGGTCACTCTATTTTCCCATCAGGAAGAAGAATTAACCACAGGCTCAGCCTGCCCCCCGGAACCAGAACAGGGCCTGAAGCCATCCTGCGCTTTTGCGGCCAGCTCCCAAAAAAGCGACTTGTAAAATGGAGCTTCAGGGCACTGCAATTCACAAACCTGCAGAGTTATAAATGATAACTCTCGTCCACAAATATATTGAGGTAAGGCAAAGAAGAGGATTTGAAATCAAGGCAGAATTGCAGGAAACAGATTTCAGGAGGTAGATTCGAATCGCCTTTAAAGCACATGAAAAGCGGCAAAACGTTGACAATGATGCCCTTGGCCAAAAAGGGCGTATGCGGTTTTTCCTGAATATATTCAGGAAAAAACGCATACGCCCTTTTAGGCCAACCAAGCAACCTGGAAAGGCAAATCAACGCTACAAAGATGTCTCGCTTCCCATCGGTCAAAAGGGCCATGCTGAAAAAAGTGTCAAAACCAGAAATGCAGGACAGGCCATGGAGAAATGGGAGCCTTGCTACACTGATGGGTGGGATGTAAATTGCCAACAGCCACTCTGGAGAAGTGTACGGTGTGTCCTGAAACATCTAAGAAACACAGCTTAGAGAGCATAGGGCACTTCCACGCATGGGGGGATAAAGTGGGAAAATTGAAAATCAGCAAGACACAAGCACCCCAAAGTTTAGGGCTGCTCTGTTGACAAGGACCTCCACTTCATTCCACCTTAAATATCCCAGGAAAGCGAAAAATGGATCAAAAAGTTGTGGTCCTTATGTACAATGGAATAACACTCAGCCATGAAATCAATGTCATAAGGCTAGTAGCAGTATGATGAGTGGATTTAGGTAAGACGATTCTAAGTGAAATAAGTCACACAGAAAAGGACACTTCTCATAAGGTGTCACTTATAGAGGGAATGTAAAAACCGTTACACTTGAACTGAATTACAAAACAGAACAGAGTCACACATGCAGAAAACACACTATGGTTGCTTAACGGGAAAGGTGAGGTGGGGTGATACATAAAACAAGAGTTTCAAATTAGCTCAGATACCGTTCCATAAACCCAATATGTAATAGACAAGACCTACTCCTTGCTCAGAGAACTGGACTCAACACGCCCGATTCACCGCACAAGAATATATCTGACTAGTAATAATCTTAAAACCTATGTATTGATATCTCTCTGTTAGTGTGTCAAGTGGGTGTAAAGCGGCATAAACACAGCCGTGAAAAGCAGCTAAACCCCATTATAAAAATAAATTACTTTTAAAAACCCATGAAACAAAGACAGGGAAAGAGAGAGAAATTCTTACACAATTCGTTCAGGGGCTGTGATGCAACCTGGATTGACCATATCTAGACCCACAGCTGGATGAGACATAAGGGTGGACACTCTTGGGGCTGAGAGGTTTGGTGAGGTTGGGTGAGCAAACGCAGACCCTTTAAAGTAATACTGCGTGCTACACATCGCATGGGTCCCAAATCTCCAGGTTCAAGGGCATCTTCCTACATCGAAAACATGCATGAGAAACCCAGAAGATGGTACACCGTGTGATGGGGAAAGGTTTGTAAAACGCACCTCATTTCTCATCTCCTTGTGCTCGGGTTCGCCATTCCAGCCACTTTACTAGCAATCTCCCTACTTGGAGCATCAGCACCTTTAACCTCCTGTTCCGTACAGGTTGCAATTTGTCCTGAGGATGAACGGGAAGACGGGGAACCAATGAGAGACTAGCTCTTGGTGTTGGGACAGGCACAGGTCACTCTATTTTCCCATCAGGAAGAAGAATTAACCACAGGCTCAGCCTGCCCCCCGGAACCAGAACAGGGCCTGAAGCCATCCTGCGCTTTTGCGGCCAGCTCCCAAAAACGCGACTTGTAAAATGGAGCTTCAGGGCACTGCAATTCACAAACCTGCAGAGTTATAAATGATAACTCTCGTCCACAAATATATTGAGGGAAGGCAAAGAAGAGGATTTGAAATCAAGGCAGAATTGCAGGAAACAGATTTCAGGAGGTAGATTCGAATCGCCTTTAAAGCACATGAAAAGCGGCAAAACGTTGACAATGATGCCCTTGGCCAAAAAGGGCGTATGCGTTTTTTCCTGAATATATTCAGGAAAAAACGCATACGCCCTTTTTGGCCAACCAAGCAACCTGGAAAGGCAAATCAGCGCTACAAAGAAGTCTCACTTCCCATCGGTCAAAAGGGCCATGCTGAAAAAAGTGTCAAAACCAGAAATGCAGGACAGGCCATGGGGAAATGGGAGCCTTGCTACACTGATGGGCGGGATGTAAATTGCCAACAGCCACTCTGGAGAAGTGTACGGTGTGTCCTGAAACATCTAAAAAACACAGCTTAGAGAGCATAGGGCACTTCCACGCATGGGGGGATAAAGTGGGAAAATTGAAAATCAGCAAGACACAAGCACCCCAAAGTTTAGGGCTGCTCTGTTGACAAGGACCTCCACTTCATTCCACCTTAAATATCCCAGGAAAGCGAAAAATGGATCAAAAAGTTGTGGTCCTTATGTACAATGGAATAACACTCAGCCATGAAATCAATGTCATAAGGCTAGTAACAGCATGATGAGTGGATTTAGGTAAGACGATTCTAAGTGAAATAAGTCACACAGAAAAGGACACTTCTCATAAGGTGTCACTTATAGAGGGAATGTAAAAACCGTTACACTTGAACTGAATTACAAAACAGAACAGAGTCACACATGCAGAAAACACACTATGGCTGCTTAACGGGAAAGGTGAGGTGGGGTGATACATAAAACAAGAGTTTCAAATTAGCTCAGATACCGTTCCATAAACCCAATATGTAATAGACAAGACCTACTCCTTGCTCAGAGAACTGGACTCAACACGCCCGATTCACCGCACAAGAATATATCTGACTAGTAATAATCTTAAAACCTATGTATTGATATCTCTCTGTTAGTGTGTCAAGTGGGTGTAAAGCGGCATAAACAGAGCCGTGAAAAGCAGCTAAACCCCATTATAAAAATAAATTACTTTTAAAAACCCATGAAACAAAGACAGGGAAAGAGAGAGAAATTCTTACACAATTCGTTCAGGGGCTGTGATGCAACCTGGATTGACCATATCTAGACCCACAGCTGGATGAGACATAAGGGTGGACACTCTTGGGCCTGAGAGGTTTGGTGAGGTTGGGTGAGCAAACGCAGACCCTTTAAAGTAATACTGCGTGCTACACATCGCATGGGTCCCAAATCTCCAGGTTCAAGGGCATCTTCCTACATCGAAAACATGCATGAGTAACCCAGAAGATGGTACACCGTGTGATGGGGAAAGGTTTGTAAAACGCACCTCATTTCTCATCTCCTTGTGCTCGGGTTCGCCATTCCAGCCACTTTACTAGCAATCTCCCTACTTGGAGCATCAGCACCTTTAACCTCCTGTTCCGTGCAGGTTGCAATTTGTCCTGAGGATGAACGGGAAGACGGGGAACCAATGAGAGACTAGCTCTTGGTGTTGGGACAGGCACAGGTCACTCTATTTTCCCATCAGGAAGAAGAATTAACCACAGGCTCAGCCTGCCCCCCGGAACCAGAACAGGGCCCGAAGCCATCCTGCGCTTTTGCGGCCAGCTCCCAAAAAAGCGACTTGTAAAATGGAGCTTCAGGGCACTGCAATTCACCAACCTGCAGAGTTATAAATGATAACTCTCGTCCACAAATATATTGAGGGAAGGCAAAGAAGAGGATTTGAAATCAAGGCAGAATTGCAGGAAACAGATTTCAGGAGGTAGATTCGAATCGCCTTTAAAGCACATGAAAAGCGGCAAAACGTTGACAATGATGCCCTTGGCCAAAAAGGGCGTATGCGTTTTTTCCTGAATATATTCAGGAAAAAACGCATACGCCCTTTTAGGCCAACCAAGCAACCTGGAAAGGCAAATCAATGCTACAAAGATGTCTCGCTTCCCATCGGTCAAAAGGGCCATGCTGAAAAAAGTGTCAAAACCAGAAATGCAGGACAGGCCATGGAGAAATGGGAGCCTTGCTACACTGATGGGTGGGATGTAAATTGCCAACAGCCACTCTGGAGAAGTGTACGGTGTGTCCTGAAACATCTAAGAAACACAGCTTAGAGAGCATAGGGCACTTCCACGCATGGGGGGATAAAGTGGGAAAATTGAAAATCAGCAAGACACAAGCACCCCAAAGTTTAGGGCTGCTCTGTTGACAAGGACCTCCACTTCATTCCACCTTAAATATCCCAGGAAAGCGAAAAATGGATCAAAAAGTTGTGGTCCTTATGTACAATGGAATAACACTCAGCCATGAAATCAATGTCATAAGGCTAGTAGCAGCATGATGAGTGGATTTAGGTAAGACGATTCTAAGTGAAATAAGTCACACAGAAAAGGACACTTCTCATAAGGTGTCACTTATAGAGGGAATGTAAAAACCGTTACACTTGAACTGAATTACAAAACAGAACAGAGTCACACATGCAGAAAACACACTATGGCTGCTTAACGGGAAAGGTGAGGTGGGGTGATACATAAAACAAGAGTTTCAAATTAGCTCAGATACCGTTCCATAAACCCAATATGTAATAGACAAGACCTACTCCTTGCTCAGAGAACTGGACTCAACACGCCCGATTCACCGCACAAGAATATATCTGACTAGTAATAATCTTAAAACCTATGTATTGATATCTCTCTGTTAGTGTGTCAAGTGGGTGTAAAGCGGCATAAACACAGCCGTGAAAAGCAGCTAAACCCCATTATAAAAATAAATTACTTTTAAAAACCCATGAAACAAAGACAGGGAAAGAGAGAGAAATTCTTACACAATTCGTTCAGGGGCTGTGATGCAACCTGGATTGACCATATCTAGACCCACAGCTGGATGAGACATAAGGGTGGACACTCTTGGGGCTGAGAGGTTTGGTGAGGTTGGGTGAGCAAACGCAGACCCTTTAAAGTAATACTGCGTGCTACCCATCGCATGGGTCCCAAATCTCCAGGTTCAAGGGCATCTTCCTACATCGAAAACATGCATGAGAAACCCAGAAGATGGTACACCGTGTGATGGGGAAAGGTTTGTAAAACGCAACTCATTTCTCATCTCCTTGTGCTCGGGTTCGCCATTCCAGCCACTTTACTAGCAATCTCCCTACTTGGAGCATCAGCACCTTTAACCTCCTGTTCCGTACAGGTTGCAATTTGTCCTGAGGATGAACGGGAAGACGGGGAACCAATGAGAGACTAGCTCTTGGTGTTGGGACAGGCACAGGTCACTCTATTTTCCCATCAGGAAGAAGAATTAACCACAGGCTCAGCCTGCCCCCCGGAACCAGAACAGGGCCTGAAGCCATCCTGCGCTTTTGCGGCCAGCTCCCAAAAATGCGACTTGTAAAATGGAGCTTCAGTGCACTGCAATTCACAAACCTGCAGAGTTATAAATGATAACTCTCGTCCACAAATATATTGAGGGAAGGCAAAGAAGAGGATTTGAAATCAAGGCAGAATTGCAGGAAACAGATTTCAGGAGGTAGATTCGAATCGCCTTTAAAGCACATGAAAAGCGGCAAAACGTTGACAATGATGCCCTTGGCCAAAAAGGGCGTATGCGTTTTTTCCTGAATATATTCAGGAAAAAACGCATACGCCCTTTTTGGCCAACCAAGCAACCTGGAAAGGCAAATCAGCGCTACAAAGAAGTCTCGCTTCCCATCGGTCAAAAGGGCCATGCTGAAAAAAGTGTCAAAACCAGAAATGCAGGACAGGCCATGGAGAAATGGGAGCCTTGCTACACTGATGGGCGGGATGTAAATTGCCAACAGCCACTCTGGAGAAGTGTACGGTGTGTCCTGAAACATCTAAGAAACACAGCTTAGAGAGCATAGGGCACTTCCACGCATGGGGGGATAAAGTGGGAAAATTGAAAATCAGCAAGACACAAGCACCCCAAAGTTTAGGGCTGCTCTGTTGACAAGGACCTCCACTTCATTCCACCTTAAATATCCCAGGAAAGCGAAAAATGGATCAAAAAGTTGTGGTCCTTATGTACAATGGAATAACACTCAGCCATGAAATCAATGTCATAAGGCTAGTAGCAGCATGATGAGTGGATTTAGGTAAGACGATTCTAAGTGAAATAAGTCACACAGAAAAGGACACTTCTCATAAGGTGTCACTTATAGAGGGAATGTAAAAACCGTTACACTTGAACTGAATTACAAAACAGAACAGAGTCACACATGCAGAAAACACACTATGGCTGCTTAACGGGAAAGGTGAGGTGGGGTGATACATAAAACAAGAGTTTCAAATTAGCTCAGATACCGTTCCGTAAACCCAATATGTAATAGACAAGACCTACTCCTTGCTCAGAGAACTGGACTCAACACGCCCGATTCACCGCACAAGAATATATCTGACTAGTAATAATCTTAAAACCTATGTATTGATATCTCTCTGTTAGTGTGTCAAGTGGGTGTAAAGCGGCATAAACAGAGCCGTGAAAAGCAGCTAAACCCCATTATAAAAATAAATTACTTTTAAAAACCCATGAAACAAAGACAGGGAAAGAGAGAGAAATTCTTACACAATTCGTTCAGGGGCTGTGATGCAACCTGGATTGACCATATCTAGACCCACCGCTGGATGAGACATAAGGGTGGACACTCTTGGGGCTGAGAGGTTTGGTGAGGTTGGGTGAGCAAACGCAGACCCTTTAAAGTAATACTGCGTGCTACCCATCGCATGGGTCCCAAATCTCCAGGTTCAAGGGCATCTTCCTACATCGAAAACATGCATGAGAAACCCAGAAGATGGTACACCGTGTGATGGGGAAAGGTTTGTAAAACGCACCTCATTTCTCATCTCCTTGTGCTCGGGTTCGCCGTTCCAGCCACTTTACTAGCAATCTCCCTACTTGGAGCATCAGCACCTTTAACCTCCTGTTCCGTACAGGTTGCAATTTGTCCTGAGGATGAACGGGAAGACGGGGAACCAATGAGAGACTAGCTCTTGGTGTTGGGACAGGCACAGGTCACTCTATTTTCCCATCAGGAAGAAGAATTAACCACAGGCTCAGCCTGCCCCCCGGAACCAGAACAGGGCCTGAAGCCATCCTGCGCTTTTGCGGCCAGCTCCCAAAAACGCGACTTGTAAAATGGAGCTTCAGGGCACTGCAATTCACAAACCTGCAGAGTTATAAATGATAACTCTCGTCCACAAATATATTGAGGGAAGGCAAAGAAGAGGATTTGAAATCAAGGCAGAATTGCAGGAAACAGATTTCAGGAGGTAGATTCGAATCGCCTTTAAAGCACATGAAAAGCGGCAAAACGTTGACAATGATGCCCTTGGCCAAAAAGGGCGTATGCGTTTTTTCCTGAATATATTCCGGAAAAAACGCATACGCCCTTTTTGGCCAACCAAGCAACATGGAAAGGCAAATCAGCGCTACAAAGAAGTCTCACTTCCCATCGGTCAAAAGGGCCATGCTGAAAAAAGTGTCAAAACCAGAAATGCAGGACAGGCCATGGAGAAATGGGAGCCTTGCTACACTGATGGGCGGGATGTAAATTGCCAACAGCCACTCTGGAGAAGTGTACGGTGTGTCCTGAAACATCTAAAAAACACAGCTTAGAGAGCATAGGGCACTTCCACGCATGGGGGGATAAAGTGGGAAAATTGAAAATCAGCAAGACACAAGCACCCCAAAGTTTAGGGCTGCTCTGTTGACAAGGACCTCCACTTCATTCCACCTTAAATATCCCAGGAAAGCGAAAAATGGATCAAAAAGTTGTGGTCCTTATGTACAATGGAATAACACTCAGCCATGAAATCAATGTCATAAGGCTAGTAACAGCATGATGAGTGGATTTAGGTAAGACGATTCTAAGTGAAATAAGTCACACAGAAAAGGACACTTCTCATAAGGTGTCACTTATAGAGGGAATGTAAAAACCGTTACACTTGAACTGAATTACAAAACAGAACAGAGTCACACATGCAGAAAACACACTATGGCTGCTTAACGGGAAAGGTGAGGTGGGGTGATACATAAAACAAGAGTTTCAAATTAGCTCAGATACCGTTCCATAAACCCAATATGTAATAGACAAGACCTACTCCTTGCTCAGAGAACTGGACTCAACACGCCCGATTCACAGCACAAGAATATATCTGACTAGTAATAATCTTAAAACCTATGTATTGATATCTCTCTGTTAGTGTGTCAAGTGGGTGTAAAGCGGCATAAACAGAGCCGTGAAAAGCAGCTAAACCCCATTATAAAAATAAATTACTTTTAAAAACCCATGAAACAAAGACAGGGAAAGAGAGAGAAATTCTTACACAATTCGTTCAGGGGCTGTGATGCAACCTGGATTGACCATATCTAGACCCACAGCTGGATGAGACATAAGGGTGGACACTCTTGGGGCTGAGAGGTTTGGTGAGGTTGGGTGAGCAAACGCAGACCCTTTAAAGTAATACTGCGTGCTACACATCGCATGGGTCCCAAATCTCCAGGTTCAAGGGCATCTTCCTACATCGAAAACATGCATGAGAAACCCAGAAGATGGTACACCGTGTGATGGGGAAAGGTTTGTAAAACGCACCTCATTTCTCATCTCCTTGTGCTCGGGTTCGCCGTTCCAGCCACTTTACTAGCAATCTCCCTACTTGGAGCATCAGCACCTTTAACCTCCTGTTCCGTACAGGTTGCAATTTGTCCTGAGGATGAACGGGAAGACGGGGAACCAATGAGAGACTAGCTCTTGGTGTTGGGACAGGCACAGGTCACTCTATTTTCCCATCAGGAAGAAGAATTAACCACAGGCTCAGCCTGCCCCCCGGAACCAGAACAGGGCCTGAAGCCATCCTGCGCTTTTGCGGCCAGCTCCCAAAAACGCGACTTGTAAAATGGAGCTTCAGGGCACTGCAATTCACAAACCTGCAGAGTTATAAATGATAACTCTCGTCCACAAATATATTGAGGGAAGGCAAAGAAGAGGATTTGAAATCAAGGCAGAATTGCAGGAAACAGATTTCAGGAGGTAGATTCGAATCGCCTTTAAAGCACATGAAAAGCGGCAAAACGTTGACAATGATGCCCTTGGCCAAAAAGGGCGTATGCGTTTTTTCCTGAATATATTCAGGAAAAAACGCATACGCCCTTTTTGGCCAACCAAGCAACCTGGAAAGGCAAATCAGCGCTACAAAGAAGTCTCACTTCCCATCGGTCAAAAGGGCCATGCTGAAAAAAGTGTCAAAACCAGAAATGCAGGACAGGCCATGGAGAAATGGGAGCCTTGCTACACTGATGGGCGGGATGTAAATTGCCAACAGCCACTCTGGAGAAGTGTACGGTGTGTCCTGAAACATCTAAAAAACACAGCTTAGAGAGCATAGGGCACTTCCACGCATGGGGGGATAAAGTGGGAAAATTGAAAATCAGCAAGACACAAGCACCCCAAAGTTTAGGGCTGCTCTGTTGACAAGGACCTCCACTTCATTCCACCTTAAATATCCCAGGAAAGCGAAAAATGGATCAAAAAGTTGTGGTCCTTATGTACAATGGAATATCACTCAGCCATGAAATCAATGTCATAAGGCTAGTAGCAGCATGATGAGTGGATTTAGGTAAGACGATTCTAAGTGAAATAAGTCACACAGAAAAGGACACTTCTCATAAGGTGTCACTTATAGAGGGAATGTAAAAACCGTTACACTTGAACTGAATTACAAAACAGAACAGAGTCACACATGCAGAAAACACACTATGGCTGCTTAACGGGAAAGGTGAGGTGGGGTGATACATAAAACAAGAGTTTCAAATTAGCTCAGATACCGTTCCATAAACCCAATATGTAATAGACAAGACCTACTCCTTGCTCAGAGATCTGGACTCAACACGCCCGATTCACAGCACAAGAATATATCTGACTAGTAATAATCTTAAAACCTATGTATTGATATCTCTCTGTTAGTGTGTCAAGTGGGTGTAAAGCGGCATAAACAGAGCCGTGAAAAGCAGCTAAACCCCATTATAAAAATAAATTACTTTTAAAAACCCATGAAACAAAGACAGGGAAAGAGAGAGAAATTCTTACACAATTCGTTCAGGGGCTGTGATGCAACCTGGATTGACCATATCTAGACCCACAGCTGGATGAGACATAAGGGTGGACACTCTTGGGGCTGAGAGGTTTGGTGAGGTTGGGTGAGCAAACGCAGACCCTTTAAAGTAATACTGCGTGCTACACATCGCATGGGTCCCAAATCTCCAGGTTCAAGGGCATCTTCCTACATCGAAAACATGCATGAGAAACCCAGAAGATGGTACACCGTGTGATGGGGAAAGGTTTGTAAAACGCACCTCATTTCTCATCTCCTTGTGCTCGGGTTCGCCGTTCCAGCCACTTTACTAGCAATCTCCCTACTTGGAGCATCAGCACCTTTAACCTCCTGTTCCGTACAGGTTGCAATTTGTCCTGAGGATGAACGGGAAGACGGGGAACCAATGAGAGACTAGCTCTTGGTGTTGGGACAGGCACAGGTCACTCTATTTTCCCATCAGGAAGAAGAATTAACCACAGGCTCAGCCTGCCCCCCGGAACCAGAACAGGGCCTGAAGCCATCCTGCGCTTTTGCGGCCAGCTCCCAAAAACGCGACTTGTAAAATGGAGCTTCAGGGCACTGCAATTCACAAACCTGCAGAGTTATAAATGATAACTCTCGTCCACAAATATATTGAGGGAAGGCAAAGAAGAGGATTTGAAATCAAGGCAGAATTGCAGGAAACAGATTTCAGGAGGTAGATTCGAATCGCCTTTAAAGCACATGAAAAGCGGCAAAACGTTGACAATGATGCCCTTGGCCAAAAAGGGCGTATGCGTTTTTTCCTGAATATATTCAGGAAAAAACGCATACGCCCTTTTTGGCCAACCAAGCAACCTGGAAAGGCAAATCAGCGCTACAAAGAAGTCTCACTTCCCATCGGTCAAAAGGGCCATGCTGAAAAAAGTGTCAAAACCAGAAATGCAGGACAGGCCATGGAGAAATGGGAGCCTTGCTACACTGATGGGCGGGATGTAAATTGCCAACAGCCACTCTGGAGAAGTGTACGGTGTGTCCTGAAACATCTAAAAAACACAGCTTAGAGAGCATAGGGCACTTCCACGCATGGGGGGATAAAGTGGGAAAATTGAAAATCAGCAAGACACAAGCACCCCAAAGTTTAGGGCTGCTCTGTTGACAAGGACCTCCACTTCATTCCACCTTAAATATCCCAGGAAAGCGAAAAATGGATCAAAAAGTTGTGGTCCTTATGTACAATGGAATATCACTCAGCCATGAAATCAATGTCATAAGGCTAGTAGCAGCATGATGAGTGGATTTAGGTAAGACGATTCTAAGTGAAATAAGTCACACAGAAAAGGACACTTCTCATAAGGTGTCACTTATAGAGGGAATGTAAAAACCGTTACACTTGAACTGAATTACAAAACAGAACAGAGTCACACATGCAGAAAACACACTATGGCTGCTTAACGGGAAAGGTGAGGTGGGGTGATACATAAAACAAGAGTTTCAAATTAGCTCAGATACCGTTCCGTAAACCCAATATGTAATACACAAGGCCTACTCCTTGCTCAGAGAACTGGACTCAACACGCCCGATTCACCGCACAAGAATATATCTGACTAGTAATAATCTTAAAACCTATGTATTGATATCTCTCTGTTAGTGTGTCAAGTGGGTGTAAAGCGGCATAAACAGAGCCGTGAAAAGCAGCTAAACCCCATTATAAAAATAAATTACTTTTAAAAACCCATGAAACAAAGACAGGGAAAGAGAGAGAAATTCTTACACAATTCGTTCAGGGGCTGTGATGCAACCTGGATTGACCATATCTAGACCCACAGCTGGATGAGACATAAGGGTGGACACTCTTGGGCCTGAGAGGTTTGGTGAGGTTGGGTGAGCAAACGCAGACCCTTTAAAGTAATACTGCGTGCTACACATCGCATGGGTCCCAAATCTCCAGGTTCAAGGGCATCTTCCTACATCGAAAACATGCATGAGAAACCCAGAAGATGGTACACCGTGTGATGGGGAAAGGTTTGTAAAACGCACCTCATTTCTCATCTCCTTGTGCTCGGGTTCGCCGTTCCAGCCACTTTACTAGCAATCTCCCTACTTGGAGCATCAGCACCTTTAACCTCCTGTTCCGTACAGGTTGCAATTTGTCCTGAGGATGAACGGGAAGACGGGGAACCAATGAGAGACTAGCTCTTGGTGTTGGGACAGGCACAGGTCACTCTATTTTCCCATCAGGAAGAAGAATTAACCACAGGCTCAGCCTGCCCCCCGGAACCAGAACAGGGCCTGAAGCCATCCTGCGCTTTTGCGGCCAGCTCCCAAAAACGCGACTTGTAAAATGGAGCTTCAGGGCACTGCAATTCACAAACCTGCAGAGTTATAAATGATAACTCTCGTCCACAAATATATTGAGGGAAGGCAAAGAAGAGGATTTGAAATCAAGGCAGAATTGCAGGAAACAGATTTCAGGAGGTAGATTCGAATCGCCTTTAAAGCACATGAAAAGCGGCAAAACGTTGACAATGATGCCCTTGGCCAAAAAGGGCGTATGCGTTTTTTCCTGAATATATTCCGGAAAAAACGCATACGCCCTTTTTGGCCAACCAAGCAACATGGAAAGGCAAATCAGCGCTACAAAGAAGTCTCGCTTCCCATCGGTCAAAAGGGCCATGCTGAAAAAAGTGTCAAAACCAGAAATGCAGGACAGGCCATGGAGAAATGGGAGCCTTGCTACACTGATGGGCGGGATGTAAATTGCCAACAGCCACTCTGGAGAAGTGTACGGTGTGTCCTGAAACATCTAAAAAACACAGCTTAGAGAGCATAGGGCACTTCCACGCATGGGGGGATAAAGTGGGAAAATTGAAAATCAGCAAGACACAAGCACCCCAAAGTTTAGGGCTGCTCTGTTGACAAGGACCTCCACTTCATTCCACCTTAAATATCCCAGGAAAGCGAAAAATGGATCAAAAAGTTGTGGTCCTTATGTACAATGGAATAACACTCAGCCATGAAATCAATGTCATAAGGCTAGTAACAGCATGATGAGTGGATTTAGGTAAGACGATTCTAAGTGAAATAAGTCACACAGAAAAGGACACTTCTCATAAGGTGTCACTTATAGAGGGAATGTAAAAACCGTTACACTTGAACTGAATTACAAAACAGAACAGAGTCACACATGCAGAAAACACACTATGGCTGCTTAACGGGAAAGGTGAGGTGGGGTGATACATAAAACAAGAGTTTCAAATTAGCTCAGATACCGTTCCGTAAACCCAATATGTAATACACAAGACCTACTCCTTGCTCAGAGAACTGGACTCAACACGCCCGATTCACAGCACAAGAATATATCTGACTAGTAATAATCTTAAAACCTATGTATTGATATCTCTCTGTTAGTGTGTCAAGTGGGTGTAAAGCGGCATAAACAGAGCCGTGAAAAGCAGCTAAACCCCATTATAAAAATAAATTACTTTTAAAAACCCATGAAACAAAGACAGGGAAAGAGAGAGAAATTCTTACACAATTCGTTCAGGGGCTGTGATGCAACCTGGATTGACCATATCTAGACCCACAGCTGGATGAGACATAAGGGTGGACACTCTTGGGGCTGAGAGGTTTGGTGAGGTTGGGTGAGCAAACGCAGACCCTTTAAAGTAATACTGCGTGCTACACATCGCATGGGTCCCAAATCTCCAGGTTCAAGGGCATCTTCCTACATCGAAAACATGCATGAGAAACCCAGAAGATGGTACACCGTGTGATGGGGAAAGGTTTGTAAAACGCACCTCATTTCTCATCTCCTTGTGCTCGGGTTCGCCGTTCCAGCCACTTTACTAGCAATCTCCCTACTTGGAGCATCAGCACCTTTAACCTCCTGTTCCGTACAGGTTGCAATTTGTCCTGAGGATGAACGGGAAGACGGGGAACCAATGAGAGACTAGCTCTTGGTGTTGGGACAGGCACAGGTCACTCTATTTTCCCATCAGGAAGAAGAATTAACCACAGGCTCAGCCTGCCCCCCGGAACCAGAACAGGGCCTGAAGCCATCCTGCGCTTTTGCGGCCAGCTCCCAAAAAAGCGACTTGTAAAATGGAGCTTCAGGGCACTGCAATTCACAAACCTGCAGAGTTATAAATGATAACTCTCGTCCACAAATATATTGAGGGAAGGCAAAGAAGAGGATTTGAAATCAAGGCAGAATTGCAAGAAACAGATTTCAGGAGGTAGATTCGAATCGCCTTTAAAGCACATGAAAAGCGGCAAAACGTTGACAATGATGCCCTTGGCCAAAAAGGGCGTATGCGTTTTTTCCTGAATATATTCAGGAAAAAACGCATACGCCCTTTTTGGCCAACCAAGCAACCTGGAAAGGCAAATCAGCGCTACAAAGAAGTCTCGCTTCCCATCGGTCAAAAGGGCCATGCTGAAAAAAGTGTCAAAACCAGAAATGCAGGACAGGCCATGGAGAAATGGGAGCCTTGCTACACTGATGGGCGGGATGTAAATTGCCAACAGCCACTCTGGAGAAGTGTACGGTGTGTCCTGAAACATCTAAAAAACACAGCTTAGAGAGCATAGGGCACTTCCACGCATGGGGGGATAAAGTGGGAAAATTGAAAATCAGCAAGACACAAGCACCCCAAAGTTTAGGGCTGCTCTGTTGACAAGGACCTCCACTTCATTCCACCTTAAATATCCCAGGAAAGCGAAAAATGGATCAAAAAGTTGTGGTCCTTATGTACAATGGAATAACACTCAGCCATGAAATCAATGTCATAAGGCTAGTAACAGCATGATGAGTGGATTTAGGTACGACGATTCTAAGTGAAATAAGTCACACAGAAAAGGACACTTCTCATAAGGTGTCACTTATAGAGGGAATGTAAAAACCGTTACACTTGAACTGAATTACAAAACAGAACAGAGTCACACATGCAGAAAACACACTATGGCTGCTTAACGGGAAAGGTGAGGTGGGGTGATACATAAAACAAGAGTTTCAAATTAGCTCAGATACCGTTCCATAAACCCAATATGTAATAGACAAGACCTACTCCTTGCTCAGAGAACTGGACTCAACACGCCCGATTCACCGCACAAGAATATATCTGACTAGTAATAATCTTAAAACCTATGTATTGATATCTCTCTGTTAGTGTGTCAAGTGGGTGTAAAGCGGCATAAACAGAGCCGTGAAAAGCTGCTAAACCCCATTATAAAAATAAATTACTTTTAAAAACCCATGAAACAAAGACAGGGAAAGAGAGAGAAATTCTTACACAATTCGTTCAGGGGCTGTGATGCAACCTGGATTGACCATATCTAGACCCACAGCTGGATGAGACATAAGGGTGGACACTCTTGGGGCTGAGAGGTTTGGTGAGGTTGGGTGAGCAAACGCAGACCCTTTAAAGTAATACTGCGTGCTACACATCGCATGGGTCCCAAATCTCCAGGTTCAAGGGCATCTTCCTACATCGAAAACATGCATGAGAAACCCAGAAGATGGTACACCGTGTGATGGGGAAAGGTTTGTAAAACGCACCTCATTTCTCATCTCCTTGTGCTCGGGTTCGCCATTCCAGCCACTTTACTAGCAATCTCCCTACTTGGAGCATCAGCACCTTTAACCTCCTGTTCCGTACAGGTTGCAATTTGTCCTGAGGATGAACGGGAAGACGGGGAACCAATGAGAGACTAGCTCTTGGTGTTGGGACAGGCACAGGTCACTCTATTTTCCCATCAGGAAGAAGAATTAACCACAGGCTCAGCCTGCCCCCCGGAACCAGAACAGGGCCTGAAGCCATCCTGCGCTTTTTCGGCCAGCTCCCAAAAACGCGACTTGTAAAATGGAGCTTCAGGGCACTGCAATTCACAAACCTGCAGAGTTATAAATGATAACTCTCGTCCACAAATATATTGAGGGAAGGCAAAGAAGAGGATTTGAAATCAAGGCAGAATTGCAGGAAACAGATTTCAGGAGGTAGATTCGAATCGCCTTTAAAGCACATGAAAAGCGGCAAAACGTTGACAATGATGCCCTTGGCCAAAAAGGGCGTATGCGTTTTTTCCTGAATATATTCAGGAAAAAACGCATACGCCCTTTTTGGCCAACCAAGCAACCTGGAAAGGCAAATCAGCGCTACAAAGAAGTCTCACTTCCCATCGGTCAAAAGGGCCATGCTGAAAAAAGTGTCAAAACCAGAAATGCAGGACAGGCCATGGAGAAATGGGAGCCTTGCTACACTGATGGGCGGGATGTAAATTGCCAACAGCCACTCTGGAGAAGTGTACGGTGTGTCCTGAAACATCTAAAAAACACAGCTTAGAGAGCATAGGGCACTTCCACGCATGGGGGGATAAAGTGGGAAAATTGAAAATCAGCAAGACACAAGCACCCCAAAGTTTAGGGCTGCTCTGTTGACAAGGACCTCCACTTCATTCCACCTTAAATATCCCAGGAAAGCGAAAAATGGATCAAAAAGTTGTGGTCCTTATGTACAATGGAATATCACTCAGCCATGAAATCAATGTCATAAGGCTAGTAGCAGCATGATGAGTGGATTTAGGTAAGACGATTCTAAGTGAAATAAGTCACACAGAAAAGGACACTTCTCATAAGGTGTCACTTATAGAGGGAATGTAAAAACCGTTACACTTGAACTGAATTACAAAACAGAACAGAGTCACACATGCAGAAAACACACTATGGCTGCTTAACGGGAAAGGTGAGGTGGGGTGATACATAAAACAAGAGTTTCAAATTAGCTCAGATACCGTTCCGTAAACCCAATATGTAATACACAAGACCTACTCCTTGCTCAGAGAACTGGACTCAACACGCCCGATTCACCGCACAAGAATATATCTGACTAGTAATAATCTTAAAACCTATGTATTGATATCTCTCTGTTAGTGTGTCAAGTGGGTGTAAAGCGGCATAAACAGAGCCGTGAAAAGCAGCTAAACCCCATTATAAAAATAAATTACTTTTAAAAACCCATGAAACAAAGACAGGGAAAGAGAGAGAAATTCTTACACAATTCGTTCAGGGGCTGTGATGCAACCTGGATTGACCATATCTAGACCCACAGCTGGATGAGACATAAGGGTGGACACTCTTGGGGCTGAGAGGTTTGGTGAGGTTGGGTGAGCAAACGCAGACCCTTTAAAGTAATACTGCGTGCTACACATCGCATGGGTCCCAAATCTCCAGGTTCAAGGGCATCTTCCTACATCGAAAACATGCATGAGAAACCCAGAAGATGGTACACCGTGTGATGGGGAAAGGTTTGTAAAACGCACCTCATTTCTCATCTCCTTGTGCTCGGGTTCGCCGTTCCAGCCACTTTACTAGCAATCTCCCTACTTGGAGCATCAGCACCTTTAACCTCCTGTTCCGTACAGGTTGCAATTTGTCCTGAGGATGAACGGGAAGACGGGGAACCAATGAGAGACTAGCTCTTGGTGTTGGGACAGGCACAGGTCACTCTATTTTCCCATCAGGAAGAAGAATTAACCACAGGCTCAGCCTGCCCCCCGGAACCAGAACAGGGCCTGAAGCCATCCTGCGCTTTTGCGGCCAGCTCCCAAAAACGCGACTTGTAAAATGGAGCTTCAGGGCACTGCAATTCACAAACCTGCAGAGTTATAAATGATAACTCTCGTCCACAAATATATTGAGGGAAGGCAAAGAAGAGGATTTGAAATCAAGGCAGAATTGCAGGAAACAGATTTCAGGAGGTAGATTCGAATCGCCTTTAAAGCACATGAAAAGCGGCAAAACGTTGACAATGATGCCCTTGGCCAAAAAGGGCGTATGCGTTTTTTCCTGAATATATTCCGGAAAAAACGCATACGCCCTTTTTGGCCAACCAAGCAACATGGAAAGGCAAATCAGCGCTACAAAGAAGTCTCACTTCCCATCGGTCAAAAGGGCCATGCTGAAAAAAGTGTCAAAACCAGAAATGCAGGACAGGCCATGGAGAAATGGGAGCCTTGCTACACTGATGGGCGGGATGTAAATTGCCAACAGCCACTCTGGAGAAGTGTACGGTGTGTCCTGAAACATCTAAAAAACACAGCTTAGAGAGCATAGGGCACTTCCACGCATGGGGGGATAAAGTGGGAAAATTGAAAATCAGCAAGACACAAGCACCCCAAAGTTTAGGGCTGCTCTGTTGACAAGGACCTCCACTTCATTCCACCTTAAATATCCCAGGAAAGCGAAAAATGGATCAAAAAGTTGTGGTCCTTATGTACAATGGAATAACACTCAGCCATGAAATCAATGTCATAAGGCTAGTAACAGCATGATGAGTGGATTTAGGTAAGACGATTCTAAGTGAAATAAGTCACACAGAAAAGGACACTTCTCATAAGGTGTCACTTATAGAGGGAATGTAAAAACCGTTACACTTGAACTGAATTACAAAACAGAACAGAGTCACACATGCAGAAAACACACTATGGCTGCTTAACGGGAAAGGTGAGGTGGGGTGATACATAAAACAAGAGTTTCAAATTAGCTCAGATACCGTTCCATAAACCCAATATGTAATAGACAAGACCTACTCCTTGCTCAGAGAACTGGACTCAACACGCCCGATTCACAGCACAAGAATATATCTGACTAGTAATAATCTTAAAACCTATGTATTGATATCTCTCTGTTAGTGTGTCAAGTGGGTGTAAAGCGGCATAAACAGAGCCGTGAAAAGCAGCTAAACCCCATTATAAAAATAAATTACTTTTAAAAACCCATGAAACAAAGACAGGGAAAGAGAGAGAAATTCTTACACAATTCGTTCAGGGGCTGTGATGCAACCTGGATTGACCATATCTAGACCCACAGCTGGATGAGACATAAGGGTGGACACTCTTGGGGCTGAGAGGTTTGGTGAGGTTGGGTGAGCAAACGCAGACCCTTTAAAGTAATACTGCGTGCTACACATCGCATGGGTCCCAAATCTCCAGGTTCAAGGGCATCTTCCTACATCGAAAACATGCATGAGAAACCCAGAAGATGGTACACCGTGTGATGGGGAAAGGTTTGTAAAACGCACCTCATTTCTCATCTCCTTGTGCTCGGGTTCGCCGTTCCAGCCACTTTACTAGCAATCTCCCTACTTGGAGCATCAGCACCTTTAACCTCCTGTTCCGTACAGGTTGCAATTTGTCCTGAGGATGAACGGGAAGACGGGGAACCAATGAGAGACTAGCTCTTGGTGTTGGGACAGGCACAGGTCACTCTATTTTCCCATCAGGAAGAAGAATTAACCACAGGCTCAGCCTGCCCCCCGGAACCAGAACAGGGCCTGAAGCCATCCTGCGCTTTTGCGGCCAGCTCCCAAAAACGCGACTTGTAAAATGGAGCTTCAGGGCACTGCAATTCACAAACCTGCAGAGTTATAAATGATAACTCTCGTCCACAAATATATTGAGGGAAGGCAAAGAAGAGGATTTGAAATCAAGGCAGAATTGCAGGAAACAGATTTCAGGAGGTAGATTCGAATCGCCTTTAAAGCACATGAAAAGCGGCAAAACGTTGACAATGATGCCCTTGGCCAAAAAGGGCGTATGCGTTTTTTCCTGAATATATTCAGGAAAAAACGCATACGCCCTTTTTGGCCAACCAAGCAACCTGGAAAGGCAAATCAGCGCTACAAAGAAGTCTCACTTCCCATCGGTCAAAAGGGCCATGCTGAAAAAAGTGTCAAAACCAGAAATGCAGGACAGGCCATGGAGAAATGGGAGCCTTGCTACACTGATGGGCGGGATGTAAATTGCCAACAGCCACTCTGGAGAAGTGTACGGTGTGTCCTGAAACATCTAAAAAACACAGCTTAGAGAGCATAGGGCACTTCCACGCATGGGGGGATAAAGTGGGAAAATTGAAAATCAGCAAGACACAAGCACCCCAAAGTTTAGGGCTGCTCTGTTGACAAGGACCTCCACTTCATTCCACCTTAAATATCCCAGGAAAGCGAAAAATGGATCAAAAAGTTGTGGTCCTTATGTACAATGGAATATCACTCAGCCATGAAATCAATGTCATAAGGCTAGTAGCAGCATGATGAGTGGATTTAGGTAAGACGATTCTAAGTGAAATAAGTCACACAGAAAAGGACACTTCTCATAAGGTGTCACTTATAGAGGGAATGTAAAAACCGTTACACTTGAACTGAATTACAAAACAGAACAGAGTCACACATGCAGAAAACACACTATGGCTGCTTAACGGGAAAGGTGAGGTGGGGTGATACATAAAACAAGAGTTTCAAATTAGCTCAGATACCGTTCCATAAACCCAATATGTAATAGACAAGACCTACTCCTTGCTCAGAGAACTGGACTCAACACGCCCGATTCACCGCACAAGAATATATCGGACTAGTAATAATCTTAAAACCTATGTATTGATATCTCTCTGTTAGTGTGTCAAGTGGGTGTAAAGCGGCATAAACACAGCCGTGAAAAGCAGCTAAACCCCATTATAAAAATAAATTACTTTTAAAAACCCATGAAACAAAGACAGGGAAAGAGAGAGAAATTCTTACACAATTCGTTCAGGGGCTGTGATGCAACCTGGATTGACCATATCTAGACCCACAGCTGGATGAGACATAAGGGTGGACACTCTTGGGGCTGAGAGGTTTGGTGAGGTTGGGTGAGCAAATGCAGACCCTTTAAAGTAATACTGCGTGCTACCCATCGCATGGGTCCCAAATCTCCAGGTTCAAGGGCATCTTCCTACATCGAAAACATGCATGAGAAACCCAGAAGATGGTACACCGTGTGATGGGGAAAGGTTTGTAAAACGCACCTCATTTCTCATCTCCTTGTGCTCGGGTTCGCCATTCCAGCCACTTTACTAGCAATCTCCCTACTTGGAGCATCAGCACCTTTAACCTCCTGTTCCGTACGGGTTGCAATTTCTCCTGAGGATGAACGGGAAGACGGGGAACCAATGAGAGACTAGCTCTTGGTGTTGGGACAGGCACAGGTCACTCTATTTTCCCATCAGGAAAAAGAATTAACCACAGGCTCAGCCTGCCCCCCGGAATCAGAACAGGGCCTGAAGCCATCCTGCGCTTTTGCGGCCAGCTCCCAAAAACGCGACTTGTAAAATGGAGCTTCAGGGCACTGCAATTCACAAACCTGCAGAGTTATAAATGATAACTCTCGTCCACAAATATATTGAGGGAAGGCAAAGAAGAGGATTTGAAATCAAGGCAGAATTGCAGGAAACAGATTTCAGGAGGTAGATTCGAATCGCCTTTAAAGCACATGAAAAGCGGCAAGACGTTGACAATGATGCCCTTGGCCAAAAAGGGCGTATGCGTTTTTTCCTGAATATATTCAGGAAAAAACGCATACGCCCTTTTTGGCCAAGCAAGCAACCTGGAAAGGCAAATCAGCGCTACAAAGAAGTCTCGCTTCCCATCGGTCAAAAGGGCCATGCTGAAAAAAGTGTCAAAACCAGAAATGCAGGACAGGCCATGGAGAAATGGGAGCCTTGCTACACTGATGGGCGGGATGTAAATTGCCAACAGCCACTCTGGAGAAGTGTACGGTGTGTCCTGAAACATCTAAAAAACACAGCTTAGAGAGCATAGGGCACTTCCACGCATGGGGGGATAAAGTGGGAAAATTGAAAATCAGCAAGACACAAGCACCCCAAAGTTTAGGGCTGCTCTGTTGACAAGGACCTCCACTTCATTCCACCTTAAATATCCCAGGAAAGCGAAAAATGGATCAAAAAGTTGTGGTCCTTATGTACAATGGAATAACACTCAGCCATGAAATCAATGTCATAAGGCTAGTAACAGCATGATGAGTGGATTTAGGTAAGACGATTCTAAGTGAAATAAGTCACACAGAAAAGGACACTTCTCATAAGGTGTCACTTATAGAGGGAATGTAAAAACCGTTACACTTGAACTGAATTACAAAACAGAACAGAGTCACACATGCAGAAAACACACTATGGCTGCTTAACGGGAAAGGTGAGGTGGGGTGATACATAAAACAAGAGTTTCAAATTAGCTCAGATACCGTTCCGTAAACCCAATATGTAATACACAAGACCTACTCCTTGCTCAGAGAACTGGACTCAACACGCCCGATTCACAGCACAAGAATATATCTGACTAGTAATAATCTTAAAACCTATGTATTGATATCTCTCTGTTAGTGTGTCAAGTGGGTGTAAAGCGGCATAAACAGAGCCGTGAAAAGCAGCTAAACCCCATTATAAAAATAAATTACTTTTAAAAACCCATGAAACAAAGACAGGGAAAGAGAGAGAAATTCTTACACAATTCGTTCAGGGGCTGTGATGCAACCTGGATTGACCATATCTAGACCCACAGCTGGATGAGACATAAGGGTGGACACTCTTGGGCCTGAGAGGTTTGGTGAGGTTGGGTGAGCAAACGCAGACCCTTTAAAGTAATACTGCGTGCTACACATCGCATGGGTCCCAAATCTCCAGGTTCAAGGGCATCTTCCTACATCGAAAACATGCATGAGAAACCCAGAAGATGGTACACCGTGTGATGGGGAAAGGTTTGTAAAACGCACCTCATTTCTCATCTCCTTGTGCTCGGGTTCGCCGTTCCAGCCACTTTACTAGCAATCTCCCTACTTGGAGCATCAGCACCTTTAACCTCCTGTTCCGTACAGGTTGCAATTTGTCCTGAGGATGAACGGGAAGACGGGGAACCAATGAGAGACTAGCTCTTGGTGTTGGGACAGGCACAGGTCACTCTATTTTCCCATCAGGAAGAAGAATTAACCACAGGCTCAGCCTGCCCCCCGGAACCAGAACAGGGCCTGAAGCCATCCTGCGCTTTTGCGGCCAGCTCCCAAAAAAGCGACTTGTAAAATGGAGCTTCAGGGCACTGCAATTCACAAACCTGCAGAGTTATAAATGATAACTCTCGTCCACAAATATATTGAGGGAAGGCAAAGAAGAGGATTTGAAATCAAGGCAGAATTGCAAGAAACAGATTTCAGGAGGTAGATTCGAATCGCCTTTAAAGCACATGAAAAGCGGCAAAACGTTGACAATGATGCCCTTGGCCAAAAAGGGCGTATGCGTTTTTTCCTGAATATATTCAGGAAAAAACGCATACGCCCTTTTTGGCCAACCAAGCAACCTGGAAAGGCAAATCAGCGCTACAAAGAAGTCTCGCTTCCCATCGGTCAAAAGGGCCATGCTGAAAAAAGTGTCAAAACCAGAAATGCAGGACAGGCCATGGAGAAATGGGAGCCTTGCTACACTGATGGGCGGGATGTAAATTGCCAACAGCCACTCTGGAGAAGTGTACGGTGTGTCCTGAAACATCTAAAAAACACAGCTTAGAGAGCATAGGGCACTTCCACGCATGGGGGGATAAAGTGGGAAAATTGAAAATCAGCAAGACACAAGCACCCCAAAGTTTAGGGCTGCTCTGTTGACAAGGACCTCCACTTCATTCCACCTTAAATATCCCAGGAAAGCGAAAAATGGATCAAAAAGTTGTGGTCCTTATGTACAATGGAATAACACTCAGCCATCAAATCAATGTCATAAGGCTAGTAACAGCATGATGAGTGGATTTAGGTACGACGATTCTAAGTGAAATAAGTCACACAGAAAAGGACACTTCTCATAAGGTGTCACTTATAGAGGGAATGTAAAAACCGTTACACTTGAACTGAATTACAAAACAGAACAGAGTCACACATGCAGAAAACACACTATGGCTGCTTAACGGGAAAGGTGAGGTGGGGTGATACATAAAACAAGAGTTTCAAATTAGCTCAGATACCGTTCCATAAACCCAATATGTAATAGACAAGACCTACTCCTTGCTCAGAGAACTGGACTCAACACGCCCGATTCACCGCACAAGAATATATCTGACTAGTAATAATCTTAAAACCTATGTATTGATATCTCTCTGTTAGTGTGTCAAGTGGGTGTAAAGCGGCATATACAGAGCCGTGAAAAGCAGCTAAACCCCATTATAAAAATAAATTACTTTTAAAAACCCATGAAACAAAGACAGGGAAAGAGAGAGAAATTCTTACACAATTCGTTCAGGGGCTGTGATGCAACCTGGATTGACCATATCTAGACCCACAGCTGGATGAGACATAAGGGTGGACACTCTTGGGCCTGAGAGGTTTGGTGAGGTTGGGTGAGCAAACGCAGACCCTTTAAAGTAATACTGCGTGCTACACATCGCATGGGTCCCAAATCTCCAGGTTCAAGGGCATCTTCCTACATCGAAAACATGCATGAGAAACCCAGAAGATGGTACACCGTGTGATGGGGAAAGGTTTGTTAAACGCACCTCATTTCTCATCTCCTTGTGCTCGGGTTCGCCATTCCAGCCACTTTACTAGCAATCTCCCTACTTGGAGCATCAGCACCTTTAACCTCCTGTTCCGTACAGGTTGCAATTTGTCCTGAGGATGAACGGGAAGACGGGGAACCAATGAGAGACTAGCTCTTGGTGTTGGGACAGGCACAGGTCACTCTATTTTCCCATCAGGAAGAAGAATTAACCACAGGCTCAGCCTGCCCCCCGGAACCAGAACAGGGCCTGAAGCCATCCTGCGCTTTTGCGGCCAGCTCCCAAAAAAGCGACTTGTAAAATGGAGCTTCAGGGCACTGCAATTCACAAACCTGCAGAGTTATAAATGATAACTCTCGTCCACAAATATATTGAGGGAAGGCAAAGAAGAGGATTTGAAATCAAGGCAGAATTGCAGGAAACAGATTTCAGGAGGTAGATTCGAATCGCCTTTAAAGCACATGAAAAGCGGCAAAACGTTGACAATGATGCCCTTGGCCAAAAAGGGCGTATGCGTTTTTTCCTGAATATATTCAGGAAAAAACGCATACGCCCTTTTAGGCCAACCAAGCAACCTGGAAAGGCAAATCAACGCTACAAAGATGTCTCGCTTCCCATCGGTCAAAAGGGCCATGCTGAAAAAAGTGTCAAAACCAGAAATGCAGGACAGGCCATGGAGAAATGGGAGCCTTGCTACACTGATGGGTGGGATGTAAATTGCCAACAGCCACTCTGGAGAAGTGTACGGTGTGTCCTGAAACATCTAAGAAACACAGCTTAGAGAGCATAGGGCACTTCCACGCATGGGGGGATAAAGTGGGAAAATTGAAAATCAGCAAGACACAAGCACCCCAAAGTTTAGGGCTGCTCTGTTGACAAGGACCTCCACTTCATTCCACCTTAAATATCCCAGGAAAGCGAAAAATGGATCAAAAAGTTGTGGTCCTTATGTACAATGGAATAACACTCAGCCATGAAATCAATGTCATAAGGCTAGTAGCAGCATGATGAGTGGATTTAGGTAAGACGATTCTAAGTGAAATAAGTCACACAGAAAAGGACACTTCTCATAAGGTGTCACTTATAGAGGGAATGTAAAAACCGTTACACTTGAACTGAATTACAAAACAGAACAGAGTCACACATGCAGAAAACACACTATGGCTGCTTAACGGGAAAGGTGAGGTGGGGTGATACATAAAACAAGAGTTTCAAATTAGCTCAGATACCGTTCCATAAACCCAATATGTAATAGACAAGACCTACTCCTTGCTCAGAGAACTGGACTCAACACGCCCGATTCACCGCACAAGAATATATCTGACTAGTAATAATCTTAAAACCTATGTATTGATATCTCTCTGTTAGTGTGTCAAGTGGGTGTAAAGCGGCATAAACACAGCCGTGAAAAGCAGCTAAACCCCATTATAAAAATAAATTACTTTTAAAAACCCATGAAACAAAGACAGGGAAAGAGAGAGAAATTCTTACACAATTCGTTCAGGGGCTGTGATGCAACCTGGATTGACCATATCTAGACCCACAGCTGGATGAGACATAAGGGTGGACACTCTTGGGGCTGAGAGGTTTGGTGAGGTTGGGTGAGCAAACGCAGACCCTTTAAAGTAATACTGCGTGCTACCCATCGCATGGGTCCCAAATCTCCAGGTTCAAGGGCATCTTCCTACATCGAAAACATGCATGAGAAACCCAGAAGATGGTACACCGTGTGATGGGGAAAGGTTTGTAAAACGCAACTCATTTCTCATCTCCTTGTGCTCGGGTTCGCCATTCCAGCCACTTTACTAGCAATCTCCCTACTTGGAGCATCAGCACCTTTAACCTCCTGTTCCGTACAGGTTGCAATTTGTCCTGAGGATGAACGGGAAGACGGGGAACCAATGAGAGACTAGCTCTTGGTGTTGGGACAGGCACAGGTCACTCTATTTTCCCATCAGGAAGAAGAATTAACCACAGGCTCAGCCTGCCCCCCGGAACCAGAACAGGGCCTGAAGCCATCCTGCGCTTTTGCGGCCAGCTCCCAAAAATGCGACTTGTAAAATGGAGCTTCAGTGCACTGCAATTCACAAACCTGCAGAGTTATAAATGATAACTCTCGTCCACAAATATATTGAGGGAAGGCAAAGAAGAGGATTTGAAATCAAGGCAGAATTGCAGGAAACAGATTTCAGGAGGTAGATTCGAATCGCCTTTAAAGCACATGAAAAGCGGCAAAACGTTGACAATGATGCCCTTGGCCAAAAAGGGCGTATGCGTTTTTTCCTGAATATATTCAGGAAAAAACGCATACGCCCTTTTTGGCCAACCAAGCAACCTGGAAAGGCAAATCAGCGCTACAAAGAAGTCTCGCTTCCCATCGGTCAAAAGGGCCATGCTGAAAAAAGTGTCAAAACCAGAAATGCAGGACAGGCCATGGAGAAATGGGAGCCTTGCTACACTGATGGGCGGGATGTAAATTGCCAACAGCCACTCTGGAGAAGTGTACGGTGTGTCCTGAAACATCTAAGAAACACAGCTTAGAGAGCATAGGGCACTTCCACGCATGGGGGGATAAAGTGGGAAAATTGAAAATCAGCAAGACACAAGCACCCCAAAGTTTAGGGCTGCTCTGTTGACAAGGACCTCCACTTCATTCCACCTTAAATATCCCAGGAAAGCGAAAAATGGATCAAAAAGTTGTGGTCCTTATGTACAATGGAATAACACTCAGCCATGAAATCAATGTCATAAGGCTAGTAGCAGCATGATGAGTGGATTTAGGTAAGACGATTCTAAGTGAAATAAGTCACACAGAAAAGGACACTTCTCATAAGGTGTCACTTATAGAGGGAATGTAAAAACCGTTACACTTGAACTGAATTACAAAACAGAACAGAGTCACACATGCAGAAAACACACTATGGCTGCTTAACGGGAAAGGTGAGGTGGGGTGATACATAAAACAAGAGTTTCAAATTAGCTCAGATACCGTTCCGTAAACCCAATATGTAATAGACAAGACCTACTCCTTGCTCAGAGAACTGGACTCAACACGCCCGATTCACCGCACAAGAATATATCTGACTAGTAATAATCTTAAAACCTATGTATTGATATCTCTCTGTTAGTGTGTCAAGTGGGTGTAAAGCGGCATAAACAGAGCCGTGAAAAGCAGCTAAACCCCATTATAAAAATAAATTACTTTTAAAAACCCATGAAACAAAGACAGGGAAAGAGAGAGAAATTCTTACACAATTCGTTCAGGGGCTGTGATGCAACCTGGATTGACCATATCTAGACCCACCGCTGGATGAGACATAAGGGTGGACACTCTTGGGGCTGAGAGGTTTGGTGAGGTTGGGTGAGCAAACGCAGACCCTTTAAAGTAATACTGCGTGCTACCCATCGCATGGGTCCCAAATCTCCAGGTTCAAGGGCATCTTCCTACATCGAAAACATGCATGAGAAACCCAGAAGATGGTACACCGTGTGATGGGGAAAGGTTTGTAAAACGCACCTCATTTCTCATCTCCTTGTGCTCGGGTTCGCCATTCCAGCCACTTTACTAGCAATCTCCCTACTTGGAGCATCAGCACCTTTAACCTCCTGTTCCGTACAGGTTGCAATTTGTCCTGAGGATGAACGGGAAGACGGGGAACCAATGAGAGACTAGCTCTTGGTGTTGGGACAGGCACAGGTCACTCTATTTTCCCATCAGGAAGAAGAATTAACCACAGGCTCAGCCTGCCCCCCGGAACCAGAACAGGGCCTGAAGCCATCCTGCGCTTTTGCGGCCAGCTCCCAAAAAAGCGACTTGTAAAATGGAGCTTCAGGGCACTGCAATTCACAAACCTGCAGAGTTATAAATGATAACTCTCGTCCACAAATATATTGAGGGAAGGCAAAGAAGAGGATTTGAAATCAAGGCAGAATTGCAGGAAACAGATTTCAGGAGGTAGATTCGAATCGCCTTTAAAGCACATGAAAAGCGGCAAAACGTTGACAATGATGCCCTTGGCCAAAAAGGGCGTATGCGTTTTTTCCTGAATATATTCAGGAAAAAACGCATACGCCCTTTTTGGCCAACCAAGCAACCTGGAAAGGCAAATCAGCGCTACAAAGAAGTCTCACTTCCCATCGGTCAAAAGGGCCATGCTGAAAAAAGTGTCAAAACCAGAAATGCAGGACAGGCCATGGAGAAATGGGAGCCTTGCTACACTGATGGGCGGGATGTAAATTGCCAACAGCCACTCTGGAGAAGTGTACGGTGTGTCCTGAAACATCTAAAAAACACAGCTTAGAGAGCATAGGGCACTTCCACGCATGGGGGGATAAAGTGGGAAAATTGAAAATCAGCAAGACACAAGCACCCCAAAGTTTAGGGCTGCTCTGTTGACAAGGACCTCCACTTCATTCCACCTTAAATATCCCAGGAAAGCGAAAAATGGATCAAAAAGTTGTGGTCCTTATGTACAATGGAATAACACTCAGCCATGAAATCAATGTCATAAGGCTAGTAATAGCATGATGAGTGGATATAGGTAAGACGATTCTAAGTGAAATAAGTCACACAGAAAAGGACACTTCTCATAAGGTGTCACTTATAGAGGGAATGTAAAAACCGTTACACTTGAACTGAATTACAAAACAGAACAGAGTCACACATGCAGAAAACACACTATGGCTGCTTAACGGGAAAGGTGAGGTGGGGTGATACATAAAACAAGAGTTTCAAATTAGCTCAGATACCGTTCCGTAAACCCAATATGTAATACACAAGACCTACTCCTTGCTCAGAGAACTGGACTCAACACGCCCGATTCACCGCACAAGAATATATCTGACTAGTAATAATCTTAAAACCTATGTATTGATATCTCTCTGTTAGTGTGTCAAGTGGGTGTAAAGCGGCATAAACAGAGCCGTGAAAAGCAGCTAAACCCCATTATAAAAATAAATTACTTTTAAAAACCCATGAAACAAAGACAGGGAAAGAGAGAGAAATTCTTACACAATTCGTTCAGGGGCTGTGATGCAACCTGGATTGACCATATCTAGACCCACAGCTGGATGAGACATAAGGGTGGACACTCTTGGGCCTGAGAGGTTTGGTGAGGTTGGGTGAGCAAACGCAGACCCTTTAAAGTAATACTGCGTGCTACACATCGCATGGGTCCCAAATCTCCAGGTTCAAGGGCATCTTCCTACATCGAAAACATGCATGAGAAACCCAGAAGATGGTACACCGTGTGATGGGGAAAGGTTTGTAAAACGCACCTCATTTCTCATCTCCTTGTGCTCGGGTTCGCCGTTCCAGCCACTTTACTAGCAATCTCCCTACTTGGAGCATCAGCACCTTTAACCTCCTGTTCCGTACAGGTTGCAATTTGTCCTGAGGATGAACGGGAAGACGGGGAACCAATGAGAGACTAGCTCTTGGTGTTGGGACAGGCACAGGTCACTCTATTTTCCCATCAGGAAGAAGAATTAACCACAGGCTCAGCCTGCCCCCCGGAACCAGAACAGGGCCTGAAGCCATCCTGCGCTTTTGCGGCCAGCTCCCAAAAACGCGACTTGTAAAATGGAGCTTCAGGGCACTGCAATTCACAAACCTGCAGAGTTATAAATGATAACTCTCGTCCACAAATATATTGAGGGAAGGCAAAGAAGAGGATTTGAAATCAAGGCAGAATTGCAGGAAACAGATTTCAGGAGGTAGATTCGAATCGCCTTTAAAGCACATGAAAAGCGGCAAAACGTTGACAATGATGCCCTTGGCCAAAAAGGGCGTATGCGTTTTTTCCTGAATATATTCCGGAAAAAACGCATACGCCCTTTTTGGCCAACCAAGCAACCTGGAAAGGCAAATCAGCGCTACAAAGAAGTCTCGCTTCCCATCGGTCAAAAGGGCCATGCTGAAAAAAGTGTCAAAACCAGAAATGCAGGACAGGCCATGGAGAAATGGGAGCCTTGCTACACTGATGGGCGGGATGTAAATTGCCAACAGCCACTCTGGAGAAGTGTACGGTGTGTCCTGAAACATCTAAAAAACACAGCTTAGAGAGCATAGGGCACTTCCACGCATGGGGGGATAAAGTGGGAAAATTGAAAATCAGCAAGACACAAGCACCCCAAAGTTTAGGGCTGCTCTGTTGACAAGGACCTCCACTTCATTCCACCTTAAATATCCCAGGAAAGCGAAAAATGGATCAAAAAGTTGTGGTCCTTATGTACAATGGAATAACACTCAGCCATGAAATCAATGTCATAAGGCTAGTAACAGCATGATGAGTGGATTTAGGTAAGACGATTCTAAGTGAAATAAGTCACACAGAAAAGGACACTTCTCATAAGGTGTCACTTATAGAGGGAATGTAAAAACCGTTACACTTGAACTGAATTACAAAACAGAACAGAGTCACACATGCAGAAAACACACTATGGCTGCTTAACGGGAAAGGTGAGGTGGGGTGATACATAAAACAAGAGTTTCAAATTAGCTCAGATACCGTTCCGTAAACCCAATATGTAATACACAAGACCTACTCCTTGCTCAGAGAACTGGACTCAACACGCCCGATTCACAGCACAAGAATATATCTGACTAGTAATAATCTTAAAACCTATGTATTGATATCTCTCTGTTAGTGTGTCAAGTGGGTGTAAAGCGGCATAAACAGAGCCGTGAAAAGCAGCTAAACCCCATTATAAAAATAAATTACTTTTAAAAACCCATGAAACAAAGACAGGGAAAGAGAGAGAAATTCTTACACAATTCGTTCAGGGGCTGTGATGCAACCTGGATTGACCATATCTAGACCCACAGCTGGATGAGACATAAGGGTGGACACTCTTGGGGCTGAGAGGTTTGGTGAGGTTGGGTGAGCAAACGCAGACCCTTTAAAGTAATACTGCGTGCTACACATCGCATGGGTCCCAAATCTCCAGGTTCAAGGGCATCTTCCTACATCGAAAACATGCATGAGAAACCCAGAAGATGGTACACCGTGTGATGGGGAAAGGTTTGTAAAACGCACCTCATTTCTCATCTCCTTGTGCTCGGGTTCGCCGTTCCAGCCACTTTACTAGCAATCTCCCTACTTGGAGCATCAGCACCTTTAACCTCCTGTTCCGTACAGGTTGCAATTTGTCCTGAGGATGAACGGGAAGACGGGGAACCAATGAGAGACTAGCTCTTGGTGTTGGGACAGGCACAGGTCACTCTATTTTCCCATCAGGAAGAAGAATTAACCACAGGCTCAGCCTGCCCCCCGGAACCAGAACAGGGCCTGAAGCCATCCTGCGCTTTTGCGGCCAGCTCCCAAAAAAGCGACTTGTAAAATGGAGCTTCAGGGCACTGCAATTCACAAACCTGCAGAGTTATAAATGATAACTCTCGTCCACAAATATATTGAGGGAAGGCAAAGAAGAGGATTTGAAATCAAGGCAGAATTGCAAGAAACAGATTTCAGGAGGTAGATTCGAATCGCCTTTAAAGCACATGAAAAGCGGCAAAACGTTGACAATGATGCCCTTGGCCAAAAAGGGCGTATGCGTTTTTTCCTGAATATATTCAGGAAAAAACGCATACGCCCTTTTTGGCCAACCAAGCAACCTGGAAAGGCAAATCAGCGCTACAAAGAAGTCTCGCTTCCCATCGGTCAAAAGGGCCATGCTGAAAAAAGTGTCAAAACCAGAAATGCAGGACAGGCCATGGAGAAATGGGAGCCTTGCTACACTGATGGGCGGGATGTAAATTGCCAACAGCCACTCTGGAGAAGTGTACGGTGTGTCCTGAAACATCTAAAAAACACAGCTTAGAGAGCATAGGGCACTTCCACGCATGGGGGGATAAAGTGGGAAAATTGAAAATCAGCAAGACACAAGCACCCCAAAGTTTAGGGCTGCTCTGTTGACAAGGACCTCCACTTCATTCCACCTTAAATATCCCAGGAAAGCGAAAAATGGATCAAAAAGTTGTGGTCCTTATGTACAATGGAATAACACTCAGCCATGAAATCAATGTCATAAGGCTAGTAACAGCATGATGAGTGGATTTAGGTACGACGATTCTAAGTGAAATAAGTCACACAGAAAAGGACACTTCTCATAAGGTGTCACTTATAGAGGGAATGTAAAAACCGTTACACTTGAACTGAATTACAAAACAGAACAGAGTCACACATGCAGAAAACACACTATGGCTGCTTAACGGGAAAGGTGAGGTGGGGTGATACATAAAACAAGAGTTTCAAATTAGCTCAGATACCGTTCCATAAACCCAATATGTAATAGACAAGACCTACTCCTTGCTCAGAGAACTGGACTCAACACGCCCGATTCACCGCACAAGAATATATCTGACTAGTAATAATCTTAAAACCTATGTATTGATATCTCTCTGTTAGTGTGTCAAGTGGGTGTAAAGCGGCATAAACAGAGCCGTGAAAAGCTGCTAAACCCCATTATAAAAATAAATTACTTTTAAAAACCCATGAAACAAAGACAGGGAAAGAGAGAGAAATTCTTACACAATTCGTTCAGGGGCTGTGATGCAACCTGGATTGACCATATCTAGACCCACAGCTGGATGAGACATAAGGGTGGACACTCTTGGGGCTGAGAGGTTTGGTGAGGTTGGGTGAGCAAACGCAGACCCTTTAAAGTAATACTGCGTGCTACACATCGCATGGGTCCCAAATCTCCAGGTTCAAGGGCATCTTCCTACATCGAAAACATGCATGAGAAACCCAGAAGATGGTACACCGTGTGATGGGGAAAGGTTTGTAAAACGCACCTCATTTCTCATCTCCTTGTGCTCGGGTTCGCCATTCCAGCCACTTTACTAGCAATCTCCCTACTTGGAGCATCAGCACCTTTAACCTCCTGTTCCGTACAGGTTGCAATTTGTCCTGAGGATGAACGGGAAGACGGGGAACCAATGAGAGACTTGCTCTTGGTGTTGGGACAGGCACAGGTCACTCTATTTTCCCATCAGGAAGAAGAATTAACCACAGGCTCAGCCTGCCCCCCGGAACCAGAACAGGGCCTGAAGCCATCCTGCGCTTTTTCGGCCAGCTCCCAAAAACGCGACTTGTAAAATGGAGCTTCAGGGCACTGCAATTCACAAACCTGCAGAGTTATAAATGATAACTCTCGTCCACAAATATATTGAGGGAAGGCAAAGAAGAGGATTTGAAATCAAGGCAGAATTGCAGGAAACAGATTTCAGGAGGTAGATTCGAATCGCCTTTAAAGCACATGAAAAGCGGCAAAACGTTGACAATGATGCCCTTGGCCAAAAAGGGCGTATGCGTTTTTTCCTGAATATATTCAGGAAAAAACGCATACGCCCTTTTTGGCCAACCAAGCAACCTGGAAAGGCAAATCAGCGCTACAAAGAAGTCTCACTTCCCATCGGTCAAAAGGGCCATGCTGAAAAAAGTGTCAAAACCAGAAATGCAGGACAGGCCATGGAGAAATGGGAGCCTTGCTACACTGATGGGCGGGATGTAAATTGCCAACAGCCACTCTGGAGAAGTGTACGGTGTGTCCTGAAACATCTAAAAAACACAGCTTAGAGAGCATAGGGCACTTCCACGCATGGGGGGATAAAGTGGGAAAATTGAAAATCAGCAAGACACAAGCACCCCAAAGTTTAGGGCTGCTCTGTTGACAAGGACCTCCACTTCATTCCACCTTAAATATCCCAGGAAAGCGAAAAATGGATCAAAAAGTTGTGGTCCTTATGTACAATGGAATATCACTCAGCCATGAAATCAATGTCATAAGGCTAGTAGCAGCATGATGAGTGGATTTAGGTAAGACGATTCTAAGTGAAATAAGTCACACAGAAAAGGACACTTCTCATAAGGTGTCACTTATAGAGGGAATGTAAAAACCGTTACACTTGAACTGAATTACAAAACAGAACAGAGTCACACATGCAGAAAACACACTATGGCTGCTTAACGGGAAAGGTGAGGTGGGGTGATACATAAAACAAGAGTTTCAAATTAGCTCAGATACCGTTCCATAAACCCAATATGTAATAGACAAGACCTACTCCTTGCTCAGAGAACTGGACTCAACACGCCCGATTCACCGCACAAGAATATATCTGACTAGTAATAATCTTAAAACCTATGTATTGATATCTCTCTGTTAGTGTGTCAAGTGGGTGTAAAGCGGCATAAACACAGCCGTGAAAAGCAGCTAAACCCCATTATAAAAATAAATTACTTTTAAAAACCCATGAAACAAAGACAGGGAAAGAGAGAGAAATTCTTACACAATTCGTTCAGGGGCTGTGATGCAACCTGGATTGACCATATCTAGACCCACAGCTGGATGAGACATAAGGGTGGACACTCTTGGGCCTGAGAGGTTTGGTGAGGTTGGGTGAGCAAACGCAGACCCTTTAAAGTAATACTGCGTGCTACCCATCGCATGGGTCCCAAATCTCCAGGTTCAAGGGCATCTTCCTACATCGAAAACATGCATGAGAAACCCAGAAGATGGTACACCGTGTGATGGGGAAAGGTTTGTAAAACGCACCTCATTTCTCATCTCCTTGTGCTCGGGTTCGCCATTCCAGCCACTTTACTAGCAATCTCCCTACTTGGAGCATCAGCACCTTTAACCTCCTGTTCCGTACAGGTTGCAATTTGTCCTGAGGATGAACGGGAAGACGGGGAACCAATGAGAGACTAGCTCTTGGTGTTGGGACAGGCACAGGTCACTCTATTTTCCCATCAGGAAGAAGAATTAACCACAGGCTCAGCCTGCCCCCCGGAACCAGAACAGGGCCTGAAGCCATCCTGCGCTTTTGCGGCCAGCTCCCAAAAAAGCGACTTGTAAAATGGAGCTTCAGGGCACTGCAATTCACAAACCTGCAGAGTTATAAATGATAACTCTCGTCCACAAATATATTGAGGGAAGGCAAAGAAGAGGATTTGAAATCAAGGCAGAATTGCGGGAAACAGATTTCAGGAGGTAGATTCGAATCGCCTTTAAAGCACATGAAAAGCGGCAAAACGTTGACAATGATGCCCTTGGCCAAAAAGGGCGTATGCGTTTTTTCCTGAATATATTCAGGAAAAAACGCATACGCCCTTTTTGGCCAACCAAGCAACCTGGAAAGGCAAATCAGCGCTACAAAGAAGTCTCGCTTCCCATCGGTCAAAAGGGCCATGCTGAAAAAAGTGTCAAAACCAGAAATGCAGGACAGGCCATGGAGAAATGGGAGCCTTGCTACACTGATGGGCGGGATGTAAATTGCCAACAGCCACTCTGGAGAAGTGTACGGTGTGTCCTGAAACATCTAAAAAACACAGCTTAGAGAGCATAGGGCACTTCCACGCATGGGGGGATAAAGTGGGAAAATTGAAAATCAGCAAGACACAAGCACCCCAAAGTTTAGGGCTGCTCTGTTGACAAGGACCTCCACTTCATTCCACCTTAAATATCCCAGGAAAGCGAAAAATGGATCAAAAAGTTGTGGTCCTTATGTACAATGGAATAACACTCAGCCATGAAATCAATGTCATAAGGCTAGTAACAGCATGATGAGTGGATTTAGGTAAGACGATTCTAAGTGAAATAAGTCACACAGAAAAGGACACTTCTCATAAGGTGTCACTTATAGAGGGAATGTAAAAACCGTTACACTTGAACTGAATTACAAAACAGAACAGAGTCACACATGCAGAAAACACACTATGGCTGCTTAACGGGAAAGGTGAGGTGGGGTGATACATAAAACAAGAGTTTCAAATTAGCTCAGATACCGTTCCGTAAAACCAATATGTAATACACAAGACCTACTCCTTGCTCAGAGAACTGGACTCAACACGCCCGATTCACCGCACAAGAATATATCTGACTAGTAATAATCTTAAAACCTATGTATTGATATCTCTCTGTTAGTGTGTCAAGTGGGTGTAAAGCGGCATAAACAGAGCCGTGAAAAGCAGCTAAACCCCATTATAAAAATAAATTACTTTTAAAAACCCATGAAACAAAGACAGGGAAAGAGAGAGAAATTCTTACACAATTCGTTCAGGGGCTGTGATGCAACCTGGATTGACCATATCTAGACCCACAGCTGGATGAGACATAAGGGTGGACACTCTTGGGGCTGAGAGGTTTGGTGAGGTTGGGTGAGCAAACGCAGACCCTTTAAAGTAATACTGCGTGCTACACATCGCATGGGTCCCAAATCTCCAGGTTCAAGGGCATCTTCCTACATCGAAAACATGCATGAGAAACCCAGAAGATGGTACACCGTGTGATGGGGAAAGGTTTGTAAAACGCACCTCATTTCTCATCTCCTTGTGCTCGGGTTCGCCGTTCCAGCCACTTTACTAGCAATCTCCCTACTTGGAGCATCAGCACCTTTAACCTCCTGTTCCGTACAGGTTGCAATTTGTCCTGAGGATGAACGGGAAGACGGGGAACCAATGAGAGACTAGCTCTTGGTGTTGGGACAGGCACAGGTCACTCTATTTTCCCATCAGGAAGAAGAATTAACCACAGGCTCAGCCTGCCCCCCGGAACCAGAACAGGGCCTGAAGCCATCCTGCGCTTTTGCGGCCAGCTCCCAAAAAAGCGACTTGTAAAATGGAGCTTCAGGGCACTGCAATTCACAAACCTGCAGAGTTATAAATGATAACTCTCGTCCACAAATATATTGAGGTAAGGCAAAGAAGAGGATTTGAAATCAAGGCAGAATTGCAGGAAACAGATTTCAGGAGGTAGATTCGAATCGCCTTTAAAGCACATGAAAAGCGGCAAAACGTTGACAATGATGCCCTTGGCCAAAAAGGGCGTATGCGGTTTTTCCTGAATATATTCAGGAAAAAACGCATACGCCCTTTTAGGCCAACCAAGCAACCTGGAAAGGCAAATCAACGCTACAAAGATGTCTCGCTTCCCATCGGTCAAAAGGGCCATGCTGAAAAAAGTGTCAAAACCAGAAATGCAGGACAGGCCATGGAGAAATGGGAGCCTTGCTACACTGATGGGTGGGATGTAAATTGCCAACAGCCACTCTGGAGAAGTGTACGGTGTGTCCTGAAACATCTAAGAAACACAGCTTAGAGAGCATAGGGCACTTCCACGCATGGGGGGATAAAGTGGGAAAATTGAAAATCAGCAAGACACAAGCACCCCAAAGTTTAGGGCTGCTCTGTTGACAAGGACCTCCACTTCATTCCACCTTAAATATCCCAGGAAAGCGAAAAATGGATCAAAAAGTTGTGGTCCTTATGTACAATGGAATAACACTCAGCCATGAAATCAATGTCATAAGGCTAGTAGCAGCATGATGAGTGGATTTAGGTAAGACGATTCTAAGTGAAATAAGTCACACAGAAAAGGACACTTCTCATAAGGTGTCACTTATAGAGGGAATGTAAAAACCGTTACACTTGAACTGAATTACAAAACAGAACAGAGTCACACATGCAGAAAACACACTATGGTTGCTTAACGGGAAAGGTGAGGTGGGGTGATACATAAAACAAGAGTTTCAAATTAGCTCAGATACCGTTCCATAAACCCAATATGTAATAGACAAGACCTACTCCTTGCTCAGAGAACTGGACTCAACACGCCCGATTCACCGCACAAGAATATATCTGACTAGTAATAATCTTAAAACCTATGTATTGATATCTCTCTGTTAGTGTGTCAAGTGGGTGTAAAGCGGCATAAACACAGCCGTGAAAAGCAGCTAAACCCCATTATAAAAATAAATTACTTTTAAAAACCCATGAAACAAAGACAGGGAAAGAGAGAGAAATTCTTACACAATTCGTTCAGGGGCTGTGATGCAACCTGGATTGACCATATCTAGACCCACAGCTGGATGAGACATAAGGGTGGACACTCTTGGGGCTGAGAGGTTTGGTGAGGTTGGGTGAGCAAACGCAGACCCTTTAAAGTAATACTGCGTGCTACACATCGCATGGGTCCCAAATCTCCAGGTTCAAGGGCATCTTCCTACATCGAAAACATGCATGAGAAACCCAGAAGATGGTACACCGTGTGATGGGGAAAGGTTTGTAAAACGCACCTCATTTCTCATCTCCTTGTGCTCGGGTTCGCCATTCCAGCCACTTTACTAGCAATCTCCCTACTTGGAGCATCAGCACCTTTAACCTCCTGTTCCGTACAGGTTGCAATTTGTCCTGAGGATGAACGGGAAGACGGGGAACCAATGAGAGACTAGCTCTTGGTGTTGGGACAGGCACAGGTCACTCTATTTTCCCATCAGGAAGAAGAATTAACCACAGGCTCAGCCTGCCCCCCGGAACCAGAACAGGGCCTGAAGCCATCCTGCGCTTTTGCGGCCAGCTCCCAAAAACGCGACTTGTAAAATGGAGCTTCAGGGCACTGCAATTCACAAACCTGCAGAGTTATAAATGATAACTCTCGTCCACAAATATATTGAGGGAAGGCAAAGAAGAGGATTTGAAATCAAAGCAGAATTGCAGGAAACAGATTTCAGGAGGTAGATTCGAATCGCCTTTAAAGCACATGAAAAGCGGCAAAACGTTGACAATGATGCCCTTGGCCAAAAAGGGCGTATGCGTTTTTTCCTGAATATATTCAGGAAAAAACGCATACGCCCTTTTTGGCCAACCAAGCAACCTGGAAAGGCAAATCAGCGCTACAAAGAAGTCTCACTTCCCATCGGTCAAAAGGGCCATGCTGAAAAAAGTGTCAAAACCAGAAATGCAGGACAGGCCATGGGGAAATGGGAGCCTTGCTACACTGATGGGCGGGATGTAAATTGCCAACAGCCACTCTGGAGAAGTGTACGGTGTGTCCTGAAACATCTAAAAAACACAGCTTAGAGAGCATAGGGCACTTCCACGCATGGGGGGATAAAGTGGGAAAATTGAAAATCAGCAAGACACAAGCACCCCAAAGTTTAGGGCTGCTCTGTTGACAAGGACCTCCACTTCATTCCACCTTAAATATCCCAGGAAAGCGAAAAATGGATCAAAAAGTTGTGGTCCTTATGTACAATGGAATAACACTCAGCCATGAAATCAATGTCATAAGGCTAGTAACAGCATGATGAGTGGATTTAGGTAAGACGATTCTAAGTGAAATAAGTCACACAGAAAAGGACACTTCTCATAAGGTGTCACTTATAGAGGGAATGTAAAAACCGTTACACTTGAACTGAATTACAAAACAGAACAGAGTCACACATGCAGAAAACACACTATGGCTGCTTAACGGGAAAGGTGAGGTGGGGTGATACATAAAACAAGAGTTTCAAATTAGCTCAGATACCGTTCCATAAACCCAATATGTAATAGACAAGACCTACTCCTTGCTCAGAGAACTGGACTCAACACGCCCGATTCACCGCACAAGAATATATCTGACTAGTAATAATCTTAAAACCTATGTATTGATATCTCTCTGTTAGTGTGTCAAGTGGGTGTAAAGCGGCATAAACAGAGCCGTGAAAAGCAGCTAAACCCCATTATAAAAATAAATTACTTTTAAAAACCCATGAAACAAAGACAGGGAAAGAGAGAGAAATTCTTACACAATTCGTTCAGGGGCTGTGATGCAACCTGGATTGACCATATCTAGACCCACAGCTGGATGAGACATAAGGGTGGACACTCTTGGGCCTGAGAGGTTTGGTGAGGTTGGGTGAGCAAACGCAGACCCTTTAAAGTAATACTGCGTGCTACACATCGCATGGGTCCCAAATCTCCAGGTTCAAGGGCATCTTCCTACATCGAAAACATGCATGAGAAACCCAGAAGATGGTACACCGTGTGATGGGGAAAGGTTTGTAAAACGCACCTCATTTCTCATCTCCTTGTGCTCGGGTTCGCCATTCCAGCCACTTTACTAGCAATCTCCCTACTTGGAGCATCAGCACCTTTAACCTCCTGTTCCGTGCAGGTTGCAATTTGTCCTGAGGATGAACGGGAAGACGGGGAACCAATGAGAGACTAGCTCTTGGTGTTGGGACAGGCACAGGTCACTCTATTTTCCCATCAGGAGGAAGAATTAACCACAGGCTCAGCCTGCCCCCCGGAACCAGAACAGGGCCCGAAGCCATCCTGCGCTTTTGCGGCCAGCTCCCAAAAAAGCGACTTGTAAAATGGAGCTTCAGGGCACTGCAATTCACAAACCTGCAGAGTTATAAATGATAACTCTCGTCCACAAATATATTGAGGGAAGGCAAAGAAGAGGATTTGAAATCAAGGCAGAATTGCAGGAAACAGATTTCAGGAGGTAGATTCGAATCGCCTTTAAAGCACATGAAAAGCGGCAAAACGTTGACAATGATGCCCTTGGCCAAAAAGGGCGTATGCGGTTTTTCCTGAATATATTCAGGAAAAAACGCATACGCCCTTTTAGGCCAACCAAGCAACCTGGAAAGGCAAATCAACGCTACAAAGATGTCTCGCTTCCCATCGGTCAAAAGGGCCATGCTGAAAAAAGTGTCAAAACCAGAAATGCAGGACAGGCCATGGAGAAATGGGAGCCTTGCTACACTGATGGGTGGGATGTAAATTGCCAACAGCCACTCTGGAGAAGTGTACGGTGTGTCCTGAAACATCTAAGAAACACAGCTTAGAGAGCATAGGGCACTTCCACGCATGGGGGGATAAAGTGGGAAAATTGAAAATCAGCAAGACACAAGCACCCCAAAGTTTAGGGCTGCTCTGTTGACAAGGACCTCCACTTCATTCCACCTTAAATATCCCAGGAAAGCGAAAAATGGATCAAAAAGTTGTGGTCCTTATGTACAATGGAATAACACTCAGCCATGAAATCAATGTCATAAGGCTAGTAGCAGCATGATGAGTGGATTTAGGTACGACGATTCTAAGTGAAATAAGTCACACAGAAAAGGACACTTCTCATAAGGTGTCACTTATAGAGGGAATGTAAAAACCGTTACACTTGAACTGAATTACAAAACAGAACAGAGTCACACATGCAGAAAACACACTATGGCTGCTTAACGGGAAAGGTGAGGTGGGGTGATACATAAAACAAGAGTTTCAAATTAGCTCAGATACCGTTCCATAAACCCAATATGTAATAGACAAGACCTACTCCTTGCTCAGAGAACTGGACTCAACACGCCCGATTCACCGCACAAGAATATATCTGACTAGTAATAATCTTAAAACCTATGTATTGATATCTCTCTGTTAGTGTGTCAAGTGGGTGTAAAGCGGCATAAACAGAGCCGTGAAAAGCTGCTAAACCCCATTATAAAAATAAATTACTTTTAAAAACCCATGAAACAAAGACAGGGAAAGAGAGAGAAATTCTTACACAATTCGTTCAGGGGCTGTGATGCAACCTGGATTGACCATATCTAGACCCACAGCTGGATGAGACATAAGGGTGGACACTCTTGGGGCTGAGAGGTTTGGTGAGGTTGGGTGAGCAAACGCAGACCCTTTAAAGTAATACTGCGTGCTACACATCGCATGGGTCCCAAATCTCCAGGTTCAAGGGCATCTTCCTACATCGAAAACATGCATGAGAAACCCAGAAGATGGTACACCGTGTGATGGGGAAAGGTTTGTAAAACGCACCTCATTTCTCATCTCCTTGTGCTCGGGTTCGCCATTCCAGCCACTTTACTAGCAATCTCCCTACTTGGAGCATCAGCACCTTTAACCTCCTGTTCCGTACAGGTTGCAATTTGTCCTGAGGATGAACGGGAAGACGGGGAACCAATGAGAGACTAGCTCTTGGTGTTGGGACAGGCACAGGTCACTCTATTTTCCCATCAGGAAGAAGAATTAACCACAGGCTCAGCCTGCCCCCCGGAACCAGAACAGGGCCTGAAGCCATCCTGCGCTTTTTCGGCCAGCTCCCAAAAACGCGACTTGTAAAATGGAGCTTCAGGGCACTGCAATTCACAAACCTGCAGAGTTATAAATGATAACTCTCGTCCACAAATATATTGAGGGAAGGCAAAGAAGAGGATTTGAAATCAAGGCAGAATTGCAGGAAACAGATTTCAGGAGGTAGATTCGAATCGCCTTTAAAGCACATGAAAAGCGGCAAAACGTTGACAATGATGCCCTTGGCCAAAAAGGGCGTATGCGTTTTTTCCTGAATATATTCAGGAAAAAACGCATACGCCCTTTTTGGCCAACCAAGCAACCTGGAAAGGCAAATCAGCGCTACAAAGAAGTCTCACTTCCCATCGGTCAAAAGGGCCATGCTGAAAAAAGTGTCAAAACCAGAAATGCAGGACAGGCCATGGAGAAATGGGAGCCTTGCTACACTGATGGGCGGGATGTAAATTGCCAACAGCCACTCTGGAGAAGTGTACGGTGTGTCCTGAAACATCTAAAAAACACAGCTTAGAGAGCATAGGGCACTTCCACGCATGGGGGGATAAAGTGGGAAAATTGAAAATCAGCAAGACACAAGCACCCCAAAGTTTAGGGCTGCTCTGTTGACAAGGACCTCCACTTCATTCCACCTTAAATATCCCAGGAAAGCGAAAAATGGATCAAAAAGTTGTGGTCCTTATGTACAATGGAATATCACTCAGCCATGAAATCAATGTCATAAGGCTAGTAGCAGCATGATGAGTGGATTTAGGTAAGACGATTCTAAGTGAAATAAGTCACACAGAAAAGGACACTTCTCATAAGGTGTCACTTATAGAGGGAATGTAAAAACCGTTACACTTGAACTGAATTACAAAACAGAACAGAGTCACACATGCAGAAAACACACTATGGCTGCTTAACGGGAAAGGTGAGGTGGGGTGATACATAAAACAAGAGTTTCAAATTAGCTCAGATACCGTTCCGTAAACCCAATATGTAATACACAAGACCTACTCCTTGCTCAGAGAACTGGACTCAACACGCCCGATTCACCGCACAAGAATATATCTGACTAGTAATAATCTTAAAACCTATGTATTGATATCTCTCTGTTAGTGTGTCAAGTGGGTGTAAAGCGGCATAAACAGAGCCGTGAAAAGCAGCTAAACCCCATTATAAAAATAAATTACTTTTAAAAACCCATGAAACAAAGACAGGGAAAGAGAGAGAAATTCTTACACAATTCGTTCAGGGGCTGTGATGCAACCTGGATTGACCATATCTAGACCCACAGCTGGATGAGACATAAGGGTGGACACTCTTGGGGCTGAGAGGTTTGGTGAGGTTGGGTGAGCAAACGCAGACCCTTTAAAGTAATACTGCGTGCTACACATCGCATGGGTCCCAAATCTCCAGGTTCAAGGGCATCTTCCTACATCGAAAACATGCATGAGAAACCCAGAAGATGGTACACCGTGTGATGGGGAAAGGTTTGTAAAACGCACCTCATTTCTCATCTCCTTGTGCTCGGGTTCGCCGTTCCAGCCACTTTACTAGCAATCTCCCTACTTGGAGCATCAGCACCTTTAACCTCCTGTTCCGTACAGGTTGCAATTTGTCCTGAGGATGAACGGGAAGACGGGGAACCAATGAGAGACTAGCTCTTGGTGTTGGGACAGGCACAGGTCACTCTATTTTCCCATCAGGAAGAAGAATTAACCACAGGCTCAGCCTGCCCCCCGGAACCAGAACAGGGCCTGAAGCCATCCTGCGCTTTTGCGGCCAGCTCCCAAAAACGCGACTTGTAAAATGGAGCTTCAGGGCACTGCAATTCACAAACCTGCAGAGTTATAAATGATAACTCTCGTCCACAAATATATTGAGGGAAGGCAAAGAAGAGGATTTGAAATCAAGGCAGAATTGCAGGAAACAGATTTCAGGAGGTAGATTCGAATCGCCTTTAAAGCACATGAAAAGCGGCAAAACGTTGACAATGATGCCCTTGGCCAAAAAGGGCGTATGCGTTTTTTCCTGAATATATTCCGGAAAAAACGCATACGCCCTTTTTGGCCAACCAAGCAACATGGAAAGGCAAATCAGTGCTACAAAGAAGTCTCACTTCCCATCGGTCAAAAGGGCCATGCTGAAAAAAGTGTCAAAACCAGAAATGCAGGACAGGCCATGGAGAAATGGGAGCCTTGCTACACTGATGGGCGGGATGTAAATTGCCAACAGCCACTCTGGAGAAGTGTACGGTGTGTCCTGAAACATCTAAAAAACACAGCTTAGAGAGCATAGGGCACTTCCACGCATGGGGGGATAAAGTGGGAAAATTGAAAATCAGCAAGACACAAGCACCCCAAAGTTTAGGGCTGCTCTGTTGACAAGGACCTCCACTTCATTCCACCTTAAATATCCCAGGAAAGCGAAAAATGGATCAAAAAGTTGTGGTCCTTATGTACAATGGAATAACACTCAGCCATGAAATCAATGTCATAAGGCTAGTAACAGCATGATGAGTGGATTTAGGTAAGACGATTCTAAGTGAAATAAGTCACACAGAAAAGGACACTTCTCATAAGGTGTCACTTATAGAGGGAATGTAAAAACCGTTACACTTGAACTGAATTACAAAACAGAACAGAGTCACACATGCAGAAAACACACTATGGCTGCTTAACGGGAAAGGTGAGGTGGGGTGATACATAAAACAAGAGTTTCAAATTAGCTCAGATACCGTTCCATAAACCCAATATGTAATAGACAAGACCTACTCCTTGCTCAGAGAACTGGACTCAACACGCCCGATTCACAGCACAAGAATATATCTGACTAGTAATAATCTTAAAACCTATGTATTGATATCTCTCTGTTAGTGTGTCAAGTGGGTGTAAAGCGGCATAAACAGAGCCGTGAAAAGCAGCTAAACCCCATTATAAAAATAAATTACTTTTAAAAACCCATGAAACAAAGACAGGGAAAGAGAGAGAAATTCTTACACAATTCGTTCAGGGGCTGTGATGCAACCTGGATTGACCATATCTAGACCCACAGCTGGATGAGACATAAGGGTGGACACTCTTGGGGCTGAGAGGTTTGGTGAGGTTGGGTGAGCAAACGCAGACCCTTTAAAGTAATACTGCGTGCTACACATCGCATGGGTCCCAAATCTCCAGGTTCAAGGGCATCTTCCTACATCGAAAACATGCATGAGAAACCCAGAAGATGGTACACCGTGTGATGGGGAAAGGTTTGTAAAACGCACCTCATTTCTCATCTCCTTGTGCTCGGGTTCGCCGTTCCAGCCACTTTACTAGCAATCTCCCTACTTGGAGCATCAGCACCTTTAACCTCCTGTTCCGTACAGGTTGCAATTTGTCCTGAGGATGAACGGGAAGACGGGGAACCAATGAGAGACTAGCTCTTGGTGTTGGGACAGGCACAGGTCACTCTATTTTCCCATCAGGAAGAAGAATTAACCACAGGCTCAGCCTGCCCCCCGGAACCAGAACAGGGCCTGAAGCCATCCTGCGCTTTTGCGGCCAGCTCCCAAAAACGCGACTTGTAAAATGGAGCTTCAGGGCACTGCAATTCACAAACCTGCAGAGTTATAAATGATAACTCTCGTCCACAAATATATTGAGGGAAGGCAAAGAAGAGGATTTGAAATCAAGGCAGAATTGCAGGAAACAGATTTCAGGAGGTAGATTTGAATCGCCTTTAAAGCACATGAAAAGCGGCAAAACGTTGACAATGATGCCCTTGGCCAAAAAGGGCGTATGCGTTTTTTCCTGAATATATTCAGGAAAAAACGCATACGCCCTTTTTGGCCAACCAAGCAACCTGGAAAGGCAAATCAGCGCTACAAAGAAGTCTCACTTCCCATCGGTCAAAAGGGCCATGCTGAAAAAAGTGTCAAAACCAGAAATGCAGGACAGGCCATGGAGAAATGGGAGCCTTGCTACACTGATGGGCGGGATGTAAATTGCCAACAGCCACTCTGGAGAAGTGTACGGTGTGTCCTGAAACATCTAAAAAACACAGCTTAGAGAGCATAGGGCACTTCCACGCATGGGGGGATAAAGTGGGAAAATTGAAAATCAGCAAGACACAAGCACCCCAAAGTTTAGGGCTGCTCTGTTGACAAGGACCTCCACTTCATTCCACCTTAAATATCCCAGGAAAGCGAAAAATGGATCAAAAAGTTGTGGTCCTTATGTACAATGGAATATCACTCAGCCATGAAATCAATGTCATAAGGCTAGTAGCAGCATGATGAGTGGATTTAGGTAAGACGATTCTAAGTGAAATAAGTCACACAGAAAAGGACACTTCTCATAAGGTGTCACTTATAGAGGGAATGTAAAAACCGTTACACTTGAACTGAATTACAAAACAGAACAGAGTCACACATGCAGAAAACACACTATGGCTGCTTAACGGGAAAGGTGAGGTGGGGTGATACATAAAACAAGAGTTTCAAATTAGCTCAGATACCGTTCCGTAAACCCAATATGTAATACACAAGACCTACTCCTTGCTCAGAGAACTGGACTCAACACGCCCGATTCACCGCACAAGAATATATCTGACTAGTAATAATCTTAAAACCTATGTATTGATATCTCTCTGTTAGTGTGTCAAGTGGGTGTAAAGCGGCATAAACAGAGCCGTGAAAAGCAGCTAAACCCCATTATAAAAATAAATTACTTTTAAAAACCCATGAAACAAAGACAGGGAAAGAGAGAGAAATTCTTACACAATTCGTTCAGGGGCTGTGATGCAACCTGGATTGACCATATCTAGACCCACAGCTGGATGAGACATAAGGGTGGACACTCTTGGGCCTGAGAGGTTTGGTGAGGTTGGGTGAGCAAACGCAGACCCTTTAAAGTAATACTGCGTGCTACACATCGCATGGGTCCCAAATCTCCAGGTTCAAGGGCATCTTCCTACATCGAAAACATGCATGAGAAACCCAGAAGATGGTACACCGTGTGATGGGGAAAGGTTTGTAAAACGCACCTCATTTCTCATCTCCTTGTGCTCGGGTTCGCCGTTCCAGCCACTTTACTAGCAATCTCCCTACTTGGAGCATCAGCACCTTTAACCTCCTGTTCCGTACAGGTTGCAATTTGTCCTGAGGATGAACGGGAAGACGGGGAACCAATGAGAGACTAGCTCTTGGTGTTGGGACAGGCACAGGTCACTCTATTTTCCCATCAGGAAGAAGAATTAACCACAGGCTCAGCCTGCCCCCCGGAACCAGAACAGGGCCTGAAGCCATCCTGCGCTTTTGCGGCCAGCTCCCAAAAACGCGACTTGTAAAATGGAGCTTCAGGGCACTGCAATTCACAAACCTGCAGAGTTATAAATGATAACTCTCGTCCACAAATATATTGAGGGAAGGCAAAGAAGAGGATTTGAAATCAAGGCAGAATTGCAGGAAACAGATTTCAGGAGGTAGATTCGAATCGCCTTTAAAGCACATGAAAAGCGGCAAAACGTTGACAATGATGCCCTTGGCCAAAAAGGGCGTATGCGTTTTTTCCTGAATATATTCCGGAAAAAACGCATACGCCCTTTTTGGCCAACCAAGCAACATGGAAAGGCAAATCAGCGCTACAAAGAAGTCTCGCTTCCCATCGGTCAAAAGGGCCATGCTGAAAAAAGTGTCAAAACCAGAAATGCAGGACAGGCCATGGAGAAATGGGAGCCTTGCTACACTGATGGGCGGGATGTAAATTGCCAACAGCCACTCTGGAGAAGTGTACGGTGTGTCCTGAAACATCTAAAAAACACAGCTTAGAGAGCATAGGGCACTTCCACGCATGGGGGGATAAAGTGGGAAAATTGAAAATCAGCAAGACACAAGCACCCCAAAGTTTAGGGCTGCTCTGTTGACAAGGACCTCCACTTCATTCCACCTTAAATATCCCAGGAAAGCGAAAAATGGATCAAAAAGTTGTGGTCCTTATGTACAATGGAATAACACTCAGCCATGAAATCAATGTCATAAGGCTAGTAACAGCATGATGAGTGGATTTAGGTAAGACGATTCTAAGTGAAATAAGTCACACAGAAAAGGACACTTCTCATAAGGTGTCACTTATAGAGGGAATGTAAAAACCGTTACACTTGAACTGAATTACAAAACAGAACAGAGTCACACATGCAGAAAACACACTATGGCTGCTTAACGGGAAAGGTGAGGTGGGGTGATACATAAAACAAGAGTTTCAAATTAGCTCAGATACCGTTCCGTAAACCCAATATGTAATACACAAGACCTACTCCTTGCTCAGAGAACTGGACTCAACACGCCCGATTCACAGCACAAGAATATATCTGACTAGTAATAATCTTAAAACCTATGTATTGATATCTCTCTGTTAGTGTGTCAAGTGGGTGTAAAGCGGCATAAACAGAGCCGTGAAAAGCAGCTAAACCCCATTATAAAAATAAATTACTTTTAAAAACCCATGAAACAAAGACAGGGAAAGAGAGAGAAATTCTTACACAATTCGTTCAGGGGCTGTGATGCAACCTGGATTGACCATATCTAGACCCACAGCTGGATGAGACATAAGGGTGGACACTCTTGGGGCTGAGAGGTTTGGTGAGGTTGGGTGAGCAAACGCAGACCCTTTAAAGTAATACTGCGTGCTACACATCGCATGGGTCCCAAATCTCCAGGTTCAAGGGCATCTTCCTACATCGAAAACATGCATGAGAAACCCAGAAGATGGTACACCGTGTGATGGGGAAAGGTTTGTAAAACGCACCTCATTTCTCATCTCCTTGTGCTCGGGTTCGCCGTTCCAGCCACTTTACTAGCAATCTCCCTACTTGGAGCATCAGCACCTTTAACCTCCTGTTCCGTACAGGTTGCAATTTGTCCTGAGGATGAACGGGAAGACGGGGAACCAATGAGAGACTAGCTCTTGGTGTTGGGACAGGCACAGGTCACTCTATTTTCCCATCAGGAAGAAGAATTAACCACAGGCTCAGCCTGCCCCCCGGAACCAGAACAGGGCCTGAAGCCATCCTGCGCTTTTGCGGCCAGCTCCCAAAAAAGCGACTTGTAAAATGGAGCTTCAGGGCACTGCAATTCACAAACCTGCAGAGTTATAAATGATAACTCTCGTCCACAAATATATTGAGGGAAGGCAAAGAAGAGGATTTGAAATCAAGGCAGAATTGCAAGAAACAGATTTCAGGAGGTAGATTCGAATCGCCTTTAAAGCACATGAAAAGCGGCAAAACGTTGACAATGATGCCCTTGGCCAAAAAGGGCGTATGCGTTTTTTCCTGAATATATTCAGGAAAAAACGCATACGCCCTTTTTGGCCAACCAAGCAACCTGGAAAGGCAAATCAGCGCTACAAAGAAGTCTCGCTTCCCATCGGTCAAAAGGGCCATGCTGAAAAAAGTGTCAAAACCAGAAATGCAGGACAGGCCATGGAGAAATGGGAGCCTTGCTACACTGATGGGCGGGATGTAAATTGCCAACAGCCACTCTGGAGAAGTGTACGGTGTGTCCTGAAACATCTAAAAAACACAGCTTAGAGAGCATAGGGCACTTCCACGCATGGGGGGATAAAGTGGGAAAATTGAAAATCAGCAAGACACAAGCACCCCAAAGTTTAGGGCTGCTCTGTTGACAAGGACCTCCACTTCATTCCACCTTAAATATCCCAGGAAAGCGAAAAATGGATCAAAAAGTTGTGGTCCTTATGTACAATGGAATAACACTCAGCCATGAAATCAATGTCATAAGGCTAGTAACAGCATGATGAGTGGATTTAGGTACGACGATTCTAAGTGAAATAAGTCACACAGAAAAGGACACTTCTCATAAGGTGTCACTTATAGAGGGAATGTAAAAACCGTTACACTTGAACTGAATTACAAAACAGAACAGAGTCACACATGCAGAAAACACACTATGGCTGCTTAACGGGAAAGGTGAGGTGGGGTGATACATAAAACAAGAGTTTCAAATTAGCTCAGATACCGTTCCATAAACCCAATATGTAATAGACAAGACCTACTCCTTGCTCAGAGAACTGGACTCAACACGCCCGATTCACCGCACAAGAATATATCTGACTAGTAATAATCTTAAAACCTATGTATTGATATCTCTCTGTTAGTGTGTCAAGTGGGTGTAAAGCGGCATATACAGAGCCGTGAAAAGCAGCTAAACCCCATTATAAAAATAAATTACTTTTAAAAACCCATGAAACAAAGACAGGGAAAGAGAGAGAAATTCTTACACAATTCGTTCAGGGGCTGTGATGCAACCTGGATTGACCATATCTAGACCCACAGCTGGATGAGACATAAGGGTGGACACTCTTGGGCCTGAGAGGTTTGGTGAGGTTGGGTGAGCAAACGCAGACCCTTTAAAGTAATACTGCGTGCTACACATCGCATGGGTCCCAAATCTCCAGGTTCAAGGGCATCTTCCTACATCGAAAACATGCATGAGAAACCCAGAAGATGGTACACCGTGTGATGGGGAAAGGTTTGTAAAACGCACCTCATTTCTCATCTCCTTGTGCTCGGGTTCGCCATTCCAGCCACTTTACTAGCAATCTCCCTACTTGGAGCATCAGCACCTTTAACCTCCTGTTCCGTACAGGTTGCAATTTGTCCTGAGGATGAACGGGAAGACGGGGAACCAATGAGAGACTAGCTCTTGGTGTTGGGACAGGCACAGGTCACTCTATTTTCCCATCAGGAAGAAGAATTAACCACAGGCTCAGCCTGCCCCCCGGAACCAGAACAGGGCCTGAAGCCATCCTGCGCTTTTGCGGCCAGCTCCCAAAAAAGCGACTTGTAAAATGGAGCTTCAGGGCACTGCAATTCACAAACCTGCAGAGTTATAAATGATAACTCTCGTCCACAAATATATTGAGGGAAGGCAAAGAAGAGGATTTGAAATCAAGGCAGAATTGCAGGAAACAGATTTCAGGAGGTAGATTCGAATCGCCTTTAAAGCACATGAAAAGCGGCAAAACGTTGACAATGATGCCCTTGGCCAAAAAGGGCGTATGCGTTTTTTCCTGAATATATTCAGGAAAAAACGCATACGCCCTTTTAGGCCAACCAAGCAACCTGGAAAGGCAAATCAACGCTACAAAGATGTCTCGCTTCCCATCGGTCAAAAGGGCCATGCTGAAAAAAGTGTCAAAACCAGAAATGCAGGACAGGCCATGGAGAAATGGGAGCCTTGCTACACTGATGGGTGGGATGTAAATTGCCAACAGCCACTCTGGAGAAGTGTACGGTGTGTCCTGAAACATCTAAGAAACACAGCTTAGAGAGCATAGGGCACTTCCACGCATGGGGGGATAAAGTGGGAAAATTGAAAATCAGCAAGACACAAGCACCCCAAAGTTTAGGGCTGCTCTGTTGACAAGGACCTCCACTTCATTCCACCTTAAATATCCCAGGAAAGCGAAAAATGGATCAAAAAGTTGTGGTCCTTATGTACAATGGAATAACACTCAGCCATGAAATCAATGTCATAAGGCTAGTAGCAGCATGATGAGTGGATTTAGGTAAGACGATTCTAAGTGAAATAAGTCACACAGAAAAGGACACTTCTCATAAGGTGTCACTTATAGAGGGAATGTAAAAACCGTTACACTTGAACTGAATTACAAAACAGAACAGAGTCACACATGCAGAAAACACACTATGGCTGCTTAACGGGAAAGGTGAGGTGGGGTGATACATAAAACAAGAGTTTCAAATTAGCTCAGATACCGTTCCGTAAACCCAATATGTAATACACAAGACCTACTCCTTGCTCAGAGAACTGGACTCAACACGCCCGATTCACCGCACAAGAATATATCTGACTAGTAATAATCTTAAAACCTATGTATTGATATCTCTCTGTTAGTGTGTCAAGTGGGTGTAAAGCGGCATAAACACAGCCGTGAAAAGCAGCTAAACCCCATTATAAAAATAAATTACTTTTAAAAACCCATGAAACAAAGACAGGGAAAGAGAGAGAAATTCTTACACAATTCGTTCAGGGGCTGTGATGCAACCTGGATTGACCATATCTAGACCCACAGCTGGATGAGACATAAGGGTGGACACTCTTGGGGCTGAGAGGTTTGGTGAGGTTGGGTGAGCAAACGCAGACCCTTTAAAGTAATACTGCGTGCTACACATCGCATGGGTCCCAAATCTCCAGGTTCAAGGGCATCTTCCTACATCGAAAACATGCATGAGAAACCCAGAAGATGGTACACCGTGTGATGGGGAAAGGTTTGTAAAACGCACCTCATTTCTCATCTCCTTGTGCTCGGGTTCGCCATTCCAGCCACTTTACTAGCAATCTCCCTACTTGGAGCATCAGCACCTTTAACCTCCTGTTCCGTATAGGTTGCAATTTCTCCTGAGGATGAACGGGAAGACGGGGAACCAATGAGAGACTAGCTCTTGGTGTTGGGACAGGCACAGGTCACTCTATTTTCCCATCAGGAAGAAGAATTAACCACAGGCTCAGCCTGCCCCCCGGAACCAGAACAGGGCCTGAAGCCATCCTGTGCTTTTGCGGCCAGCTCCCAAAAAAGCGACTTGTAAAATGGAGCTTCAGGGCACTGCAATTCACAAACCTGCAGAGTTATAAATGATAACTCTCGTCCACAAATATATTGAGGGAAGGCAAAGAAGAGGATTTGAAATCAAGGCAGAATTGCAAGAAACAGATTTCAGGAGGTAGATTCGAATCGCCTTTAAAGCACATGAAAAGCGGCAAAACGTTGACAATGATGCCCTTGGCCAAAAAGGGCGTATGCGTTTTTTCCTGAATATATTCAGGAAAAAACGCATACGCCCTTTTTGGCCAACCAAGCAACCTGGAAAGGCAAATCAGCGCTACAAAGAAGTCTCGCTTCCCATCGGTCAAAAGGGCCATGCTGAAAAAAGTGTCAAAACCAGAAATGCAGGACAGGCCATGGAGAAATGGGAGCCTTGCTACACTGATGGGCGGGATGTAAATTGCCAACAGCCACTCTGGAGAAGTGTACGGTGTGTCCTGAAACATCTAAAAAACACAGCTTAGAGAGCATAGGGCACTTCCACGCATGGGGGGATAAAGTGGGAAAATTGAAAATCAGCAAGACACAAGCACCCCAAAGTTTAGGGCTGCTCTGTTGACAAGGACCTCCACTTCATTCCACCTTAAATATCCCAGGAAAGCGAAAAATGGATCAAAAAGTTGTGGTCCTTATGTACAATGGAATAACACTCAGCCATGAAATCAATGTCATAAGGCTAGTAACAGCATGATGAGTGGATTTAGGTACGACGATTCTAAGTGAAATAAGTCACACAGAAAAGGACACTTCTCATAAGGTGTCACTTATAGAGGGAATGTAAAAACCGTTACACTTGAACTGAATTACAAAACAGAACAGAGTCACACATGCAGAAAACACACTATGGCTGCTTAACGGGAAAGGTGAGGTGGGGTGATACATAAAACAAGAGTTTCAAATTAGCTCAGATACCGTTCCATAAACCCAATATGTAATAGACAAGACCTACTCCTTGCTCAGAGAACTGGACTCAACACGCCCGATTCACCGCACAAGAATATATCTGACTAGTAATAATCTTAAAACCTATGTATTGATATCTCTCTGTTAGTGTGTCAAGTGGGTGTAAAGCGGCATATACAGAGCCGTGAAAAGCAGCTAAACCCCATTATAAAAATAAATTACTTTTAAAAACCCATGAAACAAAGACAGGGAAAGAGAGAGAAATTCTTACACAATTCGTTCAGGGGCTGTGATGCAACCTGGATTGACCATATCTAGACCCACAGCTGGATGAGACATAAGGGTGGACACTCTTGGGCCTGAGAGGTTTGGTGAGGTTGGGTGAGCAAACGCAGACCCTTTAAAGTAATACTGCGTGCTACACATCGCATGGGTCCCAAATCTCCAGGTTCAAGGGCATCTTCCTACATCGAAAACATGCATGAGAAACCCAGAAGATGGTACACCGTGTGATGGGGAAAGGTTTGTAAAACGCACCTCATTTCTCATCTCCTTGTGCTCGGGTTCGCCATTCCAGCCACTTTACTAGCAATCTCCCTACTTGGAGCATCAGCACCTTTAACCTCCTGTTCCGTACAGGTTGCAATTTGTCCTGAGGATGAACGGGAAGACGGGGAACCAATGAGAGACTAGCTCTTGGTGTTGGGACAGGCACAGGTCACTCTATTTTCCCATCAGGAAGAAGAATTAACCACAGGCTCAGCCTGCCCCCCGGAACCAGAACAGGGCCTGAAGCCATCCTGCGCTTTTGCGGCCAGCTCCCAAAAAAGCGACTTGTAAAATGGAGCTTCAGGGCACTGCAATTCACAAACCTGCAGAGTTATAAATGATAACTCTCGTCCACAAATATATTGAGGGAAGGCAAAGAAGAGGATTTGAAATCAAGGCAGAATTGCAGGAAACAGATTTCAGGAGGTAGATTCGAATCGCCTTTAAAGCACATGAAAAGCGGCAAAACGTTGACAATGATGCCCTTGGCCAAAAAGGGCGTATGCGTTTTTTCCTGAATATATTCAGGAAAAAACGCATACGCCCTTTTAGGCCAACCAAGCAACCTGGAAAGGCAAATCAACGCTACAAAGATGTCTCGCTTCCCATCGGTCAAAAGGGCCATGCTGAAAAAAGTGTCAAAACCAGAAATGCAGGACAGGCCATGGAGAAATGGGAGCCTTGCTACACTGATGGGTGGGATGTAAATTGCCAACAGCCACTCTGGAGAAGTGTACGGTGTGTCCTGAAACATCTAAGAAACACAGCTTAGAGAGCATAGGGCACTTCCACGCATGGGGGGATAAAGTGGGAAAATTGAAAATCAGCAAGACACAAGCACCCCAAAGTTTAGGGCTGCTCTGTTGACAAGGACCTCCACTTCATTCCACCTTAAATATCCCAGGAAAGCGAAAAATGGATCAAAAAGTTGTGGTCCTTATGTACAATGGAATAACACTCAGCCATGAAATCAATGTCATAAGGCTAGTAGCAGCATGATGAGTGGATTTAGGTAAGACGATTCTAAGTGAAATAAGTCACACAGAAAAGGACACTTCTCATAAGGTGTCACTTATAGAGGGAATGTAAAAACCGTTACACTTGAACTGAATTACAAAACAGAACAGAGTCACACATGCAGAAAACACACTATGGCTGCTTAACGGGAAAGGTGAGGTGGGGTGATACATAAAACAAGAGTTTCAAATTAGCTCAGATACCGTTCCATAAACCCAATATGTAATAGACAAGACCTACTCCTTGCTCAGAGAACTGGACTCAACACGCCCGATTCACCGCACAAGAATATATCTGACTAGTAATAATCTTAAAACCTATGTATTGATATCTCTCTGTTAGTGTGTCAAGTGGGTGTAAAGCGGCATAAACACAGCCGTGAAAAGCAGCTAAACCCCATTATAAAAATAAATTACTTTTAAAAACCCATGAAACAAAGACAGGGAAAGAGAGAGAAATTCTTACACAATTCGTTCAGGGGCTGTGATGCAACCTGGATTGACCATATCTAGACCCACAGCTGGATGAGACATAAGGGTGGACACTCTTGGGGCTGAGAGGTTTGGTGAGGTTGGGTGAGCAAACGCAGACCCTTTAAAGTAATACTGCGTGCTACCCATCGCATGGGTCCCAAATCTCCAGGTTCAAGGGCATCTTCCTACATCGAAAACATGCATGAGAAACCCAGAAGATGGTACACCGTGTGATGGGGAAAGGTTTGTAAAACGCAACTCATTTCTCATCTCCTTGTGCTCGGGTTCGCCATTCCAGCCACTTTACTAGCAATCTCCCTACTTGGAGCATCAGCACCTTTAACCTCCTGTTCCGTACAGGTTGCAATTTGTCCTGAGGATGAACGGGAAGACGGGGAACCAATGAGAGACTAGCTCTTGGTGTTGGGACAGGCACAGGTCACTCTATTTTCCCATCAGGAAGAAGAATTAACCACAGGCTCAGCCTGCCCCCCGGAACCAGAACAGGGCCTGAAGCCATCCTGCGCTTTTGCGGCCAGCTCCCAAAAATGCGACTTGTAAAATGGAGCTTCAGTGCACTGCAATTCACAAACCTGCAGAGTTATAAATGATAACTCTCGTCCACAAATATATTGAGGGAAGGCAAAGAAGAGGATTTGAAATCAAGGCAGAATTGCAGGAAACAGATTTCAGGAGGTAGATTCGAATCGCCTTTAAAGCACATGAAAAGCGGCAAAACGTTGACAATGATGCCCTTGGCCAAAAAGGGCGTATGCGTTTTTTCCTGAATATATTCAGGAAAAAACGCATACGCCCTTTTTGGCCAACCAAGCAACCTGGAAAGGCAAATCAGCGCTACAAAGAAGTCTCGCTTCCCATCGGTCAAAAGGGCCATGCTGAAAAAAGTGTCAAAACCAGAAATGCAGGACAGGCCATGGAGAAATGGGAGCCTTGCTACACTGATGGGCGGGATGTAAATTGCCAACAGCCACTCTGGAGAAGTGTACGGTGTGTCCTGAAACATCTAAGAAACACAGCTTAGAGAGCATAGGGCACTTCCACGCATGGGGGGATAAAGTGGGAAAATTGAAAATCAGCAAGACACAAGCACCCCAAAGTTTAGGGCTGCTCTGTTGACAAGGACCTCCACTTCATTCCACCTTAAATATCCCAGGAAAGCGAAAAATGGATCAAAAAGTTGTGGTCCTTATGTACAATGGAATAACACTCAGCCATGAAATCAATGTCATAAGGCTAGTAGCAGCATGATGAGTGGATTTAGGTAAGACGATTCTAAGTGAAATAAGTCACACAGAAAAGGACACTTCTCATAAGGTGTCACTTATAGAGGGAATGTAAAAACCGTTACACTTGAACTGAATTACAAAACAGAACAGAGTCACACATGCAGAAAACACACTATGGCTGCTTAACGGGAAAGGTGAGGTGGGGTGATACATAAAACAAGAGTTTCAAATTAGCTCAGATACCGTTCCGTAAACCCAATATGTAATAGACAAGACCTACTCCTTGCTCAGAGAACTGGACTCAACACGCCCGATTCACCGCACAAGAATATATCTGACTAGTAATAATCTTAAAACCTATGTATTGATATCTCTCTGTTAGTGTGTCAAGTGGGTGTAAAGCGGCATAAACAGAGCCGTGAAAAGCAGCTAAACCCCATTATAAAAATAAATTACTTTTAAAAACCCATGAAACAAAGACAGGGAAAGAGAGAGAAATTCTTACACAATTCGTTCAGGGGCTGTGATGCAACCTGGATTGACCATATCTAGACCCACCGCTGGATGAGACATAAGGGTGGACACTCTTGGGGCTGAGAGGTTTGGTGAGGTTGGGTGAGCAAACGCAGACCCTTTAAAGTAATACTGCGTGCTACCCATCGCATGGGTCCCAAATCTCCAGGTTCAAGGGCATCTTCCTACATCGAAAACATGCATGAGAAACCCAGAAGATGGTACACCGTGTGATGGGGAAAGGTTTGTAAAACGCACCTCATTTCTCATCTCCTTGTGCTCGGGTTCGCCATTCCAGCCACTTTACTAGCAATCTCCCTACTTGGAGCATCAGCACCTTTAACCTCCTGTTCCGTACAGGTTGCAATTTGTCCTGAGGATGAACGGGAAGACGGGGAACCAATGAGAGACTAGCTCTTGGTGTTGGGACAGGCACAGGTCACTCTATTTTCCCATCAGGAAGAAGAATTAACCACAGGCTCAGCCTGCCCCCCGGAACCAGAACAGGGCCTGAAGCCATCCTGCGCTTTTGCGGCCAGCTCCCAAAAACGCGACTTGTAAAATGGAGCTTCAGGGCACTGCAATTCACAAACCTGCAGAGTTATAAATGATAACTCTCGTCCACAAATATATTGAGGGAAGGCAAAGAAGAGGATTTGAAATCAAGGCAGAATTGCAGGAAACAGATTTCAGGAGGTAGATTCGAATCGCCTTTAAAGCACATGAAAAGCGGCAAAACGTTGACAATGATGCCCTTGGCCAAAAAGGGCGTATGCGTTTTTTCCTGAATATATTCAGGAAAAAACGCATACGCCCTTTTTGGCCAACCAAGCAACCTGGAAAGGCAAATCAGCGCTACAAAGAAGTCTCACTTCCCATCGGTCAAAAGGGCCATGCTGAAAAAAGTGTCAAAACCAGAAATGCAGGACAGGCCATGGAGAAATGGGAGCCTTGCTACACTGATGGGCGGGATGTAAATTGCCAACAGCCACTCTGGAGAAGTGTACGGTGTGTCCTGAAACATCTAAAAAACACAGCTTAGAGAGCATAGGGCACTTCCACGCATGGGGGGATAAAGTGGGAAAATTGAAAATCAGCAAGACACAAGCACCCCAAAGTTTAGGGCTGCTCTGTTGACAAGGACCTCCACTTCATTCCACCTTAAATATCCCAGGAAAGCGAAAAATGGATCAAAAAGTTGTGGTCCTTATGTACAATGGAATAACACTCAGCCATGAAATCAATGTCATAAGGCTAGTAATAGCATGATGAGTGGATTTAGGTAAGACGATTCTAAGTGAAATAAGTCACACAGAAAAGGACACTTCTCATAAGGTGTCACTTATAGAGGGAATGTAAAAACCGTTACACTTGAACTGAATTACAAAACAGAACAGAGTCACACATGCAGAAAACACACTATGGCTGCTTAACGGGAAAGGTGAGGTGGGGTGATACATAAAACAAGAGTTTCAAATTAGCTCAGGTACCGTTCCATAAACCCAATATGTAATAGACAAGACCTACTCCTTGCTCAGAGAACTGGACTCCACACGCCCGATTCACCGCACAAGAATATATCTGACTAGTAATAATCTTAAAACCTATGTATTGATATCTCTCTGTTAGTGTGTCAAGTGGGTGTAAAGCGGCATAAACACAGCCGTGAAAAGCAGCTAAACCCCATTATAAAAATAAATTACTTTTAAAAACCCATGAAACAAAGACAGGGAAAGAGAGAGAAATTCTTACACAATTCGTTCAGGGGCTGTGATGCAACCTGGATTGACCATATCTAGACCCACAGCTGGATGAGACATAAGGGTGGACACTCTTGGGCCTGAGAGGTTTGGTGAGGTTGGGTGAGCAAACGCAGACCCTTTAAAGTAATACTGCGTGCTACCCATCGCATGGGTCCCAAATCTCCAGGTTCAAGGGCATCTTCCTACATCGAAAACATGCATGAGAAACCCAGAAGATGGTACACCGTGTGATGGGGAAAGGTTTGTAAAACGCACCTCATTTCTCATCTCCTTGTGCTCGGGTTCGCCATTCCAGCCACTTTACTAGCAATCTCCCTACTTGGAGCATCAGCACCTTTAACCTCCTGTTCCGTACAGGTTGCAATTTGTCCTGAGGATGAACGGGAAGACGGGGAACCAATGAGAGACTAGCTCTTGGTGTTGGGACAGGCACAGGTCACTCTATTTTCCCATCAGGAAGAAGAATTAACCACAGGCTCAGCCTGCCCCCCGGAACCAGAACAGGGCCTGAAGCCATCCTGCGCTTTTGCGGCCAGCTCCCAAAAAAGCGACTTGTAAAATGGATCTTCAGGGCACTGCAATTCACAAACCTGCAGAGTTATAAATGATAACTCTCGTCCACAAATATATTGAGGGAAGGCAAAGAAGAGGATTTGAAATCAAGGCAGAATTGCAAGAAACAGATTTCAGGAGGTAGATTCGAATCGCCTTTAAAGCACATGAAAAGCGGCAAAACGTTGACAATGATGCCCTTGGCCAAAAAGGGCGTATGCGTTTTTTCCTGAATATATTCAGGAAAAAACGCATACGCCCTTTTTGGCCAACCAAGCAACCTGGAAAGGCAAATCAGCGCTACAAAGAAGTCTCACTTCCCATCGGTCAAAAGGGCCATGCTGAAAAAAGTGTCAAAACCAGAAATGCAGGACAGGCCATGGAGAAATGGGAGCCTTGCTACACTGATGGGCGGGATGTAAATTGCCAACAGCCACTCTGGAGAAGTGTACGGTGTGTCCTGAAACATCTAAAAAACACAGCTTAGAGAGCATAGGGCACTTCCACGCATGGGGGGATAAAGTGGGAAAATTGAAAATCAGCAAGACACAAGCACCCCAAAGTTTAGGGCTGCTCTGTTGACAAGGACCTCCACTTCATTCCACCTTAAATATCCCAGGAAAGCGAAAAATGGATCAAAAAGTTGTGGTCCTTATGTACAATGGAATAACACTCAGCCATGAAATCAATGTCATAAGGCTAGTAACAGCATGATGAGTGGATTTAGGTAAGACGATTCTAAGTGAAATAAGTCACACAGAAAAGGACACTTCTCATAAGGTGTCACTTATAGAGGGAATGTAAAAACCGTTACACTTGAACTGAATTACAAAACAGAACAGAGTCACACATGCAGAAAACACACTATGGCTGCTTAACGGGAAAGGTGAGGTGGGGTGATACATAAAACAAGAGTTTCAAATTAGCTCAGATACCGTTCCATAAACCCAATATGTAATAGACAAGACCTACTCCTTGCTCAGAGAACTGGACTCAACACGCCCGATTCACCGCACAAGAATATATCTGACTAGTAATAATCTTAAAACCTATGTATTGATATCTCTCTGTTAGTGTGTCAAGTGGGTGTAAAGCGGCATAAACACAGCCGTGAAAAGCAGCTAAACCCCATTATAAAAATAAATTACTTTTAAAAACCCATGAAACAAAGACAGGGAAAGAGAGAGAAATTCTTACACAATTCGTTCAGGGGCTGTGATGCAACCTGGATTGACCATATCTAGACCCACAGCTGGATGAGACATAAGGGTGGACACTCTTGGGCCTGAGAGGTTTGGTGAGGTTGGGTGAGCAAACGCAGACCCTTTAAAGTAATACTGCGTGCTACCCATCGCATGGGTCCCAAATCTCCAGGTTCAAGGGCATCTTCCTACATCGAAAACATGCATGAGAAACCCAGAAGATGGTACACCGTGTGATGGGGAAAGGTTTGTAAAACGCACCTCATTTCTCATCTCCTTGTGCTCGGGTTCGCCATTCCAGCCACTTTACTAGCAATCTCCCTACTTGGAGCATCAGCACCTTTAACCTCCTGTTCCGTACAGGTTGCAATTTGTCCTGAGGATGAACGGGAAGACGGGGAACCAATGAGAGACTAGCTCTTGGTGTTGGGACAGGCACAGGTCACTCTATTTTCCCATCAGGAAGAAGAATTAACCACAGGCTCAGCCTGCCCCCCGGAACCAGAACAGGGCCTGAAGCCATCCTGCGCTTTTGCGGCCAGCTCCCAAGAAAGCGACTTGTAAAATGGAGCTTCAGGGCACTGCAATTCACAAACCTGCAGAGTTATAAATGATAACTCTCGTCCACAAATATATTGAGGGAAGGCAAAGAAGAGGATTTGAAATCAAGGCAGAATTGCGGGAAACAGATTTCAGGAGGTAGATTCGAATCGCCTTTAAAGCACATGAAAAGCGGCAAAACGTTGACAATGATGCCCTTGGCCAAAAAGGGCGTATGCGTTTTTTCCTGAATATATTCAGGAAAAAACGCATACGCCCTTTTTGGCCAACCAAGCAACCTGGAAAGGCAAATCAGCGCTACAAAGAAGTCTCGCTTCCCATCGGTCAAAAGGGCCATGCTGAAAAAAGTGTCAAAACCAGAAATGCAGGACAGGCCATGGAGAAATGGGAGCCTTGCTACACTGATGGGTGGGATGTAAATTGCCAACAGCCACTCTGGAGAAGTGTACGGTGTGTCCTGAAACATCTAAAAAACACAGCTTAGAGAGCATAGGGCACTTCCACGCATGGGGGGATAAAGTGGGAAAATTGAAAATCAGCAAGACACAAGCACCCCAAAGTTTAGGGCTGCTCTGTTGACAAGGACCTCCACTTCATTCCACCTTAAATATCCCAGGAAAGCGAAAAATGGATCAAAAAGTTGTGGTCCTTATGTACAATGGAATAACACTCAGCCATGAAATCAATGTCATAAGGCTAGTAACAGCATGATGAGTGGATTTAGGTAAGACGATTCTAAGTGAAATAAGTCACACAGAAAAGGACACTTCTCATAAGGTGTCACTTATAGAGGGAATGTAAAAACCGTTACACTTGAACTGAATTACAAAACAGAACAGAGTCACACATGCAGAAAACACACTATGGCTGCTTAACGGGAAAGGTGAGGTGGGGTGATACATAAAACAAGAGTTTCAAATTAGCTCAGATACCGTTCCGTAAAACCAATATGTAATACACAAGACCTACTCCTTGCTCAGAGAACTGGACTCAACACGCCCGATTCACCGCACAAGAATATATCTGACTAGTAATAATCTTAAAACCTATGTATTGATATCTCTCTGTTAGTGTGTCAAGTGGGTGTAAAGCGGCATAAACAGAGCCGTGAAAAGCAGCTAAACCCCATTATAAAAATAAATTACTTTTAAAAACCCATGAAACAAAGACAGGGAAAGAGAGAGAAATTCTTACACAATTCGTTCAGGGGCTGTGATGCAACCTGGATTGACCATATCTAGACCCACAGCTGGATGAGACATAAGGGTGGACACTCTTGGGCCTGAGAGGTTTGGTGAGGTTGGGTGAGCAAACGCAGACCCTTTAAAGTAATACTGCGTGCTACACATCGCATGGGTCCCAAATCTCCAGGTTCAAGGGCATCTTCCTACATCGAAAACATGCATGAGAAACCCAGAAGATGGTACACCGTGTGATGGGGAAAGGTTTGTAAAACGCACCTCATTTCTCATCTCCTTGTGCTCGGGTTCGCCATTCCAGCCACTTTACTAGCAATCTCCCTACTTGGAGCATCAGCACCTTTAACCTCCTGTTCCGTACAGGTTGCAATTTGTCCTGAGGATGAACGGGAAGACGGGGAACCAATGAGAGACTAGCTCTTGGTGTTGGGACAGGCACAGGTCACTCTATTTTCCCATCAGGAAGAAGAATTAACCACAGGCTCAGCCTGCCCCCCGGAACCAGAACAGGGCCTGAAGCCATCCTGCGCTTTTGCGGCCAGCTCCCAAAAAAGCGACTTGTAAAATGGAGCTTCAGGGCACTGCAATTCACAAACCTGCAGAGTTATAAATGATAACTCTCGTCCACAAATATATTGAGGTAAGGCAAAGAAGAGGATTTGAAATCAAGGCAGAATTGCAGGAAACAGATTTCAGGAGGTAGATTCGAATCGCCTTTAAAGCACATGAAAAGCGGCAAAACGTTGACAATGATGCCCTTGGCCAAAAAGGGCGTATGCGGTTTTTCCTGAATATATTCAGGAAAAAACGCATACGCCCTTTTAGGCCAACCAAGCAACCTGGAAAGGCAAATCAACGCTACAAAGATGTCTCGCTTCCCATCGGTCAAAAGGGCCATGCTGAAAAAAGTGTCAAAACCAGAAATGCAGGACAGGCCATGGAGAAATGGGAGCCTTGCTACACTGATGGGTGGGATGTAAATTGCCAACAGCCACTCTGGAGAAGTGTACGGTGTGTCCTGAAACATCTAAGAAACACAGCTTAGAGAGCATAGGGCACTTCCACGCATGGGGGGATAAAGTGGGAAAATTGAAAATCAGCAAGACACAAGCACCCCAAAGTTTAGGGCTGCTCTGTTGACAAGGACCTCCACTTCATTCCACCTTAAATATCCCAGGAAAGCGAAAAATGGATCAAAAAGTTGTGGTCCTTATGTACAATGGAATAACACTCAGCCATGAAATCAATGTCATAAGGCTAGTAGCAGCATGATGAGTGGATTTAGGTAAGACGATTCTAAGTGAAATAAGTCACACAGAAAAGGACACTTCTCATAAGGTGTCACTTATAGAGGGAATGTAAAAACCGTTACACTTGAACTGAATTACAAAACAGAACAGAGTCACACATGCAGAAAACACACTATGGCTGCTTAACGGGAAAGGTGAGGTGGGGTGATACATAAAACAAGAGTTTCAAATTAGCTCAGATACCGTTCCATAAACCCAATATGTAATAGACAAGACCTACTCCTTGCTCAGAGAACTGGACTCAACACGCCCGATTCACCGCACAAGAATATATCTGACTAGTAATAATCTTAAAACCTATGTATTGATATCTCTCTGTTAGTGTGTCAAGTGGGTGTAAAGCGGCATAAACACAGCCGTGAAAAGCAGCTAAACCCCATTATAAAAATAAATTACTTTTAAAAACCCATGAAACAAAGACAGGGAAAGAGAGAGAAATTCTTATACAATTCGTTCAGGGGCTGTGATGCAACCTGGATTGACCATATCTAGACCCACAGCTGGATGAGACATAAGGGTGGACACTCTTGGGGCTGAGAGGTTTGGTGAGGTTGGGTGAGCAAATGCAGACCCTTTAAAGTAATACTGCGTGCTACCCATCGCATGGGTCCCAAATCTCCAGGTTCAAGGGCATCTTCCTACATCGAAAACATGCATGAGAAACCCAGAAGATGGTACACCGTGTGATGGGGAAAGGTTTGTAAAACGCACCTCATTTCTCATCTCCTTGTGCTCGGGTTCGCCATTCCAGCCACTTTACTAGCAATCTCCCTACTTGGAGCATCAGCACCTTTAACCTCCTGTTCCGTACAGGTTGCAATTTGTCCTGAGGATGAACGGGAAGACGGGGAACCAATGAGAGACTAGCTCTTGGTGTTGGGACAGGCACAGGTCACTCTATTTTCCCATCAGGAAGAAGAATTAACCACAGGCTCAGCCTGCCCCCCGGAACCAGAACAGGGCCTGAAGCCATCCTGCGCTTTTGCGGCCAGCTCCCAAAAATGCGACTTGTAAAATGGAGCTTCAGGGCACTGCAATTCACAAACCTGCAGAGTTATAAATGATAACTCTCGTCCACAAATATATTGAGGGAAGGCAAAGAAGAGGATTTGAAATCAAGGCAGAATTGCAGGAAACAGATTTCAGGAGGTAGATTCGAATCGCCTTTAAAGCACATGAAAAGCGGCAAAACGTTGACAATGATGCCCTTGGCCAAAAAGGGCGTATGAGTTTTTTCCTGAATATATTCAGGAAAAAACGCATACGCCCTTTTTGGCCAACCAAGCAACCTGGAAAGGCAAATCAGCGCTACAAAGAAGTCTCGCTTCCCATCGGTCAAAAGGGCCATGCTGAAAAAAGTGTCAAAACCAGAAATGCAGGACAGGCCATGGAGAAATGCGAGCCTTGCTACACTGATGGGCGGGATGTAAATTGCCAACAGCCACTCTGGAGAAGTGTACGGTGTGTCCTGAAACATCTAAGAAACACAGCTTAGAGAGCATAGGGCACTTCCACGCATGGGGGGATAAAGTGGGAAAATTGAAAATCAGCAAGACACAAGCACCCCAAAGTTTAGGGCTGCTCTGTTGACAAGGACCTCCACTTCATTCCACCTTAAATATCCCAGGAAAGCGAAAAATGGATCAAAAAGTTGTGGTCCTTATGTACAATGGAATAACACTCAGCCATGAAATCAATGTCATAAGGCTAGTAGCAGCATGATGAGTGGATTTAGGTAAGACGATTCTAAGTGAAATAAGTCACACAGAAAAGGACACTTCTCATAAGGTGTCACTTATAGAGGGAATGTAAAAACCGTTACACTTGAACTGAATTACAAAACAGAACAGAGTCACACATGCAGAAAACACACTATGGCTGCTTAACGGGAAAGGTGAGGTGGGGTGATACATAAAACAAGAGTTTCAAATTAGCTCTGATACCGTTCCGTAAACCCAATATGTAATACACAAGACCTACTCCTTGCTCAGAGAACTGGACTCAACACGCCCGATTCACCGCACAAGAATATATCTGACTAGTAATAATCTTAAAACCTATGTATTGATATCTCTCTGTTAGTGTGTCAAGTGGGTGTAAAGCGGCATAAACAGAGCCGTGAAAAGCAGCTAAACCCCATTATAAAAATAAATTACTTTTAAAAACCCATGAAACAAAGACAGGGAAAGAGAGAGAAATTCTTACACAATTCGTTCAGGGGCTGTGATGCAACCTGGATTGACCATATCTAGACCCACAGCTGGATGAGACATAAGGGTGGACACTCTTGGGGCTGAGAGGTTTGGTGAGGTTGGGTGAGCAAACGCAGACCCTTTAAAGTAATACTGCGTGCTACACATCGCATGGGTCCCAAATCTCCAGGTTCAAGGGCATCTTCCTACATCGAAAACATGCATGAGAAACCCAGAAGATGGTACACCGTGTGATGGGGAAAGGTTTGTAAAACGCACCTCATTTCTCATCTCCTTGTGCTCGGGTTCGCCATTCCAGCCACTTTACTAGCAATCTCCCTACTTGGAGCATCAGCACCTTTAACCTCCTGTTCCGTACAGGTTGCAATTTGTCCTGAGGATGAACGGGAAGACGGGGAACCAATGAGAGACTAGCTCTTGGTGTTGGGACAGGCACAGGTCACTCTATTTTCCCATCAGGAAGAAGAATTAACCACAGGCTCAGCCTGCCCCCCGGAACCAGAACAGGGCCTGAAGCCATCCTGCGCTTTTGCGGCCAGCTCCCAAAAACGCGACTTGTAAAATGGAGCTTCAGGGCACTGCAATTCACAAACCTGCAGAGTTATAAATGATAACTCTCGTCCACAAATATATTGAGGGAAGGCAAAGAAGAGGATTTGAAATCAAGGCAGAATTGCAGGAAACAGATTTCAGGAGGTAGATTCGAATCGCCTTTAAAGCACATGAAAAGCGGCAAAACGTTGACAATGATGCCCTTGGCCAAAAAGGGCGTATGCGTTTTTTCCTGAATATATTCAGGAAAAAACGCATACGCCCTTTTTGGCCAACCAAGCAACCTGGAAAGGCAAATCAGCGCTACAAAGAAGTCTCACTTCCCATCGGTCAAAAGGGCCATGCTGAAAAAAGTGTCAAAACCAGAAATGCAGGACAGGCCATGGGGAAATGGGAGCCTTGCTACACTGATGGGCGGGATGTAAATTGCCAACAGCCACTCTGGAGAAGTGTACGGTGTGTCCTGAAACATCTAAAAAACACAGCTTAGAGAGCATAGGGCACTTCCACGCATGGGGGGATAAAGTGGGAAAATTGAAAATCAGCAAGACACAAGCACCCCAAAGTTTAGGGCTGCTCTGTTGACAAGGACCTCCACTTCATTCCACCTTAAATATCCCAGGAAAGCGAAAAATGGATCAAAAAGTTGTGGTCCTTATGTACAATGGAATAACACTCAGCCATGAAATCAATGTCATAAGGCTAGTAACAGCATGATGAGTGGATTTAGGTAAGACGATTCTAAGTGAAATAAGTCACACAGAAAAGGACACTTCTCATAAGGTGTCACTTATAGAGGGAATGTAAAAACCGTTACACTTGAACTGAATTACAAAACAGAACAGAGTCACACATGCAGAAAACACACTATGGCTGCTTAACGGGAAAGGTGAGGTGGGGTGATACATAAAACAAGAGTTTCAAATTAGCTCAGATACCGTTCCATAAACCCAATATGTAATAGACAAGACCTACTCCTTGCTCAGAGAACTGGACTCAACACGCCCGATTCACCGCACAAGAATATATCTGACTAGTAATAATCTTAAAACCTATGTATTGATATCTCTCTGTTAGTGTGTCAAGTGGGTGTAAAGCGGCATAAACAGAGCCGTGAAAAGCAGCTAAACCCCATTATAAAAATAAATTACTTTTAAAAACCCATGAAACAAAGACAGGGAAAGAGAGAGAAATTCTTACACAATTCGTTCAGGGGCTGTGATGCAACCTGGATTGACCATATCTAGACCCACAGCTGGATGAGACATAAGGGTGGACACTCTTGGGCCTGAGAGGTTTGGTGAGGTTGGGTGAGCAAACGCAGACCCTTTAAAGTAATACTGCGTGCTACACATCGCATGGGTCCCAAATCTCCAGGTTCAAGGGCATCTTCCTACATCGAAAACATGCATGAGAAACCCAGAAGATGGTACACCGTGTGATGGGGAAAGGTTTGTAAAACGCACCTCATTTCTCATCTCCTTGTGCTCGGGTTCGCCATTCCAGCCACTTTACTAGCAATCTCCCTACTTGGAGCATCAGCACCTTTAACCTCCTGTTCCGTGCAGGTTGCAATTTGTCCTGAGGATGAACGGGAAGACGGGGAACCAATGAGAGACTAGCTCTTGGTGTTGGGACAGGCACAGGTCACTCTATTTTCCCATCAGGAAGAAGAATTAACCACAGGCTCAGCCTGCCCCCCGGAACCAGAACAGGGCCCGAAGCCATCCTGCGCTTTTGCGGCCAGCTCCCAAAAAAGCGACTTGTAAAATGGAGCTTCAGGGCACTGCAATTCACAAACCTGCAGAGTTATAAATGATAACTCTCGTCCACAAATATATTGAGGGAAGGCAAAGAAGAGGATTTGAAATCAAGGCAGAATTGCAGGAAACAGATTTCAGGAGGTAGATTCGAATCGCCTTTAAAGCACATGAAAAGCGGCAAAACGTTGACAATGATGCCCTTGGCCAAAAAGGGCGTATGCGTTTTTTCCTGAATATATTCAGGAAAAAACGCATACGCCCTTTTAGGCCAACCAAGCAACCTGGAAAGGCAAATCAATGCTACAAAGATGTCTCGCTTCCCATCGGTCAAAAGGGCCATGCTGAAAAAAGTGTCAAAACCAGAAATGCAGGACAGGCCATGGAGAAATGGGAGCCTTGCTACACTGATGGGTGGGATGTAAATTGCCAACAGCCACTCTGGAGAAGTGTACGGTGTGTCCTGAAACATCTAAGAAACACAGCTTAGAGAGCATAGGGCACTTCCACGCATGGGGGGATAAAGTGGGAAAATTGAAAATCAGCAAGACACAAGCACCCCAAAGTTTAGGGCTGCTCTGTTGACAAGGACCTCCACTTCATTCCACCTTAAATATCCCAGGAAAGCGAAAAATGGATCAAAAAGTTGTGGTCCTTATGTACAATGGAATAACACTCAGCCATGAAATCAATGTCATAAGGCTAGTAGCAGCATGATGAGTGGATTTAGGTAAGACGATTCTAAGTGAAATAAGTCACACAGAAAAGGACACTTCTCATAAGGTGTCACTTATAGAGGGAATGTAAAAACCGTTACACTTGAACTGAATTACAAAACAGAACAGAGTCACACATGCAGAAAACACACTATGGCTGCTTAACGGGAAAGGTGAGGTGGGGTGATACATAAAACAAGAGTTTCAAATTAGCTCAGATACCGTTCCATAAACCCAATATGTAATAGACAAGACCTACTCCTTGCTCAGAGAACTGGACTCAACACGCCCGATTCACCGCACAAGAATATATCTGACTAGTAATAATCTTAAAACCTATGTATTGATATCTCTCTGTTAGTGTGTCAAGTGGGTGTAAAGCGGCATAAACAGAGCCGTGAAAAGCTGCTAAACCCCATTATAAAAATAAATTACTTTTAAAAACCCATGAAACAAAGACAGGGAAAGAGAGAGAAATTCTTACACAATTCGTTCAGGGGCTGTGATGCAACCTGGATTGACCATATCTAGACCCACAGCTGGATGAGACATAAGGGTGGACACTCTTGGGGCTGAGAGGTTTGGTGAGGTTGGGTGAGCAAACGCAGACCCTTTAAAGTAATACTGCGTGCTACACATCGCATGGGTCCCAAATCTCCAGGTTCAAGGGCATCTTCCTACATCGAAAACATGCATGAGAAACCCAGAAGATGGTACACCGTGTGATGGGGAAAGGTTTGTAAAACGCACCTCATTTCTCATCTCCTTGTGCTCGGGTTCGCCATTCCAGCCACTTTACTAGCAATCTCCCTACTTGGAGCATCAGCACCTTTAACCTCCTGTTCCGTACAGGTTGCAATTTGTCCTGAGGATGAACGGGAAGACGGGGAACCAATGAGAGACTAGCTCTTGGTGTTGGGACAGGCACAGGTCACTCTATTTTCCCATCAGGAAGAAGAATTAACCACAGGCTCAGCCTGCCCCCCGGAACCAGAACAGGGCCTGAAGCCATCCTGCGCTTTTGCGGCCAGCTCCCAAAAACGCGACTTGTAAAATGGAGCTTCAGGGCACTGCAATTCACAAACCTGCAGAGTTATAAATGATAACTCTCGTCCACAAATATATTGAGGGAAGGCAAAGAAGAGGATTTGAAATCAAGGCAGAATTGCAGGAAACAGATTTCAGGAGGTAGATTCGAATCGCCTTTAAAGCACATGAAAAGCGGCAAAACGTTGACAATGATGCCCTTGGCCAAAAAGGGCGTATGCGTTTTTTCCTGAATATATTCAGGAAAAAACGCATACGCCCTTTTTGGCCAACCAAGCAACCTGGAAAGGCAAATCAGCGCTACAAAGAAGTCTCACTTCCCATCGGTCAAAAGGGCCATGCTGAAAAAAGTGTCAAAACCAGAAATGCAGGACAGGCCATGGGGAAATGGGAGCCTTGCTACACTGATGGGCGGGATGTAAATTGCCAACAGCCACTCTGGAGAAGTGTACGGTGTGTCCTGAAACATCTAAAAAACACAGCTTAGAGAGCATAGGGCACTTCCACGCATGGGGGGATAAAGTGGGAAAATTGAAAATCAGCAAGACACAAGCACCCCAAAGTTTAGGGCTGCTCTGTTGACAAGGACCTCCACTTCATTCCACCTTAAATATCCCAGGAAAGCGAAAAATGGATCAAAAAGTTGTGGTCCTTATGTACAATGGAATAACACTCAGCCATGAAATCAATGTCATAAGGCTAGTAACAGCATGATGAGTGGATTTAGGTAAGACGATTCTAAGTGAAATAAGTCACACAGAAAAGGACACTTCTCATAAGGTGTCACTTATAGAGGGAATGTAAAAACCGTTACACTTGAACTGAATTACAAAACAGAACAGAGTCACACATGCAGAAAACACACTATGGCTGCTTAACGGGAAAGGTGAGGTGGGGTGATACATAAAACAAGAGTTTCAAATTAGCTCAGATACCGTTCCATAAACCCAATATGTAATAGACAAGACCTACTCCTTGCTCAGAGAACTGGACTCAACACGCCCGATTCACCGCACAAGAATATATCTGACTAGTAATAATCTTAAAACCTATGTATTGATATCTCTCTGTTAGTGTGTCAAGTGGGTGTAAAGCGGCATAAACAGAGCCGTGAAAAGCAGCTAAACCCCATTATAAAAATAAATTACTTTTAAAAACCCATGAAACAAAGACAGGGAAAGAGAGAGAAATTCTTACACAATTCGTTCAGGGGCTGTGATGCAACCTGGATTGACCATATCTAGACCCACAGCTGGATGAGACATAAGGGTGGACACTCTTGGGCCTGAGAGGTTTGGTGAGGTTGGGTGAGCAAACGCAGACCCTTTAAAGTAATACTGCGTGCTACACATCGCATGGGTCCCAAATCTCCAGGTTCAAGGGCATCTTCCTACATCGAAAACATGCATGAGAAACCCAGAAGATGGTACACCGTGTGATGGGGAAAGGTTTGTAAAACGCACCTCATTTCTCATCTCCTTGTGCTCGGGTTCGCCATTCCAGCCACTTTACTAGCAATCTCCCTACTTGGAGCATCAGCACCTTTAACCTCCTGTTCCGTGCAGGTTGCAATTTGTCCTGAGGATGAACGGGAAGACGGGGAACCAATGAGAGACTAGCTCTTGGTGTTGGGACAGGCACAGGTCACTCTATTTTCCCATCAGGAAGAAGAATTAACCACAGGCTCAGCCTGCCCCCCGGAACCAGAACAGGGCCCGAAGCCATCCTGCGCTTTTGCGGCCAGCTCCCAAAAAAGCGACTTGTAAAATGGAGCTTCAGGGCACTGCAATTCACAAACCTGCAGAGTTATAAATGATAACTCTCGTCCACAAATATATTGAGGGAAGGCAAAGAAGAGGATTTGAAATCAAGGCAGAATTGCAGGAAACAGATTTCAGGAGGTAGATTCGAATCGCCTTTAAAGCACATGAAAAGCGGCAAAACGTTGACAATGATGCCCTTGGCCAAAAAGGGCGTATGCGTTTTTTCCTGAATATATTCAGGAAAAAACGCATACGCCCTTTTAGGCCAACCAAGCAACCTGGAAAGGCAAATCAATGCTACAAAGATGTCTCGCTTCCCATCGGTCAAAAGGGCCATGCTGAAAAAAGTGTCAAAACCAGAAATGCAGGACAGGCCATGGAGAAATGGGAGCCTTGCTACACTGATGGGTGGGATGTAAATTGCCAACAGCCACTCTGGAGAAGTGTACGGTGTGTCCTGAAACATCTAAGAAACACAGCTTAGAGAGCATAGGGCACTTCCACGCATGGGGGGATAAAGTGGGAAAATTGAAAATCAGCAAGACACAAGCACCCCAAAGTTTAGGGCTGCTCTGTTGACAAGGACCTCCACTTCATTCCACCTTAAATATCCCAGGAAAGCGAAAAATGGATCAAAAAGTTGTGGTCCTTATGTACAATGGAATAACACTCAGCCATGAAATCAATGTCATAAGGCTAGTAGCAGCATGATGAGTGGATTTAGGTAAGACGATTCTAAGTGAAATAAGTCACACAGAAAAGGACACTTCTCATAAGGTGTCACTTATAGAGGGAATGTAAAAACCGTTACACTTGAACTGAATTACAAAACAGAACAGAGTCACACATGCAGAAAACACACTATGGCTGCTTAACGGGAAAGGTGAGGTGGGGTGATACATAAAACAAGAGTTTCAAATTAGCTCAGATACCGTTCCATAAACCCAATATGTAATAGACAAGACCTACTCCTTGCTCAGAGAACTGGACTCAACACGCCCGATTCACCGCACAAGAATATATCTGACTAGTAATAATCTTAAAACCTATGTATTGATATCTCTCTGTTAGTGTGTCAAGTGGGTGTAAAGCGGCATAAACAGAGCCGTGAAAAGCTGCTAAACCCCATTATAAAAATAAATTACTTTTAAAAACCCATGAAACAAAGACAGGGAAAGAGAGAGAAATTCTTACACAATTCGTTCAGGGGCTGTGATGCAACCTGGATTGACCATATCTAGACCCACAGCTGGATGAGACATAAGGGTGGACACTCTTGGGGCTGAGAGGTTTGGTGAGGTTGGGTGAGCAAACGCAGACCCTTTAAAGTAATACTGCGTGCTACACATCGCATGGGTCCCAAATCTCCAGGTTCAAGGGCATCTTCCTACATCGAAAACATGCATGAGAAACCCAGAAGATGGTACACCGTGTGATGGGGAAAGGTTTGTAAAACGCACCTCATTTCTCATCTCCTTGTGCTCGGGTTCGCCATTCCAGCCACTTTACTAGCAATCTCCCTACTTGGAGCATCAGCACCTTTAACCTCCTGTTCCGTACAGGTTGCAATTTGTCCTGAGGATGAACGGGAAGACGGGGAACCAATGAGAGACTAGCTCTTGGTGTTGGGACAGGCACAGGTCACTCTATTTTCCCATCAGGAAGAAGAATTAACCACAGGCTCAGCCTGCCCCCCGGAACCAGAACAGGGCCTGAAGCCATCCTGCGCTTTTGCGGCCAGCTCCCAAAAACGCGACTTGTAAAATGGAGCTTCAGGGCACTGCAATTCACAAACCTGCAGAGTTATAAATGATAACTCTCGTCCACAAATATATTGAGGGAAGGCAAAGAAGAGGATTTGAAATCAAGGCAGAATTGCAGGAAACAGATTTCAGGAGGTAGATTCGAATCGCCTTTAAAGCACATGAAAAGCGGCAAAACGTTGACAATGATGCCCTTGGCCAAAAAGGGCGTATGCGTTTTTTCCTGAATATATTCAGGAAAAAACGCATACGCCCTTTTTGGCCAACCAAGCAACCTGGAAAGGCAAATCAGCGCTACAAAGAAGTCTCACTTCCCATCGGTCAAAAGGGCCATGCTGAAAAAAGTGTCAAAACCAGAAATGCAGGACAGGCCATGGAGAAATGGGAGCCTTGCTACACTGATGGGCGGGATGTAAATTGCCAACAGCCACTCTGGAGAAGTGTACGGTGTGTCCTGAAACATCTAAAAAACACAGCTTAGAGAGCATAGGGCACTTCCACGCATGGGGGGATAAAGTGGGAAAATTGAAAATCAGCAAGACACAAGCACCCCAAAGTTTAGGGCTGCTCTGTTGACAAGGACCTCCACTTCATTCCACCTTAAATATCCCAGGAAAGCGAAAAATGGATCAAAAAGTTGTGGTCCTTATGTACAATGGAATATCACTCAGCCATGAAATCAATGTCATAAGGCTAGTAGCAGCATGATGAGTGGATTTAGGTAAGACGATTCTAAGTGAAATAAGTCACACAGAAAAGGACACTTCTCATAAGGTGTCACTTATAGAGGGAATGTAAAAACCGTTACACTTGAACTGAATTACAAAACAGAACAGAGTCACACATGCAGAAAACACACTATGGCTGCTTAACGGGAAAGGTGAGGTGGGGTGATACATAAAACAAGAGTTTCAAATTAGCTCAGATACCGTTCCGTAAACCCAATATGTAATACACAAGACCTACTCCTTGCTCAGAGAACTGGACTCAACACGCCCGATTCACCGCACAAGAATATATCTGACTAGTAATAATCTTAAAACCTATGTATTGATATCTCTCTGTTAGTGTGTCAAGTGGGTGTAAAGCGGCATAAACAGAGCCGTGAAAAGCAGCTAAACCCCATTATAAAAATAAATTACTTTTAAAAACCCATGAAACAAAGACAGGGAAAGAGAGAGAAATTCTTACACAATTCGTTCAGGGGCTGTGATGCAACCTGGATTGACCATATCTAGACCCACAGCTGGATGAGACATAAGGGTGGACACTCTTGGGGCTGAGAGGTTTGGTGAGGTTGGGTGAGCAAACGCAGACCCTTTAAAGTAATACTGCGTGCTACACATCGCATGGGTCCCAAATCTCCAGGTTCAAGGGCATCTTCCTACATCGAAAACATGCATGAGAAACCCAGAAGATGGTACACCGTGTGATGGGGAAAGGTTTGTAAAACGCACCTCATTTCTCATCTCCTTGTGCTCGGGTTCGCCGTTCCAGCCACTTTACTAGCAATCTCCCTACTTGGAGCATCAGCACCTTTAACCTCCTGTTCCGTACAGGTTGCAATTTGTCCTGAGGATGAACGGGAAGACGGGGAACCAATGAGAGACTAGCTCTTGGTGTTGGGACAGGCACAGGTCACTCTATTTTCCCATCAGGAAGAAGAATTAACCACAGGCTCAGCCTGCCCCCCGGAACCAGAACAGGGCCTGAAGCCATCCTGCGCTTTTGCGGCCAGCTCCCAAAAACGCGACTTGTAAAATGGAGCTTCAGGGCACTGCAATTCACAAACCTGCAGAGTTATAAATGATAACTCTCGTCCACAAATATATTGAGGGAAGGCAAAGAAGAGGATTTGAAATCAAGGCAGAATTGCAGGAAACAGATTTCAGGAGGTAGATTCGAATCGCCTTTAAAGCACATGAAAAGCGGCAAAACGTTGACAATGATGCCCTTGGCCAAAAAGGGCGTATGCGTTTTTTCCTGAATATATTCCGGAAAAAACGCATACGCCCTTTTTGGCCAACCAAGCAACATGGAAAGGCAAATCAGCGCTACAAAGAAGTCTCACTTCCCATCGGTCAAAAGGGCCATGCTGAAAAAAGTGTCAAAACCAGAAATGCAGGACAGGCCATGGAGAAATGGGAGCCTTGCTACACTGATGGGCGGGATGTAAATTGCCAACAGCCACTCTGGAGAAGTGTACGGTGTGTCCTGAAACATCTAAAAAACACAGCTTAGAGAGCATAGGGCACTTCCACGCATGGGGGGATAAAGTGGGAAAATTGAAAATCAGCAAGACACAAGCACCCCAAAGTTTAGGGCTGCTCTGTTGACAAGGACCTCCACTTCATTCCACCTTAAATATCCCAGGAAAGCGAAAAATGGATCAAAAAGTTGTGGTCCTTATGTACAATGGAATAACACTCAGCCATGAAATCAATGTCATAAGGCTAGTAACAGCATGATGAGTGGATTTAGGTAAGACGATTCTAAGTGAAATAAGTCACACAGAAAAGGACACTTCTCATAAGGTGTCACTTATAGAGGGAATGTAAAAACCGTTACACTTGAACTGAATTACAAAACAGAACAGAGTCACACATGCAGAAAACACACTATGGCTGCTTAACGGGAAAGGTGAGGTGGGGTGATACATAAAACAAGAGTTTCAAATTAGCTCAGATACCGTTCCATAAACCCAATATGTAATAGACAAGACCTACTCCTTGCTCAGAGAACTGGACTCAACACGCCCGATTCACAGCACAAGAATATATCTGACTAGTAATAATCTTAAAACCTATGTATTGATATCTCTCTGTTAGTGTGTCAAGTGGGTGTAAAGCGGCATAAACAGAGCCGTGAAAAGCAGCTAAACCCCATTATAAAAATAAATTACTTTTAAAAACCCATGAAACAAAGACAGGGAAAGAGAGAGAAATTCTTACACAATTCGTTCAGGGGCTGTGATGCAACCTGGATTGACCATATCTAGACCCACAGCTGGATGAGACATAAGGGTGGACACTCTTGGGCCTGAGAGGTTTGGTGAGGTTGGGTGAGCAAACGCAGACCCTTTAAAGTAATACTGCGTGCTACACATCGCATGGGTCCCAAATCTCCAGGTTCAAGGGCATCTTCCTACATCGAAAACATGCATGAGAAACCCAGAAGATGGTACACCGTGTGATGGGGAAAGGTTTGTAAAACGCACCTCATTTCTCATCTCCTTGTGCTCGGGTTCGCCATTCCAGCCACTTTACTAGCAATCTCCCTACTTGGAGCATCAGCACCTTTAACCTCCTGTTCCGTACAGGTTGCAATTTGTCCTGAGGATGAACGGGAAGACGGGGAACCAATGAGAGACTAGCTCTTGGTGTTGGGACAGGCACAGGTCACTCTATTTTCCCATCAGGAAGAAGAATTAACCACAGGCTCAGCCTGCCCCCCGGAACCAGAACAGGGCCTGAAGCCATCCTGCGCTTTTGCGGCCAGCTCCCAAAAAAGCGACTTGTAAAATGGAGCTTCAGGGCACTGCAATTCACAAACATGCAGAGTTATAAATGATAACTCTCGTCCACAAATATATTGAGGGAAGGCAAAGAAGAGGATTTGAAATCAAGGCAGAATTGCAGGAAACAGATTTCAGGAGGTAGATTCGAATCGCCTTTAAAGCACATGAAAAGCGGCAAAACGTTGACAATGATGCCCTTGGCCAAAAAGGGCGTATGCGTTTTTTCCTGAATATATTCAGGAAAAAACGCATACGCCCTTTTAGGCCAACCAAGCAACCTGGAAAGGCAAATCAATGCTACAAAGATGTCTCGCTTCCCATCGGTCAAAAGGGCCATGCTGAAAAAAGTGTCAAAACCAGAAATGCAGGACAGGCCATGGAGAAATGGGAGCCTTGCTACACTGATGGGTGGGATGTAAATTGCCAACAGCCACTCTGGAGAAGTGTACGGTGTGTCCTGAAACATCTAAGAAACACAGCTTAGAGAGCATAGGGCACTTCCACGCATGGGGGGATAAAGTGGGAAAATTGAAAATCAGCAAGACACAAGCACCCCAAAGTTTAGGGCTGCTCTGTTGACAAGGACCTCCACTTCATTCCACCTTAAATATCCCAGGAAAGCGAAAAATGGATCAAAAAGTTGTGGTCCTTATGTACAATGGAATAACACTCAGCCATGAAATCAATGTCATAAGGCTAGTAGCAGCATGATGAGTGGATTTAGGTAAGACGATTCTAAGTGAAATAAGTCACACAGAAAAGGACACTTCTCATAAGGTGTCACTTATAGAGGGAATGTAAAAACCGTTACACTTGAACTGAATTACAAAACAGAACAGAGTCACACATGCAGAAAACACACTATGGCTGCTTAACGGGAAAGGTGAGGTGGGGTGATACATAAAACAAGAGTTTCAAATTAGCTCAGATACCGTTCCGTAAACCCAATATGTAATACACAAGACCTACTCCTTGCTCAGAGAACTGGACTCAACACGCCCGATTCACCGCACAAGAATATATCTGACTAGTAATAATCTTAAAACCTATGTATTGATATCTCTCTGTTAGTGTGTCAAGTGGGTGTAAAGCAGCATAAACAGAGCCGTGAAAAGCAGCTAAACCCCATTATAAAAATAAATTACTTTTAAAAACCCATGAAACAAAGACAGGGAAAGAGAGAGAAATTCTTACACAATTCGTTCAGGGGCTGTGATGCAACCTGGATTGACCATATCTAGACCCACAGCTGGATGAGACATAAGGGTGGACACTCTTGGGGCTGAGAGGTTTGGTGAGGTTGGGTGAGCAAACGCAGACCCTTTAAAGTAATACTGCGTGCTACACATCGCATGGGTCCCAAATCTCCAGGTTCAAGGGCATCTTCCTACATCGAAAACATGCATGAGAAACCCAGAAGATGGTACACCGTGTGATGGGGAAAGGTTTGTAAAACGCACCTCATTTCTCATCTCCTTGTGCTCGGGTTCGCCGTTCCAGCCACTTTACTAGCAATCTCCCTACTTGGAGCATCAGCACCTTTAACCTCCTGTTCCGTACAGGTTGCAATTTGTCCCGAGGATGAACGGGAAGACGGGGAACCAATGAGAGACTAGCTCTTGGTGTTGGGACAGGCACAGGTCACTCTATTTTCCCATCAGGAAGAAAAATTAACCACAGGCTCAGCCTGCCCCCCGGAACCAGAACAGGGCCTGAAGCCATCCTGCGCTTTTGCGGCCAGCTCCCAAAAACGCGACTTGTAAAATGGAGCTTCAGGGCACTGCAATTCACAAACCTGCAGAGTTATAAATGATAACTCTCGTCCACAAATATATTGAGGGAAGGCAAAGAAGAGGATTTGAAATCAAGGCAGAATTGCAGGAAACAGATTTCAGGAGGTAGATTCGAATCGCCTTTAAAGCACATGAAAAGCGGCAAAACGTTGACAATGATGCCCTTGGCCAAAAAGGGCGTATGCGTTTTTTCCTGAATATATTCCGGAAAAAACGCATACGCCCTTTTTGGCCAACCAAGCAACATGGAAAGGCAAATCAGCGCTACAAAGAAGTCTCACTTCCCATCGGTCAAAAGGGCCATGCTGAAAAAAGTGTCAAAACCAGAAATGCAGGACAGGCCATGGAGAAATGGGAGCCTTGCTACACTGATGGGCGGGATGTAAATTGCCAACAGCCACTCTGGAGAAGTGTACGGTGTGTCCTGAAACATCTAAAAAACACAGCTTAGAGAGCATAGGGCACTTCCACGCATGGGGGGATAAAGTGGGAAAATTGAAAATCAGCAAGACACAAGCACCCCAAAGTTTAGGGCTGCTCTGTTGACAAGGACCTCCACTTCATTCCACCTTAAATATCCCAGGAAAGCGAAAAATGGATCAAAAAGTTGTGGTCCTTATGTACAATGGAATAACACTCAGCCATGAAATCAATGTCATAAGGCTAGTAACAGCATGATGAGTGGATTTAGGTAAGACGATTCTAAGTGAAATAAGTCACACAGAAAAGGACACTTCTCATAAGGTGTCACTTATAGAGGGAATGTAAAAACCGTTACACTTGAACTGAATTACAAAACAGAACAGAGTCACACATGCAGAAAACACACTATGGCTGCTTAACGGGAAAGGTGAGGTGGGGTGATACATAAAACAAGAGTTTCAAATTAGCTCAGATACCGTTCCATAAACCCAATATGTAATAGACAAGACCTACTCCTTGCTCAGAGAACTGGACTCAACACGCCCGATTCACAGCACAAGAATATATCTGACTAGTAATAATCTTAAAACCTATGTATTGATATCTCTCTGTTAGTGTGTCAAGTGGGTGTAAAGCGGCATAAACAGAGCCGTGAAAAGCAGCTAAACCCCATTATAAAAATAAATTACTTTTAAAAACCCATGAAACAAAGACAGGGAAAGAGAGAGAAATTCTTACACAATTCGTTCAGGGGCTGTGATGCAACCTGGATTGACCATATCTAGACCCACAGCTGGATGAGACATAAGGGTGGACACTCTTGGGGCTGAGAGGTTTGGTGAGGTTGGGTGAGCAAACGCAGACCCTTTAAAGTAATACTGCGTGCTACACATCGCATGGGTCCCAAATCTCCAGGTTCAAGGGCATCTTCCTACATCGAAAACATGCATGAGAAACCCAGAAGATGGTACACCGTGTGATGGGGAAAGGTTTGTAAAACGCACCTCATTTCTCATCTCCTTGTGCTCGGGTTCGCCATTCCAGCCACTTTACTAGCAATCTCCCTACTTGGAGCATCAGCACCTTTAACCTCCTGTTCCGTACAGGTTGCAATTTGTCCTGAGGATGAACGGGAAGACGGGGAACCAATGAGAGACTAGCTCTTGGTGTTGGGACAGGCACAGGTCACTCTATTTTCCCATCAGGAAGAAGAATTAACCACAGGCTCAGCCTGCCCCCCGGAACCAGAACAGGGCCTGAAGCCATCCTGCGCTTTTGCGGCCAGCTCCCAAAAAAGCGACTTGTAAAATGGAGCTTCAGGGCACTGCAATTCACAAACCTGCAGAGTTATAAATGATAACTCTCGTCCACAAATATATTGAGGGAAGGCAAAGAAGAGGATTTGAAATCAAGGCAGAATTGCAGGAAACAGATTTCAGGAGGTAGATTCGAATCGCCTTTAAAGCACATGAAAAGCGGCAAAACGTTGACAATGATGCCCTTGGCCAAAAAGGGCGTATGCGTTTTTTCCTGAATATATTCCGGAAAAAACGCATACGCCCTTTTTGGCCAACCAAGCAACATGGAAAGGCAAATCAGCGCTACAAAGAAGTCTCACTTCCCATCGGTCAAAAGGGCCATGCTGAAAAAAGTGTCAAAACCAGAAATGCAGGACAGGCCATGGAGAAATGGGAGCCTTGCTACACTGATGGGCGGGATGTAAATTGCCAACAGCCACTCTGGAGAAGTGTACGGTGTGTCCTGAAACATCTAAAAAACACAGCTTAGAGAGCATAGGGCACTTCCACGCATGGGGGGATAAAGTGGGAAAATTGAAAATCAGCAAGACACAAGCACCCCAAAGTTTAGGGCTGCTCTGTTGACAAGGACCTCCACTTCATTCCACCTTAAATATCCCAGGAAAGCGAAAAATGGATCAAAAAGTTGTGGTCCTTATGTACAATGGAATAACACTCAGCCATGAAATCAATGTCATAAGGCTAGTAACAGCATGATGAGTGGATTTAGGTAAGACGATTCTAAGTGAAATAAGTCACACAGAAAAGGACACTTCTCATAAGGTGTCACTTATAGAGGGAATGTAAAAACCGTTACACTTGAACTGAATTACAAAACAGAACAGAGTCACACATGCAGAAAACACACTATGGCTGCTTAACGGGAAAGGTGAGGTGGGGTGATACATAAAACAAGAGTTTCAAATTAGCTCAGATACCGTTCCATAAACCCAATATGTAATAGACAAGACCTACTCCTTGCTCAGAGAACTGGACTCAACACGCCCGATTCACAGCACAAGAATATATCTGACTAGTAATAATCTTAAAACCTATGTATTGATATCTCTCTGTTAGTGTGTCAAGTGGGTGTAAAGCGGCATAAACAGAGCCGTGAAAAGCAGCTAAACCCCATTATAAAAATAAATTACTTTTAAAAACCCATGAAACAAAGACAGGGAAAGAGAGAGAAATTCTTACACAATTCGTTCAGGGGCTGTGATGCAACCTGGATTGACCATATCTAGACCCACAGCTGGATGAGACATAAGGGTGGACACTCTTGGGCCTGAGAGGTTTGGTGAGGTTGGGTGAGCAAACGCAGACCCTTTAAAGTAATACTGCGTGCTACACATCGCATGGGTCCCAAATCTCCAGGTTCAAGGGCATCTTCCTACATCGAAAACATGCATGAGAAACCCAGAAGATGGTACACCGTGTGATGGGGAAAGGTTTGTAAAACGCACCTCATTTCTCATCTCCTTGTGCTCGGGTTCGCCATTCCAGCCACTTTACTAGCAATCTCCCTACTTGGAGCATCAGCACCTTTAACCTCCTGTTCCGTACAGGTTGCAATTTGTCCTGAGGATGAACGGGAAGACGGGGAACCAATGAGAGACTAGCTCTTGGTGTTGGGACAGGCACAGGTCACTCTATTTTCCCATCAGGAAGAAGAATTAACCACAGGCTCAGCCTGCCCCCCGGAACCAGAACAGGGCCTGAAGCCATCCTGCGCTTTTGCGGCCAGCTCCCAAAAAAGCGACTTGTAAAATGGAGCTTCAGGGCACTGCAATTCACAAACATGCAGAGTTATAAATGATAACTCTCGTCCACAAATATATTGAGGGAAGGCAAAGAAGAGGATTTGAAATCAAGGCAGAATTGCAGGAAACAGATTTCAGGAGGTAGATTCGAATCGCCTTTAAAGCACATGAAAAGCGGCAAAACGTTGACAATGATGCCCTTGGCCAAAAAGGGCGTATGCGTTTTTTCCTGAATATATTCAGGAAAAAACGCATACGCCCTTTTAGGCCAACCAAGCAACCTGGAAAGGCAAATCAATGCTACAAAGATGTCTCGCTTCCCATCGGTCAAAAGGGCCATGCTGAAAAAAGTGTCAAAACCAGAAATGCAGGACAGGCCATGGAGAAATGGGAGCCTTGCTACACTGATGGGTGGGATGTAAATTGCCAACAGCCACTCTGGAGAAGTGTACGGTGTGTCCTGAAACATCTAAGAAACACAGCTTAGAGAGCATAGGGCACTTCCACGCATGGGGGGATAAAGTGGGAAAATTGAAAATCAGCAAGACACAAGCACCCCAAAGTTTAGGGCTGCTCTGTTGACAAGGACCTCCACTTCATTCCACCTTAAATATCCCAGGAAAGCGAAAAATGGATCAAAAAGTTGTGGTCCTTATGTACAATGGAATAACACTCAGCCATGAAATCAATGTCATAAGGCTAGTAGCAGCATGATGAGTGGATTTAGGTAAGACGATTCTAAGTGAAATAAGTCACACAGAAAAGGACACTTCTCATAAGGTGTCACTTATAGAGGGAATGTAAAAACCGTTACACTTGAACTGAATTACAAAACAGAACAGAGTCACACATGCAGAAAACACACTATGGCTGCTTAACGGGAAAGGTGAGGTGGGGTGATACATAAAACAAGAGTTTCAAATTAGCTCAGATACCGTTCCGTAAACCCAATATGTAATACACAAGACCTACTCCTTGCTCAGAGAACTGGACTCAACACGCCCGATTCACCGCACAAGAATATATCTGACTAGTAATAATCTTAAAACCTATGTATTGATATCTCTCTGTTAGTGTGTCAAGTGGGTGTAAAGCGGCATAAACAGAGCCGTGAAAAGCAGCTAAACCCCATTATAAAAATAAATTACTTTTAAAAACCCATGAAACAAAGACAGGGAAAGAGAGAGAAATTCTTACACAATTCGTTCAGGGGCTGTGATGCAACCTGGATTGACCATATCTAGACCCACAGCTGGATGAGACATAAGGGTGGACACTCTTGGGGCTGAGAGGTTTGGTGAGGTTGGGTGAGCAAACGCAGACCCTTTAAAGTAATACTGCGTGCTACACATCGCATGGGTCCCAAATCTCCAGGTTCAAGGGCATCTTCCTACATCGAAAACATGCATGAGAAACCCAGAAGATGGTACACCGTGTGATGGGGAAAGGTTTGTAAAACGCACCTCATTTCTCATCTCCTTGTGCTCGGGTTCGCCGTTCCAGCCACTTTACTAGCAATCTCCCTACTTGGAGCATCAGCACCTTTAACCTCCTGTTCCGTACAGGTTGCAATTTGTCCCGAGGATGAACGGGAAGACGGGGAACCAATGAGAGACTAGCTCTTGGTGTTGGGACAGGCACAGGTCACTCTATTTTCCCATCAGGAAGAAGAATTAACCACAGGCTCAGCCTGCCCCCCGGAACCAGAACAGGGCCTGAAGCCATCCTGCGCTTTTGCGGCCAGCTCCCAAAAACGCGACTTGTAAAATGGAGCTTCAGGGCACTGCAATTCACAAACCTGCAGAGTTATAAATGATAACTCTCGTCCACAAATATATTGAGGGAAGGCAAAGAAGAGGATTTGAAATCAAGGCAGAATTGCAGGAAACAGATTTCAGGAGGTAGATTCGAATCGCCTTTAAAGCACATGAAAAGCGGCAAAACGTTGACAATGATGCCCTTGGCCAAAAAGGGCGTATGCGTTTTTTCCTGAATATATTCCGGAAAAAACGCATACGCCCTTTTTGGCCAACCAAGCAACATGGAAAGGCAAATCAGCGCTACAAAGAAGTCTCACTTCCCATCGGTCAAAAGGGCCATGCTGAAAAAAGTGTCAAAACCAGAAATGCAGGACAGGCCATGGAGAAATGGGAGCCTTGCTACACTGATGGGCGGGATGTAAATTGCCAACAGCCACTCTGGAGAAGTGTACGGTGTGTCCTGAAACATCTAAAAAACACAGCTTAGAGAGCATAGGGCACTTCCACGCATGGGGGGATAAAGTGGGAAAATTGAAAATCAGCAAGACACAAGCACCCCAAAGTTTAGGGCTGCTCTGTTGACAAGGACCTCCACTTCATTCCACCTTAAATATCCCAGGAAAGCGAAAAATGGATCAAAAAGTTGTGGTCCTTATGTACAATGGAATAACACTCAGCCATGAAATCAATGTCATAAGGCTAGTAACAGCATGATGAGTGGATTTAGGTAAGACGATTCTAAGTGAAATAAGTCACACAGAAAAGGACACTTCTCATAAGGTGTCACTTATAGAGGGAATGTAAAAACCGTTACACTTGAACTGAATTACAAAACAGAACAGAGTCACACATGCAGAAAACACACTATGGCTGCTTAACGGGAAAGGTGAGGTGGGGTGATACATAAAACAAGAGTTTCAAATTAGCTCAGATACCGTTCCATAAACCCAATATGTAATAGACAAGACCTACTCCTTGCTCAGAGAACTGGACTCAACACGCCCGATTCACAGCACAAGAATATATCTGACTAGTAATAATCTTAAAACCTATGTATTGATATCTCTCTGTTAGTGTGTCAAGTGGGTGTAAAGCGGCATAAACAGAGCCGTGAAAAGCAGCTAAACCCCATTATAAAAATAAATTACTTTTAAAAACCCATGAAACAAAGACAGGGAAAGAGAGAGAAATTCTTACACAATTCGTTCAGGGGCTGTGATGCAACCTGGATTGACCATATCTAGACCCACAGCTGGATGAGACATAAGGGTGGACACTCTTGGGCCTGAGAGGTTTGGTGAGGTTGGGTGAGCAAACGCAGACCCTTTAAAGTAATACTGCGTGCTACACATCGCATGGGTCCCAAATCTCCAGGTTCAAGGGCATCTTCCTACATCGAAAACATGCATGAGAAACCCAGAAGATGGTACACCGTGTGATGGGGAAAGGTTTGTAAAACGCACCTCATTTCTCATCTCCTTGTGCTCGGGTTCGCCATTCCAGCCACTTTACTAGCAATCTCCCTACTTGGAGCATCAGCACCTTTAACCTCCTGTTCCGTACAGGTTGCAATTTGTCCTGAGGATGAACGGGAAGACGGGGAACCAATGAGAGACTAGCTCTTGGTGTTGGGACAGGCACAGGTCACTCTATTTTCCCATCAGGAAGAAGAATTAACCACAGGCTCAGCCTGCCCCCCGGAACCAGAACAGGGCCTGAAGCCATCCTGCGCTTTTGCGGCCAGCTCCCAAAAAAGCGACTTGTAAAATGGAGCTTCAGGGCACTGCAATTCACAAACATGCAGAGTTATAAATGATAACTCTCGTCCACAAATATATTGAGGGAAGGCAAAGAAGAGGATTTGAAATCAAGGCAGAATTGCAGGAAACAGATTTCAGGAGGTAGATTCGAATCGCCTTTAAAGCACATGAAAAGCGGCAAAACGTTGACAATGATGCCCTTGGCCAAAAAGGGCGTATGCGTTTTTTCCTGAATATATTCAGGAAAAAACGCATACGCCCTTTTAGGCCAACCAAGCAACCTGGAAAGGCAAATCAATGCTACAAAGATGTCTCGCTTCCCATCGGTCAAAAGGGCCATGCTGAAAAAAGTGTCAAAACCAGAAATGCAGGACAGGCCATGGAGAAATGGGAGCCTTGCTACACTGATGGGTGGGATGTAAATTGCCAACAGCCACTCTGGAGAAGTGTACGGTGTGTCCTGAAACATCTAAGAAACACAGCTTAGAGAGCATAGGGCACTTCCACGCATGGGGGGATAAAGTGGGAAAATTGAAAATCAGCAAGACACAAGCACCCCAAAGTTTAGGGCTGCTCTGTTGACAAGGACCTCCACTTCATTCCACCTTAAATATCCCAGGAAAGCGAAAAATGGATCAAAAAGTTGTGGTCCTTATGTACAATGGAATAACACTCAGCCATGAAATCAATGTCATAAGGCTAGTAGCAGCATGATGAGTGGATTTAGGTAAGACGATTCTAAGTGAAATAAGTCACACAGAAAAGGACACTTCTCATAAGGTGTCACTTATAGAGGGAATGTAAAAACCGTTACACTTGAACTGAATTACAAAACAGAACAGAGTCACACATGCAGAAAACACACTATGGCTGCTTAACGGGAAAGGTGAGGTGGGGTGATACATAAAACAAGAGTTTCAAATTAGCTCAGATACCGTTCCATAAACCCAATATGTAATAGACAAGACCTACTCCTTGCTCAGAGAACTGGACTCAACACGCCCGATTCACCGCACAAGAATATATCTGACTAGTAATAATCTTAAAACCTATGTATTGATATCTCTCTGTTAGTGTGTCAAGTGGGTGTAAAGCGGCATAAACAGAGCCGTGAAAAGCTGCTAAACCCCATTATAAAAATAAATTACTTTTAAAAACCCATGAAACAAAGACAGGGAAAGAGAGAGAAATTCTTACACAATTCGTTCAGGGGCTGTGATGCAACCTGGATTGACCATATCTAGACCCACAGCTGGATGAGACATAAGGGTGGACACTCTTGGGGCTGAGAGGTTTGGTGAGGTTGGGTGAGCAAACGCAGACCCTTTAAAGTAATACTGCGTGCTACACATCGCATGGGTCCCAAATCTCCAGGTTCAAGGGCATCTTCCTACATCGAAAACATGCATGAGAAACCCAGAAGATGGTACACCGTGTGATGGGGAAAGGTTTGTAAAACGCACCTCATTTCTCATCTCCTTGTGCTCGGGTTCGCCATTCCAGCCACTTTACTAGCAATCTCCCTACTTGGAGCATCAGCACCTTTAACCTCCTGTTCCGTACAGGTTGCAATTTGTCCTGAGGATGAACGGGAAGACGGGGAACCAATGAGAGACTAGCTCTTGGTGTTGGGACAGGCACAGGTCACTCTATTTTCCCATCAGGAAGAAGAATTAACCACAGGCTCAGCCTGCCCCCCGGAACCAGAACAGGGCCTGAAGCCATCCTGCGCTTTTGCGGCCAGCTCCCAAAAACGCGACTTGTAAAATGGAGCTTCAGGGCACTGCAATTCACAAACCTGCAGAGTTATAAATGATAACTCTCGTCCACAAATATATTGAGGGAAGGCAAAGAAGAGGATTTGAAATCAAGGCAGAATTGCAGGAAACAGATTTCAGGAGGTAGATTCGAATCGCCTTTAAAGCACATGAAAAGCGGCAAAACGTTGACAATGATGCCCTTGGCCAAAAAGGGCGTATGCGTTTTTTCCTGAATATATTCAGGAAAAAACGCATACGCCCTTTTTGGCCAACCAAGCAACCTGGAAAGGCAAATCAGCGCTACAAAGAAGTCTCACTTCCCATCGGTCAAAAGGGCCATGCTGAAAAAAGTGTCAAAACCAGAAATGCAGGACAGGCCATGGAGAAATGGGAGCCTTGCTACACTGATGGGCGGGATGTAAATTGCCAACAGCCACTCTGGAGAAGTGTACGGTGTGTCCTGAAACATCTAAAAAACACAGCTTAGAGAGCATAGGGCACTTCCACGCATGGGGGGATAAAGTGGGAAAATTGAAAATCAGCAAGACACAAGCACCCCAAAGTTTAGGGCTGCTCTGTTGACAAGGACCTCCACTTCATTCCACCTTAAATATCCCAGGAAAGCGAAAAATGGATCAAAAAGTTGTGGTCCTTATGTACAATGGAATATCACTCAGCCATGAAATCAATGTCATAAGGCTAGTAGCAGCATGATGAGTGGATTTAGGTAAGACGATTCTAAGTGAAATAAGTCACACAGAAAAGGACACTTCTCATAAGGTGTCACTTATAGAGGGAATGTAAAAACCGTTACACTTGAACTGAATTACAAAACAGAACAGAGTCACACATGCAGAAAACACACTATGGCTGCTTAACGGGAAAGGTGAGGTGGGGTGATACATAAAACAAGAGTTTCAAATTAGCTCAGATACCGTTCCATAAACCCAATATGTAATAGACAAGACCTACTCCTTGCTCAGAGAACTGGACTCAACACGCCCGATTCACCGCACAAGAATATATCTGACTAGTAATAATCTTAAAACCTATGTATTGATATCTCTCTGTTAGTGTGTCAAGTGGGTGTAAAGCGGCATAAACAGAGCCGTGAAAAGCTGCTAAACCCCATTATAAAAATAAATTACTTTTAAAAACCCATGAAACAAAGACAGGGAAAGAGAGAGAAATTCTTACACAATTCGTTCAGGGGCTGTGATGCAACCTGGATTGACCATATCTAGACCCACAGCTGGATGAGACATAAGGGTGGACACTCTTGGGGCTGAGAGGTTTGGTGAGGTTGGGTGAGCAAACGCAGACCCTTTAAAGTAATACTGCGTGCTACACATCGCATGGGTCCCAAATCTCCAGGTTCAAGGGCATCTTCCTACATCGAAAACATGCATGAGAAACCCAGAAGATGGTACACCGTGTGATGGGGAAAGGTTTGTAAAACGCACCTCATTTCTCATCTCCTTGTGCTCGGGTTCGCCATTCCAGCCACTTTACTAGCAATCTCCCTACTTGGAGCATCAGCACCTTTAACCTCCTGTTCCGTACAGGTTGCAATTTGTCCTGAGGATGAACGGGAAGACGGGGAACCAATGAGAGACTAGCTCTTGGTGTTGGGACAGGCACAGGTCACTCTATTTTCCCATCAGGAAGAAGAATTAACCACAGGCTCAGCCTGCCCCCCGGAACCAGAACAGGGCCTGAAGCCATCCTGCGCTTTTGCGGCCAGCTCCCAAAAACGCGACTTGTAAAATGGAGCTTCAGGGCACTGCAATTCACAAACCTGCAGAGTTATAAATGATAACTCTCGTCCACAAATATATTGAGGGAAGGCAAAGAAGAGGATTTGAAATCAAGGCAGAATTGCAGGAAACAGATTTCAGGAGGTAGATTCGAATCGCCTTTAAAGCACATGAAAAGCGGCAAAACGTTGACAATGATGCCCTTGGCCAAAAAGGGCGTATGCGTTTTTTCCTGAATATATTCAGGAAAAAACGCATACGCCCTTTTTGGCCAACCAAGCAACCTGGAAAGGCAAATCAGCGCTACAAAGAAGTCTCACTTCCCATCGGTCAAAAGGGCCATGCTGAAAAAAGTGTCAAAACCAGAAATGCAGGACAGGCCATGGAGAAATGGGAGCCTTGCTACACTGATGGGCGGGATGTAAATTGCCAACAGCCACTCTGGAGAAGTGTACGGTGTGTCCTGAAACATCTAAAAAACACAGCTTAGAGAGCATAGGGCACTTCCACGCATGGGGGGATAAAGTGGGAAAATTGAAAATCAGCAAGACACAAGCACCCCAAAGTTTAGGGCTGCTCTGTTGACAAGGACCTCCACTTCATTCCACCTTAAATATCCCAGGAAAGCGAAAAATGGATCAAAAAGTTGTGGTCCTTATGTACAATGGAATATCACTCAGCCATGAAATCAATGTCATAAGGCTAGTAGCAGCATGATGAGTGGATTTAGGTAAGACGATTCTAAGTGAAATAAGTCACACAGAAAAGGACACTTCTCATAAGGTGTCACTTATAGAGGGAATGTAAAAACCGTTACACTTGAACTGAATTACAAAACAGAACAGAGTCACACATGCAGAAAACACACTATGGCTGCTTAACGGGAAAGGTGAGGTGGGGTGATACATAAAACAAGAGTTTCAAATTAGCTCAGATACCGTTCCGTAAACCCAATATGTAATACACAAGACCTACTCCTTGCTCAGAGAACTGGACTCAACACGCCCGATTCACCGCACAAGAATATATCTGACTAGTAATAATCTTAAAACCTATGTATTGATATCTCTCTGTTAGTGTGTCAAGTGGGTGTAAAGCGGCATAAACAGAGCCGTGAAAAGCAGCTAAACCCCATTATAAAAATAAATTACTTTTAAAAACCCATGAAACAAAGACAGGGAAAGAGAGAGAAATTCTTACACAATTCGTTCAGGGGCTGTGATGCAACCTGGATTGACCATATCTAGACCCACAGCTGGATGAGACATAAGGGTGGACACTCTTGGGGCTGAGAGGTTTGGTGAGGTTGGGTGAGCAAACGCAGACCCTTTAAAGTAATACTGCGTGCTACACATCGCATGGGTCCCAAATCTCCAGGTTCAAGGGCATCTTCCTACATCGAAAACATGCATGAGAAACCCAGAAGATGGTACACCGTGTGATGGGGAAAGGTTTGTAAAACGCACCTCATTTCTCATCTCCTTGTGCTCGGGTTCGCCGTTCCAGCCACTTTACTAGCAATCTCCCTACTTGGAGCATCAGCACCTTTAACCTCCTGTTCCGTACAGGTTGCAATTTGTCCTGAGGATGAACGGGAAGACGGGGAACCAATGAGAGACTAGCTCTTGGTGTTGGGACAGGCACAGGTCACTCTATTTTCCCATCAGGAAGAAGAATTAACCACAGGCTCAGCCTGCCCCCCGGAACCAGAACAGGGCCTGAAGCCATCCTGCGCTTTTGCGGCCAGCTCCCAAAAAAGCGACTTGTAAAATGGAGCTTCAGGGCACTGCAATTCACAAACCTGCAGAGTTATAAATGATAACTCTCGTCCACAAATATATTGAGGGAAGGCAAAGAAGAGGATTTGAAATCAAGGCAGAATTGCAGGAAACAGATTTCAGGAGGTAGATTCGAATCGCCTTTAAAGCACATGAAAAGCGGCAAAACGTTGACAATGATGCCCTTGGCCAAAAAGGGCGTATGCGTTTTTTCCTGAATATATTCAGGAAAAAACGCATACGCCCTTTTAGGCCAACCAAGCAACCTGGAAAGGCAAATCAATGCTACAAAGATGTCTCGCTTCCCATCGGTCAAAAGGGCCATGCTGAAAAAAGTGTCAAAACCAGAAATGCAGGACAGGCCATGGAGAAATGGGAGCCTTGCTACACTGATGGGTGGGATGTAAATTGCCAACAGCCACTCTGGAGAAGTGTACGGTGTGTCCTGAAACATCTAAGAAACACAGCTTAGAGAGCATAGGGCACTTCCACGCATGGGGGGATAAAGTGGGAAAATTGAAAATCAGCAAGACACAAGCACCCCAAAGTTTAGGGCTGCTCTGTTGACAAGGACCTCCACTTCATTCCACCTTAAATATCCCAGGAAAGCGAAAAATGGATCAAAAAGTTGTGGTCCTTATGTACAATGGAATAACACTCAGCCATGAAATCAATGTCATAAGGCTAGTAGCAGCATGATGAGTGGATTTAGGTAAGACGATTCTAAGTGAAATAAGTCACACAGAAAAGGACACTTCTCATAAGGTGTCACTTATAGAGGGAATGTAAAAACCGTTACACTTGAACTGAATTACAAAACAGAACAGAGTCACACATGCAGAAAACACACTATGGCTGCTTAACGGGAAAGGTGAGGTGGGGTGATACATAAAACAAGAGTTTCAAATTAGCTCAGATACCGTTCCATAAACCCAATATGTAATAGACAAGACCTACTCCTTGCTCAGAGAACTGGACTCAACACGCCCGATTCACCGCACAAGAATATATCTGACTAGTAATAATCTTAAAACCTATGTATTGATATCTCTCTGTTAGTGTGTCAAGTGGGTGTAAAGCGGCATAAACAGAGCCGTGAAAAGCAGCTAAACCCCATTATAAAAATAAATTACTTTTAAAAACCCATGAAACAAAGACAGGGAAAGAGAGAGAAATTCTTACACAATTCGTTCAGGGGCTGTGATGCAACCTGGATTGACCATATCTAGACCCACAGCTGGATGAGACATAAGGGTGGACACTCTTGGGGCTGAGAGGTTTGGTGAGGTTGGGTGAGCAAACGCAGACCCTTTAAAGTAATACTGCGTGCTACCCATCGCATGGGTCCCAAATCTCCAGGTTCAAGGGCATCTTCCTACATCGAAAACATGCATGAGAAACCCAGAAGATGGTACACCGTGTGATGGGGAAAGGTTTGTAAAACGCACCTCATTTCTCATCTCCTTGTGCTCGGGTTCGCCATTCCAGCCACTTTACTAGCAATCTCCCTACTTGGAGCATCAGCACCTTTAACCTCCTGTTCCGTACAGGTTGCAATTTGTCCTGAGGATGAACGGGAAGACGGGGAACCAATGAGAGACTAGCTCTTGGTGTTGGGACAGGCACAGGTCACTCTATTTTCCCATCAGGAAGAAGAATTAACCACAGGCTCAGCCTGCCCCCCGGAACCAGAACAGGGCCTGAAGCCATCCTGCGCTTTTGCTGCCAGCTCCCAAAAATGCGACTTGTAAAATGGAGCTTCAGGGCACTGCAATTCACAAACCTGCAGAGTTATAAATGATAACTCTCGTCCACAAATATATTGAGGGAAGGCAAAGAAGAGGATTTGAAATCAAGGCAGAATTGCAGGAAACAGATTACAGGAGGTAGATTCGAATCGCCTTTAAAGCACATGAAAAGCGGCAAAACGTTGACAATGATGCCCTTGGCCAAAAAGGGCGTATGCGTTTTTTCCTGAATATATTCAGGAAAAAACGCATACGCCCTTTTTGGCCAACCAAGCAACCTGGAAAGGCAAATCAGCGCTACAAAGAAGTCTCGCTTCCCATCGGTCAAAAGGGCCATGCTGAAAAAAGTGTCAAAACCAGAAATGCAGGACAGGCCATGGAGAAATGGGAGCCTTGCTACACTGATGGGCGGGATGTAAATTGCCAACAGCGACTCTGGAGAAGTGTACAGTGTGTCCTGAAACATCTAAAAAACACAGCTTAGAGAGCATAGGGCACTTCCACGCATGGGGGGATAAAGTGGGAAAATTGAAAATCAGCAAGACACAAGCACCCCAAAGTTTAGGGCTGCTCTGTTGACAAGGACCTCCACTTCATTCCACCTTAAATATCCCAGGAAAGCGAAAAATGGATCAAAAAGTTGTGGTCCTTATGTACAATGGAATATCACTCAGCCATGAAATCAATGTCATAAGGCTAGTAGCAGCATGATGAGTGGATTTAGGTAAGACGATTCTAAGTGAAATAAGTCACACAGAAAAGGACACTTCTCATAAGGTGTCACTTATAGAGGGAATGTAAAAACCGTTACACTTGAACTGAATTACAAAACAGAACAGAGTCACACATGCAGAAAACACACTATGGCTGCTTAACGGGAAAGGTGAGGTGGGGTGATACATAAAACAAGAGTTTCAAATTAGCTCAGATACCGTTCCATAAACCCAATATGTAATACACAAGACCTACTCCTTGCTCAGAGAACTGGACTCAACACGCCCGATTCACCGCACAAGAATATATCTGACTAGTAATAATCTTAAAACCTATGTATTGATATCTCTCTGTTAGTGTGTCAAGTGGGTGTAAAGCGGCATAAACACAGCCGTGAAAAGCAGCTAAACCCCATTATAAAAATAAATTACTTTTAAAAACCCATGAAACAAAGACAGGGAAAGAGAGAGAAATTCTTACACAATTCGTTCAGGGGCTGTGATGCAACCTGGATTGACCATATCTAGACCGACAGCTGGATGAGACATAAGGGGGGACACTCTTGGGGCTGAGAGGTTTGGTGAGGTTGGGTGAGCAAATTCAGACCCTTTAAAGTAATACTGCGTGCTACCCATCGCATGGGTCCCAAATCTCCAGGTTCAAGGGCATCTTCCTACATCGAAAACATGCATGAGAAACCCAGAAGATGGTACACCGTGTGATGGGGAAAGGTTTGTAAAACGCACCTCATTTCTCATCTCCTTGTGCTCGGGTTCGCCATTCCAGCCACTTTACTAGCAATCTCCCTACTTGGAGCATCAGCACCTTTAACCTCCTGTTCCGTACAGGTTGCAATTTGTCCTGAGGATGAACGGGAAGACGGAGAACCAATGAGAGACTAGCTCTTGGTGTTGGGACAGGCACAGGTCACTCTATTTTCCCATCAGGAAGAAGAATTAACCACAGGCTCAGCCTGCCCCCCGGAACCAGAACAGGGCCTGAAGCCATCCTGCGCTTTTGCGGCCAGCTCCCAAAAAAGCGACTTGTAAAATGGAGCTTCAGGGCACTGCAATTCACAAACCTGCAGAGTTATAAATGATAACTCTCGTCCACAAATATATTGAGGGAAGGCAAAGAAGAGGATTTGAAATCAAGGCAGAATTGCAGGAAACAGATTTCAGGAGGTAGATTCGAATCGCCTTTAAAGCACATGAAAAGCGGCAAAACGTTGACAATGATGCCCTTGGCCAAAAAGGGCGTATGCGTTTTTTCCTGAATATATTCAGGAAAAAACGCATACGCCCTTTTTGGCCAACCAAGCAACCTGGAAAGGCAAATCAGCGCTACAAAGAAGTCTCGCTTCCCATCGGTCAAAAGGGCCATGCTGAAAAAAGTGTCAAAACCAGAAATGCAGGACAGGCCATGGAGAAATGGGAGCCTTGCTACACTGATGGGCGGGATGTAAATTGCCAACAGCCACTCTGGAGAAGTGTACAGTGTGTCCTGAAACATCTAAAAAACACAGCTTAGAGAGCATAGGGCACTTCCACGCATGGGGGGATAAAGTGGGAAAATTGAAAATCAGCAAGACACAAGCACCCCAAAGTTTAGGGCTGCTCTGTTGACAAGGACCTCCACTTCATTCCACCTTAAATATCCCAGGAAAGCGAAAAATGGATCAAAAAGTTGTGGTCCTTATGTACAATGGAATAACACTCAGCCATGAAATCAATGTCATAAGGCTAGTAGCAGCATGATGAGTGGATTTAGGTAAGACGATTCTAAGTGAAATAAGTCACACAGAAAAGGACACTTCTCATAAGGTGTCACTTATAGAGGGAATGTAAAAACCGTTACAGTTGAACTGAATTACAAAACAGAACAGAGTCACACATGCAGAAAACATACTATGGCTGCTTAACGGGAAAGGTGAGGTGGGGTGATACATAAAACAAGAGTTTCAAATTAGCTCAGATACCGTTCCATAAACCCAATATGTAATAGACAAGACCTACTCCTTGCTCAGAGAACTGGACTCAACACGCCCGATTCACCGCACAAGAATATATCTGACTAGTAATAATCTTAAAACCTATGTATTGATATCTCTCTGTTAGTGTGTCAAGTGGGTGTAAAGCGGCATAAACACAGCCGTGAAAAGCAGCTAAACCCGATTATAAAAATAAATTACTTTTAAAAACCCATGAAACAAAGACAGGGAAAGAGAGAGAAATTCTTACACAATTCGTTCAGGGGCTGTGATGCAACCTGGATTGACCATATCTAGACCCACAGCTGGATGAGACATAAGGGTGGACACTCTTGGGGCTGAGAGGTTTGATGAGGTTGGGTGAGCAAATGCAGACCCTTTAAAGTAATACTGCGTGCTACCCATCGCATGGATCCCAAATCTCCAGGTTCAAGGGCATCTTCCTACATCGAAAACATGCATGAGAAACCCAGAAGATGGTACACCGTGTGATGGGGAAAGGTTTGTAAAACGCACCTCATTTCTCATCTCCTTGTGCTCGGGTTCGCCATTCCAGCCACTTTAATAGCAATCTCCCTATTTTGAGCATCAGCACCTTTAACCTCCTGTTCCGTACAGGTTGCAATTTGTCCTGAGGATGAACGGGAAGACGGGGAACCAATGAGAGACTAGCTCTTGGTGTTGGGACAGGCACAGGTCACTCTATTTTCCCATCAGGAAGAAGAATTAACCACAGGCTCAGCCTGCCCCCCGGAACCAGAACAGGGCCTGAAGCCATCCTGCGCTTTTGCGGCCAGCTCCCAAAAATGCGACTTGTAAAATGGAGCTTCAGGGCACTGCAATTCACAAACCTGCAGAGTTATAAATGATAACTCTCGTCCACAAATATATTGAGGGAAGGCAAAGAAGAGGATTTGAAATCAAGGCAGAATTGCAAGAAACAGATTTCAGGAGGTAGATTCGAATTGCCTTTAAAGCACATGAAAAGCGGCAAAACGTTGACAATGATGCCCTTGGCCAAAAAGGGCGTATGCGTTTTTTCCTGAATATATTCAGGAAAAAACGCATACGCCCTTTTAGGCCAACCAAGCAACCTGGAAAGGCAAATCAGCGCTACAAAGAAGTCTCGCTTCCCATCGGTCAAAAGGGCCATGCTGAAAAAAGTGTCAAAACCAGAAATGCAGGACAGGCCATGGAGAAATGGGAGCCTTGCTACACTGATGGGTGGGATGTAAATTGCCAACAGCCACTCTGGAGAAGTGTACGGTGTGTCCTGAAACATCTAAGAAACACAGCTTAGAGAGCATAGGGCACTTCCACGCATGGGGGGATAAAGTGGGAAAATTGAAAATCAGCAAGACACAAGCACCCCAAAGTTTAGGGCTGCTCTGTTGACAAGGACCTCCACTTCATTCCACCTTACATATACCAGGAAAGCGAAAAATGGATCAAAAAGTTGTGGTCCTTATGTACAATGGAATAACACTCAGCCATGAAATCAATGTCATAAGGCTAGTAGCAGCATGATGAGTGGATTTAGGTAAGACGATTCTAAGTGAAATAAGTCACACAGAAAAGGACACTTCTCATAAGGTGTCACTTATAGAGGGAATGTAAAAACCGTTACACTTGAACTGAATTACAAAACAGAACAGAGTCACACATGCAGAAAACACACTATGGCTGCTTAACGGGAAAGGTGAGGTGGGGTGATACATAAAACAAGAGTTTCAAATTAGCTCAGATACCGTTCCATAAACCCAATATGTAATACACAAGACCTACTCCTTGCTCAGAGAACTGGACTCAACACGCCCGATTCACCGCACAAGAATATATCTGACTAGTAATAATCTTAAAACCTATGTATTGATATCTCTCTGTTAGTGTGTCAAGTGGGTGTAAAGCGGCATAAACACAGCCGTGAAAAGCAGCTAAACCCCATTATAAAAATAAATTACTTTTAAAAACCCATGAAACAAAGACAGGGAAAGAGAGAGAAATTCTTACACAATTCGTTCAGGGGCTGTGATGCAACCTGGATTGACCATATCTAGACCCACAGCTGGATGAGACATAAGGGTGGACACTCTTGGGGCTGAGAGGTTTGGTGAGGTTGGGTGAGCAAATGCAGACCCTTTAAAGTAATACTGCGTGCTACCCATCGCATGGGTCCCAAATCTCCAGGTTCAAGGGCATCTTCCTACATCGAAAACATGCATGAGAAACCCAGAAGATGGTACACCGTGTGATGGGGAAAGGTTTGTAAAACGCACCTCATTTCTCATCTCCTTGTGCTCGGGTTCGCCATTCCAGCCACTTTACTAGCAATCTCCCTATTTTGAGCATCAGCACCTTTAACCTCCTGTTCCGTACAGGTTGCAATTTGTCCTGAGGATGAACGGGAAGACGGGGAACCAATGAGAGACTAGCTCTTGGTGTTGGGACAGGCACAGGTCACTCTATTTTCCCATCAGGAAGAAGAATTAACCACAGGCTCAGCCTGCCCCCCGGAACCAGAACAGGGCCTGAAGCCATCCTGCGCTTTTGCGGCCAGCTCCCAAAAATGCGAATTGTAAAATGGAGCTTCAGGGCACTGCAATTCACAAACCTGCAGAGTTATAAATGATAACTCTCGTCCACAAATATATTGAGGGAAGGCAAAGAAGAGGATTTGAAATCAAGGCAGAATTGCAAGAAACAGATTTCAGGAGGTAGATTCGAATCGCCTTTAAAGCACATGAAAAGCGGCAAAACGTTGACAATGATGCCCTTGGCCAAAAAGGGCGTATGCGTTTTTTCCTGAATATATTCAGGAAAAAACGCATACGCCCTTTTAGGCCAACCAAGCAACCTGGAAAGGCAAATCAGCGCTACAAAGAAGTCTCGCTTCCCATCGGTCAAAAGGGCCATGCTGAAAAAAGTGTCAAAACCAGAAATGCAGGACAGGCCATGGAGAAATGGGAGCCTTGCTACACTGATGGGTGGGATGTAAATTGCCAACAGCCACTCTGGAGAAGTGTACGGTGTGTCCTGAAACATCTAAGAAACACAGCTTAGAGAGCATAGGGCACTTCCACGCATGGGGGGATAAAGTGGGAAAATTGAAAATCAGCAAGACACAAGCACCCCAAAGTTTAGGGCTGCTCTGTTGACAAGGACCTCCACTTCATTCCACCTTAAATATCCCAGGAAAGCGAAAAATGGATCAAAAAGTTGTGGTCCTTATGTACAATGGAATAACACTCAGCCATGAAATCAATGTCATAAGGCTAGTAGCAGCATGATGAGTGGATTTAGGTAAGACGATTCTAAGTGAAATAAGTCACACAGAAAAGGACACTTCTCATAAGGTGTCACTTATAGAGGGAATGTAAAAACCGTTACACTTGAACTGAATTACAAAACAGAACAGAGTCACACATGCAGAAAACACACTATGGCTGCTTAACGGGAAAGGTGAGGTGGGGTGATACATAAAACAAGAGTTTCAAATTAGCTCAGATACCGTTCCATAAACCCAATATGTAATAGACAAGACCTACTCCTTGCTCAGAGAACTGGACTCAACACGCCCGATTCACCGCACAAGAATATATCTGACTAGTAATAATCTTAAAACCTATGTATTGATATCTCTCTGTTAGTGTGTCAAGTGGGTGTAAAGCGGCATAAACACAGCCGTGAAAAGCAGCTAAACCCCATTATAAAAATAAATTACTTTTAAAAACCCATGAAACAAAGACAGGGAAAGAGAGAGAAATTCTTACACAATTCGTTCAGGGGCTGTGATGCAACCTGGATTGACCATATCTAGACCCACAGCTGGATGAGACATAAGGGTGGACACTCTTGGGGCTGAGAGGTTTGGTGAGGTTGGGTGAGCAAATGCAGACCCTTTAAAGTAACACTGCGTGCTACCCATCGCATGGGTCCCAAATCTCCAGGTTCAAGGGCATCTTCCTACATCGAAAACATGCATGAGAAACCCAGAAGATGGTACACCGTGTGATGGGGAAAGGTTTGTAAAACGCACCTCATTTCTCATCTCCTTGTGCTCGGGTTCGCCATTCCAGCCACTTTACTAGCAATCTCCCTACTTGGGGCATCAGCACCTTTAACCTCCTGTTCCGTACAGGTTGCAATTTGTCCTGAGGATGAACGGGAAGACGGGGAACCAATGAGAGACTAGCTCTTGGTGTTGGGACAGGCACAGGTCACTCTATTTTCCCATCAGGAAGAAGAATTAACCACAGGCTCAGCCTGCCCCCCGGAACCAGAACAGGGCCTGAAGCCATCCTGCGCTTTTGCGGCCAGCTCCCAAAAACGCGACTTGTAAAATGGAGCTTCAGGGCACTGCAATTCACAAACCTGCAGAGTTATAAATGATAACTCTCGTCCACAAATATATTGAGGGAAGGCAAAGAAGAGGATTTGAAATCAAGGCAGAATTGCAGGAAACAGATTTCAGGAGGTAGATTCGAATCGCCTTTAAAGCACATGAAAAGCGGCAAAACGTTGACAATGATGCCCTTGGCCAAAAAGTTCGTATGCGTTTTTTCCTGAATATATTCAGGAAAAAACGCATACGCCCTTTTTGGCCAACCAAGCAACCTGGAAAGGCAAATCAGCGCTACAAAGAAGTCTCGCTTCCCATCGGTCAAAAGGGCCATGCTGAAAAAAGTGTCAAAACCAGAAATGCAGGACAGGCCATGGAGAAATGGGAGCCTTGCTACACTGATGAGCGGGATGTAAATTGCCAACAGCGACTCTGGAGAAGTGTACAGTGTGTCCTGAAACATCTAAAAAACACAGCTTAGAGAGCATAGGGCACTTCCACGCATGGGGGGATAAAGTGGGAAAATTGAAAATCAGCAAGACACAAGCACCCCAAAGTTTAGGGCTGCTCTGTTGACAAGGACCTCCACTTCATTCCACCTTAAATATCCCAGGAAAGCGAAAAATGGATCAAAAAGTTGTGGTCCTTATGTACAATGGAATATCACTCAGCCATGAAATCAATGTCATAAGGCTAGTAGCAGCATGATGAGTGGATTTAGGTAAGACGATTCTAAGTGAAATAAGTCACACAGAAAAGGACACTTCTCATAAGGTGTCACTTATAGAGGGAATGTAAAAACCGTTACACTTGAACTGAATTACAAAACAGAACAGAGTCACACATGCAGAAAACACACTATGGCTGCTTAACGGGAAAGGTGAGGTGGGGTGATACATAAAACAAGAGTTTCAAATTAGCTCAGATACCGTTCCATAAACCCAATATGTAATACACAAGACCTACTCCTTGCTCAGAGAACTGGACTCAACACGCCCGATTCACCGCACAAGAATATATCTGACTAGTAATAATCTTAAAACCTATGTATTGATATCTCTCTGTTAGTGTGTCAAGTGGGTGTAAAGCGGCATAAACACAGCCGTGAAAAGCAGCTAAACCCCATTATAAAAATAAATTACTTTTAAAAACCCATGAAACAAAGACAGGGAAAGAGAGAGAAATTCTTACACAATTCGTTCAGGGGCTGTGATGCAACCTGGATTGACCATATCTAGACCGACAGCTGGATGAGACATAAGGGGGGACACTCTTGGGGCTGAGAGGTTTGGTGAGGTTGGGTGAGCAAATTCAGACCCTTTAAAGTAATACTGCGTGCTACCCATCGCATGGGTCCCAAATCTCCAGGTTCAAGGGCATCTTCCTACATCGAAAACATGCATGAGAAACCCAGAAGATGGTACACCGTGTGATGGGGAAAGGTTTGTAAAACGCACCTCATTTCTCATCTCCTTGTGCTCGGGTTCGCCATTCCAGCCACTTTACTAGCAATCTCCCTACTTGGAGCATCAGCACCTTTAACCTCCTGTTCCGTACAGGTTGCAATTTGTCCTGAGGATGAACGGGAAGACGGAGAACCAATGAGAGACTAGCTCTTGGTGTTGGGACAGGCACAGGTCACTCTATTTTCCCATCAGGAAGAAGAATTAACCACAGGCTCAGCCTGCCCCCCGGAACCAGAACAGGGCCTGAAGCCATCCTGCGCTTTTGCGGCCAGCTCCCAAAAAAGCGACTTGTAAAATGGAGCTTCAGGGCACTGCAATTCACAAACCTGCAGAGTTATAAATGATAACTCTCGTCCACAAATATATTGAGGGAAGGCAAAGAAGAGGATTTGAAATCAAGGCAGAATTGCAGGAAACAGATTTCAGGAGGTAGATTCGAATCGCCTTTAAAGCACATGAAAAGCGGCAAAACGTTGACAATGATGCCCTTGGCCAAAAAGGGCGTATGCGTTTTTTCCTGAATATATTCAGGAAAAAACGCATACGCCCTTTTTGGCCAACCAAGCAACCTGGAAAGGCAAATCAGCGCTACAAAGAAGTCTCGCTTCCCATCGGTCAAAAGGGCCATGCTGAAAAAAGTGTCAAAACCAGAAATGCAGGACAGGCCATGGAGAAATGGGAGCCTTGCTACACTGATGGGCGGGATGTAAATTGCCAACAGCCACTCTGGAGAAGTGTACAGTGTGTCCTGAAACATCTAAAAAACACAGCTTAGAGAGCATAGGGCACTTCCACGCATGGGGGGATAAAGTGGGAAAATTGAAAATCAGCAAGACACAAGCACCCCAAAGTTTAGGGCTGCTCTGTTGACAAGGACCTCCACTTCATTCCACCTTAAATATCCCAGGAAAGCGAAAAATGGATCAAAAAGTTGTGGTCCTTATGTACAATGGAATAACACTCAGCCATGAAATCAATGTCATAAGGCTAGTAGCAGCATGATGAGTGGATTTAGGTAAGACGATTCTAAGTGAAATAAGTCACACAGAAAAGGACACTTCTCATAAGGTGTCACTTATAGAGGGAATGTAAAAACCGTTACAGTTGAACTGAATTACAAAACAGAACAGAGTCACACATGCAGAAAACACACTATGGCTGCTTAACGGGAAAGGTGAGGTGGGGTGATACATAAAACAAGAGTTTCAAATTAGCTCAGATACCGTTCCATAAACCCAATATGTAATAGACAAGACCTACTCCTTGCTCAGAGAACTGGACTCAACACGCCCGATTCACCGCACAAGAATATATCTGACTAGTAATAATCTTAAAACCTATGTATTGATATCTCTCTGTTAGTGTGTCAAGTGGGTGTAAAGCGGCATAAACACAGCCGTGAAAAGCAGCTAAACCCGATTATAAAAATAAATTACTTTTAAAAACCCATGAAACAAAGACAGGGAAAGAGAGAGAAATTCTTACACAATTCGTTCAGGGGCTGTGATGCAACCTGGATTGACCATATCTAGACCCACAGCTGGATGAGACATAAGGGTGGACACTCTTGGGGCTGAGAGGTTTGATGAGGTTGGGTGAGCAAATGCAGACCCTTTAAAGTAATACTGCGTGCTACCCATCGCATGGATCCCAAATCTCCAGGTTCAAGGGCATCTTCCTACATCGAAAACATGCATGAGAAACCCAGAAGATGGTACACCGTGTGATGGGGAAAGGTTTGTAAAACGCACCTCATTTCTCATCTCCTTGTGCTCGGGTTCGCCATTCCAGCCACTTTAATAGCAATCTCCCTATTTTGAGCATCAGCACCTTTAACCTCCTGTTCCGTACAGGTTGCAATTTGTCCTGAGGATGAACGGGAAGACGGGGAACCAATGAGAGACTAGCTCTTGGTGTTGGGACAGGCACAGGTCACTCTATTTTCCCATCAGGAAGAAGAATTAACCACAGGCTCAGCCTGCCCCCCGGAACCAGAACAGGGCCTGAAGCCATCCTGCGCTTTTGCGGCCAGCTCCCAAAAATGCGACTTGTAAAATGGAGCTTCAGGGCACTGCAATTCACAAACCTGCAGAGTTATAAATGATAACTCTCGTCCACAAATATATTGAGGGAAGGCAAAGAAGAGGATTTGAAATCAAGGCAGAATTGCAAGAAACAGATTTCAGGAGGTAGATTCGAATTGCCTTTAAAGCACATGAAAAGCGGCAAAACGTTGACAATGATGCCCTTGGCCAAAAAGGGCGTATGCGTTTTTTCCTGAATATATTCAGGAAAAAACGCATACGCCCTTTTAGGCCAACCAAGCAACCTGGAAAGGCAAATCAGCGCTACAAAGAAGTCTCGCTTCCCATCGGTCAAAAGGGCCATGCTGAAAAAAGTGTCAAAACCAGAAATGCAGGACAGGCCATGGAGAAATGGGAGCCTTGCTACACTGATGGGTGGGATGTAAATTGCCAACAGCCACTCTGGAGAAGTGTACGGTGTGTCCTGAAACATCTAAGAAACACAGCTTAGAGAGCATAGGGCACTTCCACGCATGGGGGGATAAAGTGGGAAAATTGAAAATCAGCAAGACACAAGCACCCCAAAGTTTAGGGCTGCTCTGTTGACAAGGACCTCCACTTCATTCCACCTTACATATACCAGGAAAGCGAAAAATGGATCAAAAAGTTGTGGTCCTTATGTACAATGGAATAACACTCAGCCATGAAATCAATGTCATAAGGCTAGTAGCAGCATGATGAGTGGATTTAGGTAAGACGATTCTAAGTGAAATAAGTCACACAGAAAAGGACACTTCTCATAAGGTGTCACTTATAGAGGGAATGTAAAAACCGTTACACTTGAACTGAATTACAAAACAGAACAGAGTCACACATGCAGAAAACACACTATGGCTGCTTAACGGGAAAGGTGAGGTGGGGTGATACATAAAACAAGAGTTTCAAATTAGCTCAGATACCGTTCCATAAACCCAATATGTAATACACAAGACCTACTCCTTGCTCAGAGAACTGGACTCAACACGCCCGATTCACCGCACAAGAATATATCTGACTAGTAATAATCTTAAAACCTATGTATTGATATCTCTCTGTTAGTGTGTCAAGTGGGTGTAAAGCGGCATAAACACAGCCGTGAAAAGCAGCTAAACCCCATTATAAAAATAAATTACTTTTAAAAACCCATGAAACAAAGACAGGGAAAGAGAGAGAAATTCTTACACAATTCGTTCAGGGGCTGTGATGCAACCTGGATTGACCATATCTAGACCCACAGCTGGATGAGACATAAGGGTGGACACTCTTGGGGCTGAGAGGTTTGGTGAGGTTGGGTGAGCAAATGCAGACCCTTTAAAGTAATACTGCGTGCTACCCATCGCATGGGTCCCAAATCTCCAGGTTCAAGGGCATCTTCCTACATCGAAAACATGCATGAGAAACCCAGAAGATGGTACACCGTGTGATGGGGAAAGGTTTGTAAAACGCACCTCATTTCTCATCTCCTTGTGCTCGGGTTCGCCATTCCAGCCACTTTACTAGCAATCTCCCTATTTTGAGCATCAGCACCTTTAACCTCCTGTTCCGTACAGGTTGCAATTTGTCCTGAGGATGAACGGGAAGACGGGGAACCAATGAGAGACTAGCTCTTGGTGTTGGGACAGGCACAGGTCACTCTATTTTCCCATCAGGAAGAAGAATTAACCACAGGCTCAGCCTGCCCCCCGGAACCAGAACAGGGCCTGAAGCCATCCTGCGCTTTTGCGGCCAGCTCCCAAAAATGCGACTTGTAAAATGGAGCTTCAGGGCACTGCAATTCACAAACCTGCAGAGTTATAAATGATAACTCTCGTCCACAAATATATTGAGGGAAGGCAAAGAAGAGGATTTGAAATCAAGGCAGAATTGCAAGAAACAGATTTCAGGAGGTAGATTCGAATCGCCTTTAAAGCACATGAAAAGCGGCAAAACGTTGACAATGATGCCCTTGGCCAAAAAGGGCGTATGCGTTTTTTCCTGAATATATTCAGGAAAAAACGCATACGCCCTTTTAGGCCAACCAAGCAACCTGGAAAGGCAAATCAGCGCTACAAAGAAGTCTCGCTTCCCATCGGTCAAAAGGGCCATGCTGAAAAAAGTGTCAAAACCAGAAATGCAGGACAGGCCATGGAGAAATGGGAGCCTTGCTACACTGATGGGTGGGATGTAAATTGCCAACAGCCACTCTGGAGAAGTGTACGGTGTGTCCTGAAACATCTAAGAAACACAGCTTAGAGAGCATAGGGCACTTCCACGCATGGGGGGATAAAGTGGGAAAATTGAAAATCAGCAAGACACAAGCACCCCAAACTTTAGGGCTGCTCTGTTGACAAGGACCTCCACTTCATTCCACCTTACATATCCCAGGAAAGCGAAAAATGGATCAAAAAGTTGTGGTCCTTATGTACAATGGAATAACACTCAGCCATGAAATCAATGTCATAAGGCTAGTAGCAGCATGATGAGTGGATTTAGGTAAGACGATTCTAAGTGAAATAAGTCACACAGAAAAGGACACTTCTCATAAGGTGTCACTTATAGAGGGAATGTAAAAACCGTTACACTTGAACTGAATTACAAAACAGAACAGAGTCACACATGCAGAAAACACACTATGGCTGCTTAACGGGAAAGGTGAGGTGGGGTGATACATAAAACAAGAGTTTCAAATTAGCTCAGATACCGTTCCATAAACCCAATATGTAATACACAAGACCTACTCCTTGCTCAGAGAACTGGACTCAACACGCCCGATTCACCGCACAAGAATATATCTGACTAGTAATAATCTTAAAACCTATGTATTGATATCTCTCTGTTAGTGTGTCAAGTGGGTGTAAAGCGGCATAAACACAGCCGTGAAAAGCAGCTAAACCCGATTATAAAAATAAATTACTTTTAAAAACCCATGAAACAAAGACAGGGAAAGAGAGAGAAATTCTTACACAATTCGTTCAGGGGCTGTGATGCAACCTGGATTGACCATATCTAGACCCACAGCTGGATGAGACATAAGGGTGGACACTCTTGGGGCTGAGAGGTTTGGTGAGGTTGGGTGAGCAAACGCAGACCCTTTAAAGTAATACTGCGTGCTACCCATCGCATGGGTCCCAAATCTCCAGGTTCAAGGGCATCTTCCTACATCGAAAACATGCATGAGAAACCCAGAAGATGGTACACCGTGTGATGGGGAAAGGTTTGTAAAACGCACCTCATTTCTCATCTCCTTGTGCTCGGGTTCGCCATTCCAGCCACTTTACTAGCAATCTCCCTACTTGGAGCATCAGCACCTTTAACCTCCTGTTCGGTACAGGTTGCAATTTGTCCTGAGGATGAACGGGAAGACGGGGAACCAATGAGAGACTAGCTCTTGGTGTTGGGACAGGCACAGGTCACTCTATTTTCCCATCAGGAAGAAGAATTAACCACAGGCTCAGCCTGCCCCCCGGAACCAGAACAGGGCCTGAAGCCATCCGGCGCTTTTGCGGCCAGCTCCCAAGAAAGCGACTTGTAAAATGGAGCTTCAGGGCACTGCAATTCACAAACCTGCAGAGTTATAAATGATAACTGTCGTCCACAAATATATTGAGGGAAGGCAAAGAAGAGGATTTGAAATCAAGGCAGATTTGCAGGAAACAGATTTCAGGGGGTAGATTCGAATCGCCTTTAAAGCACATGAAAAGCGGCAAAACGTTGACAATGATGCCCTTGGCCAAAAAGGGCGTATGCGTTTTTTCCTGAATATATTCAGGAAAAAACGCATACGCCCTTTTTGGCCAACCAAGCAACCTGGAAAGGCAAATCAGCGCTACAAAGAAGTCTCGCTTCCCATCGGTCAAAAGGGCCATGCTGAAAAATGTGTCAAAACCAGAAATGCAGGACAAGCCATGGAGAAATGGGAGCCTTGCTACACTGATGGGCGGGATGTAAATTGCCAACAGCCACTCTGGAGAAGTGTACGGTGTGTCCTGAAACATCTAAGAAACACAGCTTAGAGAGCATAGGGCACTTCCACGCATGGGGGGATAAAGTGGGAAAATTGAAAATCAGCAAGACACAAGCACCCCAAAGTTTAGGGCTGCTCTGTTGACAAGGACCTCCACTTCATTCCACCTTACATATACCAGGAAAGCGAAAAATGGATCAAAAAGTTGTGGTCCTTATGTACAATGGAATAACACTCAGCCATGAAATCAATGTCATAAGGCTAGTAGCAGCATGATGAGTGGATTTAGGTAAGACGATTCTAAGTGAAATAAGTCACACAGAAAAGGACACTTCTCATAAGGTGTCACTTATAGAGGGAATGTAAAAACCGTTACACTTGAACTGAATTACAAAACAGAACAGAGTCACACATGCAGAAAACACACTATGGCTGCTTAACGGGAAAGGTGAGGTGGGGTGATACATAAAACAAGAGTTTCAAATTAGCTCAGATACCGTTCCATAAACCCAATATGTAATACACAAGACCTACTCCTTGCTCAGAGAACTGGACTCAACACGCCCGATTCACCGCACAAGAATATATCTGACTAGTAATAATCTTAAAACCTATGTATTGATATCTCTCTGTTAGTGTGTCAAGTGGGTGTAAAGCGGCATAAACACAGCCGTGAAAAGCAGCTAAACCCCATTATAAAAATAAATTACTTTTAAAAACCCATGAAACAAAGACAGGGAAAGAGAGAGAAATTCTTACACAATTCGTTCAGGGGCTGTGATGCAACCTGGATTGACCATATCTAGACCCACAGCTGGATGAGACATAAGGGTGGACACTCTTGGGGCTGAGAGGTTTGGTGAGGTTGGGTGAGCAAATGCAGACCCTTTAAAGTAATACTGCGTGCTACCCATCGCATGGGTCCCAAATCTCCAGGTTCAAGGGCATCTTCCTACATCGAAAACATGCATGAGAAACCCAGAAGATGGTACACCGTGTGATGGGGAAAGGTTTGTAAAACGCACCTCATTTCTCATCTCCTTGTGCTCGGGTTCGCCATTCCAGCCACTTTACTAGCAATCTCCCTACTTGGAGCATCAGCACCTTTAACCTCCTGTTCCGTACAGGTTGCAATTTGTCCTGAGGATGAACGGGAAGACGGGGAACCAATGAGAGACTAGCTCTTGGTGTTGGGACAGGCACAGGTCACTCTATTTTCCCATCAGGAAGAAGAATTAACCACAGGCTCAGCCTGCCCCCCGGAACCAGAACAGGGCCTGAAGCCATCCTGCGCTTTTGCGGCCAGCTCCCAAAAATGCGACTTGTAAAATGGAGCTTCAGGGCACTGCAATTCACAAACCTGCAGAGTTATAAATGATAACTCTCGTCCACAAATATATTGAGGGAAGGCAAAGAAGAGGATTTGAAATCAAGGCAGAATTGCAAGAAACAGATTTCAGGAGGTAGATTCGAATCGCCTTTAAAGCACATGAAAAGCGGCAAAACGTTGACAATGATGCCCTTGGCCAAAAAGGGCGTATGCGTTTTTTCCTGAATATATTCAGGAAAAAACGCATACGCCCTTTTAGGCCAACCAAGCAACCTGGAAAGGCAAATCAGCGCTACAAAGAAGTCTCGCTTCCCATCGGTCAAAAGGGCCATGCTGAAAAAAGTGTCAAAACCAGAAATGCAGGACAGGCCATGGAGAAATGGGAGCCTTGCTACACTGATGGGTGGGATGTAAATTGCCAACAGCCACTCTGGAGAAGTGTACGGTGTGTCCTGAAACATCTAAGAAACACAGCTTAGAGAGCATAGGGCACTTCCACGCATGGGGGGATAAAGTGGGAAAATTGAAAATCAGCAAGACACAAGCACCCCAAACTTTAGGGCTGCTCTGTTGACAAGGACCTCCACTTCATTCCACCTTACATATCCCAGGAAAGCGAAAAATGGATCAAAAAGTTGTGGTCCTTATGTACAATGGAATAACACTCAGCCATGAAATCAATGTCATAAGGCTAGTAGCAGCATGATGAGTGGATTTAGGTAAGACGATTCTAAGTGAAATAAGTCACACAGAAAAGGACACTTCTCATAAGGTGTCACTTATAGAGGGAATGTAAAAACCGTTACACTTGAACTGAATTACAAAACAGAACAGAGTCACACATGCAGAAAACACACTATGGCTGCTTAACGGGAAAGGTGAGGTGGGGTGATACATAAAACAAGAGTTTCAAATTAGCTCAGATACCGTTCCATAAACCCAATATGTAATACACAAGACCTACTCCTTGCTCAGAGAACTGGACTCAACACGCCCGATTCACCGCACAAGAATATATCTGACTAGTAATAATCTTAAAACCTATGTATTGATATCTCTCTGTTAGTGTGTCAAGTGGGTGTAAAGCGGCATAAACACAGCCGTGAAAAGCAGCTAAACCCCATTATAAAAATAAATTACTTTTAAAAACCCATGAAACAAAGACAGGGAAAGAGAGAGAAATTCTTACACAATTCGTTCAGGGGCTGTGATGCAACCTGGATTGACCATATCTAGACCCACAGCTGGATGAGACATAAGGGTGGACACTCTTGGGGCTGAGAGGTTTGGTGAGGTTGGGTGAGCAAACGCAGACCCTTTAAAGTAATACTGCGTGCTACCCATCGCATGGGTCCCAAATCTCCAGGTTCAAGGGCATCTTCCTACATCGAAAACATGCATGAGAAACCCAGAAGATGGTACACCGTGTGATGGGGAAAGGTTTGTAAAACGCACCTCATTTCTCATCTCCTTGTGCTCGGGTTCGCCATTCCAGCCACTTTACTAGCAATCTCCCTACTTGGAGCATCAGCACCTTTAACCTCCTGTTCGGTACAGGTTGCAATTTGTCCTGAGGATGAACGGGAAGACGGGGAACCAATGAGAGACTAGCTCTTGGTGTTGGGACAGGCACAGGTCACTCTATTTTCCCATCAGGAAGAAGAATTAACCACAGGCTCAGCCTGCCCCCCGGAACCAGAACAGGGCCTGAAGCCATCCTGCGCTTTTGCGGCCAGCTCCCAAAAAAGCGACTTGTAAAATGGAGCTTCAGGGCACTGCAATTCACAAACCTGCAGAGTTATAAATGATAACTCTCGTCCACAAATATATTGAGGGAAGGCAAAGAAGAGGATTTGAAATCAAGGCAGAATTGCAGGAAACAGATTTCAGGAGGTAGATTCGAATCGCCTTTAAAGCACATGAAAAGCAGCAAAACGTTGACAATCATGCCCTTGGCCAAAAAGGGCGTATGCGTTTTTTCCTGAATATATTCAGGAAAAAACGCATACGCCCTTTTTGGCCAACCAAGCAACCTGGAAAGGCAAATCAGCGCTACAAAGAAGTCTCGCTTCCCATCGGTCAAAAGGGCCATGCTGAAAAATGTGTCAAAACCAGAAATGCAGGACAAGCCATGGAGAAATGGGACCCTTGCTACACTGATGGGCGGGATGTAAATTGCCAACAGCCACTCTGGAGAAGTGTACGGTGTGTCCTGAAACATCTAAGAAACACAGCTTAGAGAGCATAGGGCACTTCCACGCATGGGGGGAAAAAGTGGGAAAATTGAAAATCAGCAAGACACAAGCACCCCAAAGTTTAGGGCTGCTCTGTTGACAAGGACCTCCACTTCATTCCACCTTAAATATCCCAGGAAAGCGAAAAATGGATCAAAAAGTTGTGGTCCTTATGTACAATGGAATAACACTCAGCCATGAAATCAATGTCATAAGGCTAGTAGCAGCATGATGAGTGGATTTAGGTAAGACGATTCTAAGTGAAATAAGTCACACAGAAAAGGACACTTCTCATAAGGTGTCACTTATAGAGGGAATGTAAAAACCGTTACACTTGAACTGAATTACAAAACAGAACAGAGTCACACATGCAGAAAACACACTATGGCTGCTTAACGGGAAAGGTGAGGTGGGGTGATACATAAAACAAGAGTTTCAAATTAGCTCAGATACCGTTCCATAAACCCAATATGTAATACACAAGACCTACTCCTTGCTCAGAGAACTGGACTCAACACGCCCGATTCACCGCACAAGAATATATCTGACTAGTAATAATCTTAAAACCTATGTATTGATATCTCTCTGTTAGTGTGTCAAGTGGGTGTAAAGCGGCATAAACACAGCCGTGAAAAGCAGCTAAACCCCATTATAAAAATAAATTACTTTTAAAAACCCATGAAACAAAGACAGGGAAAGAGAGAGAAATTCTTACACAATTCGTTCAGGGGCTGTGATGCAACCTGGATTGACCATATCTAGACCCACAGCTGGATGAGACATAAGGGTGGACACTCTTGGGGCTGAGAGGTTTGGTGAGGTTGGGTGAGCAAACGCAGACCCTTTAAAGTAATACTGCGTGCTACCCATCGCATGGGTCCCAAATCTCCAGGTTCAAGGGCATCTTCCTACACCGAAAACATGCATGAGAAACCCAGAAGATGGTACACCGTGTGATGGGGAAAGGTTTCTAAAACGCACCTCATTTCTCATCTCCTTGTGCTCGGGTTCGCCATTCCAGCCACTTTACTAGCAATCTCCCTACTTGGAGCATCAGCACCTTTAACCTCCTGTTCCGTACAGGTTGCAATTTGTCCTGAGGATGAACGGGAAGACGGGGAACCAATGAGAGACTAGCTCTTGGTGTTGGGACAGGCACAGGTCACTCTATTTTCCCATCAGGAAGAAGAATTAACCACAGGCTCAGCCTGCCCCCCGGAACCAGAACAGGGCCTGAAGCCATCCTGCGCTTTTGCGGCCAGCTCCCAAAAATGCGACTTGTAAAATGGAGCTTCAGGGCACTGCAATTCACAAACCTGCAGAGTTATAAATGATAACTCTCGTCCACAAATATATTGAGGGAAGGCAAACAAGAGGATTTGAAATCAAGGCAGAATTGCAGGAAACAGATTTCAGGAGGTAGATTCGAATCGCCTTTAAAGCACATGAAAAGCGGCAAAACGTTGACAATGATGCCCTTGGCCAAAAAGGGCGTATGCGTTTTTTCCTGAATATATTCAGGAAAAAACGCATACGCCCTTTTTGGCCAACCAAGCAACCTGGAAAGGCAAATCAGCGCTACAAAGAAGTCTCGCTTCCCATCGGTCAAAAGGGCCATGCTGAAAAAAGTGTCAAAACCAGAAATGCAGGACAGGCCATGGAGAAATGGGAGCCTTGCTACACTGATGGGCGGGATGTAAATTGCCAACAGCCACTCTGGAGAAGTGTACGGTGTGTCCTGAAACATCTAAAAAACACAGCTTAGAGAGCATAGGGCACTTCCACGCATGGGGGGATAAAGTGGGAAAATTGAAAATCAGCAAGACACAAGCACCCCAAAGTTTAGGGCTGCTCTGTTGACAAGGACCTCCACTTCATTCCACCTTAAATATCCCAGGAAAGCGAAAAATGGATCAAAAAGTTGTTCTCCTTATGTACAATGGAATATCACTCAGCCATGAAATCAATGTCATAAGGCTAGTAGCAGCATGATGAGTGGATTTAGGTAAGACGATTCTAAGTGAAATAAGTCACACAGAAAAGGACACTTCTCATAAGGTGTCACTTATAGAGGGAATGTAAAAACCGTTACACTTGAACTGAATTACAAAACAGAACAGAGTCACACATGCAGAAAACACACTATGGCTGCTTAACGGGAAAGGTGAGGTGGGGTGATACATAAAACAAGAGTTTCAAATTAGCTCAGATACCGTTCCATAAACCCAATATGTATTAGACAAGACCTACTCCTTGCTCAGAGAACTGGACTCAACACGCCCGATTCACCGCACAAGAATATATCTGACTAGTAATAATCTTAAAACCTATGTATTGATATCTCTCTGTTAGTGTGTCAAGTGGGTGTAAAGCGGCCTAAACACAGCCGTGAAAAGCAGCTAAACCCCATTATAAAAATAAATTACTTTTAAAAACCCATGAAACAAAGACAGGGAAAGAGAGAGAAATTCTTACACAATTCGTTCAGGGGCTGTGATGCAACCTGGATTGACCATATCTAGACCCACAGCTGGATGAGACATAAGGGTGGACACTCTTGGGGCTGAGAGGTTTGGTGAGGTTGGGTGAGCAAACGCAGACCCTTTAAAGTAATACTGCGTGCTACCCATCGCATGGGTCCCAAATCTCCAGGTTCAAGGGCATCTTCCTACACCGAAAACATGCATGAGAAACCCAGAAGATGGTACACCGTGTGATGGGGAAAGGTTTCTAAAACGCACCTCATTTCTCATCTCCTTGTGCTCGGGTTCGCCATTCCAGCCACTTTACTAGCAATCTCCCTACTTGGAGCATCAGCACCTTTAACCTCCTGTTCCGTACAGGTTGCAATTTGTCCTGAGGATGAACGGGAAGACGGGGAACCAATGAGAGACTAGCTCTTGGTGTTGGGACAGGCACAGGTCACTCTATTTTCCCATCAGGAAGAAGAATTAACCACAGGCTCAGCCTGCCCCCCGGAACCAGAACAGGGCCTGAAGCCATCCTGCGCTTTTGCGGCCAGCTCCCAAAAAAGCGACTTGTAAAATGGAGCTTCAGGGCACTGCAATTCACAAACCTGCAGAGTTATAAATGATAACTCTCGTCCACAAATATATTGAGGGAAGGCAAACAAGAGGATTTGAAATCAAGGCAGAATTGCAGGAAACAGATTTCAGGAGGTAGATTCGAATCGCCTTTAAAGCACATGAAAAGCGGCAAAACGTTGACAATGATGCCCTTGGCCAAAAAGGGCGTATGCGTTTTTTCCTGAATATATTCAGGAAAAAACGCATACGCCCTTTTTGGCCAACCAAGCAACCTGGAAAGGCAAATCAGCGCTACAAAGAAGTCTCGCTTCCCATCGGTCAAAAGGGCCATGCTGAAAAAAGTGTCAAAACCAGAAATGCAGGACAGGCCATGGAGAAATGGGAGCCTTGCTACACTGATGGGCGGGATGTAAATTGCCAACAGCCACTCTGGAGAAGTGTACGGTGTGTCCTGAAACATCTAAAAAACACATCTTAGAGAGCATAGGGCACTTCCACGCATGGGGGGATAAAGTGGGAAAATTGAAAATCAGCAAGACACAAGCACCCCAAAGTTTAGGGCTGCTCTGTTGACAAGGACCTCCACTTCATTCCACCTTAAATATCCCAGGAAAGCGAAAAATGGATCAAAAAGTTGTGGTCCTTATGTACAATGGAATATCACTCAGCCATGAAATCAATGTCATAAGGCTAGTAGCAGCATGATGAGTGGATTTAGGTAAGACGATTCTAAGTGAAATAAGTCACACAGAAAAGGACACTTCTCATAAGGTGTCACTTATAGAGGGAATGTAAAAACCGTTACACTTGAACTGAATTACAAAACAGAACAGAGTCACACATGCAGAAAACACACTATGGCTGCTTAACGGGAAAGGTGAGGTGGGGTGATACATAAAACAAGAGTTTCAAATTAGCTCAGATACCGTTCCATAAACCCAATATGTAATACACAAGACCTACTCCTTGCTCAGAGAACTGGACTCAACACGCCCGATTCACCGCACAAGAATATATCTGACTAGTAATAATCTTAAAACCTATGTATTGATATCTCTCTGTTAGTGTGTCAAGTGGGTGTAAAGCGGCATAAACACAGCCGTGAAAAGCAGCTAAACCCCATTATAAAAATAAATTACTTTTAAAAACCCATGAAACAAAGACAGGGAAAGAGAGAGAAATTCTTACACAATTCGTTCAGGGGCTGTGATGCAACCTGGATTGACCATATCTAGACCCACAGCTGGATGAGACATAAGGGTGGACACTCTTGGGGCTGAGAGGTTTGGTGAGGTTGGGTGAGCAAACGCAGACCCTTTAAAGTAATACTGCGTGCTACCCATCGCATGGGTCCCAAATCTCCAGGTTCAAGGGCATCTTCCTACACCGAAAACATGCATGAGAAACCCAAAAGATGGTACACCGTGTGATGGGGAAAGGTTTCTAAAACGCACCTCATTTCTCATCTCCTTGTGCTCGGGTTCGCCATTCCAGCCACTTTACTAGCAGTCTCCCTACTTGGAGCATCAGCACCTTTAACCTCCTGTTCCGTACAGGTTGCAATTTGTCCTGAGGATGAACGGGAAGACGGGGAACCAATGAGAGACTAGCTCTTGGTGTTGGGACAGGCACAGGTCACTCTATTTTCCCATCAGGAAGAAGAATTAACCACAGGCTCGGCCTGCCCCCCGGAACCAGAACAGGGCCTGAAGCCATCCTGCGCTTTTGCGGCCAGCTCCCAAAAAAGCGACTTGTAAAATGGAGCTTCAGGGCACTGCAATTCACAAACCTGCAGTGTTATAAATGATAACTCTCGTCCACAAATATATTGAGGGAAGGCAAACAAGAGGATTTGAAATCAAGGCAGAATTGCAGGAAACAGATTTCAGGAGGTAGATTCGAATCGCCTTTAAAGCACATGAAAAGCGGCAAAACGTTGACAATGATGCCCTTGGCCAAAAAGGGCGTATGCGTTTTTTCCTGAATATATTCAGGAAAAAACGCATACGCCCTTTTTGGCCAACCAAGCAACCTGGAAAGGCAAATCAGCGCTACAAAGAAGTCTCGCTTCCCATCGGTCAAAAGGGCCATGCTGAAAAAAGTGTCAAAACCAGAAATGCAGGACAGGCCATGGAGAAATGGGAGCCTTGCTACACTGATGGGCGGGATGTAAATTGCCAACAGCCACTCTGGAGAAGTGTACGGTGTGTCCTGAAACATCTAAAAAACACATCTTAGAGAGCATAGGGCACTTCCACGCATGGGGGGATAAAGTGGGAAAATTGAAAATCAGCAAGACACAAGCACCCCAAAGTTTAGGGCTGCTCTGTTGACAAGGACCTCCACTTCATTCCACCTTAAATATCCCAGGAAAGCGAAAAATGGATCAAAAAGTTGTGGTCCTTATGTACAATGGAATAACACTCAGCCATGAAATCAATGTCATAAGGCTAGTAGCAGCATGATGAGTGGATTTAGGTAAGACGATTCTAAGTGAAATAAGTCACACAGAAAAGGACACTTCTCATAAGGTGTCACTTATAGAGGGAATGTAAAAACCGTTACACTTGAACTGAATTACAAAACAGAACAGAGTCACACATGCAGAAAACACACTATGGCTGCTTAACGGGAAAGGTGAGGTGGGGTGATACATAAAACAAGAGTTTCAAATTAGCTCAGATACCGTTCCATAAACCCAATATGTAATACACAAGACCTACTCCTTGCTCAGAGAACTGGACTCAACACGCCCGATTCACCGCACAAGAATATATCTGACTAGTAATAATCCTAAAACCTATGTATTGATATCTCTCTGTTAGTGTGTCAAGTGGGTGTAAAGCAGCATAAACACAGCCGTGAAAAGCAGCTAAACCCCATTATAAAAATAAATTACTTTTAAAAACCCATGAAACAAAGACAGGGAAAGAGAGAGAAATTCTTACACAATTCGTTCAGGGGCTGTGATGCAACCTGGATTGACCATATCTAGACCGACAGCTGGATGAGACATAAGGGGGGACACTCTTGGGGCTGAGAGGTTTGGTGAGGTTGGGTGAGCAAACGCAGACCCTTTAAAGTAATACTGCGTGCTACCCATCGCATGGATCCGAAATCTCCAGGTTCAAGGGCATCTTCCTACATCGAAAACATGCATGAGAAACCCAGAAGATGGTACACCGTGTGATGGGGAATGGTTTGTAAAACGCACCTCATTTCTCATCTCCTTGTGCTCGGGTTCGCCATTCCAGCCACTTTACTAGCAATCTCCCTACTTGGAGCATCAGCACCTTTAACCTCCTGTTCCGTACAGGTTGCAATTTGTCCTGAGGATGAACGGGAAGACGGGGAACCAATGAGAGACTAGCTCTTGGTGGTGGGACAGGCACAGGTCACTCTATTTTCCCATCAGGAAGAAGAATTAACCACAGGCTCAGCCTGCCCCCCGGAACCAGAACAGGGCCTGAAGCCATCCTGCGCTTTTGCGGCCAGCTCCCAAAAATGCGACTTGTAAAATGGAGCTTCAGGGCACTGCAATTCACAAACCTGCAGAGTTATAAATGATAACTCTCGTCCACAAATATATTGAGGGAAGGCAAAGAAGAGGATTTGAAATCAAGGCAGAATTGCAGGAAACAGATTTCAGGAGGTAGATTCGAATCGCCTTTAAAGCACATGAAAAGCGGCAAAACGTTGACAATGATGCCCTTGGCCAAAAAGGGCGTATGCGTTTTTTCCTGAATATATTCAGGAAAAAACGCATACGCCCTTTTTGGCCAACCAAGCAACCTGGAAAGGCAAATCAGCGCTACAAAGAAGTCTCGCTTCCCATCGGTCAAAAGGGCCATGCTGAAAAAAGTGTCAAAACCAGAAATGCAGGACAGTCCATGGAGAAATGGGACCCTTGCTACACTGATAGGTGGGATGTAAATTGCCAACAGCCACTCTGGAGAAGTGTACGGTGTGTCCTGAAACATCTAAAAAACACAGCTTAGAGAGCATAGGGCACTTCCACGCATGGGGGGATAAAGTGGGAAAATTGAAAATCAGCAAGACACAAGCACCCCAAAGTTTAGGGCTGCTCTGTTGACAAGGACCTCCACTTCATTCCACCTTAAATATCCCAGGAAAGCGAAAAATGGATCAAAAAGTTGTTCTCCTTATGTACAATGGAATATCACTCAGCCATGAAATCAATGTCATAAGGCTAGTAGCAGCATGATGAGTGGATTTAGGTAAGACGATTCTAAGTGAAATAAGTCACACAGAAAAGGACACTTCTCATAAGGTGTCACTTATAGAGGGAATGTAAAAACCGTTACACTTGAACTGAATTACAAAACAGAACAGAGTCACACATGCAGAAAACATACTATGGCTGCTTAACGGGAAAGGTGAGGTGGGGTGATACATAAAACAAGAGTTTCAAATTAGCTCAGATACCGTTCCATAAACCCAATATGTAATAGACAAGACCTACTCCTTGCTCAGAGAACTGGACTCAACACGCCCGATTCACCGCACAAGAATATATCTGACTAGTAATAATCTTAAAACCTATGTATTGATATCTCTCTGTTAGTGTGTCAAGTGGGTGTAAAGCGGCATAAACACAGCCGTGTAAAGCAGCTAAACCCCATTATAAAAATAAATTACTTTTAAAAACCCATGAAACAAAGACAGGGAAAGAGAGAGAAATTCTTACACAATTCGTTCAGGGGCTGTGATGCAACCTGGATTGACCATATCTAGACCCACAGCTGGATGAGACATAAGGGTGGACACTCTTGGGGCTGAGAGGTTTGGTGAGGTTGGGTGAGCAAATGCAGACCCTTTAAAGTAATATTGCGTGCTACCCATCGCATGGGTCCCAAATCTCCAGGTTCAAGGGCATCTTCCTACATCGAAAACATGCATGAGAAACCCAGAAGATGGTACACCGTGTGATGGGGAAAGGTTTCTAAAACGCACCTCATTTCTCATCTCCTTGTGCTCGGGTTCGCCATTCCAGCCACTTTACTAGCAATCTCCCTACTTGGAGCATCAGCACCTTTAACCTCCTGTTCCGTACAGGTTGCAATTTGTCCTGAGGATGAACGGGAAGACGGGGAACCAATGAGAGACTAGCTCTTGGTGTTGGGACAGGCACAGGTCACTCTATTTTCCCATCAGGAAGAAGAATTAACCACAGGCTCAGCCTGCCCCCCGGAACCAGAACAGGGCCTGAAGCCATCCGGCGCTTTTGCGGCCAGCTCCCAAAAAAGCGACTTGTAAAATGGAGCTTCAGGGCACTGCAATTCACAAACCTGCAGAGTTATAAATGATAACTCTCGTCCACAAATATATTGAGGGAAGGCAAAGAAGAGGATTTGAAATCAAGGCAGAATTGCAGGAAACAGATTTCAGGAGGTAGATTCGAATCGCCTTTAAAGCACATGAAAAGCAGCAAAACGTTGACAATCATGCCCTTGGCCAAAAAGGGCGTATGCGTTTTTTCCTGAATATATTCAGGAAAAAACGCATACGCCCTTTTTGGCCAACCAAGCAACCTGGAAAGGCAAATCAGCGCTACAAAGAAGTCTCGCTTCCCATCGGTCAAAAGGGCCATGCTGAAAAAAGTGTCAAAACCAGAAATGCAGGACAGTCCATGGAGAAATGGGACCCTTGCTACACTGATGGGCGGGATGTAAATTGCCAACAGCCACTCTGGAGAAGTGTACGGTGTGTCCTGAAACATCTAAGAAACACAGCTTAGAGAGCATAGGGCACTTCCACGCATGGGGGGATAAAGTGGGAAAATTGAAAATCAGCAAGACACAAGCACCCCAAAGTTTAGGGCTGCTCTGTTGACAAGGACCTCCACTTCATTCCACCTTAAATATCCCAGGAAAGCGAAAAATGGATCAAAAAGTTGTGGTCCTTATGTACAATGGAATATCACTCAGCCATGAAATCAATGTCATAAGGCTAGTAGCAGCATGAATAGTGGATTTAGGTAAGACGATTCTAAGTGAAATAAGTCACACAGAAAAGGACACTTCTCATAAGGTGTCACTTATAGAGGGAATGTAAAAACCGTTACACTTGAACTGAATTACAAAACAGAACAGAGTCACACATGCAGAAAACACACTATGGCTGCTTAACGGGAAAGGTGAGGTGGGGTGATACATAAAACAAGAGTTTCAAATTAGCTCAGATACCGTTCCATAAACCCAATATGTAATACACAAGACCTACTCCTTGCTCAGAGAACTGGACTCAACACGCCCGATTCACCGCACAAGAATATATCTGACTAGTAATAATCTTAAAACCTATGTATTGATATCTCTCTGTTAGTGTGTCAAGTGGGTGTAAAGCGGCATAAACACAGCCGTGAAAAGCAGCTAAACCCCATTATAAAAATAAATTACTTTTAAAAACCCATGAAACAAAGACAGGGAAAGAGAGAGAAATTCTTACACAATTCGTTCAGGGGCTGTGATGCAACCTGGATTGACCATATCTAGACCCACAGCTGGATGAGACATAAGGGTGGACACTCTTGGGGCTGAGAGGTTTGGTGAGGTTGGGTGAGCAAACGCAGACCCTTTAAAGTAATACTGCGTGCTACCCATCGCATGGGTCCCAAATCTCCAGGTTCAAGGGCATCTTCCTACACCGAAAACATGCATGAGAAACCCAGAAGATGGTACACCGTGTGATGGGGAAAGGTTTCTAAAACGCACCTCATTTCTCATCTCCTTGTGCTCGGGTTCGCCATTCCAGCCACTTTACTAGCAATCTCCCTACTTGGAGCATCAGCACCTTTAACCTCCTGTTCCGTACAGGTTGCAATTTGTCCTGAGGATGAACGGGAAGACGGGGAACCAATGAGAGACTAGCTCTTGGTGTTGGGACAGGCACAGGTCACTCTATTTTCCCATCAGGAAGAAGAATTAACCACAGGCTCAGCCTGCCCCCCGGAACCAGAACAGGGCCTGAAGCCATCCTGCGCTTTTGCGGCCAGCTCCCAAAAAAGCGACTTGTAAAATGGAGCTTCAGGGCACTGCAATTCACAAACCTGCAGAGTTATAAATGATAACTCTCGTCCACAAATATATTGAGGGAAGGCAAACAAGAGGATTTGAAATCAAGGCAGAATTGCAGGAAACAGATTTCAGGAGGTAGATTCGAATCGCCTTTAAAGCACATGAAAAGCGGCAAAACGTTGACAATGATGCCCTTGGCCAAAAAGGGCGTATGCGTTTTTTCCTGAATATATTCAGGAAAAAACGCATACGCCCTTTTTGGCCAACCAAGCAACCTGGAAAGGCAAATCAGCGCTACAAAGAAGTCTCGCTTCCCATCGGTCAAAAGGGCCATGCTGAAAAAAGTGTCAAAACCAGAAATGCAGGACAGGCCATGGAGAAATGGGAGCCTTGCTACACTGATGGGCGGGATGTAAATTGCCAACAGCCACTCTGGAGAAGTGTACGGTGTGTCCTGAAACATCTAAAAAACACATCTTAGAGAGCATAGGGCACTTCCACGCATGGGGGGATAAAGTGGGAAAATTGAAAATCAGCAAGACACAAGCACCCCAAAGTTTAGGGCTGCTCTGTTGACAAGGACCTCCACTTCATTCCACCTTAAATATCCCAGGAAAGCGAAAAATGGATCAAAAAGTTGTGGTCCTTATGTACAATGGAATATCACTCAGCCATGAAATCAATGTCATAAGGCTAGTAGCAGCATGATGAGTGGATTTAGGTAAGACGATTCTAAGTGAAATAAGTCACACAGAAAAGGACACTTCTCATAAGGTGTCACTTATAGAGGGAATGTAAAAACCGTTACACTTGAACTGAATTACAAAACAGAACAGAGTCACACATGCAGAAAACACACTATGGCTGCTTAACGGGAAAGGTGAGGTGGGGTGATACATAAAACAAGAGTTTCAAATTAGCTCAGATACCGTTCCATAAACCCAATATGTAATACACAAGACCTACTCCTTGCTCAGAGAACTGGACTCAACACGCCCGATTCACCGCACAAGAATATATCTGACTAGTAATAATCTTAAAACCTATGTATTGATATCTCTCTGTTAGTGTGTCAAGTGGGTGTAAAGCGGCATAAACACAGCCGTGAAAAGCAGCTAAACCCCATTATAAAAATAAATTACTTTTAAAAACCCATGAAACAAAGACAGGGAAAGAGAGAGAAATTCTTACACAATTCGTTCAGGGGCTGTGATGCAACCTGGATTGACCATATCTAGACCCACAGCTGGATGAGACATAAGGGTGGACACTCTTGGGGCTGAGAGGTTTGGTGAGGTTGGGTGAGCAAACGCAGACCCTTTAAAGTAATACTGCGTGCTACCCATCGCATGGGTCCCAAATCTCCAGGTTCAAGGGCATCTTCCTACACCGAAAACATGCATGAGAAACCCAAAAGATGGTACACCGTGTGATGGGGAAAGGTTTCTAAAACGCACCTCATTTCTCATCTCCTTGTGCTCGGGTTCGCCATTCCAGCCACTTTACTAGCAGTCTCCCTACTTGGAGCATCAGCACCTTTAACCTCCTGTTCCGTACAGGTTGCAATTTGTCCTGAGGATGAACGGGAAGACGGGGAACCAATGAGAGACTAGCTCTTGGTGTTGGGACAGGCACAGGTCACTCTATTTTCCCATCAGGAAGAAGAATTAACCACAGGCTCAGCCTGCCCCCCGGAACCAGAACAGGGCCTGAAGCCATCCTGCGCTTTTGCGGCCAGCTCCCAAAAAAGCGACTTGTAAAATGGAGCTTCAGGGCACTGCAATTCACAAACCTGCAGAGTTATAAATGATAACTCTCGTCCACAAATATATTGAGGGAAGGCAAACAAGAGGATTTGAAATCAAGGCAGAATTGCAGGAAACAGATTTCAGGAGGTAGATTCGAATCGCCTTTAAAGCACATGAAAAGCGGCAAAACGTTGACAATGATGCCCTTGGCCAAAAAGGGCGTATGCGTTTTTTCCTGAATATATTCAGGAAAAAACGCATACGCCCTTTTTGGCCAACCAAGCAACCTGGAAAGGCAAATCAGCGCTACAAAGAAGTCTCGCTTCCCATCGGTCAAAAGGGCCATGCTGAAAAAAGTGTCAAAACCAGAAATGCAGGACAGGCCATGGAGAAATGGGAGCCTTGCTACACTGATGGGCGGGATGTAAATTGCCAACAGCCACTCTGGAGAAGTGTACGGTGTGTCCTGAAACATCTAAAAAACACATCTTAGAGAGCATAGGGCACTTCCACGCATGGGGGGATAAAGTGGGAAAATTGAAAATCAGCAAGACACAAGCACCCCAAAGTTTAGGGCTGCTCTGTTGACAAGGACCTCCACTTCATTCCACCTTAAATATCCCAGGAAAGCGAAAAATGGATCAAAAATTTGTGGTCCTTATGTACAATGGAATAACACTCAGCCATGAAATCAATGTCATAAGGCTAGTAGCAGCATGATGAGTGGATTTAGGTAAGACGATTCTAAGTGAAATAAGTCACACAGAAAAGGACACTTCTCATAAGGTGTCACTTATAGAGGGAATGTAAAAACCGTTACACTTGAACTGAATTACAAAACAGAACAGAGTCACACATGCAGAAAACACACTATGGCTGCTTAACGGGAAAGGTGAGGTGGGGTGATACATAAAACAAGAGTTTCAAATTAGCTCAGATACCGTTCCATAAACCCAATATGTAATAGACAAGACCTACTCCTTGCTCAGAGAACTGGACTCAACACGCCCGATTCACCGCACAAGAATATATCTGACTAGTAATAATCTTAAAACCTATGTATTGATATCTCTCTGTTAGTGTGTCAAGTGGGTGTAAAGCGGCATAAACACAGCCGTGAAAAGCAGCTAAACCCCATTATAAAAATAAATTACTTTTAAAAACCCATGAAACAAAGACAGGGAAAGAGAGAGAAATTCTTACACAATTCGTTCAGGGGCTGTGATGCAACCTGGATTGACCATATCTAGACCCACAGCTGGATGAGACATAAGGGTGGACACTCTTGGGGCTGAGAGGTTTGGTGAGGTTGGGTGAGCAAACGCAGACCCTTTAAAGTAATACTGCGTGCTACCCATCGCATGGGTCCCAAATCTCCAGGTTCAAGGGCATCTTCCTACATCGAAAACATGCATGAGAAACCCAGAAGATGGTACACCGTGTGATGGGGAAAGGTTTGTAAAACGCACCTCATTTCTCATCTCCTTGTGCTCGGGTTCGCCATTCCAGCCACTTTACTAGCAATCTCCCTACTTGGAGCATCAGCACCTTTAACCTCCTGTTCCGTACAGGTTGCAATTTGTCCTGAGGATGAACGGGAAGACGGGGAACCAATGAGAGACTAGCTCTTGGTGTTGGGACAGGCACAGGTCACTCTATTTTCCCATCAGGAAGAAGAATTAACCACAGGCTCAGCCTGCCCCCCGGAACCAGAACAGGGCCTGAAGCCATCCTGCGCTTTTGCGGCCAGGTCCCAAAAACGCGACTTGTAAAATGGAGCTTCAGGGCACTGCAATTCACAAACCTGCAGAGTTATAAATGATAACTCTCGTCCACAAATATATTGAGGGAAGGCAAAGAAGAGGATTTGAAATCAAGGCAGAATTGCAGGAAACAGATTTCAGGAGGTAGATTCGAATCGCCTTTAAAGCACATGAAAAGCGGCAAAACGTTGACAATGATGCCCTTGGCCAAAAAGGGCGTATGCGTTTTTTCCTGAATATATTCAGGAAAAAACGCATACGCCCTTTTTGGCCAACCAAGCAACCTGGAAAGGCAAATCAGCGCTACAAAGAAGTCTCGCTTCCCATCGGTCAAAAGGGCCATGCTGAAAAAAGTGTCAAAACCAGAAATGCAGGACAGGCCATGGAGAAATGGGAGCCTTGGTACACTGATAGGTGGGATGTAAATTGCCAACAGCCACTCTGGAGAAGTGTACGGTGTGTCCTGAAACATCTAAAAAACACAGCTTAGAGAGCATAGGGCACTTCCACGCATGGGGGGATAAAGTGGGAAAATTGAAAATCAGCAAGACACAAGCACCCCAAAGTTTAGGGCTGCTCTGTTGACAAGGACCTCCACTTCATTCCACCTTAAATATCCCAGGAAAGCGAAAAATGGATCAAAAAGTTGTGGTCCTTATGTACAATGGAATAACACTCAGCCATGAAATCAATGTCATAAGGCTAGTAGCAGCATGATGAGTGGATTTAGGTAAGACGATTCTAAGTGAAATAAGTCACACAGAAAAGGACACTTCTCATAAGGTGTCACTTATAGAGGGAATGTAAAAACCGTTACACTTGAACTGAATTACAAAACAGAACAGAGTCACACATGCAGAAAACACACTATGGCTGCTTAACGGGAAAGGTGAGGTGGGGTGATACATAAAACAAGAGTTTCAAATTAGCTCAGATACCGTTCCATAAACCCAATATGTAATAGACAAGACCTACTCCTTGCTCAGAGAACTGGACTCAACACGCCCGATTCACCGCACAAGAATATATCTGACTAGTAATAATCTTAAAACCTATGTATTGATATCTCTCTGTTAGTGTGTCAAGTGGGTGTAAAGCGGCATAAACACAGCCGTGAAAAGCAGCTAAACCCCATTATAAAAATAAATTACTTTTAAAAACCCATGAAACAAAGACAGGGAAAGAGAGAGAAATTCTTACACAATTCGTTCAGGGGCTGTGATGCAACCTGGATTGACCATATCTAGACCCACAGCTGGATGAGACATAAGGGTGGACACTCTTGGGGCTGAGAGGTTTGGTGAGGTTGGGTGAGCAAATGCAGACCCTTTAAAGTAATACTGCGTGCTACCCATCGCATGGGTCCCAAATCTCCAGGTTCAAGGGCATCTTCCTACATCGAAAACATGCATGAGAAACCCAGAAGATGGTACACCGTGTGATGGGGAAAGGTTTCTAAAACGCACCTCATTTCTCATCTCCTTGTGCTCGGGTTCGCCATTCCAGCCACTTTACTAGCAATCTCCCTACTTGGAGCATCAGCACCTTTAACCTCCTGTTCCGTACAGGTTGCAATTTGTCCTGAGGATGAACGGGAAGACGGGGAACCAATGAGAGACTAGCTCTTGGTGTTGGGACAGGCACAGGTCACTCTATTTTCCCATCAGGAAGAAGAATTAACCACAGGCTCAGCCTGCCCCCCGGAACCAGAACAGGGCCTGAAGCCATCCTGCGCTTTTGCGGCCAGCTCCCAAAAACGCGACTTGTAAAATGGAGCTTCAGGGCACTGCAATTCACAAACCTGCAGAGTTATAAATGATAACTCTCGTCCACAAATATATTGAGGGAAGGCAAAGAAGAGGATTTGAAATCAAGGCAGAATTGCAGGAAACAGATTTCAGGAGGTAGATTCGAATCGCCTTTAAAGCACATGAAAAGCGGCAAAACGTTGACAATGATGCCCTTGGCCAAAAAGGGCGTATGCGTTTTTTCCTGAATATATTCAGGAAAAAACGCATACGCCCTTTTTGGCCAACCAAGCAACCTGGAAAGGCAAATCAGCGCTACAAAGAAGTCTCGCTTCCCATCGGTCAAAAGGGCCATGCTGAAAAAAGTGTCAAAACCAGAAATGCAGGACAGGCCATGGAGAAATGGGAGCCTTGGTACACTGATAGGTGGGATGTAAATTGCCAACAGCCACTCTGGAGAAGTGTACGGTGTGTCCTGAAACATCTAAAAAACACAGCTTAGAGAGCATAGGGCACTTCCACGCATGGGGGGATAAAGTGGGAAAAGTGAAAATCAGCAAGACACAAGCACCCCAAAGTTTAGGGCTGCTCTGTTGACAAGGACCTCCACTTCATTCCACCTTAAATATACCAGGAAAGCGAAAAATGGATCAAAAAGTTGTGGTCCTTATGTACAATGGAATAACACTCAGCCATGAAATCAATGTCATAAGGCTAGTAGCAGCATGATGAGTGGATTTAGGTAAGACGATTCTAAGTGAAATAAGTCACACAGAAAAGGACACTTCTCATAAGGTGTCACTTATAGAGGGAATGTAAAAACCGTTACACTTGAACTGAATTACAAAACAGAACAGAGTCACACATGCAGAAAACACACTATGGCTGCTTAACGGGAAAGGTGAGGTGGGGTGATACATAAAACAAGAGTTTCAAATTAGCTCAGATACCGTTCCATAAACCCAATATGTAATAGACAAGACCTACTCCTTGCTCAGAGAACTGGACTCAACACGCCCGATTCACCGCACAAGAATATATCTGACTAGTAATAATCTTAAAACCTATGTATTGATATCTCTCTGTTAGTGTGTCAAGTGGGTGTAAAGCGGCATAAACACAGCCGTGAAAAGCAGCTAAACCCCATTATAAAAATAAATTACTTTTAAAAACCCATGAAACAAAGACAGGGAAAGAGAGAGAAATTCTTACACAATTCGTTCAGGGGCTGTGATGCAACCTGGATTGACCATATCTAGACCCACAGCTGGATGAGACATAAGGGTGGACACTCTTGGGGCTGATAGGTTTGGTGAGGTTGGTTGAGCAAACGCAGACCCTTTAAAGTAATACTGTGTGCTACCCATCGCATGGATCCCAAATCTCCAGGTTCAAGGGCATCTTCCTACATCGAAAACATGCATGAGAAACCCAGAAGATGGTACACCGTGTGATGGGGAAAGGTTTGTAAAACGCACCTCATTTCTCATCTCCTTGTGCTCGGGTTCGCCATTCCAGCCACTTTACTAGCAATCTCCCTACTTTGAGCATCAGCACCTTTAACCTCCTGTTCCGTACAGGTTGCAATTTGTCCTGAGGATGAACGGGAAGACGGGGAACCAATGAGAGACTAGCTCTTGGTGTTGGGACAGGCACAGGTCACTCTATTTTCCCATCAGGAAGAAGAATTAACCACAGGCTCAGCCTGCCCCCCGGAACCGGAACAGGGCCTGAAGCCATCCTGCGCTTTTGCGGCCAGCTCCCAAAAATGCGACTTGTAAAATGGAGCTTCAGGGCACTGCAATTCACAAACCTGCAGAGTTATAAATGATAACTCTCGTCCACAAATATATTGAGGGAAGGCAAAGAAGAGGATTTGAAATCAAGGCAGAATTGCAAGAAACAGATTTCAGGAGGTAGATTCGAATCTGCTTTAAAGCACCTGAAAAGCGGCAAAACGTTGACAATGATGCCCTTGGCCAAAAAGGGCGTATGCGTTTTTTCCTGAATATATTCAGGAAAAAACGCATACGTCCTTTTTGGCCAACCAAGCAACCTGGAAAGGCAAATCAGCGCTACAAAGAAGTCTCGCTTCCCATCGGTCAAAAGGGCCATGCTGAAAAAAGTGTCAAAACCAGAAATGCAGGACAGGCCATGGAGAAATGGGAGCCTTGCTACACTGATGGGTGGGATGTAAATTGCCAACAGCCACTCTGGAGAAGTGTACGGTGTGTCCTGAAACATCTAAGAAACACAGCTTAGAGAGCATAGGGCACTTCCACGCATGGGGGGATAAAGTGGGAAAATTGAAAATCAGCAAGACACAAGCACCCCAAAGTTTAGGGCTGCTCTGTTGACAAGGACCTCCACTTCATTCCACCTTAAATATCCCAGGAAAGCGAAAAATGGATCAAAAAGTTGTGGTCCTTATGTACAATGGAATAACACTCAGCCATGAAATCAATGTCATAAGGCTAGTAGCAGCATGATGAGTGGATTTAGGTAAGACGATTCTAAGTGAAATAAGTCACACAGAAAAGGACACTTCTCATAAGGTGTCACTTATAGAGGGAATGTAAAAACCGTTACACTTGAACTGAATTACAAAACAGAACAGAGTCACACATGCAGAAAACACACTATGGCTGCTTAACCGGAAAGGTGAGGTGGGGTGATACATAAAACAAGAGTTTCAAATTAGCTCAGATACCGTTCCATAAACCCAATATGTATTAGACAAGACCTACTCCTTGCTCAGAGAACTGGACTCAACACGCCCGATTCACCGCACAAGAATATATCTGACTAGTAATAATCTTAAAACCTATGTATTGATATCTCTCTGTTAGTGTGTCAAGTGGGTGTAAAGCGGCCTAAACACAGCCGTGAAAAGCAGCTAAACCCCATTATAAAAATAAATTACTTTTAAAAACCCATGAAACAAAGACAGGGAAAGAGAGAGAAATTCTTACACAATTCGTTCAGGGGCTGTGATGCAACCTGGATTGACCATATCTAGACCCACAGCTGGATGAGACATAAGGGTGGACACTCTTGGGGCTGAGAGGTTTGGTGAGGTTGGGTGAGCAAACGCAGACCCTTTAAAGTAATACTGCGTGCTACCCATCGCATGGGTCCCAAATCTCCAGGTTCAAGGGCATCTTCCTACACCGAAAACATGCATGAGAAACCCAGAAGATGGTACACCGTGTGATGGGGAAAGGTTTCTAAAACGCACCTCATTTCTCATCTCCTTGTGCTCGGGTTCGCCATTCCAGCCACTTTACTAGCAATCTCCCTACTTGGAGCATCAGCACCTTTAACCTCCTGTTCCGTACAGGTTGCAATTTGTCCTGAGGATGAACGGGAAGACGGGGAACCAATGAGAGACTAGCTCTTGGTGTTGGGACAGGCACAGGTCACTCTATTTTCCCATCAGGAAGAAGAATTAACCACAGGCTCAGCCTGCCCCCCGGAACCAGAACAGGGCCTGAAGCCATCCTGCGCTTTTGCGGCCAGCTCCCAAAAAAGCGACTTGTAAAATGGAGCTTCAGGGCACTGCAATTCACAAACCTGCAGAGTTATAAATGATAACTCTCGTCCACAAATATATTGAGGGAAGGCAAACAAGAGGATTTGAAATCAAGGCAGAATTGCAGGAAACAGATTTCAGGAGGTAGATTCGAATCGCCTTTAAAGCACATGAAAAGCGGCAAAACGTTGACAATGATGCCCTTGGCCAAAAAGGGCGTATGCGTTTTTTCCTGAATATATTCAGGAAAAAACGCATACGCCCTTTTTGGCCAACCAAGCAACCTGGAAAGGCAAATCAGCGCTACAAAGAAGTCTCGCTTCCCATCGGTCAAAAGGAACATGCTGAAAAAAGTGTCAAAACCAGAAATGCAGGACAGGCCCTGGAGAAATGGGAGCCTTGCTACACTGATGGGCGGGATGTAAATTTCCAACAGCCACTCTGGAGAAGTGTACGGTGTGTCCTGAAACATCTAAAAAACACAGCTTAGAGAGCATAGCGCACTTCCACGCATGGTGGGATAAAGTGGGAAAATTGAAAATCAGCAAGACACAAGCACCCCAAAGTTTAGGGCTGCTCTGTTGACAAGGACCTCCACTTCATTCCACCTTAAATATCCCAGGAAAGCGAAAAATGGATCAAAAAGTTGTGGTCCTTATGTACAATGGAATATCACTCAGCCATGAAATCAATGTCATAAGGCTAGTAGCAGCATGATGAGTGGATTTAGGTAAGACGATTCTAAGTGAAATAAGTCACACAGAAAAGGACACTTCTCATAAGGTGTCACTTATAGAGGGAATGTAAAAACCGTTACACTTGAACTGAATTACAAAACAGAACAGAGTCACACATGCAGAAAACACACTATGGCTGCTTAACGGGAAAGGTGAGGTGGGGTGATACATAAAACAAGAGTTTCAAATTAGCTCAGATACCGTTCCATAAACCCAATATGTAATAGACAAGACCTACTCCTTGCTCAGAGAACTGGACTCAACACGCCCGATTCACCGCACAAGAATATATCTGACTAGTAATAATCTTAAAACCTATGTATTGATATCTCTCTGTTAGTGTGTCAAGTGGGTGTAAAGCGGCATAAACACAGCCGTGAAAAGCAGCTAAACCCCATTATAAAAATAAATTACTTTTAAAAACCCATGAAACAAAGACAGGGAAAGAGAGAGAAATTCTTACACAATTCGTTCAGGGGCTGTGATGCAACCTGGATTGACCATATCTAGACCCACAGCTGGATGAGACATAAGGTTGGACACTCTTGGGGCTGAGAGGTTTGGTGAGGTTGGGTGAGCAAACGCAGACCCTTTAAAGTAATACTGCGTGCTACCCATCGCATGGGTCCCAAATCTCCAGGTTCAAGGGCATCTTCCTACATCGAAAACATGCATGAGAAACCCAGAAGATGGTACACCATGTGATGGGGAAAGGTGTCTAAAACGCACCTCATTTCTCATCTCCTTGTGCTCGGGTTCGCCATTCCAGCCACTTTACTAGCAATCTCCCTACTTGGAGCATCAGCACCTTTAACCTCCTGTTCCGTACAGGTTGCAATTTGTCCTGAGGATGAACGGGAAGACGGGAAACCAATGAGAGACTAGCTCTTCGTGTTGGGTCAGGCACAGGTCACTCTATTTTCCCATCAGGAAGAAGAATTAACCACAGGCTCAGCCTGCCCCCCGGAACCAGAACAGGGCCTGAAGCAATCCTGCGCTTTTGCGGCCAGCTCCCAAAAATGCGACTTGTAAAATGGAGCTTCAGGGCACTGCAATTCACAAACCTGCAGAGTTATAAATGATAACTCTCGTCCACAAATATATTGAGGGAAGGCAAAGAAGAGGATTTGAAATCAAGGCAGAATTGCAAGAAACAGATTTCAGGAGGTAGATTCGAATCGCCTTTAAAGCACATGAAAAGCGGCAAAACGTTGACAATGATGCCCTTGGCCAAAAAGGGCGTATGCGTTTTTTCCTGAATATATTCAGGAAAAAACGCATACGCCCTTTTTGGCCAACCAAGCAACCTGGAAAGGCAAATCAGCGCTACAAAGAAGTCTCGCTTCCCATCGGTCAAAAGGGCCATGCTGAAAAAAGTGTCAAAACCAGAAATGCAGGACAGGCCATGGAGAAATGGGAGCCTTGCTACACTGATGGGTGGGATGTAAATTGCCAACAGCCACTCTGGAGAAGTGTATGGTGTGTCCTGAAACATCTAAGAAACACAGCTTAGAGAGCATAGGGCACTTCCACGCATGGGGAGATAAAGTGGGAAAATTGAAAATCAGCAAGACACAAGCACCCCAAAGTTTAGGGCTGCTCTGTTGACAAGGACCTCCACTTCATTCCACCTTAAATATCCCAGGAAAGCGAAAAATGGATCAAAAAGTTGTGGTCCTTATGTACAATGGAATATCACTCAGCCATGAAATCAATGTCATAAGGCTAGTAGCAGCATGATGAGTGGATTTAGGTAAGACGATTCTAAGTGAAATAAGTCACACAGAAAAGGACACTTCTCATAAGGTGTCACTTATAGAGGGAATGTAAAAACCGTTACACTTGAACTGAATTACAAAACAGAACAGAGTCACACATGCAGAAAACACACTATGGCTGCTTAACGGGAAAGGTGAGGTGGGGTGATACATAAAACAAGAGTTTCAAATTAGCTCAGATACCGTTCCATAAACCCAATATGTAATAGACAAGACCTACTCCTTGCTCAGAGAACTGGACTCAACACGCCCGATTCACCGCACAAGAATATATCTGACTAGTAATAATCTTAAAACCTATGTATTGATATCTCTCTGTTAGTGTGTCAAGTGGGTGTAAAGCGGCATAAACACAGCCGTGAAAAGCAGTTAAACCCCATTATAAAAATAAATTACTTTTAAAAACCCATGAAACAAAGACAGGGAAAGAGAGAGAAATTCTTACACAATTCGTTTAGGGGCTGTGATGCAACCTGGATTGACCATATCTAGACCCACAGCTGGATGAGACATAAGGGTGGACACTCTTGGGGCTGAGAGGTTTGGTGAGGTTGGGTGAGCAGACCCTTTAAAGTAATACTGCGTGCTACCATCGCATGGGTCCCAAATCTCCAGGTTCAAGGGCATCTTCCTACATCGAAAACATGCATGAGAAACCCAGAAGATGGTACACCGTGTGATGGGGAAAGGTTTCTAAAACGCACCTCATTTTTCATCTCCTTGTGCTCGGGTTCGCCATTCCAGCCACTTTACTAGCAATCTCCCTACTTGGAGCATCAGCACCTTTAACCTCCTGTTCCGTACAGGTTGCAATTTGTCCTGAGGATGAACGGGAAGACGGGGAACCAATGAGAGACTAGCTCTTGGTTTTGGGACAGGCACAGGTCACTCTATTTTCCCATCAGGAAGAAGAATTAACCACAGGCTCAGCCTGCCCCCCGGAACCAGAACAGGGCCTGAAGCCATCCTGCGCTTTTGCGGCCAGCTCCCAAAAATGCGACTTGTAAAATGGAGCTTCAGGGCACTGCAATTCACAAACCTGCAGAGTTATAAATGATAACTCTCGTCCACAAATATATTGAGGGAAGGCAAAGAAGAGGATTTGAAATCAAGGCAGAATTGCAGGAAACAGATTTCAGGAGGTAGATTCGAATCGCCTTTAAAGCACATGAAAAGCGGCAAAACGTTGACAATGATGCCCTTGGCCAAAAAGGGCGTATGCGTTTTTTCCTGAATATATTCAGGAAAAAACGCATACGCCCTTTTTGGCCAACCAAGCAACCGGGAAAGGCAAATCAGCGCTACAAAGAAGTCTCGCTTCCCATCGGTCAAAAGGGCCATGCTGAAAAAAGTGTCAAAACCAGAAATGCAGGACAGGCCATGGAGAAATGGGAGCCTTGCTACACTGATGGGCGGGATGTAAATTGCCAACAGCCACTCTGGAGAAGTGTACGGTGTGTCCTGAAACATCTAAAAAACACAGCTTAGAGAGCATAGGGCACTTCCACGCATGGAGGGATAAAGTGGGAAAAATGAAAATCAGCAAGACACAAGCACCCCAAAGTTTAGGGCTGCTCTTTTGACAAGGACCTCCACTTCATTCCACCTTAAATATCCCAGGAAAGCGAAAAATGGATAAAAAAGTTGTGGTCCTTATGTACAATGGAATATCACTCAGCCATGAAATCAATGTCATAAGGCTAGCAGCAGCATGATGAGTGGATTTAGGTAAGACGATTCTAAGTGAAATAAGTCACACAGAAAAGGACACTTCTCATAAGGTGTCACTTATAGAGGGAATGTAAAAATCGTTACACTTGAACTGAATTACAAAACAGAACAGAGTCACACATGCAGAAAACACACTATGGCTGCTTAACGGGAAAGGTGAGGTGGGGTGAAACATAAAACAAGAGTTTCAAATTAGCACAGGTACCGTTCCATAAAGCCAATATGTAATAGACAAGACCTACTCCTTGCTCAGAGAACTGGACTCAACACGCCCGATTCACCGCACAAGAAAATATCTGACTAGTAATAATCTTAAAACCTATGTATTGATATCTCTCTGTTAGTGTGTCAAGAGGGTGTAAAGCGGCATAAACACAGCCGTGAAAAGCAGCTAAAGCCCATTATAAAAATAAATTACTTTTAAAAACCCATGAAACAAAGACAGGGAAAGAGAGAGAAATTCTTACACAATTCGTTCAGGGGCTGTGATGCAACCTGGATTGACCATATCTAGACCCACAGCTGGATGAGACATAAGGGTGGACACTCTTGGGGCTGAGAGGTTTGGTGAGGTTGGGTGAGCAAACGCAGACCCTTTAAAGTAATACTGCGTGCTACCCATCGCATGGATCCCAAATCTCCAGGTTCAAGGGCATCTTCCTACATTGAAAACATGCATGAGAAACCCAGAAGATGGTACACCGTGTGATGGGGAAAGGTTTGTAAAACGCACCTCATTTCTCATCTCCTTGTGCTCGGGTTCGCCATTCCAGTCACTTTACTAGCAATCTCCCTACTTTGAGCATCAGCACCTTTAACCTCCTGTTCCGTACAGGTTGCAATTTGTCCTGAGGATGAACGGGAAGACGGGGAACCAATGAGAGACTAGCTCTTGTTGTTGGGTCAGGCACAGGTCACTCTATTTTCCCATCAGGAAGAAGAATTAACCACAGGCTCAGCCTGCCCCCCGGAACCAGAACAGGGCCTGAAGCCATCCTGCGCTTTTGCGGCCAGCTCCCAAAAATGCGACTTGTAAAATGGAGCTTCAGGGCACTGCAATTCACAAACCTGCAGAGTTATAAATGATAACTCTCGTCCACAAATATATTGAGGGAAGGCAAAGAAGAGGATTTGAAATCAAGGCAGAATTGCAAGAAACAGATTTCAGGAGGTAGATTCGAATCGCCTTTAAAGCACATGAAAAGCGGCAAAACGTTGACAATGATGCCCTTGGCCAAAAAGGGCGTATGCGTTTTTTCCTGAATATATTCAGGAAAAAACGCATACGCCCTTTTTGGCCAACCAAGCAACCTGGAAAGGCAAATCAGCGCTACAAAGAAGTCTCGCTTCCCATCGGTCAAAAGGGCCATGCTGAAAAAAGTGTCAAAACCAGAAATGCAGGAGAGGCCATGGAGAAATGGGAGCCTTGCTACACTGATGGGTGGGATGTAAATTGCCAACAGCCACTCTGGAGAAGTGTACGGTGTGTCCTGAAACATCTAAGAAACACAGCTTAGAGAGCATAGGGCACTTCCACGCATGGGGAGATAAAGTGGGAAAATTGAAAATCAGCAAGACACAAGCACCCCAAAGTTTAGGGCTGCTCTGTTGACAAGGACCTCCACTTCATTCCACCTTAAATATCCCAGGAAAGCGAAAAATGGATCAAAAAGTTGTGGTCCTTATGTACAATGGAATATCACTCAGCCATGAAATCAATGTCATAAGGCTAGTAGCAGCATGATGAGTGGATTTAGGTAAGACGATTCTAAGTGAAATAAGTCACACAGAAAAGGACACTTCTCCTAAGGTGTCACTTATAGAGGGAATGTAAAAACCGTTACACTTGAACTGAATTACAAAACAGAACAGAGTCACACATGCAGAAAACACACTATGGCTGCTTAACGGGAAAGGTGAGGTGGGGTGATACATAAAACAAGAGTTTCAAATTAGCTCAGATACCGTTCCATAAACCCAATATGTAATAGACAAGACCTACTCCTTGCTCAGAGAACTGGACTCAACACGCCCGATTCACCGCACAAGAATATATCTGACTAGTAATAATCTTAAAACCTATGTATTGATATCTCTCTGTTAGTGTGTCAAGTGGGTGTAAAGCGGCATAAACACAGCCGTGAAAAGCAGCTAAACCCCATTATAAAAATAAATTACTTTTAAAAACCCATGAAACAAAGACAGGGAAAGAGAGAGAAATTCTTACACAATTCGTTTAGGGGCTGTGATGCAACCTGGATTGACCATATCTAGACCCACAGCTGGATGAGACATAAGGGTGGACACTCTTGGGGCTGAGAGGTTTGGTGAGGTTGGGTGAGCAGACCCTTTAAAGTAATACTGCGTGCTACCATCGCATGGGTCCCAAATCTCCAGGTTCAAGGGCATCTTCCTACATCGAAAACATGCATGAGAAACCCAGAAGATGGTACACTGTGTGATGGGGAAAGGTTTCTAAAACGCACCTCATTTCTCATCTCCTTGTGCTCGGGTTCGCCATTCCAGCCACTTTACTAGCAATCTCCCTACTTGGAGCATCAGCACCTTTAACCTCCTGTTCCGTACAGGTTGCAATTTGTCCTGAGGATGAACGGGAAGACGGGGAACCAATGAGAGACTAGCTCTTGGTTTTGGGACAGGCACAGGTCACTCTATTTTCCCATCAGGAAGAAGAATTAACCACAGGCTCAGCCTGCCCCCCGGAACCAGAACAGGGCCTGAAGCCATCCTGCGCTTTTGCGGCCAGCTCCCAAAAATGCGACTTGTAAAATGGAGCTTCAGGGAACTGCAATTCACAAACCTGCAGAGTTATAAATGATAACTCTCGTCCACAAATATATTGAGGGAAGGCAAAGAAGAGGATTTGAAATCAAGGCAGAATTGCAGGAAACAGATTTCAGGAGGTAGATTCGAATCGCCTTTAAAGCACATGAAAAGCGGCAAAACGTTGACAATGATGCCCTTGGCCAAAAAGGGCGTATGCGTTTTTTCCTGAATATATTCAGGAAAAAACGCATACGCCCTTTTTGGCCAACCAAGCAACCTGGAAAGGCAAATCAGCGCTACAAAGAAGTCTCGCTTCCCATCGGTCAAAAGGGCCATGCTGAAAAAAGTGTCAAAACCAGAAATGCAGGACAGGCCATGGAGAAATGGGAGCCTTGCTACACTGATGGGTGGGATGTAAATTGCCAACAGCCACTCTGGAGAAGTGTACGGTGTGTCCTGAAACATCTAAGAAACACAGCTTAGAGAGCATAGGGCACTTCCACGCATGGGGAGATAAAGTGGGAAAATTGAAAATCAGCAAGACACAAGCACCCCAAAGTTTAGGGCTGCTCTGTTGACAAGGACCTCCACTTCATTCCACCTTAAATATCCCAGGAAAGCGAAAAATGGATCAAAAAGTTGTGGTCCTTATGTACAATGGAATATCACTCAGCCATGAAATCAATGTCATAAGGCTAGTAGCAGCATGATGAGTGGATTTAGGTAAGACGATTCTAAGTGAAATAAGTCACACAGAAAAGGACACTTCTCCTAAGGTGTCACTTATAGAGGGAATGTAAAAACCGTTACACTTGAACTGAATTACAAAACAGAACAGAGTCACACATGCAGAAAACACACTATGGCTGCTTAACGGGAAAGGTGAGGTGGGGTGATACATAAAACAAGAGTTTCAAATTAGCTCAGATACCGTTCCATAAACCCAATATGTAATAGACAAGACCTACTCCTTGCTCAGAGAACTGGACTCAACACGCCCGATTCACCGCACAAGAATATATCTGACTAGTAATAATCTTAAAACCTATGTATTGATATCTCTCTGTTAGTGTGTCAAGTGGGTGTAAAGCGGCATAAACACAGCCGTGAAAAGCAGCTAAACCCCATTATAAAAATAAATTACTTTTAAAAACCCATGAAACAAAGACAGGGAAAGAGAGAGAAATTCTTACACAATTCGTTTAGGGGCTGTGATGCAACCTGGATTGACCATATCTAGACCCACAGCTGGATGAGACATAAGGGTGGACACTCTTGGGGCTGAGAGGTTTGGTGAGGTTGGGTGAGCAGACCCTTTAAAGTAATACTGCGTGCTACCATCGCATGGGTCCCAAATCTCCAGGTTCAAGGGCATCTTCCTACATCGAAAACATGCATGAGAAACCCAGAAGATGGTACACTGTGTGATGGGGAAAGGTTTCTAAAACGCACCTCATTTCTCATCTCCTTGTGCTCGGGTTCGCCATTCCAGCCACTTTACTAGCAATCTCCCTACTTGGAGCATCAGCACCTTTAACCTCCTGTTCCGTACAGGTTGCAATTTGTCCTGAGGATGAACGGGAAGACGGGGAACCAATGAGAGACTAGCTCTTGGTTTTGGGACAGGCACAGGTCACTCTATTTTCCCATCAGGAAGAAGAATTAACCACAGGCTCAGCCTGCCCCCCGGAACCAGAACAGGGCCTGAAGCCATCCTGCGCTTTTGCGGCCAGCTCCCAAAAATGCGACTTGTAAAATGGAGCTTCAGGGAACTGCAATTCACAAACCTGCAGAGTTATAAATGATAACTCTCGTCCACAAATATATTGAGGGAAGGCAAAGAAGAGGATTTGAAATCAAGGCAGAATTGCAGGAAACAGATTTCAGGAGGTAGATTCGAATCGCCTTTAAAGCACATGAAAAGCGGCAAAACGTTGACAATGATGCCCTTGGCCAAAAAGGGCGTATGCGTTTTTTCCTGAATATATTCAGGAAAAAACGCATACGCCCTTTTTGGCCAACCAAGCAACCTGGAAAGGCAAATCAGCGCTACAAAGAAGTCTCGCTTCCCATCGGTCAAAAGGGCCATGCTGAAAAAAGTGTCAAAACCAGAAATGCAGGACAGGCCATGGAGAAATGGGAGCCTTGCTACACTGATGGGCGGGATGTAAATTGCCAACAGCCACTCTGGAGAAGTGTACGGTGTGTCCTGAAACATCTAAAAAACACAGCTTAGAGAGCATAGGGCACTTCCACGCATGGGGGGATAAAGTGGGAAAAATGAAAATCAGCAAGACACAAGCACCCCAAAGTTTAGGGCTGCTCTTTTGACAAGGACCTCCACTTCATTCCACCTTAAATATCCCAGGAAAGCGAAAAATGGATAAAAAAGTTGTGGTCCTTATGTACAATGGAATATCACTCAGCCATGAAATCAATGTCATAAGGCTAGCAGCAGCATGATGAGTGGATTTAGGTAAGACGATTCTAAGTGAAATAAGTCACACAGAAAAGGACACTTCTCATAAGGTGTCACTTATAGAGGGAATGTAAAAATCGTTACACTTGAACTGAATTACAAAACAGAACAGAGTCACACATGCAGAAAACACACTATGGCTGCTTAACGGGAAAGGTGAGGTGGGGTGAAACATAAAACAAGAGTTTCAAATTAGCACAGGTACCGTTCCATAAAGCCAATATGTAATAGACAAGACCTACTCCTTGCTCAGAGAACTGGACTCAACACGCCCGATTCACCGCACAAGAAAATATCTGACTAGTAATAATCTTAAAACCTATGTATTGATATCTCTCTGTTAGTGTGTCAAGAGGGTGTAAAGCGGCATAAACACAGCCGTGAAAAGCAGCTAAAGCCCATTATAAAAATAAATTACTTTTAAAAACCCATGAAACAAAGACAGGGAAAGAGAGAGAAATTCTTACACAATTCGTTCAGGGGCTGTGATGCAACCTGGATTGACCATATCTAGACCCACAGCTGGATGAGACATAAGGGTGGACACTCTTGGGGCTGAGAGGTTTGGTGAGGTTGGGTGAGCAAACGCAGACCCTTTAAAGTAATACTGCGTGCTACCCATCGCATGGATCCCAAATCTCCAGGTTCAAGGGCATCTTCCTACATTGAAAACATGCATGAGAAACCCAGAAGATGGTACACCGTGTGATGGGGAAAGGTTTGTAAAACGCACCTCATTTCTCATCTCCTTGTGCTCGGGTTCGCCATTCCAGTCACTTTACTAGCAATCTCCCTACTTTGAGCATCAACACCTTTAACCTCCTGTTCCGTACAGGTTGCAATTTGTCCTGAGGATGAACGGGAAGACGGGGAACCAATGAGAGACTAGCTCTTGGTGTTGGGACAGGCACAGGTCACTCTATTTTCCCATCAGGAAGAGGAATTAACCACAGGCTCAGCCTGCCCCCCGGAACCAGAACAGGGCCTGAAGCCATCCTGCGCTTTTGCGGCCAGCTCCCAAAAATGCGACTTGTAAAATGGAGCTTCAGGGCACTGCAATTCACAAACCTGCAGAGTTATAAATGATAACTCTCGTCCACAAATATATTGAGGGAAGGCAAAGAAGAGGATTTGAAATCAAGGCAGAATTGCAGGAAACAGATTTCAGGAGGTAGATTCGAATCGCCTTTAAAGCACATGAAAAGCGGCAAAACGTTGACAATGATGCCCTTGGCCAAAAAGGGCGTATGCGTTTTTTCCTGAATATATTCAGGAAAAAACGCATACGCCCTTTTTGGCCAACCAAGCAACCTGGAAAGGCAAATCAGCGCTACAAAGAAGTCTCGCTTCCCATTGGTCAAAAGGGCCATGCTGAAAAAAGTGTCAAAACCAGAAATGCAGGACAGGCCATGGAGAAATGGGAGCCTTGCTACACTGATGGGCGGGATGTAAATTGCCAACAGCCACTCTGGAGAAGTGTACGGTGTGTCCTGAAACATCTAAAAAACACAGCTTAGAGAGCATAGGGCACTTCCACGCATGGGGTGATAAAGTGGGAAAATTGAAAATCAGCAAGACACAAGCACCCCAAAGTTTAGGGCTGCTCTGTTGACAAGGACCTCCACTTCATTCCACCTTAAATATCCCAGGAAAGCGAAAAATGGATCAAAAAGTTGTGGTCCTTATGTACAATGGAATATCACTCAGCCATGAAATCAAAGTCATAAGGCTAGTAGCAGCATGATGAGTGGATTTAGGTAAGACGATTCTAAGTGAAATAAGTCACACAGAAAAGGACACTTCTCATAAGGTGTCACTTATAGAGGGAATGTAAAAACCGTTACACTTGAACTGAATTACAAAACAGAACAGAGTCACACATGCAGAAAACACACTATGGCTGCTTAACGGGAAAGGTGAGGTGGGGTGATACATAAAACAAGAGTTTCAAATTAGCTCAGATACCGTTCCATAAACCCAATATGTAATAGACAAGACCTACTCCTTGCTCAGAGAACTGGACTCAACACGCCCGATTCACCGCACAAGAATATATCTGACTAGTAATAATCTTAAAACCTATGTATTGATATCTCTCTGTTAGTCTGTCAAGTGGGTGTAAAGCGGCATAAACACAGCCGTGAAAAGCAGCTAAACCCCATTATAAAAATAAATTACTTTTAAAAACCCATGAAACACAGACAGGGAAAGAGAGAGAAAGTCTTACACAATTCGTTCAGGGGCTGTGATGCAACCTGGATTGACCATATCTAGACCCACAGCTGGATGAGACATAACGGTGGACACTCTTGGGGCTGAGAGGTTTGGTGAGGTTGGGTGAGCAAACGCAGACCCTTTAAAGAAATACTGCATGCTACCCATCGCATGGGTCCCAAATCTCCAGGTTCAAGGGCATCTTCCTACATCGAAAACATGCATGAGAAACCCAGAAGATGGTACACCGTGTGATGGGGAAAGGTTTCTAAAACGCACCTCATTTCTCATCTCCTTGTGCTCGGGTTCGCCATTCCAGCCACTTTACTAGCAATCTCCCTACTTGGAGCATCAGCACCTTTAACCTCCTGTTCCGTACAGGTTGCAATTTGTCCTGAGGATGAACGGGAAGACGGGGAACCAATGAGAGACTAGCTCTTGGTGTTGGGACAGGCACAGGTCACTCTATTTTCCCATCAGGAAGAAGAATTAACCACAGGCTCAGCCTGCCCCCCGGAACCAGAACAGGGCCTGAAGCCATCCTGCGCTTTTGTGGCCAGCTCCCAAAAACGCGACTTGTAAAATGGAGCTTCAGGGCACTGCAATTCACAAACCTGCAGAGTTATAAATGATAACTCTCGTCCACAAATATATTGAGGGAAGGCAAAGAAGAGGATTTGAAATCAAGGCAGAATTGCAGGAAACAGATTTCAGGAGGTAGATTCGAATCGCCTTTAAAGCACATGAAAAGCGGCAAAACGTTGACAATGATGCCCTTGGCCAAAAAGGGCGTATGCGTTTTTTCCTGAATATATTCAGGAAAAAACGCATACGCCCTTTTTGGCCAACCAAGCAACCTGGAAAGGCAAATCAGCGCGACAAAGAAGTCTCGCTTCCCATCGGTCAAAAGGGCCATGCTGAAAAAAGTGTCAAAACCAGAAATGCAGGACAGGCCATGGAGAAATGGGAGCCTTGCTACACTGATGGGTGGGATGTAAATTGCCAACAGCCACTCTGGAGAAGTGTACGGTGTGTCCTGAAACATCTAAAAAACACAGCTTAGAGAGCATAGGGCACTTCCACGCATGGAGGGATAAAGTGGGAAAAATGAAAATCAGCAAGACACAAGCACCCCAAAGTTTAGGGCTGCTCTTTTGACAAGGACCTCCACTTCATTCCACCTTAAATATCCCAGGAAAGCGAAAAATGGATAAAAAAGTTGTGGTCCTTATGTACAATGGAATATCACTCAGCCATGAAATCAATGTCATAAGGCTAGCAGCAGCATGATGAGTGGATTTAGGTAAGACGATTCTAAGTGAAATAAGTCACACAGAAAAGGACACTTCTCATAAGGTGTCACTTATAGAGGGAATGTAAAAATCGTTACACTTGAACTGAATTACAAAACAGAACAGAGTCACACATGCAGAAAACACACTATGGCTGCTTAACGGGAAAGGTGAAGTGGGGTGAAACATAAAACAAGAGTTTCAAATTAGCACAGGTACCGTTCCATAAAGCCAATATGTAATAGACAAGACCTACTCCTTGCTCAGAGAACTGGACTCAACACGCCCGATTCACCGCACAAGAAAATATCTGACTAGTAATAATCTTAAAACCTATGTATTGATATCTCTCTGTTAGTGTGTCAAGAGGGTGTAAAGCGGCATAAACACAGCCGTGAAAAGCAGCTAAAGCCCATTATAAAAATAAATTACTTTTAAAAACCCATGAAACAAAGACAGGGAAAGAGAGAGAAATTCTTACACAATTCGTTCAGGGGCTGTGATGCAACCTGGATTGACCATATCTAGACCCACAGCTGGATGAGACATAAGGGTGGACACTCTTGGGGCTGAGAGGTTTGGTGAGGTTGGGTGAGCAAACGCAGACCCTTTAAAGTAATACTGCGTGCTACCCATCGCATGGATCCCAAATCTCCAGGTTCAAGGGCATCTTCCTACATTGAAAACATGCATGAGAAACCCAGAAGATGGTACACCGTGTGATGGGGAAAGGTTTGTACAACGCACCTCATTTCTCATCTCCTTGTGCTCGGGTTCGCCATTCCAGTCACTTTACTAGCAATCTCCCTACTTTGAGCATCAGCACCTTTAACCTCCTGTTCCGTACAGGTTGCAATTTGTCCTGAGGATGAACGGGAAGACGGGGAACCAATGAGAGACTAGCTCTTGGTGTTGGGTCAGGCACAGGTCACTCTATTTTCCCATCAGGAAGAAGAATTAACCACAGGCTCAGCCTGCCCCCCGGAACCAGAACAGGGCCTGAAGCCATCCTGCGCTTTTGCGGCCAGCTCCCAAAAATGCGATTTGTAAAATGGAGCTTCAGGGCACTGCAATTCACAAACCTGCAGAGTTATAAATGATAACTCTCGTCCACAAATATATTGAGGGAAGGCAAAGAAGAGGATTTGAAATCAAGGCAGAATTGCAAGAAACAGATTTCAGGAGGTAGATTCGAATCGCCTTTAAAGCACATGAAAAGCGGCAAAACGTTGACAATGATGCCCTTGGCCAAAAAGGGCGTATGCGTTTTTTCCTGAATATATTCAGGAAAAAACGCATACGCCCTTTTTGGCCAACCAAGCAACCTGGAAAGGCAAATCAGCGCTACAAAGAAGTCTCGCTTCCCATCGGTCAAAAGGGCCATGCTGAAAAAAGTGTCAAAACCAGAAATGCAGGACAGGCCATGGAGAAATGGGAGCCTTGCTACACTGATGGGTGGGATGTAAATTGCCAACAGCCACTCTGGAGAAGTGTACGGTGTGTCCTGAAACATCTAAGAAACACAGCTTAGAGAGCATAGGGCACTTCCACGCATGGGGAGATAAAGTGGGAAAATTGAAAATCAGCAAGACACAAGCACCCCAAAGTTTAGGGCTGCTCTGTTGACAAGGACCTCCACTTCATTCCACCTTAAATATCCCAGGAAAGCGAAAAATGGATCAAAAAGTTGTGGTCCTTATGTACAATGGAATATCACTCAGCCATGAAATCAATGTCATAAGGCTAGTAGCAGCATGATGAGTGGATTTAGGTAAGACGATTCTAAGTGAAATAAGTCACACAGAAAAGGACACTTCTCATAAGGTGTCACTTATAGAGGGAATGTAAAAACCGTTACACTTGAACTGAATTACAAAACAGAACAGAGTCACACATGCAGAAAACACACTATGGCTGCTTAACGGGAAAGGTGAGGTGGGGTGATACATAAAACAAGAGTTTCAAATTAGCTCAGATACCGTTCCATAAACCCAATATGTAATAGACAAGACCTACTCCTTGCTCAGAGAACTGGACTCAACACGCCCGATTCACCGCACAAGAATATATCTGACTAGTAATAATCTTAAAACCTATGTATTGATATCTCTCTGTTAGTGTGTCAAGTGGGTGTAAAGCGGCATAAACACAGCCGTGAAAAGCAGCTAAACCCCATTATAAAAATAAATTACTTTTAAAAACCCATGAAACAAAGACAGGGAAAGAGAGAGAAATTCTTACACAATTCGTTTAGGGGCTGTGATGCAACCTGGATTGACCATATCTAGACCCACAGCTGGATGAGACATAAGGGTGGACACTCTTGGGGCTGAGAGGTTTGGTGAGGTTGGGTGAGCAGACCCTTTAAAGTAATACTGCGTGCTACCATCGCATGGGTCCCAAATCTCCAGGTTCAAGGGCATCTTCCTACATCGAAAACATGCATGAGAAACCCAGATGATGGTACACCATGTGATGGGGAAAGGTTTCTAAAACGCACCTCATTTCTCATCTCCTTGTGCTCGGGTTCGCCATTCCAGCCACTTTACTAGCAATCTCCCTACTTGGAGCATCAGCACCTTTAACCTCCTGTTCCGTACAGGTTGCAATTTGTCCTGAGGATGAACGGGAAGACGGGGAACCAATGAGAGACTAGCTCTTGGTTTTGGGACAGGCACAGGTCACTCTATTTTCCCATCAGGAAGAAGAATTAACCACAGGCTCAGCCTGCCCCCCGGAACCAGAACAGGGCCTGAAGCCATCCTGCGCTTTTGCGGCCAGCTCCCAAAAATGCGACTTGTAAAATGGAGCTTCAGGGCACTGCAATTCACAAACCTGCAGAGTTATAAATGATAACTCTCGTCCACAAATATATTGAGGGAAGGCAAAGAAGAGGATTTGAAATCAAGGCAGAATTGCAGGAAACAGATTTCAGGAGGTAGATTCGAATCGCCTTTAAAGCACATGAAAAGCGGCAAAACGTTGACAATGATGCCCTTGGCCAAAAAGGGCGTATGCGTTTTTTCCTGAATATATTCAGGAAAAAACGCATACGCCCTTTTTGGCCAACCAAGCAACCTGGAAAGGCAAATCAGCGCTACAAAGAAGTCTCGCTTCCCATCGGTCAAAAGGGCCATGCTGAAAAAAGTGTCAAAACCAGAAATGCAGGACAGGCCATGGAGAAATGGGAGCCTTGCTACACTGATGGGCGGGATGTAAATTGCCAACAGCCACTCTGGAGAAGTGTACGGTGTGTCCTGAAACATCTAAAAAACACAGCTTAGAGAGCATAGGGCACTTCCACGCATGGGGGGATAAAGTGGGAAAAATGAAAATCAGCAAGACACAAGCACCCCAAAGTTTAGGGCTGCTCTTTTGACAAGGACCTCCACTTCATTCCACCTTAAATATCCCAGGAAAGCGAAAAATGGATCAAAAAGTTGTGGTCCTTATGTACAATGGAATATCACTCAGCCATGAAATCAATGTCATAAGGCTAGCAGCAGCATGATGAGTGGATTTAGGTAAGACGATTCTAAGTGAAATAAGTCACACAGAAAAGGACACTTCTCATAAGGTGTCACTTATAGAGGGAATGTAAAAATCGTTACACTTGAACTGAATTACAAAACAGAACAGAGTCACACATGCAGAAAACACACTATGGCTGCTTAACGGGAAAGGTGAGGTGGGGTGAAACATAAAACAAGAGTTTCAAATTAGCACAGGTACCGTTCCATAAAGCCAATATGTAATAGACAAGACCTACTCCTTGCTCAGAGAACTGGACTCAACACGCCCGATTCACCGCACAAGAAAATATCTGACTAGTAATAATCTTAAAACCTATGTATTGATATCTCTCTGTTAGTGTGTCAAGAGGGTGTAAAGCGGCATAAACACAGCCGTGAAAAGCAGCTAAAACCCATTATAAAAATAAATTACTTTTAAAAACCCATGAAACAAAGACAGGGAAAGAGAGAGAAATTCTTACACAATTCGTTCAGGGGCTGTGATGCAACCTGGATTGACCATATCTAGACCCACAGCTGGATGAGACATAAGGGTGGACACTCTTGGGGCTGAGAGGTTTGGTGAGGTTGGGTGAGCAAACACAGACCCTTTAAAGTAATACTGCGTGCTACCCATCGCATGGATCCCAAATCTCCAGGTTCAAGGGCATCTTCCTACATTGAAAACATGCATGAGAAACCCAGAAGATGGTACACCGTGTGATGGGGAAAGGTTTGTAAAACGCACCTCATTTCTCATCTCCTTGTGCTCGGGTTCGCCATTCCAGTCACTTTACTAGCAATCTCCCTACGTTGAGCATCAGCACCTTTAACCTCCTGTTCCGTACAGGTTGCAATTTGTCCTGAGGATGAACGGGAAGACGGGGAACCAATGAGAGACTAGCTCTTGGTGTTGGGACAGGCACAGGTCACTCTATTTTCCCATCAGGAAGAGGAATTAACCACAGGCTCAGCCTGCCCCCCGGAACCAGAAGAGGGCCTGAAGCCATCCTGCGCTTTTGCGGCCAGCTCCCAAAAATGCGACTTGTAAAATGGAGCTTCAGGGCACTGCAATTCACAAACCTGCAGAGTTATAAATGATAACTCTCGTCCACAAATATATTGAGGGAAGGCAAAGAAGAGGATTTGAAATCAAGGCAGAATTGCAGGAAACAGATTTCAGGAGGTAGATTCGAATCGCCTTTAAAGCACATGAAAAGCGGCAAAACGTTGACAATGATGCCCTTGGCCAAAAAGGGCGTATGCGTTTTTTCCTGAATATATTCAGGAAAAAACGCATACGCCCTTTTTGGCCAACCAAGCAACCTGGAAAGGCAAATCAGCGCTACAAAGAAGTCTCGCTTCCCATCGGTCAAAAGGGCCATGCTGAAAAAAGTGTCAAAACCAGAAATGCAGGACAGGCCATGTAGAAATGGGAGCCTTGCTACACTGATGGGCGGGATGTAAATTGCCAACAGCCACTCTGGAGAAGTGTACGGTGTGTCCTGAAACATCTAAAAAACACAGCTTAGAGAGCATAGGGCACTTCCACGCATGGGGTGATAAAGTGGGAAAATTGAAAATCAGCAAGACACAAGCACCCCAAAGTTTAGGGCTGCTCTGTTGACAAGGACCTCCACTTCATTCCACCTTAAATATCCCAGGAAAGCGAAAAATGGATCAAAAAGTTGTGGTCCTTATGTACAATGGAATATCACTCAGCCATGAAATCAAAGTCATAAGGCTAGTAGCAGCATGATGAGTGGATTTAGGTAAGACGATTCTAAGTGAAATAAGTCACACAGAAAAGGACACTTCTCATAAGGTGTCACTTATAGAGGGAATGTAAAAACCGTTACACTTGAACTGAATTACAAAACAGAACAGAGTCACACATGCAGAAAACACACTATGGCTGCTTAACGGGAAAGGTGAGGTGGGGTGATACATAAAACAAGAGTTTCAAATTAGCTCAGATACCGTTCCATAAACCCAATATGTAATAGACAAGACCTACTCCTTGCTCAGAGAACTGGACTCAACACGCCCGATTCACCGCACAAGAATATATCTGACTAGTAATAATCTTAAAACCTATGTATTGATATCTCTCTGTTAGTCTGTCAAGTGGGTGTAAAGCGGCATAAACACAGCCGTGAAAAGCAGCTAAACCCCATTATAAAAATAAATTACTTTTAAAAACCCATGAAACACAGACAGGGAAAGAGAGAGAAAGTCTTACACAATTCGTTCAGGGGCTGTGATGCAACCTGGATTGACCATATCTAGACCCACAGCTGGATGAGACATAACGGTGGACACTCTTGGGGCTGAGAGGTTTGGTGAGGTTGGGTGAGCAAACGCAGACCCTTTAAAGAAATACTGCATGCTACCCATCGCATGGGTCCCAAATCTCCAGGTTCAAGGGCATCTTCCTACATCGAAAACATGCATGAGAAACCCAGAAGATGGTACACCGTGTGATGGGGAAAGGTTTCTAAAACGCACCTCATTTCTCATCTCCTTTTGCTCGGGTTCGCCATTCCAGCCACTTTACTAGCAATCTCCCTACTTGGAGCATCAGCACCTTTAACCTCCTGTTCCGTACAGGTTGCAATTTGTCCTGAGGATGAACGGGAAGACGGGGAACCAATGAGAGACTAGCTCTTGGTGTTGGGACAGGCACAGGTCACTCTATTTTCCCATCAGGAAGAAGAATTAACCACAGGCTCAGCCTGCCCCCCGGAACCAGAACAGGGCCTGAAGCCATCCTGCGCTTTTGCGGCCAGCTCCCAAAAACGCGACTTGTAAAATGGAGCTTCAGGGCACTGCAATTCACAAACCTGCAGAGTTATAAATGATAACTCTCGTCCACAAATATATTGAGGGAAGGCAAAGAAGAGGATTTGAAGTCAAGGCAGAATTGCAGGAAACAGATTTCAGGAGGTAGATTCGAATCGCCTTTAAAGCACATGAAAAGCGGCAAAACGTTGACAATGATGCCCTTGGCCAAAAAGGGCGTATGCGTTTTTTCCTGAATATATTCAGGAAAAAACGCATACGCCCTTTTTGGCCAACCAAGCAACCTGGAAAGGCAAATCAGCGCTACAAAGAAGTCTCGCTTCCCATCGGTCAAAAGGGCCATGCTGAAAAAAGTGTCAAAACCAGAAATGCAGGACAGGCCATGGAGAAATGGGAGCCTTGCTACACTGATGGGCGGGATGTAAATTGCCAACAGCCACTCTGGAGAAGTGTACGGTGTGTCCTGAAACATCTAAAAAACACAGCTTAGAGAGCATAGGGCACTTCCACGCATGGGGGGATAAAGTGGGAAAATTGAAAATCAGCAAGACACAAGCACCCCAAAGTTTAGGGCTGCTCTGTTGACAAGGACCTCCACTTCATTCCACCTTAAATATCCCAGGAAAGCGAAAAATGGATCAAAAAGTTGTGGTCCTTATGTACAATGGAATAACACTCAGCCATGAAATCAATGTCATAAGGCTAGTAGCAGCATGATGAGTGGATTTAGGTAAGACGATTCTAAGTGAAATAAGTCACACAGAAAAGGACACTTCTCATAAGGTGTCACTTATAGAGGGAATGTAAAAACCGTTACACTTGAACTGAATTACAAAACAGAACAGAGTCACACATGCAGAAAACACACTATGGCTGCTTAACGGGAAAGGTGAGGTGGGGTGATACATAAAACAAGAGTTTCAAATTAGCACAGATACCGTTCCATAAACCCAATATGTAATAGACAAGACCTACTCCTTGCTCAGAGAACTGGACTCAACACGCCCGATTCACCGCACAAGAATATATCTGACTAGTAATAATCTTAAAACCTATGTATTGATATCTCTCTGTTAGTGTGTCAAGTGGGTGTAAAGCGGCATAAACACAGCCGTGAAAAGCAGCTAAACCCCATTATAAAAATAAATTACTTTTAAAAACCCATGAAACACAAACAGGGAAAGAGAGAGAAATTCTTACACAATTCGTTCAGGGGCTGTGATGCAACCTGGATTGACCATATCTAGACCCACAGCTGGATGAGACATAAGGGTGGACACTCTTGGGGCTGAGAGGTTTGGTGAGGTTGGGTGAGCAAACGCAGACCCTTTAAAGTAATACTGCGTGCTACCCATCGCATGGATCCCAAATCTCCAGGTTCAAGGGCATCTTCCTACATCGAAAACATGCATGAGAAACCCAGAAGATGGTACACCATGTGATGGGGAAAGTTTTGTAAAACGCACCTCATTTCTCATCTCCTTGTGCTCGGGTTCGCCATTCCAGCCACTTTACTAGCAATCTCCCTACTTGGAGCATCAGCACCTTTAACCTCCTGTTCCGTACAGGTTGCAATTTGTCCTGAGGATGAACGGGAAGACGGGAAACCAATGAGAGACTAGCTCTTGGTTTTGGGACAGGCACAGGTCACTCTATTTTCCCATCAGGAAGAAGAATTAACCACAGGCTCAGCCTGCCCCCCGGAACCAGAACAGGGCCTGAAGCCATCCTGCGCTTTTGCGGCCAGCTCCCAAAAATGCGACTTGTAAAATGGAGCTTCAGGGAACTGCAATTCACAAACCTGCAGAGTTATAAATGATAACTCTCGTCCACAAATATATTGAGGGAAGGCAAAGAAGAGGATTTGAAATCAAGGCAGAATTGCAGGAAACAGATTTCAGGAGGTAGATTCGAATCGCCTTTAAAGCACATGAAAAGCGGCAAAACGTTGACAATGATGCCCTTGGCCAAAAAGGGCGTATGCGTTTTTTCCTGAATATATTCAGGAAAAAACGCATACGCCCTTTTTGGCCAACCAAGCAACCTGGAAAGGCAAATCAGCGCTACAAAGAAGTCTCGCTTCCCATCGGTCAAAAGGGCCATGCTGAAAAAAGTGTCAAAACCAGAAATGCAGGACAGGCCATGGAGAAATGGGAGCCTTGCTACACTGATGGGCGGGATGTAAATTGCCAACAGCCACTCTGGAGAAGTGTACGGTGTGTCCTGAAACATCTAAAAAACACAGCTTAGAGAGCATAGGGCACTTCCACGCATGGGGGGATAAAGTGGGAAAAATGAAAATCAGCAAGACACAAGCACCCCAAAGTTTAGGGCTGCTCTTTTGACAAGGACCTCCACTTCATTCCACCTTAAATATCCCAGGAAAGCGAAAAATGGATAAAAAAGTTGTGGTCCTTATGTACAATGGAATATCACTCAGCCATGAAATCAATGTCATAAGGCTAGCAGCAGCATGATGAGTGGATTTAGGTAAGACGATTCTAAGTGAAATAAGTCACACAGAAAAGGACACTTCTCATAAGGTGTCACTTATAGAGGGAATGTAAAAATCGTTACACTTGAACTGAATTACAAAACAGAACAGAGTCACACATGCAGAAAACACACTATGGCTGCTTAACGGGAAAGGTGAGGTGGGGTGAAACATAAAACAAGAGTTTCAAATTAGCACAGGTACCGTTCCATAAAGCCAATATGTAATAGACAAGACCTACTCCTTGCTCAGAGAACTGGACTCAACACGCCCGATTCACCGCACAAGAAAATATCTGACTAGTAATAATCTTAAAACCTATGTATTGATATCTCTCTGTTAGTGTGTCAAGAGGGTGTAAAGCGGCATAAACACAGCCGTGAAAAGCAGCTAAAGCCCATTATAAAAATAAATTACTTTTAAAAACCCATGAAACAAAGACAGGGAAAGAGAGAGAAATTCTTACACAATTCGTTCAGGGGCTGTGATGCAACCTGGATTGACCATATCTAGACCCACAGCTGGATGAGACATAAGGGTGGACACTCTTGGGGCTGAGAGGTTTGGTGAGGTTGGGTGAGCAAACGCAGACCCTTTAAAGTAATACTGCGTGCTACCCATCGCATGGATCCCAAATCTCCAGGTTCAAGGGCATCTTCCTACATTGAAAACATGCATGAGAAACCCAGAAGATGGTACACCGTGTGATGGGGAAAGGTTTGTAAAACGCACCTCATTTCTCATCTCCTTGTGCTCGGGTTCGCCATTCCAGTCACTTTACTAGCAATCTCCCTACTTTGAGCATCAGCACCTTTAACCTCCTGTTCCGTACAGGTTGCAATTTGTCCTGAGGATGAACGGGAAGACGGGGAACCAATGAGAGACTAGCTCTTGGTGTTGGGACAGGCACAGGTCACTCTATTTTCCCATCAGGAAGAGGAATTAACCACAGGCTCAGCCTGCCCCCCGGAACCAGAACAGGGCCGGAAGCCATCCTGCGCTTTTGCGGCCAGCTCCCAAAAATGCGACTTGTAAAATGGAGCTTCAGGGCACTGCAATTCACAAACCTGCAGAGTTATAAATGATAACTCTCGTCCACAAATATATTGAGGGAAGGCAAAGAAGAGGATTTGAAATCAAGGCAGAATTGCAGGAAACAGATTTCAGGAGGTAGATTCGAATCGCCTTTAAAGCACATGAAAAGCGGCAAAACGTTGACAATGATGCCCTTGGCCAAAAAGGGCGTATGCGTTTTTTCCTGAATATATTCAGGAAAAAACGCATACGCCCTTTTTGGCCAACCAAGCAACCTGGAAAGGCAAATCAGCGCTACAAAGAAGTCTCGCTTCCCATCAGTCAAATGGGCCATGCTGAAAAAAGTGTCAAAACCAGAAATGCAGGACAGGCCATGGAGAAATGGGAGCCTTGCTACACTGATGGGCGGGATGTAAATTGCCAACAGCCACTCTGGAGAAGTGTACGGTGTGTCCTGAAACATCTAAAAAACACAGCTTAGAGAGCATAGGGCACTTCCACGCATGGGGTGATAAAGTGGGAAAATTGAAAATCAGCAAGACACAAGCACCCCAAAGTTTAGGGCTGCTCTGTTGACAAGGACCTCCACTTCATTCCACCTTAAATATCCCAGGAAAGCGAAAAATGGATCAAAAAGTTGTGGTCCTTATGTACAATGGAATATCACTCAGCCATGAAATCAAAGTCATAAGGCTAGTAGCAGCATGATGAGTGGATTTAGGTAAGACGATTCTAAGTGAAATAAGTCACACAGAAAAGGACACTTCTCATAAGGTGTCACTTATAGAGGGAATGTAAAAACCGTTACACTTGAACTGAATTACAAAACAGAACAGAGTCACACATGCAGAAAACACACTATGGCTGCTTAACGGGAAAGGTGAGGTGGGGTGATACATAAAACAAGAGTTTCAAATTAGCTCAGATACCGTTCCATAAACCCAATATGTAATAGACAAGACCTACTCCTTGCTCAGAGAACTGGACTCAACACGCCCGATTCACCGCACAAGAATATATCTGACTAGTAATAATCTTAAAACCTATGTATTGATATCTCTCTGTTAGTCTGTCAAGTGGGTGTAAAGCGGCATAAACACAGCCGTGAAAAGCAGCTAAACCCCATTATAAAAATAAATTACTTTTAAAAACCCATGAAACACAGACAGGGAAAGAGAGAGAAAGTCTTACACAATTCGTTCAGGGGCTGTGATGCAACCTGGATTGACCATATCTAGACCCACAGCTGGATGAGACATAACGGTGGACACTCTTGGGGCTGAGAGGTTTGGTGAGGTTGGGTGAGCAAACGCAGACCCTTTAAAGAAATACTGCATGCTACCCATCGCATGGGTCCCAAATCTCCAGGTTTAAGGGCATCTTCCTACATCGAAAACATGCATGAGAAACCCAGAAGATGGTACACCGTGTGATGGGGAAAGGTTTCTAAAACGCACCTCATTTCTCATCTCCTTGTGCTCGGGTTCGCCATTCCAGCCACTTTACTAGCAATCTCCCTACTTGGAGCATCAGCACCTTTAACCTCCTGTTCCGTACAGGTTGCAATTTGTCCTGAGGATGAACGGGAAGACGGGGAACCAATGAGAGACTAGCTCTTGGTGTTGGGACAGGCACAGGTCACTCTATTTTCCCATCAGGAAGAAGAATTAACCACAGGCTCAGCCTGCCCCCCGGAACCAGAACAGGGCCTGAAGCCATCCTGCGCTTTTGCGGCCAGCTCCCAAAAACGCGACTTGTAAAATGGAGCTTCAGGGCACTGCAATTCACAAACCTGCAGAGTTATAAATGATAACTCTCGTCCACAAATATATTGAGGGAAGGCAAAGAAGAGGATTTGAAATCAAGGCAGAATTGCAGGAAACAGATTTCAGGAGGTAGATTCGAATCGCCTTTAAAGCACATGAAAAGCGGCAAAACGTTGACAATGATGCCCTTGGCCAAAAAGGGCGTATGCGTTTTTTCCTGAATATATTCAGGAAAAAACGCATACGCCCTTTTTGGCCAACCAAGCAACCTGGAAAGGCAAATCAGCGCTACAAAGAAGTCTCGCTTCCCATCGGTCAAAAGGGCCATGCTGAAAAAAGTGTCAAAACCAGAAATGCAGGACAGGCCATGGAGAAATGGGAGCCTTGCTACACTGATGGGCGGGATGTAAATTGCCAACAGCCACTCTGGAGAAGTGTACGGTGTGTCCTGAAACATCTAAAAAACACAGCTTAGAGAGCATAGGGCACTTCCACGCATGGGGGGATAAAGTGGGAAAATTGAAAATCAGCAAGACACAAGCACCCCAAAGTTTAGGGCTGCTCTGTTGACAAGGACCTCCACTTCATTCCACCTTAAATATCCCAGGAAAGCGAAAAATGGATCAAAAAGTTGTGGTCCTTATGTACAATGGAATAACACTCAGCCATGAAATCAATGTCATAAGGCTAGTAGCAGCATGATGAGTGGATTTAGGTAAGACGATTCTAAGTGAAATAAGTCACACAGAAAAGGACACTTCTCATAAGGTGTCACTTATAGAGGGAATGTAAAAACCGTTACACTTGAACTGAATTACAAAACAGAACAGAGTCACACATGCAGAAAACACACTATGGCTGCTTAACGGGAAAGGTGAGGTGGGGTGATACATAAACAAGAGTTTCAAATTAGCACAGATACCGTTCCATAAACCCAATATGTAATAGACAAGACCTACTCCTTGCTCAGAGAACTGGACTCAACACGCCCGATTCACCGCACAAGAATATATCTGACTAGTAATAATCTTAAAACCTATGTATTGATATCTCTCTGTTAGTGTGTCAAGTGGGTGTAAAGCGGCATAAACACAGCCGTGAAAAGCAGCTAAACCCCATTATAAAAATAAATTACTTTTAAAAACCCATGAAACAAAGACAGGGAAAGAGAGAGAAATTCTTACACAATTCGTTCAGGGGCTGTGATGCAACCTGGATTGACCATATCTAGACCCACAGCTGGATGAGACATAAGGTTGGACACTCTTGGGGCTGAGAGGTTTGGTGAGGTTGGGTGAGCAAACGCAGACCCTTTAAAGTAATACTGCGTGCTACCCATCGCATGGGTCCCAAATCTCCAGGTTCAAGGGCATCTTCCTACATCGAAAACATGCATGAGAAACCCAGAAGATGGTACACCATGTGATGGGGAAAGGTTTCTAAAACGCACCTCATTTCTCATCTCCTTGTGCTCGGGTTCGCCATTCCAGCCACTTTAGTAGCAATCTCCCTACTTGGAGCAGCAGCACCTTTAACCTCCTGTTCCGTACAGGTTGCAATTTGTCCTGAGGATGAACGGGAAGACGGGGAACCAATGAGAGACTAGCTCTTGGTGTTGGGACAGGCACAGGTCACTCTATTTTCCCATCAGGAAGAAGAATTAACCACAGGCTCAGCCTGCCCCCCGGAACCAGAACAGGGCCTGAAGCCATCCTGCGCTTTTGCGGCCAGCTCCCAAAAATGCGACTTGTAAAATGGAGCTTCAGGGCACTGCAATTCACAAACCTGCAGAGTTATAAATGATAACTCTCGTCCACAAATATATTGAGGGAAGGCAAAGAAGAGGATTTGAAATCAAGGCAGAATTGCAGGAAACAGATTTCAGGAGGTAGATTCGAATCGCCTTTAAAGCACATGAAAAGCGGCAAAACGTTGACAATGATGCCCTTGGCCAAAAAGGGCGTATGCGTTTTTTCCTGAATATATTCAGGAAAAAACGCATACGCCCTTTTTGGCCAACCAAGCAACCTGGAAAGGCAAATCAGCGCTACAAAGAAGTCTCGCTTCCCATCGGTCAAAAGGGCCATGCTGAAAACAGTGTCAAAACCAGAAATGCAGGACAGGCCCTGGAGAAATGGGAGCCTTGCTACACTGATGGGCGGGATGTAAATTGCCAACAGCCACTCTGGAGAAGTGTACGGTGTGTCCTGAAACATCTAAAAAACACAGCTTAGAGAGCATAGCGCACTTCCACACATGGTGGGATAAAGTGGGAAAATTGAAAATCAGCAAGACACAAGCACCCCAAAGTTTAGGGCTGCTCTGTTGACAAGGACCTCCACTTCATTCCACCTTAAATATCCCAGGAAAGCGAAAAATGGATCAAAAAGTTGTGGTCCTTATGTACAATGGAATAACACTCAGCCATGAAATCAATGTCATAAGGCTAGTTGCAGCATGATGAGTGGATTTAGGTAAGACGATTCTAAGTGAAATAAGTCACACAGAAAAGGACACTTCTCATAAGGTGTCACTTATAGAGGGAATGTAAAAACCGTTACACTTGAACTGAATTACAAAACAGAACAGAGTCACACATGCAGAAAACACACTATGGCTGCTTAACGGGAAAGGTGAGGTGGGGTGATACATAAAACAAGAGTTTCAAATTAGCACAGATACCGTTCCATAAACCCAATATGTAATAGACAAGACCTACTCCTTGCTCAGAGAACTGGACTCAACACGCCCGATTCACCGCACAAGAATATATCTGACTAGTAATAATCTTAAAACCTATGTATTGATATCTCTCTGTTAGTGTGTCAAGTGGGTGTAAAGCGGCATAAACACAGCCGTGAAAAGCAGCTAAACCCCATTATAAAAATAAATTACTTTTAAAAACCCATGAAACACAAACAGGGAAAGAGAGAGAAATTCTTACACAATTCGTTCAGGGGCTGTGATGCAACCTGGATTGACCATATCTAGACCCACAGCTGGATGAGACATAAGGGTGGACACTCTTGGGGCTGAGAGGTTTGGTGAGGTTGGGTGAGCAAACGCAGACCCTTTAAAGTAATACTGCGTGCTACCCATCGCATGGATCCCAAATCTCCAGGTTCAAGGGCATCTTCCTACATCGAAAACATGCATGAGAAACCCAGAAGATGGTACACCATGTGATGGGGAAAGTTTTGTAAAACGCACCTCATTTCTCATCTCCTTGTGCTCGGGTTCGCCATTCCAGCCACTTTACTAGCAATCTCCCTACTTGGAGCATCAGCACCTTTAACCTCCTGTTCCGTACAGGTTGCAATTTGTCCTGAGGATGAACGGGAAGACGGGAAACCAATGAGAGACTAGCTCTTGGTGTTGGGACAGGCACAGGTCACTCTATTTTCCCATCAGGAAGAAGAATTAACCACAGGCTCAGCCTGCCCCCCGGAACCAGAACAGGGCCTGAAGCCATCCTGCGCTTTTGCGGCCAGCTCCCAAAAATGCGACTTGTAAAATGGAGCTTCAGGGCACTGCAATTCACAAACCTGCCGAGTTATAAATGATAACTCTCGTCCACAAATATATTGAGGGAAGGCAAAGAAGAGGATTTGAAATCAAGGCAGAATTGCAGGAAACAGATTTCAGGAGGTAGATTCGAATCGCCTTTAAAGCACATGAAAAGCGGCAAAACGTTGACAATGATGCCCTTGGCCAAAAAGGGCGTATGCGTTTTTTCCTGAATATATTCAGGAAAAAACGCATACGCCCTTTTTGGCCAACCAAGCAACCTGGAAAGGCAAATCAGCGCTACAAAGAAGTCTCGCTTCCCATCGGTCAAAAGGGCCATGCTGAAAACAGTGTCAAAACCAGAAATGCAGGACAGGCCCTGGAGAAATGGGAGCCTTGCTACACTGATGGGCGGGATGTAAATTGCCAACAGCCACTCTGGAAAAGTGTACGGTGTGTCCTGAAACATCTAAAAAACACAGCTTAGAGAGCATAGCGCACTTCCACACATGGTGGGATAAAGTGGGAAAATTGAAAATCAGCAAGACACAAGCACCCCAAAGTTTAGGGCTGCTCTGTTGACAAGGACCTCCACTTCATTCCACCTTAAATATCCCAGGAAAGCGAAAAATGGATCAAAAAGTTGTGGTCCTTATGTACAATGGAATAACACTCAGCCATGAAATCAATGTCATAAGGCTAGTTGCAGCATGATGAGTGGATTTAGGTAAGACGATTCTAAGTGAAATAAGTCACACAGAAAAGGACACTTCTCATAAGGTGTCACTTATAGAGGGAATGTAAAAACCGTTACACTTGAACTGAATTACAAAACAGAACAGAGTCACACATGCAGAAAACACACTATGGCTGCTTAACGGGAAAGGTGAGGTGGGGTGATACATAAAACAAGAGTTTCAAATTAGCACAGATACCGTTCCATAAACCCAATATGTAATAGACAAGACCTACTCCTTGCTCAGAGAACTGGACTCAACACGCCCGATTCACCGCACAAGAATATATCTGACTAGTAATAATCTTAAAACCTATGTATTGATATCTCTCTGTTAGTGTGTCAAGTGGGTGTAAAGCGGCATAAACACAGCCGTGAAAAGCAGCTAAACCCCATTATAAAAATAAATTACTTTTAAAAACCCATGAAACACAAACAGGGAAAGAGAGAGAAATTCTTACACAATTCGTTCAGGGGCTGTGATGCAACCTGGATTGACCATATCTAGACCCACAGCTGGATGAGACATAAGGTTGGACACTCTTGGGGCTGAGAGGTTTGGTGAGGTTGGGTGAGCAAACGCAGACCCTTTAAAGTAATACTGCGTGCTACCCATCGCATGGATCCCAAATCTCCAGGTTCAAGGGCATCTTCCTACATCGAAAACATGCATGAGAAACCCAGAAGATGGTACACCATGTGATGGGGAAAGTTTTGTAAAACGCACCTCATTTCTCATCTCCTTGTGCTCGGGTTCGCCATTCCAGCCACTTTACTAGCAATCTCCCTACTTGGAGCATCAGCACCTTTAACCTCCTGTTCCGTACAGGTTGCAATTTGTCCTGAGGATGAACGGGAAGACGGGGAACCAATGAGAGACTAGCTCTTGGTTTTGGGACAGGCACAGGTCACTCTATTTTCCCATCAGGAAGAAGAATTAACCACAGGCTCAGCCTGCCCCCCGGAACCAGAACAGGGCCTGAAGCCATCCTGCGCTTTTGCGGCCAGCTCCCAAAAATGCGACTTGTAAAATGGAGCTTCAGGGCACTGCAATTCACAAACCTGCAGAGTTATAAATGATAACTCTCGTCCACAAATATATTGAGGGAAGGCAAAGAAGAGGATTTGAAATCAAGGCAGAATTGCAGGAAACAGATTTCAGGAGGTAGATTCGAATCGCCTTTAAAGCACATGAAAAGCGGCAAAACGTTGACAATGATGCCCTTGGCCAAAAAGGGCGTATGCGTTTTTTCCTGAATATATTCAGGAAAAAACGCATACGCCCTTTTTGGCCAACCAAGCAACCTGGAAAGGCAAATCAGCGCTACAAAGAAGTCTCGCTTCCCATCGGTCAAAAGGGCCATGCTGAAAAAAGTGTCAAAACCAGAAATGCAGGACAGGCCATGGAGAAATGGGAGCCTTGCTACACTGATGGGCGGGATGTAAATTGCCAACAGCCACTCTGGAGAAGTGTACGGTGTGTCCTGAAACATCTAAAAAACACAGCTTAGAGAGCATAGGGCACTTCCACGCATGGGGGGATAAAGTGGGAAAAATGAAAATCAGCAAGACACAAGCACCCCAAAGTTTAGGGCTGCTCTTTTGACAAGGACCTCCACTTCATTCCACCTTAAATATCCCAGGAAAGCGAAAAATGGATAAAAAAGTTGTGGTCCTTATGTACAATGGAATATCACTCAGCCATGAAATCAATGTCATAAGGCTAGCAGCAGCATGATGAGTGGATTTAGGTAAGACGATTCTAAGTGAAATAAGTCACACAGAAAAGGACACTTCTCATAAGGTGTCACTTATAGAGGGAATGTAAAAATCGTTACACTTGAACTGAATTACAAAACAGAACAGAGTCACACATGCAGAAAACACACTATGGCTGCTTAACGGGAAAGGTGAGGTGGGGTGAAACATAAAACAAGAGTTTCAAATTAGCACAGGTACCGTTCCATAAAGCCAATATGTAATAGACAAGACCTACTCCTTGCTCAGAGAACTGGACTCAACACGCCCGATTCACCGCACAAGAAAATATCTGACTAGTAATAATCTTAAAACCTATGTATTGATATCTCTCTGTTAGTGTGTCAAGAGGGTGTAAAGCGGCATAAACACAGCCGTGAAAAGCAGCTAAAGCCCATTATAAAAATAAATTACTTTTAAAAACCCATGAAACAAAGACAGGGAAAGAGAGAGAAATTCTTACACAATTCGTTCAGGGGCTGTGATGCAACCTGGATTGACCATATCTAGACCCACAGCTGGATGAGACATAAGGGTGGACACTCTTGGGGCTGAGAGGTTTGGTGAGGTTGGGTGAGCAAACGCAGACCCTTTAAAGTAATACTGCGTGCTACCCATCGCATGGATCCCAAATCTCCAGGTTCAAGGGCATCTTCCTACATCGAAAACATGCATGAGAAACCCAGAAGATGGTACACCGTGTGATGGGGAAAGGTTTGTAAAATGCACCTCATTTCTCATCTCCTTGTGCTCGGGTTCGCCATTCCAGTCACTTTACTAGCAATCTCCCTACTTTGAGCATCAGCACCTTTAACCTCCTGTTCCGTACAGGTTGCAATTTGTCCTGAGGATGAACGGGAAGACGGGGAACCAATGAGAGACTAGCTCTTGGTGTTGGGACAGGCACAGGTCACTCTATTTTCCCATCAGGAAGAGGAATTAACCACAGGCTCAGCCTGCCCCCCGGAACCAGAACAGGGCCTGAAGCCATCCTGCGCTTTTGCGGCCAGCTCCCAAAAATGCGACTTGTAAAATGGAGCTTCAGGGCACTGCAATTCACAAACCTGCAGAGTTATAAATGATAACTCTCGTCCACAAATATATTGAGGGAAGGCAAAGAAGAGGATTTGAAATCAAGGCAGAATTGCAGGAAACAGATTTCAGGAGGTAGATTCGAATCGCCTTTAAAGCACATGAAAAGCGGCAAAACGTTGACAATGATGCCCTTGGCCAAAAAGGGCGTATGCGTTTTTTCCTGAATATATTCAGGAAAAAACGCATACGCCCTTTTTGGCCAACCAAGCAACCTGGAAAGGCAAATCAGCGCTACAAAGAAGTCTCGCTTCCCATCGGTCAAAAGGGCCATGCTGAAAAAAGTGTCAAAACCAGAAATGCAGGACAGGCCATGGAGAAATGGGAGCCTTGCTACACTGATGGGCGGGATGTAAATTGCCAACAGCCACTCTGGAGAAGTGTACGGTGTGTCCTGAAACATCTAAAAAACACAGCTTAGAGAGCATAGGGCACTTCCACGCATGGGGTGATAAAGTGGGAAAATTGAAAATCAGCAAGACACAAGCACCCCAAAGTTTAGGGCTGCTCTGTTGACAAGGACCTCCACTTCATTCCACCTTAAATATCCCAGGAAAGCGAAAAATGGATCAAAAAGTTGTGGTCCTTATGTACAATGGAATATCACTCAGCCATGAAATCAAAGTCATAAGGCTAGTAGCAGCATGATGAGTGGATTTAGGTAAGACGATTCTAAGTGAAATAAGTCACACAGAAAAGGACACTTCTCATAAGGTGTCACTTATAGAGGGAATGTAAAAACCGTTACACTTGAACTGAATTACAAAACAGAACAGAGTCACACATGCAGAAAACACACTATGGCTGCTTAACGGGAAAGGTGAGGTGGGGTGATACATAAAACAAGAGTTTCAAATTAGCTCAGATACCGTTCCATAAACCCAATATGTAATAGACAAGACCTACTCCTTGCTCAGAGAACTGGACTCAACACGCCCGATTCACCGCACAAGAATATATCTGACTAGTAATAATCTTAAAACCTATGTATTGATATCTCTCTGTTAGTCTGTCAAGTGGGTGTAAAGCGGCATAAACACAGCCGTGAAAAGCAGCTAAACCCCATTATAAAAATAAATTACTTTTAAAAACCCATGAAACACAGACAGGGAAAGAGAGAGAAAGTCTTACACAATTCGTTCAGGGGCTGTGATGCAACCTGGATTGACCATATCTAGACCCACAGCTGGATGAGACATAACGGTGGACACTCTTGGGGCTGAGAGGTTTGGTGAGGTTGGGTGAGCAAACGCAGACCCTTTAAAGAAATACTGCATGCTACCCATCGCATGGGTCCCAAATCTCCAGGTTCAAGGGCATCTTCCTACATCGAAAACATGCATGAGAAACCCAGAAGATGGTACACCGTGTGATGGGGAAAGGTTTCTAAAACGCACCTCATTTCTCATCTCCTTGTGCTCGGCTTCGCCATTCCAGCCACTTTACTAGCAATCTCCCTACTTGGAGCATCAGCACCTTTAACCTCCTGTTCCGTACAGGTTGCAATTTGTCCTGAGGATGAACGGGAAGACGGGGAACCAATGAGAGACTAGCTCTTGGTGTTGGGACAGGCACAGGTCACTCTATTTTCCCATCAGGAAGAAGAATTAACCACAGGCTCAGCCTGCCCCCCGGAACCAGAACAGGGCCTGAAGCCATCCTGCGCTTTTGCGGCCAGCTCCCAAAAACGCGACTTGTAAAATGGAGCTTCAGGGCACTGCAATTCACAAACCTGCAGAGTTATAAATGATAACTCTCGTCCACAAATATATTGAGGGAAGGCAAAGAAGAGGATTTGAAATCAAGGCAGAATTGCAGGAAACAGATTTCAGGAGGTAGATTCGAATCGCCTTTAAAGCACATGAAAAGCGGCAAAACGTTGACAATGATGCCCTTGGCCAAAAAGGGCGTATGCGCTTTTTCCTGAATATATTCAGGAAAAAACGCATACGCCCTTTTTGGCCAACCAAGCAACCTGGAAAGGCAAATCAGCGCTACAAAGAAGTCTCGCTTCCCATCGGTCAAAAGGGCCATGCTGAAAAAAGTGTCAAAACCAGAAATGCAGGACAGGCCATGGAGAAATGGGAGCCTTGCTACACTGATGGGCGGGATGTAAATTGCCAACAGCCACTCTGGAGAAGTGTACGGTGTGTCCTGAAACATCTAAAAAACACAGCTTAGAGAGCATAGGGCACTTCCACGCATGGGGGGATAAAGTGGGAAAATTGAAAATCAGCAAGACACAAGCACCCCAAAGTTTAGGGCTGCTCTGTTGACAAGGACCTCCACTTCATTCCACCTTAAATATCCCAGGAAAGCGAAAAATGGATCAAAAAGTTGTGGTCCTTATGTACAATGGAATAACACTCAGCCATGAAATCAATGTCATAAGGCTAGTAGCAGCATGATGAGTGGATTTAGGTAAGACGATTCTAAGTGAAATAAGTCACACAGAAAAGGACACTTCTCATAAGGTGTCACTTATAGAGGGAATGTAAAAACCGTTACACTTGAACTGAATTACAAAACAGAACAGAGTCACACATGCAGAAAACACACTATGGCTGCTTAACGGGAAAGGTGAGGTGGGGTGATACATAAACAAGAGTTTCAAATTAGCACAGATACCGTTCCATAAACCCAATATGTAATAGACAAGACCTACTCCTTGCTCAGAGAACTGGACTCAACACGCCCGATTCACCGCACAAGAATATATCTGACTAGTAATAATCTTAAAACCTATGTATTGATATCTCTCTGTTAGTGTGTCAAGTGGGTGTAAAGCGGCATAAACACAGCCGTGAAAAGCAGCTAAACCCCATTATAAAAATAAATTACTTTTAAAAACCCATGAAACACAAACAGGGAAAGAGAGAGAAATTCTTACACAATTCGTTCAGGGGCTGTGATGCAACCTGGATTGACCATATCTAGACCCACAGCTGGATGAGACATAAGGGTGGACACTCTTGGGGCTGAGAGGTTTGGTGAGGTTGGGTGAGCAAACGCAGACCCTTTAAAGTAATACTGCGTGCTACCCATCGCATGGATCCCAAATCTCCAGGTTCAAGGGCATCTTCCTACATCGAAAACATGCATGAGAAACCCAGAAGATGGTACACCGTGTGATGGGGAAAGTTTTGTAAAACGCACCTCATTTCTCATCTCCTTGTGCTCGGGTTCGCCATTCCAGCCACTTTACTAGCAATCTCCCTACTTGGAGCATCAGTACCTTTAACCTCCTGTTCCGTACAGGTTGCAATTTGTCCTGAGGATGAACGGGAAGACGGGAAACCAATGAGAGACTAGCTCTTGGTGTTGGGACAGGCACAGGTCACTCTATTTTCCCATCAGGAAGAAGAATTAACCACAGGCTCAGCCTGCCCCCCGGAACCAGAACAGGGCCTGAAGCCATCCTGCGCTTTTGCGGCCAGCTCCCAAAAATGCGACTTGTAAAATGGAGCTTCAGGGCACTGCAATTCACAAACCTGCAGAGTTATAAATGATAACTCTCGTCCACAAATATATTGAGGGAAGGCAAAGAAGAGGATTTGAAATCAAGGCAGAATTGCAAGAAACAGATTTCAGGAGGTAGATTCGAATCGCCTTTAAAGCACATGAAAAGCGGCAAAACGTTGACAATGATGCCCTTGGCCAAAAAGGGCGTATGCGTTTTTTCCTGAATATATTCAGGAAAAAACGCATACGCCCTTTTTGGCCAACCAAGCAACCTGGAAAGGCAAATCAGCGCTACAAAGAAGTCTCGCTTCCCATCGGTCAAAAGGGCCATGCTGAAAACAGTGTCAAAACCAGAAATGCAGGACAGGCCCTGGAGAAATGGGAGCCTTGCTACACTGATGGGCGGGATGTAAATTGCCAACAGCCACTCTGGAGAAGTGTACGGTGTGTCCTGAAACATCTAAAAAACACAGCTTAGAGAGCATAGCGCACTTCCACACATGGTGGGATAAAGTGGGAAAATTGAAAATCAGCAAGACACAAGCACCCCAAAGTTTAGGGCTGCTCTGTTGACAAGGACCTCCACTTCATTCCACCTTAAATATCCCAGGAAAGCGAAAAATGGATCAAAAAGTTGTGGTCCTTATGTACAATGGAATAACACTCAGCCATGAAATCAATGTCATAAGGCTAGTTGCAGCATGATGAGTGGATTTAGGTAAGACGATTCTAAGTGAAATAAGTCACACAGAAAATGACACTTCTCATAAGGTGTCACTTATAGAGGGAATGTAAAAACCGTTACACTTGAACTGAATTACAAAACAGAACAGAGTCACACATGCAGAAAACACACTATGGCTGCTTAACGGGAAAGGTGAGGTGGGGTGATACATAAAACAAGAGTTTCAAATTAGCACAGATACCGTTCCATAAACCCAATATGTAATAGACAAGACCTACTCCTTGCTCAGAGAACTGGACTCAACACGCCCGATTCACCGCACAAGAATATATCTGACTAGTAATAATCTTAAAACCTATGTATTGATATCTCTCTGTTAGTGTGTCAAGTGGGTGTAAAGCGGCATAAACACAGCCGTGAAAAGCAGCTAAACCCCATTATAAAAATAAATTACTTTTAAAAACCCATGAAACACAAACAGGGAAAGAGAGAGAAATTCTTACACAATTCGTTCAGGGGCTGTGATGCAACCTGGATTGACCATATCTAGACCCACAGCTGGATGAGACATAAGGGTGGACACTCTTGGGGCTGAGAGGTTTGGTGAGGTTGGGTGAGCAAACGCAGACCCTTTAAAGTAATACTGCGTGCTACCCATCGCATGGATCCCAAATCTCCAGGTTCAAGGGCATCTTCCTACATCGAAAACATGCATGAGAAACCCAGAAGATGGTACACCATGTGATGGGGAAAGTTTTGTAAAACGCACCTCATTTCTCATCTCCTTGTGCTCGGGTTCGCCATTCCAGCCACTTTACTAGCAATCTCCCTACTTGGAGCATCAGCACCTTTAACCTCCTGTTCCGTACAGGTTGCAATTTGTCCTGAGGATGAACGGGAAGACGGGAAACCAATGAGAGACTAGCTCTTGGTGTTGGGACAGGCACAGGTCACTCTATTTTCCCATCAGGAAGAAGAATTAACCACAGGCTCAGCCTGCCCCCCGGAACCAGAACAGGGCCTGAAGCCATCCTGCGCTTTTGCGGCCAGCTCCCAAAAATGCGACTTGTAAAATGGAGCTTCAGGGCACTGCAATTCACAAACCTGCAGAGTTATAAATGATAACTCTCGTCCACAAATATATTGAGGGAAGGCAAAGAAGAGGATTTGAAATCAAGGCAGAATTGCAGGAAACAGATTTCAGGAGGTAGATTCGAATCGCCTTTAAAGCACATGAAAAGCGGCAAAACGTTGACAATGATGCCCTTGGCCAAAAAGGGCGTATGCGTTTTTTCCTGAATATATTCAGGAAAAAACGCATACGCCCTTTTTGGCCAACCAAGCAACCTGGAAAGGCAAATCAGCGCTACAAAGAAGTCTCGCTTCCCATCGGTCAAAAGGGCCATGCTGAAAACAGTGTCAAAACCAGAAATGCAGGACAGGCCCTGGAGAAATGGGAGCCTTGCTACACTGATGGGCGGGATGTAAATTGCCAACAGCCACTCTGGAGAAGTGTACGGTGTGTCCTGAAACATCTAAAAAACACAGCTTAGAGAGCATAGCGCACTTCCACACATGGTGGGATAAAGTGGGAAAATTGAAAATCAGCAAGACACAAGCACCCCAAAGTTTAGGGCTGCTCTGTTGACAAGGACCTCCACTTCATTCCACCTTAAATATCCCAGGAAAGCGAAAAATGGATCAAAAAGTTGTGGTCCTTATGTACAATGGAATAACACTCAGCCATGAAATCAATGTCATAAGGCTAGTTGCAGCATGATGAGTGGATTTAGGTAAGACGATTCTAAGTGAAATAAGTCACACAGAAAAGGACACTTCTCATAAGGTGTCACTTATAGAGGGAATGTAAAAACCGTTACACTTGAACTGAATTACAAAACAGAACAGAGTCACACATGCAGAAAACACACTATGGCTGCTTAACGGGAAAGGTGAGGTGGGGTGATACATAAACAAGAGTTTCAAATTAGCACAGATACCGTTCCATAAACCCAATATGTAATAGACAAGACCTACTCCTTGCTCAGAGAACTGGACTCAACACGCCCGATTCACCGCACAAGAATATATCTGACTAGTAATAATCTTAAAACCTATGTATTGATATCTCTCTGTTAGTGTGTCAAGTGGGTGTAAAGCGGCATAAACACAGCCGTGAAAAGCAGCTAAACCCCATTATAAAAATAAATTACTTTTAAAAACCCATGAAACACAAACAGGGAAAGAGAGAGAAATTCTTACACAATTCGTTCAGGGGCTGTGATGCAACCTGGATTGACCATATCTAGACCCACAGCTGGATGAGACATAAGGGTGGACACTCTTGGGGCTGAGAGGTTTGGTGAGGTTGGGTGAGCAAACGCAGACCCTTTAAAGTAATACTGCGTGCTACCCATCGCATGGATCCCAAATCTCCAGGTTCAAGGGCATCTTCCTACATCGAAAACATGCATGAGAAACCCAGAAGATGGTACACCGTGTGATGGGGAAAGTTTTGTAAAACGCACCTCATTTCTCATCTCCTTGTGCTCGGGTTCGCCATTCCAGCCACTTTACTAGCAATCTCCCTACTTGGAGCATCAGTACCTTTAACCTCCTGTTCCGTACAGGTTGCAATTTGTCCTGAGGATGAACGGGAAGACGGGAAACCAATGAGAGACTAGCTCTTGGTGTTGGGACAGGCACAGGTCACTCTATTTTCCCATCAGGAAGAAGAATTAACCACAGGCTCAGCCTGCCCCCCGGAACCAGAACAGGGCCTGAAGCCATCCTGCGCTTTTGCGGCCAGCTCCCAAAAATGCGACTTGTAAAATGGAGCTTCAGGGCACTGCAATTCACAAACCTGCAGAGTTATAAATGATAACTCTCGTCCACAAATATATTGAGGGAAGGCAAAGAAGAGGATTTGAAATCAAGGCAGAATTGCAAGAAACAGATTTCAGGAGGTAGATTCGAATCGCCTTTAAAGCACATGAAAAGCGGCAAAACGTTGACAATGATGCCCTTGGCCAAAAAGGGCGTATGCGTTTTTTCCTGAATATATTCAGGAAAAAACGCATACGCCCTTTTTGGCCAACCAAGCAACCTGGAAAGGCAAATCAGCGCTACAAAGAAGTCTCGCTTCCCATCGGTCAAAAGGGCCATGCTGAAAAAAGTGTCAAAACCAGAAATGCAGGACAGGCCATGGAGAAATGGGAGCCTTGCTACACTGATGGGTGGGATGTAAATTGCCAACAGCCACTCTGGAGAAGTGTACGGTGTGTCCTGAAACATCTAAGAAACACAGCTTAGAGAGCATAGGGCACTTCCTCGCATGGGGAGATAAAGTGGGAAAATTGAAAATCAGCAAGACACAAGCACCCCAAAGTTTAGGGCTGCTCTGTTGACAAGGACCTCCACTTCATTCCACCTTAAATATCCCAGGAAAGCGAAAAATGGATCAAAAAGTTGTGGTCCTTATGTACAATGGAATATCACTCAGCCATGAAATCAATGTCATAAGGCTAGTAGCAGCATGATGAGTGGATTTAGGTAAGACGATTCTAAGTGAAATAAGTCACACAGAAAAGGACACTTCTCATAAGGTGTCACTTATAGAGGGAATGTAAAAACCGTTACACTTGAACTGAATTACAAAACAGAACAGAGTCACACATGCAGAAAACACACTATGGCTGCTTAACGGGAAAGGTGAGGTGGGGTGATACATAAAACAAGAGTTTCAAATTAGCTCAGATACCGTTCCATAAACCCAATATGTAATAGACAAGACCTACTCCTTGCTCAGAGAACTGGACTCAACACGCCCGATTCACCGCACAAGAATATATCTGACTAGTAAGAATCTTAAAACCTATGTATTGATATCTCTCTGTTAGTGTGTCAAGTGGGTGTAAAGCGGCATAAACACAGCCGTGAAAAGCAGCTAAACCCCATTATAAAAATAAATTACTTTTAAAAACCCATGAAACAAAGACAGGGAAAGAGAGAGAAATTCTTACACAATTCGTTCAGGGGCTGTGATGCAACCTGGATTGACCATATCTAGACCCACAGCTGGATGAGACATAAGGTTGGACACTCTTGGGGCTGAGAGGTTTGGTGAGGTTGGGTGAGCAAACGCAGACCCTTTAAAGTAATACTGCGTGCTACCCATCGCATGGGTCCCAAATCTCCAGGTTCAAGGGCATCTTCCTACATCGAAAACATGCATGAGAAACCCAGAAGATGGTACACCATGTGATGGGGAAAGGTTTCTAAAACGCACCTCATTTCTCATCTCCTTGTGCTCGGGTTCGCCATTCCAGCCACTTTAGTAGCAATCTCCCTACTTGGAGCAGCAGCACCTTTAACCTCCTGTTCCGTACAGGTTGCAATTTGTCCTGAGGATGAACGGGAAGACGGGGAACCAATGAGAGACTAGCTCTTGGTGTTGGGACAGGCACAGGTCACTCTATTTTCCCATCAGGAAGAAGAATTAACCACAGGCTCAGCCTGCCCCCCGGAACCAGAACAGGGCCTGAAGCCATCCTGCGCTTTTGCGGCCAGCTCCCAAAAATGCGACTTGTAAAATGGAGCTTCAGGGCACTGCAATTCACAAACCTGCAGAGTTATAAATGATAACTCTCGTCCACAAATATATTGAGGGAAGGCAAAGAAGAGGATTTGAAATCAAGGCAGAATTGCAGGAAACAGATTTCAGGAGGTAGATTCGAATCGCCTTTAAAGCACATGAAAAGCGGCAAAACGTTGACAATGATGCCCTTGGCCAAAAAGGGCGTATGCGTTTTTTCCTGAATATATTCAGGAAAAAACGCATACGCCCTTTTTGGCCAACCAAGCAACCTGGAAAGTCAAATCAGCGCTACAAAGAAGTCTCGCTTCCCATCGGTCAAAAGGGCCATGCTGAAAACAGTGTCAAAACCAGAAATGCAGGACAGGCCCTGGAGAAATGGGAGCCTTGCTACACTGATGGGCGGGATGTAAATTGCCAACAGCCACTCTGGAGAAGTGTACGGTGTGTCCTGAAACATCTAAAAAACACAGCTTAGAGAGCATAGCGCACTTCCACACATGGTGGGATAAAGTGGGAAAATTGAAAATCAGCAAGACACAAGCACCCCAAAGTTTAGGGCTGCTCTGTTGACAAGGACCTCCACTTCATTCCACCTTAAATATCCCAGGAAAGCGAAAAATGGATCAAAAAGTTGTGGTCCTTATGTACAATGGAATAACACTCAGCCATGAAATCAATGTCATAAGGCTAGTTGCAGCATGATGAGTGGATTTAGGTAAGACGATTCTAAGTGAAATAAGTCACACAGAAAATGACACTTCTCATAAGGTGTCACTTATAGAGGGAATGTAAAAACCGTTACACTTGAACTGAATTACAAAACAGAACAGAGTCACACATGCAGAAAACACACTATGGCTGCTTAACGGGAAAGGTGAGGTGGGGTGATACATAAAACAAGAGTTTCAAATTAGCACAGATACCGTTCCATAAACCCAATATGTAATAGACAAGACCTACTCCTTGCTCAGAGAACTGGACTCAACACGCCCGATTCACCGCACAAGAATATATCTGACTAGTAATAATCTTAAAACCTATGTATTGATATCTCTCTGTTAGTGTGTCAAGTGGGTGTAAAGCGGCATAAACACAGCCGTGAAAAGCAGCTAAACCCCATTATAAAAATAAATTACTTTTAAAAACCCATGAAACACAAACAGGGAAAGAGAGAGAAATTCTTACACAATTCGTTCAGGGGCTGTGATGCAACCTGGATTGACCATATCTAGACCCACAGCTGGATGAGACATAAGGGTGGACACTCTTGGGGCTGAGAGGTTTGGTGAGGTTGGGTGAGCAAACGCAGACCCTTTAAAGTAATACTGCGTGCTACCCATCGCATGGATCCCAAATCTCCAGGTTCAAGGGCATCTTCCTACATCGAAAACATGCATGAGAAACCCAGAAGATGGTACACCATGTGATGGGGAAAGTTTTGTAAAACGCACCTCATTTCTCATCTCCTTGTGCTCGGGTTCGCCATTCCAGCCACTTTACTAGCAATCTCCCTACTTGGAGCATCAGCACCTTTAACCTCCTGTTCCGTACAGGTTGCAATTTGTCCTGAGGATGAACGGGAAGACGGGAAACCAATGAGAGACTAGCTCTTGGTGTTGGGACAGGCACAGGTCACTCTATTTTCCCATCAGGAAGAAGAATTAACCACAGGCTCAGCCTGCCCCCCGGAACCAGAACAGGGCCTGAAGCCATCCTGCGCTTTTGCGGCCAGCTCCCAAAAATGCGACTTGTAAAATGGAGCTTCAGGGCACTGCAATTCACAAACCTGCAGAGTTATAAATGATAACTCTCGTCCACAAATATATTGAGGGAAGGCAAAGAAGAGGATTTGAAATCAAGGCAGAATTGCAGGAAACAGATTTCAGGAGGTAGATTCGAATCGCCTTTAAAGCACATGAAAAGCGGCAAAACGTTGACAATGATGCCCTTGGCCAAAAAGGGCGTATGCGTTTTTTCCTGAATATATTCAGGAAAAAACGCATACGCCCTTTTTGGCCAACCAAGCAACCTGGAAAGGCAAATCAGCGCTACAAAGAAGTCTCGCTTCCCATCGGTCAAAAGGGCCATGCTGAAAACAGTGTCAAAACCAGAAATGCAGGACAGGCCCTGGAGAAATGGGAGCCTTGCTACACTGATGGGCGGGATGTAAATTGCCAACAGCCACTCTGGAGAAGTGTACGGTGTGTCCTGAAACATCTAAAAAACACAGCTTAGAGAGCATAGCGCACTTCCACACATGGTGGGATAAAGTGGGAAAATTGAAAATCAGCAAGACACAAGCACCCCAAAGTTTAGGGCTGCTCTGTTGACAAGGACCTCCACTTCATTCCACCTTAAATATCCCAGGAAAGCGAAAAATGGATCAAAAAGTTGTGGTCCTTATGTACAATGGAATAACACTCAGCCATGAAATCAATGTCATAAGGCTAGTTGCAGCATGATGAGTGGATTTAGGTAAGACGATTCTAAGTGAAATAAGTCACACAGAAAAGGACACTTCTCATAAGGTGTCACTTATAGAGGGAATGTAAAAACCGTTACACTTGAACTGAATTACAAAACAGAACAGAGTCACACATGCAGAAAACACACTATGGCTGCTTAACGGGAAAGGTGAGGTGGGGTGATACATAAAACAAGAGTTTCAAATTAGCACAGATACCGTTCCATAAACCCAATATGTAATAGACAAGACCTACTCCTTGCTCAGAGAACTGGACTCAACACGCCCGATTCACCGCACAAGAATATATCTGACTAGTAATAATCTTAAAACCTATGTATTGATATCTCTCTGTTAGTGTGTCAAGTGGGTGTAAAGCGGCATAAACACAGCCGTGAAAAGCAGCTAAACCCCATTATAAAAATAAATTACTTTTAAAAACCCATGAAACACAAACAGGGAAAGAGAGAGAAATTCTTACACAATTCGTTCAGGGGCTGTGATGCAACCTGGATTGACCATATCTAGACCCACAGCTGGATGAGACATAAGGGTGGACACTCTTGGGGCTGAGAGGTTTGGTGAGGTTGGGTGAGCAAACGCAGACCCTTTAAAGTAATACTGCGTGCTACCCATCGCATGGATCCCAAATCTCCAGGTTCAAGAGCATCTTCCTACATCGAAAACATGCATGAGAAACCCAGAAGATGGTACACCATGTGATGGGGAAAGTTTTGTAAAACGCACCTCATTTCTCATCTCCTTGTGCTTGGGTTCGCCATTCCAGCCACTTTACTAGCAATCTCCCTACTTGGAGCATCAGCACCTTTAACCTCCTGTTCCGTACAGGTTGCAATTTGTCCTGAGGATGAACGGGAAGACGGGAAACCAATGAGAGACTAGCTCTTGGTGTTGGGACAGGCACAGGTCACTCTATTTTCCCATCAGGAAGAAGAATTAACCACAGGCTCAGCCTGCCCCCCGGAACCAGAACAGGGCCTGAAGCCATCCTGCGCTTTTGCGGCCAGCTCCCAAAAATGCGACTTGTAAAATGGAGCTTCAGGGCACTGCAATTCACAAACCTGCAGAGTTATAAATGATAACTCTCGTCCACAAATATATTGAGGGAAGGCAAAGAAGAGGATTTGAAATCAAGGCAGAATTGCAAGAAACAGATTTCAGGAGGTAGATTCGAATCGCCTTTAAAGCACATGAAAAGCGGCAAAACGTTGACAATGATGCCCTTGGCCAAAAAGGGCTTATGCGTTTTTTCCTGAATATATTCAGGAAAAAACGCATACGCCCTTTTTGGCCAACCAAGCAACCTGTAAAGGCAAATCAGCGCTACAAAGAAGTCTCGCTTCCCATCGGTCAAAAGGGCCATGCTGAAAAAAGTGTCAAAACCAGAAATGCAGGACAGGCCATGGAGAAATGGGAGCCTTGCTACACTGATGGGTGGGATGTAAATTGCCAACAGCCACTCTGGAGAAGTGTACGGTGTGTCCTGAAACATCTAAAAAACACAGCTTAGAGAGCATAGGGCACTTTCACGCATGGGGGGATAAAGTGGGAAAATTGAAAATCAGCAAGACACAAGCACCCCAAAGTTTAGGGCTGCTCTGTTGACAAGGACCTCCACTTCATTCCACCTTAAATATCCCAGGAAAGCGAAAAATGGATCAAAAAGTTGTGGTCCTTATGTACAATGGAATATCACTCAGCCATGAAATCAATGTCATAAGGCTAGTAGCAGCATGATGAGTGGATTTAGGTAAGACGATTCTAAGTGAAATAAGTCACACAGAAAAGGACACTTCTCATAAGGTGTCACTTATAGAGGGAATGTAAAAACCGTTACACTTGAACTGAATTACAAAACAGAACAGAGTCACACATGCAGAAAACACACTATGGCTGCTTAACGGGAAAGGTGAGGTGGGGTGATACATAAAACAAGAGTTTCAAATTAGCTCAGATACCGTTCCATAAACCCAATATGTAATAGACAAGACCTACTCCTTGCTCAGAGAACTGGACTCAACACGCCCGATTCACCGCACAAGAATATATCTGACTAGTAATAATCTTAAAACCTATGTATTGATATCTCTCTGTTAGTGTGTCAAGTGGGTGTAAAGCGGCATAAACACAGCCGTGAAAAGCAGCTAAACCCCATTATAAAAATAAATTACTTTTAAAAACCCATGAAACAAAGACAGGGAAAGAGAGAGAAATTCTTACACAATTCGTTCAGGGGCTGTGATGCAACCTGGATTGACCATATCTAGACCCACAGCTGGATGAGACATAAGGGTGGACACTCTTGGGGCTGAGAGGTTTGGTGAGGTTGGGTGAGCAAACGCAGACCCTTTAAAGTAATACTGCGTGCTACCCATCGCATGGGTCCCAAATCTCCAGGTTCAAGGGCATCTTCCTACATCGAAAACATGCATGAGAAACCCAGAAGATGGTACACCGTGTGATGGGGAAAGGTTTCTAAAACGCACCTCATTTCTCATCTCCTTGTGCTCGGGTTCGCCATTCCAGCCACTTTACTAGCAATCTCCCTACTTGGAGCAGCAGCACCTTTAACCTCCTGTTCCGTACAGGTTGCAATTTGTCCTGAGGATGAACGGGAAGACAGGGAACCAATGAGAGACTAGCTCTTGGTGTTGGGACAGGCACAGGTCACTCTATTTTCCCATCAGGAAGAAGAATTAACCACAGGCTCAGCCTGCCCCCCGGAACCAGAACAGGGCCTGAAGCCATCCTGCGCTTTTGCGGCCAGCTCCCAAAAACGCGACTTGTAAAATGGAGCTTCAGGGCACTGCAATTCACAAACCTGCAGAGTTATAAATGATAACTCTCGTCCACAAATATATTGAGGGAAGGCAAAGAAGAGGATTTGAAATCAAGGCAGAATTGCAGGAAACAGATTTCAGGAGGTAGATTCGAATCGCCTTTAAAGCACATGAAAAGCGGCAAAACGTTGACAATGATGCCCTTGGCCAAAAAGGGCGTATGCGTTTTTTCCTGAATATATTCAGGAAAAAACGCATACGCCCTTTTTGGCCAACCAAGCAACCTGGAAAGGCAAATCAGCGCTACAAAGAAGTCTCGCTTCCCATCGGTCAAAAGGGCCATGCTGAAAACAGTGTCAAAACCAGAAATGCAGGACAGGCCCTGGAGAAATGGGAGCCTTGCTACACTGATGGGCGGTATGTAAATTGCCAACAGCCACTCTGGAGAAGTGTACGGTGTGTCCTGAAACATCTAAAAAACACAGCTTAGAGAGCATAGCGCACTTCCACACATGGTGGGATAAACTGGGAAAATTGAAAATCAGCAAGACACAAGCACCCCAAAGTTTAGGGCTGCTCTGTTGACAAGGACCTCCACTTCATTCCACCTTAAATATCCCAGGAAAGCGAAAAATGGATCAAAAAGTTGTGGTCCTTATGTACAATGGAATAACACTCAGCCATGAAATCAATGTCATAAGGCTAGTTGCAGCATGATGAGTGGATTTAGGTAAGACGATTCTAAGTGAAATAAGTCACACAGAAAAGGACACTTCTCATAAGGTGTCACTTATAGAGGGAATGTAAAAACCGTTACACTTGAACTGAATTACAAAACAGAACAGAGTCACACATGCAGAAAACACACTATGGCTGCTTAACGGGAAAGGTGAGGTGGGGTGATACATAAAACAAGAGTTTCAAATTAGCACAGATACCGTTCCATAAACCCAATATGTAATAGACAAGACCTACTCCTTGCTCAGAGAACTGGACTCAACACGCCCGATTCACCGCACAAGAATATATCTGACTAGTAATAATCTTAAAACCTATGTATTGATATCTCTCTGTTAGTGTGTCAAGTGGGTGTAAAGCGGCATAAACACAGCCGTGAAAAGCAGCTAAACCCCATTATAAAAATAAATTACTTTTAAAAACCCATGAAACACAAACAGGGAAAGAGAGAGAAATTCTTACACAATTCGTTCAGGGGCTGTGATGCAACCTGGATTGACCATATCTAGACCCACAGCTGGATGAGACATAAGGGTGGACACTCTTGGGGCTGAGAGGTTTGGTGAGGTTGGGTGAGCAAACGCAGACCCTTTAAAGTAATACTGCGTGCTACCCATCGCATGGATCCCAAATCTCCAGGTTCAAGGGCATCTTCCTACATCGAAAACATGCATGAGAAACCCAGAAGATGGTACACCATGTGATGGGGAAAGTTTTGTAAAACGCACCTCATTTCTCATCTCCTTGTGCTCGGGTTCGCCATTCCAGCCACTTTACTAGCAATCTCCCTACTTGGAGCATCAGCACCTTTAACCTCCTGTTCCGTACAGGTTGCAATTTGTCCTGAGGATGAACGGGAAGACGGGAAACCAATGAGAGACTAGCTCTTGGTGTTGGGACAGGCACAGGTCACTCTATTTTCCCATCAGGAAGAAGAATTAACCACAGGCTCAGCCTGCCCCCCGGAACCAGAACAGGGCCTGAAGCCATCCTGCGCTTTTGCGGCCAGCTCCCAAAAATGCGACTTGTAAAATGGAGCTTCAGGGCACTGCAATTCACAAACCTGCAGAGTTATAAATGATAACTCTCGTCCACAAATATATTGAGGGAAGGCAAAGAAGAGGATTTGAAATCAAGGCAGAATTGCAAGAAACAGATTTCAGGAGGTAGATTCGAATCGCCTTTAAAGCACATGAAAAGCGGCAAAACGTTGACAATGATGCCCTTGGCCAAAAAGGGCGTATGCGTTTTTTCCTGAATATATTCAGGAAAAAACGCATACGCCCTTTTTGGCCAACCAAGCAACCTGTAAAGGCAAATCAGCGCTACAAAGAAGTCTCGCTTCCCATCGGTCAAAAGGGCCATGCTGAAAAAAGTGTCAAAACCAGAAATGCAGGACAGGCCATGGAGAAATGGGAGCCTTGCTACACTGATGGGTGGGATGTAAATTGCCAACAGCCACTCTGGAGAAGTGTACGGTGTGTCCTGAAACATCTAAAAAACACAGCTTAGAGAGCATAGGGCACTTTCACGCATGGGGGGATAAAGTGGGAAAATTGAAAATCAGCAAGACACAAGCACCCCAAAGTTTAGGGCTGCTCTGTTGACAAGGACCTCCACTTCATTCCACCTTAAATATCCCAGGAAAGCGAAAAATGGATCAAAAAGTTGTGGTCCTTATGTACAATGGAATATCACTCAGCCATGAAATCAATGTCATAAGGCTAGTAGCAGCATGATGAGTGGATTTAGGTAAGACGATTCTAAGTGAAATAAGTCACACAGAAAAGGACACTTCTCATAAGGTGTCACTTATAGAGGGAATGTAAAAACCGTTACACTTGAACTGAATTACAAAACAGAACAGAGTCACACATGCAGAAAACACACTATGGCTGCTTAACGGGAAAGGTGAGGTGGGGTGATACATAAAACAAGAGTTTCAAATTAGCTCAGATACCGTTCCATAAACCCAATATGTAATAGACAAGACCTACTCCTTGCTCAGAGAACTGGACTCAACACGCCCGATTCACCGCACAAGAATATATCTGACTAGTAATAATCTTAAAACCTATGTATTGATATCTCTCTGTTAGTGTGTCAAGTGGGTGTAAAGCGGCATAAACACAGCCGTGAAAAGCAGCTAAACCCCATTATAAAAATAAATTACTTTTAAAAACCCATGAAACAAAGACAGGGAAAGAGAGAGAAATTCTTACACAATTCGTTCAGGGGCTGTGATGCAACCTGGATTGACCATATCTAGACCCACAGCTGGATGAGACATAAGGGTGGACACTCTTGGGGCTGAGAGGTTTGGTGAGGTTGGGTGAGCAAACGCAGACCCTTTAAAGTAATACTGCGTGCTACCCATCGCATGGGTCCCAAATCTCCAGGTTCAAGGGCATCTTCCTACATCGAAAACATGCATGAGAAACCCAGAAGATGGTACACCGTGTGATGGGGAAAGGTTTCTAAAACGCACCTCATTTCTCATCTCCTTGTGCTCGGGTTCGCCATTCCAGCCACTTTACTAGCAATCTCCCTACTTGGAGCAGCAGCACCTTTAACCTCCTGTTCCGTACAGGTTGCAATTTGTCCTGAGGATGAACGGGAAGACAGGGAACCAATGAGAGACTAGCTCTTGGTGTTGGGACAGGCACAGGTCACTCTATTTTCCCATCAGGAAGAAGAATTAACCACAGGCTCAGCCTGCCCCCCGGAACCAGAACAGGGCCTGAAGCCATCCTGCGCTTTTGCAGCCAGCTCCCAAAAACGCGACTTGTAAAATGGAGCTTCAGGGCACTGCAATTCACAAACCTGCAGAGTTATAAATGATAACTCTCGTCCACAAATATATTGAGGGAAGGCAAAGAAGAGGATTTGAAATCAAGGCAGAATTGCAGGAAACAGATTTCAGGAGGTAGATTCGAATCGCCTTTAAAGCACATGAAAAGCGGCAAAACGTTGACAATGATGCCCTTGGCCAAAAAGGGCGTATGCGTTTTTTCCTGAATATATTCAGGAAAAAACGCATACGCCCTTTTTGGCCAACCAAGCAACCTGGAAAGGCAAATCAGCGCTACAAAGAAGTCTCGCTTCCCATCGGTCAAAAGGGCCATGCTGAAAACAGTGTCAAAACCAGAAATGCAGGACAGGCCCTGGAGAAATGGGAGCCTTGCTACACTGATGGGCGGGATGTAAATTGCCAACAGCCACTCTGGAGAAGTGTACGGTGTGTCCTGAAACATCTAAAAAACACAGCTTAGAGAGCATAGCGCACTTCCACACATGGTGGGATAAACTGGGAAAATTGAAAATCAGCAAGACACAAGCACCCCAAAGTTTAGGGCTGCTCTGTTGACAAGGACCTCCACTTCATTCCACCTTAAATATCCCAGGAAAGCGAAAAATGGATCAAAAAGTTGTGGTCCTTATGTACAATGGAATAACACTCAGCCATGAAATCAATGTCATAAGGCTAGTTGCAGCATGATGAGTGGATTTAGGTAAGACGATTCTAAGTGAAATAAGTCACACAGAAAAGGACACTTCTCATAAGGTGTCACTTATAGAGGGAATGTAAAAACCGTTACACTTGAACTGAATTACAAAACAGAACAGAGTCACACATGCAGAAAACACACTATGGCTGCTTAACGGGAAAGGTGAGGTGGGGTGATACATAAAACAAGAGTTTCAAATTAGCACAGATACCGTTCCATAAACCCAATATGTAATAGACAAGACCTACTCCTTGCTCAGAGAACTGGACTCAACACGCCCGATTCACCGCACAAGAATATATCTGACTAGTAATAATCTTAAAACCTATGTATTGATATCTCTCTGTTAGTGTGTCAAGTGGGTGTAAAGCGGCATAAACACAGCCGTGAAAAGCAGCTAAACCCCATTATAAAAATAAATTACTTTTAAAAACCCATGAAACACAAACAGGGAAAGAGAGAGAAATTCTTACACAATTCGTTCAGGGGCTGTGATGCAACCTGGATTGACCATATCTAGACCCACAGCTGGATGAGACATAAGGGTGGACACTCTTGGGGCTGAGAGGTTTGGTGAGGTTGGGTGAGCAAACGCAGACCCTTTAAAGTAATACTGCGTGCTACCCATCGCATGGATCCCAAATCTCCAGGTTCAAGGGCATCTTCCTACATCGAAAACATGCATGAGAAACCCAGAAGATGGTACACCATGTGATGGGGAAAGTTTTGTAAAACGCACCTCATTTCTCATCTCCTTGTGCTCGGGTTCGCCATTCCAGCCACTTTACTAGCAATCTCCCTACTTGGAGCATCAGCACCTTTAACCTCCTGTTCCGTACAGGTTGCAATTTGTCCTGAGGATGAACGGGAAGACGGGAAACCAATGAGAGACTAGCTCTTGGTGTTGGGACAGGCACAGGTCACTCTATTTTCCCATCAGGAAGAAGAATTAACCACAGGCTCAGCCTGCCCCCCGGAACCAGAACAGGGCCTGAAGCCATCCTGCGCTTTTGCGGCCAGCTCCCAAAAATGCGACTTGTAAAATGGAGCTTCAGGGCACTGCAATTCACAAAACTGCAGAGTTATAAATGATAACTCTCGTCCACAAATATATTGAGGGAAGGCAAAGAAGAGGATTTGAAATCAAGGCAGAATTGCAAGAAACAGATTTCAGGAGGTAGATTCGAATCGCCTTTAAAGCACATGAAAAGCGGCAAAACGTTGACAATGATGCCCTTGGCCAAAAAGGGCGTATGCGTTTTTTCCTGAATATATTCAGGAAAAAACGCATACGCCCTTTTTGGCCAACCAAGCAACCTGTAAAGGCAAATCAGCGCTACAAAGAAGTCTCGCTTCCCATCGGTCAAAAGGGCCATGCTGAAAAAAGTGTCAAAACCAGAAATGCAGGACAGGCCATGGAGAAATGGGAGCCTTGCTACACTGATGGGTGGGATGTAAATTGCCAACAGCCACTCTGGAGAAGTGTACGGTGTGTCCTGAAACATCTAAAAAACACAGCTTAGAGAGCATAGGGCACTTTCACGCATGGGGGGATAAAGTGGGAAAATTGAAAATCAGCAAGACACAAGCACCCCAAAGTTTAGGGCTGCTCTGTTGACAAGGACCTCCACTTCATTCCACCTTAAATATCCCAGGAAAGCGAAAAATGGATCAAAAAGTTGTGGTCCTTATGTACAATGGAATATCACTCAGCCATGAAATCAATGTCATAAGGCTAGTAGCAGCATGATGAGTGGATTTAGGTAAGACGATTCTAAGTGAAATAAGTCACACAGAAAAGGACACTTCTCATAAGGTGTCACTTATAGAGGGAATGTAAAAACCGTTACACTTGAACTGAATTACAAAACAGAACAGAGTCACACATGCAGAAAACACACTATGGCTGCTTAACGGGAAAGGTGAGGTGGGGTGATACATAAAACAAGAGTTTCAAATTAGCTCAGATACCGTTCCATAAACCCAATATGTAATAGACAAGACCTACTCCTTGCTCAGAGAACTGGACTCAACACGCCCGATTCACCGCACAAGAATATATCTGACTAGTAATAATCTTAAAACCTATGTATTGATATCTCTCTGTTAGTGTGTCAAGTGGGTGTAAAGCGGCATAAACACAGCCGTGAAAAGCAGCTAAACCCCATTATAAAAATAAATTACTTTTAAAAACCCATGAAACAAAGACAGGGAAAGAGAGAGAAATTCTTACACAATTCGTTCAGGGGCTGTGATGCAACCTGGATTGACCATATCTAGACCCACAGCTGGATGAGACATAAGGGTGGACACTCTTGGGGCTGAGAGGTTTGGTGAGGTTGGGTGAGCAAACGCAGACCCTTTAAAGTAATACTGCGTGCTACCCATCGCATGGGTCCCAAATCTCCAGGTTCAAGGGCATCTTCCTACATCGAAAACATGCATGAGAAACCCAGAAGATGGTACACCGTGTGATGGGGAAAGGTTTCTAAAACGCACCTCATTTCTCATCTCCTTGTGCTCGGGTTCGCCATTCCAGCCACTTTACTAGCAATCTCCCTACTTGGAGCAGCAGCACCTTTAACCTCCTGTTCCGTACAGGTTGCAATTTGTCCTGAGGATGAACGGGAAGACAGGGAACCAATGAGAGACTAGCTCTTGGTGTTGGGACAGGCACAGGTCACTCTATTTTCCCATCAGGAAGAAGAATTAACCACAGGCTCAGCCTGCCCCCCGGAACCAGAACAGGGCCTGAAGCCATCCTGCGCTTTTGCGGCCAGCTCCCAAAAACGCGACTTGTAAAATGGAGCTTCAGGGCACTGCAATTCACAAACCTGCAGAGTTATAAATGATAACTCTCGTCCACAAATATATTGAGGGAAGGCAAAGAAGAGGATTTGAAATCAAGGCAGAATTGCAGGAAACAGATTTCAGGAGGTAGATTCGAATCGCCTTTAAAGCACATGAAAAGCGGCAAAACGTTGACAATGATGCCCTTGGCCAAAAAGGGCGTATGCGTTTTTTCCTGAATATATTCAGGAAAAAACGCATACGCCCTTTTTGGCCAACCAAGCAACCTGGAAAGGCAAATCAGCGCTACAAAGAAGTCTCGCTTCCCATCGGTCAAAAGGGCCATGCTGAAAACAGTGTCAAAACCAGAAATGCAGGACAGGCCCTGGAGAAATGGGAGCCTTGCTACACTGATGGGCGGGATGTAAATTGCCAACAGCCACTCTGGAGAAGTGTACGGTGTGTCCTGAAACATCTAAAAAACACAGCTTAGAGAGCATAGCGCACTTCCACACATGGTGGGATAAACTGGGAAAATTGAAAATCAGCAAGACACAAGCACCCCAAAGTTTAGGGCTGCTCTGTTGACAAGGACCTCCACTTCATTCCACCTTAAATATCCCAGGAAAGCGAAAAATGGATCAAAAAGTTGTGGTCCTTATGTACAATGGAATAACACTCAGCCATGAAATCAATGTCATAAGGCTAGTTGCAGCATGATGAGTGGATTTAGGTAAGACGATTCTAAGTGAAATAAGTCACACAGAAAAGGACACTTCTCATAAGGTGTCACTTATAGAGGGAATGTAAAAACCGTTACACTTGAACTGAATTACAAAACAGAACAGAGTCACACATGCAGAAAACACACTATGGCTGCTTAACGGGAAAGGTGAGGTGGGGTGATACATAAAACAAGAGTTTCAAATTAGCACAGATACCGTTCCATAAACCCAATATGTAATAGACAAGACCTACTCCTTGCTCAGAGAACTGGACTCAACACGCCCGATTCACCGCACAAGAATATATCTGACTAGTAATAATCTTAAAACCTATGTATTGATATCTCTCTGTTAGTGTGTCAAGTGGGTGTAAAGCGGCATAAACACAGCCGTGAAAAGCAGCTAAACCCCATTATAAAAATAAATTACTTTTAAAAACCCATGAAACACAAACAGGGAAAGAGAGAGAAATTCTTACACAATTCGTTCAGGGGCTGTGATGCAACCTGGATTGACCATATCTAGACCCACAGCTGGATGAGACATAAGGGTGGACACTCTTGGGGCTGAGAGGTTTGGTGAGGTTGGGTGAGCAAACGCAGACCCTTTAAAGTAATACTGCGTGCTACCCATCGCATGGATCCCAAATCTCCAGGTTCAAGGGCATCTTCCTACATCGAAAACATGCATGAGAAACCCAGAAGATGGTACACCATGTGATGGGGAAAGTTTTGTAAAACGCACCTCATTTCTCATCTCCTTGTGCTCGGGTTCGCCATTCCAGCCACTTTACTAGCAATCTCCCTACTTGGAGCATCAGCACCTTTAACCTCCTGTTCCGTACAGGTTGCAATTTGTCCTGAGGATGAACGGGAAGACGGGAAACCAATGAGAGACTAGCTCTTGGTGTTGGGACAGGCACAGGTCACTCTATTTTCCCATCAGGAAGAAGAATTAACCACAGGCTCAGCCTGCCCCCCGGAACCAGAACAGGGCCTGAAGCCATCCTGCGCTTTTGCGGCCAGCTCCCAAAAATGCGACTTGTAAAATGGAGCTTCAGGGCACTGCAATTCACAAAACTGCAGAGTTATAAATGATAACTCTCGTCCACAAATATATTGAGGGAAGGCAAAGAAGAGGATTTGAAATCAAGGCAGAATTGCAAGAAACAGATTTCAGGAGGTAGATTCGAATCGCCTTTAAAGCACATGAAAAGCGGCAAAACGTTGACAATGATGCCCTTGGCCAAAAAGGGCGTATGCGTTTTTTCCTGAATATATTCAGGAAAAAACGCATACGCCCTTTTTGGCCAACCAAGCAACCTGTAAAGGCAAATCAGCGCTACAAAGAAGTCTCGCTTCCCATCGGTCAAAAGGGCCATGCTGAAAAAAGTGTCAAAACCAGAAATGCAGGACAGGCCATGGAGAAATGGGAGCCTTGCTACACTGATGGGTGGGATGTAAATTGCCAACAGCCACTCTGGAGAAGTGTACGGTGTGTCCTGAAACATCTAAAAAACACAGCTTAGAGAGCATAGGGCACTTTCACGCATGGGGGGATAAAGTGGGAAAATTGAAAATCAGCAAGACACAAGCACCCCAAAGTTTAGGGCTGCTCTGTTGACAAGGACCTCCACTTCATTCCACCTTAAATATCCCAGGAAAGCGAAAAATGGATCAAAAAGTTGTGGTCCTTATGTACAATGGAATATCACTCAGCCATGAAATCAATGTCATAAGGCTAGTAGCAGCATGATGAGTGGATTTAGGTAAGACGATTCTAAGTGAAATAAGTCACACAGAAAAGGACACTTCTCATAAGGTGTCACTTATAGAGGGAATGTAAAAACCGTTACACTTGAACTGAATTACAAAACAGAACAGAGTCACACATGCAGAAAACACACTATGGCTGCTTAACGGGAAAGGTGAGGTGGGGTGATACATAAAACAAGAGTTTCAAATTAGCTCAGATACCGTTCCATAAACCCAATATGTAATAGACAAGACCTACTCCTTGCTCAGAGAACTGGACTCAACACGCCCGATTCACCGCACAAGAATATATCTGACTAGTAATAATCTTAAAACCTATGTATTGATATCTCTCTGTTAGTGTGTCAAGTGGGTGTAAAGCGGCATAAACACAGCCGTGAAAAGCAGCTAAACCCCATTATAAAAATAAATTACTTTTAAAAACCCATGAAACAAAGACAGGGAAAGAGAGAGAAATTCTTACACAATTCGTTCAGGGGCTGTGATGCAACCTGGATTGACCATATCTAGACCCACAGCTGGATGAGACATAAGGGTGGACACTCTTGGGGCTGAGAGGTTTGGTGAGGTTGGGTGAGCAAACGCAGACCCTTTAAAGTAATACTGCGTGCTACCCATCGCATGGGTCCCAAATCTCCAGGTTCAAGGGCATCTTCCTACATCGAAAACATGCATGAGAAACCCAGAAGATGGTACACCGTGTGATGGGGAAAGGTTTCTAAAACGCACCTCATTTCTCATCTCCTTGTGCTCGGGTTCGCCATTCCAGCCACTTTACTAGCAATCTCCCTACTTGGAGCAGCAGCACCTTTAACCTCCTGTTCCGTACAGGTTGCAATTTGTCCTGAGGATGAACGGGAAGACAGGGAACCAATGAGAGACTAGCTCTTGGTGTTGGGACAGGCACAGGTCACTCTATTTTCCCATCAGGAAGAAGAATTAACCACAGGCTCAGCCTGCCCCCCGGAACCAGAACAGGGCCTGAAGCCATCCTGCGCTTTTGCGGCCAGCTCCCAAAAACACGACTTGTAAAATGGAGCTTCAGGGCACTGCAATTCACAAACCTGCAGAGTTATAAATGATAACTCTCGTCCACAAATATATTGAGGGAAGGCAAAGAAGAGGATTTGAAATCAAGGCAGAATTGCAGGAAACAGATTTCAGGAGGTAGATTCGAATCGCCTTTAAAGCACATGAAAAGCGGCAAAACGTTGACAATGATGCCCTTGGCCAAAAAGGGCGTATGCGTTTTTTCCTGAATATATTCAGGAAAAAACGCATACGCCCTTTTTGGCCAACCAAGCAACCTGGAAAGGCAAATCAGCGCTACAAAGAAGTCTCGCTTCCCATCGGTCAAAAGGGCCATGCTGAAAAAAGTGTCAAAACCAGAAATGCAGGACAGGCCCTGGAGAAATGGGAGCCTTGCTACACTGATGGGCGGGATGTAAATTGCCAACAGCCACTCTGGAGAAGTGTACGGTGTGTCCTGAAACATCTAAAAAACACAGCTTAGAGAGCATAGCGCACTTCCACACATGGTGGGATAAACTGGGAAAATTGAAAATCAGCAAGACACAAGCACCCCAAAGTTTAGGGCTGCTCTGTTGACAAGGACCTCCACTTCATTCCACCTTAAATATCCCAGGAAAGCGAAAAATGGATCAAAAAGTTGTGGTCCTTATGTACAATGGAATAACACTCAGCCATGAAATCAATGTCATAAGGCTAGTTGCAGCATGATGAGTGGATTTAGGTAAGACGATTCTAAGTGAAGTAAGTCACACAGAAAAGGACACTTCTCATAAGGTGTCACTTATAGAGGGAATGTAAAAACCGTTACACTTGAACTGAATTACAAAACAGAACAGAGTCACACATGCAGAAAACACACTATGGCTGCTTAACGGGAAAGGTGAGGTGGGGTGATACATAAAACAAGAGTTTCAAATTAGCTCAGATACCGTTCCATAAACCCAATATGTAATAGACAAGACCTACTCCTTGCTCAGAGAACTGGACTCAACACGCCCGATTCACCGCACAAGAATATATCTGACTAGTAATAATCTTAAAACCTATGTATTGATATCTCTCTGTTAGTGTGTCAAGTGGGTGTAAAGCGGCATAAACACAGCCGTGAAAAGCAGCTAAACCCCATTATAAAAATAAATTACTTTTAAAAACCCATGAAACACAAACAGGGAAAGAGAGAGAAATTCTTACACAATTCGTTCAGGGGCTGTGATGCAACCTGGATTGACCATATCTAGACCCACAGCTGGATGAGACATAAGGGTGGACACTCTTGGGGCTGAGAGGTTTGGTGAGGTTGGGTGAGCAAACGCAGACCCTTTAAAGTAATACTGCGTGCTACCCATCGCATGGATCCCAAATCTCCAGGTTCAAGGGCATCTTCCTACATCGAAAACATGCATGAGAAACCCAGAAGATGGTACACCATGTGATGGGGAAAGTTTTGTAAAACGCACCTCATTTCTCATCTCCTTGTGCTCGGGTTCGCCATTCCAGCCACTTTACTAGCAATCTCCCTACTTGGAGCATCAGCACCTTTAACCTCCTGTTCCGTACAGGTTGCAATTTGTCCTGAGGATGAACGGGAAGACGGGAAACCAATGAGAGACTAGCTCTTGGTGTTGGGACAGGCACAGGTCACTCTATTTTCCCATCAGGAAGAAGAATTAACCACAGGCTCAGCCTGCCCCCCGGAACCAGAACAGGGCCTGAAGCCATCCTGCGCTTTTGCGGCCAGCTCCCAAAAATGCGACTTGTAAAATGGAGCTTCAGGGCACTGCAATTCACAAACCTGCAGAGTTATAAATGATAACTCTCGTCCACAAATATATTGAGGGAAGGCAAAGAAGAGGATTTGAAATCAAGGCAGAATTGCAGGAAACAGATTTCAGGAGGTAGATTCGAATCGCCTTTAAAGCACATGAAAAGCGGCAAAACGTTGACAATGATGCCCTTGGCCAAAAAGGGCGTATGCGTTTTTTCCTGAATATATTCAGGAAAAAACGCATACGCCCTTTTTGGCCAACCAAGCAACCTGGAAAGGCAAATCAGCGCTACAAAGAAGTCTCGCTTCCCATCGGTCAAAAGGGCCATGCTGAAAAAAGTGTCAAAACCAGAAATGCAGGACAGGCCCTGGAGAAATGGGAGCCTTGCTACACTGATGGGCGGGATGTAAATTGCCAACAGCCACTCTGGAGAAGTGTACGGTGTGTCCTGAAACATCTAAAATACACAGCTTAGAGAGCATAGCGCACTTCCACGCATGGTGGGCTAAAGTGGGAAAATTGAAAATCAGCAAGACACAAGCACCCCAAAGTTTAGGGCTGCTCTGTTGACAAGGACCTCCACTTCATTCCACCTTAAATATCCCAGGAAAGCGAAAAATGGATCAAAAAGTTGTGGTCCTTATGTACAATGGAATATCACTCAGCCATGAAATCAATGTCATAAGGCTAGTAGCAGCATGATGAGTGGATTTAGGTAAGACGATTCTAAGTGAAATAAGTCACACAGAAAAGGACACTTCTCATAAGGTGTCACTTATAGAGGGAATGTAAAAACCGTTACACTTGAACTGAATTACAAAACAGAACAGAGTCACACATGCAGAAAACACACTATGGCTGCTTAACGGGAAAGGTGAGGTGGGGTGATACATAAAACAAGAGTTTCAAATTAGCTCAGATACCGTTCCATAAACCCAATATGTAATAGACAAGACCTACTCCTTGCTCAGAGAACTGGACTCAACACGCCCGATTCACCGCACAAGAATATATCTGACTAGTAATAATCTTAAAACCTATGTATTGATATCTCTCTGTTAGTGTGTCAAGTGGGTGTAAAGCGGCATAAACACAGCCGTGAAAAGCAGCTAAACCCCATTATAAAAATAAATTACTTTTAAAAACCCATGAAACAAAGACAGGGAAAGAGAGAGAAATTCTTACACAATTCGTTCAGGGGCTGTGATGCAACCTGGATTGACCATATCTAGACCCACAGCTGGATGAGACATAAGGGTGGACACTCTTGGGGCTGAGAGGTTTGGTGAGGTTGGGTGAGCAAACGCAGACCCTTTAAAGTAATACTGCGTGCTACCCATCGCATGGGTCCCAAATCTCCAGGTTCAAGGGCATCTTCCTACATCGAAAACATGCATGAGAAACCCAGAAGATGGTACACCGTGTGATGGGGAAAGGTTTGTAAAACGCACCTCATTTCTCATCTCCTTGTGCTCGGGTTCGCCATTCCAGCCACTTTACTAGCAATCTCCCTACTTGGAGCAGCAGCACCTTTAACCTCCTGTTCCGTACAGGTTGCAATTTGTCCTGAGGATGAACGGGAAGACAGGGAACCAATGAGAGACTAGCTCTTGGTGTTGGGACAGGCACAGGTCACTCTATTTTCCCATCAGGAAGAAGAATTAACCACAGGCTCAGCCTGCCCCCCGGAACCAGAACAGTGCCTGAAGCCATCCTGCGCTTTTGCGGCCAGCTCCCAAAAACGCGACTTGTAAAATGGAGCTTCAGGGCACTGCAATTCACAAACCTGCAGAGTTATAAATGATAACTCTCGTACACAAATATATTGAGGGAAGGCAAAGAAGAGGATTTGAAATCAAGGCAGAATTGCAGGAAACAGATTTCAGGAGGTAGATTCGAATCGCCTTTAAAGCACATGAAAAGCGGCAAAACGTTGACAATGATGCCCTTGGCCAAAAAGGGCGTATGCGTTTTTTCCTGAATATATTCAGGAAAAAACGCATACGCCCTTTTTGGCCAACCAAGCAACCTGGAAAGGCAAATCAGCGCTACAAAGAAGTCTCGCTTCCCATCGGTCAAAAGGGCCATGCTGAAAACAGTGTCAAAACCAGAAATGCAGGACAGGCCCTGGAGAAATGGGAGCCTTGCTACACTGATGGGCGGGATGTAAATTGCCAACAGCCACTCTGGAGAAGTGTACGGTGTGTCCTGAAACATCTAAAAAACACAGCTTAGAGAGCATAGGGCACTTTCACGCATGGGGGGATAAAGTGGGAAAATTGAAAATCAGCAAGACACAAGCACCCCAAAGTTTAGGGCTGCTCTGTTGACAAGGACCTCCACTTCATTCCACCTTAAATATCCCAGGAAAGCGAAAAATGGATCAAAAAGTTGTGGTCCTTATGTACAATGGAATATCACTCAGCCATGAAATCAATGTCATAAGGCTAGTAGCAGCATGATGAGTGGATTTAGGTAAGACGATTCTAAGTGAAATAAGTCACACAGAAAAGGACACTTCTCATAAGGTGTCACTTATAGAGGGAATGTAAAAACCGTTACACTTGAACTGAATTACAAAACAGAACAGAGTCACACATGCAGAAAACACACTATGGCTGCTTAACGGGAAAGGTGAGGTGGGGTGATACATAAAACAAGAGTTTCAAATTAGCTCAGATACCGTTCCATAAACCCAATATGTAATAGACAAGACCTACTCCTTGCTCAGAGAACTGGACTCAACACGCCCGATTCACCGCACAAGAATATATCTGACTAGTAATAATCTTAAAACCTATGTATTGATATCTCTCTGTTAGTGTGTCAAGTGGGTGTAAAGCGGCATAAACACAGCCGTGAAAAGCAGCTAAACCCCATTATAAAAATAAATTACTTTTAAAAACCCATGAAACAAAGACAGGGAAAGAGAGAGAAATTCTTACACAATTCGTTCAGGGGCTGTGATGCAACCTGGATTGACCATATCTAGACCCACAGCTGGATGAGACATAAGGGTGGACACTCTTGGGGCTGAGAGGTTTGGTGAGGTTGGGTGAGCAAACGCAGACCCTTTAAAGTAATACTGCGTGCTACCCATCGCATGGGTCCCAAATCTCCAGGTTCAAGGGCATCTTCCTACATCGAAAACATGCATGAGAAACCCAGAAGATGGTACACCGTGTGATGGGGAAAGGTTTCTAAAACGCACCTCATTTCTCATCTCCTTGTGCTCGGGTTCGCCATTCCAGCCACTTTACTAGCAATCTCCCTACTTGGAGCAGCAGCACCTTTAACCTCCTGTTCCGTACAGGTTGCAATTTGTCCTGAGGATGAACGGGAAGACAGGGAACCAATGAGAGACTAGCTCTTGGTGTTGGGACAGGCACAGGTCACTCTATTTTCCCATCAGGAAGAAGAATTAACCACAGGCTCAGCCTGCCCCCCGGAACCAGAACAGGGCCTGAAGCCATCCTGCGCTTTTGCGGCCAGCTCCCAAAAACGCGACTTGTAAAATGGAGCTTCAGGGCACTGCAATTCACAAACCTGCAGAGTTATAAATGATAACTCTCGTCCACAAATATATTGAGGGAAGGCAAAGAAGAGGATTTGAAATCAAGGCAGAATTGCAGGAAACAGATTTCAGGAGGTAGATTCGAATCGCCTTTAAAGCACATGAAAAGCGGCAAAACGTTGACAATGATGCCCTTGGCCAAAAAGGGCGTATGAATTTTTTCCTGAATATATTCAGGAAAAAACGCATACGCCCTTTTTGGCCAACCAAGCAACCTGGAAAGGCAAATCAGCGCTACAAAGAAGTCTCGCTTCCCATCGGTCAAAAGGGCCATGCTGAAAACAGTGTCAAAACCAGAAATGCAGGACAGGCCCTGGAGAAATGGGAGCCTTGCTACACTGATGGGCGGGATGTAAATTGCCAACAGCCACTCTGGAGAAGTGTACGGTGTGTCCTGAAACATCTAAAAAACACAGCTTAGAGAGCATAGCGCACTTCCACACATGGTGGGATAAACTGGGAAAATTGAAAATCAGCAAGACACAAGCACCCCAAAGTTTAGGGCTGCTCTGTTGACAAGGACCTCCACTTCATTCCACCTTAAATATCCCAGGAAAGCGAAAAATGGATCAAAAAGTTGTGGTCCTTATGTACAATGGAATAACACTCAGCCATGAAATCAATGTCATAAGGCTAGTTGCAGCATGATGAGTGGATTTAGGTAAGACGATTCTAAGTGAAATAAGTCACACAGAAAAGGACACTTCTCATAAGGTGTCACTTATAGAGGGAATGTAAAAACCGTTACACTTGAACTGAATTACAAAACAGAACAGAGTCACACATGCAGAAAACACACTATGGCTGCTTAACGGGAAAGGTGAGGTGGGGTGATACATAAAACAAGAGTTTCAAATTAGCACAGATACCGTTCCATAAACCCAATATGTAATAGACAAGACCTACTCCTTGCTCAGAGAACTGGACTCAACACGCCCGATTCACCGCACAAGAATATATCTGACTAGTAATAATCTTAAAACCTATGTATTGATATCTCTCTGTTAGTGTGTCAAGTGGGTGTAAAGCGGCATAAACACAGCCGTGAAAAGCAGCTAAACCCCATTATAAAAATAAATTACTTTTAAAAACCCATGAAACACAAACAGGGAAAGAGAGAGAAATTCTTACACAATTCGTTCAGGGGCTGTGATGCAACCTGGATTGACCATATCTAGACCCACAGCTGGATGAGACATAAGGGTGGACACTCTTGGGGCTGAGAGGTTTGGTGAGGTTGGGTGAGCAAACGCAGACCCTTTAAAGTAATACTGCGTGCTACCCATCGCATGGATCCCAAATCTCCAGGTTCAAGGGCATCTTCCTACATCGAAAACATGCATGAGAAACCCAGAAGATGGTACACCATGTGATGGGGAAAGTTTTGTAAAACGCACCTCATTTCTCATCTCCTTGTGCTCGGGTTCGCCATTCCAGCCACTTTACTAGCAATCTCCCTACTTGGAGCATCAGCACCTTTAACCTCCTGTTCCGTACAGGTTGCAATTTGTCCTGAGGATGAACGGGAAGACGGGAAACCAATGAGAGACTAGCTCTTGGTGTTGGGACAGGCACAGGTCACTCTATTTTCCCATCAGGAAGAAGAATTAACCACAGGCTCAGCCTGCCCCCCGGAACCAGAACAGGGCCTGAAGCCATCCTGCGCTTTTGCGGCCAGCTCCCAAAAATGCGACTTGTAAAATGGAGCTTCAGGGCACTGCAATTCACAAACCTGCAGAGTTATAAATGATAACTCTCGTCCACAAATATATTGAGGGAAGGCAAAGAAGAGGATTTGAAATCAAGGCAGAATTGCAAGAAACAGATTTCAGGAGGTAGATTAGAATCGCCTTTAAAGCACATGAAAAGCGGCAAAACGTTGACAATGATGCCCTTGGCCAAAAAGGGCGTATGCGTTTTTTCCTGAATATATTCAGGAAAAAACGCATACGCCCTTTTTGGCCAACCAAGCAACCTGGAAAGGCAAATCAGCGCTACAAAGAAGTCTCGCTTCCCATCGGTCAAAAGGAACATGCTGAAAAAAGTGTCAAAACCAGAAATGCAGGACAGGCCCTGGAGAAATGGGAGCCTTGCTACACTGATGGGCGGGATGTAAATTTCCAACAGCCACTCTGGAGAAGTGTACGGTGTGTCCTGAAACATCTAAAAAACACAGCTTAGAGAGCATAGCGCACTTCCACGCATGGTGGGATAAAGTGGGAAAATTGAAAATCAGCAAGACACAAGCACCCCAAAGTTTAGGGCTGCTCTGTTGACAAGGACCTCCACTTCATTCCACCTTAAATATCCCAGGAAAGCGAAAAATGGATCAAAAAGTTGTGGTCCTTATGTACAATGGAATATCACTCAGCCATGAAATCAATGTCATAAGGCTAGTAGCAGCATGATGAGTGGATTTAGGTAAGACGATTCTAAGTGAAATAAGTCACACAGAAAAGGACACTTCTCATAAGGTGTCACTTATAGAGGGAATGTAAAAACCGTTACACTTGAACTGAATTACAAAACAGAACAGAGTCACACATGCAGAAAACACACTATGGCTGCTTAACGGGAAAGGTGAGGTGGGGTGATACATAAAACAAGAGTTTCAAATTAGCTCAGATACCGTTCCATAAACCCAATATGTAATAGACAAGACCTACTCCTTGCTCAGAGAACTGGACTAAACACGCCCGATTCACCGCACAAGAATATATCTGACTAGTAATAATCTTAAAACCTATGTATTGATATCTCTCTGTTAGTGTGTCAAGTGGGTGTAAAGCGGCATAAACACAGCCGTGAAAAGCAGCTAAACCCCATTATAAAAATAAATTACTTTTAAAAACCCATGAAACAAAGACAGGGAAAGAGAGAGAAATTCTTACACAATTCGTTCAGGGGCTGTGATGCAACCTGGATTGACCATATCTAGACCCACAGCTGGATGAGACATAAGGGTGGACACTCTTGGGGCTGAGAGGTTTGGTGAGGTTGGGTGAGCAAACGCAGACCCTTTAAAGTAATACTGCGTGCTACCCATCGCATGGGTCCCAAATCTCCAGGTTCAAGGGCATCTTCCTACATCGAAAACATGCATGAGAAACCCAGAAGATGGTACACCGTGTGATGGGGAAAGGTTTCTAAAACGCACCTCATTTCTCATCTCCTTGTGCTCGGGTTCGCCATTCCAGCCACTTTACTAGCAATCTCCCTACTTGGAGCAGCAGCACCTTTAACCTCCTGTTCCGTACAGGTTGCAATTTGTCCTGAGGATGAACGGGAAGACAGGGAACCAATGAGAGACTAGCTCTTGGTGTTGGGACCGGCACAGGTCACTCTATTTTCCCATCAGGAAGAAGAATTAACCACAGGCTCAGCCTGCCCCCCGGAACCAGAACAGGGCCTGAAGCCATCCTGCGCTTTTGCGGCCAGCTCCCAAAAACGCGACTTGTAAAATGGAGCTTCAGGGCACTGCAATTCACAAACCTGCAGAGTTATAAATGATAACTCTCGTCCACAAATATATTGAGGGAAGGCAAAGAAGAGGATTTGAAATCAAGGCAGAATTGCAGGAAACAGATTTCAGGAGGTAGATTCGAATCGCCTTTAAAGCACATGAAAAGCGGCAAAACGTTGACAATGATGCCCTTGGCCAAAAAGGGCGTATGCGTTTTTTCCTGAATATATTCAGGAAAAAACGCATACGCCCTTTTTGGCCAACCAAGCAACCTGGAAAGGCAAATCAGCGCTACAAAGTAGTCTCGCTTCCCATCGGTCAAAAGGGCCATGCTGAAAAAAGTGTCAAAACCAGAAATGCAGGACAGGCCCTGGAGAAATGGGAGCCTTGCTACACTGATGGGCGGGATGTAAATTGCCAACAGCCACTCTGGAGAAGTGTATGGTGTGTCCTGAAACATCTAAAATACACAGCTTAGAGAGCATAGCGCACTTCCAAGCATGGTGGGCTAAAGTGGGAAAATTGAAAATCAGCAAGACACAAGCACCCCAAAGTTTAGGGCTGCTCTGTTGACAAGGACCTCCACTTCATTCCACCTTAAATATCCCAGGAAAGCGAAAAATGGATCAAAAAGTTGTGGTCCTTATGTACAATGGAATATCACTCAGCCATGAAATCAATGTCATAAGGCTAGTAGCAGCATGATGAGTGGATTTAGGTAAGACGATTCTAAGTGAAATAAGTCACACAGAAAAGGACACTTCTCATAAGGTGTCACTTATAGAGGGAATGTAAAAACCGTTACACTTGAACTGAATTACAAAACAGAACAGAGTCACACATGCAGAAAACACACTATGGCTGCTTAACGGGAAAGGTGAGGTGGGGTGATACATAAAACAAGAGTTTCAAATTAGCTCAGATACCGTTCCATAAACCCAATATGTAATAGACAAGACCTACTCCTTGCTCAGAGAACTGGACTCAACACGCCCGATTCACCGCACAAGAATATATCTGACTAGTAATAATCTTAAAACCTATGTATTGATATCTCTCTGTTAGTGTGTCAAGTGGGTGTAAAGCGGCATAAACACAGCCGTGAAAAGCAGCTAAACCCCATTATAAAAATAAATTACTTTTAAAAACCCATGAAACAAAGACAGGGAAAGAGAGAGAAATTCTTACACAATTCGTTCAGGGGCTGTGATGCAACCTGGATTGACCATATCTAGACCCACAGCTGGATGAGACATAAGGGTGGACACTCTTGGGGCTGAGAGGTTTGGTGAGGTTGGGTGAGCAAACGCAGACCCTTTAAAGTAATACTGCGTGCTACCCATCGCATGGGTCCCAAATCTCCAGGTTCAAGGGCATCTTCCTACATCGAAAACATGCATGAGAAACCCAGAAGATGGTACACCGTGTGATGGGGAAAGGTTTGTAAAACGCACCTCATTTCTCATCTCCTTGTGCTCGGGTTCGCCATTCCAGCCACTTTACTAGCAATCTCCCTACTTGGAGCAGCAGCACCTTTAACCTCCTGTTCCGTACAGGTTGCAATTTGTCCTGAGGATGAACGGGAAGACGGGGAACCAATGAGAGACTAGCTCTTGGTGTTGGGACAGGCACAGGTCACTCTATTTTCCCATCAGGAAGAAGAATTAACCACAGGCTCAGCCTGCCCCCCGGAACCAGAACAGGGCCTGAAGCCATCCTGCGCTTTTGCGGCCAGCTCCCAAAAACGCGACTTGTAAAATGGAGCTTCAGGGCACTGCAATTCACAAACCTGCAGAGTTATAAATGATAACTCTCGTCCACAAATATATTGAGGGAAGGCAAAGAAGAGGATTTGAAATCAAGGCAGAATTGCAGGAAACAGATTTCAGGAGGTAGATTCGAATCGCCTTTAAAGCACATGAAAAGCGGCAAAACGTTGACAATGATGCCCTTGGCCAAAAAAGGCGTATGCGTTTTTTCCTGAATATATTCAGGAAAAAACGCATACGCCCTTTTTGGCCAACCAAGCAACCTGGAAAGGCAAATCAGCGCTACAAAGAAGTCTCGCTTCCCATCGGTCAAAAGGGCCATGCTGAAAAAAGTGTCAAAACCAGAAATGCAGGACAGGCCCTGGAGAAATGGGAGCCTTGCTACACTGATGGGCGGGATGTAAATTGCCAACAGCCACTCTGGAGAAGTGTACGGTGTGTCCTGAAACATCTAAAAAACACAGCTTAGAGAGCATAGCGCACTTCCACGCATGGGGGGATAAAGTGGGAAAATTGAAAATCAGCAAGACACAAGCACCCCAAAGTTTAGGGCTGCTCTGTTGACAAGGACCTCCACTTCATTCCACCTTAAATATCCCAGGAAAGCGAAAAATGGATCAAAAAGTTGTGGTCCTTATGTACAATGGAATAACACTCAGCCATGAAATCAATGTCATAAGGCTAGTAGCAGCATGATGAGTGGATTTAGGTAAGACGATTCTAAGTGAAATAAGTCACACAGAAAAGGACACTTCTCATAAGGTGTCACTTATAGAGGGAATGTAAAAACCGTTACACTTGAACTGAATTACAAAACAGAACAGAGTCACACATGCAGAAAACACACTATGTCTGCTTAACGGGAAAGGTGAGGTGGGGTGATACATAAAACAAGAGTTTCAAATTAGCTCAGATACCGTTCCATAAACCCAATATGTAATAGACAAGACCTACTCCTTGCTCAGAGAACTGGACTCAACACGCCCGATTCACCGCACAAGAATATATCTGACTAGTAATAATCTTAAAACCTATGTATTGATATCTCTCTGTTAGTGTGTCAAGTGTGTGTAAAGCGGCATAAACACAGCCGTGAAAAGCAGCTAAACCCCATTATAAAAATAAATTACTTTTAAAAACCCATGAAACAAAGACAGGGAAAGAGAGAGAAATTCTTACACAATTCGTTCAGGGGCTGTGATGCAACCTGGATTGACCATATCTAGACCCACAGCTGGATGAGACATAAGGGTGGACACTCTTGGGGCTGAGAGGTTTGGTGAGGTTGGGTGAGCAAACGCAGACCCTTTAAAGTAATACTGCGTGCTACCATCGCATGGGTCCCAAATCTCCAGGTTCAAGGGCATCTTCCTACATCGAAAACATGCATGAGAAACCCAGAAGATGGTACACCGTGTGATGGGGAAAGGTTTGTAAAACGCACCTCATTTCTCATCTCCTTGTGCTCGGGTTCGCCATTCCAGCCACTTTACTAGCAATCTCCCTACTTGGAGCATCAGCACCTTTAACCTCCTGTTCCGTACAGGTTGCAATTTGTCCTGAGGATGAACGGGAAGACGGGGAACCAATGAGAGACTAGCTCTTGGTGTTGGGACAGGCACAGGTCACTCTATTTTCCCATCAGGAAGAAGAATTAACCACAGGCTCAGCCTGCCCCCCGGAACCAGAACAGGGCCTGAAGCCATCCTGCGCTTTTGCGGCCAGCTCCCAAAAACGTGACTTGTAAAATGGAGCTTCAGGGCACTGCAATTCACAAACCTGCAGAGTTATAAATGATAACTCTCGTCCACAAATATATTGAGGGAAGGCAAAGAAGAGGATTTGAAATCAAGGCAGAATTGCAGGAAACAGATTTCAGGAGGTAGATTCGAATCGCCTTTAAAGCACATGAAAAGCGGCAAAACGTTGACAATGATGCCCTTGGCCAAAAAGGGCGTATGCGTTTTTTCCTGAATATATTCAGGAAAAAACGCATACGCCCTTTTTGGCCAACCAAGCAACCTGGAAAGGCAAATCAGCGCTACAAAGAAGTCTCGCTTCCCATCGGTCAAAAGGGCCATGCTGAAAAAAGTGTCAAAACCAGAAATGCAGGACAGGCCATGGAGAAATGGGAGCCTTGCTACACTGATGAGCGGGATGTAAATTGCCAACAGCCACTCTGGAGAAGTGTACAGTGTGTCCTGAAACATCTAAAAAACACAGCTTAGAGAGCATAGGGCACTTCCACGCATGGGGGGATAAAGTGGGAAAATTGAAAATCAGCAAGACACAAGCACCCCAAAGTTTAGGGCTGCTCTGTTGACAAGGACCTCCACTTCATTCCACCTTAAATATCCCAGGAAAGCGAAAAATGGATCAAAAAGTTGTGGTCCTTATGTACAATGGAATATCACTCAGCCATGAAATCAATGTCATAAGGCTAGTAGCAGCATGATGAGTGGATTTAGGTAACACGATTCTAAGTGAAATAAGTCACACAGAAAAGGACACTTCTCATAAGGTGTCACTTATAGAGGGAATGTAAAAACCGTTACACTTGAACTGAATTACAAAACAGAACAGAGTCACACATGCAGAAAACACACTATGGCTGCTTAACGGGAAAGGTGAGGTGGGGTGATACATAAAACAAGAGTTTCAAATTAGCTCAGATACCGTTCCATAAACCCAATATGTAATAGACAAGACCTACTCCTTGCTCAGAGAACTGGACTCAACACGCCCGATTCACCGCACAAGAAAATATCTGACTAGTAATAATCTTAAAACCTATGTATTGATATCTCTCTGTTAGTGTGTCAAGTGGGTGTAAAGCGGCATAAACACAGCCGTGAAAAGCAGCTAAACCCCATTATAAAAATAAATTACTTTTAAAAACCCATGAAACAAAGACAGGGAAAGAGAGAGAAATTCTTACACAATTCGTTCAGGGGCTGTGATGCAACCTGGATTGACCATATCTAGACCCACAGCTGGATGAGACATAAGGGTGGACACTCTTGGGGCTGAGAGGTTTGGTGAGGTTGGGTGAGCAAACGCAGACCCTTTAAAGTAATACTGCGTGCTACCATCGCATGGGTCCCAAATCTCCAGGTTCAAGGGCATCTTCCTACATCGAAAACATGCATGAGAAACCCAGAAGATGGTACACCGTGTGATGGGGAAAGGTTTGTAAAACGCACCTCATTTCTCATCTCCTTGTGCTCGGGTTCGCCATTCCAGCCACTTTACTAGCAATCTCCCTACTTGGAGCATCAGCACCTTTAACCTCCTGTTCCGTACAGGTTGCAATTTGTCCTGAGGATGAACGGGAAGACGGGGAACCAATGAGAGACTAGCTCTTGGTGTTGGGACAGGCACAGGTCACTCTATTTTCCCATCAGGAAGAAGAATTAACCACAGGCTCAGCCTGCCCCCCGGAACCAGAACAGGGCCTGAAGCCATCCTGCGCTTTTGCGGCCAGCTCCCAAAAACGTGACTTGTAAAATGGAGCTTCAGGGCACTGCAATTCACAAACCTGCAGAGTTATAAATGATAACTCTCGTCCACAAATATATTGAGGGAAGGCAAAGAAGAGGATTTGAAATCAAGGCAGAATTGCAGGAAACAGATTTCAGGAGGTAGATTCGAATCGCCTTTAAAGCACATGAAAAGCGGCAAAACGTTGACAATGATGCCCTTGGCCAAAAAGGGCGTATGCGTTTTTTCCTGAATATATTCAGGAAAAAACGCATACGCCCTTTTTGGCCAACCAAGCAACCTGGAAAGGCAAATCAGCGCTACAAAGAAGTCTCGCTTCCCATCGGTCAAAAGGGCCATGCTGAAAAAAGTGTCAAAACCAGAAATGCAGGACAGGCCATGGAGAAATGGGAGCCTTGCTACACTGATGAGCGGGATGTAAATTGCCAACAGCCACTCTGGAGAAGTGTACAGTGTGTCCTGAAACATCTAAAAAACACAGCTTAGAGAGCATAGGGCACTTCCACGCATGGGGGGATAAAGTGGGAAAATTGAAAATCAGCAAGACACAAGCACCCCAAAGTTTAGGGCTGCTCTGTTGACAAGGACCTCCACTTCATTCCACCTTAAATATCCCAGGAAAGCGAAAAATGGATCAAAAAGTTGTGGTCCTTATGTACAATGGAATATCACTCAGCCATGAAATCAATGTCATAAGGCTAGTAGCAGCATGATGAGTGGATTTAGGTAACACGATTCTAAGTGAAATAAGTCACACAGAAAAGGACACTTCTCATAAGGTGTCACTTATAGAGGGAATGTAAAAACCGTTACACTTGAACTGAATTACAAAACAGAACAGAGTCACACATGCAGAAAACACACTATGGCTGCTTAACGGGAAAGGTGAGGTGGGGTGATACATAAAACAAGAGTTTCAAATTAGCTCAGATACCGTTCCATAAACCCAATATGTAATAGACAAGACCTACTCCTTGCTCAGAGAACTGGACTCAACACGCCCGATTCACCGCACAAGAAAATATCTGACTAGTAATAATCTTAAAACCTATGTATTGATATCTCTCTGTTAGTGTGTCAAGTGGGTGTAAAGCGGCATAAACACAGCCGTGAAAAGCAGCTAAACCCCATTATAAAAATAAATTACTTTTAAAAACCCATGAAACACAAACAGGGAAAGAGAGAGAAATTCTTACACAATTCGTTCAGGGGCTGTGATGCAACCTGGATTGACCATATCTAGACCCACAGCTGGATGAGACATAAGGGTGGACACTCTTGGGGCTGAGAGGTTTGGTGAGGTTGGGTGAGCAAACGCAGACCCTTTAAAGAAATACTGCGTGCTACCCATCGCATGGGTCCCAAATCTCCAGGTTCAAGGGCATCTTCCTACATCGAAAACATGCATGAGAAACCCAGAAGATGGTACACCGTGTGATGGGGAAAGGTTTGTAAAACGCACCTCATTTCTCATCTCCTTGTGCTCGGGTTCGCCATTCCAGCCACTTTACTAGCAATCTCCCTACTTGGAGCATCAGCACCTTTAACCTCCTGTTCCGTACAGGTTGCAATTTGTCCTGAGGATGAACGGGAAGACGGGGAACCAATGAGAGACTAGCTCTTGGTGTTGGGACAGGCACAGGTCACTCTATTTTCCCATCAGGAAGAAGAATTAACCACAGGCTCAGCCTGCCCCCCGGAACCAGAACAGGGCCTGAAGCCATCCTGCGCTTTTGCGGCCAGCTCCCAAAAATGCGACTTGTAAAATGGAGCTTCAGGGCACTGCAATTCACAAACCTGCAGAGTTATAAATGATAACTCTCGTCCACAAATATATTGAGGGAAGGCAAAGAAGAGGATTTGAAATCAAGGCAGAATTGCAGGAAACAGATTTCAGGAGGTAGATTCGAATCGCCTTTAAAGCACATGAAAAGCGGCAAAACGTTGACAATGATGCCCTTGGCCAAAAAGGGCGTATGCGTTTTTTCCTGAATATATTCAGGAAAAAACGCATACGCCCTTTTTGGCCAACCAAGCAACCTGGAAAGGCAAATCAGCGCTACAAAGAAGTCTCGCTTCCCATCGGTCAAAAGGGCCATGCTGAAAAAAGTGTCAAAACCAGAAATGCAGGACAGGCCATGGAGAAATGGGAGCCTTGCTACACTGATGGGCGGGATGTAAATTGCCAACAGCCACTCTGGAGAAGTGTACGGTGTGTCCTGAAATATCTAAAAAACACAGCTCAGAGAGCATAGGGCACTTCCACGCATGGGGGGATAAAGTGGGAAAATTGAAAATCAGCAAGACACAAGCACCCCAAAGTTTAGGGCTGCTCTGTTGACAAGGACCTCCACTTCATTCCACCTTAAATATCCCAGGAAAGCGAAAAATGGATCAAAAAGTTGTGGTCCTTATGTACAATGGAATATCACTCAGCCATGAAATCAATGTCATAAGGCTAGTAGCAGCATGATGAGTGGATTTAGGTAAGACGATTCTAAGTGAAATAAGTCACACAGAAAAGGACACTTCTCATAAGGTGTCACTTATAGAGGGAATGTAAAAACCGTTACACTTGAACTGAATTACAAAACAGAACAGAGTCACACATGCAGAAAACACACTATGGCTGCTTAACGGGAAAGGTGAGGTGGGGTGATACATAAAACAAGAGTTTCAAATTAGCTCAGATACCGTTCCATAAACCCAATATGTAATAGACAAGACCTACTCCTTGCTCAGAGAACTGGACTCAACACGCCCGATTCACCGCACAAGAAAATATCTGACTAGTAATAATCTTAAAACCTATGTATTGATATCTCTCTGTTAGTGTGTCAAGTGGGTGTAAAGCGGCATAAACACAGCCGTGAAAATCAGCTAAACCCCATTATAAAAATAAATTACTTTTAAAAACCCATGAAACACAAACAGGGAAAGAGAGAGAAATTCTTACACAATTCGTTCAGGGGCTGTGATGCAACCTGGATTGACCATATCTAGACCCACAGCTGGATGAGACATAACGGTGGACACTCTTGGGGCTGAGAGGTTTGGTGAGGTTGGGTGAGCAAACGCAGACCCTTTAAAGAAATACTGCATGCTACCCATCGCATGGGTCCCAAATCTCCAGGTTCAAGGGCATCTTCCTACATCGAAAACATGCATGAGAAACCCAGAAGATGGTACACCGTGTGATGGGGAAAGGTTTGTAAAACGCACCTCATTTCTCATCTCCTTGTGCTCGGGTTCGCCATTCCAGCCACTTTACTAGCAATCTCCCTACTTGGAGCATCAGCACCTTTAACCTCCTGTTCCGTACAGGTTGCAATTTGTCCTGAGGATGAACGGGAAGACGGGGAACCAATGAGAGACTAGCTCTTGGTGTTGGGACAGGCACAGGTCACTCTATTTTCCCATCAGGAAGAAGAATTAACCACAGGCTCAGCCTGCCCCCCGGAACCAGAACAGGGCCTGAAGCCATCCTGCGCTTTTGCGGCCAGCTCCCAAAAACGCGACTTGTAAAATGGAGCTTCAGGGCACTGCAATTCACAAACCTGCAGAGTTATAAATGATAACTCTCGTCCACAAATATATTGAGGGAAGGCAAAGAAGAGGATTTGAAATCAAGGCAGAATTGCAGGAAACAGATTTCAGGAGGTAGATTCGAATCGCCTTTAAAGCACATGAAAAGCGGCAAAACGTTGACAATGATGCCCTTGGCCAAAAAGGGCGTATGCGTTTTTACCTGAATATATTCAGGAAAAAACGCATACGCCCTTTTTGGCCAACCAAGCAACCTGGAAAGGCAAATCAGCGCTACAAAGAAGTCTCGCTTCCCATCGGTCAAAAGGGCCATGCTGAAAAAAGTGTCAAAACCAGAAATGCAGGACAGGCCCTGGAGAAATGGGAGCCTTGCTACACTGATGGGCGGGATGTAAATTGCCAACAGCCACTCTGGAGAAGTGTACGGTGTATCCTGAAACATCTAAAAAACACAGCTTAGAGAGCATAGCGCACTTCCACGCATGGGGGGATAAAGTGGGAAAATTGAAAATCAGCAAGACACAAGCACCCCAAAGTTTAGGGCTGCTCTGTTGACAAGGACCTCCACTTCATTCCACCTTAAATATCCCAGGAAAGCGAAAAATGGATCAAAAAGTTGTGGTCCTTATGTACAATGGAATAACACTCAGCCATGAAATCAATGTCATAAGGCTAGTAGCAGCATGATGAGTGGATTTAGGTAAGACGATTCTAAGTGAAATAAGTCACACAGAAAAGGACACTTCTCATAAGGTGTCACTTATAGAGGGAATGTAAAAACCGTTACACTTGAACTGAATTACAAAACAGAACAGAGTCACACATGCAGAAAACACACTATGGCTGCTTAACGGGAAAGGTGAGGTGGGGTGATACATAAAACAAGAGTTTCAAATTAGCTCAGATACCGTTCCATAAACCCAATATGTAATAGACAAGACCTACTCCTTGCTCAGAGAACTGGACTCAACACGCCCGATTCACCGCACAAGAATATATCTGACTAGTAATAATCTTAAAACCTATGTATTGATATCTATCTGTTAGTGTGTCAAGTGGGTGTAAAGCGGCATAAACACAGCCGTGAAAAGCAGCTAAACCCCATTATAAAAATAAATTACTTTTAAAAACCCATGAAACAAAGACAGGGAAAGAGAGAGAAATTCTTACACAATTCGTTCAGGGGCTGTGATGCAACCTGGATTGACCATATCTAGACCCACAGCTGGATGAGACATAAGGGTGGACACTCTTGGGGCTGAGAGGTTTGGTGAGGTTGGGTGAGCAAACGCAGACCCTTTAAAGTAATACTGCGTGCTACCATCGCATGGGTCCCAAATCTCCAGGTTCAAGGGCATCTTCCTACATCGAAAACATGCATGAGAAACCGAAGATGGTACACCGTGTGATGGGGAAAGGTTTCTAAAACGCACCTCATTTCTCATCTCCTTGTGCTCGGGTTCGCCATTCCAGCCACTTTACTAGCAATCTCCCTACTTGGAGCATCAGCACCTTTAACCTCCTGTTCCGTACAGGTTGCAATTTGTCCTGAGGATGAACGGGAAGACGGGGAACCAATGAGAGACTAGCTCTTGGTGTTGGGACAGGCACAGGTCACTCTATTTTCCCATCAGGAAGAAGAATTAACCACAGGCTCAGCCTGCCCCCCGGAACCAGAACAGGGCCTGAAGCCATCCTGCGCTTTTGCGGCCAGCTCCCAAAAAAGCGACTTGTAAAATGGAGCTTCAGGGCACTGCAATTCACAAACCTGCAGAGTTATAAATGATAACTCTCGTCCACAAATATATTGAGGGAAGGCAAAGAAGAGGATTTGAAATCAAGGCAGAATTGCAGGAAACAGATTTCAGGAGGTAGATTCGAATCGCCTTTAAAGCACATGAAAAGCGGCAAAACGTTGACAATGATGCCCTTGGCCAAAAAGGGCGTATGCGTTTTTTCCTGAATATATTCAGGAAAAAACGCATACGCCCTTTTTGGCCAACCAAGCAACCTGGAAAGGCAAATCAGCGCTACAAAGAAGTCTCGCTTCCCATCGGTCAAAAGGGCCATGCTGAAAAAAGTGTCAAAACCAGAAATGCAGGACAGGCCATGGAGAAATGGGAGCCTTGCTACACTGATGGGCGGGATGTAAATTGCCAACAGCCACTCTGGAGAAGTGTACGGTGTGTCCTGAAACATCTAAAAAACACAGCTTAGAGAGCATAGGGCACTTCCACGCATGGGGGGATAAAGTGGGAAAATTGAAAATCAGCAAGACACAAGCACCCCAAAGTTTAGGGCTGCTCTGTTGACAAGGACCTCCACTTCATTCCACCTTAAATATCCCAGGACAGCGAAAAATGGATCAAAAAGTTGTGGTCCTTATGTACAATGGAATAACACTCAGCCATGAAATCAATGTCATAAGGCTAGTAGCAGCATGATGAGTTGATTTAGGTAAGACGATTCTAAGTGAAATAAGTCACACAGAAAAGGACACTTCTCATAAGGTGTCACTTATAGAGGGAATGTAAAAACCGTTACACTTGAACTGAATTACAAAGCAGAACAGAGTCACACATGCAGAAAACACACTATGGCTGCTTAACGGGAAAGGTGAGGTGGGGTGATACATAAAACAAGAGTTTCAAATTAGCTCAGATACCGTTCCATAAACCCAATATGTAATAGACAAGACCTACTCCTTGCTCAGAGAACTGGACTCAACACGCCCGATTCACCACACAAGAATATATCTGACTAGTAATAATCTTAAAACCTATGTATTGATATCTCTCTGTTAGTGTGTCAAGTGGGTGTAAAGCGGCATAAACACAGCCGTGAAAAGCAGCTAAACCCCATTATAAAAATAAATTACTTTTAAAAACCCATGAAACACAAACAGGGAAAGAGAGAGAAATTCTTACACAATTCGTTCAGGGGCTGTGATGCAACCTGGATTGACCATATCTAGACCCACAGCTGGATGAGACATAAGGGTGGACACTCTTGGGGCTGAGAGGTTTGGTGAGGTTGGGTGAGCAAACGCAGACCCTTTAAAGAAATACTGCGTGCTACCCATCGCATGGGTCCCAAATCTCCAGGTTCAAGGGCATCTTCCTACATCGAAAACATGCATGAGAAACCCAGAAGATGGTACACCGTGTGATGGGGAAAGGTTTGTAAAACGCACCTCATTTCTCATCTCCTTGTGCTCGGGTTCGCCATTCCAGCCACTTTACTAGCAATCTCCCTACTTGGAGCATCAGCACCTTTAACCTCCTGTTCCGTACAGGTTGCAATTTGTCCTGAGGATGAACGGGAAGACGGGGAACCAATGAGAGACTAGCTCTTGGTGTTGGGACAGGCACAGGTCACTCTATTTTCCCATCAGGAAGAAGAATTAACCACAGGCTCAGCCTGCCCCCCGGAACCAGAACAGGGCCTGAAGCCATCCTGCGCTTTTGCGGCCAGCTCCCAAAAAAGCGACTTGTAAAATGGAGCTTCAGGGCACTGCAATTCACAAACCTGCAGAGTTATAAATGATAACTCTCGTCCACAAATATATTGAGGGAAGGCAAAGAAGAGGATTTGAAATCAAGGCAGAATTGCAGGAAACAGATTTCAGGAGGTAGATTCGAATCGCCTTTAAAGCACATGAAAAGCGGCAAAACGTTGACAATGATGCCCTTGGCCAAAAAGGGCGTATGCGTTTTTTCCTGAATATATTCAGGAAAAAACGCATACGCCCTTTTTGGCCAACCAAGCAACCTGGAAAGGCAAATCAGCGCTACAAAGAAGTCTCGCTTCCCATCGGTCAAAAGGGCCATGCTGAAAAAAGTGTCAAAACCAGAAATGCAGGACAGGCCATGGAGAAATGGGAGCCTTGCTACACTGATGGGCGGGATGTAAATTGCCAACAGCCACTCTGGAGAAGTGTACGGTGTGTCCTGAAACATCTAAAAAACACAGCTTAGAGAGCATAGGGCACTTCCACGCATGGGGGGATAAAGTGGGAAAATTGAAAATCAGCAAGACACAAGCACCCCAAAGTTTAGGGCTGCTCTGTTGACAAGGACCTCCACTTCATTCCACCTTAAATATCCCAGGAAAGCGAAAAATGGATCAAAAAGTTGTGGTCCTTATGTACAATGGAATATCACTCAGCCATGAAATAAATGTCATAAGGCTAGTAGCAGCATGATGAGTGGATTTAGGTAAGACGATTCTAAGTGAAATAAGTCACACAGAAAAGGACACTTCTCATAAGGTGTCACTTATAGAGGGAATGTAAAAACCGTTACACTTGAACTGAATTACAAAACAGAACAGAGTCACACATGCAGAAAACACACTATGGCTGCTTAACGGGAAAGGTGAGGTGGGGTGATACATAAAACAAGAGTTTCAAATTAGCTCAGATACCGTTCCATAAACCCAATATGTAATAGACAAGACCTACTCCTTGCTCAGAGAACTGGACTCAACACGCCCGATTCACCGCACAAGAATATATCTGACTAGTAATAATCTTAAAACCTATGTATTGATATCTCTCTGTTAGTGTGTCAAGTGGGTGTAAAGCGGCATAAACACAGCCCTGAAAAGCAGCTAAACCCCATTATAAAAATAAATTACTTTTAAAAACCCATGAAACAAAGACAGGGAAAGAGAGAGAAATTCTTACACAATTCGTTCAGGGGCTGTGATGCAACCTGGATTGACCATATCTAGACCCACAGCTGGATGAGACATAAGGGTGGACACTCTTGGGGCTGAGAGGTTTGGTGAGGTTGGGTGAGCAAACGCAGACCCTTTAAAGTAATACTGCGTGCTACCATCGCATGGGTCCCAAATCTCCAGGTTCAAGGGCATCTTCCTACATCGAAAACATGCATGAGAAACCCAGAAGATGGTACACCGTGTGATGGGGAAAGGTTTGTAAAACGCACCTCATTTCTCATCTCCTTGTGCTCGGGTTCGCCATTCCAGCCACTTTACTAGCAATCTCCCTACTTGGAGCATCAGCACCTTTAACCTCCTGTTCCGTACAGGTTGCAATTTGTCCTGAGGATGAACGGGAAGACGGGGAACCAATGAGAGACTAGCTCTTGGTGTTGGGACAGGCACAGGTCACTCTATTTTCCCATCAGGAAGAAGAATTAACCACAGGCTCAGCCTGCCCCCCGGAACCAGAACAGGGCCTGAAGCCATCCTGCGCTTTTGCGGCCAGCTCCCAAAAACGCGACTTGTAAAATGGAGCTTCAGGGCACTGCAATTCACAAACCTGCAGAGTTATAAATGATAACTCTCGTCCACAAATATATTGAGGGAAGGCAAAGAAGAGGATTTGAAATCAAGGCAGAATTGCAGGAAACAGATTTCAGGAGGTAGATTCGAATCGCCTTTAAAGCACATGAAAAGCGGCAAAACGTTGACAATGATGCCCTTGGCCAAAAAGGGCGTATGCGTTTTTTCCTGAATATATTCAGGAAAAAACGCATACGCCCTTTTTGGCCAACCAAGCAACCTGGAAAGGCAAATCAGCGCTACAAAGAAGTCTCGCTTCCCATCGGTCAAAAGGGCCATGCTGAAAAAAGTGTCAAAACCAGAAATGCAGGACAGGCCCTGGAGAAATGGGAGCCTTGCTACACTGATGGGCGGGATGTAAATTGCCAACAGCCACTCTGGAGAAGTGTACGGTGTGTCCTGAAACATCTAAGAAACACAGCTTAGAGAGCATAGCGCACTTCCACGCATGGGGGGATAAAGTGGGAAAATTGAAAATCAGCAAGACACAAGCACCCCAAAGTTTAGGGCTGCTCTGTTGACAAGGACCTCCACTTCATTCCACCTTAAATATCCCAGGAAAGCGAAAAATGGATCAAAAAGTTGTGGTCCTTATGTACAATGGAATAACACTCAGCCATGAAATCAATGTCATAAGGCTAGTAGCAGCATGATGAGTGGATTTAGGTAAGACGATTCTAAGTGAAATAAGTCACACAGAAAAGGACACTTCTCATAAGGTGTCACTTATAGAGGGAATGTAAAAACCGTTACACTTGAACTGAATTACAAAACAGAACAGAGTCACACATGCAGAAAACACACTATGGCTGCTTAACGGGAAAGGTGAGGTGGGGTGATACATAAAACAAGAGTTTCAAATTAGCTCAGATACCGTTCCATAAACCCAATATGTAATAGACAAGACCTACTCCTTGCTCAGAGAACTGGACTCAACACGCCCGATTCACCGCACAAGAATATATCTGACTAGTAATAATCTTAACACCTATGTATTGATATCTCTCTGTTAGTGTGTCAAGTGGGTGTAAAGCGGCATAAACACAGCCATGAAAAGCAGCTAAACCCCATTATAAAAATAAATTACTTTTAAAAACCCATGAAACAAAGACAGGGAAAGAGAGAGAAATTCTTACACAATTCGTTCAGGGGCTGTGATGCAACCTGGATTGACCATATCTAGACCCACAGCTGGATGAGACATAAGGGTGGACACTCTTGGGGCTGAGAGGTTTGGTGAGGTTGGGTGAGCAGACCCTTTAAAGTAATACTGCGTGCTACCATCGCATGGGTCCCAAATCTCCAGGTTCAAGGGCATCTTCCTACATCGAAAACATGCATGAGAAACCCAGAAGATGGTACACCGTGTGATGGGGAAAGGTTTGTAAAACGCACCTCATTTCTCATCTCCTTGTGCTCGGGTTCGCCATTCCAGCCACTTTACTAGCAATCTCCCTACTTGGAGCATCAGCACCTTTAACCTCCTGTTCCGTACAGGTTGCAATTTGTCCTGAGGATGAACGGGAAGACGGGGAACCAATGAGAGACTAGCTCTTGGTGTTGGGACAGGCACAGGTCACTCTATTTTCCCATCAGGAAGAAGAATTAACCACAGGCTCAGCCTGCCACCCGGAACCAGAACAGGGCCTGAAGCCATCCTGCGCTTTTGCGGCCAGCTCCCAAAAACGCGACTTGTAAAATGGAGCTTCAGGGCACTGCAATTCACAAACCTGCAGAGTTATAAATGATAACTCTCGTCCACAAATATATTGAGGGAAGGCAAAGAAGAGGATTTGAAATCAAGGCAGAATTGCAGGAAACAGATTTCAGGAGGTAGATTCGAATCGCCTTTAAAGCACATGAAAAGCGGCAAAACGTTGACAATGATGCCCTTGGCCAAAAAGGGCGTATGCGTTTTTTCCTGAATATATTCAGGAAAAAACGCATACGCCCTTTTTGGCCAACCAAGCAACCTGGAAAGGCAAATCAGCGCTACAAAGAAGTCTCGCTTCCCATCGGTCAAAAGGGCCATGCTGAAAAAAGTGTCAAATCCAGAAATGCAGGACAGGCCCTGGAGAAATGGGAGCCTTGCTACACTGATGGGCGGGATGTAAATTGCCAACAGCCACTCTGGAGAAGTGTACGGTGTGTCCTTAAACATCTAAAAAACACAGCTTAGAGAGCATAGCGCACTTCCACGCATGGGGGGATAAAGTGGGAAAATTGAAAATCAGCAAGACACAAGCACCCCAAAGTTTAGGGCTGCTCTGTTGACAAGGACCTCCACTTCATTCCACCTTAAATATCCCAGGAAAGCGAAAAATGGATCAAAAAGTTGTGGTCCTTATGTACAATGGAATAACACTCAGCCATGAAATCAATGTCATAAGGCTAGTAGCAGCATGATGAGTGGATTTAGGTAAGACGATTCTAAGTGAAATAAGTCACACAGAAAAGGACACTTCTCATAAGGTGTCACTTATAGAGGGAATGTAAAAACCGTTACACTTGAACTGAATTACAAAACAGAACAGAGTCACACATGCAGAAAACACACTATGGCTGCTTAACGGGAAAGGTGAGGTGGGGTGATACATAAAACAAGAGTTTCAAATTAGCTCAGATACCGTTCCATAAACCCAATATGTAATAGACAAGACCTACTCCTTGCTCAGAGAACTGGACTCAACACGCCCGATTCACCGCACAAGAATATATCTGACTAGTAATAATCTTAAAACCTATGTATTGATATCTCTCTGTTAGTGTGTCAAGTGGGTGTAAAGCGGCATAAACACAGCCCTGAAAAGCAGCTAAACCCCATTATAAAAATAAATTACTTTTAAAAACCCATGAAACAAAGACAGGGAAAGAGAGAGAAATTCTTACACAATTCGTTCAGGGGCTGTGATGCAACCTGGATTGACCATATCTAGACCCACAGCTGGATGAGACATAAGGGTGGACACTCTTGGGGCTGAGAGGTTTGGTGAGGTTGGGTGAGCAAACGCAGACCCTTTAAAGAAATACTGCGTGCTACCCATCGCATGGGTCCCAAATCTCCAGGTTCAAGGGCATCTTCCTACATCGAAAACATGCATGAGAAACCCAGAAGATGGTACACCGTGTGATGGGGAAAGGTTTGTAAAACGCACCTCATTTCTCATCTCCTTGTGCTCGGGTTCGCCATTCCAGCCACTTTACTAGCAATCTCCCTACTTGGAGCATCAGCACCTTTAACCTCCTGTTCCGTACAGGTTGCAATTTGTCCTGAGGATGAACGGGAAGACGGGGAACCAATGAGAGACTAGCTCTTGGTGTTGGGACAGGCACAGGTCACTCTATTTTCCCATCAGGAAGAAGAATTAACCACAGGCTCAGCCTGCCCCCCGGAACCAGAACAGGGCCTGAAGCCATCCTGCGCTTTTGCGGCCAGCTCCCAAAAAAGCGACTTGTAAAATGGAGCTTCAGGGCACTGCAATTCACAAACCTGCAGAGTTATAAATGATAACTCTCGTCCACAAATATATTGAGGGAAGGCAAAGAAGAGGATTTGAAATCAAGGCAGAATTGCAGGAAACAGATTTCAGGAGGTAGATTCGAATCGCCTTTAAAGCACATGAAAAGCGGCAAAACGTTGACAATGATGCCCTTGGCCAAAAAGGGCGTATGCGTTTTTTCCTGAATATATTCAGGAAAAAACGCATACGCCCTTTTTGGCCAACCAAGCAACCTGGAAAGGCAAATCAGCGCTACAAAGAAGTCTCGCTTCCCATCGGTCAAAAGGGCCATGCTGAAAAAAGTGTCAAAACCAGAAATGCAGGACAGGCCATGGAGAAATGGGAGCCTTGCTACACTGATGGGCGGGATGTAAATTGCCAACAGCCACTCTGGAGAAGTGTACGGTGTGTCCTGAAACATCTAAAAAACACAGCTTAGAGAGCATAGGGCACTTCCACGCATGGGGGGATAAAGTGGGAAAATTGAAAATCAGCAAGACACAAGCACCCCAAAGTTTAGGGCTGCTCTGTTGACAAGGACCTCCACTTCATTCCACCTTAAATATCCCAGGAAAGCGAAAAATGGATCAAAAAGTTGTGGTCCTTATGTACAATGGAATATCACTCAGCCATGAAATAAATGTCATAAGGCTAGTAGCAGCATGATGAGTGGATTTAGGTAAGACGATTCTAAGTGAAATAAGTCACACAGAAAAGGACACTTCTCATAAGGTGTCACTTATAGAGGGAATGTAAAAACCGTTACACTTGAACTGAATTACAAAACAGAACAGAGTCACACATGCAGAAAACACACTATGGCTGCTTAACGGGAAAGGTGAGGTGGGGTGATACATAAAACAAGAGTTTCAAATTAGCTCAGATACCGTTCCATAAACCCAATATGTAATAGACAAGACCTACTCCTTGCTCAGAGAACTGGACTCAACACGCCCGATTCACCGCACAAGAATATATCTGACTAGTAATAATCTTAAAACCTATGTATTGATATCTCTCTGTTAGTGTGTCAAGTGGGTGTAAAGCGGCATAAACACAGCCCTGAAAAGCAGCTAAACCCCATTATAAAAATAAATTACTTTTAAAAACCCATGAAACAAAGACAGGGAAAGAGAGAGAAATTCTTACACAATTCGTTCAGGGGCTGTGATGCAACCTGGATTGACCATATCTAGACCCACAGCTGGATGAGACATAAGGGTGGACACTCTTGGGGCTGAGAGGTTTGGTGAGGTTGGGTGAGCAAACGCAGACCCTTTAAAGTAATACTGCGTGCTACCATCGCATGGGTCCCAAATCTCCAGGTTCAAGGGCATCTTCCTACATCGAAAACATGCATGAGAAACCCAGAAGATGGTACACCGTGTGATGGGGAAAGGTTTGTAAAACGCACCTCATTTCTCATCTCCTTGTGCTCGGGTTCGCCATTCCAGCCACTTTACTAGCAATCTCCCTACTTGGAGCATCAGCACCTTTAACCTCCTGTTCCGTACAGGTTGCAATTTGTCCTGAGGATGAACGGGAAGACGGGGAACCAATGAGAGACTAGCTCTTGGTGTTGGGACAGGCACAGGTCACTCTATTTTCCCATCAGGAAGAAGAATTAACCACAGGCTCAGCCTGCCCCCCGGAACCAGAACAGGGCCTGAAGCCATCCTGCGCTTTTGCGGCCAGCTCCCAAAAACGCGACTTGTAAAATGGAGCTTCAGGGCACTGCAATTCACAAACCTGCAGAGTTATAAATGATAACTCTCGTCCACAAATATATTGAGGGAAGGCAAAGAAGAGGATTTGAAATCAAGGCAGAATTGCAGGAAACAGATTTCAGGAGGTAGATTCGAATCGCCTTTAAAGCACATGAAAAGCGGCAAAACGTTGACAATGATGCCCTTGGCCAAAAAGGGCGTATGCGTTTTTTCCTGAATATATTCAGGAAAAAACGCATACGCCCTTTTTGGCCAACCAAGCAACCTGGAAAGGCAAATCAGCGCTACAAAGAAGTCTCGCTTCCCATCGGTCAAAAGGGCCATGCTGAAAAAAGTGTCAAAACCAGAAATGCAGGACAGGCCCTGGAGAAATGGGAGCCTTGCTACACTGATGGGCGGGATGTAAATTGCCAACAGCCACTCTGGAGAAGTGTACGGTGTGTCCTGAAACATCTAAGAAACACAGCTTAGAGAGCATAGCGCACTTCCACGCATGGGGGGATAAAGTGGGAAAATTGAAAATCAGCAAGACACAAGCACCCCAAAGTTTAGGGCTGCTCTGTTGACAAGGACCTCCACTTCATTCCACCTTAAATATCCCAGGAAAGCGAAAAATGGATCAAAAAGTTGTGGTCCTTATGTACAATGGAATAACACTCAGCCATGAAATCAATGTCATAAGGCTAGTAGCAGCATGATGAGTGGATTTAGGTAAGACGATTCTAAGTGAAATAAGTCACACAGAAAAGGACACTTCTCATAAGGTGTCACTTATAGAGGGAATGTAAAAACCGTTACACTTGAACTGAATTACAAAACAGAACAGAGTCACACATGCAGAAAACACACTATGGCTGCTTAACGGGAAAGGTGAGGTGGGGTGATACATAAAACAAGAGTTTCAAATTAGCTCAGATACCGTTCCATAAACCCAATATGTAATAGACAAGACCTACTCCTTGCTCAGAGAACTGGACTCAACACGCCCGATTCACCGCACAAGAATATATCTGACTAGTAATAATCTTAACACCTATGTATTGATATCTCTCTGTTAGTGTGTCAAGTGGGTGTAAAGCGGCATAAACACAGCCATGAAAAGCAGCTAAACCCCATTATAAAAATAAATTACTTTTAAAAACCCATGAAACAAAGACAGGGAAAGAGAGAGAAATTCTTACACAATTCGTTCAGGGGCTGTGATGCAACCTGGATTGACCATATCTAGACCCACAGCTGGATGAGACATAAGGGTGGACACTCTTGGGGCTGAGAGGTTTGGTGAGGTTGGGTGAGCAGACCCTTTAAAGTAATACTGCGTGCTACCATCGCATGGGTCCCAAATCTCCAGGTTCAAGGGCATCTTCCTACATCGAAAACATGCATGAGAAACCCAGAAGATGGTACACCGTGTGATGGGGAAAGGTTTGTAAAACGCACCTCATTTCTCATCTCCTTGTGCTCGGGTTCGCCATTCCAGCCACTTTACTAGCAATCTCCCTACTTGGAGCATCAGCACCTTTAACCTCCTGTTCCGTACAGGTTGCAATTTGTCCTGAGGATGAACGGGAAGACGGGGAACCAATGAGAGACTAGCTCTTGGTGTTGGGACAGGCACAGGTCACTCTATTTTCCCATCAGGAAGAAGAATTAACCACAGGCTCAGCCTGCCACCCGGAACCAGAACAGGGCCTGAAGCCATCCTGCGCTTTTGCGGCCAGCTCCCAAAAACGCGACTTGTAAAATGGAGCTTCAGGGCACTGCAATTCACAAACCTGCAGAGTTATAAATGATAACTCTCGTCCACAAATATATTGAGGGAAGGCAAAGAAGAGGATTTGAAATCAAGGCAGAATTGCAGGAAACAGATTTCAGGAGGTAGATTCGAATCGCCTTTAAAGCACATGAAAAGCGGCAAAACGTTGACAATGATGCCCTTGGCCAAAAAGGGCGTATGCGTTTTTTCCTGAATATATTCAGGAAAAAACGCATACGCCCTTTTTGGCCAACCAAGCAACCTGGAAAGGCAAATCAGCGCTACAAAGAAGTCTCGCTTCCCATCGGTCAAAAGGGCCATGCTGAAAAAAGTGTCAAATCCAGAAATGCAGGACAGGCCCTGGAGAAATGGGAGCCTTGCTACACTGATGGGCGGGATGTAAATTGCCAACAGCCACTCTGGAGAAGTGTACGGTGTGTCCTTAAACATCTAAAAAACACAGCTTAGAGAGCATAGCGCACTTCCACGCATGGGGGGATAAAGTGGGAAAATTGAAAATCAGCAAGACACAAGCACCCCAAAGTTTAGGGCTGCTCTGTTGACAAGGACCTCCACTTCATTCCACCTTAAATATCCCAGGAAAGCGAAAAATGGATCAAAAAGTTGTGGTCCTTATGTACAATGGAATAACACTCAGCCATGAAATCAATGTCATAAGGCTAGTAGCAGCATGATGAGTGGATTTAGGTAAGACGATTCTAAGTGAAATAAGTCACACAGAAAAGGACACTTCTCATAAGGTGTCACTTATAGAGGGAATGTAAAAACCGTTACACTTGAACTGAATTACAAAACAGAACAGAGTCACACATGCAGAAAACACACTATGGCTGCTTAACGGGAAAGGTGAGGTGGGGTGATACATAAAACAAGAGTTTCAAATTAGCTCAGATACCGTTCCATAAACCCAATATGTAATAGACAAGACCTACTCCTTGCTCAGAGAACTGGACTCAACACGCCCGATTCACCGCACAAGAATATATCTGACTAGTAATAATCTTAAAACCTATGTATTGATATCTCTCTGTTAGTGTGTCAAGTGGGTGTAAAGCGGCATAAACACAGCCCTGAAAAGCAGCTAAACCCCATTATAAAAATAAATTACTTTTAAAAACCCATGAAACAAAGACAGGGAAAGAGAGAGAAATTCTTACACAATTCGTTCAGGGGCTGTGATGCAACCTGGATTGACCATATCTAGACCCACAGCTGGATGAGACATAAGGGTGGACACTCTTGGGGCTGAGAGGTTTGGTGAGGTTGGGTGAGCAAACGCAGACCCTTTAAAGTAATACTGCGTGCTACCATCGCATGGGTCCCAAATCTCCAGGTTCAAGGGCATCTTCCTACATCGAAAACATGCATGAGAAACCCAGAAGATGGTACACCGTGTGATGGGGAAAGGTTTGTAAAACGCACCTCATTTCTCATCTCCTTGTGCTCGGGTTCGCCATTCCAGCCACTTTACTAGCAATCTCCCTACTTGGAGCATCAGCACCTTTAACCTCCTGTTCCGTACAGGTTGCAATTTGTCCTGAGGATGAACGGGAAGACGGGGAACCAATGAGAGACTAGCTCTTGGTGTTGGGACAGGCACAGGTCACTCTATTTTCCCATCAGGAAGAAGAATTAACCACAGGCTCAGCCTGCCCCCCGGAACCAGAACAGGGCCTGAAGCCATCCTGCGCTTTTGCGGCCAGCTCCCAAAAACGCGACTTGTAAAATGGAGCTTCAGGGCACTGCAATTCACAAACCTGCAGAGTTATAAATGATAACTCTCGTCCACAAATATATGGAGGGAAGGCAAAGAAGAGGATTTGAAATCAAGGCAGAATTGCAGGAAACAGATTTCAGGAGGTAGATACGAATCGCCTTTAAAGCACATGAAAAGCGGCAAAACGTTGACAATGATGCCCTTGGCCAAAAAGGGCGTATGCGTTTTTTCCTGAATATATTCAGGAAAAAACGCATACGCCCTTTTTGGCCAACCAAGCAACCTGGAAAGGCAAATCAGCGCTACAAAGAAGTCTCGCTTCCCATCGGTCAAAAGGGCCATGCTGAAAAAAGTGTCAAATCCAGAAATGCAGGACAGGCCCTGGAGAAATGGGAGCCTTGCTACACTGATGGGCGGGATGTAAATTGCCAACAGCCACTCTGGAGAAGTGTACGGTGTGTCCTTAAACATCTAAAAAACACAGCTTAGAGAGCATAGCGCACTTCCACGCATGGGGGGATAAAGTGGGAAAATTGAAAATCAGCAAGACACAAGCACCCCAAAGTTTAGGGCTGCTCTGTTGACAAGGACCTCCACTTCATTCCACCTTAAATATCCCAGGAAAGCGAAAAATGGATCAAAAAGTTGTGGTCCTTATGTACAATGGAATAACACTCAGCCATGAAATCAATGTCATAAGGCTAGTAGCAGCATGATGAGTGGATTTAGGTAAGACGATTCTAAGTGAAATAAGTCACACAGAAAAGGACACTTCTCATAAGGTGTCACTTATAGAGGGAATGTAAAAACCGTTACACTTGAACTGAATTACAAAACAGAACAGAGTCACACATGCAGAAAACACACTATGGCTGCTTAACGGGAAAGGTGAGGTGGGGTGATACATAAAACAAGAGTTTCAAATTAGCTCAGATACCGTTCCATAAACCCAATATGTAATAGACAAGACCTACTCCTTGCTCAGAGAACTGGACTCAACACGCCCGATTCACCGCACAAGAATATATCTGACTAGTAATAATCTTAAAACCTATGTATTGATATCTCTCTGTTAGTGTGTCAAGTGGGTGTAAAGCGGCATAAACACAGCCATGAAAAGCAGCTAAACCCCATTATAAAAATAAATTACTTTTAAAAACCCATGAAACAAAGACAGGGAAAGAGAGAGAAATTCTTACACAATTCGTTCAGGGGCTGTGATGCAACCTGGATTGACCATATCTAGACCCACAGCTGGATGAGACATAAGGGTGGACACTCTTGGGGCTGAGAGGTTTGGTGAGGTTGGGTGAGCAGACCCTTTAAAGTAATACTGCGTGCTACCATCGCATGGGTCCCAAATCTCCAGGTTCAAGGGCATCTTCCTACATCGAAAACATGCATGAGAAACCCAGAAGATGGTACACCGTGTGATGGGGAAAGGTTTGTAAAACGCACCTCATTTCTCATCTCCTTGTGCTCGGGTTCGCCATTCCAGCCACTTTACTAGCAATCTCCCTACTTGGAGCATCAGCACCTTTAACCTCCTGTTCCGTACAGGTTGCAATTTGTCCTGAGGATGAACGGGAAGACGGGGAACCAATGAGAGACTAGCCCTTGGTGTTGGGACAGGCACAGGTCACTCTATTTTCCCATCAGGAAGAAGAATTAACCACAGGCTCAGCCTGCCCCCTGGAACCAGAACAGGGCCTGAAGCCATCCTGCGCTTTTGCGGCCAGCTCCCAAAAACGCGACTTGTAAAATGGAGCTTCAGGGCACTGCAATTCACAAACCTGCAGAGTTATAAATGATAACTCTCGTCCACAAATATATTGAGGGAAGGCAAAGAAGAGGATTTGAAATCAAGGCAGAATTGCAGGAAACAGATTTCAGGAGGTAGATTCGAATCGCCTTTAAAGCACATGAAAAGCGGCAAAACGTTGACAATGATGCCCTTGGCCAAAAAGGGCGTATGCGTTTTTTCCTGAATATATTCAGGAAAAAACGCATACGCCCTTTTTGGCCAACCAAGCAACCTGGAAAGGCAAATCAGCGCTACAAAGAAGTCTCGCTTCCCATCGGTCAAAAGGGCCATGCTGAAAAAAGTGTCAAATCCAGAAATGCAGGACAGGCCCTGGAGAAATGGGAGCCTTGCTACACTGATGGGCGGGATGTAAATTGCCAACAGCCACTCTGGAGAAGTGTACGGTGTGTCCTTAAACATCTAAAAAACACAGCTTAGAGAGCATAGCGCACTTCCACGCATGGGGGGATAAAGTGGGAAAATTGAAAATCAGCAAGACACAAGCACCCCAAAGTTTAGGGCTGCTCTGTTGACAAGGACCTCCACTTCATTCCACCTTAAATATCCCAGGAAAGCGAAAAATGGATCAAAAAGTTGTGGTCCTTATGTACAATGGAATAACACTCAGCCATGAAATCAATGTCATAAGGCTAGTAGCAGCATGATGAGTGGATTTAGGTAAGACGATTCTAAGTGAAATAAGTCACACAGAAAAGGACACTTCTCATAAGGTGTCACTTATAGAGGGAATGTAAAAACCGTTACACTTGAACTGAATTACAAAACAGAACAGAGTCACACATGCAGAAAACACACTATGGCTGCTTAACGGGAAAGGTGAGGTGGGGTGATACATAAAACAAGAGTTTCAAATTAGCTCAGATACCGTTCCATAAACCCAATATGTAATAGACAAGACCTACTCCTTGCTCAGAGAACTGGACTCAACACGCCCGATTCACCGCACAAGAATATATCTGACTAGTAATAATCTTAAAACCTATGTATTGATATCTCTCTGTTAGTGTGTCAAGTGGGTGTAAAGCGGCATAAACACAGCCGTGAAAAGCAGCTAAACCCCATTATAAAAATAAATTACTTTTAAAAACCCATGAAACAAAGACAGGGAAAGAGAGAGAAATTCTTACATAATTCGTTCAGGGGCTGTGATGCAACCTGGATTGACCATATCTAGACCCACAGCTGGATGAGACATAAGGGTGGACACTCTTGGGGCTGAGAGGTTTGGTGAGGTTGGGTGAGCAGACCCTTTAAAGTAATACTGCGTGCTACCATCTCATGGGTCCCAAATCTCCAGGTTCAAGGGCATCTTCCTACATCGAAAACATGCATGAGAAACCCAGAAGATGGTACACCGTGTGATGGGGAAAGGTTTCTAAAACGCACCTCATTTCTCATCTCCTTGTGCTCGGGTTCGCCATTCCAGCCACTTTACTAGCAATCTCCCTACTTGGAGCATCAGCACCTTTAACCTCCTGTTCCGTACAGGTTGCAATTTGTCCTGAGGATGAACGGGAAGACGGGGAACCAATGAGAGACTAGCTCTTGGTGTTGGGACAGGCACAGGTCATTCTATTTTCCCATCAGGATGAAGAATTAACCACAGGCTCAGCCTGCCCCCCGGAACAAGAACAGGGCCTGAAGCCATCCTGCGCTTTTGCGGCCAGCTCCCAAAAACGCGACTTGTAAAATGGAGCTTCAGGGCACTGCAATTCACAAACCTGCAGAGTTATAAATGATAACTCTCGTCCACAAATATATTGAGGGAAGGCAAAGAAGAGGATTTGAAATCAAGGCAGAATTGCAGGAAACAGATTTCAGGAGGTAGATTCGAATCGCCTTTAAAGCACATGAAAAGCGGCAAAACGTTGACAATGATGCCCTTGGCCAAAAAGGGCGTATGCGTTTTTTCCTGAATATATTCAGGAAAAAACGCATACGCCCTTTTTGGCCAACCAAGCAACCTGGAAAGGCAAATCAGCGCTACAAAGAAGTCTCGCTTCCCATCGGTCAAAAGGGCCATGCTGAAAAAAGTGTCAAATCCAGAAATGCAGGACAGGCCCTGGAGAAATGGGAGCCTTGCTACACTGATGGGCGGGATGTAAATTGCCAACAGCCACTCTGGAGAAGTGTACGGTGTGTCCTGAAACATCTAAAAAACACAGCTTAGAGAGCATAGCGCACTTGCACGCATTGGGGGATAAAGTGGGAAAATTGAAAATCAGCAAGACACAAGCACCCCAAAGTTTAGGGCTGCTCTGTTGACAAGGACCTCCACTTCATTCCACCTTAAATATCCCAGGAAAGCGAAAAATGGATCAAAAAGTTGTGGTCCTTATGTACAATGGAATAACACTCAGCCATGAAATCAATGTCATAAGGCTAGTAGCAGCATGATGAGTGGATTTAGGTAAGACGATTCTAAGTGAAATAAGTCACACAGAAAAGGACACTTCTCATAAGGTGTCACTTATAGAGGGAATGTAAAAACCGTTACACTTGAACTGAATTACAAAACAGAACAGAGTCACACATGCAGAAAACACACTATGGCTGCTTAACGGGAAAGGTGAGGTGGGGTGATACATAAAACAAGAGTTTCAAATTAGCTCAGATACCGTTCCATAAACCCAATATGTAATAGACAAGACCTACTCCTTGCTCAGAGAACTGGACTCAACACGCCCGATTCACCGCACAAGAATATATCTGACTAGTAATAATCTTAAAACCTATGTATTGATATCTCTCTGTTAGTGTGTCAAGTGGGTGTAAAGCGGCATAAACACAGCCGTGAAAAGCAGCTAAACCCCATTATAAAAATAAATTACTTTTAAAAACCCATGAAACAAAGACAGGGAAAGAGAGAGAAATTCTTACACAATTCGTTCAGGGGCTGTGATGCAACCTGGATTGACCATATCTAGACCCACAGCTGGATGAGACATAAGGGTGGACACTCTTGGGGCTGAGAGGTTTGGTGAGGTTGGGTGAGCAAACGCAGACCCTTTAAAGTAATACTGCGTGCTACCCATCGCATGGGTCCCAAATCTCCAGGTTCAAGGGCATCTTCCTACATCGAAAACATGCATGAGAAACCCAGAAGATGGTACACCGTGTGATGGGGAAAGGTTTGTAAAACGCACCTCATTTCTCATCTCCTTGTGCTCGGGTTCGCCATTCCAGCCACTTTACTAGCAATCTCCCTACTTGGAGCATCAGCACCTTTAACCTCCTGTTCCGTACAGGTTGCAATTTGTCCTGAGGATGAACGGGAAGACGGGGAACCAATGAGAGACTAGCTCTTGGTGTTGGGACAGGCACAGGTCACTCTATTTTCCCATCAGGAAGAAGAATTAACCACAGGCTCAGCCTGCCCCCCGGAACCAGAACAGGGCCTGAAGCCATCCTGCGCTTTTGCGGCCAGCTCCCAAAAAAGCGACTTGTAAAATGGAGCTTCAGGGCACTGCAATTCACAAACCTGCAGAGTTATAAATGATAACTCTCGTCCACAAATATATTGAGGGAAGGCAAAGAAGAGGATTTGAAATCAAGGCAGAATTGCAGGAAACAGATTTCAGGAGGTAGATTCGAATCGCCTTTAAAGCACATGAAAAGCGGCAAAACGTTGACAATGATGCCCTTGGCCAAAAAGGGCGTATGCGTTTTTTCCTGAATATATTCAGGAAAAAACGCATACGCCCTTTTTGGCCAACCAAGCAACCTGGAAAGGCAAATCAGCGCTACAAAGAAGTCTCGCTTCCCATCGGTCAAAAGGGCCATGCTGAAAAAAGTGTCAAAACCAGAAATGCAGGACAGGCCATGGAGAAATGGGAGCCTTGCTACACTGATGGGCGGGATGTAAATTGCCAACAGCCACTCTGGAGAAGTGTACGGTGTGTCCTGAAACATCTAAAAAACACAGCTTAGAGAGCATAGGGCACTTCCACGCATGGGGGGATAAAGTGGGAAAATTGAAAATCAGCAAGACACAAGCACCCCAAAGTTTAGGGCTGCTCTGTTGACAAGGACCTCCACTTCATTCCACCTTAAATATCCCAGGAAAGCGAAAAATGGATCAAAAAGTTGTGGTCCTTATGTACAATGGAATATCACTCAGCCATGAAATAAATGTCATAAGGCTAGTAGCAGCATGATGAGTGGATTTAGGTAAGACGATTCTAAGTGAAATAAGTCACACAGAAAAGGACACTTCTCATAAGGTGTCACTTATAGAGGGAATGTAAAAACCGTTACACTTGAACTGAATTACAAAACAGAACAGAGTCACACATGCAGAAAACACACTATGGCTGCTTAACGGGAAAGGTGAGGTGGGGTGATACATAAAACAAGAGTTTCAAATTAGCTCAGATACCGTTCCATAAACCCAATATGTAATAGACAAGACCTACTCCTTGCTCAGAGAACTGGACTCAACACGCCCGATTCACCGCACAAGAATATATCTGACTAGTAATAATCTTAAAACCTATGTATTGATATCTCTCTGTTAGTGTGTCAAGTGGGTGTAAAGCGGCATAAACACAGCCCTGAAAAGCAGCTAAACCCCATTATAAAAATAAATTACTTTTAAAAACCCATGAAACAAAGACAGGGAAAGAGAGAGAAATTCTTACACAATTCGTTCAGGGGCTGTGATGCAACCTGGATTGACCATATCTAGACCCACAGCTGGATGAGACATAAGGGTGGACACTCTTGGGGCTGAGAGGTTTGGTGAGGTTGGGTGAGCAAACGCAGACCCTTTAAAGTAATACTGCGTGCTACCATCGCATGGGTCCCAAATCTCCAGGTTCAAGGGCATCTTCCTACATCGAAAACATGCATGAGAAACCCAGAAGATGGTACACCGTGTGATGGGGAAAGGTTTGTAAAACGCACCTCATTTCTCATCTCCTTGTGCTCGGGTTCGCCATTCCAGCCACTTTACTAGCAATCTCCCTACTTGGAGCATCAGCACCTTTAACCTCCTGTTCCGTACAGGTTGCAATTTGTCCTGAGGATGAACGGGAAGACGGGGAACCAATGAGAGACTAGCTCTTGGTGTTGGGACAGGCACAGGTCACTCTATTTTCCCATCAGGAAGAAGAATTAACCACAGGCTCAGCCTGCCCCCCGGAACCAGAACAGGGCCTGAAGCCATCCTGCGCTTTTGCGGCCAGCTCCCAAAAACGCGACTTGTAAAATGGAGCTTCAGGGCACTGCAATTCACAAACCTGCAGAGTTATAAATGATAACTCTCGTCCACAAATATATTGAGGGAAGGCAAAGAAGAGGATTTGAAATCAAGGCAGAATTGCAGGAAACAGATTTCAGGAGGTAGATTCGAATCGCCTTTAAAGCACATGAAAAGCGGCAAAACGTTGACAATGATGCCCTTGGCCAAAAAGGGCGTATGCGTTTTTTCCTGAATATATTCAGGAAAAAACGCATACGCCCTTTTTGGCCAACCAAGCAACCTGGAAAGGCAAATCAGCGCTACAAAGAAGTCTCGCTTCCCATCGGTCAAAAGGGCCATGCTGAAAAAAGTGTCAAAACCAGAAATGCAGGACAGGCCCTGGAGAAATGGGAGCCTTGCTACACTGATGGGCGGGATGTAAATTGCCAACAGCCACTCTGGAGAAGTGTACGGTGTGTCCTGAAACATCTAAGAAACACAGCTTAGAGAGCATAGCGCACTTCCACGCATGGGGGGATAAAGTGGGAAAATTGAAAATCAGCAAGACACAAGCACCCCAAAGTTTAGGGCTGCTCTGTTGACAAGGACCTCCACTTCATTCCACCTTAAATATCCCAGGAAAGCGAAAAATGGATCAAAAAGTTGTGGTCCTTATGTACAATGGAATAACACTCAGCCATGAAATCAATGTCATAAGGCTAGTAGCAGCATGATGAGTGGATTTAGGTAAGACGATTCTAAGTGAAATAAGTCACACAGAAAAGGACACTTCTCATAAGGTGTCACTTATAGAGGGAATGTAAAAACCGTTACACTTGAACTGAATTACAAAACAGAACAGAGTCACACATGCAGAAAACACACTATGGCTGCTTAACGGGAAAGGTGAGGTGGGGTGATACATAAAACAAGAGTTTCAAATTAGCTCAGATACCGTTCCATAAACCCAATATGTAATAGACAAGACCTACTCCTTGCTCAGAGAACTGGACTCAACACGCCCGATTCACCGCACAAGAATATATCTGACTAGTAATAATCTTAAAACCTATGTATTGATATCTCTCTGTTAGTGTGTCAAGTGGGTGTAAAGCGGCATAAACACAGCCATGAAAAGCAGCTAAACCCCATTATAAAAATAAATTACTTTTAAAAACCCATGAAACAAAGACAGGGAAAGAGAGAGAAATTCTTACACAATTCGTTCAGGGGCTGTGATGCAACCTGGATTGACCATATCTAGACCCACAGCTGGATGAGACATAAGGGTGGACACTCTTGGGGCTGAGAGGTTTGGTGAGGTTGGGTGAGCAGACCCTTTAAAGTAATACTGCGTGCTACCATCGCATGGGTCCCAAATCTCCAGGTTCAAGGGCATCTTCCTACATCGAAAACATGCATGAGAAACCCAGAAGATGGTACACCGTGTGATGGGGAAAGGTTTGTAAAACGCACCTCATTTCTCATCTCCTTGTGCTCGGGTTCGCCATTCCAGCCACTTTACTAGCAATCTCCCTACTTGGAGCATCAGCACCTTTAACCTCCTGTTCCGTACAGGTTGCAATTTGTCCTGAGGATGAACGGGAAGACGGGGAACCAATGAGAGACTAGCTCTTGGTGTTGGGACAGGCACAGGTCACTCTATTTTCCCATCAGGAAGAAGAATTAACCACAGGCTCAGCCTGCCACCCGGAACCAGAACAGGGCCTGAAGCCATCCTGCGCTTTTGCGGCCAGCTCCCAAAAACGCGACTTGTAAAATGGAGCTTCAGGGCACTGCAATTCACAAACCTGCAGAGTTATAAATGATAACTCTCGTCCACAAATATATTGAGGGAAGGCAAAGAAGAGGATTTGAAATCAAGGCAGAATTGCAGGAAACAGATTTCAGGAGGTAGATTCGAATCGCCTTTAAAGCACATGAAAAGCGGCAAAACGTTGACAATGATGCCCTTGGCCAAAAAGGGCGTATGCGTTTTTTCCTGAATATATTCAGGAAAAAACGCATACGCCCTTTTTGGCCAACCAAGCAACCTGGAAAGGCAAATCAGCGCTACAAAGAAGTCTCGCTTCCCATCGGTCAAAAGGGCCATGCTGAAAAAAGTGTCAAATCCAGAAATGCAGGACAGGCCCTGGAGAAATGGGAGCCTTGCTACACTGATGGGCGGGATGTAAATTGCCAACAGCCACTCTGGAGAAGTGTACGGTGTGTCCTTAAACATCTAAAAAACACAGCTTAGAGAGCATAGCGCACTTCCACGCATGGGGGGATAAAGTGGGAAAATTGAAAATCAGCAAGACACAAGCACCCCAAAGTTTAGGGCTGCTCTGTTGACAAGGACCTCCACTTCATTCCACCTTAAATATCCCAGGAAAGCGAAAAATGGATCAAAAAGTTGTGGTCCTTATGTACAATGGAATAACACTCAGCCATGAAATCAATGTCATAAGGCTAGTAGCAGCATGATGAGTGGATTTAGGTAAGACGATTCTAAGTGAAATAAGTCACACAGAAAAGGACACTTCTCATAAGGTGTCACTTATAGAGGGAATGTAAAAACCGTTACACTTGAACTGAATTACAAAACAGAACAGAGTCACACATGCAGAAAACACACTATGGCTGCTTAACGGGAAAGGTGAGGTGGGGTGATACATAAAACAAGAGTTTCAAATTAGCTCAGATACCGTTCCATAAACCCAATATGTAATAGACAAGACCTACTCCTTGCTCAGAGAACTGGACTCAACACGCCCGATTCACCGCACAAGAATATATCTGACTAGTAATAATCTTAAAACCTATGTATTGATATCTCTCTGTTAGTGTGTCAAGTGGGTGTAAAGCGGCATAAACACAGCCCTGAAAAGCAGCTAAACCCCATTATAAAAATAAATTACTTTTAAAAACCCATGAAACAAAGACAGGGAAAGAGAGAGAAATTCTTACACAATTCGTTCAGGGGCTGTGATGCAACCTGGATTGACCATATCTAGACCCACAGCTGGATGAGACATAAGGGTGGACACTCTTGGGGCTGAGAGGTTTGGTGAGGTTGGGTGAGCAAACGCAGACCCTTTAAAGTAATACTGCGTGCTACCATCGCATGGGTCCCAAATCTCCAGGTTCAAGGGCATCTTCCTACATCGAAAACATGCATGAGAAACCCAGAAGATGGTACACCGTGTGATGGGGAAAGGTTTGTAAAACGCACCTCATTTCTCATCTCCTTGTGCTCGGGTTCGCCATTCCAGCCACTTTACTAGCAATCTCCCTACTTGGAGCATCAGCACCTTTAACCTCCTGTTCCGTACAGGTTGCAATTTGTCCTGAGGATGAACGGGAAGACGGGGAACCAATGAGAGACTAGCTCTTGGTGTTGGGACAGGCACAGGTCACTCTATTTTCCCATCAGGAAGAAGAATTAACCACAGGCTCAGCCTGCCCCCCGGAACCAGAACAGGGCCTGAAGCCATCCTGCGCTTTTGCGGCCAGCTCCCAAAAACGCGACTTGTAAAATGGAGCTTCAGGGCACTGCAATTCACAAACCTGCAGAGTTATAAATGATAACTCTCGTCCACAAATATATGGAGGGAAGGCAAAGAAGAGGATTTGAAATCAAGGCAGAATTGCAGGAAACAGATTTCAGGAGGTAGATACGAATCGCCTTTAAAGCACATGAAAAGCGGCAAAACGTTGACAATGATGCCCTTGGCCAAAAAGGGCGTATGCGTTTTTTCCTGAATATATTCAGGAAAAAACGCATACGCCCTTTTTGGCCAACCAAGCAACCTGGAAAGGCAAATCAGCGCTACAAAGAAGTCTCGCTTCCCATCGGTCAAAAGGGCCATGCTGAAAAAAGTGTCAAATCCAGAAATGCAGGACAGGCCCTGGAGAAATGGGAGCCTTGCTACACTGATGGGCGGGATGTAAATTGCCAACAGCCACTCTGGAGAAGTGTACGGTGTGTCCTTAAACATCTAAAAAACACAGCTTAGAGAGCATAGCGCACTTCCACGCATGGGGGGATAAAGTGGGAAAATTGAAAATCAGCAAGACACAAGCACCCCAAAGTTTAGGGCTGCTCTGTTGACAAGGACCTCCACTTCATTCCACCTTAAATATCCCAGGAAAGCGAAAAATGGATCAAAAAGTTGTGGTCCTTATGTACAATGGAATAACACTCAGCCATGAAATCAATGTCATAAGGCTAGTAGCAGCATGATGAGTGGATTTAGGTAAGACGATTCTAAGTGAAATAAGTCACACAGAAAAGGACACTTCTCATAAGGTGTCACTTATAGAGGGAATGTAAAAACCGTTACACTTGAACTGAATTACAAAACAGAACAGAGTCACACATGCAGAAAACACACTATGGCTGCTTAACGGGAAAGGTGAGGTGGGGTGATACATAAAACAAGAGTTTCAAATTAGCTCAGATACCGTTCCATAAACCCAATATGTAATAGACAAGACCTACTCCTTGCTCAGAGAACTGGACTCAACACGCCCGATTCACCGCACAAGAATATATCTGACTAGTAATAATCTTAAAACCTATGTATTGATATCTCTCTGTTAGTGTGTCAAGTGGGTGTAAAGCGGCATAAACACAGCCATGAAAAGCAGCTAAACCCCATTATAAAAATAAATTACTTTTAAAAACCCATGAAACAAAGACAGGGAAAGAGAGAGAAATTCTTACACAATTCGTTCAGGGGCTGTGATGCAACCTGGATTGACCATATCTAGACCCACAGCTGGATGAGACATAAGGGTGGACACTCTTGGGGCTGAGAGGTTTGGTGAGGTTGGGTGAGCAGACCCTTTAAAGTAATACTGCGTGCTACCATCGCATGGGTCCCAAATCTCCAGGTTCAAGGGCATCTTCCTACATCGAAAACATGCATGAGAAACCCAGAAGATGGTACACCGTGTGATGGGGAAAGGTTTGTAAAACGCACCTCATTTCTCATCTCCTTGTGCTCGGGTTCGCCATTCCAGCCACTTTACTAGCAATCTCCCTACTTGGAGCATCAGCACCTTTAACCTCCTGTTCCGTACAGGTTGCAATTTGTCCTGAGGATGAACGGGAAGACGGGGAACCAATGAGAGACTAGCTCTTGGTGTTGGGACAGGCACAGGTCACTCTATTTTCCCATCAGGAAGAAGAATTAACCACAGGCTCAGCCTGCCACCCGGAACCAGAACAGGGCCTGAAGCCATCCTGCGCTTTTGCGGCCAGCTCCCAAAAACGCGACTTGTAAAATGGAGCTTCAGGGCACTGCAATTCACAAACCTGCAGAGTTATAAATGATAACTCTCGTCCACAAATATATTGAGGGAAGGCAAAGAAGAGGATTTGAAATCAAGGCAGAATTGCAGGAAACAGATTTCAGGAGGTAGATTCGAATCGCCTTTAAAGCACATGAAAAGCGGCAAAACGTTGACAATGATGCCCTTGGCCAAAAAGGGCGTATGCGTTTTTTCCTGAATATATTCAGGAAAAAACGCATACGCCCTTTTTGGCCAACCAAGCAACCTGGAAAGGCAAATCAGCGCTACAAAGAAGTCTCGCTTCCCATCGGTCAAAAGGGCCATGCTGAAAAAAGTGTCAAATCCAGAAATGCAGGACAGGCCCTGGAGAAATGGGAGCCTTGCTACACTGATGGGCGGGATGTAAATTGCCAACAGCCACTCTGGAGAAGTGTACGGTGTGTCCTTAAACATCTAAAAAACACAGCTTAGAGAGCATAGCGCACTTCCACGCATGGGGGGATAAAGTGGGAAAATTGAAAATCAGCAAGACACAAGCACCCCAAAGTTTAGGGCTGCTCTGTTGACAAGGACCTCCACTTCATTCCACCTTAAATATCCCAGGAAAGCGAAAAATGGATCAAAAAGTTGTGGTCCTTATGTACAATGGAATAACACTCAGCCATGAAATCAATGTCATAAGGCTAGTAGCAGCATGATGAGTGGATTTAGGTAAGACGATTCTAAGTGAAATAAGTCACACAGAAAAGGACACTTCTCATAAGGTGTCACTTATAGAGGGAATGTAAAAACCGTTACACTTGAACTGAATTACAAAACAGAACAGAGTCACACATGCAGAAAACACACTATGGCTGCTTAACGGGAAAGGTGAGGTGGGGTGATACATAAAACAAGAGTTTCAAATTAGCTCAGATACCGTTCCATAAACCCAATATGTAATAGACAAGACCTACTCCTTGCTCAGAGAACTGGACTCAACACGCCCGATTCACCGCACAAGAATATATCTGACTAGTAATAATCTTAAAACCTATGTATTGATATCTCTCTGTTAGTGTGTCAAGTGGGTGTAAAGCGGCATAAACACAGCCCTGAAAAGCAGCTAAACCCCATTATAAAAATAAATTACTTTTAAAAACCCATGAAACAAAGACAGGGAAAGAGAGAGAAATTCTTACACAATTCGTTCAGGGGCTGTGATGCAACCTGGATTGACCATATCTAGACCCACAGCTGGATGAGACATAAGGGTGGACACTCTTGGGGCTGAGAGGTTTGGTGAGGTTTTGTGAGCAAACGCAGACCCTTTAAAGTAATACTGCGTGCTACCATCGCATGGGTCCCAAATCTCCAGGTTCAAGGGCATCTTCCTACATCGAAAACATGCATGAGAAACCCAGAAGATGGTACACCGTGTGATGGGGAAAGGTTTGTAAAACGCACCTCATTTCTCATCTCCTTGTGCTCGGGTTCGCCATTCCAGCCACTTTACTAGCAATCTCCCTACTTGGAGCATCAGCACCTTTAACCTCCTGTTCCGTACAGGTTGCAATTTGTCCTGAGGATGAACGGGAAGACGGGGAACCAATGAGAGACTAGCTCTTGGTGTTGGGACAGGCACAGGTCACTCTATTTTCCCATCAGGAAGAAGAATTAACCACAGGCTCAGCCTGCCCCCCGGAACCAGAACAGGGCCTGAAGCCATCCTGCGCTTTTGCGGCCAGCTCCCAAAAACGCGACTTGTAAAATGGAGCTTCAGGGCACTGCAATTCACAAACCTGCAGAGTTATAAATGATAACTCTCGTCCACAAATATATGGAGGGAAGGCAAAGAAGAGGATTTGAAATCAAGGCAGAATTGCAGGAAACAGATTTCAGGAGGTAGATACGAATCGCCTTTAAAGCACATGAAAAGCGGCAAAACGTTGACAATGATGCCCTTGGCCAAAAAGGGCGTATGCGTTTTTTCCTGAATATATTCAGGAAAAAACGCATACGCCCTTTTTGGCCAACCAAGCAACCTGGAAAGGCAAATCAGCGCTACAAAGAAGTCTCGCTTCCCATCGGTCAAAAGGGCCATGCTGAAAAAAGTGTCAAATCCAGAAATGCAGGACAGGCCCTGGAGAAATGGGAGCCTTGCTACACTGATGGGCGGGATGTAAATTGCCAACAGCCACTCTGGAGAAGTGTACGGTGTGTCCTTAAACATCTAAAAAACACAGCTTAGAGAGCATAGCGCACTTCCACGCATGGGGGGATAAAGTGGGAAAATTGAAAATCAGCAAGACACAAGCACCCCAAAGTTTAGGGCTGCTCTGTTGACAAGGACCTCCACTTCATTCCACCTTAAATATCCCAGGAAAGCGAAAAATGGATCAAAAAGTTGTGGTCCTTATGTACAATGGAATAACACTCAGCCATGAAATCAATGTCATAAGGCTAGTAGCAGCATGATGAGTGGATTTAGGTAAGACGATTCTAAGTGAAATAAGTCACACAGAAAAGGACACTTCTCATAAGGTGTCACTTATAGAGGGAATGTAAAAACCGTTACACTTGAACTGAATTACAAAACAGAACAGAGTCACACATGCAGAAAACACACTATGGCTGCTTAACGGGAAAGGTGAGGTGGGGTGATACATAAAACAAGAGTTTCAAATTAGCTCAGATACCGTTCCATAAACCCAATATGTAATAGACAAGACCTACTCCTTGCTCAGAGAACTGGACTCAACACGCCCGATTCACCGCACAAGAATATATCTGACTAGTAATAATCTTAAAACCTATGTATTGATATCTCTCTGTTAGTGTGTCAAGTGGGTGTAAAGCGGCATAAACACAGCCATGAAAAGCAGCTAAACCCCATTATAAAAATAAATTACTTTTAAAAACCCATGAAACAAAGACAGGGAAAGAGAGAGAAATTCTTACACAATTCGTTCAGGGGCTGTGATGCAACCTGGATTGACCATATCTAGACCCACAGCTGGATGAGACATAAGGGTGGACACTCTTGGGGCTGAGAGGTTTGGTGAGGTTGGGTGAGCAGACCCTTTAAAGTAATACTGCGTGCTACCATCGCATGGGTCCCAAATCTCCAGGTTCAAGGGCATCTTCCTACATCGAAAACATGCATGAGAAACCCAGAAGATGGTACACCGTGTGATGGGGAAAGGTTTGTAAAACGCACCTCATTTCTCATCTCCTTGTGCTCGGGTTCGCCATTCCAGCCACTTTACTAGCAATCTCCCTACTTGGAGCATCAGCACCTTTAACCTCCTGTTCCGTACAGGTTGCAATTTGTCCTGAGGATGAACGGGAAGACGGGGAACCAATGAGAGACTAGCCCTTGGTGTTGGGACAGGCACAGGTCACTCTATTTTCCCATCAGGAAGAAGAATTAACCACAGGCTCAGCCTGCCCCCTGGAACCAGAACAGGGCCTGAAGCCATCCTGCGCTTTTGCGGCCAGCTCCCAAAAACGCGACTTGTAAAATGGAGCTTCAGGGCACTGCAATTCACAAACCTGCAGAGTTATAAATGATAACTCTCGTCCACAAATATATTGAGGGAAGGCAAAGAAGAGGATTTGAAATCAAGGCAGAATTGCAGGAAACAGATTTCAGGAGGTAGATTCGAATCGCCTTTAAAGCACATGAAAAGCGGCAAAACGTTGACAATGATGCCCTTGGCCAAAAAGGGCGTATGCGTTTTTTCCTGAATATATTCAGGAAAAAACGCATACGCCCTTTTTGGCCAACCAAGCAACCTGGAAAGGCAAATCAGCGCTACAAAGAAGTCTCGCTTCCCATCGGTCAAAAGGGCCATGCTGAAAAAAGTGTCAAATCCAGAAATGCAGGACAGGCCCTGGAGAAATGGGAGCCTTGCTACACTGATGGGCGGGATGTAAATTGCCAACAGCCACTCTGGAGAAGTGTACGGTGTGTCCTTAAACATCTAAAAAACACAGCTTAGAGAGCATAGCGCACTTCCACGCATGGGGGGATAAAGTGGGAAAATTGAAAATCAGCAAGACACAAGCACCCCAAAGTTTAGGGCTGCTCTGTTGACAAGGACCTCCACTTCATTCCACCTTAAATATCCCAGGAAAGCGAAAAATGGATCAAAAAGTTGTGGTCCTTATGTACAATGGAATAACACTCAGCCATGAAATCAATGTCATAAGGCTAGTAGCAGCATGATGAGTGGATTTAGGTAAGACGATTCTAAGTGAAATAAGTCACACAGAAAAGGACACTTCTCATAAGGTGTCACTTATAGAGGGAATGTAAAAACCGTTACACTTGAACTGAATTACAAAACAGAACAGAGTCACACATGCAGAAAACACACTATGGCTGCTTAACGGGAAAGGTGAGGTGGGGTGATACATAAAACAAGAGTTTCAAATTAGCTCAGATACCGTTCCATAAACCCAATATGTAATAGACAAGACCTACTCCTTGCTCAGAGAACTGGACTCAACACGCCCGATTCACCGCACAAGAATATATCTGACTAGTAATAATCTTAAAACCTATGTATTGATATCTCTCTGTTAGTGTGTCAAGTGGGTGTAAAGCGGCATAAACACAGCCGTGAAAAGCAGCTAAACCACATTATAAAAATAAATTACTTTTAAAAACCCATGAAACAAAGACAGGGAAAGAGAGAGAAATTCTTACATAATTCGTTCAGGGGCTGTGATGCAACCTGGATTGACCATATCTAGACCCACAGCTGGATGAGACATAAGGGTGGACACTCTTGGGGCTGAGAGGTTTGGTGAGGTTGGGTGAGCAGACCCTTTAAAGTAATACTGCGTGCTACCATCTCATGGGTCCCAAATCTCCAGGTTCAAGGGCATCTTCCTACATCGAAAACATGCATGAGAAACCCAGAAGATGGTACACCGTGTGATGGGGAAAGGTTTCTAAAACGCACCTCATTTCTCATCTCCTTGTGCTCGGGTTCGCCATTCCAGCCACTTTACTAGCAATCTCCCTACTTGGAGCATCAGCACCTTTAACCTCCTGTTCCGTACAGGTTGCAATTTGTCCTGAGGATGAACGGGAAGACGGGGAACCAATGAGAGACTAGCTCTTGGTGTTGGGACAGGCACAGGTCATTCTATTTTCCCATCAGGATGAAGAATTAACCACAGGCTCAGCCTGCCCCCCGGAACAAGAACAGGGCCTGAAGCCATCCTGCGCTTTTGCGGCCAGCTCCCAAAAACGCGACTTGTAAAATGGAGCTTCAGGGCACTGCAATTCACAAACCTGCAGAGTTATAAATGATAACTCTCGTCCACAAATATATTGAGGGAAGGCAAAGAAGAGGATTTGAAATCAAGGCAGAATTGCAGGAAACAGATTTCAGGAGGTAGATTCGAATCGCCTTTAAAGCACATGAAAAGCGGCAAAACGTTGACAATGATGCCCTTGGCCAAAAAGGGCGTATGCGTTTTTTCCTGAATATATTCAGGAAAAAACGCATACGCCCTTTTTGGCCAACCAAGCAACCTGGAAAGGCAAATCAGCGCTACAAAGAAGTCTCGCTTCCCATCGGTCAAAAGGGCCATGCTGAAAAAAGTGTCAAATCCAGAAATGCAGGACAGGCCCTGGAGAAATGGGAGCCTTGCTACACTGATGGGCGGGATGTAAATTGCCAACAGCCACTCTGGAGAAGTGTACGGTGTGTCCTGAAACATCTAAAAAACACAGCTTAGAGAGCATAGCGCACTTGCACGCATTGGGGGATAAAGTGGGAAAATTGAAAATCAGCAAGACACAAGCACCCCAAAGTTTAGGGCTGCTCTGTTGACAAGGACCTCCACTTCATTCCACCTTAAATATCCCAGGAAAGCGAAAAATGGATCAAAAAGTTGTGGTCCTTATGTACAATGGAATAACACTCAGCCATGAAATCAATGTCATAAGGCTAGTAGCAGCATGATGAGTGGATTTAGGTAAGACGATTCTAAGTGAAATAAGTCACACAGAAAAGGACACTTCTCATAAGGTGTCACTTATAGAGGGAATGTAAAAACCGTTACACTTGAACTGAATTACAAAACAGAACAGAGTCACACATGCAGAAAACACACTATGGCTGCTTAACGGGAAAGGTGAGGTGGGGTGATACATAAAACAAGAGTTTCAAATTAGCTCAGATACCGTTCCATAAACCCAATATGTAATAGACAAGACCTACTCCTTGCTCAGAGAACTGGACTCAACACGCCCGATTCACCGCACAAGAATATATCTGACTAGTAATAATCTTAAAACCTATGTATTGATATCTCTCTGTTAGTGTGTCAAGTGGGTGTAAAGCGGCATAAACACAGCCGTGAAAAGCAGCTAAACCCCATTATAAAAATAAATTACTTTTAAAAACCCATGAAACAAAGACAGGGAAAGAGAGAGAAATTCTTACACAATTCGTTCAGGGGCTGTGATGCAACCTGGATTGACCATATCTAGACCCACAGCTGGATGAGACATAAGGGTGGACACTCTTGGGGCTGAGAGGTTTGGTGAGGTTGGGTGAGCAAACGCAGACCCTTTAAAGTAATACTGCGTGCTACCATCGCATGGGTCCCAAATCTCCAGGTTCAAGGGCATCTTCCTACATCGAAAACATGCATGAGAAACCCAGAAGATGGTACACCGTGTGATGGGGTAAGGTTTCTAAAACGCACCTCATTTCTCATCTCCTTGTGCTCGGGTTCGCCATTCCAGCCACTTTACTAGCAATCTCCCTACTTGGAGCATCAGCACCTTTAACCTCCTGTTCCGTACAGGTTGCAATTTGTCCTGAGGATGAACGGGAAGACGGGGAACCAATGAGAGACTAGCTCTTGGTGTTGGGACAGGCACAGGTCACTCTATTTTCCCATCAGGAAGAAGAATTAACCACAGGCTCAGCCTGCCCCCCGGAACCAGAACAGGGCCTGAAGCCATCCTGCGCTTTTGCGGCCAGCTCCCAAAAAAGCGACTTGTAAAATGGAGCTTCAGGGCACTGCAATTCACAAACCTGCAGAGTTATAAATGATAACTCTCGTCCACAAATATATTGAGGGAAGGCAAAGAAGAGGATTTGAAATCAAGGCAGAATTGCAGGAAACAGATTTCAGGAGGTAGATTCGAATCGCCTTTAAAGCACATGAAAAGCGGCAAAACGTTGACAATGATGCCCTTGGCCAAAAAGGGCGTATGCGTTTTTTCCTGAATATATTCAGGAAAAAACGCATACGCCCTTTTTGGCCAACCAAGCAACCTGGAAAGGCAAATCAGCGCTACAAAGAAGTCTCGCTTCCCATCGGTCAAAAGGGCCATGCTGAAAAAAGTGTCAAAACCAGAAATGCAGGACAGGCCATGGAGAAATGGGAGCCTTGCTACACTGATGGGCGGGATGTAAATTGCCAACAGCCACTCTGGAGCAGTGTACGGTGTGTCCTGAAACATCTAAAAAACACAGCTTAGAGAGCATAGGGCACTTCCACGCATGGGGGGATAAAGTGGGAAAATTGAAAATCAGCAAGACACAAGCACCCCAAAGTTTAGGGCTGCTCTGTTGACAAGGACCTCCACTTCATTCCACCTTAAATATCCCAGGAAAGCGAAAAATGGATCAAAAAGTTGTGGTCCTTATGTACAATGGAATATCACTCAGCCATGAAATCAATGTCATAAGGCTAGTAGCAGCATGATGAGTGGATTTAGGTAAGACGATTCTAAGTGAAATAAGTCACACAGAAAAGGACACTTCTCATAAGGTGTCACTTATAGAGGGAATGTAAAAACCGTTACACTTGAACTGAATTACAAAACAGAACAGAGTCACACATGCAGAAAACACACTATGGCTGCTTAACGGGAAAGGTGAGGTGGGGTGATACATAAAACAAGAGTTTCAAATTAGCTCAGATACCGTTCCATAAACCCAATATGTAATAGACAAGACCTACTCCTTGCTCAGAGAACTGGACTCAACACGCCCGATTCACCGCACAAGAATATATCTGACTAGTAATAATCTTAAAACCTATGTATTGATATCTCTCTGTTAGTGTGTCAAGTGGGTGTAAAGCGGCATAAACACAGCCGTGAAAATCAGCTAAACCCCATTATAAAAATAAATTACTTTTAAAAACCCATGAAACAAAGACAGGGAAAGAGAGAGAAATTCTTACACAATTCGTTCAGGGGCTGTGATGCAACCTGGATTGACCATATCTAGACCCACAGCTGGATGAGACATAAGGGTGGACACTCTTGGGGCTGAGAGGTTTGGTGAGGTTGGGTGAGCAAACGCAGACCCTTTAAAGTAATACTGCGTGCTACCATCGCATGGGTCCCAAATCTCCAGGTTCAAGGGCATCTTCCTACATCGAAAACATGCATGAGAAACCCAGAAGATGGTACACCGTGTGATGGGGAAAGGTTTCTAAAACGCACCTCATTTCTCATCTCCTTGTGCTCGGGTTCGCCATTCCAGCCACTTTACTAGCAATCTCCCTACTTGGAGCATCAGCACCTTTAACCTCCTGTTCCGTACAGGTTGCAATTTGTCCTGAGGATGAACGGGAAGACGGGGAACCAATGAGAGACTAGCTCTTGGTGTTGGGACAGGCACAGGTCACTCTATTTTCCCATCAGGAAGAAGAATTAACCACAGGCTCAGCCTGCCCCCCGGAACCAGAACAGGGCCTGAAGCCATCCTGCGCTTTTGCGGCCAGCTCCCAAAAAAGCGACTTGTAAAATGGAGCTTCAGGGCACTGCAATTCACAAACCTGCAGAGTTATAAATGATAACTCTCGTCCACAAATATATTGAGGGAAGGCAAAGAAGAGGATTTGAAATCAAGGCAGAATTGCAGGAAACAGATTTCAGGAGGTAGATTCGAATCGCCTTTAAAGCACATGAAAAGCGGCAAAACGTTGACAATGATGCCCTTGGCCAAAAAGGGCGTATGCGTTTTTTCCTGAATATATTCAGGAAAAAACGCATACGCCCTTTTTGGCCAACCAAGCAACCTGGAAAGGCAAATCAGCGCTACAAAGAAGTCTCGCTTCCCATCGGTCAAAAGGGCCATGCTGAAAAAAGTGTCAAAACCAGAAATGCAGGACAGGCCATGGAGAAATGGGAGCCTTGCTACACTGATGGGCGGGATGTAAATTGCCAACAGCCACTCTGGAGCAGTGTACGGTGTGTCCTGAAACATCTAAAAAACACAGCTTAGAGAGCATAGGGCACTTCCACGCATGGGGGGATAAAGTGGGAAAATTGAAAATCAGCAAGACACAAGCACCCCAAAGTTTAGGGCTGCTCTGTTGACAAGGACCTCCACTTCATTCCACCTTAAATATCCCAGGAAAGCGAAAAATGGATCAAAAAGTTGTGGTCCTTATGTACAATGGAATATCACTCAGCCATGAAATCAATGTCATAAGGCTAGTAGCAGCATGATGAGTGGATTTAGGTAAGACGATTCTAAGTGAAATAAGTCACACAGAAAAGGACACTTCTCATAAGGTGTCACTTATAGAGGGAATGTAAAAACCGTTACACTTGAACTGAATTACAAAACAGAACAGAGTCACACATGCAGAAAACACACTATGGCTGCTTAACGGGAAAGGTGAGGTGGGGTGATACATAAAACAAGAGTTTCAAATTAGCTCAGATACCGTTCCATAAACCCAATATGTAATAGACAAGACCTACTCCTTGCTCAGAGAACTGGACTCAACACGCCCGATTCACCGCACAAGAATATATCTGACTAGTAATAATCTTAAAACCTATGTATTGATATCTCTCTGTTAGTGTGTCAAGTGGGTGTAAAGCGGCATAAACACAGCCGTGAAAATCAGCTAAACCCCATTATAAAAATAAATTACTTTTAAAAACCCATGAAACAAAGACAGGGAAAGAGAGAGAAATTCTTACACAATTCGTTCAGGGGCTGTGATGCAACCTGGATTGACCATATCTAGACCCACAGCTGGATGAGACATAAGGGTGGACACTCTTGGGGCTGAGAGGTTTGGTGAGGTTGGGTGAGCAAACGCAGACCCTTTAAAGTAATACTGCGTGCTACCATCGCATGGGTCCCAAATCTCCAGGTTCAAGGGCATCTTCCTACATCGAAAACATGCATGAGAAACCCAGAAGATGGTACACCGTGTGATGGGGAAAGGTTTCTAAAACGCACCTCATTTCTCATCTCCTTGTGCTCGGGTTCGCCATTCCAGCCACTTTACTAGCAATCTCCCTACTTGGAGCATCAGCACCTTTAACCTCCTGTTCCGTACAGGTTGCAATTTGTCCTGAGGATGAACGGGAAGACGGGGAACCAATGAGAGACTAGCTCTTGGTGTTGGGACAGGCACAGGTCACTCTATTTTCCCATCAGGAAGAAGAATTAACCACAGGCTCAGCCTGCCCCCCGGAACCAGAACAGGGCCTGAAGCCATCCTGCGCTTTTGCGGCCAGCTCCCAAAAACGCGACTTGTAAAATGGAGCTTCAGGGCACTGCAATTCACAAACCTGCAGAGTTATAAATGATAACTCTCGTCCACAAATATATTGAGGGAAGGCAAAGAAGAGGATTTGAAATCAAGGCAGAATTGCAGGAAACAGATTTCAGGAGGTAGATTCGAATCGCCTTTAAAGCACATGAAAAGCGGCAAAACGTTGACAATGATGCCCTTGGCCAAAAAGGGCGTATGCGTTTTTTCCTGAATATATTCAGGAAAAAACGCATACGCCCTTTTTGGCCAACCAAGCAACCTGGAAAGGCAAATCAGCGCTACAAAGAAGTCTCGCTTCCCATCGGTCAAAAGGGCCATGCTGAAAAAAGTGTCAAAACCAGAAATGCAGGACAGGCCATGGAGAAATGGGAGCCTTGCTACACTGATGGGCGGGATGTAAATTGCCAACAGCCACTCTGGAGAAGTGTACGGTGTGTCCTGAAACATCTAAAAAACACAGCTTAGAGAGCATAGGGCACTTCCACGCATGGGGGGATAAAGTGGGAAAATTGAAAATCAGCAAGACACAAGCACCCCAAAGTTTAGGGCTGCTCTGTTGACAAGGACCTCCACTTCATTCCACCTTAAATATCCCAGGAAAGCGAAAAATGGATCAAAAAGTTGTGGTCCTTATGTACAATGGAATATCACTCAGCCATGAAATCAATGTCATAAGGCTAGTAGCAGCATGATGAGTGGATTTAGGTAAGACGATTCTAAGTGAAATAAGTCACACAGAAAAGGACACTTCTCATAAGGTGTCACTTATAGAGGGAATGTAAAAACCGTTACACTTGAACTGAATTACAAAACAGAACAGAGTCACACATGCAGAAAACACACTATGGCTGCTTAACGGGAAAGGTGAGGTGGGGTGATACATAAAACAAGAGTTTCAAATTAGCTCAGATACCGTTCCATAAACCCAATATGTAATAGACAAGACCTACTCCTTGCTCAGAGAACTGGACTCAACACGCCCGATTCACCGCACAAGAAAATATCTGACTAGTAATAATCTTAAAACCTATGTATTGATATCTCTCTGTTAGTGTGTCAAGTGGGTGTAAAGCGGCATAAACACAGCCGTGAAAAGCAGCTAAACCCCATTATAAAAATAAATTACTTTTAAAAACCCATGAAACACAAACAGGGAAAGAGAGAGAAATTCTTACACAATTCGTTCAGGGGCTGTGATGCAACCTGGATTGACCATATCTAGACCCACAGCTGGATGAGACATAACGGTGGACACTCTTGGGGCTGAGAGGTTTGGTGAGGTTGGGTGAGCAAACGCAGACCCTTTAAAGAAATACTGCGTGCTACCCATCGCATGGGTCCCAAATCTCCAGGTTCAAGGGCATCTTCCTACATCGAAAACATGCATGAGAAACCCAGAAGATGGTACACCGTGTGATGGGGAAAGGTTTGTAAAACGCACCTCATTTCTCATCTCCTTGTGCTCGGGTTCGCCATTCCAGCCACTTTACTAGCAATCTCCCTACTTGGAGCATCAGCACCTTTAACCTCCTGTTCCGTACAGGTTGCAATTTGTCCTGAGGATGAACGGGAAGACGGGGAACCAATGAGAGACTAGCTCTTGGTGTTGGGACAGGCACAGGTCACTCTATTTTCCCATCAGGAAGAAGAATTAACCACAGGCTCAGCCTGCCCCCCGGAACCAGAACAGGGCCTGAAGCCATCCTGCGCTTTTGCGGCCAGCTCCCAAAAACGCGACTTGTAAAATGGAGCTTCAGGGCACTGCAATTCACAAACCTGCAGAGTTATAAATGATAACTCTCGTCCACAAATATATTGAGGGAAGGCAAAGAAGAGGATTTGAAATCAAGGCAGAATTGCAGGAAACAGATTTCAGGAGGTAGATTCGAATCGCCTTTAAAGCACATGAAAAGCGGCAAAACGTTGACAATGATGCCCTTGGCCAAAAAGGGCGTATGCGTTTTTTCCTGAATATATTCAGGAAAAAACGCATACGCCCTTTTTGGCCAACCAAGCAACCTGGAAAGGCAAATCAGCGCTACAAAGAAGTCTCGCTTCCCATCGGTCAAAAGGGCCATGCTGAAAAAAGTGTCAAAACCAGAAATGCAGGACAGGCCCTGGAGAAATGGGAGCCTTGCTACACTGATGGGCGGGATGTAAATTGCCAACAGCCACTCTGGAGAAGTGTACGGTGTGTCCTGAAACATCTAAAAAACACAGCTTAGAGAGCATAGGGCACTTCCACGCATGGGGGGATAAAGTGGGAAAATTGAAAATCAGCAAGACACAAGCACCCCAAAGTTTAGGGCTGCTCTGTTGACAAGGACCTCCACTTCATTCCACCTTAAATATCCCAGGAAAGCGAAAAATGGATCAAAAAGTTGTGGTCCTTATGTACAATGGAATAACACTCAGCCATGAAATCAATGTCATAAGGCTAGTAGCAGCATGATGAGTGGATTTAGGTAAGACGATTCTAAGTGAAATAAGTCACACAGAAAAGGACATTTCTCGTAAGGTGTCACTTATAGAGGGAATGTAAAAACCGTTACACTTGAACTGAATTACAAAACAGAACAGAGTCACACATGCAGAAAACACACTATGGCTGCTTAACGGGAAAGGTGAGGTGGGGTGATACATAAAACAAGAGTTTCAAATTAGCTCAGATACCGTTCCATAAACCCAATATGTAATAGACAAGACCTACTCCTTGCTCAGAGAACTGGACTCAACACGCCCGATTCACCGCACAAGAATATATCTGACTAGTAATAATCTTAAAACCTATGTATTGATATCTCTCTGTTAGTGTGTCAAGTGGGTGTAAAGCGGCATAAACACAGCCGTGAAAAGCAGCTAAACCCCATTATAAAAATAAATTACTTTTAAAAACCCATGAAACAAAGACAGGGAAAGAGAGAGAAATTCTTACACAATTCGTTCAGGGGCAGTGATGCAGCCTGGATTGACCATATCTAGACCCACAGCTGGATGAGACATAAGGGTGGACACTCTTGGGGCTGAGAGGTTTGGTGAGGTTGGGTGAGCAAACGCAGACCCTTTAAAGTAATACTGCGTGCTACCCATCGCATGGGTCCCAAATCTCCAGGTTCAAGGGCATCTTCCTACATCGAAAACATGCATGAGAAACCCAGAAGATGGTACACCGTGTGATGGGGAAAGGTTTCTAAAACGCACCTCATTTCTCATCTCCTTGTGCTCGGGTTCGCCATTCCAGCCACTTTACTAGCAATCTCCCTACTTGGAGCATCAGCACCTTTAACCTCCTGTTCCGTACAGGTTGCAATTTGTCCTGAGGATGAACGGGAAGACGGGGAACCAATGAGAGACTAGCTCTTGGTGTTGGGACAGGCACAGGTCACTCTATTTTCCCATCAGGAAGAAGAATTAACCACAGGCTCAGCCTGCCCCCCGGAACCAGAACAGGGCCTGAAGCCATCCTGCGCTTTTGCGGCCAGCTCCCAAAAACGCGACTTGTAAAATGGAGCTTCAGGGCACTGCAATTCACAAACCTGCAGAGTTATAAATGATAACTTAGTGTCCACAAATATATTGAGGGAAGGCAAAGAAGAGGATTTGAAATCAAGGCAGAATTGCAGGAAACAGATTTCAGGAGGTAGATTCGAATCGCCTTTAAAGCACATGAAAAGCGGCAAAACGTTGACAATGATGCCCTTGGCCAAAAAGGGCGTATGCGTTTTTTCCTGAATATATTCAGGAAAAAACGCATACGCCCTTTTTGGCCAACCAAGCAACCTGGAAAGGCAAATCAGCGCTACAAAGAAGTCTCGCTTCCCATCGGTCAAAAGGGCCATGCTGAAAAAAGTGTCAAAACCAGAAATGCAGGACAGGCCCTGGAGAAATGGGAGCCTTGCTACACTGATGGGCGGGATGTAAATTGCCAACAGCCACTCTGGAGAAGTGTACGGTGTGTCCTGAAACATCTAAAAAACACAGCTTAGAGAGCATAGGGCACTTCCACGCATGGGGGGATAAAGTGGGAAAATTGAAAATCAGCAAGACACAAGCACCCCAAAGTTTAGGGCTGCTCTGTTGACAAGGACCTCCACTTCATTCCACCTTAAATATCCCAGGAAAGCGAAAAATGGATCAAAAAGTTGTGGTCCTTATGTACAATGGAATAACACTCAGCCATGAAATCAATGTCATAAGGCTAGTAGCAGCATGATGAGTGGATTTAGGTAAGACGATTCTAAGTGAAATAAGTCACACAGAAAAGGACATTTCTCGTAAGGTGTCACTTATAGAGGGAATGTAAAAACCGTTACACTTGAACTGAATTACAAAACAGAACAGAGTCACACATGCAGAAAACACACTATGGCTGCTTAACGGGAAAGGTGAGGTGGGGTGATACATAAAACAAGAGTTTCAAATTAGCTCAGATACCGTTCCATAAACCCAATATGTAATAGACAAGACCTACTCCTTGCTCAGAGAACTGGACTCAACACGCCCGATTCACCGCACAAGAATATATCTGACTAGTAATAATCTTAAAACCTATGTATTGATATCTCTCTGTTAGTGTGTCAAGTGGGTGTAAAGCGGCATAAACACAGCCGTGAAAAGCAGCTAAACCCCATTATAAAAATAAATTACTTTTAAAAACCCATGAAACAAAGACAGGGAAAGAGAGAAATTCTTACACAATTCGTTCAGGGGCTGTGATTCAACCTGGATTGACCATATCTAGACCCACAGCTGGATGAGACATAAGGGTGGACACTCTTGGGGCTGAGAGGTTTGGTGAGGTTGGGTGAGCAGACCCTTTAAAGTAATACTGCGTGCTACCATCGCATGGGTCCCAAATCTCCAGGTTCAAGGGCATCTTCCTACATCGAAAACATGCATGAGAAACCCAGAAGATGGTACGCCGTGTGATGGGGAAAGGTTTCTAAAATGCACCTCATTTCTCATCTCCTTGTGCTCGGGTTCGCCATTCCAGCCACTTTACTAGCAATCTCCCTACTTGGAGCATCAGCACCTTTAACCTCCTGTTCCGTACAGGTTGCAATTTGTCCTGAGGATGAACGGGAAGACGGGGAACCAATGAGAGACTAGCTCTTGGTGTTGGGACAGGCACAGGTCACTCTATTTTCCCATCAGGAAGAAGAATTAACCACAGGCTCAGCCTGCCCCCCGGAACCAGAACAGGGCCTGAAGCCATCCTGCGCTTTTGCGGCCAGCTCCCAAAAACGCGACTTGTAAAATGGAGCTTCAGGGCACTGCAATTCACAAACCTGCAGAGTTATAAATGATAACTCTCGTCCACAAATATATTGAGGGAAGGCAAAGAAGAGGATTTGAAATCAAGGCAGAATTGCAGGAAACAGATTTCAGGAGGTAGATTCGAATCGCCTTTAAAGCACATGAAAAGCGGCAAAACGTTGACAATGATGCCCTTGGCCAAAAAGGGCGTATGCGTTTTTTCCTGAATATATTCAGGAAAAAACGCATACGCCCTTTTTGGCCAACCAAGCAACCTGGAAAGGCAAATCAGCGCTACAAAGAAGTCTCGCTTCCCATCGGTCAAAAGGGCCATGCTGAAAAAAGTGTCAAAACCAGAAATGCAGGACAGGCCATGGAGAAATGGGAGCCTTGCTACACTGATGGGCGGGATGTAAATTGCCAACAGCCACTCTGGAGAAGTGTACGGTGTGTCCTGAAACATCTAAAAAACACAGCTTAGAGAGCATAGGGCACTTCCACGCATGGGGGGATAAAGTGGGAAAATTGAAAATCAGCAAGACACAAGCACCCCAAAGTTTAGGGCTGCTCTGTTGACAAGGACCTCCACTTCATTCCACCTTAAATATCCCAGGAAAGCGAAAAATGGATCAAAAAGTTGTGGTCCTTATGTACAATGGAATATCACTCAGCCATGAAATCAATGTCATAAGGCTAGTAGCAGCATGATGAGTGGATTTAGGTAAGACGATTCTAAGTGAAATAAGTCACACAGAAAAGGACACTTCTCATAAGGTGTCACTTATAGAGGGAATGTAAAAACCGTTACACTTGAACTGAATTACAAAACAGAACAGAGTCACACATGCAGAAAACACACTATGGCTGCTTAACGGGAAAGGTGAGGTGGGGTGATACATAAAACAAGAGTTTCAAATTAGCTCAGATACCGTTCCATAAACCCAATATGTAATAGACAAGACCTACTCCTTGCTCAGAGAACTGGACTCAACACGCCCGATTCACCGCACAAGAAAATATCTGACTAGTAATAATCTTAAAACCTATGTATTGATATCTCTCTGTTAGTGTGTCAAGTGGGTGTAAAGCGGCATAAACACAGCCGTGAAAAGCAGCTAAACCCCATTATAAAAATAAATTACTTTTAAAAACCCATGAAACACAAACAGGGAAAGAGAGAGAAATTCTTACACAATTCGTTCAGGGGCTGTGATGCAACCTGGATTGACCATATCTAGACCCACAGCTGGATGAGACATAACGGTGGACACTCTTGGGGCTGAGAGGTTTGGTGAGGTTGGGTGAGCAAACGCAGACCCTTTAAAGAAATACTGCGTGCTACCCATCGCATGGGTCCCAAATCTCCAGGTTCAAGGGCATCTTCCTACATCGAAAACATGCATGAGAAACCCAGAAGATGGTACACCGTGTGATGGGGAAAGGTTTCTAAAACGCACCTCATTTCTCATCTCCTTGTGCTCGGGTTCGCCATTCCAGCCACTTTACTAGCAATCTCCCTACTTGGAGCATCAGCACCTTTAACCTCCTGTTCCGTACAGGTTGCAATTTGTCCTGAGGATGAACGGGAAGACGGGGAACCAATGAGAGACTAGCTCTTGGTGTTGGGACAGACACAGGTCACTCTATTTTCCCATCAGGAAGAAGAATTAACCACAGGCTCAGCCTGCCCCCCGGAACCAGAACAGGGCCTGAAGCCATCCTGCGCTTTTGCGGCCAGCTCCCAAAAACGCGACTTGTAAAATGGAGCTTCAGGGCACTGCAATTCACAAACCTGCAGAGTTATAAATGATAACTCTCGTCCACAAATATATTGAGGGAAGGCAAAGAAGAGGATTTGAAATCAAGGCAGAATTGCAGGAAACAGATTTCAGGAGGTAGATTCGAATCGCCTTTAAAGCACATGAAAAGCGGCAAAACGTTGACAATGATGCCCTTGGCCAAAAAGGGCGTATGCGTTTTTTCCTGAATATATTCAGGAAAAAACGCATACGCCCTTTTTGGCCAACCAAGCAACCTGGAAAGGCAAATCAGCGCTACAAAGAAGTCTCGCTTCCCATCGGTCAAAAGGGCCATGCTGAAAAAAGTGTCAAAACCAGAAATGCAGGACAGGCCCTGGAGAAATGGGAGCCTTGCTACACTGATGGGCGGGATGTAAATTGCCAACAGCCACTCTGGAGAAGTGTACGGTGTGTCCTGAAACATCTAAAAAACACAGCTTAGAGAGCATAGGGCACTTCCACGCATGGGGGGATAAAGTGGGAAAATTGAAAATCAGCAAGACACAAGCACCCCAAAGTTTAGGGCTGGTCTGTTGACAAGGACCTCCACTTCATTCCACCTTAAATATCCCAGGAAAGCGAAAAATGTATCAAAAAGTTGTGGTCCTTATGTACAATGGAATATCACTCAGCCATGAAATCAATGTCATAAGGCTAGTAGCAGCATGATGAGTGGATTTAGGTAAGACGATTCTAAGTGAAATAAGTCACACAGAAAATGACACTTCTCATAAGGTGTCACTTATAGAGGGAATGTAAAAACCGTTACACTTGAACTGAATTACAAAACAGAACAGAGTCACACATGCAGAAAACACACTATGGCTGCTTAACGGGAAAGGTGAGGTGGGGTGATACATAAAACAAGAGTTTCAAATTAGCTCAGATACCGTTCCATAAACCCAATATGTAATAGACAAGACCTACTCCTTGCTCAGAGAACTGGACTCAACACGCCCGATTCACCGCACAAGAATATATCTGACTAGTAATAATCTTAAAACCTATGTATTGATATCTCTCTGTTAGTGTGTCAAGTGGGTGTAAAGCGGCATAAACACAGCCGTGAAAAGCAGCTAAACCCCATTATAAAAATAAATTACTTTTAAAAACCCATGAAACAAAGACAGGGAAAGAGAGAGAAATTCTTACACAATTCGTTCAGGGGCAGTGATGCAGCCTGGATTGACCATATCTAGACCCACAGCTGGATGAGACATAAGGGTGGACACTCTTGGGGCTGAGAGGTTTGGTGAGGTTGGGTGAGCAAACGCAGACCCTTTAAAGTAATACTGCGTGCTACCCATCGCATGGGTCCCAAATCTCCAGGTTCAAGGGCATCTTCCTACATCGAAAACATGCATGAGAAACCCAGAAGATGGTACACCGTGTGATGGGGAAAGGTTTCTAAAACGCACCTCATTTCTCATCTCCTTGTGCTCGGGTTCGCCATTCCAGCCACTTTACTAGCAATCTCCCTACTTGGAGCATCAGCACCTTTAACCTCCTGTTCCGTACAGGTTGCAATTTGTCCTGAGGATGAACGGGAAGACGGGGAACCAATGAGAGACTAGCTCTTGGTGTTGGGACAGGCACAGGTCACTCTATTTTCCCATCAGGAAGAAGAATTAACCACAGGCTCAGCCTGCCCCCCGGAACCAGAACAGGGCCTGAAGCCATCCTGCGCTTTTGCGGCCAGCTCCCAAAAACGCGACTTGTAAAATGGAGCTTCAGGGCACTGCAATTCACAAACCTGCAGAGTTATAAATGATAACTCTCGTCCACAAATATATTGAGGGAAGGCAAAGAAGAGGATTTGAAATCAAGGCAGAATTGCAGGAAACAGATTTCAGGAGGTAGATTCGAATCGCCTTTAAAGCACATGAAAAGCGGCAAAACGTTGACAATGATGCCCTTGGCCAAAAAGGGCGTATGCGTTTTTTCCTGAATATATTCAGGAAAAAACGCATACGCCCTTTTTGGCCAACCAAGCAACCTGGAAAGGCAAATCAGCGCTACAAAGAAGTCTCGCTTCCCATCGGTCAAAAGGGCCATGCTGAAAAAAGTGTCAAAACCAGAAATGCAGGACAGGCCCTGGAGAAATGGGAGCCTTGCTACACTGATGGGCGGGATGTAAATTGCCAACAGCCACTCTGGAGAAGTGTACGGTGTGTCCTGAAACATCTAAAAAACACAGCTTAGAGAGCATAGGGCACTTCCACGCATGGGGGGATAAAGTGGGAAAATTGAAAATCAGCAAGACACAAGCACCCCAAAGTTTAGGGCTGGTCTGTTGACAAGGACCTCCACTTCATTCCACCTTAAATATCCCAGGAAAGCGAAAAATGGATCAAAAAGTTGTGGTCCTTATGTACAATGGAATATCACTCAGCCATGAAATCAATGTCATAAGGCTAGTAGCAGCATGATGAGTGGATTTAGGTAAGACGATTCTAAGTGAAATAAGTCACACAGAAAATGACACTTCTCATAAGGTGTCACTTATAGAGGGAATGTAAAAACCGTTACACTTGAACTGAATTACAAAACAGAACAGAGTCACACATGCAGAAAACACACTATGGCTGCTTAACGGGAAAGGTGAGGTGGGGTGATACATAAAACAAGAGTTTCAAATTAGCTCAGATACCATTCCATAAACCCAATATGTAATAGACAAGACCTACTCCTTGCTCAGAGAACTGGACTCAACACGCCCGATTCACCGCACAAGAATATATCTGACTAGTAATAATCTTAAAACCTATGTATTGATATCTCTCTGTTAGTGTGTCAAGTGGGTGTAAAGCGGCATAAACACAGCCGTGAAAAGCAGCTAAACCCCATTATAAAAATAAATTACTTTTAAAAACCCATGAAACAAAGACAGGGAAAGAGAGAGAAATTCTTACACAATTCGTTCAGGGGCAGTGATGCAGCCTGGATTGACCATATCTAGACCCACAGCTGGATGAGACATAAGGGTGGACACTCTTGGGGCTGAGAGGTTTGGTGAGGTTGGGTGAGCAAACGCAGACCCTTTAAAGTAATACTGCGTGCTACCCATCGCATGGGTCCCAAATCTCCAGGTTCAAGGGCATCTTCCTACATCGAAAACATGCATGAGAAACCCAGAAGATGGTACACCGTGTGATGGGGAAAGGTTTCTAAAACGCACCTCATTTCTCATCTCCTTGTGCTCGGGTTCGCCATTCCAGCCACTTTACTAGCAATCTCCCTACTTGGAGCATCAGCACCTTTAACCTCCTGTTCCGTACAGGTTGCAATTTGTCCTGAGGATGAACGGGAAGACGGGGAACCAATGAGAGACTAGCTCTTGGTGTTGGGACAGGCACAGGTCACTCTATTTTCCCATCAGGAAGAAGAATTAACCACAGGCTCAGCCTGCCCCCCGGAACCAGAACAGGGCCTGAAGCCATCCTGCGCTTTTGCGGCCAGCTCCCAAAAACGCGACTTGTAAAATGGAGCTTCAGGGCACTGCAATTCACAAACCTGCAGAGTTATAAATGATAACTCTCGTCCACAAATATATTGAGGGAAGGCAAAGAAGAGGATTTGAAATCAAGGCAGAATTGCAGGAAACAGATTTCAGGAGGTAGATTCGAATCGCCTTTAAAGCACATGAAAAGCGGCAAAACGTTGACAATGATGCCCTTGGCCAAAAAGGGCGTATGCGTTTTTTCCTGAATATATTCAGGAAAAAACGCATACGCCCTTTTTGGCCAACCAAGCAACCTGGAAAGGCAAATCAGCGCTACAAAGAAGTCTCGCTTCCCATCGGTCAAAAGGGCCATGCTGAAAAAAGTGTCAAAACCAGAAATGCAGGACAGGCCCTGGAGAAATGGGAGCCTTGCTACACTGATGGGCGGGATGTAAATTGCCAACAGCCACTCTGGAGAAGTGTACGGTGTGTCCTGAAACATCTAAAAAACACAGCTTAGAGAGCATAGGGCACTTCCACGCATGGGGGGATAAAGTGGGAAAATTGAAAATCAGCAAGACACAAGCACCCCAAAGTTTAGGGCTGGTCTGTTGACAAGGACCTCCACTTCATTCCACCTTAAATATCCCAGGAAAGCGAAAAATGTATCAAAAAGTTGTGGTCCTTATGTACAATGGAATATCACTCAGCCATGAAATCAATGTCATAAGGCTAGTAGCAGCATGATGAGTGGATTTAGGTAAGACGATTCTAAGTGAAATAAGTCACACAGAAAATGACACTTCTCATAAGGTGTCACTTATAGAGGGAATGTAAAAACCGTTACACTTGAACTGAATTACAAAACAGAACAGAGTCACACATGCAGAAAACACACTATGGCTGCTTAACGGGAAAGGTGAGGTGGGGTGATACATAAAACAAGAGTTTCAAATTAGCTCAGATACCGTTCCATAAACCCAATATGTAATAGACAAGACCTACTCCTTGCTCAGAGAACTGGACTCAACACGCCCGATTCACCGCACAAGAATATATCTGACTAGTAATAATCTTAAAACCTATGTATTGATATCTCTCTGTTAGTGTGTCAAGTGGGTGTAAAGCGGCATAAACACAGCCGTGAAAAGCAGCTAAACCTCATTATAAAAATAAATTACTTTTAAAAACCCATGAAACAAAGACAGGGAAAGAGAGAGAAATTCTTACACAATTCGTTCAGGGGCAGTGATGCAGCCTGGATTGACCATATCTAGACCCACAGCTGGATGAGACATAAGGGTGGACACTCTTGGGGCTGAGAGGTTTGGTGAGGTTGGGTGAGCAAACACAGACCCTTTAAAGTAATACTGCGTGCTACCCATCGCATGGGTCCCAAATCTCCAGGTTCAAGGGCATCTTCCTACATCGAAAACATGCATGAGAAACCCAGAAGATGGTACACCATGTGATGGGGAAAGGTTTCTAAAACGCACCTCATTTCTCATCTCCTTGTGCTCGGGTTCGCCATTCCAGCCACTTTACTAGCAATCTCCCTACTTGGAGCATCAGCACCTTTAACCTCCTGTTCCGTACAGGTTGCAATTTGTCCTGAGGATGAACGGGAAGACGGGGAACCAATGAGAGACTAGCTCTTGGTGTTGGGACAGGCACAGGTCACTCTATTTTCCCATCAGGAAGAAGAATTAACCACAGGCTCAGCCTGCCCCCCGGAACCAGAACAGGGCCTGAAGCCATCCTGCGCTTTTGCGGCCAGCTCCCAAAAACGCGACTTGTAAAATGGAGCTTCAGGGCACTGCAATTCACAAACCTGCAGAGTTATAAATGATAACTCTCGTCCACAAATATATTGAGGGAAGGCAAAGAAGAGGATTTGAAATCAAGGCAGAATTGCAGGAAACAGATTTCAGGAGGTAGATTCGAATCGCCTTTAAAGCACATGAAAAGCGGCAAAACGTTGACAATGATGCCCTTGGCCAAAAAGGGCGTATGCGTTTTTTCCTGAATATATTCAGGAAAAAACGCATACGCCCTTTTTGGCCAACCAAGCAACCTGGAAAGGCAAATCAGCGCTACAAAGAAGTCTCGCTTCCCATCGGTCAAAAGGGCCATGCTGAAAAAAGTGTCAAAACCAGAAATGCAGGACAGGCCCTGGAGAAATGGGAGCCTTGCTACACTGATGGGCGGGATGTAAATTGCCAACAGCCACTCTGGAGAAGTGTACGGTGTGTCCTGAAACATCTAAAAAACACAGCTTAGAGAGCATAGGGCACTTCCACGCATGGGGGGATAAAGTGGGAAAATTGAAAATCAGCAAGACACAAGCACCCCAAAGTTTAGGGCTGGTCTGTTGACAAGGACCTCCACTTCATTCCACCTTAAATATCCCAGGAAAGCGAAAAATGGATCAAAAAGTTGTGGTCCTTATGTACAATGGAATATCACTCAGCCATGAAATCAATGTCATAAGGCTAGTAGCAGCATGATGAGTGGATTTAGGTAAGACGATTCTAAGTGAAATAAGTCACACAGAAAATGACACTTCTCATAAGGTGTCACTTATAGAGGGAATGTAAAAACCGTTACACTTGAACTGAATTACAAAACAGAACAGAGTCACACATGCAGAAAACACACTATGGCTGCTTAACGGGAAAGGTGAGGTGGGGTGATACATAAAACAAGAGTTTCAAATTAGCTCAGATACCGTTCCATAAACCCAATATGTAATAGACAAGACCTACTCCTTGCTCAGAGAACTGGACTCAACACGCCCGATTCACCGCACAAGAATATATCTGACTAGTAATAATCTTAAAACCTATGTATTGATATCTCTCTGTTAGTGTGTCAAGTGGGTGTAAAGCGGCATAAACACAGCCGTGAAAAGCAGCTAAACCCCATTATAAAAATAAATTACTTTTAAAAACCCATGAAACAAAGACAGGGAAAGAGAGAGAAATTCTTACACAATTCGTTCAGGGGCAGTGATGCAGCCTGGATTGACCATATCTAGACCCACAGCTGGATGAGACATAAGGGTGGACACTCTTGGGGCTGAGAGGTTTGGTGAGGTTGGGTGAGCAAATGCAGACCCTTTAAAGTAATACTGCGTGCTACCCATCGCATGGGTCCCAAATCTCCAGGTTCAAGGGCATCTTCCTACATCGAAAACATGCATGAGAAACCCAGAAGATGGTACACCGTGTGATGGGGAAAGGTTTCTAAAACGCACCTCATTTCTCATCTCCTTGTGCTCGGGTTCGCCATTCCAGCCACTTTACTAGCAATCTCCCTACTTGGAGCATCAGCACCTTTAACCTCCTGTTCCGTACAGGTTGCAATTTGTCCTGAGGATGAACGGGAAGACGGGGAACCAATGAGAGACTAGCTCTTGGTGTTGGGACAGGCACAGGTCACTCTATTTTCCCATCAGGAAGAAGAATTAACCACAGGCTCAGCCTGCACCCCGGAACCAGAACAGGGCCTGAAGCCATCCTGCGCTTTTGCGGCCAGCTCCCAAAAACGCGACTTGTAAAATGGAGCTTCAGGGCACTGCAATTCACAAACCTGCAGAGTTATAAATGATAACTCTCGTCCACAAATATATTGAGGGAAGGCAAAGAAGAGGATTTGAAATCAAGGCAGAATTGCAGGAAACAGATTTCAGGAGGTAGATTCGAATCGCCTTTAAAGCACATGAAAAGTGGCAAAACGTTGACAATGATGCCCTTGGCCAAAAAGGGCGTATGCGTTTTTTCCTGAATATATTCAGGAAAAAACGCATACGCCCTTTTTGGCCAACCAAGCAACCTGGAAAGGCAAATCAGCGCTACAAAGAAGTCTCGCTTCCCATCGGTCAAAAGGGCCATGCTGAAAAAAGTGTCAAAACCAGAAATGCAGGACAGGCCCTGGAGAAATGGGAGCCTTGCTACACTGATGGGCGGGATGTAAATTGCCAACAGCCACTCTGGAGAAGTGTACGGTGTGTCCTGAAACATCTAAAAAACACAGCTTAGAGAGCATAGGGCACTTCCACGCATGGGGGGATAAAGTGGGAAAATTGAAAATCAGCAAGACACAAGCACCCCAAAGTTTAGGGCTGCTCTGTTGACAAGGACCTCCACTTCATTCCACCTTAAATATCCCAGGAAAGCGAAAAATGGATCAAAAAGTTGTGGTCCTTATGTACAATGGAATATCACTCAGCCATGAAATCAATGTCATAAGGCTAGTAGCAGCATGATGAGTGGATTTAGGTAAGACGATTCTAAGTGAAATAAGTCACACAGAAAAGGACACTTCTCATAAGGTGTCACTTATAGAGGGAATGTAAAAACCGTTACACTTGAACTGAATTACAAAACAGAACAGAGTCACACATGCAGAAAACACACTATGGCTGCTTAACGGGAAAGGTGAGGTGGGGTGATACATAAAACAAGAGTTTCAAATTAGCTCAGATACCGTTCCATAAACCCAATATGTAATAGACAAGACCTACTCCTTGCTCAGAGAACTGGACTCAACACGCCCGATTCACCGCACAAGAAAATATCTGACTAGTAATAATCTTAAAACCTATGTATTGATATCTCTCTGTTAGTGTGTCAAGTGGGTGTAAAGCGGCATAAACACAGCCGTGAAAAGCAGCTAAACCCCATTATAAAAATAAATTACTTTTAAAAACCCATGAAACACACACAGGGAAAGAGAGAGAAATTCTTACACAATTCGTTCAGGGGCTGTGATGCAACCTGGATTGACCATATCTAGACCCACAGCTGGATGAGACATAACGGTGGACACTCTTGGGGCTGAGAGGTTTGGTGAGGTTGGGTGAGCAAACGCAGACCCTTTAAAGAAATACTGCGTGCTACCCATCGCATGGGTCCCAAATCTCCAGGTTCAAGGGCATCTTCCTACATCGAAAACATGCATGAGAAACCCAGAAGATGGTACACCGTGTGATGGGGAAAGGTTTCTAAAACGCACCTCATTTCTCATCTCCTTGTGCTCGGGTTCGCCATTCCAGCCACTTTACTAGCAATCTCCCTACTTGGAGCATCAGCACCTTTAACCTCCTGTTCCGTACAGGTTGCAATTTGTCCTGAGGATGAACGGGAAGACGGGGAACCAATGAGAGACTAGCTCTTGGTGTTGGGACAGACACAGGTCACTCTATTTTCCCATCAGGAAGAAGAATTAACCACAGGCTCAGCCTGCCCCCCGGAACCAGAACAGGGCCTGAAGCCATCCTGCGCTTTTGCGGCCAGCTCCCAAAAACGCGACTTGTAAAATGGAGCTTCAGGGCACTGCAATTCACAAACCTGCAGAGTTATAAATGATAACTCTCGTCCACAAATATATTGAGGGAAGGCAAAGAAGAGGATTTGAAATCAAGGCAGAATTGCAGGAAACAGATTTCAGGAGGTAGATTCGAATCGCCTTTAAAGCACATGAAAAGCGGCAAAACGTTGACAATGATGCCCTTGGCCAAAAAGGGCGTATGCGTTTTTTCCTGAATATATTCAGGAAAAAACGCATACGCCCTTTTTGGCCAACCAAGCAACCTGGAAAGGCAAATCAGCGCTACAAAGAAGTCTCGCTTCCCATCGGTCAAAAGGGCCATGCTGAAAAAAGTGTCAAAACCAGAAATGCAGGACAGGCCCTGGAGAAATGTGAGCCTTGCTACACTGATGGGCGGGATGTAAATTGCCAACAGCCACTCTGGAGAAGTGTACGGTGTGTCCTGAAACATCTAAAAAACACAGCTTAAAGAGCATAGGGCACTTCCACGCATGGGGGGATAAAGTGGGAAAATTGAAAATCAGCAAGACACAAGCACCCCAAAGTTTAGGGCTGGTCTGTTGACAAGGACCTCCACTTCATTCCACCTTAAATATCCCAGGAAAGCGAAAAATGTATCAAAAAGTTGTGGTCCTTATGTACAATGGAATATCACTCAGCCATGAAATCAATGTCATAAGGCTAGTAGCAGCATGATGAGTGGATTTAGGTAAGACGATTCTAAGTGAAATAAGTCACACAGAAAATGACACTTCTCATAAGGTGTCACTTATAGAGGGAATGTAAAAACCGTTACACTTGAACTGAATTACAAAACAGAACAGAGTCACACATGCAGAAAACACACTATGGCTGCTTAACGGGAAAGGTGAGGTGGGGTGATACATAAAACAAGAGTTTCAAATTAGCTCAGATACCGTTCCATAAACCCAATATGTAATAGACAAGACCTACTCCTTGCTCAGAGAACTGGACTCAACACGCCCGATTCACCGCACAAGAATATATCTGACTAGTAATAATCTTAAAACCTATGTATTGATATCTCTCTGTTAGTGTGTCAAGTGGGTGTAAAGCGGCATAAACACAGCCGTGAAAAGCAGCTAAACCCCATTATAAAAATAAATTACTTTTAAAAACCCATGAAACAAAGACAGGGAAAGAGAGAGAAATTCTTACACAATTCGTTCAGGGGCAGTGATGCAGCCTGGATTGACCATATCTAGACCCACAGCTGGATGAGACATAAGGGTGGACACTCTTGGGGCTGAGAGGTTTGGTGAGGTTGGGTGAGCAAACGCAGACCCTTTAAAGTAATACTGCGTGCTACCCATCGCATGGGTCCCAAATCTCCAGGTTCAAGGGCATCTTCCTACATCGAAAACATGCATGAGAAACCCAGAAGATGGTACACCGTGTGATGGGGAAAGGTTTCTAAAACGCACCTCATTTCTCATCTCCTTGTGCTCGGGTTCGCCATTCCAGCCACTTTACTAGCAATCTCCCTACTTGGAGCATCAGCACCTTTAACCTCCTGTTCCGTACAGGTTGCAATTTGTCCTGAGGATGAACGGGAAGACGGGGAACCAATGAGAGACTAGCTCTTGGTGTTGGGACAGGCACAGGTCACTCTATTTTCCCATCAGGAAGAAGAATTAACCACAGGCTCAGCCTGCCCCCCGGAACCAGAACAGGGCCTGAAGCCATCCTGCGCTTTTGCGGCCAGCTCCCAAAAACGCGACTTGTAAAATGGAGCTTCAGGGCACTGCAATTCACAAACCTGCAGAGTTATAAATGATAACTCTCGTCCACAAATATATTGAGGGAAGGCAAAGAAGAGGATTTGAAATCAAGGCAGAATTGCAGGAAACAGATTTCAGGAGGTAGATTCGAATCGCCTTTAAAGCACATGAAAAGCGGCAAAACGTTGACAATGATGCCCTTGGCCAAAAAGGGCGTATGCGTTTTTTCCTGAATATATTCAGGAAAAAACGCATACGCCCTTTTTGGCCAACCAAGCAACCTGGAAAGGCAAATCAGCGCTACAAAGAAGTCTCGCTTCCCATCGGTCAAAAGGGCCATGCTGAAAAAAGTGTCAAAACCAGAAATGCAGGACAGGCCCTGGAGAAATGGGAGCCTTGCTACACTGATGGGCGGGATGTAAATTGCCAACAGCCACTCTGGAGAAGTGTACGGTGTGTCCTGAAACATCTAAAAAACACAGCTTAGAGAGCATAGGGCACTTCCACGCATGGGGGGATAAAGTGGGAAAATTGAAAATCAGCAAGACACAAGCACCCCAAAGTTTAGGGCTGCTCTGTTGACAAGGACCTCCACTTCATTCCACCTTAAATATCCCAGGAAAGCGAAAAATGGATCAAAAAGTTGTGGTCCTTATGTACAATGGAATAACACTCAGCCATGAAATCAATGTCATAAGGCTAGTAGCAGCATGATGAGTGGATTTAGGTAAGACGATTCTAAGTGAAATAAGTCACACAGAAAAGGACATTTCTCGTAAGGTGTCACTTATAGAGGGAATGTAAAAACCGTTACACTTGAACTGAATTACAAAACAGAACAGAGTCACACATGCAGAAAACACACTATGGCTGCTTAACGGGAAAGGTGAGGTGGGGTGATACATAAAACAAGAGTTTCAAATTAGCTCAGATACCGTTCCATAAACCCAATATGTAATAGACAAGACCTACTCCTTGCTCAGAGAACTGGACTCAACACGCCCGATTCACCGCACAAGAATATATCTGACTAGTAATAATCTTAAAACCTATGTATTGATATCTCTCTGTTAGTGTGTCAAGTGGGTGTAAAGCGGCATAAACACAGCCGTGAAAAGCAGCTAAACCCCATTATAAAAATAAATTACTTTTAAAAACCCATGAAACAAAGACAGGGAAAGAGAGAGAAATTCTTACACAATTCGTTCAGGGGCAGTGATGCAGCCTGGATTGACCATATCTAGACCCACAGCTGGATGAGACATAAGGGTGGACACTCTTGGGGCTGAGAGGTTTGGTGAGGTTGGGTGAGCAAACGCAGACCCTTTAAAGTAATACTGCGTGCTACCCATCGCATGGGTCCCAAATCTCCAGGTTCAAGGGCATCTTCCTACATCGAAAACATGCATGAGAAACCCAGAAGATGGTACACCGTGTGATGGGGAAAGGTTTCTAAAACGCACCTCATTTCTCATCTCCTTGTGCTCGGGTTCGCCATTCCAGCCACTTTACTAGCAATCTCCCTACTTGGAGCATCAGCACCTTTAACCTCCTGTTCCGTACAGGTTGCAATTTGTCCTGAGGATGAACGGGAAGACGGGGAACCAATGAGAGACTAGCTCTTGGTGTTGGGACAGGCACAGGTCACTCTATTTTCCCATCAGGAAGAAGAATTAACCACAGGCTCAGCCTGCCCCCCGGAACCAGAACAGGGCCTGAAGCCATCCTGCGCTTTTGCGGCCAGCTCCCAAAAACGCGACTTGTAAAATGGAGCTTCAGGGCACTGCAATTCACAAACCTGCAGAGTTATAAATGATAACTCTCGTCCACAAATATATTGAGGGAAGGCAAAGAAGAGGATTTGAAATCAAGGCAGAATTGCAGGAAACAGATTTCAGGAGGTAGATTCGAATCGCCTTTAAAGCACATGAAAAGCGGCAAAACGTTGACAATGATGCCCTTGGCCAAAAAGGGCGTATGCGTTTTTTCCTGAATATATTCAGGAAAAAACGCATACGCCCTTTTTGGCCAACCAAGCAACCTGGAAAGGCAAATCAGCGCTACAAAGAAGTCTCGCTTCCCATCGGTCAAAAGGGCCATGCTGAAAAAAGTGTCAAAACCAGAAATGCAGGACAGGCCCTGGAGAAATGGGAGCCTTGCTACACTGATGGGCGGGATGTAAATTGCCAACAGCCACTCTGGAGAAGTGTACGGTGTGTCCTGAAACATCTAAAAAACACAGCTTAGAGAGCATAGGGCACTTCCACGCATGGGGGGATAAAGTGGGAAAATTGAAAATCAGCAAGACACAAGCACCCCAAAGTTTAGGGCTGCTCTGTTGACAAGGACCTCCACTTCATTCCACCTTAAATATCCCAGGAAAGCGAAAAATGGATCAAAAAGTTGTGGTCCTTATGTACAATGGAATAACACTCAGCCATGAAATCAATGTCATAAGGCTAGTAGCAGCATGATGAGTGGATTTAGGTAAGACGATTCTAAGTGAAATAAGTCACACAGAAAAGGACATTTCTCGTAAGGTGTCACTTATAGAGGGAATGTAAAAACCGTTACACTTGAACTGAATTACAAAACAGAACAGAGTCACACATGCAGAAAACACACTATGGCTGCTTAACGGGAAAGGTGAGGTGGGGTGATACATAAAACAAGAGTTTCAAATTAGCTCAGATACCGTTCCATAAACCCAATATGTAATAGACAAGACCTACTCCTTGCTCAGAGAACTGGACTCAACACGCCCGATTCACCGCACAAGAATATATCTGACTAGTAATAATCTTAAAACCTATGTATTGATATCTCTCTGTTAGTGTGTCAAGTGGGTGTAAAGCGGCATAAACACAGCCGTGAAAAGCAGCTAAACCCCATTATAAAAATAAATTACTTTTAAAAACCCATGAAACAAAGACAGGGAAAGAGAGAGAAATTCTTACACAATTCGTTCAGGGGCAGTGATGCAGCCTGGATTGACCATATCTAGACCCACAGCTGGATGAGACATAAGGGTGGACACTCTTGGGGCTGAGAGGTTTGGTGAGGTTGGGTGAGCAAACGCAGACCCTTTAAAGTAATACTGCGTGCTACCCATCGCATGGGTCCCAAATCTCCAGGTTCAAGGGCATCTTCCTACATCGAAAACATGCATGAGAAACCCAGAAGATGGTACACCGTGTGATGGGGAAAGGTTTCTAAAACGCACCTCATTTCTCATCTCCTTGTGCTCGGGTTCGCCATTCCAGCCACTTTACTAGCAATCTCCCTACTTGGAGCATCAGCACCTTTAACCTCCTGTTCCGTACAGGTTGCAATTTGTCCTGAGGATGAACGGGAAGACGGGGAACCAATGAGAGACTAGCTCTTGGTGTTGGGACAGGCACAGGTCACTCTATTTTCCCATCAGGAAGAAGAATTAACCACAGGCTCAGCCTGCCCCCCGGAACCAGAACAGGGCCTGAAGCCATCCTGCGCTTTTGCGGCCAGCTCCCAAAAACGCGACTTGTAAAATGGAGCTTCAGGGCACTGCAATTCACAAACCTGCAGAGTTATAAATGATAACTTAGTGTCCACAAATATATTGAGGGAAGGCAAAGAAGAGGATTTGAAATCAAGGCAGAATTGCAGGAAACAGATTTCAGGAGGTAGATTCGAATCGCCTTTAAAGCACATGAAAAGCGGCAAAACGTTGACAATGATGCCCTTGGCCAAAAAGGGCGTATGCGTTTTTTCCTGAATATATTCAGGAAAAAACGCATACGCCCTTTTTGGCCAACCAAGCAACCTGGAAAGGCAAATCAGCGCTACAAAGAAGTCTCGCTTCCCATCGGTCAAAAGGGCCATGCTGAAAAAAGTGTCAAAACCAGAAATGCAGGACAGGCCCTGGAGAAATGGGAGCCTTGCTACACTGATGGGCGGGATGTAAATTGCCAAGAGCCACTCTGGAGAAGTGTACGGTGTGTCCTGAAACATCTAAAAAACACAGCTTAGAGAGCATAGGGCACTTCCACGCATGGGGGGATAAAGTGGGAAAATTGAAAATCAGCAAGACACAAGCACCCCAAAGTTTAGGGCTGCTCTGTTGACAAGGACCTCCACTTCATTCCACCTTAAATATCCCAGGAAAGCGAAAAATGGATCAAAAAGTTGTGGTCCTTATGTACAATGGAATAACACTCAGCCATGAAATCAATGTCATAAGGCTAGTAGCAGCATGATGAGTGGATTTAGGTAAGACGATTCTAAGTGAAATAAGTCACACAGAAAAGGACATTTCTCGTAAGGTGTCACTTATAGAGGGAATGTAAAAACCGTTACACTTGAACTGAATTACAAAACAGAACAGAGTCACACATGCAGAAAACACACTATGGCTGCTTAACGGGAAAGGTGAGGTGGGGTGATACATAAAACAAGAGTTTCAAATTAGCTCAGATACCGTTCCATAAACCCAATATGTAATAGACAAGACCTACTCCTTGCTCAGAGAACTGGACTCAACACGCCCGATTCACCGCACAAGAATATATCTGACTAGTAATAATCTTAAAACCTATGTATTGATATCTCTCTGTTAGTGTGTCAAGTGGGTGTAAAGCGGCATAAACACAGCCGTGAAAAGCAGCTAAACCCCATTATAAAAATAAATTACTTTTAAAAACCCATGAAACAAAGACAGGGAAAGAGAGAAATTCTTACACAATTCGTTCAGGGGCTGTGATTCAACCTGGATTGACCATATCTAGACCCACAGCTGGATGAGACATAAGGGTGGACACTCTTGGGGCTGAGAGGTTTGGTGAGGTTGGGTGAGCAGACCCTTTAAAGTAATACTGCGTGCTACCATCGCATGGGTCCCAAATCTCCAGGTTCAAGGGCATCTTCCTACATCGAAAACATGCATGAGAAACCCAGAAGATGGTACGCCGTGTGATGGGGAAAGGTTTCTAAAATGCACCTCATTTCTCATCTCCTTGTGCTCGGGTTCGCCATTCCAGCCACTTTACTAGCAATCTCCCTACTTGGAGCATCAGCACCTTTAACCTCCTGTTCCGTACAGGTTGCAATTTGTCCTGAGGATGAACGGGAAGACGGGGAACCAATGAGAGACTAGCTCTTGGTGTTGGGACAGGCACAGGTCACTCTATTTTCCCATCAGGAAGAAGAATTAACCACAGGCTCAGCCTGCCCCCCGGAACCAGAACAGGGCCTGAAGCCATCCTGCGCTTTTGCGGCCAGCTCCCAAAAACGCGACTTGTAAAATGGAGCTTCAGGGCACTGCAATTCACAAACCTGCAGAGTTATAAATGATAACTCTCGTCCACAAATATATTGAGGGAAGGCAAAGAAGAGGATTTGAAATCAAGGCAGAATTGCAGGAAACAGATTTCAGGAGGTAGATTCGAATCGCCTTTAAAGCACATGAAAAGCGGCAAAACGTTGACAATGATGCCCTTGGCCAAAAAGGGCGTATGCGTTTTTTCCTGAATATATTCAGGAAAAAACGCATACGCCCTTTTTGGCCAACCAAGCAACCTGGAAAGGCAAATCAGCGCTACAAAGAAGTCTCGCTTCCCATCGGTCAAAAGGGCCATGCTGAAAAAAGTGTCAAAACCAGAAATGCAGGACAGGCCATGGAGAAATGGGAGCCTTGCTACACTGATGGGCGGGATGTAAATTGCCAACAGCCACTCTGGAGAAGTGTACGGTGTGTCCTGAAACATCTAAAAAACACAGCTTAGAGAGCATAGGGCACTTCCACGCATGGGGGGATAAAGTGGGAAAATTGAAAATCAGCAAGACACAAGCACCCCAAAGTTTAGGGCTGGTCTGTTGACAAGGACCTCCACTTCATTCCACCTTAAATATCCCAGGAAAGCGAAAAATGGATCAAAAAGTTGTGGTCCTTATGTACAATGGAATATCACTCAGCCATGAAATCAATGTCATAAGGCTAGTAGCAGCATGATGAGTGGATTTAGGTAAGACGATTCTAAGTGAAATAAGTCACACAGAAAAGGACACTTCTCATAAGGTGTCACTTATAGAGGGAATGTAAAAACCGTTACACTTGAACTGAATTACAAAACAGAACAGAGTCACACATGCAGAAAACACACTATGGCTGCTTAACGGGAAAGGTGAGGTGGGGTGATACATAAAACAAGAGTTTCAAATTAGCTCAGATACCGTTCCATAAACCCAATATGTAATAGACAAGACCTACTCCTTGCTCAGAGAACTGGACTCAACACGCCCGATTCACCGCACAAGAATATATCTGACTAGTAATAATCTTAAAACCTATGTATTGATATCTCTCTGTTAGTGTGTCAAGTGGGTGTAAAGCGGCATAAACACAGCCGTGAAAAGCAGCTAAACCCCATTATAAAAATAAATTACTTTTAAAAACCCATGAAACAAAGACAGGGAAAGAGAGAGAAATTCTTACACAATTCGTTCAGGGGCAGTGATGCAGCCTGGATTGACCATATCTAGACCCACAGCTGGATGAGACATAAGGGTGGACACTCTTGGGGCTGAGAGGTTTGGTGAGGTTGGGTGAGCAAACGCAGACCCTTTAAAGTAATACTGCGTGCTACCCATCGCATGGGTCCCAAATCTCCAGGTTCAAGGGCATCTTCCTACATCGAAAACATGCATGAGAAACCCAGAAGATGGTACACCGTGTGATGGGGAAAGGTTTCTAAAACGCACCTCATTTCTCATCTCCTTGTGCTCGGGTTCGCCATTCCAGCCACTTTACTAGCAATCTCCCTACTTGGAGCATCAGCACCTTTAACCTCCTGTTCCGTACAGGTTGCAATTTGTCCTGAGGATGAACGGGAAGACGGGGAACCAATGAGAGACTAGCTCTTGGTGTTGGGACAGGCACAGGTCACTCTATTTTCCCATCAGGAAGAAGAATTAACCACAGGCTCAGCCTGCCCCCCGGAACCAGAACAGGGCCTGAAGCCATCCTGCGCTTTTGCGGCCAGCTCCCAAAAACGCGACTTGTAAAATGGAGCTTCAGGGCACTGCAATTCACAAACCTGCAGAGTTATAAATGATAACTCTCGTCCACAAATATATTGAGGGAAGGCAAAGAAGAGGATTTGAAATCAAGGCAGAATTGCAGGAAACAGATTTCAGGAGGTAGATTCGAATCGCCTTTAAAGCACATGAAAAGCGGCAAAACGTTGACAATGATGCCCTTGGCCAAAAAGGGCGTATGCGTTTTTTCCTGAATATATTCAGGAAAAAACGCATACGCCCTTTTTGGCCAACCAAGCAACCTGGAAAGGCAAATCAGCGCTACAAAGAAGTCTCGCTTCCCATCGGTCAAAAGGGCCATGCTGAAAAAAGTGTCAAAACCAGAAATGCAGGACAGGCCCTGGAGAAATGGGAGCCTTGCTACACTGATGGGCGGGATGTAAATTGCCAACAGCCACTCTGGAGAAGTGTACGGTGTGTCCTGAAACATCTAAAAAACACAGCTTAGAGAGCATAGGGCACTTCCACGCATGGGGGGATAAAGTGGGAAAATTGAAAATCAGCAAGACACAAGCACCCCAAAGTTTAGGGCTGGTCTGTTGACAAGGACCTCCACTTCATTCCACCTTAAATATCCCAGGAAAGCGAAAAATGGATCAAAAAGTTGTGGTCCTTATGTACAATGGAATATCACTCAGCCATGAAATCAATGTCATAAGGCTAGTAGCAGCATGATGAGTGGATTTAGGTAAGACGATTCTAAGTGAAATAAGTCACACAGAAAATGACACTTCTCATAAGGTGTCACTTATAGAGGGAATGTAAAAACCGTTACACTTGAACTGAATTACAAAACAGAACAGAGTCACACATGCAGAAAACACACTATGGCTGCTTAACGGGAAAGGTGAGGTGGGGTGATACATAAAACAAGAGTTTCAAATTAGCTCAGATACCATTCCATAAACCCAATATGTAATAGACAAGACCTACTCCTTGCTCAGAGAACTGGACTCAACACGCCCGATTCACCGCACAAGAATATATCTGACTAGTAATAATCTTAAAACCTATGTATTGATATCTCTCTGTTAGTGTGTCAAGTGGGTGTAAAGCGGCATAAACACAGCCGTGAAAAGCAGCTAAACCCCATTATAAAAATAAATTACTTTTAAAAACCCATGAAACAAAGACAGGGAAAGAGAGAGAAATTCTTACACAATTCGTTCAGGGGCAGTGATGCAGCCTGGATTGACCATATCTAGACCCACAGCTGGATGAGACATAAGGGTGGACACTCTTGGGGCTGAGAGGTTTGGTGAGGTTGGGTGAGCAAACGCAGACCCTTTAAAGTAATACTGCGTGCTACCCATCGCATGGGTCCCAAATCTCCAGGTTCAAGGGCATCTTCCTACATCGAAAACATGCATGAGAAACCCAGAAGATGGTACACCGTGTGATGGGGAAAGGTTTCTAAAACGCACCTCATTTCTCATCTCCTTGTGCTCGGGTTCGCCATTCCAGCCACTTTACTAGCAATCTCCCTACTTGGAGCATCAGCACCTTTAACCTCCTGTTCCGTACAGGTTGCAATTTGTCCTGAGGATGAACGGGAAGACGGGGAACCAATGAGAGACTAGCTCTTGGTGTTGGGACAGGCACAGGTCACTCTATTTTCCCATCAGGAAGAAGAATTAACCACAGGCTCAGCCTGCCCCCCGGAACCAGAACAGGGCCTGAAGCCATCCTGCGCTTTTGCGGCCAGCTCCCAAAAACGCGACTTGTAAAATGGAGCTTCAGGGCACTGCAATTCACAAACCTGCAGAGTTATAAATGATAACTCTCGTCCACAAATATATTGAGGGAAGGCAAAGAAGAGGATTTGAAATCAAGGCAGAATTGCAGGAAACAGATTTCAGGAGGTAGATTCGAATCGCCTTTAAAGCACATGAAAAGCGGCAAAACGTTGACAATGATGCCCTTGGCCAAAAAGGGCGTATGCGTTTTTTCCTGAATATATTCAGGAAAAAACGCATACGCCCTTTTTGGCCAACCAAGCAACCTGGAAAGGCAAATCAGCGCTACAAAGAAGTCTCGCTTCCCATCGGTCAAAAGGGCCATGCTGAAAAAAGTGTCAAAACCAGAAATGCAGGACAGGCCCTGGAGAAATGGGAGCCTTGCTACACTGATGGGCGGGATGTAAATTGCCAACAGCCACTCTGGAGAAGTGTACGGTGTGTCCTGAAACATCTAAAAAACACAGCTTAGAGAGCATAGGGCACTTCCACGCATGGGGGGATAAAGTGGGAAAATTGAAAATCAGCAAGACACAAGCACCCCAAAGTTTAGGGCTGGTCTGTTGACAAGGACCTCCACTTCATTCCACCTTAAATATCCCAGGAAAGCGAAAAATGGATCAAAAAGTTGTGGTCCTTATGTACAATGGAATATCACTCAGCCATGAAATCAATGTCATAAGGCTAGTAGCAGCATGATGAGTGGATTTAGGTAAGACGATTCTAAGTGAAATAAGTCACACAGAAAATGACACTTCTCATAAGGTGTCACTTATAGAGGGAATGTAAAAACCGTTACACTTGAACTGAATTACAAAACAGAACAGAGTCACACATGCAGAAAACACACTATGGCTGCTTAACGGGAAAGGTGAGGTGGGGTGATACATAAAACAAGAGTTTCAAATTAGCTCAGATACCGTTCCATAAACCCAATATGTAATAGACAAGACCTACTCCTTGCTCAGAGAACTGGACTCAACACGCCCGATTCACCGCACAAGAATATATCTGACTAGTAATAATCTTAAAACCTATGTATTGATATCTCTCTGTTAGTGTGTCAAGTGGGTGTAAAGCGGCATAAACACAGCCGTGAAAAGCAGCTAAACCCCATTATAAAAATAAATTACTTTTAAAAACCCATGAAACAAAGACAGGGAAAGAGAGAGAAATTCTTACACAATTCGTTCAGGGGCAGTGATGCAGCCTGGATTGACCATATCTAGACCCACAGCTGGATGAGACATAAGGGTGGACACTCTTGGGGCTGAGAGGTTTGGTGAGGTTGGGTGAGCAAATGCAGACCCTTTAAAGTAATACTGCGTGCTACCCATCGCATGGGTCCCAAATCTCCAGGTTCAAGGGCATCTTCCTACATCGAAAACATGCATGAGAAACCCAGAAGATGGTACACCGTGTGATGGGGAAAGGTTTCTAAAACGCACCTCATTTCTCATCTCCTTGTGCTCGGGTTCGCCATTCCAGCCACTTTACTAGCAATCTCCCTACTTGGAGCATCAGCACCTTTAACCTCCTGTTCCGTACAGGTTGCAATTTGTCCTGAGGATGAACGGGAAGACGGGGAACCAATGAGAGACTAGCTCTTGGTGTTGGGACAGGCACAGGTCACTCTATTTTCCCATCAGGAAGAAGAATTAACCACAGGCTCAGCCTGCCCCCCGGAACCAGAACAGGGCCTGAAGCCATCCTGCGCTTTTGCGGCCAGCTCCCAAAAACGCGACTTGTAAAATGGAGCTTCAGGGCACTGCAATTCACAAACCTGCAGAGTTATAAATGATAACTCTCGTCCACAAATATATTGAGGGAAGGCAAAGAAGAGGATTTGAAATCAAGGCAGAATTGCAGGAAACAGATTTCAGGAGGTAGATTCGAATCGCCTTTAAAGCACATGAAAAGTGGCAAAACGTTGACAATGATGCCCTTGGCCAAAAAGGGCGTATGCGTTTTTTCCTGAATATATTCAGGAAAAAACGCATACGCCCTTTTTGGCCAACCAAGCAACCTGGAAAGGCAAATCAGCGCTACAAAGAAGTCTCGCTTCCCATCGGTCAAAAGGGCCATGCTGAAAAAAGTGTCAAAACCAGAAATGCAGGACAGGCCATGGAGAAATGGGAGCCTTGCTACACTGATGGGCGGGATGTAAATTGCCAACAGCCACTCTGGAGAAGTGTACGGTGTGTCCTGAAACATCTAAAAAACACAGCTTAGAGAGCATAGGGCACTTCCACGCATGGGGGGATAAAGTGGGAAAATTGAAAATCAGCAAGACACAAGCACCCCAAAGTTTAGGGCTGCTCTGTTGACAAGGACCTCCACTTCATTCCACCTTAAATATCCCAGGAAAGCGAAAAATGGATCAAAAAGTTGTGGTCCTTATGTACAATGGAATATCACTCAGCCATGAAATCAATGTCATAAGGCTAGTAGCAGCATGATGAGTGGATTTAGGTAAGACGATTCTAAGTGAAATAAGTCACACAGAAAAGGACACTTCTCATAAGGTGTCACTTATAGAGGGAATGTAAAAACCGTTACACTTGAACTGAATTACAAAACAGAACAGAGTCACACATGCAGAAAACACACTATGGCTGCTTAACGGGAAAGGTGAGGTGGGGTGATACATAAAACAAGAGTTTCAAATTAGCTCAGATACCGTTCCATAAACCCAATATGTAATAGACAAGACCTACTCCTTGCTCAGAGAACTGGACTCAACACGCCCGATTCACCGCACAAGAAAATATCTGACTAGTAATAATCTTAAAACCTATGTATTGATATCTCTCTGTTAGTGTGTCAAGTGGGTGTAAAGCGGCATAAACACAGCCGTGAAAAGCAGCTAAACCCCATTATAAAAATAAATTACTTTTAAAAACCCATGAAACACACACAGGGAAAGAGAGAGAAATTCTTACACAATTCGTTCAGGGGCTGTGATGCAACCTGGATTGACCATATCTAGACCCACAGCTGGATGAGACATAACGGTGGACACTCTTGGGGCTGAGAGGTTTGGTGAGGTTGGGTGAGCAAACGCAGACCCTTTAAAGAAATACTGCGTGCTACCCATCGCATGGGTCCCAAATCTCCAGGTTCAAGGGCATCTTCCTACATCGAAAACATGCATGAGAAACCCAGAAGATGGTACACCGTGTGATGGGGAAAGGTTTCTAAAACGCACCTCATTTCTCATCTCCTTGTGCTCGGGTTCGCCATTCCAGCCACTTTACTAGCAATCTCCCTACTTGGAGCATCAGCACCTTTAACCTCCTGTTCCGTACAGGTTGCAATTTGTCCTGAGGATGAACGGGAAGACGGGGAACCAATGAGAGACTAGCTCTTGGTGTTGGGACAGACACAGGTCACTCTATTTTCCCATCAGGAAGAAGAATTAACCACAGGCTCAGCCTGCCCCCCGGAACCAGAACAGGGCCTGAAGCCATCCTGCGCTTTTGCGGCCAGCTCCCAAAAACGCGACTTGTAAAATGGAGCTTCAGGGCACTGCAATTCACAAACCTGCAGAGTTATAAATGATAACTCTCGTCCACAAATATATTGAGGGAAGGCAAAGAAGAGGATTTGAAATCAAGGCAGAATTGCAGGAAACAGATTTCAGGAGGTAGATTCGAATCGCCTTTAAAGCACATGAAAAGCGGCAAAACGTTGACAATGATGCCCTTGGCCAAAAAGGGCGTATGCGTTTTTTCCTGAATATATTCAGGAAAAAACGCATACGCCCTTTTTGGCCAACCAAGCAACCTGGAAAGGCAAATCAGCGCTACAAAGAAGTCTCGCTTCCCATCGGTCAAAAGGGCCATGCTGAAAAAAGTGTCAAAACCAGAAATGCAGGACAGGCCCTGGAGAAATGTGAGCCTTGCTACACTGATGGGCGGGATGTAAATTGCCAACAGCCACTCTGGAGAAGTGTACGGTGTGTCCTGAAACATCTAAAAAACACAGCTTAAAGAGCATAGGGCACTTCCACGCATGGGGGGATAAAGTGGGAAAATTGAAAATCAGCAAGACACAAGCACCCCAAAGTTTAGGGCTGGTCTGTTGACAAGGACCTCCACTTCATTCCACCTTAAATATCCCAGGAAAGCGAAAAATGTATCAAAAAGTTGTGGTCCTTATGTACAATGGAATATCACTCAGCCATGAAATCAATGTCATAAGGCTAGTAGCAGCATGATGAGTGGATTTAGGTAAGACGATTCTAAGTGAAATAAGTCACACAGAAAATGACACTTCTCATAAGGTGTCACTTATAGAGGGAATGTAAAAACCGTTACACTTGAACTGAATTACAAAACAGAACAGAGTCACACATGCAGAAAACACACTATGGCTGCTTAACGGGAAAGGTGAGGTGGGGTGATACATAAAACAAGAGTTTCAAATTAGCTCAGATACCGTTCCATAAACCCAATATGTAATAGACAAGACCTACTCCTTGCTCAGAGAACTGGACTCAACACGCCCGATTCACCGCACAAGAATATATCTGACTAGTAATAATCTTAAAACCTATGTATTGATATCTCTCTGTTAGTGTGTCAAGTGGGTGTAAAGCGGCATAAACACAGCCGTGAAAAGCAGCTAAACCCCATTATAAAAATAAATTACTTTTAAAAACCCATGAAACAAAGACAGGGAAAGAGAGAGAAATTCTTACACAATTCGTTCAGGGGCAGTGATGCAGCCTGGATTGACCATATCTAGACCCACAGCTGGATGAGACATAAGGGTGGACACTCTTGGGGCTGAGAGGTTTGGTGAGGTTGGGTGAGCAAACGCAGACCCTTTAAAGTAATACTGCGTGCTACCCATCGCATGGGTCCCAAATCTCCAGGTTCAAGGGCATCTTCCTACATCGAAAACATGCATGAGAAACCCAGAAGATGGTACACCGTGTGATGGGGAAAGGTTTCTAAAACGCACCTCATTTCTCATCTCCTTGTGCTCGGGTTCGCCATTCCAGCCACTTTACTAGCAATCTCCCTACTTGGAGCATCAGCACCTTTAACCTCCTGTTCCGTACAGGTTGCAATTTGTCCTGAGGATGAACGGGAAGACGGGGAACCAATGAGAGACTAGCTCTTGGTGTTGGGACAGGCACAGGTCACTCTATTTTCCCATCAGGAAGAAGAATTAACCACAGGCTCAGCCTGCCCCCCGGAACCAGAACAGGGCCTGAAGCCATCCTGCGCTTTTGCGGCCAGCTCCCAAAAACGCGACTTGAAAAATGGAGCTTCAGGGCACTGCAATTCACAAACCTGCAGAGTTATAAATGATAACTCTCGTCCACAAATATATTGAGGGAAGGCAAAGAAGAGGATTTGAAATCAAGGCAGAATTGCAGGAAACAGATTTCAGGAGGTAGATTCGAATCGCCTTTAAAGCACATGAAAAGCGGCAAAACGTTGACAATGATGCCCTTGGCCAAAAAGGGCGTATGCGTTTTTTCCTGAATATATTCAGGAAAAAACGCATACGCCCTTTTTGGCCAACCAAGCAACCTGGAAAGGCAAATCAGCGCTACAAAGAAGTCTCGCTTCCCATCGGTCAAAAGGGCCATGCTGAAAAAAGTGTCAAAACCAGAAATGCAGGACAGGCCCTGGAGAAATGGGAGCCTTGCTACACTGATGGGCGGGATGTAAATTGCCAACAGCCACTCTGGAGAAGTGTACGGTGTGTCCTGAAACATCTAAAAAACACAGCTTAGAGAGCATAGGGCACTTCCACGCATGGGGGGATAAAGTGGGAAAATTGAAAATCAGCAAGACACAAGCACCCCAAAGTTTAGGGCTGCTCTGTTGACAAGGACCTCCACTTCATTCCACCTTAAATATCCCAGGAAAGCGAAAAATGGATCAAAAAGTTGTGGTCCTTATGTACAATGGAATAACACTCAGCCATGAAATCAATGTCATAAGGCTAGTAGCAGCATGATGAGTGGATTTAGGTAAGACGATTCTAAGTGAAATAAGTCACACAGAAAAGGACATTTCTCGTAAGGTGTCACTTATAGAGGGAATGTAAAAACCGTTACACTTGAACTGAATTACAAAACAGAACAGAGTCACACATGCAGAAAACACACTATGGCTGCTTAACGGGAAAGGTGAGGTGGGGTGATACATAAAACAAGAGTTTCAAATTAGCTCAGATACCGTTCCATAAACCCAATATGTAATAGACAAGACCTACTCCTTGCTCAGAGAACTGGACTCAACACGCCCGATTCACCGCACAAGAATATATCTGACTAGTAATAATCTTAAAACCTATGTATTGATATCTCTCTGTTAGTGTGTCAAGTGGGTGTAAAGCGGCATAAACACAGCCGTGAAAAGCAGCTAAACCCCATTATAAAAATAAATTACTTTTAAAAACCCATGAAACAAAGACAGGGAAAGAGAGAAATTCTTACACAATTCGTTCAGGGGCTGTGATGCAACCTGGATTGACCATATCTAGACCCACAGCTGGATGAGACATAAGGGTGGACACTCTTGGGGCTGAGAGGTTTGGTGAGGTTGGGTGAGCAGACCCTTTAAAGTAATACTGCGTGCTACCATCGCATGGGTCCCAAATCTCCAGGTTCAAGGGCATCTTCCTACATCGAAAACATGCATGAGAAACCCAGAAGATGGTACGCCGTGTGATGGGGAAAGGTTTCTAAAATGCACCTCATTTCTCATCACCTTGTGCTCGGGTTCGCCATTCCAGCCACTTTACTAGCAATCTCCCTACTTGGAGCATCAGCACCTTTAACCTCCTGTTCCGTACAGGTTGCAATTTGTCCTGAGGATGAACGGGAAGATGGGGAACCAATGAGAGACTAGCTCTTGGTGTTGGGACAGGCACAGGTCACTCTATTTTCCCATCAGGAAGAAGAATTAACCACAGGCTCAGCCTGCCCCCCGGAACCAGAACAGGGCCTGAAGCCATCCTGCGCTTTTGCGGCCAGCTCCCAAAAACGCGACTTGTAAAATGGAGCTTCAGGGCACTGCAATTCACAAACCTGCAGAGTTATAAATGATAACTCTCGTCCACAAATATATTGAGGGAAGGCAAAGAAGAGGATTTGAAATCAAGGCAGAATTGCAGGAAACAGATTTCAGGAGGTAGATTCGAATCGCCTTTAAAGCACATGAAAAGCGGCAAAACGTTGACAATGATGCCCTTGGCCAAAAAGGGCGTATGCGTTTTTTCCTGAATATATTCAGGAAAAAACGCATACGCCCTTTTTGGCCAACCAAGCAACCTGGAAAGGCAAATCAGCGCTACAAAGAAGTCTCGCTTCCCATCGGTCAAAAGGGCCATGCTGAAAAAAGTGTCAAAACCAGAAATGCAGGACAGGCCCTGGAGAAATGGGAGCCTTGCTACACTGATGGGCGGGATGTAAATTGCCAACAGCCACTCTGGAGAAGTGTACGGTGTGTCCTGAAACATCTAAAAAACACAGCTTAGAGAGCATAGGGCACTTCCACGCATGGGGGGATAAAGTGGGAAAATTGAAAATCAGCAAGACACAAGCACCCCAAAGTTTAGGGCTGCTCTGTTGACAAGGACCTCCACTTCATTCCACCTTAAATATCCCAGGAAAGCGAAAAATGGATCAAAAAGTTGTGGTCCTTATGTACAATGGAATAACACTCAGCCATGAAATCAATGTCATAAGGCTAGTAGCAGCATGATGAGTGGATTTAGGTAAGACGATTCTAAGTGAAATAAGTCACACAGAAAAGGACATTTCTCGTAAGGTGTCACTTATAGAGGGAATGTAAAAACCGTTACACTTGAACTGAATTACAAAACAGAACAGAGTCACACATGCAGAAAACACACTATGGCTGCTTAACGGGAAAGGTGAGGTGGGGTGATACATAAAACAAGAGTTTCAAATTAGCTCAGATACCGTTCCATAAACCCAATATGTAATAGACAAGACCTACTCCTTGCTCAGAGAACTGGACTCAACACGCCCGATTCACCGCACAAGAATATATCTGACTAGTAATAATCTTAAAACCTATGTATTGATATCTCTCTGTTAGTGTGTCAAGTGGGTGTAAAGCGGCATAAACACAGCCGTGAAAAGCAGCTAAACCCCATTATAAAAATAAATTACTTTTAAAAACCCATGAAACAAAGACAGGGAAAGAGAGAAATTCTTACACAATTCGTTCAGGGGCTGTGATGCAACCTGGATTGACCATATCTAGACCCACAGCTGGATGAGACATAAGGGTGGACACTCTTGGGGCTGAGAGGTTTGGTGAGGTTGGGTGAGCAGACCCTTTAAAGTAATACTGCGTGCTACCATCGCATGGGTCCCAAATCTCCAGGTTCAAGGGCATCTTCCTACATCGAAAACATGCATGAGAAACCCAGAAGATGGTACGCCGTGTGATGGGGAAAGGTTTCTAAAATGCACCTCATTTCTCATCACCTTGTGCTCGGGTTCGCCATTCCAGCCACTTTACTAGCAATCTCCCTACTTGGAGCATCAGCACCTTTAACCTCCTGTTCCGTACAGGTTGCAATTTGTCCTGAGGATGAACGGGAAGATGGGGAACCAATGAGAGACTAGCTCTTGGTGTTGGGACAGGCACAGGTCACTCTATTTTCCCATCAGGAAGAAGAATTAACCACAGGCTCAGCCTGCCCCCCGGAACCAGAACAGGGCCTGAAGCCATCCTGCGCTTTTGCGGCCAGCTCCCAAAAACGCGACTTGTAAAATGGAGCTTCAGGGCACTGCAATTCACAAACCTGCAGAGTTATAAATGATAACTCTCGTCCACAAATATATTGAGGGAAGGCAAAGAAGAGGATTTGAAATCAAGGCAGAATTGCAGGAAACAGATTTCAGGAGGTAGATTCGAATCGCCTTTAAAGCACATGAAAAGCGGCAAAACATTGACAATGATGCCCTTGGCCAAAAAGGGCGTATGCGTTTTTTCCTGAATATATTCAGGAAAAAACGCATACGCCCTTTTTGGCCAACCAAGCAACCTGGAAAGGCAAATCAGCGCTACAGAGAAGTCTCGCTTCCCATCGGTCAAAAGGGCCATGCTGAAAAAAGTGTCAAAACCAGAAATGCAGGACAGGCCATGGAGAAATGGGAGCCTTGCTACACTGATGGGCGGGATGTAAATTGCCAACAGCCACTCTGGAGAAGTGTACGGTGTGTCCTGAAACATCTAAAAAACACAGCTTAGAGAGCATAGGGCACTTCCACGCATGGGGGGATAAAGTGGGAAAATTGAAAATCAGCAAGACACAAGCACCCCAAAGTTTAGGGCTGCTCTGTTGACAAGGACCTCCACTTCATTCCACCTTAAATATCCCAGGAAAGCGAAAAATGGATAAAAAAGTTGTGGTCCTTATGTACAATGGAATATCACTCAGCCATGAAATCAATGTCATAAGGCTAGTAGCAGCATGATGAGTGGATTTAGGTAAGACGATTCTAATTGAAATAAGTCACACAGAAAAGGACACTTCTCATAAGGTGTCACTTATAGAGGGAATGTAAAAACCGTTACACTTGAACTGAATTACAAAACAGAACAGAGTCACACATGCAGAAAACACACTATGGCTGCTTAACGGGAAAGGTGAGGTGGGGTGATACATAAAACAAGAGTTTCAAATTAGCTCAGATACCGTTCCATAAACCCAATATGTAATAGACAAGACCTACTCCTTGCTCAGAGAACTGGACTCAACACGCCCGATTCACCGCACAAGAATATATCTGACTAGTAATAATCTTAAAACCTATGTATTGATATCTCTCTGTTAGTGTGTCAAGTGGGTGTAAAGCGGCATAAACACAGCCGTGAAAAGCAGCTAAACCCCATTATAAAAATAAATTACTTTTAAAAACCCATGAAACAAAGACAGGGAAAGAGAGAGAAATTCTTACACAATTCGTTCAGGGGCTGTGATGCAACCTGGATTGACCATATCTAGACCCACAGCTGGATGAGACATAAGGGTGGACACTCTTGGGGCTGAGAGGTTTGGTGAGGTTGGGTGAGCAAACGCAGACCCTTTAAAGTAATACTGCGTGCTACCCATCGCATGGGTCCCAAATCTCCAGGTTCAAGGGCATCTTCCTACATCGAAAACATGCATGAGAAACCCAGAAGATGGTACACCGTGTGATGGGGAAAGGTTTCTAAAACGCACCTCATTTCTCATCTCCTTGTGCTCGGGTTCGCCATTCCAGCCACTTTACTAGCAATCTCCCTACTTGGAGCATCAGCACCTTTAACCTCCTGTTCCGTACAGGTTGCAATTTGTCCTGAGGATGAACGGGAAGACGGGGAACCAATGAGAGACTAGCTCTTGGTGTTGGGACAGGCACAGGTCACTCTATTTTCCCATCAGGAAGAAGAATTAACCACAGGCTCAGCCTGCCCCCCGGAACCAGAACAGGGCCTGAAGCCATCCTGCGCTTTTGCGGCCAGCTCCGAAAAAAGCGACTGGTAAAATGGAGCTTCAGGGCACTGCAATTCACAAACCTGCAGAGTTATAAATGATAACTCTTGTCCACAAATATATTGAGGGAAGGCAAAGAAGAGGATTTGAAATCAAGGCAGAATTGCAGGAAACAGATTTCAGGAGGTAGATTCGAATCGCCTTTAAAGCACATGAAAAGCGGCAAAACGTTGACAATGATGCCCTTGGCCAAAAAGGGCTTACGTGTTTTTTCCTGAATATATTCAAGAAAAAACGCGTACGGTCTTTTTGGCCAACCAAGCAACCTGGAAAGGCAAATCAGCGCTACAAAGAAGTCTCGCTTCCCATCGGTCAAAAGGGCCATGCTGAAAAAAGTGTCAAAACCAGAAATGCAGGACAGGCCATGGAGAAATGGGAGCCTTGCTACACTGATGGGCGGGATGTAAATTGCCAACAGCCACTCTGGAGAAGTGTACGGTGTGTCCTGAAACATCTAAAAAACACAGCTTAGAGAGCATAGGGCACTTCCACGCATGGGGGGATAAAGTGGGAAAATTGAAAATCAGCAAGACACAAGCACCCCAAAGTTTAGGGCTGCTCTGTTGACAAGGACCTCCACTTCATTCCACCTTAAATATCCCAGGAAAGCGAAAAATGGATAAAAAAGTTGTGGTCCTTATGTACAATGGAATATCACTCACCCATGAAATCAATATCATAAGGCTAGTAGCAGCATGATGAGTGGATTTAGGTAAGACGATTCTAAGTGAAATAAGTCACACAGAAAAGGACACTTCTCATAAGGTGTCACTTATAGAGGGAATGTAAAAACCGTTACACTTGAACTGAATTACAAAACAGAACAGAGTCACACATGCAGAAAACACACTATGGCTGCTTAACGGGAAAGGTGAGGTGGGGTGATACATAAAACAAGAGTTTCAAATTAGCTCAGATACCGTTCCATAAACCCAATATGTAATAGACAAGACCTACTCCTTGCTCAGAGAACTGGACTCAACACGCCCGATTCACCGCACAAGAATATATCTGACTAGTAATAATCTTAAAACCTATGTATTGATATCTCTCTGTTAGTGTGTCAAGTGGGTGTAAAGCGGCATAAACACAGCCGTGAAAAGCAGCTAAACCCCATTATAAAAATAAATTACTTTTAAAAACCCATGAAACAAAGACAGGGAAAGAGAGAGAAATTCGTTCACGGGCTGTGATGCAACCTGGATTGACCATATCTAGACCCACAGCTGGATGAGACATAAGGGTGGACACTCTTGGGGCTGAGAGGTTTGGTGAGGTTGGGTGAGCAAACGCAGACCCTTTAAAGTAATACTGCGTGCTACCCATCGCATGGGTCCCAAATCTCCAGGTTCAAAGGCATCTTCCTACATCGAAAACATGCATGAGAAACCCAGAAGATGGTACACTGTGTGATGGGGAAAGGTTTCTAAAACGCACCTCATTTCTCATCTCCTTGTGCTCGGCTTCGCCATTCCAGCCACTTTACTAGCAATCTCCCTACTTGGAGCATCAGCACCTTTAACCTCCTGTTCCGTACAGGTTGCAATTTGTCCTGAGGATGAACGGGAAGACGGGGAACCAATGAGAGACTAGCTCATGGTGTTGGGACAGGCACAGGTCACTCTATTTTCCCATCAGGAAGAAGAATTAACCACAGGCTCAGCCTGCCCCCCGGAACCAGAACAGGGCCTGAAGCCATCCTGTGCTTTTGCGGCCAGCTCCCAAAAAAGCGACTTGTAAAATGGAGCTTCAGTGCACTGCAATTCACAAAACTGCAGAGTTATAAATGATAACTCTCATCCACAAATATATTGAGGGAAGGCAAAGAAGAGGATTTGAAATCAAGGCAGAATTGCAGGAAACAGATTTCAGGAGGTAGATTCGAATCGCCTTTAAAGCACATGAAAAGCGGCAAAACGTTGACAATGATGCCCTTGGCCAAAAAGGGCGTATGCGTTTTTTCCTGAATATATTCAGGAAAAAACGCATACGCCCTTTTTGGCCAACCAAGCAACCTGGAAAGGCAAATCAGCGCTACAAAGAAGTCTCGCTTCCCATCGGTCAAAAGGGCCATGCTGAAAAAAGTGTCAAAACCAGAAATGCAGGACAGGCCATGGAGAAATGGGAGCCTTGCTACACTGATGGGCGGGATGTAAATTGCCAACAGCCACTCTGGAGAAGTGTACGGTGTGTCCTGAAATATCTAAAAAACACAGCTTAGAGAGCATAGGGCACTTCCACGCATGGGGGTATAAAGTGGGAAAATTGAAAATCAGCAAAACACAAGCACCCCAAAGTTTAGGGCTGCTCTGTTGACAAGGACCTCCACTTCATTCCACCTTAAATATCCCAGGAAAGCGAAAAATGGATCAAAAAGTTGTGGTCCTTATGTTCAATGGAATATCACTCAGCCATGAAATCAATGTCATAAGGCTAGTAGCAGCATGATGAGTGGATTTAGGTAAGACGATTCTAAGTGAAATAAGTCACACAGAAAAGGACACTTCTCATAAGGTGTCACTTATAGAGGGAATGTAAAAACCGTTACACTTGAACTGAATTACAAAACAGAACATAGTCACACATGCAGAAAACACACTATGGCTGCTTAACGGGAAAGGTGAGGTGGGGTGATACATAAAACAAGAGTTTCAAATTAGCTCAGATACCGTTCCATAAACCCAATATGTAATAGACAAGACCTACTCCTTGCTCAGAGAACTGGACTCAACACGCCCGATTCACCGCACAAGAATATATCTGACTAGTAATAATCTTAAAACCTATGTATTGATATCTCTCTGTTAGTGTGTCAAGTGGGTGTAAAGCGGCATAAACACAGCCCTGAAAAGCAGCTAAACCCCATTATAAAAATAAATTACTTTTAAAAACCCATGAAACAAAGACAGGGAAAGAGAGAGAAATTCGTTCACGGGCTGTGATGCAACCTGGATTGACCATATCTAGACCCACAGCTGGATGAGACATAAGGGTGGACACTCTTGGGGCTGAGAGGTTTGGTGAGGTTGGGTGAGCAAACGCAGACCCTTTAAAGTAATACTGCGTGCTACCCATCGCATGGGTCCCAAATCTCCAGGTTCAAGGGCATCTTCCTACATCGAAAACATGCATGAGAAACCCAGAAGATGGTACACCGTGTGATGGGGAAAGGTTTCTAAAACGCACCTCATTTCTCATCTCCTTGTGCTCGTGTTCGCCATTCCAGCCACTTTACTAGCAATCTCCCTACTTGGAGCATCAGCACCTTTAACCTCCTGTTCCGTACAGGTTGCAATTTGTCCTGAGGATGAACGGGAAGACGGGGAACCAATGAGAGACTAGCTCTTGGTGTTGGGACAGGCACAGGTCCCTCTATTTTCCCATCACGAAGAAGAATTAACCACAGGCTCAGCCTGCCCCCCGGAACCAGAACAGGGCCTGAAGCCATCCTGCGCTTTTGCGGCCAGCTCCCAAAAAAGCGACTTGTAAAATGGAGCTTCAGGGCACTGCAATTCACAAACCTGCAGAGTTATAAATGATAACTCTCGTCCACAAATATATTGAGGGAAGGCAAAGAAGAGGATTTGAAATCAAGGCAGAATTGCAGGAAACAGATTTCAGGAGGTAGATTCGAATCGCCTTTAAAGCACATGAAAAGTGGCAAAACGTTGACAATGATGCCCTTGGCCAAAAAGGGCGTATGCGTTTTTTCCTGAATATATTCAGGAAAAAACGCATACGCCCTTTTTGGCCAACCAAGCAACCTGGAAAGGCAAATCAGCGCTACAAAGAAGTCTCGCTTCCCATCGGTCAAAAGGGCCATGCTGAAAAAAGTGTCAAAACCAGAAATGCAGGATAGGCCATGGAAAAATGGGAGCCTTGCTACACTGATGGGCGGGATGTAAATTGCCAACAGCCACTCTGGAGAAGTGTACGGTGTGTCCTGAAACATCTAAAAAACACAGCTTAGAGAGCATAGGGCGCTTCCACGCATGGGGGTATAAAGTGGGAAAATTAAAAATCAGCAAGACACAAGCACCCCAAAGTTTAGGGCTGCTCTGTTGACAATGACCTCCACTTCATTCCACCTTAAATATCCCAGGAAAGCGAAAAATGGATAAAAAAGTTGTGGTCCTTATGTACAATGGAATATCACTCTGCCATGAAATCAAAGTCATAAGGCTAGTAGGAGAATGATGAGTGGATTTAGGTAAGACGATTCTAAGTGAAATAAGTCACACAGAAAAGGACACTTCTCATAAGGTGTCACTTATAGAGGGAATGTAAAAACCGTTACACTTGAACTGAATTACAAAACAGAACAGAGTCACACATGCAGAAAACACACTATGGCTGCTTAACGGGAAAGGTGAGGTGGGGTGATACATAAAACAAGAGTTTCAAATTAGCTCAGATACCGTTCCATAAACCCAATATGTAATAGACAAGACCTACTCCTTGCTCAGAGAACTGGACTCAACACGCCCGATTCACCGCACAAGAATATATCTGACTAGTAATAATCTTAAAACCTATGTATTGATATCTCTCTGTTAGTGTGTCAAGTGGGTGTAAAGCGGCATAAACACAGCCGTGAAAAGCAGCTAAACCCCATTATAAAAATAAATTACTTTTAAAAACCCATGAAACAAAGACAGGGAAAGAGAGAGAAATTCTTACACAATTCGTTCAGGGGCTGTGATGCAACCTGGATTGACCATATCTAGACCCACAGCTGGATGAGACATAAGGGTGGACACTCTTGGGGCTGAGAGGTTTGGTGAGGTTGGGTGAGCAAACGCAGACCCTTTAAAGTAATACTGCGTGCTACCCATCGCATGGGTCCCAAATCTCCAGGTTCAAGGGCATCTTCCTACATCGAAAACATGCATGAGAAACCCAGAAGATGGTACACCGTGTGATGGGGAAAGGTTTCTAAAACGCACCTCATTTCTCATCTCCTTGTGCTCGTGTTCGCCATTCCAGCCACTTTACTAGCAATCTCCCTACTTGGAGCATCAGCACCTTTAACCTCCTGTTCCGTACAGGTTGCAATTTGTCCTGAGGATGAACGGGAAGACGGGGAACCAATGAGAGACTAGCTCTTGGTGTTGGGACAGGCACAGGTCACTCTATTTTCCCATCAGGAAGAAGAATTAACCACAGGCTCAGCCTGCCCCCCGGAACCAGAACAGGGCCTGAAGCCATCCTGCGCTTTTGCGGCCAGCTCCCAAAAAAGCGACTTGTAAAATGGAGCTTCAGGGCACTGCAATTCACAAACCTGCAGAGTTATAAATGATAACTCTCGTCCACAAATATATTGAGGGAAGGCAAAGAAGAGGATTTGAAATCAAGGCAGAATTGCAGGAAACAGATTTCAGGAGGTAGATTCGAATCGCCTTTAAAGCACATGAAAAGCGGCAAAACGTTGACAATGATGCCCTTGGCCAAAAAGGGCGTATGCGTTTTTTCCTGAATATATTCAGGAAAAAACGCATACGCCCTTTTTCGCCAACCAAGCAACCTGGAAGGGCAATTCAGCGCTACAAAGAAGTCTCGCTTCCCATCGGTCAAAAGGGCCATGCTGAAAAATGTGTCAAAACCAGAAATGCAGGACAGGCCATGGATAAATGGGAGCCTTGCTACACTGATGGGCGGGATGTAAATTGCCAACAGCCACTCTGGAGAAGTGTACGGTGTGTCCTGAAACATCTAAAAAACACAGCTTAGAGAGCATAGGGCACTTCCACGCATGGGGGGATAAAGTGGGAAAATTGAAAATCAGCAAGACACAAGCACCCCAAAGTTTAGGGCTGCTCTGTTGACAAGGACCTCCACTTCATTCCACCTTAAATATCCCAGGAAAGCGAAAAATGGATCAAAAAGTTGTGGTCCTTATGTACAATGGAATATCACTCAGCCATGAAATCAATGTCATAAGGCTAGTAGCAGCATGATGAGTGGATTTAGGTAAGACGATTCTAAGTGAAATAAGTCACACAGAAAAGGACACTTCTCATAAGGTTTCACTTATAGAGGGAATGTAAACACCGTTACACTTGAACTGAATTACAAAACAGAACAGAGTCACACATGCAGAAAACACACTATGGCTGCTTAACGGGAAAGGTGAGGTGGGGTGATACATAAAACAAGAGTTTCAAATTAGCTCAGATACCGTTCCATAAACCCAATATGTAATAGACAAGACCTACTCCTTGCTCAGAGAATTGACTCAACACGCCCGATTCACCGCACAAGAATATATCTGACTAGTAATAATCTTAAAACCTATGTATTGATATCTCTCTGTTAGTGTGTCAAGTGGGTGTAAAGCGGCATAAACACAGCCGTGAAAAGCAGCTAAACCCCATTATAAAAATAAATTACTTTTAAAAACCCATGAAACAAAGACAGGGAAAGAGAGAGAAATTCTTACACAATTCGTTCAGGGGCTGTGATGCAACCTGGATTGACCATATCTAGACCCACAGCTGGATGAGACATAAGGGTGGACACTCTTGGGGCTGAGAGGTTTGGTGAGGTTGGGTGAGCAAACGCAGACCCTTTAAAGTAATACTGCGTGCTACCCATCGCATGGGTCCCAAATCTCCAGGTTCAAGGGCATCTTCCTACATCGAAAACATGCATGAGAAACCCAGAAGATGGTACACCGTGTGATGGGGAAAGGTTTCTAAAACGCACCTCATTTCTCATCTCCTTGTGCTCGTGTTCGCCATTCCAGCCACTTTACTAGCAATCTCCCTACTTGGAGCATCAGCACCTTTAACCTCCTGTTCCGTACAGGTTGCAATTTGTCCTGAGGATGAACGGGAAGACGGGGAACCAATGAGAGACTAGCTCTTGGTGTTGGGACAGGCACAGGTCCCTCTATTTTCCCATCACGAAGAAGAATTAACCACAGGCTCAGCCTGCCCCCCGGAACCAGAACAGGGCCTGAAGCCATCCTGCGCTTTTGCGGCCAGCTCCCAAAAAAGCGACTTGTAAAATGGAGCTTCAGGGCACTGCAATTCACAAACCTGCAGAGTTATAAATGATAACTCTCGTCCACAAATATATTGAGGGAAGGCAAAGAAGAGGATTTGAAATCAAGGCAGAATTGCAGGAAACAGATTTCAGGAGGTAGATTCGAATCGCCTTTAAAGCACATGAAAAGTGGCAAAACGTTGACAATGATGCCCTTGGCCAAAAAGGGCGTATGCGTTTTTTCCTGAATATATTCAGGAAAAAACGCATACGCCCTTTTTGGCCAACCAAGCAACCTGGAAAGGCAAATCAGCGCTACAAAGAAGTCTCGCTTCCCATCGGTCAAAAGGGCCATGCTGAAAAAAGTGTCAAAACCAGAAATGCAGGATAGGCCATGGAAAAATGGGAGCCTTGCTACACTGATGGGCGGGATGTAAATTGCCAACAGCCACTCTGGAGAAGTGTACTGTGTGTCCTGAAACATCTAAAAAACACAGCTTAGAGAGCATAGGGCGCTTCCACGCATGGGGGTATAAAGTGGGAAAATTAAAAATCAGCAAGACACAAGCACCCCAAAGTTTAGGGCTGCTCTGTTGACAATGACCTCCACTTCATTCCACCTTAAATATCCCAGGAAAGCGAAAAATGGATAAAAAAGTTGTGGTCCTTATGTACAATGGAATATCACTCTGCCATGAAATCAAAGTCATAAGGCTAGTAGGAGAATGATGAGTGGATTTAGGTAAGACGATTCTAAGTGAAATAAGTCACACAGAAAAGGACACTTCTCATAAGGTGTCACTTATAGAGGGAATGTAAAAACCGTTACACTTGAACTGAATTACAAAACAGAACAGAGTCACACATGCAGAAAACACACTATGGCTGCTTAACGGGAAAGGTGAGGTGGGGTGATACATAAAACAAGAGTTTCAAATTAGCTCAGATACCGTTCCATAAACCCAATATGTAATAGACAAGACCTACTCCTTGCTCAGAGAACTGGACTCAACACGCCCGATTCACCGCACAAGAATATATCTGACTAGTAATAATCTTAAAACCTATGTATTGATATCTCTCTGTTAGTGTGTCAAGTGGGTGTAAAGCGGCATAAACACAGCCGTGAAAAGCAGCTAAACCCCATTATAAAAATAAATTACTTTTAAAAACCCATGAAACAAAGACAGGGAAAGAGAGAGAAATTCTTACACAATTCGTTCAGGGGCTGTGATGCAACCTGGATTGACCATATCTAGACCCACAGCTGGATGAGACATAAGGGTGGACACTCTTGGGGCTGAGAGGTTTGGTGAGGTTGGGTGAGCAAACACAGACCCTTTAAAGTAATACTGCGTGCTACCCATCGCATGGGTCCCAAATCTCCAGGTTCAAGGGCATCTTCCTACATCGAAAACATGCATGAGAAACCCAGAAGATGGTACACCGTGTGATGGGGAAAGGTTTCTAAAACGCACCTCATTTCTCATCTCCTTGTGCTCGTGTTCGCCATTCCAGCCACTTTACTAGCAATCTCCCTACTTGGAGCATCAGCACCTTTAACCTCCTGTTCCGTACAGGTTGCAATTTGTCCTGAGGATGAACGGGAAGACGGGGAACCAATGAGAGACTAGCTCTTGGTGTTGGGACAGGCACAGGTCACTCTATTTTCCCATCAGGAAGAAGAATTAACCACAGGCTCAGCCTGCCCCCCGGAACCAGAACAGGGCCTGAAGCCATCCTTCGCTTTTGCGGCCAGCTCCCAAAAAAGCGACTTGTAAAATGGAGCTTCAGGGCACTGCAATTCACAAACCTGCAGAGTTATAAATGATAACTCTCGTCCACAAATATATTGAGGGAAGGCAAAGAAGAGGATTTGAAATCAAGGCAGAATTGCAGGAAACAGATTTCAGGAGGTAGATTCGAATCGCCTTTAAAGCACATGAAAAGCGGCAAAACGTTGACAATGATGCCCTTGGCCAAAAAGGGCGTATGCGTTTTTTCCTGAATATATTCAGGAAAAAACGCATACGCCCTTTTTGGTCAACCAAGCAACCTGGAAGGGCAATTCAGCGCTACAAAGAAGTCTCGCTTCCCATCGGTCAAAAGGGCCATGCTGAAAAATGTGTCAAAACCAGAAATGCAGGACAGGCCATGGATAAATGGGAGCCTTGCTACACTGATGGGCGGGATGTAAATTGCCAACAGCCACTCTGGAGAAGTGTACGGTGTGTCCTGAAACATCTAAAAAACACAGCTTAGAGAGCATAGGGCACTTCCACGCATGGGGGGATAAAGTGGGAAAATTGAAAATCAGCAAGACACAAGCACCCCAAAGTTTAGGGCTGCTCTGTTGACAAGGACCTCCACTTCATTCCACCTTAAATATCCCAGGAAAGCGAAAAATGGATCAAAAAGTTGTGGTCCTTATGTACAATGGAATATCACTCAGCCATGAAATCAATGTCATAAGGCTAGTAGCAGCATGATGAGTGGATTTAGGTAAGACGATTCTAAGTGAAATAAGTCACACAGAAAAGGACACTTCTCATAAGGTGTCACTTATAGAGGGAATGTAAACACCGTTACACTTGAACTGAATTACAAAACAGAACAGAGTCACACATGCAGAAAACACACTATGGCTGCTTAACGGGAAAGGTGAGGTGGGGTGATACATAAAACAAGAGTTTCAAATTAGCTCAGATACCGTTCCATAAACCCAATATGTAATAGACAAGACCTACTCCTTGCTCAGAGAATTGACTCAACACGCCCGATTCACCGCACAAGAATATATCTGACTAGTAATAATCTTAAAACCTATGTATTGATATCTCTCTGTTAGTGTGTCAAGTGGGTGTAAAGCGGCATAAACACAGCCGTGAAAAGCAGCTAAACCCCATTATAAAAATAAATTACTTTTAAAAACCCATGAAACAAAGACAGGGAAAGAGAGAGAAATTCTTACACAATTCGTTCAGGGGCTGTGATGCAACCTGGATTGACCATATCTAGACCCACAGCTGGATGAGACATAAGGGTGGACACTCTTGGGGCTGAGAGGTTTGGTGAGGTTGGGTGAGCAAACGCAGACCCTTTAAAGTAATACTGCGTGCTACCCATCGCATGGGTCCCAAATCTCCAGGTTCAAGGGCATCTTCCTACATCGAAAACATGCATGAGAAACCCAGAAGATGGTACACCGTGTGATGGGGAAAGGTTTCTAAAACGCACCTCATTTCTCATCTCCTTGTGCTCGTGTTCGCCATTCCAGCCACTTTACTAGCAATCTCCCTACTTGGAGCATCAGCACCTTTAACCTCCTGTTCCGTACAGGTTGCAATTTGTCCTGAGGATGAACGGGAAGACGGGGAACCAATGAGAGACTAGCTCTTGGTGTTGGGACAGGCACAGGTCCCTCTATTTTCCCATCACGAAGAAGAATTAACCACAGGCTCAGCCTGCCCCCCGGAACCAGAACAGGGCCTGAAGCCATCCTGCGCTTTTGCGGCCAGCTCCCAAAAAAGCGACTTGTAAAATGGAGCTTCAGGGCACTGCAATTCACAAACCTGCAGAGTTATAAATGATAACTCTCGTCCACAAATATATTGAGGGAAGGCAAAGAAGAGGATTTGAAATCAAGGCAGAATTGCAGGAAACAGATTTCAGGAGGTAGATTCGAATCGCCTTTAAAGCACATGAAAAGTGGCAAAACGTTGACAATGATGCCCTTGGCCAAAAAGGGCGTATGCGTTTTTTCCTGAATATATTCAGGAAAAAACGCATACGCCCTTTTTGGCCAACCAAGCAACCTGGAAAGGCAAATCAGCGCTACAAAGAAGTCTCGCTTCCCATCGGTCAAAAGGGCCATGCTGAAAAAAGTGTCAAAACCAGAAATGCAGGATAGGCCATGGAAAAATGGGAGCCTTGCTACACTGATGGGCGGGATGTAAATTGCCAACAGCCACTCTGGAGAAGTGTACTGTGTGTCCTGAAACATCTAAAAAACACAGCTTAGAGAGCATAGGGCGCTTCCACGCATGGGGGTATAAAGTGGGAAAATTAAAAATCAGCAAGACACAAGCACCCCAAAGTTTAGGGCTGCTCTGTTGACAATGACCTCCACTTCATTCCACCTTAAATATCCCAGGAAAGCGAAAAATGGATAAAAAAGTTGTGGTCCTTATGTACAATGGAATATCACTCTGCCATGAAATCAAAGTCATAAGGCTAGTAGGAGAATGATGAGTGGATTTAGGTAAGACGATTCTAAGTGAAATAAGTCACACAGAAAAGGACACTTCTCATAAGGTGTCACTTATAGAGGGAATGTAAAAACCGTTACACTTGAACTGAATTACAAAACAGAACAGAGTCACACATGCAGAAAACACACTATGGCTGCTTAACGGGAAAGGTGAGGTGGGGTGATACATAAAACAAGAGTTTCAAATTAGCTCAGATACCGTTCCATAAACCCAATATGTAATAGACAAGACCTACTCCTTGCTCAGAGAACTGGACTCAACACGCCCGATTCACCGCACAAGAATATATCTGACTAGTAATAATCTTAAAACCTATGTATTGATATCTCTCTGTTAGTGTGTCAAGTGGGTGTAAAGCGGCATAAACACAGCCGTGAAAAGCAGCTAAACCCCATTATAAAAATAAATTACTTTTAAAAACCCATGAAACAAAGACAGGGAAAGAGAGAGAAATTCTTACACAATTCGTTCAGGGGCTGTGATGCAACCTGGATTGACCATATCTAGACCCACAGCTGGATGAGACATAAGGGTGGACACTCTTGGGGCTGAGAGGTTTGGTGAGGTTGGGTGAGCAAACACAGACCCTTTAAAGTAATACTGCGTGCTACCCATCGCATGGGTCCCAAATCTCCAGGTTCAAGGGCATCTTCCTACATCGAAAACATGCATGAGAAACCCAGAAGATGGTACACCGTGTGATGGGGAAAGGTTTCTAAAACGCACCTCATTTCTCATCTCCTTGTGCTCGTGTTCGCCATTCCAGCCACTTTACTAGCAATCTCCCTACTTGGAGCATCAGCACCTTTAACCTCCTGTTCCGTACAGGTTGCAATTTGTCCTGAGGATGAACGGGAAGACGGGGAACCAATGAGAGACTAGCTCTTGGTGTTGGGACAGGCACAGGTCACTCTATTTTCCCATCAGGAAGAAGAATTAACCACAGGCTCAGCCTGCCCCCCGGAACCAGAACAGGGCCTGAAGCCATCCTTCGCTTTTGCGGCCAGCTCCCAAAAAAGCGACTTGTAAAATGGAGCTTCAGGGCACTGCAATTCACAAACCTGCAGAGTTATAAATGATAACTCTCGTCCACAAATATATTGAGGGAAGGCAAAGAAGAGGATTTGAAATCAAGGCAGAATTGCAGGAAACAGATTTCAGGAGGTAGATTCGAATCGCCTTTAAAGCACATGAAAAGCGGCAAAACGTTGACAATGATGCCCTTGGCCAAAAAGGGCGTATGCGTTTTTTCCTGAATATATTCAGGAAAAAACGCATACGCCCTTTTTGGTCAACCAAGCAACCTGGAAGGGCAATTCAGCGCTACAAAGAAGTCTCGCTTCCCATCGGTCAAAAGGGCCATGCTGAAAAATGTGTCAAAACCAGAAATGCAGGACAGGCCATGGATAAATGGGAGCCTTGCTACACTGATGGGCGGGATGTAAATTGCCAACAGCCACTCTGGAGAAGTGTACGGTGTGTCCTGAAACATCTAAAAAACACAGCTTAGAGAGCATAGGGCACTTCCACGCATGGGGGGATAAAGTGGGAAAATTGAAAATCAGCAAGACACAAGCACCCCAAAGTTTAGGGCTGCTCTGTTGACAAGGACCTCCACTTCATTCCACCTTAAATATCCCAGGAAAGCGAAAAATGGATCAAAAAGTTGTGGTCCTTATGTACAATGGAATATCACTCAGCCATGAAATCAATGTCATAAGGCTAGTAGCAGCATGATGAGTGGATTTAGGTAAGACGATTCTAAGTGAAATAAGTCACACAGAAAAGGACACTTCTCATAAGGTGTCACTTATAGAGGGAATGTAAAAACCGTTACACTTGAACTGAATTACAAAACAGAACAGAGTCACACATGCAGAAAACACACTATGGCTGCTTAACGGGAAAGGTGAGGTGGGGTGATACATAAAACAAGAGTTTCAAATTAGCTCAGATACCGTTCCATAAACCCAATATGTAATAGACAAGACCTACTCCTTGCTCAGAGAACTGGACTCAACACGCCCGATTCACCGCACAAGAATATATCTGACTAGTAATAATCTTAAAACCTATGTATTGATATCTCTCTGTTAGTGTGTCAAGTGGGTGTAAAGCGGCATAAACACAGCCGTGAAAAGCAGCTAAACCCCATTATAAAAATAAATTACTTTTAAAAACCCATGAAACAAAGACAGGGAAAGAGAGAGAAATTCTTACACAATTCGTTCAGGGGCTGTGATGCAACCTGGATTGACCATATCTAGACCCACAGCTGGATGAGACATAAGGGTGGACACTCTTGGGGCTGAGAGGTTTGGTGAGGTTGGGTGAGCAAACGCAGACCCTTTAAAGTAATACTGCGTGCTACCCATCGCATGGGTCCCAAATCTCCAGGTTCAAGGGCATCTTCCTACATCGAAAACATGCATGAGAAACCCAGAAGATGGTACACCGTGTGATGGGGAAAGGTTTCTAAAACGCACCTCATTTCTCATCTCCTTGTGCTCGTGTTCGCCATTCCAGCCACTTTACTAGCAATCTCCCTACTTGGAGCATCAGCACCTTTAACCTCCTGTTCCGTACAGGTTGCAATTTGTCCTGAGGATGAACGGGAAGACGGGGAACCAATGAGAGACTAGCTCTTGGTGTTGGGACAGGCACAGGTCACTCTATTTTCCCATCAGGAAGAAGAATTAACCACAGGCTCAGCCTGCCCCCCGGAACCAGAACAGGGCCTGAAGCCATCCTTCGCTTTTGCGGCCAGCTCCCAAAAAAGCGACTTGTAAAATGGAGCTTCAGGGCACTGCAATTCACAAACCTGCAGAGTTATAAATGATAACTCTCGTCCACAAATATATTGAGGGAAGGCAAAGAAGAGGATTTGAAATCAAGGCAGAATTGCAGGAAACAGATTTCAGGAGGTAGATTCGAATCGCCTTTAAAGCACATGAAAAGCGGCAAAACGTTGACAATGATGCCCTTGGCCAAAAAGGGCGTATGCGTTTTTTCCTGAATATATTCAGGAAAAAACGCATACGCCCTTTTTGGTCAACCAAGCAACCTGGAAGGGCAATTCAGCGCTACAAAGAAGTCTCGCTTCCCATCGGTCAAAAGGGCCATGCTGAAAAATGTGTCAAAACCAGAAATGCAGGACAGGCCATGGATAAATGGGAGCCTTGCTACACTGATGGGCGGGATGTAAATTGCCAACAGCCACTCTGGAGAAGTGTACGGTGTGTCCTGAAACATCTAAAAAACACAGCTTAGAGAGCATAGGGCACTTCCACGCATGGGGGGATAAAGTGGGAAAATTGAAAATCAGCAAGACACAAGCACCCCAAAGTTTAGGGCTGCTCTGTTGACAAGGACCTCCACTTCATTCCACCTTAAATATCCCAGGAAAGCGAAAAATGGATCAAAAAGTTGTGGTCCTTATGTACAATGGAATATCACTCAGCCATGAAATCAATGTCATAAGGCTAGTAGCAGCATGATGAGTGGATTTAGGTAAGACGATTCTAAGTGAAATAAGTCACACAGAAAAGGACACTTCTCATAAGGTGTCACTTATAGAGGGAATGTAAAAACCGTTACACTTGAACTGAATTACAAAACAGAACAGAGTCACACATGCAGAAAACACACTATGGCTGCTTAACGGGAAAGGTGAGGTGGGGTGATACATAAAACAAGAGTTTCAAATTAGCTCAGATACCGTTCCATAAACCCAATATGTAATAGACAAGACCTACTCCTTGCTCAGAGAACTGGACTCAACACGCCCGATTCACCGCACAAGAATATATCTGACTAGTAATAATCTTAAAACCTATGTATTGATATCTCTCTGTTAGTGTGTCAAGTGGGTGTAAAGCGGCATAAACACAGCCGTGAAAAGCAGCTAAACCCCATTATAAAAATAAATTACTTTTAAAAACCCATGAAACAAAGACAGGGAAAGAGAGAGAAATTCTTACACAATTCGTTCAGGGGCTGTGATGCAACCTGGATTGACCATATCTAGACCCACAGCTGGATGAGACATAAGGGTGGACACTCTTGGGGCTGAGAGGTTTGGTGAGGTTGGGTGAGCAAACGCAGACCCTTTAAAGTAATACTGCGTGCTACCCATCGCATGGGTCCCAAATCTCCAGGTTCAAGGGCATCTTCCTACATCGAAAACATGCATGAGAAACCCAGAAGATGGTACACCGTGTGATGGGGAAAGGTTTCTAAAACGCACCTCATTTCTCATCTCCTTGTGCTCGGCTTCGCCATTCCAGCCACTTTACTAGCAATCTCCCTACTTGGAGCATCAGCACCTTTAACCTCCTGTTCCGTACAGGTTGCAATTTGTCCTGAGGATGAACGGGAAGACGGGGAACCAATGAGAGACTAGCTCTTGGTGTTGGGACAGGCACAGGTCACTCTATTTTCCCATCAGGAAGAAGAATTAACCACAGGCTCAGCCTGCCCCCCGGAACCAGAACAGGGCCTGAAGCCATCCTGCGCTTTTGCGGCCAGCTCCGAAAAAAGCGACTGGTAAAATGGAGCTTCAGGGCACTGCAATTCACAAACCTGCAGAGTTATAAATGATAACTCTTGTCCACAAATATATTGAGGGAAGGCAAAGAAGAGGATTTGAAATCAAGGCAGAATTGCAGGAAACAGATTTCAGGAGGTAGATTCGAATCGCCTTTAAAGCACATGAAAAGCGGCAAAACGTTGACAATGATGCCCTTGGCCAAAAAGGGCTTACGCGTTTTTTCCTGAATATATTCAAGAAAAAACGCGTACGGTCTTTTTGGCCAACCAAGCAACCTGGAAAGGCAAATCAGCGCTACAAAGAAGTCTCGCTTCCCATCGGTCAAAAGGGCCATGCTGAAAAAAGTGTCAAAACCAGAAATGCAGGACAGGCCATGGAGAAATGGGAGCCTTGCTACACTGATGGGCGGGATGTAAATTGCCAACAGCCACTCTGGAGAAGTGTACGGTGTGTCCTGAAACATCTAAAAAACACAGCTTAGAGAGCATAGGGCACTTCCACGCATGGGGGGATAAAGTGGGAAAATTGAAAATCAGCAAGACACAAGCACCCCAAAGTTTAGGGCTGCTCTGTTGACAAGGACCTCCACTTCATTCCACCTTAAATATCCCAGGAAAGCGAAAAATGGATAAAAAAGTTGTGGTCCTTATGTACAATGGAATATCACTCAGCCATGAAATCAATATCATAAGGCTAGTAGCAGCATGATGAGTGGATTTAGGTAAGACGATTCTAAGTGAAATAAGTCACACAGAAAAGGACACTTCTCATAAGGTGTCACTTATAGAGGGAATGTAAAAACCGTTACACTTGAACTGAATTACAAAACAGAACAGAGTCACACATGCAGAAAACACACTATGGCTGCTTATCGGGAAAGGTGAGGTGGGGTGATACATAAAACAAGAGTTTCAAATTAGCTCAGATACCGTTCCATAAACCCAATATGTAATAGACAAGACCTACTCCTTGCTCAGAGAACTGGACTCAACACGCCCGATTCACCGCACAAGAATATATCTGACTAGTAATAATCTTAAAACCTATGTATTGATATCTCTCTGTTAGTGTGTCAAGTGGGTGTAAAGCGGCATAAACACAGCCGTGAAAAGCAGCTAAACCCCATTATAAAAATAAATTACTTTTAAAAACCCATGAAACAAAGACAGGGAAAGAGAGAGAAATTCGTTCACGGGCTGTGATGCAACCTGGATTGACCATATCTAGACCCACAGCTGGATGAGACATAAGGGTGGACACTCTTGGGGCTGAGAGGTTTGGTGAGGTTGGGTGAGCAAACGCAGACCCTTTAAAGTAATACTGCGTGCTACCCATCGCATGGGTCCCAAATCTCCAGGTTCAAGGGCATCTTCCTACATCGAAAACATGCATGAGAAACCCAGAAGATGGTACACCGTGTGATGGGGAAAGGTTTCTAAAACGCACCTCATTTCTCATCTCCTTGTGCTCGGCTTCGCCATTCCAGCCACTTTACTAGCAATCTCCCTACTTGGAGCATCAGCACCTTTAACCTCCTGTTCCGTACAGGTTGCAATTTGTCCTGAGGATGAACGGGAAGACGGGGAACCAATGAGAGACTAGCTCATGGTGTTGGGACAGGCACAGGTCACTCTATTTTCCCATCAGGAAGAAGAATTAACCACAGGCTCAGCCTGCCCCCCGGAACCAGAACAGGGCCTGAAGCCATCCTGTGCTTTTGCGGCCAGCTCCCAAAAAAGCGACTTGTAAAATGGAGCTTCAGTGCACTGCAATTCACAAACCTGCAGAGTTATAAATGATAACTCTCATCCACAAATATATTGAGGGAAGGCAAAGAAGAGGATTTGAAATCAAGGCAGAATTGCAGGAAACAGATTTCAGGAGGTAGATTCGAATCGCCTTTAAAGCACATGAAAAGCGGCAAAACGTTGACAATGATGCCCTTGGCCAAAAAGGGCGTATGCGTTTTTTCCTGAATATATTCAGGAAAAAACGCATACGCCCTTTTTGGCCAACCAAGCAACCTGGAAAGGCAAATCAGCGCTACAAAGAAGTCTCGCTTCCCATCGGTCAAAAGGGCCATGCTGAAAAAAGTGTCAAAACCAGAAATGCAGGACAGGCCATGGAGAAATGGGAGCCTTGCTACACTGATGGGCGGGATGTAAATTGCCAACAGCCACTCTGGAGAAGTGTACGGTGTGTCCTGAAATATCTAAAAAACACAGCTTAGAGAGCATAGGGCACTTCCACGCATGGGGGTATAAAGTGGGAAAATTGAAAATCAGCAAAACACAAGCACCCCAAAGTTTAGGGCTGCTCTGTTGACAAGGACCTCCACTTCATTCCACCTTAAATATCCCAGGAAAGCGAAAAATGGATCAAAAAGTTGTGGTCCTTATGTTCAATGGAATATCACTCAGCCATGAAATCAATGTCATAAGGCTAGTAGCAGCATGATGAGTGGATTTAGTTAAGACGATTCTAAGTGAAATAAGTCACACAGAAAAGGACACTTCTCATAAGGTGTCACTTATAGAGGGAATGTAAAAACCGTTACACTTGAACTGAATTACAAAACAGAACAGAGTCACACATGCAGAAAACACACTATGGCTGCTTAACGGGAAAGGTGAGGTGGGGTGATACATAAAACAAGAGTTTCAAATTAGCTCAGATACCGTTCCATAAACCCAATATGTAATAGACAAGACCTACTCCTTGCTCAGAGAACTGGACTCAACACGCCCGATTCACCGCACAAGAATATATCTGACTAGTAATAATCTTAAAACCTATGTATTGATATCTCTCTGTTAGTGTGTCAAGTGGGTGTAAAGCGGCATAAACACAGCCCTGAAAAGCAGCTAAACCCCATTATAAAAATAAATTACTTTTAAAAACCCATGAAACAAAGACAGGGAAAGAGAGAGAAATTCGTTCACGGGCTGTGATGCAACCTGGATTGACCATATCTAGACCCACAGCTGGATGAGACATAAGGGTGGACACTCTTGGGGCTGAGAGGTTTGGTGAGGTTGGGTGAGCAAACGCAGACCCTTTAAAGTAATACTGCGTGCTACCCATCGCATGGGTCCCAAATCTCCAGGTTCAAGGGCATCTTCCTACATCGAAAACATGCATGAGAAACCCAGAAGATGGTACACTGTGTGATGGGGAAAGGTTTCTAAAACGCACCTCATTTCTCATCTCCTTGTGCTCGGGTTCGCCATTCCAGCCACTTTACTAGCAATCTCCCTACTTGGAGCATCAGCACCTTTAACCTCCTGTTCCGTACAGGTTGCAATTTGTCCTGAGGATGAACGGGAAGACGGGGAACCAATGAGAGACTAGCTCTTGGTGTTGGGACAGGCACAGGTCACTCTATTTTCCCATCAGGAAGAAGAATTAACCACAGGCTCAGCCTGCCCCCCGGAACCAGAACAGGGCCTGAAGCCATCCTGCGCTTTTGCGGCCAGCTCCCAAAAAAGCGACTTGTAAAATGGAGCTTCAGGGCACTGCAATTCACAAACCTGCAGAGTTATAAATGATAACTCTCGTCCACAAATATATTGAGGGAAGGCAAAGAAGAGGATTTGAAATCAAGGCAGAATTGCAGGAAACAGATTTCAGGAGGTAGATTCGAATCGCCTTTAAAGCACATGAAAAGCGGCAAAACGTTGACAATGATGCCCTTGGCCAAAAAGGGCGTATGCGTTTTTTCCTGAATATATTCAGGAAAAAACGCATACGCCCTTTTTGGCCAACCAAGCAACCTGGAAGGGCAATTCAGCGCTACAAAGAAGTCTCGCTTCCCATCGGTCAAAAGGGCCATGCTGAAAAATGTGTCAAAACCAGAAATGCAGGACAGGCCATGGATAAATGGGAGCCTTGCTACACTGATGGGCGGGATGTAAATTGCCAACAGCCACTCTGGAGAAGTGTACGGTGTGTCCTGAAACATCTAAAAAACACAGCTTAGAGAGCATAGGGCACTTCCACGCATGGGGGGATAAAGTGGGAAAATTGAAAATCAGCAAGACACAAGCACCCCAAAGTTTAGGGCTGCTCTGTTGACAAGGACCTCCACTTCATTCCACCTTAAATATCCCAGGAAAGCGAAAAATGGATCAAAAAGTTGTGGTCCTTATGTACAATGGAATATCACTCAGCCATGAAATCAATGTCATAAGGCTAGTAGCAGCATGATGAGTGGATTTAGGTAAGACGATTCTAAGTGAAATAAGTCACACAGAAAAGGACACTTCTCATAAGGTGTCACTTATAGAGGGAATGTAAAAACCGTTACACTTGAACTGAATTACAAAACAGAACAGAGTCACACATGCAGAAAACACACTATGGCTGCTTAACGGGAAAGGTGAGGTGGGGTGATACATAAAACAAGAGTTTCAAATTAGCTCAGATACCGTTCCATAAACCCAATATGTAATAGACAAGACCTACTCCTTGCTCAGAGAATTGACTCAACACGCCCAATTCACCGCACAAGAATATATCTGACTAGTAATAATCTTAAAACCTATGTATTGATATCTCTCTGTTAGTGTGTCAAGTGGGTGTAAAGCGGCATAAACACAGCCGTGAAAAGCAGCTAAACCCCATTATAAAAATAAATTACTTTTAAAAACCCATGAAACAAAGACAGGGAAAGAGAGAGAAATTCTTACACAATTCGTTCAGGGGCTGTGATGCAACCTGGATTGACCATATCTAGACCCACAGCTGGATGAGACATAAGGGTGGACACTCTTGGGGCTGAGAGGTTTGGTGAGGTTGGGTGAGCAAACGCAGACCCTTTAAAGTAATACTGCGTGCTACCCATCGCATGGGTCCCAAATCTCCAGGTTCAAGGGCATCTTCCTACATCGAAAACATGCATGAGAAACCCAGAAGATGGTACACCGTGTGATGGGGAAAGGTTTCTAAAACGCACCTCATTTCTCATCTCCTTGTGCTCGTGTTCTCCATTCCAGCCACTTTACTAGCAATCTCCCTACTTGGAGCATCAGCACCTTTAACCTCCTGTTCCGTACAGGTTGCAATTTGTCCTGAGGATGAACGGGAAGACGGGGAACCAATGAGAGACTAGCTCTTGGTGTTGGGACAGGCACAGGTCCCTCTATTTTCCCATCACGAAGAAGAATTAACCACAGGCTCAGCCTGCCCCCCGGAACCAGAACAGGGCCTGAAGCCATCCTGCGCTTTTGCGGCCAGCTCCCAAAAAAGCGACTTGTAAAATGGAGCTTCAGGGCACTGCAATTCACAAACCTGCAGAGTTATAAATGATAACTCTCGTCCACAAATATATTGAGGGAAGGCAAAGAAGAGGATTTGAAATCAAGGCAGAATTGCAGGAAACAGATTTCAGGAGGTAGATTCGAATCGCCTTTAAAGCACATGAAAAGTGGCAAAACGTTGACAATGATGCCCTTGGCCAAAAAGGGCGTATGCGTTTTTTCCTGAATATATTCAGGAAAAAACGCATACGCCCTTTTTGGCCAACCAAGCAACCTGGAAAGGCAAATCAGCGCTACAAAGAAGTCTCGCTTCCCATCGGTCAAAAGGGCCATGCTGAAAAAAGTGTCAAAACCAGAAATGCAGGATAGGCCATGGAAAAATGGGAGCCTTGCTACACTGATGGGCGGGATGTAAATTGCCAACAGCCACTCTGGAGAAGTGTACGGTGTGTCCTGAAACATCTAAAAAACACAGCTTAGAGAGCATAGGGCGCTTCCACGCATGGGGGTATAAAGTGGGAAAATTAAAAATCAGCAAGACACAAGCACCCCAAAGTTTAGGGCTGCTCTGTTGACAAGGACCTCCACTTCATTCCACCTTAAATATCCCAGGAAAGCGAAAAATGGATCAAAAAGTTGTGGTCCTTATGTACAATGGAATATCACTCTGCCATGAAATCAAAGTCATAAGGCTAGTAGGAGAATGATGAGTGGATTTAGGTAAGACGATTCTAAGTGAAATAAGTCACACAGAAAAGGACACTTCTCATAAGGTGTCACTTATAGAGGGAATGTAAAAACCGTTACACTTGAACTGAATTACAAAACAGAACAGAGTCACACATGCAGAAAACACACTATGGCTGCTTAACGGGAAAGGTGAGGTGGGGTGATACATAAAACAAGAGTTTCAAATTAGCTCAGATACCGTTCCATAAACCCAATATGTAATAGACAAGACCTACTCCTTGCTCAGAGAACTGGACTCTACACGCCCGATTCACCGCACAAGAATATATCTGACTAGTAATAATCTTAAAACCTATGTATTGATATCTCTCTGTTAGTGTGTCAAGTGGGTGTAAAGCGGCATAAACACAGCCGTGAAAAGCAGCTAAACCCCATTATAAAAATAAATTACTTTTAAAAACCCATGAAACAAAGACAGGGAAAGAGAGAGAAATTCTTACACAATTCGTTCAGGGGCTGTGATGCAACCTGGATTGACCATATCTAGACCCACAGCTGGATGAGACATAAGGGTGGACACTCTTGGGGCTGAGAGGTTTGGTGAGGTTGGGTGAGCAAACGCAGACCCTTTAAAGTAATACTGCGTGCTACCCATCGCATGGGTCCCAAATCTCCAGGTTCAAGGGCATCTTCCTACATCGAAAACATGCATGAGAAACCCAGAAGATGGTACACCGTGTGATGGGGAAAGGTTTCTAAAACGCACCTCATTTCTCATCTCCTTGTGCTCGGGTTCGCCATTCCAGCCACTTTACTAGCAATCTCCCTACTTGGAGCATCAGCACCTTTAACCTCCTGTTCCGTACAGGTTGCAATTTGTCCTGAGGATGAACGGGAAGACGGGGAACCAATGAGAGACTAGCTCTTGGTGTTGGGACAGGCACAGGTCACTCTATTTTCCCATCAGGAAGAAGAATTAACCACAGGCTCAGCCTGCCCCCCGGAACCAGAACAGGGCCTGAAGACATCCTGCGCTTTTGCGGCCAGCTCCCAAAAAAGCGACTTGTAAAATGGAGCTTCAGGGCACTGCAATTACCAAACCTGCAGAGTTATAAATGATAACTCTCGTCCACAAATATATTGAGGGAAGGCAAAGAAGAGGATTTGAAATCAAGGCAGAATTGCAGGAAACAGATTTCAGGAGGTAGATTCGAATCGCCTTTAAAGCACATGAAAAGCGGCAAAACGTTGACAATGATGCCCTTGGCCAAAAAGGGCGTATGCGTTTTTTCCTGAATATATTCAGGAAAAAACGCATACGCCCTTTTTGGCCAACCAAGCAACCTGGAAGGGCAATTCAGCGCTACAAAGAAGTCTCGCTTCCCATCGGTCAAAAGGGCCATGCTGAAAAATGTGTCAAAACCAGAAATGCAGGACAGGCCATGGATAAATGGGAGCCTTGCTACACTGATGGGCGGGATGTAAATTGCCAACAGCCACTCTGGAGAAGTGTACGGTGTGTCCTGAAACATCTAAAAAACACAGCTTAGAGAGCATAGGGCACTTCCACGCATGGGGGGATAAAGTGGGAAAATTGAAAATCAGCAAGACACAAGCACCCCAAAGTTTAGGGCTGCTCTGTTGACAAGGACCTCCACTTCATTCCACCTTAAATATCCCAGGAAAGCGAAAAATGGATCAAAAAGTTGTGGTCCTTATGTACAATGGAATATCACTCAGCCATGAAATCAATGTCATAAGGCTAGTAGCAGCATGATGAGTGGATTTAGGTAAGACGATTCTAAGTGAAATAAGTCACACAGAAAAGGACACTTCTCATAAGGTGTCACTTATAGAGGGAATGTAAAAACCGTTACACTTGAACTGAATTACAAAACAGAACAGAGTCACACATGCAGAAAACACACTATGGCTGCTTAACGGGAAAGGTGAGGTGGGGTGATACATAAAACAAGAGTTTCAAATTAGCTCAGATACCGTTCCATAAACCCAATATGTAATAGACAAGACCTACTCCTTGCTCAGAGAACTGGACTCAACACGCCCGATTCACCGCACAAGAATATATCTGACTAGTAATAATCTTAAAACCTATGTATTGATATCTCTCTGTTAGTGTGTCAAGTGGGTGTAAAGCGGCATAAACACAGCCGTGAAAAGCAGCTAAACCCCATTATAAAAATAAATTACTTTTAAAAACCCATGAAACAAAGACAGGGAAAGAGAGAGAAATTCTTACACAATTCGTTCAGGGGCTGTGATGCAACCTGGATTGACCATATCTAGACCCACAGCTGGATGAGACATAAGGGTGGACACTCTTGGGGCTGAGAGGTTTGGTGAGGTTGGGTGAGCAAACGCAGACCCTTTAAAGTAATACTGCGTGCTACCCATCGCATGGGTCCCAAATCTCCAGGTTCAAGGGCATCTTCCTACATCGAAAACATGCATGAGAAACCCAGAAGATGGTACACCGTGTGATGGGGAAAGGTTTCTAAAACGCACCTCATTTCTCATCTCCTTGTGCTCGGCTTCGCCATTCCAGCCACTTTACTAGCAATCTCCCTACTTGGAGCATCAGCACCTTTAACCTCCTGTTCCGTACAGGTTGCAATTTGTCCTGAGGATGAACGGGAAGACGGGGAACCAATGAGAGACTAGCTCTTGGTGTTGGGACAGGCACAGGTCACTCTATTTTCCCATCAGGAAGAAGAATTAACCACAGGCTCAGCCTGCCCCCCGGAACCAGAACAGGGCCTGAAGCCATCCTGCGCTTTTGCGGCCAGCTCCGAAAAAAGCGACTGGTAAAATGGAGCTTCAGGGCACTGCAATTCACAAACCTGCAGAGTTATAAATGATAACTCTTGTCCACAAATATATTGAGGGAAGGCAAAGAAGAGGATTTGAAATCAAGGCAGAATTGCAGGAAACAGATTTCAGGAGGTAGATTCGAATCGCCTTTAAAGCACATGAAAAGCGGCAAAACGTTGACAATGATGCCCTTGGCCAAAAAGGGCTTACGCGTTTTTTCCTGAATATATTCAAGAAAAAACGCGTACGGTCTTTTTGGCCAACCAAGCAACCTGGAAAGGCAAATCAGCGCTACAAAGAAGTCTCGCTTCCCATCGGTCAAAAGGGCCATGCTGAAAAAAGTGTCAAAACCAGAAATGCAGGACAGGCCATGGAGAAATGGGAGCCTTGCTACACTGATGGGCGGGATGTAAATTGCCAACAGCCACTCTGGAGAAGTGTACGGTGTGTCCTGAAACATCTAAAAAACACAGCTTAGAGAGCATAGGGCACTTCCACGCATGGGGGGATAAAGTGGGAAAATTGAAAATCAGCAAGACACAAGCACCCCAAAGTTTAGGGCTGCTCTGTTGACAAGGACCTCCACTTCATTCCACCTTAAATATCCCAGGAAAGCGAAAAATGGATAAAAAAGTTGTGGTCCTTATGTACAATGGAATATCACTCAGCCATGAAATCAATATCATAAGGCTAGTAGCAGCATGATGAGTGGATTTAGGTAAGACGATTCTAAGTGAAATAAGTCACACAGAAAAGGACACTTCTCATAAGGTGTCACTTATAGAGGGAATGTAAAAACCGTTACACTTGAACTGAATTACAAAACAGAACAGAGTCACACATGCAGAAAACACACTATGGCTGCTTATCGGGAAAGGTGAGGTGGGGTGATACATAAAACAAGAGTTTCAAATTAGCTCAGATACCGTTCCATAAACCCAATATGTAATAGACAAGACCTACTCCTTGCTCAGAGAACTGGACTCAACACGCCCGATTCACCGCACAAGAATATATCTGACTAGTAATAATCTTAAAACCTATGTATTGATATCTCTCTGTTAGTGTGTCAAGTGGGTGTAAAGCGGCATAAACACAGCCGTGAAAAGCAGCTAAACCCCATTATAAAAATAAATTACTTTTAAAAACCCATGAAACAAAGACAGGGAAAGAGAGAGAAATTCGTTCACGGGCTGTGATGCAACCTGGATTGACCATATCTAGACCCACAGCTGGATGAGACATAAGGGTGGACACTCTTGGGGCTGAGAGGTTTGGTGAGGTTGGGTGAGCAAACGCAGACCCTTTAAAGTAATACTGCGTGCTACCCATCGCATGGGTCCCAAATCTCCAGGTTCAAGGGCATCTTCCTACATCGAAAACATGCATGAGAAACCCAGAAGATGGTACACCGTGTGATGGGGAAAGGTTTCTAAAACGCACCTCATTTCTCATCTCCTTGTGCTCGGCTTCGCCATTCCAGCCACTTTACTAGCAATCTCCCTACTTGGAGCATCAGCACCTTTAACCTCCTGTTCCGTACAGGTTGCAATTTGTCCTGAGGATGAACGGGAAGACGGGGAACCAATGAGAGACTAGCTCATGGTGTTGGGACAGGCACAGGTCACTCTATTTTCCCATCAGGAAGAAGAATTAACCACAGGCTCAGCCTGCCCCCCGGAACCAGAACAGGGCCTGAAGCCATCCTGTGCTTTTGCGGCCAGCTCCCAAAAAAGCGACTTGTAAAATGGAGCTTCAGTGCACTGCAATTCACAAACCTGCAGAGTTATAAATGATAACTCTCATCCACAAATATATTGAGGGAAGGCAAAGAAGAGGATTTGAAATCAAGGCAGAATTGCAGGAAACAGATTTCAGGAGGTAGATTCGAATCGCCTTTAAAGCACATGAAAAGCGGCAAAACGTTGACAATGATGCCCTTGGCCAAAAAGGGCGTATGCGTTTTTTCCTGAATATATTCAGGAAAAAACGCATACGCCCTTTTTGGCCAACCAAGCAACCTGGAAAGGCAAATCAGCGCTACAAAGAAGTCTCGCTTCCCATCGGTCAAAAGGGCCATGCTGAAAAAAGTGTCAAAACCAGAAATGCAGGACAGGCCATGGAGAAATGGGAGCCTTGCTACACTGATGGGCGGGATGTAAATTGCCAACAGCCACTCTGGAGAAGTGTACGGTGTGTCCTGAAATATCTAAAAAACACAGCTTAGAGAGCATAGGGCACTTCCACGCATGGGGGTATAAAGTGGGAAAATTGAAAATCAGCAAAACACAAGCACCCCAAAGTTTAGGGCTGCTCTGTTGACAAGGACCTCCACTTCATTCCACCTTAAATATCCCAGGAAAGCGAAAAATGGATCAAAAAGTTGTGGTCCTTATGTTCAATGGAATATCACTCAGCCATGAAATCAATGTCATAAGGCTAGTAGCAGCATGATGAGTGGATTTAGTTAAGACGATTCTAAGTGAAATAAGTCACACAGAAAAGGACACTTCTCATAAGGTGTCACTTATAGAGGGAATGTAAAAACCGTTACACTTGAACTGAATTACAAAACAGAACAGAGTCACACATGCAGAAAACACACTATGGCTGCTTAACGGGAAAGGTGAGGTGGGGTGATACATAAAACAAGAGTTTCAAATTAGCTCAGATACCGTTCCATAAACCCAATATGTAATAGACAAGACCTACTCCTTGCTCAGAGAACTGGACTCAACACGCCCGATTCACCGCACAAGAATATATCTGACTAGTAATAATCTTAAAACCTATGTATTGATATCTCTCTGTTAGTGTGTCAAGTGGGTGTAAAGCGGCATAAACACAGCCGTGAAAAGCAGCTAAACCCCATTATAAAAATAAATTACTTTTAAAAACCCATGAAACAAAGACAGGGAAAGAGAGAGAAATTCGTTCACGGGCTGTGATGCAACCTGGATTGACCATATCTAGACCCACAGCTGGATGAGACATAAGGGTGGACACTCTTGGGGCTGAGAGGTTTGGTGAGGTTGGGTGAGCAAACGCAGACCCTTTAAAGTAATACTGCGTGCTACCCATCGCATGGGTCCCAAATCTCCAGGTTCAAGGGCATCTTCCTACATCGAAAACATGCATGAGAAACCCAGAAGATGGTACACTGTGTGATGGGGAAAGGTTTCTAAAACGCACCTCATTTCTCATCTCCTTGTGCTCGGGTTCGCCATTCCAGCCACTTTACTAGCAATCTCCCTACTTGGAGCATCAGCACCTTTAACCTCCTGTTCCGTACAGGTTGCAATTTGTCCTGAGGATGAACGGGAAGACGGGGAACCAATGAGAGACTAGCTCTTGGTGTTGGGACAGGCACAGGTCACTCTATTTTCCCATCAGGAAGAAGAATTAACCACAGGCTCAGCCTGCCCCCCGGAACCAGAACAGGGCCTGAAGCCATCCTGCGCTTTTGCGGCCAGCTCCCAAAAAAGCGACTTGTAAAATGGAGCTTCAGGGCACTGCAATTCACAAACCTGCAGAGTTATAAATGATAACTCTCGTCCACAAATATATTGAGGGAAGGCAAAGAAGAGGATTTGAAATCAAGGCAGAATTGCAGGAAACAGATTTCAGGAGGTAGATTCGAATCGCCTTTAAAGCACATGAAAAGCGGCAAAACGTTGACAATGATGCCCTTGGCCAAAAAGGGCGTATGCGTTTTTTCCTGAATATATTCAGGAAAAAACGCATACGCCCTTTTTGGCCAACCAAGCAACCTGGAAGGGCAATTCAGCGCTACAAAGAAGTCTCGCTTCCCATCGGTCAAAAGGGCCATGCTGAAAAATGTGTCAAAACCAGAAATGCAGGACAGGCCATGGATAAATGGGAGCCTTGCTACACTGATGGGCGGGATGTAAATTGCCAACAGCCACTCTGGAGAAGTGTACGGTGTGTCCTGAAACATCTAAAAAACACAGCTTAGAGAGCATAGGGCACTTCCACGCATGGGGGGATAAAGTGGGAAAATTGAAAATCAGCAAGACACAAGCACCCCAAAGTTTAGGGCTGCTCTGTTGACAAGGACCTCCACTTCATTCCACCTTAAATATCCCAGGAAAGCGAAAAATGGATCAAAAAGTTGTGGTCCTTATGTACAATGGAATATCACTCAGCCATGAAATCAATGTCATAAGGCTAGTAGCAGCATGATGAGTGGATTTAGGTAAGACGATTCTAAGTGAAATAAGTCACACAGAAAAGGACACTTCTCATAAGGTGTCACTTATAGAGGGAATGTAAAAACCGTTACACTTGAACTGAATTACAAAACAGAACAGAGTCACACATGCAGAAAACACACTATGGCTGCTTAACGGGAAAGGTGAGGTGGGGTGATACATAAAACAAGAGTTTCAAATTAGCTCAGATACCGTTCCATAAACCCAATATGTAATAGACAAGACCTACTCCTTGCTCAGAGAATTGACTCAACACGCCCAATTCACCGCACAAGAATATATCTGACTAGTAATAATCTTAAAACCTATGTATTGATATCTCTCTGTTAGTGTGTCAAGTGGGTGTAAAGCGGCATAAACACAGCCGTGAAAAGCAGCTAAACCCCATTATAAAAATAAATTACTTTTAAAAACCCATGAAACAAAGACAGGGAAAGAGAGAGAAATTCTTACACAATTCGTTCAGGGGCTGTGATGCAACCTGGATTGACCATATCTAGACCCACAGCTGGATGAGACATAAGGGTGGACACTCTTGGGGCTGAGAGGTTTGGTGAGGTTGGGTGAGCAAACGCAGACCCTTTAAAGTAATACTGCGTGCTACCCATCGCATGGGTCCCAAATCTCCAGGTTCAAGGGCATCTTCCTACATCGAAAACATGCATGAGAAACCCAGAAGATGGTACACCGTGTGATGGGGAAAGGTTTCTAAAACGCACCTCATTTCTCATCTCCTTGTGCTCGTGTTCTCCATTCCAGCCACTTTACTAGCAATCTCCCTACTTGGAGCATCAGCACCTTTAACCTCCTGTTCCGTACAGGTTGCAATTTGTCCTGAGGATGAACGGGAAGACGGGGAACCAATGAGAGACTAGCTCTTGGTGTTGGGACAGGCACAGGTCCCTCTATTTTCCCATCACGAAGAAGAATTAACCACAGGCTCAGCCTGCCCCCCGGAACCAGAACAGGGCCTGAAGCCATCCTGCGCTTTTGCGGCCAGCTCCCAAAAAAGCGACTTGTAAAATGGAGCTTCAGGGCACTGCAATTCACAAACCTGCAGAGTTATAAATGATAACTCTCGTCCACAAATATATTGAGGGAAGGCAAAGAAGAGGATTTGAAATCAAGGCAGAATTGCAGGAAACAGATTTCAGGAGGTAGATTCGAATCGCCTTTAAAGCACATGAAAAGTGGCAAAACGTTGACAATGATGCCCTTGGCCAAAAAGGGCGTATGCGTTTTTTCCTGAATATATTCAGGAAAAAACGCATACGCCCTTTTTGGCCAACCAAGCAACCTGGAAAGGCAAATCAGCGCTACAAAGAAGTCTCGCTTCCCATCGGTCAAAAGGGCCATGCTGAAAAAAGTGTCAAAACCAGAAATGCAGGATAGGCCATGGAAAAATGGGAGCCTTGCTACACTGATGGGCGGGATGTAAATTGCCAACAGCCACTCTGGAGAAGTGTACGGTGTGTCCTGAAACATCTAAAAAACACAGCTTAGAGAGCATAGGGCGCTTCCACGCATGGGGGTATAAAGTGGGAAAATTAAAAATCAGCAAGACACAAGCACCCCAAAGTTTAGGGCTGCTCTGTTGACAAGGACCTCCACTTCATTCCACCTTAAATATCCCAGGAAAGCGAAAAATGGATCAAAAAGTTGTGGTCCTTATGTACAATGGAATATCACTCTGCCATGAAATCAAAGTCATAAGGCTAGTAGGAGAATGATGAGTGGATTTAGGTAAGACGATTCTAAGTGAAATAAGTCACACAGAAAAGGACACTTCTCATAAGGTGTCACTTATAGAGGGAATGTAAAAACCGTTACACTTGAACTGAATTACAAAACAGAACAGAGTCACACATGCAGAAAACACACTATGGCTGGTTAACGGGAAAGGTGAGGTGGGGTGATACATAAAACAAGAGTTTCAAATTAGCTCAGATACCGTTCCATAAACCCAATATGTAATAGACAAGACCTACTCCTTGCTCAGAGAACTGGACTCTACACGCCCGATTCACCGCACAAGAATATATCTGACTAGTAATAATCTTAAAACCTATGTATTGATATCTCTCTGTTAGTGTGTCAAGTGGGTGTAAAGCGGCATAAACACAGCCGTGAAAAGCAGCTAAACCCCATTATAAAAATAAATTACTTTTAAAAACCCATGAAACAAAGACAGGGAAAGAGAGAGAAATTCTTACACAATTCGTTCAGGGGCTGTGATGCAACCTGGATTGACCATATCTAGACCCACAGCTGGATGAGACATAAGGGTGGACACTCTTGGGGCTGAGAGGTTTGGTGAGGTTGGGTGATCAAACGCAGACCCTTTAAAGTAATACTGCGTGCTACCCATCGCATGGGTCCCAAATCTCCAGGTTCAAGGGCATCTTCCTACATCGAAAACATGCATGAGAAACCCAGAAGATGGTACACCGTGTGATGGGGAAAGGTTTCTAAAACGCACCTCATTTCTCATCTCCTTGTGCTCGGGTTCGCCATTCCAGCCACTTTACTAGCAATCTCCCTACTTGGAGCATCAGCACCTTTAACCTCCTGTTCCGTACAGGTTGCAATTTGTCCTGAGGATGAACGGGAAGACGGGGAACCAATGAGAGACTAGCTCTTGGTGTTGGGACAGGCACAGGTCACTCTATTTTCCCATCAGGAAGAAGAATTAACCACAGGCTCAGCCTGCCCCCCGGAACCAGAACAGGGCCTGAAGACATCCTGCGCTTTTGCGGCCAGCTCCCAAAAAAGCGACTTGTAAAATGGAGCTTCAGGGCACTGCAATTACCAAACCTGCAGAGTTATAAATGATAACTCTCGTCCACAAATATATTGAGGGAAGGCAAAGAAGAGGATTTGAAATCAAGGCAGAATTGCAGGAAACAGATTTCAGGAGGTAGATTCGAATCGCCTTTAAAGCACATGAAAAGCGGCAAAACGTTGACAATGATGCCCTTGGCCAAAAAGGGCGTATGCGTTTTTTCCTGAATATATTCAGGAAAAAACGCATACGCCCTTTTTGGCCAACCAAGCAACCTGGAAGGGCAATTCAGCGCTACAAAGAAGTCTCGCTTCCCATCGGTCAAAAGGGCCATGCTGAAAAATGTGTCAAAACCAGAAATGGAGGACAGGCCATGGAGAAATGGGAGCCTTGCTACACTGATGGGCGGGATGTAAATTGCCAACAGCCACTCTGGAGAAGTGTACGGTGTGTCCTGAAACATCTAAAAAACACAGCTTAGAGAGCATAGGGCACTTCCACGCATGGGGGGATAAAGTGGGAAAATTGAAAATCAGCAAGACACAAGCACCCCAAAGTTTAGGGCTGCTCTGTTGACAAGGACCTCCACTTCATTCCACCTTAAATATCCCAGGAAAGCGAAAAATGGATCAAAAAGTTGTGGTCCTTATGTACAATGGAATATCACTCAGCCATGAAATCAATGTCATAAGGATAGTAGCAGCATGATGAGTGGATTTAGGTAAGACGATTCTAAGTGAAATAAGTCACACAGAAAAGGACACTTCTCATAAGGTGTCACTTATAGAGGGAATGTAAAAACCGTTACACTTGAACTGAATTACAAAACAGAACAGAGTCACACATGCAGAAAACACACTATGGCTGCTTAACGGGAAAGGTGAAGTGGGGTGATACATAAAACAAGAGTTTCAAATTAGCTCAGATACCGTTCCATAAACCCAATATGTAATAGACAAGACCTACTCCTTGCCCAGAGAATTGACTCAACACGCCCGATTCACCGCACAAGAATATATCTGACTAGTAATAATCTTAAAACCTATGTATTGATATCTCTCTGTTAGTGTGTCAAGTGGGTGTAAAGCGGCATAAACACAGCCATGAAAAGCAGCTAAACCCCATTATAAAAATAAATTACTTTTAAAAACCCATGAAACAAAGACAGGGAAAGAGAGAGAAATTCTTACACAATTCGTTCAGGGGCTGTGATGCAACCTGGATTGACCATATCTAGACCCACAGCTGGATGAGACATAAGGGTGGACACTCTTGGGGCTGAGAGGTTTGGTGAGGTTGGGTGAGCAAACGCAGACCCTTTAAAGTAATACTGCGTGCTACCATCGCATGGGTCCCAAATCTCCAGGTTCAAGGGCATCTTCCTACATCGAAAACATGCATGAGAAACCCAGAAGATGGTACACCGTGTGATGGGGAAAGGTTTCTAAAACGCACCTCATTTCTCATCTCCTTGTGCTCGTGTTCGCCATTCCAGCCACTTTACTAGCAATCTCCCTACTTGGAGCATCAGCACCTTTAACCTCCTGTTCCGTACAGGTTGCAATTTGTCCTGAGGATGAACGGGAAGACGGGGAACCAATGAGAGACTAGCTCTTGGTGTTGGGACAGGCACAGGTCCCTCTATTTTCCCATCACGAAGAAGAATTAACCACAGGCTCAGCCTGCCCCCCGGAACCAGAACAGGGCCTGAAGCCATCCTGCGCTTTTGCGGCCAGCTCCCAAAAAAGCGACTTGTAAAATGGAGCTTCAGGGCACTGCAATTCACAAACCTACAGAGTTATAAATGATAACTCTCGTCCACAAATATATTGAGGGAAGGCAAAGAAGAGGATTTGAAATCAAGGCAGAATTGCAGGAAACAGATTTCAGGAGGTAGATTCGAATCGCCTTTAAAGCACATGAAAAGTGGCAAAACGTTGACAATGATGCCCTTGGCCAAAAAGGGCGTATGCGTTTTTTCCTGAATATATTCAGGAAAAAACGCATACGCCCTTTTTGGCCAACCAAGCAACCTGGAAGGGCAATTCAGCGCTACAAAGAAGTCTCGCTTCCCATCGGTCAAAAGGGCCATGCTGAAAAAAGTGTCAAAACCAGAAATGCAGGACAGGCCATGGAGAAATGGGAGCCTTGCTACACTGATGGGCGGGATGTAAATTGCCAACAGCCACTCTGGAGAAGTGTACGGTGTGTCCTGAAACATCTAAAAAACACAGCTTAGAGAGCATAGGGCACTTCCACGCATGGGGGGATAAAGTGGGAAAATTGAAAATCAGCAAGACACAAGCACCCCAAAGTTTAGGGCTGCTCTTTTGACAAGGACCTCCACTTCATTCCACCTTAAATATCCCAGGAAAGCGAAAAATGGATCAAAAAGTTGTGGTCCTTATGTACAATGGAATATCACTCAGCCATGAAATCAATGTCATAAGGCTAGTAGCAGCATGATGAGTGGATTTAGGTAAGACGATTCTAAGTGAAATAAGTCACACAGAAAAGGACACTTCTCATAAGGTGTCACTTATAGAGGGAATGTAAAAACCGTTACACTTGAACTGAATTACAAAACAGAACAGAGTCACACATGCAGAAAACACACTATGGCTGCTTAACGGGAAAGGTGAGGTGGGGTGATACATAAAACAAGAGTTTCAAATTAGCTCAGATACCGTTCCATAAACCCAATATGTAATAGACAAGACCTACTCCTTGCTCAGAGAATTGACTCAACACGCCCGATTCACCGCACAAGAATATATCTGACTAGTAATAATCTTAAAACCTATGTATTGATATCTCTCTGTTAGTGTGTCAAGTGGGTGTAAAGCGGCATAAACACAGCCGTGAAAAGCAGCTAAACCCCATTATAAAAATAAATTACTTTTAAAAACCCATGAAACAAAGACAGGGAAAGAGAGAGAAATTCTTACACAATTCGTTCAGGGGCTGTGATGCAACCTGGATTGACCATATCTAGACCCACAGCTGGATGAGACATAAGGGTGGACACTCTTGGGGCTGAGAGGTTTGGTGAGGTTGGGTGAGCAAACGCAGACCCTTTAAAGTAATACTGCGTGCTACCCATCGCATGGGTCCCAAATCTCCAGGTTCAAGGGCATCTTCCTACATCGAAAACTTGCATGAGAAACCCAGAAGATGGTACACCGTGTGATGGGGAAAGGTTTCTAAAACGCACCTCATTTCTCATCTCCTTGTGCTCGTGTTCGCCATTCCAGCCACTTTACTAGCAATCTCCCTACTTGGAGCATCAGCACCTTTAACCTCCTGTTCCGTACAGGTTGCAATTTGTCCTGAGGATGAACGGGAAGACGGGGAACCAATGAGAGACTAGCTCTTGGTGTTGGGACAGGCACAGGTCACTCTATTTTCCCATCACGAAGAAGAATTAACCACAGGCTCAGCCTGCCCCCGGGAACCAGAACAGGGACTGAAGCCATCCTGCGCTTTTGCGGCCAGCTCCCAAAAAAGCGACTTGTAAAATGGAGCTTCAGGGCACTGCAATTCACAAACCTGCAGAGTTATAAATGATAACTCTCGTCCACAAATATATTGAGGGAAGGCAAAGAAGAGGATTTGAAATCAAGGCAGAATTGCAGGAAACAGATTTCAGGAGGTAGATTCGAATCGCCTTTAAAGCACATGAAAAGCGGCAAAACGTTGACAATGATGCCCTTGGCCAAAAAGGGCGTATGCGTTTTTTCCTGAATATATTCAGGAAAAAACGCATACGCCCTTTTTGGCCAACCAAGCAACCTGGAAAGGCAAATCAGCGCTACAAAGAAGTCTCGCTTCCGATCGGTCAAAAGGGCCATGCTGAAAAAAGTGTCAAAACCAGAAATGCAGGACAGGCCATGGAGAAATGGGAGCCTTGCTACACTGATGGGCGGGATGTAAATTGCCAACAGCCACTCTGGAGAAGTGTACGGTGTGTCCTGAAACATCTAAAAAACACAGCTTAGAGAGCATAGGGCACTTCCACGCATGGGGGGATAAAGTGGGAAAATTGAAAATCAGCAAGACACAAGCACCCCAAAGTTTAGGGCTGCTCTGTTGACAAGGACCTCCACTTCATTCCACCTTAAATATCCCAGGAAAGCGAAAAATGGATCAAAAAGTTGTGGTCCTTATGTACAATGGAATATCACTCAGCCATGAAATCAATGTCATAAGGCTAGTAGCAGCATGATGAGTGGATTTAGGTAAGAAGATTCTAAGTGAAATAAGTCACACAGAAAAGGACACTTCTCATAAGGTGTCACTTATAGAGGGAATGTAAAAACCGTTACACTTGAACTGAATTACAAAACAGAACAGAGTCACACATGCAGAAAACACACTATGGCTGCTTAACGGGAAAGGTGAGGTGGGGTGATACATAAAACAAGAGTTTCAAATTAGCTCAGATACCGTTCCATAAACCCAATATGTAATAGACAAGACCTACTCCTTGCTCAGAGAACTGGACTCAACACGCCCGATTCACCGCACAAGAATATATCTGACTAGTAATAATCTTAAAACCTATGTATTGATATCTCTCTGTTAGTGTGTCAAGTGGGTGTAAAGCGGCATAAACACAGCCCTGAAAAGCAGCTAAACCCCATTATAAAAATAAATTACTTTTAAAAACCCATGAAACAAAGACAGGGAAAGAGAGAGAAATTCTTACACAATTCGTTCAGGGGCTGTGATGCAACCTGGATTGACCATATCTAGACCCACAGCTGGATGAGACATAAGGGTGGACACTCTTGGGGCTGAGAGGTTTCGTGAGGTTGGGTGAGCAAACGCAGACCCTTTAAAGTAATACTGCGTGCTACCCATCGCATGGGTCCCAAATCTCCAGGTTCAAGGGCATCTTCCTACATCGAAAACATGCATGAGAAACCCAGAAGATGGTACACCGTGTGATGGGGAAAGGTTTCTAAAACGCACCTCATTTCTCATCTCCTTGTGCTCGGGTTCGCCATTCCAGCCACTTTACTAGCAATCTCCCTACTTGGAGCATCAGCACCTTTAACCTCCTGTTCCGTACAGGTTGCAATTTGTCCTGAGGATGAACGGGAAGACGGGGAACCAATGAGAGACTAGCTCATGGTGTTGGGACAGGCACAGGTCACTCTATTTTCCCATCAGGAAGAAGAATTAACCACAGGCTCAGCCTGCCCCCCGGAACCAGAACAGGGCCTGAAGCCATCCTGTGCTTTTGCGGCCAGCTCCCAAAAAAGCGACTTGTAAAATGGAGCTTCAGTGCACTGCAATTCACAAACCTGCAGAGTTATAAATGATAACTCTCATCCACAAATATATTGAGGGAAGGCAAAGAAGAGGATTTGAAATCAAGGCAGAATTGCAGGAAACAGATTTCAGGAGGTAGATTCGAATCGCCTTTAAAGCACATGAAAAGCGGCAAAACGTTGACAATGATGCCCTTGGCCAAAAAGGGCGTATGCGTTTTTTCCTGAATATATTCAGGAAAAAACGCATACGCCCTTTTTGGCCAACCAAGCAACCTGGAAAGGCAAATCAGCGCTACAAAGAAGTCTCGCTTCCCATCGGTCAAAAGGGCCATGCTGAAAAAAGTGTCAAAACCAGAAATGCAGGACAGGCCATGGAGAAATGGGAGCCTTGCTACACTGATGGGCGGGATGTAAATTGCCAACAGCCACTCTGGAGAAGTGTACGGTGTGTCCTGAAATATCTAAAAAACACAGCTTAGAGAGCATAGGGCACTTCCACGCATGGGGGTATAAAGTGGGAAAATTGAAAATCAGCAAAACACAAGCACCCCAAAGTTTAGGGCTGCTCTGTTGACAAGGACCTCCACTTCATTCCACCTTAAATATCCCAGGAAAGCGAAAAATGGATCAAAAAGTTGTGGTCCTTATGTTCAATGGAATATCACTCAGCCATGAAATCAATGTCATAAGGCTAGTAGCAGCATGATGAGTGGATTTAGTTAAGACGATTCTAAGTGAAATAAGTCACACAGAAAAGGACACTTCTCATAAGGTGTCACTTATAGAGGGAATGTAAAAACCGTTACACTTGAACTGAATTACAAAACAGAACAGAGTCACACATGCAGAAAACACACTATGGCTGCTTAACGGGAAAGGTGAGGTGGGGTGATACATAAAACAAGAGTTTCAAATTAGCTCAGATACCGTTCCATAAACCCAATATGTAATAGACAAGACCTACTCCTTGCTCAGAGAACTGGACTCAACACGCCCGATTCACCGCACAAGAATATATCTGACTAGTAATAATCTTAAAACCTATGTATTGATATCTCTCTGTTAGTGTGTCAAGTGGGTGTAAAGCGGCATAAACACAGCCCTGAAAAGCAGCTAAACCCCATTATAAAAATAAATTACTTTTAAAAACCCATGAAACAAAGACAGGGAAAGAGAGAGAAATTCGTTCACGGGCTGTGATGCAACCTGGATTGACCATATCTAGACCCACAGCTGGATGAGACATAAGGGTGGACACTCTTGGGGCTGAGAGGTTTGGTGAGGTTGGGTGAGCAAACGCAGACCCTTTAAAGTAATACTGCGTGCTACCCATCGCATGGGTCCCAAATCTCCAGGTTCAAGGGCATCTTCCTACATCGAAAACATGCATGAGAAACCCAGAAGATGGTACACTGTGTGATGGGGAAAGGTTTCTAAAACGCACCTCATTTCTCATCTCCTTGTGCTCGGGTTCGCCATTCCAGCCACTTTACTAGCAATCTCCCTACTTGGAGCATCAGCACCTTTAACCTCCTGTTCCGTACAGGTTGCAATTTGTCCTGAGGATGAACGGGAAGACGGGGAACCAATGAGAGACTAGCTCTTGGTGTTGGGACAGGCACAGGTCACTCTATTTTCCCATCAGGAAGAAGAATTAACCACAGGCTCAGCCTGCCCCCCGGAACCAGAACAGGGCCTGAAGCCATCCTGCGCTTTTGCGGCCAGCTCCCAAAAAAGCGACTTGTAAAATGGAGCTTCAGGGCACTGCAATTCACAAACCTGCAGAGTTATAAATGATAACTCTCGTCCACAAATATATTGAGGGAAGGCAAAGAAGAGGATTTGAAATCAAGGCAGAATTGCAGGAAACAGATTTCAGGAGGTAGATTCGAATCGCCTTTAAAGCACATGAAAAGCGGCAAAACGTTGACAATGATGCCCTTGGCCAAAAAGGGCGTATGCGTTTTTTCCTGAATATATTCAGGAAAAAACGCATACGCCCTTTTTGGCCAACCAAGCAACCTGGAAGGGCAATTCAGCGCTACAAAGAAGTCTCGCTTCCCATCGGTCAAAAGGGCCATGCTGAAAAATGTGTCAAAACCAGAAATGCAGGACAGGCCATGGATAAATGGGAGCCTTGCTACACTGATGGGCGGGATGTAAATTGCCAACAGCCACTCTGGAGAAGTGTACGGTGTGTCCTGAAACATCTAAAAAACACAGCTTAGAGAGCATAGGGCACTTCCACGCATGGGGGGATAAAGTGGGAAAATTGAAAATCAGCAAGACACAAGCACCCCAAAGTTTAGGGCTGCTCTGTTGACAAGGACCTCCACTTCATTCCACCTTAAATATCCCAGGAAAGCGAAAAATGGATCAAAAAGTTGTGGTCCTTATGTACAATGGAATATCACTCAGCCATGAAATCAATGTCATAAGGCTAGTAGCAGCATGATGAGTGGATTTAGGTAAGACGATTCTAAGTGAAATAAGTCACACAGAAAAGGACACTTCTCATAAGGTGTCACTTATAGAGGGAATGTAAAAACCGTTACACTTGAACTGAATTACAAAACAGAACAGAGTCACACATGCAGAAAACACACTATGGCTGCTTAACGGGAAAGGTGAGGTGGGGTGATACATAAAACAAGAGTTTCAAATTAGCTCAGATACCGTTCCATAAACCCAATATGTAATAGACAAGACCTACTCCTTGCTCAGAGAATTGACTCAACACGCCCAATTCACCGCACAAGAATATATCTGACTAGTAATAATCTTAAAACCTATGTATTGATATCTCTCTGTTAGTGTGTCAAGTGGGTGTAAAGCGGCATAAACACAGCCGTGAAAAGCAGCTAAACCCCATTATAAAAATAAATTACTTTTAAAAACCCATGAAACAAAGACAGGGAAAGAGAGAGAAATTCTTACACAATTCGTTCAGGGGCTGTGATGCAACCTGGATTGACCATATCTAGACCCACAGCTGGATGAGACATAAGGGTGGACACTCTTGGGGCTGAGAGGTTTGGTGAGGTTGGGTGAGCAAACGCAGACCCTTTAAAGTAATACTGCGTGCTACCCATCGCATGGGTCCCAAATCTCCAGGTTCAAGGGCATCTTCCTACATCGAAAACATGCATGAGAAACCCAGAAGATGGTACACCGTGTGATGGGGAAAGGTTTCTAAAACGCACCTCATTTCTCATCTCCTTGTGCTCGTGTTCTCCATTCCAGCCACTTTACTAGCAATCTCCCTACTTGGAGCATCAGCACCTTTAACCTCCTGTTCCGTACAGGTTGCAATTTGTCCTGAGGATGAACGGGAAGACGGGGAACCAATGAGAGACTAGCTCTTGGTGTTGGGACAGGCACAGGTCCCTCTATTTTCCCATCACGAAGAAGAATTAACCACAGGCTCAGCCTGCCCCCCGGAACCAGAACAGGGCCTGAAGCCATCCTGCGCTTTTGCGGCCAGCTCCCAAAAAAGCGACTTGTAAAATGGAGCTTCAGGGCACTGCAATTCACAAACCTGCAGAGTTATAAATGATAACTCTCGTCCACAAATATATTGAGGGAAGGCAAAGAAGAGGATTTGAAATCAAGGCAGAATTGCAGGAAACAGATTTCAGGAGGTAGATTCGAATCGCCTTTAAAGCACATGAAAAGTGGCAAAACGTTGACAATGATGCCCTTGGCCAAAAAGGGCGTATGCGTTTTTTCCTGAATATATTCAGGAAAAAACGCATACGCCCTTTTTGGCCAACCAAGCAACCTGGAAAGGCAAATCAGCGCTACAAAGAAGTCTCGCTTCCCATCGGTCAAAAGGGCCATGCTGAAAAAAGTGTCAAAACCAGAAATGCAGGATAGGCCATGGAAAAATGGGAGCCTTGCTACACTGATGGGCGGGATGTAAATTGCCAACAGCCACTCTGGAGAAGTGTACGGTGTGTCCTGAAACATCTAAAAAACACAGCTTAGAGAGCATAGGGCGCTTCCACGCATGGGGGTATAAAGTGGGAAAATTAAAAATCAGCAAGACACAAGCACCCCAAAGTTTAGGGCTGCTCTGTTGACAAGGACCTCCACTTCATTCCACCTTAAATATCCCAGGAAAGCGAAAAATGGATCAAAAAGTTGTGGTCCTTATGTACAATGGAATATCACTCTGCCATGAAATCAAAGTCATAAGGCTAGTAGGAGAATGATGAGTGGATTTAGGTAAGACGATTCTAAGTGAAATAAGTCACACAGAAAAGGACACTTCTCATAAGGTGTCACTTATAGAGGGAATGTAAAAACCGTTACACTTGAACTGAATTACAAAACAGAACAGAGTCACACATGCAGAAAACACACTATGGCTGCTTAACGGGAAAGGTGAGGTGGGGTGATACATAAAACAAGAGTTTCAAATTAGCTCAGATACCGTTCCATAAACCCAATATGTAATAGACAAGACCTACTCCTTGCTCAGAGAACTGGACTCTACACGCCCGATTCACCGCACAAGAATATATCTGACTAGTAATAATCTTAAAACCTATGTATTGATATCTCTCTGTTAGTGTGTCAAGTGGGTGTAAAGCGGCATAAACACAGCCGTGAAAAGCAGCTAAACCCCATTATAAAAATAAATTACTTTTAAAAACCCATGAAACAAAGACAGGGAAAGAGAGAGAAATTCTTACACAATTCGTTCAGGGGCTGTGATGCAACCTGGATTGACCATATCTAGACCCACAGCTGGATGAGACATAAGGGTGGACACTCTTGGGGCTGAGAGGTTTGGTGAGGTTGGGTGATCAAACGCAGACCCTTTAAAGTAATACTGCGTGCTACCCATCGCATGGGTCCCAAATCTCCAGGTTCAAGGGCATCTTCCTACATCGAAAACATGCATGAGAAACCCAGAAGATGGTACACCGTGTGATGGGGAAAGGTTTCTAAAACGCACCTCATTTCTCATCTCCTTGTGCTCGGGTTCGCCATTCCAGCCACTTTACTAGCAATCTCCCTACTTGGAGCATCAGCACCTTTAACCTCCTGTTCCGTACAGGTTGCAATTTGTCCTGAGGATGAACGGGAAGACGGGGAACCAATGAGAGACTAGCTCTTGGTGTTGGGACAGGCACAGGTCACTCTATTTTCCCATCAGGAAGAAGAATTAACCACAGGCTCAGCCTGCCCCCCGGAACCAGAACAGGGCCTGAAGACATCCTGCGCTTTTGCGGCCAGCTCCCAAAAAAGCGACTTGTAAAATGGAGCTTCAGGGCACTGCAATTACCAAACCTGCAGAGTTATAAATGATAACTCTCGTCCACAAATATATTGAGGGAAGGCAAAGAAGAGGATTTGAAATCAAGGCAGAATTGCAGGAAACAGATTTCAGGAGGTAGATTCGAATCGCCTTTAAAGCACATGAAAAGCGGCAAAACGTTGACAATGATGCCCTTGGCCAAAAAGGGCGTATGCGTTTTTTCCTGAATATATTCAGGAAAAAACGCATACGCCCTTTTTGGCCAACCAAGCAACCTGGAAGGGCAATTCAGCGCTACAAAGAAGTCTCGCTTCCCATCGGTCAAAAGGGCCATGCTGAAAAATGTGTCAAAACCAGAAATGGAGGACAGGCCATGGAGAAATGGGAGCCTTGCTACACTGATGGGCGGGATGTAAATTGCCAACAGCCACTCTGGAGAAGTGTACGGTGTGTCCTGAAACATCTAAAAAACACAGCTTAGAGAGCATAGGGCACTTCCACGCATGGGGGGATAAAGTGGGAAAATTGAAAATCAGCAAGACACAAGCACCCCAAAGTTTAGGGCTGCTCTGTTGACAAGGACCTCCACTTCATTCCACCTTAAATATCCCAGGAAAGCGAAAAATGGATCAAAAAGTTGTGGTCCTTATGTACAATGGAATATCACTCAGCCATGAAATCAATGTCATAAGGATAGTAGCAGCATGATGAGTGGATTTAGGTAAGACGATTCTAAGTGAAATAAGTCACACAGAAAAGGACACTTCTCATAAGGTGTCACTTATAGAGTGAATGTAAAAACCGTTACACTTGAACTGAATTACAAAACAGAACAGAGTCACACATGCAGAAAACACACTATGGCTGCTTAACGGGAAAGGTGAAGTGGGGTGATACATAAAACAAGAGTTTCAAATTAGCTCAGATACCGTTCCATAAACCCAATATGTAATAGACAAGACCTACTCCTTGCCCAGAGAATTGACTCAACACGCCCGATTCACCGCACAAGAATATATCTGACTAGTAATAATCTTAAAACCTATGTATTGATATCTCTCTGTTAGTGTGTCAAGTGGGTGTAAAGCGGCATAAACACAGCCATGAAAAGCAGCTAAACCCCATTATAAAAATAAATTACTTTTAAAAACCCATGAAACAAAGACAGGGAAAGAGAGAGAAATTCTTACACAATTCGTTCAGGGGCTGTGATGCAACCTGGATTGACCATATCTAGACCCACAGCTGGATGAGACATAAGGGTGGACACTCTTGGGGCTGAGAGGTTTGGTGAGGTTGGGTGAGCAAACGCAGACCCTTTAAAGTAATACTGCGTGCTACCATCGCATGGGTCCCAAATCTCCAGGTTCAAGGGCATCTTCCTACATCGAAAACATGCATGAGAAACCCAGAAGATGGTACACCGTGTGATGGGGAAAGGTTTCTAAAACGCACCTCATTTCTCATCTCCTTGTGCTCGTGTTCGCCATTCCAGCCACTTTACTAGCAATCTCCCTACTTGGAGCATCAGCACCTTTAACCTCCTGTTCCGTACAGGTTGCAATTTGTCCTGAGGATGAACGGGAAGACGGGGAACCAATGAGAGACTAGCTCTTGGTGTTGGGACAGGCACAGGTCCCTCTATTTTCCCATCACGAAGAAGAATTAACCACAGGCTCAGCCTGCCCCCCGGAACCAGAACAGGGCCTGAAGCCATCCTGCGCTTTTGCGGCCAGCTCCCAAAAAAGCGACTTGTAAAATGGAGCTTCAGGGCACTGCAATTCACAAACCTACAGAGTTATAAATGATAACTCTCGTCCACAAATATATTGAGGGAAGGCAAAGAAGAGGATTTGAAATCAAGGCAGAATTGCAGGAAACAGATTTCAGGAGGTAGATTCGAATCGCCTTTAAAGCACATGAAAAGTGGCAAAACGTTGACAATGATGCCCTTGGCCAAAAAGGGCGTATGCGTTTTTTCCTGAATATATTCAGGAAAAAACGCATACGCCCTTTTTGGCCAACCAAGCAACCTGGAAGGGCAATTCAGCGCTACAAAGAAGTCTCGCTTCCCATCGGTCAAAAGGGCCATGCTGAAAAAAGTGTCAAAACCAGAAATGCAGGACAGGCCATGGAGAAATGGGAGCCTTGCTACACTGATGGGCGGGATGTAAATTGCCAACAGCCACTCTGGAGAAGTGTACGGTGTGTCCTGAAACATCTAAAAAACACAGCTTAGAGAGCATAGGGCACTTCCACGCATGGGGGGATAAAGTGGGAAAATTGAAAATCAGCAAGACACAAGCACCCCAAAGTTTAGGGCTGCTCTTTTGACAAGGACCTCCACTTCATTCCACCTTAAATATCCCAGGAAAGCGAAAAATGGATCAAAAAGTTGTGGTCCTTATGTACAATGGAATATCACTCAGCCATGAAATCAATGTCATAAGGCTAGTAGCAGCATGATGAGTGGATTTAGGTAAGACGATTCTAAGTGAAATAAGTCACACAGAAAAGGACACTTCTCATAAGGTGTCACTTATAGAGGGAATGTAAAAACCGTTACACTTGAACTGAATTACAAAACAGAACAGAGTCACACATGCAGAAAACACACTATGGCTGCTTAACGGGAAAGGTGAGGTGGGGTGATACATAAAACAAGAGTTTCAAATTAGCTCAGATACCGTTCCATAAACCCAATATGTAATAGACAAGACCTACTCCTTGCTCAGAGAATTGACTCAACACGCCCGATTCACCGCACAAGAATATATCTGACTAGTAATAATCTTAAAACCTATGTATTGATATCTCTCTGTTAGTGTGTCAAGTGGGTGTAAAGCGGCATAAACACAGCCGTGAAAAGCAGCTAAACCCCATTATAAAAATAAATTACTTTTAAAAACCCATGAAACAAAGACAGGGAAAGAGAGAGAAATTCTTACACAATTCGTTCAGGGGCTGTGATGCAACCTGGATTGACCATATCTAGACCCACAGCTGGATGAGACATAAGGGTGGACACTCTTGGGGCTGAGAGGTTTGGTGAGGTTGGGTGAGCAAACGCAGACCCTTTAAAGTAATACTGCGTGCTACCCATCGCATGGGTCCCAAATCTCCAGGTTCAAGGGCATCTTCCTACATCGAAAACTTGCATGAGAAACCCAGAAGATGGTACACCGTGTGATGGGGAAAGGTTTCTAAAACGCACCTCATTTCTCATCTCCTTGTGCTCGTGTTCGCCATTCCAGCCACTTTACTAGCAATCTCCCTACTTGGAGCATCAGCACCTTTAACCTCCTGTTCCGTACAGGTTGCAATTTGTCCTGAGGATGAACGGGAAGACGGGGAACCAATGAGAGACTAGCTCTTGGTGTTGGGACAGGCACAGGTCACTCTATTTTCCCATCACGAAGAAGAATTAACCACAGGCTCAGCCTGCCCCCGGGAACCAGAACAGGGACTGAAGCCATCCTGCGCTTTTGCGGCCAGCTCCCAAAAAAGCGACTTGTAAAATGGAGCTTCAGGGCACTGCAATTCACAAACCTGCAGAGTTATAAATGATAACTCTCGTCCACAAATATATTGAGGGAAGGCAAAGAAGAGGATTTGAAATCAAGGCAGAATTGCAGGAAACAGATTTCAGGAGGTAGATTCGAATCGCCTTTAAAGCACATGAAAAGCGGCAAAACGTTGACAATGATGCCCTTGGCCAAAAAGGGCGTATGCGTTTTTTCCTGAATATATTCAGGAAAAAACGCATACGCCCTTTTTGGCCAACCAAGCAACCTGGAAAGGCAAATCAGCGCTACAAAGAAGTCTCGCTTCCGATCGGTCAAAAGGGCCATGCTGAAAAAAGTGTCAAAACCAGAAATGCAGGACAGGCCATGGAGAAATGGGAGCCTTGCTACACTGATGGGCGGGATGTAAATTGCCAACAGCCACTCTGGAGAAGTGTACGGTGTGTCCTGAAACATCTAAAAAACACAGCTTAGAGAGCATAGGGCACTTCCACGCATGGGGGGATAAAGTGGGAAAATTGAAAATCAGCAAGACACAAGCACCCCAAAGTTTAGGGCTGCTCTGTTGACAAGGACCTCCACTTCATTCCACCTTAAATATCCCAGGAAAGCGAAAAATGGATCAAAAAGTTGTGGTCCTTATGTACAATGGAATATCACTCAGCCATGAAATCAATGTCATAAGGCTAGTAGCAGCATGATGAGTGGATTTAGGTAAGAAGATTCTAAGTGAAATAAGTCACACAGAAAAGGACACTTCTCATAAGGTGTCACTTATAGAGGGAATGTAAAAACCGTTACACTTGAACTGAATTACAAAACAGAACAGAGTCACACATGCAGAAAACACACTATGGCTGCTTAACGGGAAAGGTGAGGTGGGGTGATACATAAAACAAGAGTTTCAAATTAGCTCAGATACCGTTCCATAAACCCAATATGTAATAGACAAGACCTACTCCTTGCTCAGAGAACTGGACTCAACACGCCCGATTCACCGCACAAGAATATATCTGACTAGTAATAATCTTAAAACCTATGTATTGATATCTCTCTGTTAGTGTGTCAAGTGGGTGTAAAGCGGCATAAACACAGCCCTGAAAAGCAGCTAAACCCCATTATAAAAATAAATTACTTTTAAAAACCCATGAAACAAAGACAGGGAAAGAGAGAGAAATTCTTACACAATTCGTTCAGGGGCTGTGATGCAACCTGGATTGACCATATCTAGACCCACAGCTGGATGAGACATAAGGGTGGACACTCTTGGGGCTGAGAGGTTTCGTGAGGTTGGGTGAGCAAACGCAGACCCTTTAAAGTAATACTGCGTGCTACCCATCGCATGGGTCCCAAATCTCCAGGTTCAAGGGCATCTTCCTACATCGAAAACATGCATGAGAAACCCAGAAGATGGTACACCGTGTGATGGGGAAAGGTTTCTAAAACGCACCTCATTTCTCATCTCCTTGTGCTCGGGTTCGCCATTCCAGCCACTTTACTAGCAATCTCCCTACTTGGAGCATCAGCACCTTTAACCTCCTGTTCCGTACAGGTTGCAATTTGTCCTGAGGATGAACGGGAAGACGGGGAACCAATGAGAGACTAGCTCTTGGTGTTGGGACAGGCACAGGTCACTCTATTTTCCCATCAGGAAGAAGAATTAACCACAGGCTCAGCCTGCCCCCCGGAACCAGAACAGGGCCTGAAGACATCCTGCGCTTTTGCGGCCAGCTCCCAAAAAAGCGACTTGTAAAATGGAGCTTCAGGGCACTGCAATTCACAAACCTGCAGAGTTATAAATGATAACTCTCGTCCACAAATATATTGAGGGAAGGCAAAGAAGAGGATTTGAAATCAAGGCAGAATTGCAGGAAACAGATTTCAGGAGGTAGATTCGAATCGCCTTTAAAGCACATGAAAAGCGGCAAAACGTTGACAATGATGCCCTTGGCCAAAAAGGGCGTATGCGTTTTTTCCTGAATATATTCAGGAAAAAACGCATACGCCCTTTTTGGCCAACCAAGCAACCTGGAAGGGCAATTCAGCGCTACAAAGAAGTCTCGCTTCCCATCGGTCAAAAGGGCCATGCTGAAAAATGTGTCAAAACCAGAAATGCAGGATAGGCCATGGAAAAATGGGAGCCTTGCTACACTGATGGGCGGGATGTAAATTGCCAACAGCCACTCTGGAGAAGTGTACGGTGTGTCCTGAAACATCTAAAAAACACAGCTTAGAGAGCATAGGGCGCTTCCACGCATGGGGGTATAAAGTGGGAAAATTAAAAATCAGCAAGACACAAGCACCCCAAAGTTTAGGGCTGCTCTGTTGACAATGACCTCCACTTCATTCCACCTTAAATATCCCAGGAAAGCAAAAAATGGATAAAAAAGTTGTGGTCCTTATGTACAATGGAATATCACTCAGCCATGAAATCAAAGTCATAAGGCTAGTAGTAGAATGATGAGTGGATTTAGGTAAGACGATTCTAAGTGAAATAAGTCACACAGAAAAGGACACTTCTCATAAGGTGTCACTTATAGAGGGAATGTAAAAACCGTTACACTTGAACTGAATTACAAAACAGAACAGAGTCACACATGCAGAAAACACACTATGGCTGCTTAACGGGAAAGGTGAGGTGGGGTGATACATAAAACAAGAGTTTCAAATTAGCTCAGATACCGTTCCATAAACCCAATATGTAATAGACAAGACCTACTCCTTGCTCAGAGAACTGGACTCAACACGCCCGATTCACCGCACAAGAATATATCTGACTAGTAATAATCTTAAAACCTATGTATTGATATCTCTCTGTTAGTGTGTCAAGTGGGTGTAAAGCGGCATAAACACAGCCGTGAAAAGCAGCTAAACCCCATTATAAAAATAAATTACTTTTAAAAACCCATGAAACAAAGACAGGGAAAGAGAGAGAAATTCTTACACAATTCGTTCAGGGGCTGTGATGCAACCTGGATTGACCATATCTAGACCCACAGCTGGATGAGACATAAGGGTGGACACTCTTGGGGCTGAGAGGTTTCGTGAGGTTGGGTGAGCAAACGCAGACCCTTTAAAGTAATACTGCGTGCTACCCATCGCATGGGTCCCAAATCTCCAGGTTCAAGGGCATCTTCCTACATCGAAAACATGCATGAGAAACCCAGAAGATGGTACACCGTGTGATGGGGAAAGGTTTCTAAAACGCACCTCATTTCTCATCTCCTTGTGCTCGGGTTCGCCATTCCAGCCACTTTACTAGCAATCTCCCTACTTGGAGCATCAGCACCTTTAACCTCCTGTTCCGTACAGGTTGCAATTTGTCCTGAGGATGAACGGGAAGACGGGGAACCAATGAGAGACTAGCTCTTGGTGTTGGGACAGGCACAGGTCACTCTATTTTCCCATCAGGAAGAAGAATTAACCACAGGCTCAGCCTGCCCCCCGGAACCAGAACAGGGCCTGAAGACATCCTGCGCTTTTGCGGCCAGCTCCCAAAAAAGCGACTTGTAAAATGGAGCTTCAGGGCACTGCAATTCACAAACCTGCAGAGTTATAAATGATAACTCTCGTCCACAAATATATTGAGGGAAGGCAAAGAAGAGGATTTGAAATCAAGGCAGAATTGCAGGAAACAGATTTCAGGAGGTAGATTCGAATCGCCTTTAAAGCACATGAAAAGCGGCAAAACGTTGACAATGATGCCCTTGGCCAAAAAGGGCGTATGCGTTTTTTCCTGAATATATTCAGGAAAAAACGCATACGCCCTTTTTGGCCAACCAAGCAACCTGGAAGGGCAATTCAGCGCTACAAAGAAGTCTCGCTTCCCATCGGTCAAAAGGGCCATGCTGAAAAATGTGTCAAAACCAGAAATGGAGGACAGGCCATGGAGAAATGGGAGCCTTGCTACACTGATGGGCGGGATGTAAATTGCCAACAGCCACTCTGGAGAAGTGTACGGTGTGTCCTGAAACATCTAAAAAACACAGCTTAGAGAGCATAGGGCACTTCCACGCATGGGGGGATAAAGTGGGAAAATTGAAAATCAGCAAGACACAAGCACCCCAAAGTTTAGGGCTGCTCTGTTGACAAGGACCTCCACTTCATTCCACCTTAAATATCCCAGGAAAGCGAAAAATGGATCAAAAAGTTGTGGTCCTTATGTACAATGGAATATCACTCAGCCATGAAATCAATGTCATAAGGCTAGTAGCAGCATGATGAGTGGATTTAGGTAAGACGATTCTAAGTGAAATAAGTCACACAGAAAAGGACACTTCTCATAAGGTGTCACTTATAGAGGGAATGTAAAAACCGTTACACTTGAACTGAATTACAAAACAGAACAGAGTCACACATGCAGAAAACACACTATGGCTGCTTAACGGGAAAGGTGAAGTGGGGTGATACATAAAACAAGAGTTTCAAATTAGCTCAGATACCGTTCCATAAACCCAATATGTAATAGACAAGACCTACTCCTTGCTCAGAGAATTGACTCAACACGCCCGATTCACCGCACAAGAATATATCTGACTAGTAATAATCTTAAAACCTATGTATTGATATCTCTCTGTTAGTGTGTCAAGTGGGTGTAAAGCGGCATAAACACAGCCGTGAAAAGCAGCTAAACCCCATTATAAAAATAAATTACTTTTAAAAACCCATGAAACAAAGACAGGGAAAGAGAGAGAAATTCTTACACAATTCGTTCAGGGGCTGTGATGCAACCTGGATTGACCATATCTAGACCCACAGCTGGATGAGACATAAGGGTGGACACTCTTGGGGCTGAGAGGTTTGGTGAGGTTGGGTGAGCAAACGCAGACCCTTTAAAGTAATACTGCGTGCTACCCATCGCATGGGTCCCAAATCTCCAGGTTCAAGGGCATCTTCCTACATCGAAAACATGCATGAGAAACCCAGAAGATGGTACACCGTGTGATGGGGAAAGGTTTCTAAAACGCACCTCATTTCTCATCTCCTTGTGCTCGTGTTCGCCATTCCAGCCACTTTACTAGCAATCTCCCTACTTGGAGCATCAGCACCTTTAACCTCCTGTTCCGTACAGGTTGCAATTTGTCCTGAGGATGAACGGGAAGACGGGGAACCAATGAGAGACTAGCTCTTGGTGTTGGGACAGGCACAGGTCACTCTATTTTCCCATCACGAAGAAGAATTAACCACAGGCTCAGCCTGCCCCCGGGAACCAGAACAGGGACTGAAGCCATCCTGCGCTTTTGCGGCCAGCTCCCAAAAAAGCGACTTGTAAAATGGAGCTTCAGGGCACTGCAATTCACAAACCTGCAGAGTTATAAATGATAACTCTCGTCCACAAATATATTGAGGGAAGGCAAAGAAGAGGATTTGAAATCAAGGCAGAATTGCAGGAAACAGATTTCAGGAGGTAGATTCGAATCGCCTTTAAAGCACATGAAAAGCGGCAAAACGTTGACAATGATGCCCTTGGCCAAAAAGGGCGTATGCGTTTTTTCCTGAATATATTCAGGAAAAAACGCATACGCCCTTTTTGGCCAACCAAGCAACCTGGAAAGGCAAATCAGCGCTACAAAGAAGTCTCGCTTCCGATCGGTCAAAAGGGCCATGCTGAAAAAAGTGTCAAAACCAGAAATGCAGGACAGGCCATGGAGAAATGGGAGCCTTGCTACACTGATGGGCGGGATGTAAATTGCCAACAGCCACTCTGGAGAAGTGTACGGTGTGTCCTGAAACATCTAAAAAACACAGCTTAGAGAGCATAGGGCACTTCCACGCATGGGGGGATAAAGTGGGAAAATTGAAAATCAGCAAGACACAAGCACCCCAAAGTTTAGGGCTGCTCTGTTGACAAGGACCTCCACTTCATTCCACCTTAAATATCCCAGGAAAGCGAAAAATGGATCAAAAAGTTGTGGTCCTTATGTACAATGGAATATCACTCAGCCATGAAATCAATGTCATAAGGCTAGTAGCAGCATGATGAGTGGATTTAGGTAAGAAGATTCTAAGTGAAATAAGTCACACAGAAAAGGACACTTCTCATAAGGTGTCACTTATAGAGGGAATGTAAAAACCGTTACACTTGAACTGAATTACAAAACAGAACAGAGTCACACATGCAGAAAACACACTATGGCTGCTTAACGGGAAAGGTGAGGTGGGGTGATACATAAAACAAGAGTTTCAAATTAGCTCAGATACCGTTCCATAAACCCAATATGTAATAGACAAGACCTACTCCTTGCTCAGAGAACTGGACTCAACACGCCCGATTCACCGCACAAGAATATATCTGACTAGTAATAATCTTAAAACCTATGTATTGATATCTCTCTGTTAGTGTGTCAAGTGGGTGTAAAGCGGCATAAACACAGCCGTGAAAAGCAGCTAAACCCCATTATAAAAATAAATTACTTTTAAAAACCCATGAAACAAAGACAGGGAAAGAGAGAGAAATTCTTACACAATTCGTTCAGGGGCTGTGATGCAACCTGGATTGACCATATCTAGACCCACAGCTGGATGAGACATAAGGGTGGACACTCTTGGGGCTGAGAGGTTTCGTGAGGTTGGGTGAGCAAACGCAGACCCTTTAAAGTAATACTGCGTGCTACCCATCGCATGGGTCCCAAATCTCCAGGTTCAAGGGCATCTTCCTACATCGAAAACATGCATGAGAAACCCAGAAGATGGTACACCGTGTGATGGGGAAAGGTTTCTAAAACGCACCTCATTTCTCATCTCCTTGTGCTCGGGTTCGCCATTCCAGCCACTTTACTAGCAATCTCCCTACTTGGAGCATCAGCACCTTTAACCTCCTGTTCCGTACAGGTTGCAATTTGTCCTGAGGATGAACGGGAAGACGGGGAACCAATGAGAGACTAGCTCTTGGTGTTGGGACAGGCACAGGTCACTCTATTTTCCCATCAGGAAGAAGAATTAACCACAGGCTCAGCCTGCCCCCCGGAACCAGAACAGGGCCTGAAGACATCCTGCGCTTTTGCGGCCAGCTCCCAAAAAAGCGACTTGTAAAATGGAGCTTCAGGGCACTGCAATTCACAAACCTGCAGAGTTATAAATGATAACTCTCGTCCACAAATATATTGAGGGAAGGCAAAGAAGAGGATTTGAAATCAAGGCAGAATTGCAGGAAACAGATTTCAGGAGGTAGATTCGAATCGCCTTTAAAGCACATGAAAAGCGGCAAAACGTTGACAATGATGCCCTTGGCCAAAAAGGGCGTATGCGTTTTTTCCTGAATATATTCAGGAAAAAACGCATACGCCCTTTTTGGCCAACCAAGCAACCTGGAAGGGCAATTCAGCGCTACAAAGAAGTCTCGCTTCCCATCGGTCAAAAGGGCCATGCTGAAAAATGTGTCAAAACCAGAAATGCAGGATAGGCCATGGAAAAATGGGAGCCTTGCTACACTGATGGGCGGGATGTAAATTGCCAACAGCCACTCTGGAGAAGTGTACGGTGTGTCCTGAAACATCTAAAAAACACAGCTTAGAGAGCATAGGGCGCTTCCACGCATGGGGGTATAAAGTGGGAAAATTAAAAATCAGCAAGACACAAGCACCCCAAAGTTTAGGGCTGCTCTGTTGACAATGACCTCCACTTCATTCCACCTTAAATATCCCAGGAAAGCAAAAAATGGATAAAAAAGTTGTGGTCCTTATGTACAATGGAATATCACTCAGCCATGAAATCAAAGTCATAAGGCTAGTAGTAGAATGATGAGTGGATTTAGGTAAGACGATTCTAAGTGAAATAAGTCACACAGAAAAGGACACTTCTCATAAGGTGTCACTTATAGAGGGAATGTAAAAACCGTTACACTTGAACTGAATTACAAAACAGAACAGAGTCACACATGCAGAAAACACACTATGGCTGCTTAACGGGAAAGGTGAGGTGGGGTGATACATAAAACAAGAGTTTCAAATTAGCTCAGATACCGTTCCATAAACCCAATATGTAATAGACAAGACCTACTCCTTGCTCAGAGAACTGGACTCAACACGCCCGATTCACCGCACAAGAATATATCTGACTAGTAATAATCTTAAAACCTATGTATTGATATCTCTCTGTTAGTGTGTCAAGTGGGTGTAAAGCGGCATAAACACAGCCGTGAAAAGCAGCTAAACCCCATTATAAAAATAAATTACTTTTAAAAACCCATGAAACAAAGACAGGGAAAGAGAGAGAAATTCTTACACAATTCGTTCAGGGGCTGTGATGCAACCTGGATTGACCATATCTAGACCCACAGCTGGATGAGACATAAGGGTGGACACTCTTGGGGCTGAGAGGTTTCGTGAGGTTGGGTGAGCAAACGCAGACCCTTTAAAGTAATACTGCGTGCTACCCATCGCATGGGTCCCAAATCTCCAGGTTCAAGGGCATCTTCCTACATCGAAAACATGCATGAGAAACCCAGAAGATGGTACACCGTGTGATGGGGAAAGGTTTCTAAAACGCACCTCATTTCTCATCTCCTTGTGCTCGGGTTCGCCATTCCAGCCACTTTACTAGCAATCTCCCTACTTGGAGCATCAGCACCTTTAACCTCCTGTTCCGTACAGGTTGCAATTTGTCCTGAGGATGAACGGGAAGACGGGGAACCAATGAGAGACTAGCTCTTGGTGTTGGGACAGGCACAGGTCACTCTATTTTCCCATCAGGAAGAAGAATTAACCACAGGCTCAGCCTGCCCCCCGGAACCAGAACAGGGCCTGAAGACATCCTGCGCTTTTGCGGCCAGCTCCCAAAAAAGCGACTTGTAAAATGGAGCTTCAGGGCACTGCAATTCACAAACCTGCAGAGTTATAAATGATAACTCTCGTCCACAAATATATTGAGGGAAGGCAAAGAAGAGGATTTGAAATCAAGGCAGAATTGCAGGAAACAGATTTCAGGAGGTAGATTCGAATCGCCTTTAAAGCACATGAAAAGCGGCAAAACGTTGACAATGATGCCCTTGGCCAAAAAGGGCGTATGCGTTTTTTCCTGAATATATTCAGGAAAAAACGCATACGCCCTTTTTGGCCAACCAAGCAACCTGGAAGGGCAATTCAGCGCTACAAAGAAGTCTCGCTTCCCATCGGTCAAAAGGGCCATGCTGAAAAATGTGTCAAAACCAGAAATGGAGGACAGGCCATGGAGAAATGGGAGCCTTGCTACACTGATGGGCGGGATGTAAATTGCCAACAGCCACTCTGGAGAAGTGTACGGTGTGTCCTGAAACATCTAAAAAACACAGCTTAGAGAGCATAGGGCACTTCCACGCATGGGGGGATAAAGTGGGAAAATTGAAAATCAGCAAGACACAAGCACCCCAAAGTTTAGGGCTGCTCTGTTGACAAGGACCTCCACTTCATTCCACCTTAAATATCCCAGGAAAGCGAAAAATGGATCAAAAAGTTGTGGTCCTTATGTACAATGGAATATCACTCAGCCATGAAATCAATGTCATAAGGCTAGTAGCAGCATGATGAGTGGATTTAGGTAAGACGATTCTAAGTGAAATAAGTCACACAGAAAAGGACACTTCTCATAAGGTGTCACTTATAGAGGGAATGTAAAAACCGTTACACTTGAACTGAATTACAAAACAGAACAGAGTCACACATGCAGAAAACACACTATGGCTGCTTAACGGGAAAGGTGAAGTGGGGTGATACATAAAACAAGAGTTTCAAATTAGCTCAGATACCGTTCCATAAACCCAATATGTAATAGACAAGACCTACTCCTTGCTCAGAGAATTGACTCAACACGCCCGATTCACCGCACAAGAATATATCTGACTAGTAATAATCTTAAAACCTATGTATTGATATCTCTCTGTTAGTGTGTCAAGTGGGTGTAAAGCGGCATAAACACAGCCGTGAAAAGCAGCTAAACCCCATTATAAAAATAAATTACTTTTAAAAACCCATGAAACAAAGACAGGGAAAGAGAGAGAAATTCTTACACAATTCGTTCAGGGGCTGTGATGCAACCTGGATTGACCATATCTAGACCCACAGCTGGATGAGACATAAGGGTGGACACTCTTGGGGCTGAGAGGTTTGGTGAGGTTGGGTGAGCAAACGCAGACCCTTTAAAGTAATACTGCGTGCTACCATCGCATGGGTCCCAAATCTCCAGGTTCAAGGGCATCTTCCTACATCGAAAACATGCATGAGAAACCCAGAAGATGGTACACCGTGTGATGGGGAAAGGTTTCTAAAACGCACCTCATTTCTCATCTCCTTGTGCTCGTGTTCGCCATTCCAGCCACTTTACTAGCAATCTCCCTACTTGGAGCATCAGCACCTTTAACCTCCTGTTCCGTACAGGTTGCAATTTGTCCTGAGGATGAACGGGAAGACGGGGAACCAATGAGAGACTAGCTCTTGGTGTTGGGACAGGCACAGGTCCCTCTATTTTCCCATCACGAAGAAGAATTAACCACAGGCTCAGCCTGCCCCCCGGAACCAGAACAGGGCCTGAAGCCATCCTGCGCTTTTGCGGCCAGCTCCCAAAAAAGCGACTTGTAAAATGGAGCTTCAGGGCACTGCAATTCACAAACCTGCAGAGTTATAAATGATAACTCTCGTCCACAAATATATTGAGGGAAGGCAAAGAAGAGGATTTGAAATCAAGGCAGAATTGCAGGAAACAGATTTCAGGAGGTAGATTCGAATCGCCTTTAAAGCACATGAAAAGTGGCAAAACGTTGACAATGATGCCCTTGGCCAAAAAGGGCGTATGCGTTTTTTCCTGAATATATTCAGGAAAAAACGCATACGCCCTTTTTGGCCAACCAAGCAACCTGGAAGGGCAATTCAGCGCTACAAAGAAGTCTCGCTTCTCATCGGTCAAAAGGGCCATGCTGAAAAAAGTGTCAAAACCAGAAATGCAGGACAGGCCATGGAGAAATGGGAGCCTTGCTACACTGATGGGCGGGATGTAAATTGCCAACAGCCACTCTGGAGAAGTGTACGGTGTGTCCTGAAACATCTAAAAAACACAGCTTAGAGAGCATAGGGCACTTCCACGCATGGGGGGATAAAGTGGGAAAATTGAAAATCAGCAACACACAAGCACCCCAAAGTTTAGGGCTGCTCTGTTGACAAGGACCTCCACTTCATTCCACCTTAAATATCCCAGGAAAGCGAAAAATGGATCAAAAAGTTGTGGTCCTTATGTACAATGGAATATCACTCAGCCATGAAATCAATGTCATAAGGCTAGTAGCAGCATGATGAGGGGATTTAGGTAAGACGATTCTAAGTGAAATAAGTCACACAGAAAAGGACACTTCTCATAAGGTGTCACTTATAGAGGGAATGTAAAAACCGTTACACTTGAACTGAATTACAAAACAGAACAGAGTCACACATGCAGAAAACACACTATGGCTGCTTAACGGGAAAGGTGAGGTGGGGTGATACATAAAACAAGAGTTTCAAATTAGCTCAGATACCGTTCCATAAACCCAATATGTAATAGACAAGACCTACTCCTTGCTCAGAGAATTGACTCAACACGCCCGATTCACCGCACAAGAATATATCTGACTAGTAATAATCTTAAAACCTATGTATTGATATCTCTCTGTTAGTGTGTCAAGTGGGTGTAAAGCGGCATAAACACAGCCGTGAAAAGCAGCTAAACCCCATTATAAAAATAAATTACTTTTAAAAACCCATGAAACAAAGACAGGGAAAGAGAGAGAAATTCTTACACAATTCGTTCAGGGGCTGTGATGCAACCTGGATTGACCATATCTAGACCCACAGCTGGATGAGACATAAGGGTGGACACTCTTGGGGCTGAGAGGTTTGGTGAGGTTGGGTGAGCAAACGCAGACCCTTTAAAGTAATATTGCGTGCTACCCATCGCATGGGTCCCAAATCTCCAGGTTCAAGGGCATCTTCCTACATCGAAAACATGCATGAGAAACCCAGAAGATGGTACACCGTGTGATGGGGAAAGGTTTCTAAAACGCACCTCATTTCTCATCTCCTTGTGCTCGTGTTCGCCATTCCAGCCACTTTACTAGCAATCTCCCTACTTGGAGCATCAGCACCTTTAACCTCCTGTTCCGTACAGGTTGCAATTTGTCCTGAGGATGAACGGGAAGACGGGGAACCAATGAGAGACTAGCTCTTGGTGTTGGGACAGGCACAGGTCACTCTATTTTCCCATCACGAAGAAGAATTAACCACAGGCTCAGCCTGCCCCCCGGAACCAGAACAGGGACTGAAGCCATCCTGCGCTTTTGCGGCCAGCTCCCAAAAAAGCGACTTGTAAAATGGAGCTTCAGGGCACTGCAATTCACAAACCTGCAGAGTTATAAATGATAACTCTCGTCCACAAATATATTGAGGGAAGGCAAAGAAGAGGATTTGAAATCAAGGCAGAATTGCAGGAAACAGATTTCAGGAGGTAGATTCGAATCGCCTTTAAAGCACATGAAAAGTGGCAAAACGTTGACAATGATGCCCTTGGCCAAAAAGGGCGTATGCGTTTTTTCCTCAATATATTCAGGAAAAAACGCATACGCCCTTTTTGGCCAACCAAGCAACCTGGAAGGGCAATTCAGCGCTACAAAGAAGTCTCGCTTCCCATCGGTCAAAAGGGCCATGCTGAAAAAAGTGTCAAAACCAGAAATGCAGGACAGGCCATGGAGAAATGGGAGCCTTGCTACACTGATGGGCGGGATGTAAATTGCCAACAGCCACTCTGGAGAAGTGTACGGTGTGTCCTGAAACATCTAAAAAACACAGCTTAGAGAGCATAGGGCACTTCCACGCATGGGGGGATAAAGTGGGAAAATTGAAAATCAGCAAGACACAAGCACCCCAAAGTTTAGGGCTGCTCTGTTGACAAGGACCTCCACTTCATTCCACCTTAAATATCCCAGGAAAGCGAAAAATGGATCAAAAAGTTGTGGTCCTTATGTACAATGGAATATCACTCAGCCATGAAATCAATGTCATAAGGCTAGTAGCAGCATGATGAGTGGATTTAGGTAAGACGATTCTAAGTGAAATAAGTCACACAGAAAAGGACACTTCTCATAAGGTGTCACTTATAGAGGGAATGTAAAAACCGTTACACTTGAACTGAATTACAAAACAGAACAGAGTCACACATACAGAAAACACACTATGGCTGCTTAACGGGAAAGGTGAGGTGGGGTGATACATAAAACAAGAGTTTCAAATTAGCTCAGATACCGTTCCATAAACCCAATATGTAATAGACAAGACCTACTCCTTGCTCAGAGAATTGACTCAACACGCCCGATTCACCGCACAAGAATATATCTGACTAGTAATAATCTTAAAACCTATGTATTGATATCTCTCTGTTAGTGTGTCAAGTGGGTGTAAAGCGGCATAAACACAGCCGTGAAAAGCAGCTAAACCCCATTATAAAAATAAATTACTTTTAAAAACCCATGAAACAAAGACAGGGAAAGAGAGAGAAATTCTTACACAATTCGTTCAGGGGCTGTGATGCAACCTGGATTGACCATATCTAGACCCACAGCTGGATGAGACATAAGGGTGGACACTCTTGGGGCTGAGAGGTTTGGTGAGGTTGGGTGAGCAAACGCAGACCCTTTAAAGTAATACTGCGTGCTACCCATCGCATGGGTCCCAAATCTCCAGGTTCAAGGGCATCTTCCTACATCGAAAACATGCATGAGAAACCCAGAAGATGGTACACCATGTGATGGGGAAAGGTTTCTAAAACGCACCTCATTTCTCATCTCCTTGTGCTCGTGTTCGCCATTCCAGCCACTTTACTAGCAATCTCCCTACTTGGAGCATCAGCACCTTTAACCTCCTGTTCCGTACAGGTTGCAATTTGTCCTGAGGATGAACGGGAAGACGGGGAACCAATGAGAGACTAGCTCTTGGTGTTGGGACAGGCACAGGTCACTCTATTTTCCCATCAGGAAGAAGAATTAACCACAGGCTCAGCCTGCCCCCCGGAACCAGAACAGGGCCTGAAGACATCCTGCGCTTTTGCGGCCAGCTCCCAAAAAAGCGACTTGTAAAATGAAGCTTCAGGGCACTGCAATTCACAAACCTGCAGAGTTATAAATGATAACTCTCGTCCACAAATATATTGAGGGAAGGCAAAGAAGAGGATTTGAAATCAAGGCAGAATTGCAGGAAACAGATTTCAGGAGGTAGATTCGAATCGCCTTTAAAGCACATGAAAAGTGGCAAAACGTTGACAATGATGCCCTTGGCCAAAAAGGGCGTATGCGTTTTTTCCTGAATATATTCAGGAAAAAACGCATACGCCCTTTTTGGCCAACCAAGCAACCTGGAAAGGCAAATCAGCGCTACAAAGAAGTCTCGCTTCCCATCGGTCAAAAGGGCCATGCTGAAAAAAGTGTCAAAACCAGAAATGCAGGACAGGCCATGGAGAAATGGGAGCCTTGCTACACTGATGGGCGGGATGTAAATTGCCAACAGCCACTCTGGAGAAGTGTACGGTGTGTCCTGAAACATCTAAAAAACACAGCTTAGAGAGCATAGGGCACTTCCACGCATGGGGGGATAAAGTGGGAAAATTGAAAATCAGCAAGACACAAGCACCCCAAAGTTTAGGGCTGCTCTGTTGACAAGGACCTCCACTTCATTCCACCTTAAATATCCCAGGAAAGCTAAAAATGGATCAAAAAGTTGTGGTCCTTATGTACAATGGAATATCACTCAGCCATGAAATCAATGTCATAAGGCTGGTAGCAGCATGATGAGTGGATTTAGGTAAGACAATTCTAAGTGAAATAAGTCACACAGAAAAGGACACTTCTCATAAGGTGTCACTTATAGAGGGAATGTAAAAACCGTTACACTTGAACTGAATTACAAAACAGAACAGAGTCACACATGCAGAAAACACACTATGGCTGCTTAACGGGAAAGGTGAGGTGGGGTGATACATAAAACAAGAGTTTCAAATTAGCTCAGATACCGTTCCATAAACCCAATATGTAATAGACAAGACCTACTCCTTGCTCAGAGAATTGACTCAACACGCCCGATTCACCGCACAAGAATATATCTGACTAGTAATAATCTTAAAACCTATGTATTGATATCTCTCTGTTAGTGTGTCAAGTGGGTGTAAAGCGGCATAAACACAGCCGTGAAAAGCAGCTAAACCCCATTATAAAAATAAATTACTTTTAAAATCCCATGAAACAAAGACAGGGAAAGAGAGAGAAATTCTTACACAATTCGTTCAGGAGCTGTGATGCAACCTGGATTGACCATATCTAGACCAACAGCTGGATGAGACATAAGGGTGGACACTCTTCGGGCTGAGAGGTTTGGTGAGGTTGGGTGAGCAAACGCAGACCCTTTAAAATAATACTGCGTGCTACCCATCACATGGGTCCCAAATCTCCAGGTTCAAGGGCATCTTCCTACATCGAAAACATGCATGAGAAACCCAGAAGATGGTACACCGTGTGATGGGGAAAGGTTTCTAAAACGCACCTCATTTCTCATTTCCTTGTGCTCGGGTTCGCCATTCCAGCCACTTTACTAGCAATCTCCCTACTTGGAGCATCAGCACCTTTAACCTCCTGTTCCGTACAGGTTGCAATTTGTCCTGAGGATGAACGGGAAGACGGGGAACCAATGAGAGACTAGCTCTTGGTGTTGGGACAGGCACAGGTCACTCTATTTTCCCATCAGGAAGAAGAATTAACCACAGGCTCAGCCTGCCCCCCGGAACCAGAACAGGGCCTGAAGACATCCTGCGCTTTTGCGGCCAGCTCCCAAAAAAGCGACTTGTAAAATGAAGCTTCAGGGCACTGCAATTCACAAACCTGCAGAGTTATAAATGATAACTCTCGTCCACAAATATATTGAGGGAAGGCAAAGAAGAGGATTTGAAATCAAGGCAGAATTGCAGGAAACAGATTTCAGGAGGTAGATTCGAATCGCCTTTAAAGCACATGAAAAGCAGCAAAACGTTGACAATGATGCCCTTGGCCAAAAAGGGCGTATGCGTTTTTTCCTGAATATATTCAGGAAAAAAAGCATACGCCCTTTTTGGCCAACCAAGCAACCTGGAAAGGCAAATCAGCGCTACAAAGAAGTCTCGCTTCCCATCGGTCAAAAGGGCCATGCTGAAAAAAGTGTCAAAACCAGAAATGCAGGACAGGCCATGGAGAAATGGGAGCCATGCTACACTGATGGGCGGGATGTAAATTGCCAACAGCCACTCAGGAGAAGTGTACGGTGTGTCCTAAAACATCTAAAAAACACAGCTTAGAGAGCATAGGGCACTTCCACGCATGGGGGGATAAAGTGGGAATATTGAAAATCAGCAAGACACAAGCACACCAAAGTTTAGGGCTGCTCTGTTGACAAGTACCTCCACTTCATTCCACCTTAAATATCCAAGGAAAGCGAAAAATGGATAAAAAATTTGTGGTCCTTATGTACAAAGGAATATCACTCAGCCATGAAATCAATGTCATAAGGCTAGTAGCAGCATGATGAGTGGATTTAGGTAAGACGATTCTAAGTGAAATAAGTCACACAGAAAATGACACTTCTCATAAGGTGTCACTTATAGAGGGAATGTAAAAACCGTTACACTTGAACTGAATTACAAAACAGAACAGAGTCACACATGCAGAAAACACACTATGGCTGCTTAACGGGAAAGGTGAGGTGGGGTGATACATAAAACAAGAGTTTCAAATTAGCTCAGATACCGTTCCATAAACCCAATATGTAATAGACAAGACCTACTCCTTGCTCAGAGAACTGGACTCAACACGCCCGATTCACCGCACAAGAATATATCTGACTAGTAATAATCTTAAAACCTATGTATTGATATCTCTCTGTTAGTGTGTCAAGTGGGTGTAAAGCGGCATAAACACAGCCCTGAAAAGCAGCTAAACCCCATTATAAAAATAAATTACTTTTAAAAACCCATGAAACAAAGACAGGGAAAGAGAGAGAAATTCTTACACAATTCGTTCAGGGGCTGTGATGCAACCTGGATTGACCATATCTAGACCCACAGCTGGATGAGACATAAGGGTGGACACTCTTGGGGCTGAGAGGTTTCGTGAGGTTGGGTGAGCAAACGCAGACCCTTTAAAGTAATACTGCGTGCTACCCATCGCATGGGTCCCAAATCTCCAGGTTCAAGGGCATCTTCCTACATCGAAAACATGCATGAGAAACCCAGAAGATGGTACACCGTGTGATGGGGAAAGGTTTCTAAAACGCACCTCATTTCTCATCTCCTTGTGCTCGGGTTCGCCATTCCAGCCACTTTACTAGCAATCTCCCTACTTGGAGCATCAGCACCTTTAACCTCCTGTTCCGTACAGGTTGCAATTTGTCCTGAGGATGAACGGGAAGACGGGGAACCAATGAGAGACTAGCTCTTGGTGTTGGGACAGGCACAGGTCACTCTATTTTCCCATCAGGAAGAAGAATTAACCACAGGCTCAGCCTGCCCCCCGGAACCAGAACAGGGCCTGAAGCCATCCTGCGCTTTTGCGGCCAGCTCCCAAAAAAGCGACTTGTAAAATGGAGCTTCAGGGCACTGCAATTCACAAACCTGCAGAGTTATAAATGATAACTCTCGTCCACAAATATATTGAGGGAAGGCAAAGAAGAGGATTTGAAATCAAGGCAGAATTGCAGGAAACAGATTTCAGGAGGTAGATTCGAATCGCCTTTAAAGCACATGAAAAGCGGCAAAACGTTGACAATGATGCCCTTGGCCAAAAAGGGCGTATGCGTTTTTTCCTGAATATATTCAGGAAAAAACGCATACGCCCTTTTTGGCCAACCAAGCAACCTGGAAGGGCAATTCAGCGCTACAAAGAAGTCTCGCTTCCCATCGGTCAAAAGGGCCATGCTGAAAAATGTGTCAAAACCAGAAATGCAGGATAGGCCATGGAAAAATGGGAGCCTTGCTACACTGATGGGCGGGATGTAAATTGCCAACAGCCACTCTGGAGAAGTGTACGGTGTGTCCTGAAACATCTAAAAAACACAGCTTAGAGAGCATAGGGCGCTTCCACGCATGGGGGTATAAAGTGGGAAAATTAAAAATCAGCAAGACACAAGCACCCCAAAGTTTAGGGCTGCTCTGTTGACAATGACCTCCACTTCATTCCACCTTAAATATCCCAGGAAAGCAAAAAATGGATAAAAAAGTTGTGGTCCTTATGTACAATGGAATATCACTCAGCCATGAAATCAAAGTCATAAGGCTAGTAGTAGAATGATGAGTGGATTTAGGTAAGACGATTCTAAGTGAAATAAGTCACACAGAAAAGGACACTTCTCATAAGGTGTCACTTATAGAGGGAATGTAAAAACCGTTACACTTGAACTGAATTACAAAACAGAACAGAGTCACACATGCAGAAAACACACTATGGCTGCTTAACGGGAAAGGTGAGGTGGGGTGATACATAAAACAAGAGTTTCAAATTAGCTCAGATACCGTTCCATAAACCCAATATGTAATAGACAAGACCTACTCCTTGCTCAGAGAACTGGACTCAACACGCCCGATTCACCGCACAAGAATATATCTGACTAGTAATAATCTTAAAACCTATGTATTGATATCTCTCTGTTAGTGTGTCATGTGGGTGTAAAGCGGCATAAACACAGCCGTGAAAAGCAGCTAAACCCCATTATAAAAATAAATTACTTTTAAAAACCCATGAAACAAAGACAGGGAAAGAGAGAGAAATTCTTACACAATTCGTTCAGGGGCTGTGATGCAACCTGGATTGACCATATCTAGACCCACAGCTGGATGAGACATAAGGGTGGACACTCTTGGGGCTGAGAGGTTTCGTGAGGTTGGGTGAGCAAACGCAGACCCTTTAAAGTAATACTGCGTGCTACCCATCGCATGGGTCCCAAATCTCCAGGTTCAAGGGCATCTTCCTACATCGAAAACATGCATGAGAAACCCAGAAGATGGTACACCGTGTGATGGGGAAAGGTTTCTAAAACGCACCTCATTTCTCATCTCCTTGTGCTCGGGTTCGCCATTCCAGCCACTTTACTAGCAATCTCCCTACTTGGAGCATCAGCACCTTTAACCTCCTGTTCCGTACAGGTTGCAATTTGTCCTGAGGATGAACAGGAAGACGGGGAACCAATGAGAGACTAGCTCTTGGTGTTGGGACAGGCACAGGTCACTCTATTTTCCCATCAGGAAGAAGAATTAACCACAGGCTCAGCCTGCCCCCCGGAACCAGAACAGGGCCTGAAGACATCCTGCGCTTTTGCGGCCAGCTCCCAAAAAAGCGACTTGTAAAATGGAGCTTCAGGGCACTGCAATTCACAAACCTGCAGAGTTATAAATGATAACTCTCGTCCACAAATATATTGAGGGAAGGCAAAGAAGAGGATTTGAAATCAAGGCAGAATTGCAGGAAACAGATTTCAGGAGGTAGATTCGAATCGCCTTTAAAGCACATGAAAAGCGGCAAAACGTTGACAATGATGCCCTTGGCCAAAAAGGGCGTATGCGTTTTTTCCTGAATATATTCAGGAAAAAACGCATACGCCCTTTTTGGCCAACCAAGCAACCTGGAAGGGCAATTCAGCGCTACAAAGAAGTCTCGCTTCCCATCGGTCAAAAGGGCCATGCTGAAAAATGTGTCAAAACCAGAAATGGAGGACAGGCCATGGAGAAATGGGAGCCTTGCTACACTGATGGGCGGGATGTAAATTGCCAACAGCCACTCTGGAGAAGTGTACGGTGTGTCCTGAAACATCTAAAAAACACAGCTTAGAGAGCATAGGGCACTTCCACGCATGGGGGGATAAAGTAGGAAAATTGAAAATCAGCAAGACACAAGCACCCCAAAGTTTAGGGCTGCTCTGTTGACAATGACCTCCACTTCATTCCACCTTAAATATCCCAGGAAAGCAAAAAATGGATAAAAAAGTTGTGGTCCTTATGTACAATGGAATATCACTCAGCCATGAAATCAAAGTCATAAGGCTAGTAGTAGAATGATGAGTGGATTTAGGTAAGACGATTCTAAGTGAAATAAGTCACACAGAAAAGGACACTTCTCATAAGGTGTCACTTATAGAGGGAATGTAAAAACCGTTACACTTGAACTGAATTACAAAACAGAACAGAGTCACACATGCAGAAAACACACTATGGCTGCTTAACGGGAAAGGTGAGGTGGGGTGATACATAAAACAAGAGTTTCAAATTAGCTCAGATACCGTTCCATAAACCCAATATGTAATAGACAAGACCTACTCCTTGCTCAGAGAACTGGACTCAACACGCCCGATTCACCGCACAAGAATATATCTGACTAGTAATAATCTTAAAACCTATGTATTGATATCTCTCTGTTAGTGTGTCAAGTGGGTGTAAAGCGGCATAAACACAGCCGTGAAAAGCAGCTAAACCCCATTATAAAAATAAATTACTTTTAAAAACCCATGAAACAAAGACAGGGAAAGAGAGAGAAATTCTTACACAATTCGTTCAGGGGCTGTGATGCAACCTGGATTGACCATATCTAGACCCACAGCTGGATGAGACATAAGGGTGGACACTCTTGGGGCTGAGAGGTTTCGTGAGGTTGGGTGAGCAAACGCAGACCCTTTAAAGTAATACTGCGTGCTACCCATCGCATGGGTCCCAAATCTCCAGGTTCAAGGGCATCTTCCTACATCGAAAACATGCATGAGAAACCCAGAAGATGGTACACCGTGTGATGGGGAAAGGTTTCTAAAACGCACCTCATTTCTCATCTCCTTGTGCTCGGGTTCGCCATTCCAGCCACTTTACTAGCAATCTCCCTACTTGGAGCATCAGCACCTTTAACCTCCTGTTCCGTACAGGTTGCAATTTGTCCTGAGGATGAACAGGAAGACGGGGAACCAATGAGAGACTAGCTCTTGGTGTTGGGACAGGCACAGGTCACTCTATTTTCCCATCAGGAAGAAGAATTAACCACAGGCTCAGCCTGCCCCCCGGAACCAGAACAGGGCCTGAAGACATCCTGCGCTTTTGCGGCCAGCTCCCAAAAAAGCGACTTGTAAAATGGAGCTTCAGGGCACTGCAATTCACAAACCTGCAGAGTTATAAATGATAACTCTCGTCCACAAATATATTGAGGGAAGGCAAAGAAGAGGATTTGAAATCAAGGCAGAATTGCAGGAAACAGATTTCAGGAGGTAGATTCGAATCGCCTTTAAAGCACATGAAAAGCGGCAAAACGTTGACAATGATGCCCTTGGCCAAAAAGGGCGTATGCGTTTTTTCCTGAATATATTCAGGAAAAAACGCATACGCCCTTTTTGGCCAACCAAGCAACCTGGAAGGGCAATTCAGCGCTACAAAGAAGTCTCGCTTCCCATCGGTCAAAAGGGCCATGCTGAAAAATGTGTCAAAACCAGAAATGGAGGACAGGCCATGGAGAAATGGGAGCCTTGCTACACTGATGGGCGGGATGTAAATTGCCAACAGCCACTCTGGAGAAGTGTACGGTGTGTCCTGAAACATCTAAAAAACACAGCTTAGAGAGCATAGGGCACTTCCACGCATGGGGGGATAAAGTAGGAAAATTGAAAATCAGCAAGACACAAGCACCCCAAAGTTTAGGGCTGCTCTGTTGACAAGGACCTCCACTTCATTCCACCTTAAATATCCCAGGAAAGCGAAAAATGGATCAAAAAGTTGTGGTCCTTATGTACAATGGAATATCACTCAGCCATGAAATCAATGTCATAAGGCTAGTATCAGCATGATGAGTGGATTTAGGTAAGACGATTCTAAGTGAAATAAGTCACACAGAAAAGGACACTTCTCATAAGGTGTCACTTATAGAGGGAATGTAAAAACCGTTACACTTGAACTGAATTACAAAACAGAACAGAGTCACACATGCAGAAAACACACTATGGCTGCTTAACGGGAAAGGTGAAGTGGGGTGATACATAAAACAAGAGTTTCAAATTAGCTCAGATACCGTTCCATAAACCCAATATGTAATAGACAAGACCTACTCCTTGCTCAGAGAATTGACTCAACACGCCCGATTCACCGCACAAGAATATATCTGACTAGTAATAATCTTAAAACCTATGTATTGATATCTCTCTGTTAGTGTGTCAAGTGGGTGTAAAGCGGCATAAACACAGCCGTGAAAAGCAGCTAAACCCCATTATAAAAATAAATTACTTTTAAAAACCCATGAAACAAAGACAGGGAAAGAGAGAGAAATTCTTACACAATTCGTTCAGGGGCTGTGATTCAACCTGGATTGACCATATCTAGACCCACAGCTGGATGAGACATAAGGGTGGACACTCTTGGGGCTGAGAGGTTTGGTGAGGTTGGGTGAGCAAACGCAGACCCTTTAAAGTAATACTGCGTGCTACCCAACGCATGGGTCCCAAATCTCCAGGTTCAAGGGCATCTTCCTACATCGAAAACATGCATGAGAAACCCAGAAGATGGTACACCGTGTGATGGGGAAAGGTTTCTAAAACGCACCTCATTTCTCATCTCCTTGTGCTCGTGTTCGCCATTCCAGCCACTTTACTAGCAATCTCCCTACTTGGAGCATCAGCACCTTTAACCTCCTGTTCCGTACAGGTTGCAATTTGTCCTGAGGATGAACGGGAAGACGGGGAACCAATGAGAGACTAGCTCTTGGTGTTGGGACAGGCACAGGTCACTCTATTTTCCCATCACGAAGAAGAATTAACCACAGGCTCAGCCTGCCCCCCGGAACCAGAACAGGGACTGAAGCCATCCTGCGCTTTTGCGGCCAGCTCCCAAAAAAGCGACTTGTAAAATGGAGCTTCAGGGCACTGCAATTCACAAACCTGCAGAGTTATAAATGATAACTCTCGTCCACAAATATATTGAGGGAAGGCAAAGAAGAGGATTTGAAATCAAGGTAGAATTGCAGGAAACAGATTTCAGGAGGTAGATTCGAATCGCCTTTAAAGCACATGAAAAGTGGCAAAACGTTGACAATGATGCCCTTGGCCAAAAAGGGCGTATGCGTTTTTTCCTGAATATATTCAGGAAAAAACGCATACGCCCTTTTTGGCCAACCAAGCAACCTGGAAAGGCAAATCAGCGCTACAAAGAAGTCTCGCTTCCCATCGGTCAAAAGGGCCATGCTGAAAAAAGTGTCAAAACCAGAAATGCAGGACAGGCCATGGAGAAATGGGAGCCTTGCTACACTGATGGGCGGGATGTAAATTGCCAACAGCCACTCTGGAGAAGTGTACGGTGTGTCCTGAAACATCTAAAAAACACAGCTTAGAGAGCATAGGGCACTTCCACGCATGGGGGGATAAAGTGGGAAAATTGAAAATCAGCAAGACACAAGCACCCCAAAGTTTAGGGCTGCTCTGTTGACAAGGACCTCCACTTCATTCCACCTTAAATATCCCAGGAAAGCGAAAAATGGATCAAAAAGTTGTGGTCCTTATGTACAATGGAATATCACTCAGCCATGAAATCAATGTCATAAGGCTAGTAGCAGCATGATGAGTGGATTTAGGTAAGACAATTCTAAGTGAAATAAGTCACACAGAGAAGGACACTTCTCATAAGGTGTCACTTATAGAGGGAATGTAAAAACCGTTACACTTGAACTGAATTACAAAACAGAACAGAGTCACACATGCAGAAAACACACTATGGCTGCTTAACGGGAAAGGTGAGGTGGGGTGATACATAAAACAAGAGTTTCAAATTAGCTCAGATACCGTTCCATAAACCCAATATGTAATAGACAAGACCTACTCCTTGCTCAGAGAACTGGACTCAACACGCCCGATTCACCGCACAAGAATATATCTGACTAGTAATAATCTTAAAACCTATGTATTGATATCTCTCTGTTAGTGTGTCAAGTGGGTGTAAAGCGGCATAAACACAGCCGTGAAAAGCAGCTAAACCCCATTATAAAAATAAATTACTTTTAAAAACCCATGAAACACAAACAGGGAAAGAGAGAGAAATTCTTACACAATTCGTTCAGGGGCTGTGATGCAACCTGGATTGACCATATCTAGACCCACAGCTGGATGAGACATAAGGGTGGACACTCTTGGGGCTGAGAGGTTTGGTGAGGTTGGGTGAGCAAACGCAGACCCTTTAAAGTAATACTGCGTGCTACCCATCGCATGGGTCCCAAATCTCCAGGTTCAAGGGCATCTTCCTACATCGAAAACATGCATGAGAAACCCAGAAGATGGTACACCGTGTGATGGGGAAAGGTTTCTAAAACGCACCTCATTTCTCATCTCCTTGTGCTCGGGTTCGCCATTCCAGCCACTTTACTAGCAATCTCCCTACTTGGAGCATCAGCACCTTTAACCTCCTGTTCCGTACAGGTTGCAATTTGTCCTGAGGATGAACGGGAAGACGGGGAACCAATGAGAGACTAGCTCTTGGTGTTGGGACAGGCACAGGTCACTCTATTTTCCCATCAGGAAGAAGAATTAACCACAGGCTCAGCCTGCCCCCCGGAACCAGAACAGGGCCTGAAGACATCCTGCGCTTTTGCGGCCAGCTCCCAAAAAAGCGACTTGTAAAATGGAGCTTCAGGGCACTGCAATTCACAAACCTGCAGAGTTATAAATGATAACTCTCGTCCACAAATATATTGAGGGAAGGCAAAGAAGAGGATTTGAAATCAAGGCAGAATTGCAGGAAACAGATTTCAGGAGGTAGATTCGAATCGCCTTTAAAGCACATGAAAAGCGGCAAAACGTTGACAATGATGCCCTTGGCCAAAAAGGGCGTATGCGTTTTTTCCTGAATATATTCAGGAAAAAACGCATACGCCCTTTTTGGCCAACCAAGCAACCTGGAAGGGCAATTCAGCGCTACAAAGAAGTCTCGCTTCCCATCGGTCAAAAGGGCCATGCTGAAAAATGTGTCAAAACCAGAAATGGAGGACAGGCCATGGAGAAATGGGAGCCTTGCTACACTGATGGGCGGGATGTAAATTGCCAACAGCCACTCTGGAGAAGTGTACGGTGTGTCCTGAAACATCTAAAAAACACAGCTTAGAGAGCATAGGGCACTTCCACGCATGGGGGGATAAAGTGGGAAAATTGAAAATCAGCAAGACACAAGCACCCCAAAGTTTAGGGCTGCTCTGTTGACAAGGACCTCCACTTCATTCCACCTTAAATATCCCAGGAAAGCGAAAAATGGATCAAAAAGTTGTGGTCCTTATGTACAATGGAATATCACTCAGCCATGAAATCAATGTCATAAGGCTAGTAGCAGCATGATGAGTGGATTTAGGTAAGACGATTCTAAGTGAAATAAGTCACACAGAAAAGGACACTTCTCATAAGGTGTCATTTATAGAGGGAATGTAAAAACCGTTACAGTTGAACTGAATTACAAAACAGAACAGAGTCACACATGCAGAAAACACACTATGGCTGCTTAACGGGAAAGGTGAGGTGGGGTGATACATAAAACAAGAGTTTCAAATTAGCTCAGATACCGTTCCATAAACCCAATATGTAATAGACAAGACCTACTCCTTGCTCAGAGAACTGGACTCAACACGCCCGATTCACCGCACAAGAATATATCTGACTAGTAATAATCTTAAAACCTATGTATTGATATCTCTCTGTTAGTGTGTCAAGTGGGTGTAAAGCGGCATAAACACAGCCGTGAAAAGCAGCTAAACCCCATTATAATAATAAATTACTTTTAAAAACCCATGAAACATAGACAGGGAAAGAGAGAGAAATTCTTACACAATTCGTTTAGGGGCTGTGATGCAACCTGGATTGACCATATCTAGACCCACAGCTGGATGAGACATAAGGGTGGACACTCTTGGGGCTGAGAGGTTTGGTGAGGTTGGGTGAGCAAACGCAGACCCTTTAAAGTAATACTGCGTGCTACCCATCGCATGGGTCCCAAATCTCCAGGTTCAAGGGCATCTTCCTACATCGAAAACATGCATGAGAAACCCAGAAGATGGTGCACCGTGTGATGGGGAAAGGTTTCTAAAACGCACCTCATTTCTCATCTCCTTGTGCTCGGTTTCGCCATTCCAGCCACTTTACTAGCAATCTCCCTACTTGGAGCCTCAGCACCTTTAACCTCCTGTACCGAACAGGTTGCAATTTGTCCTGAGGATGAACGGGAAGACGGGGAACCAATGAGAGACTAGCTCTTGGTGTTGGGACAGGCACAGGTCACTCTATTTTCCCATCAGGAAGAAGAATTAACCACAGGCTCAGCCTGCCCCCCGGAACCAGAACAGGGCCTGAAGCCATCCTGCGCTTTTGCGGACAGCTCCCAAAAAAGCGAGTTGTAAAATGGAGCGTCAGGGCACTGCAATTCACAAACCTGCAGAGTTATAAATGATAACTCTCGTCCACAAATATATTGAGGGAAGGCAAAGAAGAGGATTTTAAATCGAGGCAGAATTGCAGGAAACAGATTTCAGGAGGTAGATTCGAATCGCCTTTAAAGCACATGAAAAGCGGCAAAACGTTGACAATGATGCCCTTGGCCAAAAAGGGCGTATGCGTTTTTTCCTGAATATATTCAGGAAAAAACGCATACGCCCTTTCTGGCCAACCAAGCAACCTGGAAAGGCAAATCAGCGCTACAAAGAAGTCTCGCTTCCCATCGGTCAAAAGGGCCATGCTGAAAAAAGTGTCAAAACCAGAAATGCAGGACAGGCCATGGAGAAATGGGAGCCTTGCTACACTGATGGGCGGGATGTAAATTGCCAACAGCCACTCTGGAGAAGTGTACGGTGTGTCCTGAAACATCTAAAAAACACAGCTTAGAGAGCATAGGGCACTTCCACGCATGGTGGTATAAAGTGGGAAAATTGAAAATCAGCAAGACACAAGCACCCCAAAGTTTAGGGCTGCTCTGTTGACAAGGACCTCCACTTCATTCCACCTTAAATATCCCAGGAAAGCGAAAAATGGATAAAAAAGTTGTGGTCCTTATGTACAATGGAATATCACTCAGCCATGAAATCAATGTCATAAGGCTAGTAGCAGCATGATGAGTGGATTTAGGTACGACGATTCTAAGTGAAATAAGTCACACAGAAATGGACACTTCTCATAAGGTGTCACTTATAGAGGGAATGTAAAAACCGTTACACTTGAACTGAATTACAAAACAGAACAGAGTCACACATGCAGAAAACACACTATGGCTGCTTAACGGGAAAGGTGAGGTGGGGTGATACATAAAACAAGAGTTTCAAATTAGCTCAGATAGCGTTCCATAAACCCAATATGTAATACACAAGACCTACTCCTTGCTCAGAGAAGTAGACTCAACACGCCCGACTCACCGCACAAGAATATATCTGACTAGTAATAATCTTAAAACCGATGTATTGATATCTCTCTGTTAGTGTGTCAAGTGGGTGTAAAGTGGCATCAACACAGCCGTGAAAAGCAGCTAAACCCCATTATAAAAATAAATTACTTTTAAAAACCCATGAAACAAAGACAGGGAAAGAGAGAGAAATTCTGACACAATTCGTTCAGGGGCTATGATGCAACCTTGATCGACCATATCTAGACCCACAGCTGGATGAGACATAAGGGTGGACACTCATGGGGCTGAGAGGTTTGGTGAGGTTGGGTGAGCAAACGCAGACACTTTAAAGTAATACTGCGTGCTACTCATCGCATGGGTCCCAAATCTCCAGGTTCAAGGGCATCTTCCTACATCGAAAACATGCATGAGAAACCCAGAAGATGGTACACTGTGTGATGGGGAAAGGTTTCTAAAACGCACCTCATTTCTCATCTCCTTGTGCTAGGGTTCATCATTCCAGCCACTTTACTAGCAATCTCCCTACTTGGAGCATAAGCACCTTTAACCTCCTGTTCCGTACAGGTTGCAATTTGTTCTGAGGATGAACGGGAAGACGGGGAACCAATGAGAGACTAGGTCTTGGTATAGGGACAGAAACAGGTCACTCTATTTTCCCAACAGGAAGAAGAATTAACCACAGGGTCAGCCTGCCCCCCAGAACCAGAACAGGGCCTGAAGCCATCCTGCGCTTTTGTGGCCAGCTCCCAAAAAAGCGAGTTGTAAAATGGAGCTTCAGGGCACTGCAATTCACAAACCTGCAGAGTTATAAATGATAACTCTCGTCCACAAATATATTGCGGGAAGGCAAAGAAGAGGGTTTGAAATCAAGGCAGAATTGCAGGAAACAGATTTCATGAGGTAGATCGGAAACGCCTTTAAAGCACATGAAAAGCGGCAAAACTTTGAAAATGATGCCCTTGGCCAAAAAGGGCGTATGCGTTTTTGCCTGAATATATTCAGGAAAAAACGCATACGCCCTTTTTGGCCAACCAAGCAACCAGGAAAGGCAAATCAGCGCTACAAAGAACTCTCGCTTCCCATCGGTGAAAAGGGCCATGCTGAGAAAAGTGTCAAAACCAGAAATGCAGGACAGGCCATGGAGAAATGGGAGCCTTGCTACGCTGATGGGCGGGATGTAAATTGCCAACAGCCACTCTGGAGAAGGGTACGGTGTGTCCTGAAACATCTAAAAAACACAGCTTAGAGAGCATAGGGCACTCCCACGCATGGGGGTATAAATTGGAAAAATTAAAAATCAATAAGACACAAGCACACCAAAGTTTAGGGCTGCTCTCTTGACAAGAACCTCCTCTTCATTACACCTTAAATATCCCAGGAAATGGGAAAATGGATAACGATGTTGTGGTCCTTATGTACAATGAAATATCACTCAGCCATGAAATCAATGTCATAAGGCTATTAGCAGCATGATGAGTGGATTTAGGTTCGACGATTCTAAGTGAAATAAGTGACACAGAAAAAGACACTTATCATAAGATATCACTTATAGAGGGAATGTAAAAACCGCTACAATTGAACTGAATTACAAAACAGAATAGAGTCACACATTTAGAAAACACACTATGGCTGCTTAACGGGAAATGTGAGGTGGGGTGATGCATAAAACAAGGGTTTCATGTTAGCTCAGATACCGATCCATAAACCCAATATGTAATAGACAAGACCTACTCCTTGCTCCGTGAAGTGGACGCAACACCCCCTATTCAACGAACAAGTGTATATCTGACTAGTAAAAATCTTAAAACCTATGTATTGATTTCTCTCTGTAAGTTAATCAATGGGTGTAAAGGGGCATAAACACAGCAGTGAAAATCAGGTAAACCCCATTATAAAAATAAATTACTTTAAAATCCCAAAAAACAAAGATAATGATAGAGGGAGAAATTTTTACATAATTCTTTCCGGGGCTGTGATGCAACCTGGTGTGACCATATCTAGACCCACAGCTGGATGAGAAATAAAGCTGGACACTCTTGGGGCTGAAGGTCTCTTTCCGTATTTACCAGATTGGGAACATAGAAAGGCTGCCACCCTCTGGCCGTTACCTGCACAAGCAGCTTTAAAACCTGTGCTAATGGTCACTTCATATGAACAAGTACTTCAGGGCTGTAAATGAAACGTGCCCTCAAAATGTCTTGAGGGATTTAATGGCCAAAAATTTTCAAAATGTGACACTTACTTTAAGAAAACACTTTGAAGAACTAAGCTGTAATCACAGTTTGATAAATAAAAAGGGCATGCTTTAAAGCTCAATTTCAACAGAATATGGGACACATGCAAATTCAACCACAGATAGGTATCAGCTCACACCTGTTAGAATAACCATCAGCAAGAAAACTACAAATAATAAATATTGAAGGTGTTTTGGAGAAATGCATACCCTCAATTTTAAGTGGGACGTATCCTGGAAAGAGCCACTAATGAGAACTGAATGGGGGTGCCTTTAAAACATACACACTGAGCTACCATATGATACAGCAAGCCCACTCCTTGGCCTATAACATAAGAAGATATAACTGGAAAGACACAGGCAAGCAAATGTGCATTGCAGCAGTATTGCAATAGCCAAGACATGGAGGCAACCAGAAAGTCCATCAAGAGGTGCGTGGCCAAAGAAGAACTGGTACACGTACAGATGGAATATTAGCCAGGGAAAAAAATGAAACAATGCCATTTGCAGCACCATGTATGATTCTTGAGGTAATCAGGCAAATTGTACTAAGTCAGAAAGCAAAAGACACATATCCTATAATATCACTTATAGGTCTTAGCTAAAAATTGATACCAATGAAGATATTTCCATAGAGAAATGCAATCACAGATTCATTAAACAAACTTATGGTTCACCAAATGGAAAGGTGTGAGGATTGGATACATTAGGATATTGGGGTTAAGATAGATATAGAAACACATGTGAAATATGTAATCACCAAAGACCTACGTAATACCAAGACAAGACTACTCAACATCGTGTCATAACCTACATGGGAAAATGATCCAAAGAAGAATAGATATATGTATATGTTTAAAAGAACCACATCTTGCACACCTAGAAGAAACAAAACATTTTAATTAAATTTGCTCTGACAAAAAATAAAAATTAAATTAAAAAAAGAACAAGAAGTAATGAGACATAAACTTAAGGGGCTATTTGCTGGCACATTGCATTCTAATTTACAACCAGAACATGACTTCCATTAAGGCTCTGTCATCACTAATAAAGCAGCTTTATAAGCAATGTTGAAGGTAGCTTAAAAGAAGTCTCACTAATTATTGATAGTAACAAGGAAACAAAGAAAAGTAAAAATCTCACTGCAAAAAGTATACATAGGGTAAGGATAGTAGATCAAACACTTATTAAACTTCTGTAAAGAATAAAAGAAAACAGTCATATGTTTTTTTTAAAAAGAGAGGGCCCAAATAAATCTGAAATGAAAGAGATGATGTTACAACAGACACCACAGAAATACAAAGTATCCTAAGATACACACAGGGTAACTCAGGGCTCAGACTGGACAGAGCCCACTCTCCAGTCCCCTGTACATGACTTACAGGAGCCTCAGGAACTGAGGAGGGGGTCCCTGAAGAGAGGCTCAAGATAGAATATGGTAGGCATTAACATGACTGCATTCATCTTAAACATGCCTGAACTACATTCACACGAGATGATTTTGTCCTGTATGTACATCGGCACCTCTAGTTGGAACTGCAGATCTTTGGCTTCAACACCTCTACTGACAACATTAGCATCACCTGCTGTGGACCGTCTCCTACAGGATTTCTAGAATCAGAAAACATCGAAGCTTCACAGGACCCAGAATCTGTGCGAGTCCACACAGAGTCTCAGAGTCTCAACTCCACTCAGATACTCCACTCTTGGAGGGCACACACAAAGTAGTGTGCACATCAGGACCCAGGGGAAGGAGCAGTGACCCTGTAGGAGAATGACCAGAACTACCTGCTACTTTTAGAGGGTCTCCTGCAGAGGCAGGTGGTGGCTGTGGCTGTGGCTCACCGTGAGGACAACGACACTGGCAGCAGAAGTTCTGGGAAATACTCCTTGGTGTGTTCCCTCCCAGAGTCCGCCATTAGCCCCACCAAGAGCAAGGTAGGCTCCAGGGCTGGGTCGCCTCAGGCCAAACAACCAACAGGGAGGGAACCCAGCCCCATGCATCAGCAGACAAGCGGATTAAACTTTTTATTAAAGTTTTATTTAATCCGTAGACAAGCGGATTAAAGCTCTGCCCACCAAAGCAACACCCAGCTCTACCCACCACCAGTCCCTCCCATCAGGAAGCTTGCACTAGCCTCTAAGATATACTCATCCACTGGAGAGCAGACAGCAGAAGCAAGAAGAACTACAATTCTGCAGCCTGTGGAAGGAAAACCACATTCACAGAAAGATAGACAAAATGAAAAGGCAGAGGACTTCATACCAGATCAAGGAACAAGATAAAACCCCAGAAAAAAAACGAAATGAGGTGGAGATAGGGAACCTTCCAGAAAAAGAATTCAGAATAATGATAGTGAAGTTGAGCCAAGACCTTGGAAAAAAAAAGGAGGCAAAGATCGAGAAGATGCAAGAAATGTTTAACAAGGACCTAGAAGAATTAAAGAACAAACAAACAGAGGTGAACAATGTAATAACTGAAATGAAAAATACACTAGAAGGAATCAGTAGCAGAATAACTGTGGCAGAAGAACGGATAAGTGACCTGGAAGACAGAGAGGTGGAAATCACTGCCATGGAACAGAATAAAGAAAAAGAATGAAAATAAACGAAGACACCCCAAGAGTCCTCTGGGACAACATTAAACGCAACAACATTCGCATTATAGGGGTCCCAGAAGGAGAAGAGAGAGAGAAAGGACCCGAGAATATATTTGAAGAGATTATGGTCAAAAACTTCCCTAGCATGGGAAAAGAAATAGCCACCCAAGTCCAGAAGCACAGAGTGTCCCAGGCAGGATAAACCAAAGGAGAAAAATGACAAGACACATAGTAATCAAATTGACAAAAATTAACGACAAAGAAAAATGATTGAAAGCAGCAAGGGAAAAATGACCAATAACATACAAGGGAACTCCCATAAGGATAACAACTGATTTCTCAGCAGAAAATCTACAAGCCAGAAGGAAGTGGCATGATAAATTTAAAGTGATGAAAGGGAAGAACCTACAACCAAGAGTACTCCACCCTGCAAAGAGCTCATTCAGATTTGATGGAGAAATCAAAAGCCTTACAGACAAGCAAAAGCTAAGAGAATTCAGCACCATGAAACCAGCTCTACACCAAATGCTAAAGGAACTTCTCTAAGTGGGAAACACAAGAGAAGAAAAGGACCCACCAAGACAAACCCATAACAATTAAGAAAATAGTAGTAGGAACATACATATCGATAATTACCTTAAACGTGAATGCACTAAATGTTCCAACCAAAAGACACAGGCTCGCTGAATGGATACAAAAACAAGACCCATATATATGCTGTCTACAAGAGATCCATTTCAGATCTAGGGACACATAGAGACTCAAAGTGAGGCGATGGAAAAATATACTCTATGCAAATGAAAATCAAAAGAAAGCTGGAGTAGCAATACTCATATCAGATAAAATAGACTTTAAAATAAAGAATGTTACAAGAGACAAGGAAAGACACTACATAATGGTCAAGGGATCAATCCAAGAAGAAGATATAACAATTATAAATATATATGCACCCAAAATAGGAGCACCTCAATGTATAAGGCAACTGCTAACAGCTATAAAAGAGGAAATCGACAGTAACACAATAATAGCGGGGGACTTTAACAGCTCACTTACACCAGTGGAGATCAGCCAGACAGAAAATTAATAAGGAAACACAAGCTTTAAATGACACAATAGACCAGATAGAGTTAATTGATATTTATAGGACATTCCATCCAAAAACAGCAGATTACACGTTCTTCTCAACTGCACATGGAACATTCTCCAGGATAGATCACATCTTGGGTCACAGATAAAGCCTCAGTAAATTTAAGAAAACTGAAATCATATCAAGCAGCTGTTCCGACCACAATGCTATGAGATTAGAAATCAATTACACGGAAAAAAAGTAAAAAACACAAACACATGGAGGCTAAACAATACGTTACTAAATAACCAAGAGATCACTGAAGAAATCAAAGAGGAAATCAAAAACTACCTAGAGACAAACGACAACAAAAACACGATGATCCAAAACCTATGGGATGCAGCAAAAGGAGTTCTAAGAGGGAAGTTTATAGCAATACAAGCCTACCTCAAGAAACAAGAAAAATATCAAATAAACAATCGAACCTTACACCTAGAGGAACTAGAGAAAGAAGAACAAAACCCAAAGTTAGTAGAAGGAAAGAAATCATAAACATCAGAGCAGAAATAAAGGAAATAGAAACAAAGAAAACGAAAGCAAAGATCAATAAAACTAAAAGCTGGTTCTTTGAGAAGATAAGCAAAAATGATCAACCTTTAGCCAGACTTAAGAAAAAGAGGGAGAGGACGCAAATCAACAAAATTAGAAGTGAAAAAGCAGAAGTTACAACAGACACAACAGGAATACAAAGCATCCTAAGAGACTACTACAAGCAACTCTAGGCCAATAAAATGGACAATCTGGAAGAAATGGACAAATTCTTAGAAAGGGATAACCTTCTAAGACTGAACCAGGAAGAAATAGAAAATATGAACAAACCTATCACAAGCAATGAAATTGAAACTGTGATTAAAAATCTTCCAATAAACCAAAGTCCAGAACCAGATGGCATCACAGGTGAATTCTATCAAACATTTAGAGAAGAGCTAACACCCAACCTTCTCAAATTCTTCAAAACAATTGCAGGGGAAGGAACACTCCCAAACTCATTCTATGAGACCACCATCACCCTGATACCAAAATCAGACAGAGATACTACAAGGAAAGAAAATTATAGACCAATATCACTGATGAATATAGATGTAAAAATCCTCAACAAAATACTAGCAAACAGAATCGAACAACACATTAAAAGGATCATACACCATGATCAAGTGGGGTTTATCCCAGGGATGCAAGGATTCTTCAATATACACAAATCAATGTGATACACCATATTAACAAATTGTAGAATAAAACCATATGATCATCTCAATAGATGAAGGAAAAGATTTTGAGAAAATTCAACACTCATTTACGATAAAAACTCTGCAGAGTGTGGGCATAGAGGGAAACTACCTCAACATAATAAAGGCCATATATGACAAACCCACAGCAAACAGCATTCTCAATGGTGAAAAACTGAAAGCGTTTCCTCTAAGATCAGGAACAAGACGAGGATGTCCACTCTCACCACTGCTATTCAACATAGTTTTGGAAGTCCTAGCCATGGCAATCAGAGAAGAAAAAGAAATAAAAGGAATACAAAAAGGAAAAGAAGAAGTAAAATTGTCACTGTTTGCAGATGACATGATATCATAGATAGAGAATCCTAAAGATGCCACCAGAAAACCACTGGAGCTAATCAATGAATTTGGTAAAGTTGCAGGATACAAAATTAATGCACAGAAATTGCTTGCATTCCTCTACACTAACAATGAAAGATCAGAAAGAGAAATTAAGGAAACAATCCCATTACCACTGCAACAATAAGAATAAAATACCTAGGAATAAACCTACCTAAGGAAGTAAAAGACCTGTACTCAGAAAACTAAAAGACACTGAAGAAAGAAATCAAAGATGATATAACAGATGGAGACATATACCATGTTCTCGGATTAGAAGAATCAATATTGTGAAAATGACTATACTACCCAAAGCAATCTACAGATTCAATGCAATCCCGATCAAAATACCTTTGGCATTTTCTACAGAACAAGAAAAAAAAAATCTTAAAATTTGTAGGGAGACACAAAAGAACCTGGATAGCCAAAGCAGTCTTGAGGGGGGAAAAAAAGAGCTGGAGGAATCAGACTTCCAGACTTCAGACTATATTACAAAGCTAGAGTCATCAAGATAATATGGTACTGACACAAAAACATAAATATAGGTCAATAGAAAAGGATAGAAAGCACAGAGATAAACCCACGTACCTATGGTTCACTAATGACAAAGGAGGCAAGGGTATACAATGGAGAAAAGGCAGTGTCTTCAGCAAGTGGTGCTGGGAAAACTGGACAGTTACATGTAAAAGAATGAAATTAGTACACTCCCTAACACCATACACAAAAATAAACTCAAAATGGATTAGAGACCTAAATATAAGACCAGCCACTATAAAACTCTTAGAGGAAAACATAAGCAGAACAGTCTATGACATAAATCACAGCAAGATCCTTTTTGACCCACCTCCTAGAGAAATGGAAATAAAAACAAAAATTAAAAAATGGGACCGAATGAAACATAAATTCTTTTGCACAGCAAAGGAAAACATTAGCAAGATGAAAAGACAACCATCAGAATGGGAGAAAATATTTTCAAATGAAGCAAATGGCAAAGGATTAATCTCCAAAAAGCAGCTCATGTAGCTCAATATCACAACACCAAACAACCCAATCCAAAAATGGGCAGAAGACCTAAATAGACATTTCTCCAAAGAAGATATACAGGTTGCCAACAAACACATGAAAGGATGCTGAATATCACTAATCATTAGAGAAATGCAAATCAAAACTACAGTGAGGTATCACCTCACACCAGTCAGAATGGCCATCATCAAAAAATCTACCAACAATAAATGCTGGAGAGGCATTTATTGGAGAAAAGGGAACCCTCTTGCACTGTTGGTGGGAATGTAAATTGATATAGCCACTAGGGAGAACGGTATGGGGGTTCCTTAAAAACTAAAAATAGAACTACCATACAACCCAGCAAACCCACTCCTGGACATTTACCCTGAGAAAACCATAATTCAAAAAGAGTCATGTACCACAATGTTCACTGTAGCTCTATTTACAATAGCCAGGACATGGAAGCAACCTAAGTGTCCATCAACAGATAAATGGATAAAGAAGATGTGGCACATATATATACAATGGAACATTATTCAGCCATAAAAAGAAACGAAATTGAGTTATTTTTAGTGAGGTGGATGGATCTAGAGTCTGTCCTACAGAGTGAAGTAAGTCAGAAAGAGAAAAACAAATACCGTATGCTAACACATATATATGGAATCTTAAAAAAAAAGTTTATGAAGAACCTAGGGGCAGGAAAGGATTAAGGACACAGACGTAGAGAAAGGACTTGAGGACATGGGGAGAGGGAAGGGTAAGCTGGGACAAAGTGAGAGTGGTATGGACATATATACACTACCAAATGTAAAATTGATAGCTACTGGGAAGCAACCACATAGCACAGGGAGATCAGCTCTTTGCTTTGTGACCACCTAAAAGGGTGGGATAAGGGAGTGAGAGGGAGGTGCAAGAGGGAGGGGATATGGTGTTATATGTATACGCACAGCTGATTCACTTTTTTATACAGCAGAAACTAACACACAATTGTAAAGCAATTATACTCCAATAAAGATGTAAAAGAAAAAAAAAAGCCCAGAGATAAACCTACACACCTATGGCCCACTAATCTATGACAAAGGAGGCAAGGGTATAAAAAGGAGAAAAGAAAGTCTCTTCAATAAGTGGTGCTGGGAAAAATGGACAGCTACATGTAAAAGAATGAAATTAGAACACTCCCTAACACCATACACAAAAAATAAACTCAAAATGGATTAGAGACCGAAATGTAAGACCGGACACTATAAAACTCTTAGAGGAAAACATAGGAAGAATACTCTTTGACATAAATCACAGAAAGATCTTTTTTGATCCACCTCCTAGAGTAATGGAATTAAAAAAAAATAAACATATGGGAGCAAATGAAACCTAAAAGCTTTTGCAAAGCAAAGGAAACTACAAACAGGACGAAATGACAACCCTCACAATGGGAGAAAATATTTGCAAACGAATCAATGGACAAAGGAGTAATCTCCAATGTATATAAACAGCTCATGCAGCTCAACAGTAAAAAAACAAACAACCCAATCCAAAAATGGGCAGATGACGTAAATAGACATTTGTCCCAAGAAGACATACAGATGACCAAGAAGCACATGAAAAGCTGCTCAACATCACTAATTATTAGAGAAATATAAACCAAAACTACAATGAGGTATCACCTCACACGAGTTAGAATGGGCATCATCAGAAAATCTACAAGCAACAAATGCTGGAGAGGGTGTGGAGAAAAGGGAACCCTCTTACACTATTTGTGGGAATGTAAATTGATACAGTCACTATGGAGAACAGCATGGAGGTTCCTTAAAATACTAAAAATAGAATTACCATATGACCCAGCAATCCCACTACTGGCCATATACCCAGAGAAATCCATAATTCAAAAAGACATATTCAGCACAATATTCATTGCAGCACTATTTACAATAGCCAGGTCATGGAAGCAACCTAAATGCCCATAGACAGACGAACAGAAAAGATGTGCTACATATATAAAATGGAATATTACTCAGCCATAAAAAGGAATGAAATTGGGTCATTTGTAGAGACGTGGATAGATCTAGAGACTGGCATACAGAGTGAAGTAAGTCAGAAAGAGAAAAACAAATATCGTATATTAACACATACATGTGGAACCTAGAAAAATGGTAAAGATGAACCGGTTTGCAAGGCAGAAATAGAGACACAGATGTAGAGAACAAATGTATGGACACCAAGGGGGGAAAGTGGCAGGGTGGTGGTGGTGGGATGAATTGCGAGCCTGGGATTGACATATATACACTTATATGTATAAAATAGGTAACAAATAAGAGCCTGCTGTATAAAAAAATGAATAAAATAAATTCAAAAATTAAAAAATAAATAATACTTAAAAAAATAAAGCAGAAAAAAAAGTTCTGTCCTTCCCATAGACGTATTTATATGAATGAATTATTTCCATGCTTATATCCATAAATACAAAAAGAGGAATAAAACTTACCTTGAACCAAAAAAGAAAAAAAAAAAAACAGAACCCACTGGTCATACAGAGGAAAACACTATCAGGGCACTTGCTCCAGTGGTAAACAATTCTGAAGTTGGTCACAGGTGGGAATCATCTCCCATGCAGCCAGCAGCCCCCACACGAGGAGCGTCCTCATTGCAAAGCTGGGGGACCGTGAGGAGGCGTCTCTGAGTAAACGTGAGCTGAGCCCCAGGCCAGCTGCTGCTGAACTTTTCCCACCCTTCCCAGGTAAAACACCTGAATGTGTGCAAAGACTTTAAAAACTAGAGGAAGGGGCTTGGAGTCACACCAGCGACAGCACGCAGGCCGACTTGGTGCCTGCAGGCCAGCCAGGATGGTCCTGGCCCCGGGCGCTCGTCTGGAAGCTTTCCATTTCCCTGCCTGAGGTACCCCTCCTGTCCCGGCCCCCACTGCTTTTGTCCTTCCTCACCTCTGCCCGGGGAGAAATTCCAGCAGCAAGTATGGGTGACACATCCTCTTCTTTAGCAGGTGGCAGCCCGGCAACTCCTGCAGAAAGTCCAGCAGAGCCCCAGTCACACCGGGCCACTCATAGAGCCGTGGGCCCTACTCCCTCCCACCAGCCCAACCCCGAGACTGCTGACGGGGCAGAGAATATGGCGTCAGGCACAGCTGCAGAGGCTTTTGCTGCCTGGAGGGGTGTTTATATTGACCTCAACCCAGGCACACCTGGGAAGGGCTGGCCGGCCGGGTCAGGCTGCCCAGGTCAGCCAATCCTCGCCCCTCAGGGGCTCAGAGTTGCAGAAAATGGGTCTTGCTGCACCGGCCAGATCCAAGGAACAGGTGTAGGGTCCCGAGAGTCAGGATAGATAAGGGGCGGCAGCCCTGGCTTGTTTTCTAATCATTTTATCTGGTCCATGAGTGGGAGACAACTTCAAGAAGAACCTCTGCTAATGAGAGGAACTCAGGAGTCAGGGAGAGGAGGGGTGGTGGGTGGAGACAGAGGCCTGGTGCCCCGGCTGCAGTGGAAGCCCCTGGAAGACCAGGCAGAGGGAGGCTGCACAGAGTGAAGCCTAGGGTCACAGACCTGTTGGAGCTGCTGTTTGTTAGTTCAAGCTCTGCTCTGAGGTGCTCTGTGTCAGCTCTGAGTGACAGGTGTGCTGGGGGTGCTCTGCAATGAGGGCTATGTGCACGGATCCTGTGTGCCCAGCCCTGCCGGGGTACCTGTCCACGGGAGCTCCATATCCAGGGAGGGGCCTGCCAACGAGAGCCCCGTGGGCTGCTGCGTACCTGCCCAGGTGAGCTCCATATCCTGGAAGGGGCCTGACCATGAGGGCCCCATGGGCTGCTGGGTACCTGCCCAGGTGAGCTCCATATCCTGGGAGCGGCCTAACCACCAGAGCCCCATGGGCTGCTGGTGACCTGCCCAGGTGAGCTCCATATCCTGGGAGGGGCCTGACCACAAGAGCCCCGTGGGCTGCTGGGGACCTGGTAGAGGACGCCAGGACAGTCAGTGAAGCCACAGAGGATATACATCTAGTAGTTCCTAATTCCTACACCCTGCTGGTCATTCTACCATCCACCAGGACATGGCATTCTGTATTAGACTTTAATGATGCCTTCTTCTGTATTCCATTAGTCCCAGAGTCACAAGAAATTTTGGCTGTGAGTGGCAGGACTCAACATACAACAAAAACAATACTGCTGGGCCGTCCTGCCCCAGGGGTTCAAAAATTTCCACACCATCTTTGGGGAAACGTTAGCTAAAGACCTAAAAGATCTACCTCTGGAGAAGGGAACCCTCCTTCAATATGCAGATGACATTCTGATCACCAGCCCGACTAAGGAGGCCTCTGAACTACCTAGCCAATAAAAGATAGAAGGTGTCCAAGGAAAAGGCTCAAATATCACAAACTAAGGTGGCCTTCCTGGGCTTCATTCGCACAGAAGGTCGGAGAAGCCCACCCCAGGAAAGGGAAGAAGCCATTTGCAGCCTCAGCCTTCCTGAAACTAGAAGACAGCTTAGGGGTTCCTGGGGAGACCGGGGTTTGCTGCATCTGGATCCCTAACTACAGTCTAATAGCTGGGCCTCTATATGAAACACTGAAAGGAAAAGATGATGATCCTTTTGAATAGAATCCAGAAGCGGCCTTTCAAGATTGGAAAGAGCAGTCAATTCAGACCCTGGCCCTGGACCTCCCTAAGTTAGCTAAACCCTTTGACCTTTACATTCCTGGTCCAAGGCGAATCGCCCTTGGAGTATTAGTGCAAAAACTGGGACCACTTGAAATGGAACAATGCAAGAATGCCCTCCTGGCATTGGCCAGCCACCCCATCCGACCAGGATACTGGGGGTATCTAAAAACCTGGAAATCAGCAGCCCGCAAGGCCAGCTCCCTCCTAAGGGAAAAGGACGCCACTTGGTGATCCTAACCACCCACCATGCCCTGAAGTTGCAGGGATTGCTCCGTGGGCACAATGACCTCGAGTGAGGAGGCCCTCCAACACCAACCTCCAGAGAGACAACCTGGGGCAATGGGCCCCCATGACGACTCGTGTGACCATCACTTGACCTGGAGCTTCTCTCAGAAAACAACAAGAGTGTGCCCCAAAAGAGCAGACTATTGCTTACAGGACTTACTGCACCCAGAGCGGAGCTAATAAACTTGGCAGGGGAACCATAAATAACGCTGCTACCATAGAAAAGCCTACAGACACTGTGGAGACGGCGGCCAGTGAGACCGGCTGTACTCCTGGCTACTTCAAAAGGCCGTTGACTGAGTGGCCGTCATGGTCCTGGATCACCACCGGCCCTGGACTGTCTGGGAGTTGAACAAGCAGGGCTCTGACACCTGGTGCTGTTTGTACGTTAATTCAGTGGCCTAACTGAAGAAAGTGCAGACTACTGGTCAGAGCATCTAGGCTGGCAGAAACCGTCAGCCTAAGGGGGCCGAACCAATGTGGAGCAGGGTAAAACCGCCCACCCCCCCAGCGTCTCTGCACATCTCTTTCTTGGACCCTTAAAGGTCATTAGAATCTATAAAACTTCCAATGCTGGTGCTCAGGCAGACGAGCAGTGAGGGAGGAGGCCTGCAGACAATCAACCTCACCTGGAGGCTGCTGGGGAGAAGTCCTGCCCCTCCCCCCGGGTATGAGGACACCCAACTCAGCATGAAGCATTTACAGAAGACGTGTCTGCACCCTCAGCGCCCCAAGAATGAGGAATGGGACAAAAGGCAGAGGAGGGCTTTGTCACTGGCAAAGCCCATTAAAAATTCCTGGGAGATAAAAATAGAATCTGGGCAATAAAATAAAGTCTAACCATTTTTTCCTTTGTGCTTTGTCTAATTTCACTTGCTCCTAGGTTTCCACAGGCAGAGGTCCCACACCCGACACTTCAGACCCGATTTCCTAGTGCAAAATGGCTGGGCCGACACCTCAGCTCGTGGGGCCCTGTGCAGACTCTGCGACATAGAGCCTGAGCTCCAGCCAACCCGGCCCTCGAGAGCTCCGCCCCCTCCCTCCCGCTGATGCTGACAGGATCCCTACACAGCAGCCCGGCCCACAACCCGCAGGGGAGCACACACTATCACCTCTCCATTCTCTGATCAAAATATAAAGTTTTCCTTTGCTTCTGAACCAAAGTCAGTCTCGATCTGTTGGTTCCAATGACACTGGGCAGGGAGACCCTTGTTGGGGCCCACTCTGCAGGATCAGTAACAGAATTTGAGAACATTGTAACTTCAATGAACAGATGGGTGAGCCAAACTGTAATTAACATAGAGCAGTGTATAAGGCTCGTGTAAAATAAGATGTTTCTAACACTTCCATTTGATATTTCCATCACTTTATTATAAGCAAGTTCAGTGGAGGGGTTTGTCTTATTTGTCAGGTCAACAGTAGAGAAATGCAGTGATTTCTTTCCAAGGATGTACATCTAATAATCTTGGTTGAAGTTTCAACCTTGTTTCGAATGATTTTCCATTGAAAATGATACCTCTCTTTCAGCTCCTAGATTTCTGAGAAGTATAAAATCTTATATTTTTTATTACCAAAGGGGAAAGGTGGGAGGAGGGATAAATTAACAGTTTCAGATTAACATATACGCACTGCTATGTATAAAATATATCATCAACAAGGAACTACTGTATAGCACAGGGAACTATACTCAATATTTTGTAATGACCCCTAAGGGGAAATAATCTGAAAAACAAAAGATATCTATATCGACATCATCTATCAACTACAGAAAAAATGGAAACTAAAGGAGGCCAATGGTGAGCGTTTCTGAACCTGAAAACTTCAATCATCTAAATTTCGGACTCTGCCTACGGCCCAAGTCCCTTAATGAACACACATGTACCAGTAGCTTAAAAATTCCCCAGATTGGATTTCGGGAAGACACTGATTTGGAAAAATCCCTTGTGCTCTCCTTACATACACGGGACCTTTCCTACAGCTAAAACATGCCTGTGACACCCAGAAGATGGAACACGGTTGGATCAGGAAGATTTTGGAAAAGGCACCAAAACTCCTAATTTCCTGTTTGTTGGGTTCACGCCTCCAGCCTTTTTCCTTAAAATCTCCCCACTTGAGGATGTCAGCACCTTCAACATCCAGTTGCACAGAAATTGGAATTTGTCCAAAGGAAGAAGGGGAAGGAGGAGAAACAAGGAGAGCCAAGCCCTAGATGTTCGGAGAGGCACATGTCACCCTACTTTCCAGTCAGGAAGAAGAATTAAGCAAAGGCTTAGCCTGCCACCGGGAACCAGAATAGGGCCAGAAGCAAACCAGCGGTTCTGCGGAAAGCTCCCAAAAAAGCGAGTTGAAAAATGGAGCTCAGGGGCCCTGCAATTCACAAACCTGCAGAGTTATAAATGATAACTCTCGTCCACAAATATATTGAGGGAAGGCAACGAAGAGGATTTGAAATCAAGGCAGAATTGCAGGAAACAGATTTCAGGAGGTAGATTCGAATCGCCCCTAAAGCACATGAAAAGCAGCAAAACGTCGACAATGATGCACTTGGACAAAAAGAGCATATGCGTTTTTTTCTGAATGAATTCAGGAAAAAACCCATAGGCCCTTTTTGGCAAACCAAGCAAGCCGGAAATGCAATTCAGCACTACAAAGAAGTCTGACTTCCCTTCGGTCAAAATGGCCTTCCTAAAAAAGTGTAAAACAAGAAATGCAGGAGAGGACAGGGAGGAAAGGGAGCCTTGTTACACTGATGGGTGGGATGTAAATTGCCAATGACGACTCTGGAGAAGGGTATGGTGTTTCCTAAAACATCTAAAAAACACAGCTAGAGAGAAAGGGGCACATCCACTCATGGGCGTATAAATTGGGAAAACTAAAAATCAGCAAGACACAGGCACCCCAAACTTTAGGGCTGCTCTATTGACAAAAACCTCCACTTAATTCCACCATAAATATCCCAGGAAAGATAAAAATGGATAAAGAAGTTGTGGTCCATATGTAAAATGTAATATCACTCGGGCGTGAAATCAATATCATAAGGCTAGTAGCAGCATGATGCGTGGATTTAGGTACGACGATTCTAAGTGAAATAAGTCACACAGAAAAAGACACTTATCATAAGATATCACTAACAGAGAGAATGTAAAAAGCGCTACACTTGAACGGAATTACAAAACAGAACAGAGTCACACAATTAGAAAACACACTATGGTTGCTTAACGGGAAAGGTGAGGTGGGGTGATGCATAAAACAAGGATTTCAAATTAGCTCAGATAACGTTCCATAAACCCAATATGTTATATACAAGACCTACTCCTTGCTCAGAGAACTGGACTCAACACACCCTATTCACCGCAAAAGAATATATCTGACTAGTAAGAATCTTAAAACCTATGTATTGATATATCTATGGAAGTGAGTCAAGTGGGTGTAAAGCGGCATAAACACAGCAGTGAAAAGCAGCTAAACCCCATTATAAAAATAAATTACTTTTAAAAACCCGTGAAACAGAGACAGTGAAAGAAAGAAATTCTTAAAAAATTAGTTCGGGGGCTGTGATGCAACCTGGATTGACCATATCTAGACACACAGCTGGATGAGAAATAAGGGTGGACAGTCTTCGGGCTGAGAGGTTTGGTCAGGCTGGGGGAGCAAACGCAGACCCTAACACGTACCCTAAACCTAACCCTAACCCATACCCTACGCAGATCCTAATCCGTACACTAAACCGAGCCCTAACACTAACACTAACCCTAACCCTAACCCTAACCCATACTCTACACCGTACCCGAAGCCTTCCCCGAACCCATACCCTAAGCCGTACCCTAAGCCTAACCCTAACCCTAGGCTACCCTTGACTGCTTCTGCCTCCAATAGGTTTCCTAAGCACTAGTGTTTTAAGGAACAGCTTAAAAAGAGAATCCTAAAGTGATTTCTTTATAATGGGAGTGTTCCTTATCTTATCCTAGTGTCTAAACTCTTCTCCATGGCTGGACCCCCAAATAATATTCCTTTACGTGCTAAGGGGTATCTAGAGAGTGGGATAGGTTTAATAACTACCCTAACCCTAATGCGTACCCTAACCCTAACCCCTACCCTAACCCTAACACGTACCCTAATCCTAAACAATACCCTAAACCGAGCCCTAACCCTAACACTAACCCTAAACCTAACCCTAACCCATACCCTACGCCGTACCCGAAGCCCTCCCCGAACCCATACCCTAAGCCGTACCCTAAGCCTAACCCTAACCCTAGGCTACCCTTGACTGCTTCTGCCTCCAGTAGATTTCGTAAGCACTAGTGTTTTAAGGAACAGCTTAAAAAGAGAATCCTAATGTGATTTCTTTATAATGTGTGTGTTCATTATATTATCTTAGTGTCTAAACTCTTCTCCATGGGTGGACCCCCAAATAATATTCCTTTACCTGCTAAGGTGTATCTAGAGAGTGGGATAAGTTTAATAACTACACTAACTCTAACGCGTACCCTAACCCTAACCCCTACGCTAACCCTAACACGTACCCTAATCCTAACCCGTACCGTAAACCGAGCCCTAACCCTAACACTAACCCTAACACTAACCCTAACCCATACCCTACGCCGTACACGAACCCCTCTCCGAACCCGTACCTTAAGCCGTACCCTAAGCCTAACCCTAAGCCTAACCCTAACCCTAGGCTACCCTAGACTCCTTCTGCCTCCAATAGATTTCCTAAGCACTAGTGTTTTAAGGAACAGCTTAAAAAGAGAATCCTAATGTGATTTCTTTATAATGGGTGTGTTCCTTATCTTATCCTAGTGTCTAAACTCTTCTCCATGGCTGGACCCCCAAATAATATTCCTTTACGTGCTAAGGGGTATCTAGAGAGTGGGATAGGTTTAATCACTACCTTAACCCTAACACGTACACTAACCCTAACCACTACCCTAACCCTAACACGTACCCTAATCCTTACCCGTACCCTAAACCGAGCCGTAACCGTAACACTAACCCTAACCCTAACCCTAACCCATACCCTATGCAGTACCCGAAGCCCTCCCCGAACCCGTACCCTAAGCCGTACCATAACCCTAACCCTAAGCCTAACCCTAACCCTAGGCTACCCTTGACTGCTTCTGCCTCCAATAGATTTCCTAAGCACTAGTGTTTTAAGGAACAGTTTAAAAAGAGAATCCTAATGTGATTTCTTTATAATGGGTGTGTTCCTTATCTTATCCTAGTGTCTAAAGTCTTCTCCATGGCTGGACCTCCAAATAATATTCCTTTACGTGCTAAGGGGTATCTAGAGAGTGGGATAGGTTTAATAACTACCCTAACCCTAACGCGTAGCATAACCCTAACCCCTACCCTAACCCTAACACGTACCCTAATCCTAACCAATACCCTAAACCGAGCCCTAACCCTAACAGTAACCCTAACCCTAACCCATACCCTACGCCTTACCCGAAGCCCTCCCCGAACCCGTACCCTAAGCTGTACCCTAAGCCGTACCCTAAGCCTAACCCTAACCCTAGGCTACCCTTGACTGCTTCTGCCTCCAATAGATTTCCTAAGCACTAGTGTTTTAAGGAACAACTTAAAAAGAGAATCCTAATGTGATTTCTTTATAATGGGTGTGTTCCTTATCTTATCCTAGTGTCTAAACTCTTTTCCATTGCTGGACCCCCAAATAATATTCCTTTACGTGCTAAGGTGTATCTAGAGAGTGGGATAGGTTTAATAACTACCTTAACTCTAACGCGTACCCTAGCCCTAACCAATACCCTAACCCTAACACGTACCGTAAACCGAGACCTAACCCTAACACTAACCCTAACCCTAAGCCTAACCCATACCCTACGCCGTACCCGAACCCCTCCCCGAACCTGTACCCTAAGCCGTACCCTAACCCTAACCCTAAGCCTAACCCTAACCCTAGGCTACCCTTGACTGCTTCTGCCTCCAATAGAATTCCTAAGCACTAGTGTTTTAAGGAACAGCTTAAAAAGAGAATCCTAATGTGATTTCTTTATAATGGGTGTGTTCCTTAACTTATCCAAGTGTCTAAACTCTTCTCCATGGCTGGACCCCCAAATAATATTCCTTTACGTGCTAAGGGTTATCTAGAGAGTGGGATAGGTTTAATCACTACCCTAACCCTAACAAGTACACTAAACCTAAGCACAACCCTAACCCTAACACGTACCCTAAACCAAACCCGTAACCTAAACCGAGCCCTAACCCTAACACTAACCCTAACCCTAACCCTAACCCATACCCAACGCCATACCCGAAGCCGTCCCCGAACCCGTACCCTAAGCCGTAACCTAAACCTAACCCTAAGCCTAACCCTAACCCTAGGCTACCCTTGACTGCTTCTGCCTCCAATAGATTTCCTAAGCACTAGTGTTTTAAGGAACAGCTTAAAAAGAGAATCCTAATGTGATTTCTTTATAATGGGTGTGTTCCTTATCTTATCCTAGTGTCTAAACTCTTCTCCATGGCTGGACCCCCAAATAATATTCCTTTACGTGCTAAGGTGTATCTAGAGAGTTGGATAGGTTTAATAACTACCCTAACTCTAACGCGTACCCTAACCCTAACCCCTACCCTAACCCTAACACGTACCCTAAACCGTGACCTAACCCTAACACTAACCCTAAACCGAAGCCTAACCCATACCCGACGCAGTAACCGAACCCCTCCCCGAACCCGTACCCTAAGCCGTACCATAACCCTAACCCTAAGCCTAAGCCTAACCCTAACGCTAACCCTAACCCTAACCCTAACCTTAACCCTAACCCATACCCTACGCCATACCCGAAGCCCTCACCGAACCCGTACCCTAAGCCGTACCCTAACCCTAAACCTAACCCTAGGCTACCCTTGACTGCTTCTGCCTCCAATAGAATTCCTAAGCACTAGTGTTTTAAGAAACAGCTTAAAAAGAGAATCCTAATGTGATTTCTTTATAATGGGTGTGTTCCTTATCTTATCCAAGTGTCTAAACTCTTCTCCATGGCTGGAACCCCAAATAATATTCCTTTACGTGCTAAGGGGTATCTAGAGAGTGGGATAGGTTTAATCACTACCCTAACCCTAACACGTACACTAACCCTAACCACTACCCTAACCCTAACACGTACCCTAATCCTAACCCGTACCCTAAACCGAGCCCTAACCCTAAAACTAACCCTAACCCTAACCCATACCCTAAGCCGTACCCGAAGCCCTCCCCGAACCCGTACCCTAAGCCGTACCATAAGCCTAACCCTAATCCTAACACTAACCCTAAGCTACCCTTGACTGCTTCTGCCTCCAATAGAATTTCTAAGCACTAGTGTTTTAAGGAACAGCTTAAAAAGAGAATCCTAATGTGATTTCTTTATAATGGGTGTGTTCCTCATCTTATCCTAGTGTCTAAACTCTTCTCCATGGCTGGACCCCCAAATAATATTCCTTTACGTGCTAAAGGGTATCTAGATAGTGGGATAGGTTTAATCACTACCCGAACCCTAACACGTACACTAACCCTAACCACTACCCTAACCCTAACACGTACCCTAATCCTAACCCATACCCTAAACCGAGCCCTAACCCTAACACTAACCCTAACCCTAACCCTAACCCATACACTACGCCGTACACGAAGCCCTCCCTGAACCCGTACCCTAATCCTAACCCTAAGCCTAACCCTAACCATAGTCTACCCTTGACTGCTTCTGCCTCCAATAGATTTCCTAAGCACTAGTTTTTAAGGAAGAGCTTAAAAAGAGAATCCTAATGTGATTTCTTTGTAATGTGTGTGTTCCTTATATTATCTTAGTGTCTAAACTCTTCTCCATGGCTGGACCCCTAATAATATTCCTTTACGTGCTAAGGGGTATCTAGAGAGTGGGATAGGTTTAATAACTACCCTAACCCTAATGCGTACCCTAACCCTAACCCCTACTCTAACCCTAACAAGTACCCTAATCCTAACCCGTACCCTAAACCGAGCCCTAACCCTAACACTAACCCTAACCCTAACCCATACCCTACGCCGTACCCGAAGCACTCCCCGAAGCCGTACCCTAAGCCGTACCCTAAGCCTAACCCTAACCCTAGGCTACCCTTGACTGCTTCTGCCTCCAATAGATTTCCTAAGCACTAGTGTTTTAAGGAACAGCTTAAAAAGAGAATCCTAATGTGATTTCTTTATAATGGGTGTGTTCCTTATCTTATCCTAGTGTCTAAACTCTTCTCCATGGCTGGACCCCCAAATAGTATTCCTTTACGTGCTAAGGGGAATCTAGAGAGTGGGATAGGTTTAATAACTACCCTAACCCTAATGCGTACACTAACCCTAACCCCTACCCTAACCCTAACACGTACCCTAAACCTAACCCGTACCCTAAACCGAGCCCTAACCCTAACACTAACCCTAACCCTAACCCTAACCCATACCCTACGCCGTACCCGAAGCCCTCCCCGAACCCGTATCCTAAGCCGTACTCTAAGCCTAACCCTAAGCCTAACACTAACCCTAGGCTACCCTTGACTGCTTCTGCCTCCAATAGATTTCCTAAGCACTAGTGTTTTAAGGAACAGCTTAAAAAGAGAATCCTAATGTGATTTCTTTATAATGTGTGAGTTCCTTATATTATCTTAGTGTCTAAACTCTTCTCCATGGCTGGACCCCCAAATAATATTCCTTTACGTGCTAAGGGGTATCTAGAGAGTGGGATAGGTTTAATAACTACCTTAACCCTTACGCGTACCCTAACCCTAACCCCTACCCTAACCCTAACACGTACCCTAATCCTAACCCGTACCCTAAACCGAGCCCTAACCCTAACACTAACCTAACCCTAACCCTAACCCATACCCTACGCCGTACCCGAAGCCCTCACCGAACCCGTACCCTAAGCCGTACCCTAAGCCTAACCCTAAGCCTAACACTAACCCTAGGCTACCCTTGACTGCTTCTGCCTCCAATAGATTTCCTAAGCACTAGTGTTTTAAGGAACAGCTTAAAAAGAGAATCCTAATGAGATTTCTTAATAATGGGTGTGTTCCTTATCTTATACTAGTGTCTAAACGCTTCTCCATGGCTGGACCCCCAAATAATATTCCTTTACGTGCTAAGGGGTATCTAGAGAGTGGGATAGGTTTTATAACTACCCTAACCCTAACGCGTACCCTAAACCTAACCCCTACCCTAACCCTAAAACGTACCCTAATCCTAACCCGTACCCTAAACCGAGCCCTAACCCCAACACTAACCCTAAACCTAACCCTAACCCATACCCTACGCCGTACCCGAAGCCCTCCCCGAACCCGTACCCTAAGCCGTACCCTAAGCCTAACCCTAAGCCTAACCCTAACCCTAGGCTACCCTTGACTGCTTCTGCCTCCAATAGATTTCCTAAGCACTAGTGTTTTAAGGAACAGCTTAAAAAGAGAATCCTAATGTGATTTCTTTATAATGTGTGTGTTCCTTATATTATCTTAGTGTCTAAACTCTTCTCCATGGCTGGACCCCCAAATAATATTCCTTTACATGCTAAGGGGTATCTAGAGAGTGGGATAGGTTTAATCAGTACCCTAACCCTAACGCGTACCCTAACCCTAACCGCTACCCTAACCCTAAGACGTACCCTAATCCTAACCCGTACCCTAAACCGAGCCCTAACCCTAACACTAACCCTAACCCTAACCCTAACCCATACCCTACGCCATACCCGAAGCCCTCCCCGAACCCGTAACCTAAGCCGTACCCTAAGCCTAACCCTAAGCCTAAGCCTAACCCTAGGCTACCCTTGACAGCTTCTGCCGCCAATAGATTTCCTAAGCACTAGTGTTTTAAGGAACAGCTTAAAAAGAGAATCCTAATGTGATTTCTTTATAATGGGTATGTTCCTTATCTTATCCTAGTGTCTAAACATTTCTCCATGGCTGGACCCCCAAATCATATTCCTTTACGTGCTAAGGGGTATCTAGAGAGTGGGATAGGTTTAATCACTACCCTAACCCTAACACGTACACTAACCCTAACCACTACCCTAACCCTAACACGTACCCTAATCCTAACCATACCCTAAACCGAGCCCTAACCCTAACACTAACCCTAACCCTAACCCTAACCCATACCCTACGCTGTATCCGAACCCCTCCCAGAAACCGTACCCTAAGCCGTACCATAACCCTAACACTAACCCTAACCCTAACCCTAACGCATACCCTACGCCGTACCCGAAGCCCTCCCCGAACCCGTACCCTAAGCCTATCCCTAAGCCTAACCCTAACCCTAGTCTACCCTTGACTGCTTCTGCCTCCAATAGATTTCCTAAGCACTAGTTTTTAAGGAAGAGCTTAAAAAGAGAATCCTAATGTGATTTCTTTGTAATGTGTGTGTTCCTTATATTATCTTAGTGTCTAAACTCTTCTCCATGGCTGGACCCCTAATAATATTCCTTTACGTGCTAAGGGGTATCTAGAGAGTGGGATAGGTTTAATAACTACCCTAACCCTAACGTGTACCCTAACCCTAAACCCTACTCTAACCCTAACAAGTACCCTAATCCTAACCCGTACCCTAAACAGAGCCCTAACCCTATCACTAACCCTAACCCTAACCCATACCCTACGCAGTACCCGAAGCACTCCCCGAAGCCGTACCCTAAGCCGTACCCTAAGACTAACCCTAACCCTAGGCTACCCTTGACTGCTTCTGCCTCCAATAGATTTCCTAAGCACTAGTGTTTTAAGGAACAGTTTAAAAAGAGAATCCTAATGTGATTTCTTTATAATGTGTGTGTTCCTTATATTATCTTAGTGTCTAAACTCTTCTCCATGGCTGGACCCCCAAATAATATTCCTTTACGTGCTAAGGGGTATCTAGAGAGTGGGATAGGTTTAATCAGTACCCTAACCCTAACGCGTACCCTAACCGTAACCCATACCCTAACCCTAAGACGTACCCTAATCCTAACCCGTACCCTAAACCGAGCCCTAACCCTAACCCTAACCCTAACTCATACCCTACGCCATATCCGAACCCCTCCCCGAACCCGTACCCTAAGCCGTACCCTAACCCTAACCCTAAGCCTAACCCTAACCCTAGGTTACCCTTGACTGCGTCTGCCTCCAATAAATTTCCTAAGCACTAGTGTTTTAAGGAACAGCTTAAAAAGAGAATCCTAATGTGATTTCTTTATAATGGGTGTGTTCCTTATCTTATCCTAGTGTCTAAACTTTTCTCCATGGCTGGACCCCAAATAATATTCCTTTACGTGCTAGGGGGTATCTAGAGAGTGGGATAGGTTTAATCGCTACACTAACCCTAACACGTACACTAACCCTAACCACTACCCTAACCCTAACACGTACCCTAATCCTAACCCAGACCCTAAACCGAGCCCTAACCCTAACACTAACCCTAACCCTAACCCTAACTCATACCTTACGCTGTACCCGAAGCGCTCCCCGAACCCGTACCCTAAGCCTAACCCTAAGCCTAACCCTAACCCTAGGCTACCCTTCACTGCTTCTGCCTCCAATAGATTTCCTAAGCACTAGTGTTTTAAGGAACAGCTTAAAAAGAGAATCCTAATGTGATTTCTTTATAATGTGTGTGTTCCTTATATTACCTTAGTGTCTAAACTCTTCTCCATGGCTGGACCCCCAAATAATGTTCCTTTACGTACTAAGGGGTATCTAGAGAGTGGGATAGGTTTAATAACTACCCTAACCCTAACGCGTACCCTAACCCTAACCCCTACCCTAACCCTAACACGTACCCTAATCCTAACCCGTACCCTCAACCGAGCCCTAACCCTAACGCTAACCGTAACCCTAACACTAACCCATACCCTACGCCGTACCCGAAGCCCTCCCCGAACCCGTACCCTAAGCCGTACCCTAAGCCTAACCCTAAGCCTAACCCTAACTCTAGGCTACCCTTGACTGCTTCTGCCTCCAATGAATTTCCTAAGCACTAGTGTTTTAAGGAACAGCTTAAAAAGAGAATCCTAATGTGATTTCTTTATAATGGGTGTGTTCCTTATCTTATCCTAGTGTCTAAACTCTTCTCCATGGCTGGACCCCCAAATAATATTCCTTTACGTGCTAAGGGGTATCTAGAGAGTGGGATAGGTTTAATAACTACCCTAACCCTAACGCGTACCCTAACCCTAACCCCTAACCTAACCCTAACACGTACCCTAATCCTAACCCGTACCCTCAACCGAGCCCTAAACCTAACACTAACCCTAACCCTAACCCTAAACCATACCCTAGCCCGTACCCGAAGCCCTCCCCGAACCCGTACCCTAGGCCGTAATCTAAGCCTAACCCTAAGCCTAACCCTAACCCTAGGCTACTCTTGACTGCTTCTGCCTCCAATAGATTTCCTAAGCACTAGTGTTTTAAGGAACAGCTTAAAAAGAGAATCCTAATGTGATTTCTTTATAATGGGTATGTTCCTTATCTTATCCTAGTGTCTAAACTTTTCTCCATGGCTGGACCCCCAAATAATATTCCTTTACGTGCTAAAGGGTATCTAGATAGTGGGATAGGTTTAATCACTACACTAACCCTAACGCGTACCCTAACCCAACCCCTACCCTAACCCTAACACGTATGCTAATCCTAACCAATAACCTAAACCGAGCCCTAACCCTAACACTAACCCTAACCCTAACCCTAACCCATGCACTACGCCGTACACGAAGCCCTCCCCGAACCCGTACCCTAAGCCTAACCCTAAGCCTAACCCTAACCCTAGGCTACCGTTGACTGATTCTGCCTCCAATAGCTTTCCTAAGCACTAGTGTTTTAAGGAACAGCTTAAAAAGAGAATCCTAATGTGATTTCTTTATAATGGGTGTGTTCCTTATCTTATCCTAGTGTCTAAACATTTCTCCATGGCTGGACCCCCAAATCATATTCCTTTACGTGCTAAGGGGTATCTAGAGAGTGGGATAGGTTTAATCACTACCCTAACCCAAACACGTACCCTAACCCTAACCCCTACCCTAACCCTAACACGTACCCTAATCCTAACCCATACCCTAAACCGAGCCCTAACCCTAACACTAACCCTAACCCTAACCCTAACCCATACCCTACGCCGTACCCGAAGCCCTCCCCGAACCCGTACCCTAAGCCGTACCCTAAGCCTAACCCTAAGCCTAACCCTAACCCTAGGCTACCCTTGACTGCTTCTGCCTCCAATAGATTTCCTAAGGACTAGTGTTTTAAGGAAGAGCTTAAAAAGAGAATCCTAATGTGATTTCTTTGTAATGTGTGTGTTCCTTATATTATCTTAGTGTCTAAACTCTTCTCCATGGCTGGACCCCTAATAATATTCCTTTACGTGCTAAGGGGTATCTAGAGAGTGGGATAGGTTTAATAACTACCCTAACCCTAACGCGTACCCTAACCCTAACCCCTACTCTAACCCTAACAAGTACCCTAATACTAACCCTTACCCTAAACCGAGCCCTAACCCTAACACTAACCCTAACCATAACCCATGCCCTACGCCATACCCGAAGCACTCCCCGAAGCCGTACCCTAAGCCGTACCCTAAGCCTAACCCTAACCCTAGGCTACCCTTGACTGCTTCTGCCTCCAATAGATTTCCTAAGCACTAGTGTTTTAAGGAACAGCTTAAAAAGAGAATCCTAATGTGATTTCTTTATAATGGGTGTGTTCCTTATCTTATCCTAGTGTCTAAACTCTTCTCCATGGCTGGACCCCCAAATAATATTCCTTTACGTGCTAAGGGGTATCTAGAGAGTGGGATAGGTTTAATAACTACCCTAACCCTAACGCGTACCCTAACCCTAACCCCTACCCTAACCCTAACACGTACCCTAATCCTAACCCGTACCCTAAACCGAGCCCTAACCCTAACACTAACCCTAACCCTAACCCTAACCCATACCCTACGCCGTACCCGAAGCCCTCCCCGAACCCGTACCCTAAGCCGTACCCTAAGCCTAACCCTAAGCCTAACCCTAACCCTAGGCTACCCTTGACTGCTTCTGCCTCCAATAGATTTCCTAAGCACTAGTGTTTTAAGGAACAGCTTAAAAACAGAATCCTAATGTGGTTTCTTAATAATGGGTGTGTTCCTTATCTTATACTAGTGTCTAAACGCTACTCCATGGCTGGACCCCCAAATAATATTCCTTTACGTGCTAAGGGGTATCTAGAGAGTGGGATAGGTTTTATAACTACCCTAACCCTAACGCGTACCCTAAACCTAACCCCTAGCCTAACTCTAAAACGTACCCTAATCCTAACCCGTACCCTAAACCGAGCCGTAACCCTAACACTAACCCTAACACTAACCCTAACCCATACCCTACGCCGTACCCGAAGCCCTCCCCGAACCCGTACCCTAAGCCGTACCCTAAGCCTAACCCTAAGCCTAACCCTAACCCTAGGCTACCCTTGACTGCTTCTTCCTCCAATAGATTTCTTAAGAACTAGTGTTTTAAGGAACATCTTAAAAAGAGAATCCTAATGTGATTTCTTTTTAATGGGTGTGTTCCTTATCTTATCCTAGTGTCTAAACTCTTCTCCATGGCTGGACCCCCAAATAATATTCCTTTACGTGCTAAGGGGTATCTAGAGAGTGGGATAGGTTTAATAACTACCCTAACCCTAACGCGTACCCTAACCCTAACCCCTACCCTAAACCTAACACGTACCCTAATCCTAACCCGTACCCTAAACCGAGCCCTAACCCTAACACTAACCCTAACCCTAACCCTAACCCGTAACCTACGCCGTACCCGAAGCCCTCCCCGAACCCGTACCGTAAGCCGTACCCTAAGCCTATCCCTAAGCCTAACCCTAACCCTAGGCTACCCTTGACTGCTTCTGCCTCCAATAGATTTCCTAAGCATTACTGTTTTAAGGAACAGCTTAAAAAGAGAATCCTAATGTGATTTCTTTATAATGGGTGTGTTCCTTATCTTATCCTAGTGTCTAAACTCTTCTCCATGGCTGGACCCCCAAATAATATTCCTTTACGTGCTAAGGGGAATCTAGAGAGTGGGATAGGTTTAATAACTACCCTAACCCTAACGCGTACCCTAACCCTAACCCCTACCCTAACCCTAACACGTACCCTAAACCTAACCCGTACCCTAAACCGAGCCCTAACCCTAACACTAACCCTAAACCTAACCCTAACCCATACCCTACGCCGTACCCGAAGCCCTCCCCGAACCCGTACCCTAAGCCGTACCCTAAGCCTAACCCTAAGCCTAACCCTAACCCTAGGCTACCGTTGACTCATTCTGCCTCCAATAGATTTCCTAAGCACTAGTCTTCTAAGGAACAGCTTAAAAAGAGAATCCTAATGTGAATTCTTTATAATGGGTATGTTCCTTATCTTATCCTAGTGTCTAAACATTTCTCCATGGCTGGACCCCCAAATAATATTCCTTTACGTGCTAAGGGGTATCTAGAGAGTGGAATAGGTTTAATAACTACCCTAACCCTAACGCGTACCCTAACCCTAACCCCTACCCTAAACCTAACACGTACCCTAATCCTAACCCGTACCCTAAACCGAGCCCTAACCCTAACACTAATCCTAACCCTAACCCATACCCTACGCCGTACCCGAAGCCCTCCCCGAACCCGTACCCTAAGCCGTACTCTAAGCCTAATGCTAAGCCTAACACTAACCCTAGGCTACCCTTGACAGCTTCTGCCTCCAATAGATTTCCTAAGCACTAGTGTTTTAAGGAACAGCTTAAAAAGAGAATCCTAATGTGATTTCTTTATAATGTGTGTGTTCCTTATATTATCTTAGTGTCTAAACTCTTCTCCATGGCTGGACCCCCAAATAATATTCCTTTACGTGCTAAGGGGTATCTAGAGATTGGGATAGGTTTAATAACTACCCTAACCCTTACGCGTACCCTAACCCTAACCCCTACCCTAACCCTAACACGTACCCTAATCCTAACCCGTACCCTAAACAGAGCCCTAACCCTAACACTAACCTAACCCTAACCCTAACCCATACCCTACGCCGTACCCGAAGCCCTCCCCGAACCCGTAACCTAAGCCGTACCCTAAGCCTAACACTAAGCCTAACCCTAACCCTAGGCTACCCTTGACTGCTTCTGCCTCCAATAGATTTCCTAAGCACTAGTGTTTTAAGGAACAGCTTAAAAAGAGAATCCTAATAAGATTTCTTAATAATGGGTGTGTTCCTTATCTTATACTAGTGTCTAAACGCTTCTCCATGGCTGGACCCCCAAATAATATTCCTTTACGTGCTAAGGGGTATCTAGAGAGTGGGATAGGTTTTATAACTACCCTAACCCTAACGCGTACCCTAACCCTAACCCCTACCCTAACCCTAAAACATACCCTAATCCTAACCCGTACCCTAAACCGAGCCCTAACCCTAACACTAACCCTAAACCTAACCCTAACCCATACCCTACGCCGTACCCGAAGCCCTCCCCGAACCCGTACCCTAAGCCGTACCCTAAGCCTAACCCTAAGCCTAACCATAACCCTAGGCTATCCTTGACTGCTTCTGCCTCCAATAGATTTCTTAAGCACTAGTGTTTTAAGGAACAGCTTAAAAAGAGAATCCTAATGTGATTTCTTTATAATGGGTGTGTTCCTTATCTTATCCTAGTGTCTAAACTCTTCTCCTTGGCTGGACCTCCAAATAATATTCCTTTACGTGCTAAGGGGTATCTAGAGAGTGGGATAGGTTTAATAACTACACTAACCCTAACGTGTACCCTAACCCAACCCCTACCCTAACCCTAACACGTATGCTAATCATAACCAATAACCTAAACCGAGCCCTAACCCTAACACTAACCCTAACCCTAACCCTAACCCATGCACTACGCCGTACACGAAGCCTACCCCGAACCCGGACCCTAAGCCTAACCCTAAGCCTAACCCTAACCCTAGGCTACCGTTGACTGATTCTGCCTCCAATAGCTTTCCTAAGCACTAGTGTTTTAAGGAACAGCTTAAAAAGAGAATCCTAATGTGATTTCTTTATAATGGGTATGTTCCTTACCTTATCCTAGTGTCTAAACATTTCTCCATGGCTGGACCCCCAAATCATATTCCTTTACGTGCTAAGGGGTATCTAGAGAGTGGGATAGGTTTAATCACTACCCTAACCCTTACACGTACCCTAACCCTAACCCCTACCCTAACCCTAACACGTACCCTAAACCTAAACCGTACCCTAAACCGAGCCCTAACCCTAACACTAACCCTAAACCTAACCCTAACCCATACCCTACGCCGTACCCGAAGCCCTCCCCGAACCCGTACCCTAAGCCGTACCCTAAGCCTAACCCTAAGCCTAACACTAACCCTAGGCTACCCTTGACTGCTTCTGCCTCCAATAGATTTCCTAAGCACTAGTGTTTTAAGGAACAGCTTAAAAAGAGAATCCTAATGTGATTTCTTTATAATGGGTGTGTTCCTTATCTTATCCTAGTGTCTAAACTCTTCTCCATGGCTGGACCCCCAAATAATATTCCTTTACGTGCTAAGGGTAATCTAGAGAGTGGGATAGGTTTAATAACTACCCTAACCCTAACGCGTACCCTAACCCTAACCCCTACCCTAACCCTAACACGTACCCTAAACCTAACCCGTACCCTAAACCGAGCCCTAACCCTAACACTAACCCTAAACCTAACCCTAACCCATACCCTACGCCGTACCCGAAGCCCTCCCAGAACCCGTACCCTAAGCCGTACCCTAAGCCTAACCCTAAGCCTAACCCTAACCCTAGGCTACCGTTGACTCATTCTGCCTCCAATAGATTTCCTAAGCACTAGTCTTCTAAGGAACAGCTTAAAAAGAGTATCCTAATGTGAATTCTTTATAATGGGTATGTTCCTTATCTTATCCTAGTGTCTAAACATTTCTCCATGGCTGGACCCCCAAATAATATTCCTTTACGTGCTAAGGGGTATCTAGAGAGTGGGATAGGTTTAATAACTACCCTAACCCTAACGCGTACCCTAACCCTAACCCCTACCCTAAACCTAACACGTACCCTAATCCTAACCCGTACCCTAAACCGAGCCCTAACCCTAACACTAATCCTAACCCTAACCCATACCCTACGCCGTACCCGAAGCCCTCCCCGAACCCGTACCCTAAGCCGTACCCTAAGCCTAACCCTAAGCCTAACCCTAACCCTAGGCTACCCTTGACTGCTTCTGCCTCCAATAGATTTCCTAAGCATTAGTGTTTTAAGGAACAGCTTAAAAAGAGAATCCTATTGTGATTTCTTTATAATGGGTGTGTTCCTTATCTTATCCTAGTGTCTAAACTTTTCTCCATGGCTGGACCCCAAATAATATTCCTTTACGTGCTAGGGGGTATCTAGAGAGTGGGATAGGTTTAATCACTACACTAACCCTAACACGTACACTAACCCTAACCACTACCCTCACCCTAACACGTACCCTAATCCTAACCCAGACCATAAACCGAGCCCTAACCCTAACACTAACCCTAACCCTAACCCTAACCCATACCTTACGCTGTACCCGAAGCCCTCCCCGAACCCGTACCCTAAGCCTAACCCTAAGCCTAACCCTAACCCTAGGCTACCCTTGACTGCTTCTGCCTCCAATAGATTTCCTAAGCACTAGTGTTTTAAGGAACAGCTTAAAAAGAGAATTCTAATGTGATTTCTTTATAATGGGTGTGTTCCTTATCTTATCCTAGGGTCTAAACTCTTCTCCATGGCTGGACCCCCAAATAATATTCCTTTACGTGCTAAGGGGAATCTAGAGAGTGGGATAGGTTTAATAACTACCCTAACCCTAACGCGTACCCTAACCCTAACCCCTACCCTAACCCTAACACGTACCCTAAACCTAACCCGTACCCTAAACCGAGCCCTAACCCTAACACTAACCCTAAACCTAACCCTAACCCATACCCTACGCCGTACCCGAAGCCCTCCCCGAACCCGTACCCTAAGCCGTACTCTAAGCCTAACGCTAAGCCTAACACTAACCCTAGGCTACCCTTGACAGCTTCTGCCTCCAATAGATTTCCTAAGCACTAGTGTTTTAAGGAACAGCTTAAAAAGAGAATCCTAAGGTGATTTCTTTATAATGTGTGTGTTCCTTATATTATCTTAGTGTCTAAACTCTTCTCCATGGCTGGACCCCCAAATAATATTCCTTTACGTGCTAAGGGGTATCTAGAGAGTGGGATAGGTTTAATAACTACCCTAACCCTTACGCGTACCCTAACCCTAACCCCTACCCTAACCCTAACACGTACCCTAATCCTAACCCATACCCTAAACAGAGCCCTAACCCTAACACTAACCTAACCCTAACCCTAACCCATACCCTACGCCGTACCCGAAGCCCTCCCCGAACCCGTACCCTAAGCCGTACCCTAAGCCTAACACTAAGCCTAACCCTAACCCTAGGCTACCCTTGACTGCTTCTGCCTCCAATAGATTTCCTAAGCACTAGTGTTTTAAGGAACAGCTTAAAAAGAGAATCCTAATAAGATTTCTTAATAATGGGTGTGTTCCTTATCTTATACTAGTGTCTAAACGCTTCTCCATGGCTGGACCCCCAAATAATATTCCTTTACGTGCTAAGGGGTATCTAGAGAGTGGGATAGGTTTTATAACTACCCTAACCCTAACGCGTACCCTAAACCTAACCCCTACCCTAACCCTAAAACGTACCCTAATCCTAACCCGTACCCTAAACCGAGCCCTAACCCTAACACTAACCCTAAACCTAACCCTAACCCATACCCTACGCCGTACCCGAAGCCCTCCCCGAACTCGTACCCTAAGCTGTACCCTAAGCCTAACCCTAAGCCTAACCCTAACCTTAGGCTACCCTTGACTGCTTCTGCCTCCAATAGATTTCCTAAGCACTAGTGTTTTAAGGAACAGCTTAAAAAGAGAATCCTAATGTGATTTCTTTATAATGGGTGTGTTCCTTATCTTATCCTAGTGTCTAAACTCTTCTCCATGGCTGGACCCCCAAATAATATTCCTTTACGTGCTAAGGGGAATCTAGAGAGTGGGATAGGTTTAATAACTACCCTAACCCTAACGCGTACCCTAACCCTAACCCCTACCCTGACCCTAACACGTACCCTAAACCTAACCCGTACCCTAAACCGAGCCGTAACCCTAACACTAACCCTAAACCTAACCCTAACCCATACCCTACGCCGTACCCGAAGCCCTCCCCGAACCCGTACCCTAAGCCGTACCCTAAGCCTAACCCTAAGCCTAACCCTAACCCTAGGCTACCGTTGACTGATTCTGCCTCCAATAGATTTCCTAAGCACTAGTGTTTTAAGGAACAGCTTAAAAAGAGAATCCTAATGTGATTTCTTTATAATGGGTATGTTCCTTATCTTATCCTAGTGTCTAAACATTTCTCCATGGCTGGACCCCCAAATCATATTCCTTTACGTGCTAAGGGGTATCTAGAGAGTGGGATAGGTTTAATCACTACCCTAACCCTAACACGTACACTAACCCTAACCACTACCCTAACCCTAACACGTACCCTAATCCTAACCCATACCCTAAACCGAGCCCTAACCCTAACACTAACCCTAACCCTAACCCTAACCCATACCCTACGCCGTACCCGAAGCCCTCCCCGAACCCGTACCCTAAGCCGTACTCTAAGCCTAACGCTAAGCCTAACACTAACCCTAGGCTACCCTTGACAGCTTCTGCCTCCAATAGATTTCCTAAGCACTAGTGTTTTAAGGAACAGCTTAAAAAGAGAATCCTAATGTGATTTCTTTGTAATGTGTGTGTTCCTTATATTATCTTAGTGTCTAAACTCTTCTCCATGGCTGGACCCCCAAATAATATTCCTTTACGTGCTAAGGTTTATCTAGAGAGTGGGATAGGTTTAATAACTACCCTAACCCTAACGCGTACCCTAACCCTAACCCCTACTCTAACCCTAACACGTACCCTAATCCTAACCCGTACCCTAAACCGAGCCCTAACCCTAACACTAACCCTAACCCTAACCTTAACCCATACCCTACGCCATACCCGAAGTACTCCCCGAAGCCGTACCCTAAGCCGTACCCTAAGCCTAACCCTAACCCTAGGCTACCCTTGACTGCTTCTGCCTCCAATAGATTTCCTAAGCACTAGTGTTTTAAGGAACAGCTTAAAAAGAGAATCCTAATGTGATTTCTTTATAATGGGTGTGTTCCTTATATTATCTTAGTGTCTAAACTCTTCTCCATGGCTGGACCCCCTAATAATATTCCTTTACGTGCTAAGGGGTATCTAGAGAGTGGGATAGGTTTAATAACTACCCTAACCCTAACGCGTACCCTAACCCTATCCCCTACCCTAACCCTAACACGTACCCTAATCCTATCCCGTACCCTAAACCGAGCCCTACCCCTAACACTAACCCTAACCCTAACCCTAACCCATACCCTACGCCGTACCCGAAGCCCTCCCCGAACCCGTACCCTAAGCCGTACCCTAAGCCTAACCCTAAGCCTAACCCTAACCCTAGGCTACCCTTGACTGCTTCTGCCTCCAATAGATTTCCTAAGCACTAGTGTTTTAAGGAACAGCTTAAAAAGAGAATCCTAATGTGATTTCTTTATAATGGGTGTGTTCCTTATCATATCCTAGTGTCTAAACTCTTCTCCATGGCTGGACCCCCAAATAATATTCCTTTACGTGCTAAGGGGTAACTAGAGAGTGGGATAGGTTTAATAACTACCCTATCCGTAACACGTACCCTAACCCTAACCCCTACCCTAACCCTAACACGAACCCTAATCCTAACCCGTACCCTAAACCGAGCCCTAACCCTAACACTAACCCTAACCCTAACCCTAACCCATACCCTACGCCGTACCCGAAGCCCTCCCCGAACCCGTAACCTAAGCCGTACCCTAAGCCTAACCCTAAGCCTAACCCTAACCCTAGGCTACCCTTGACTGCTTCTGCCTCCAATAGATTTCCTAAGCACTAGTGTTTTAAGGAACAGCTTAAAAAGAGAATCCTAATGTGATTTCTTTATAATGGGTGTGTTCCTTATCTTATCCTAGTGTCTAAACTCTTCTCCATGGCTGGACCCCCAAATAATATTCCTTTACGTGCTAAGGGGTAACTAGAGAGTGGGATAGGTTTAATAACTACCCTTACCCTAACGCGTACCCTAACGCTAACCCCTAACCTAACCCTAACACGTACCCTAATCCTAACCCGTACCCTAAACCGAGCCCTAACCCTAACACTAACCGTAACCTTAACCCTAACCCATACCCTACGCCGTACCCGAAGCCCTCCCCGAACCCGTACCCTAAGCCGTACCCTAAGCCTAACCCTAAGCCTAACCCTAACCCTAGGCTACCCTTGACTGCTTCTGCCTCCAATAGATTTCCTAAGCACTAGTGTTTTAAGGAACAGCTTAAAAAGAGAATCCTAATGTGATTTCTTTATAATGTGTGTGTTCCTTATATTATCTTAGTGTCTAAACTCTTCTCCATGGCTGGACCCCCAAATAATATTCCTTTACGTGCTAAGGGGTATCTAGAGAGTGGGATAGGTTTAATAACTACCCTAACCGTAACGCGTACCCTAACCCTAACCCCTACCCTAACCCTAACATGTACCCTAATCCTAACCCGTACCCTAAACAGAGCCCTAACACTAACACTAACCCTAACCCTAACCGTAACCCATACCCTATGCCGTACCCGAAGCCCTCCCCGAACACGTACCCTAAGCCGTACCCTAAGCCTAACCGTAAGCCTAACCCTAACCCTAGGCTACCCTTGACTGCTTCTGCCTCCAATAGATTTCCTAAGCACTAGTGTTTTAAGGAACAGCTTAAAAAGAGAATCCTAATGTGATTTCTTTATAATGGGTGTGTTCCTTATCATATCCTAGTGTCTAAACTCTTCTCCATGGCTGGACCCCCAAATAATATTCCTTTACGTGCTAAGGGGTAACTAGAGAGTGGGATAGGTTTAATAACTACCCTATCCGTAACACGTACCCTAACCCTAACCCCTACCCTAACCCTAACACGAACCCTAATCCTAACCCGTACCCTAAACCGAGCCCTAACCCTAACACTAACCCTAACCCTAACCCTAACCCATACCCTACGCCGTACCCGAAGCCCTCCCCGAACCCGTAACCTAAGCCGTACCCTAAGCCTAACCCTAAGCCTAACCCTAACCCTAGGCTACCCTTGACTGCTTCTGCCTCCAATAGATTTCCTAAGCACTAGTGTTTTAAGGAACAGCTTAAAAAGAGAATCCTAATGTGATTTCTTTATAATGGGTGTGTTCCTTATCTTATCCTAGTGTCTAAACTCTTCTCCATGGCTGGACCCCCAAATAATATTCCTTTACGTGCTAAGGGGTAACTAGAGAGTGGGATAGGTTTAATAACTACCCTTACCCTAACGCGTACCCTAACGCTAACCCCTAACCTAACCCTAACACGTACCCTAATCCTAACCTGTACCCTAAACCGAGCCCTAACCCTAACACTAACCGTAACCTTAACCCTAACCCATACCCTACGCCGTACCCGAAGCCCTCCCCGAACCCGTACCCTAAGCCGTACCCTAAGCCTAACCCTAAGCCTAACCCTAACCCTAGGCTACCCTTGACTGCTTCTGCCTCCAATAGATTTCCTAAGCACTAGTGTTTTAAGGAACAGCTTAAAAAGAGAATCCTAATGTGATTTCTTTATAATGTGTGTGTTCCTTATATTATCTTAGTGTCTAAACTCTTCTCCATGGCTGGACCCCCAAATAATATTCCTTTACGTGCTAAGGGGTATCTAGAGAGTGGGATAGGTTTAATAACTACCCTAACCGTAACGCGTACCCTAACCCTAACCCCTACCCTAACCCTAACATGTACCCTAATCCTAACCCGTACCCTAAACAGAGCCCTAACACTAACACTAACCCTAACCCTAACCGTAACACATACCCTATGCCGTACCCGAAGCCCTCCCCGAACACGTACCCTAAGCCGTACCCTAAGCCTAACCGTAAGCCTAACCCTAACCCTAGGCTACCCTTGACTGCTTCTGCCTCCAATAGATTTCCTAAGCACTAGTGTTTTAAGGAACAGCTTAAAAAGAGAATCCTAATGTGATTTCTTTATAATGGGTGTGTTCCTTATCTTATCCTAGTGTCTAAACTCTTCTCCATGCTGGACCCCCAAATAATATTCCTTTACGTGCTAAGGGGTAACTAGAGAGTGGGATAGGTTTAATAACTACCCTATCCGTAACACGTACCCTAACCCTAATCCCTACCCTAACCCTAACACGTACCCTTATCCTAACCCGTACCCTAAACCGAGCCCTAACCCTAACCCTAACCCTAACTCATACCCTACGCCATATCCGAACCCCTCCCCGAACCCGTACTCTAAGCCGTATCCTAACCCTAACCCTAAGCCTAACCCTAACCCTAGGCTACCCTTGACTGCGTCTGCCTCCAATAAATTTCCTAAGCACTAGTGTTTTAAGGAACAGCTTAAAAAGAGAATCCTAATGTGATTTCTTTATAATGGGTGTGTTCCTTATCTTATCCTAGTGTCTAAACTTTTCTCCATGGCTGGACCCCAAATAATATTCCTTTACGTGCTAGGGGGTATCTAGAGAGTGGGATAGGTTTAATCACTACACTAACCCTAACACGTACACTAACCCTAACCACTACCCTAACCCTAACACGTACCCTAATCCTAACCCAGACCCTAAACCGAGCCCTAACCCTAACACTAACCCTAACCCTAACCCTAACTCATACCTTACGCTGTACCCGAAGCGCTCCCCGAACCCGTACCCTAAGCCTAACCCTAAGCCTAACCCTAACCCTAGGCTACCCTTGACTGCTTCTGCCTCCAATAGATTTCCTAAGCATTAGTGTTTTAAGGAACAGCTTAAAAAGAGAATCCTAATGTGGTTTCTTTATAATGGGTGTGTTCCTTATCTTATCCTAGTGTCTAAACTCTTCTCCATGGCTGGACCCCCAAATAATATTCCTTTACGTGCTAAGGGGAATCTAGAGAGTGGGATAGGTTTAATAACTACCCTAACCCTAACGCGTACCCTAACCCTAACCCCTACCCTAACCCTAACACGTACCCTAATCCTAACCCGTACCCTAAACCGAGCCCTAACCCTAACACTAACCCTAACCCTAACCCTAACCCATACCCTACGCCGTACCCGAAGCCCTCCACGAACCCGTACCCTAAGCCGTACCATAAGCCTAACCCTAATCCTAACACTAACCCTAGGCTACCCTTGACTGCTTCTGCCTCCAATAGAATTTCTAAGCACTAGTGTTTTAAGGACAGGCTTAAAAAGAGAATCCTAATGTGATTTCTTTATAATGGGTGTGTTCCTTATCTTATCCTAGTGTCTAAACTCTTCTCCTTGGCTGGACCTCCAAATAATATTCCTTTACGTGCTAAGGGGTATCTAGAGAGTGGGATAGGTTTAATAACTACACTAACCCTAACGCGTACCCTTACCCAACCCCTACCCTAACCCTAACACGTACGCTAATCCTAACCAGTAACCTAAACCGAGCCCTAATCCTAACACTAACCCTAACCCTAACCCTAACCCATGCACTACGCCGTACACGAAGCCCTCCCCGAACCCGTACCCTAAGCCTAACCCTAACCCTAGGCTACCCTTGACTGCTTCTGCCTCCAATAGATTTCCTAAGCACTAGTGTTTTAAGGAACAGCTTAAAAAGAGAATCCTAATGTGATTTCTTTATAATGTGTGTGTTCCTTATATTATCTTAGTGTCTAAACTCTTCTCCATGGCTGGACCCCCTAATAATATTCCTTTACGTGCTAAGGGGTATCTAGAGAGTGGGATAGGTTTAATAACTACCCTAACCCTAACGCGTACCCTAACCCTAACCCCTACTCTAACCTTAACAAGTACCCTAATCCTAACCCGTACCCTAAACCGAGCCCTAACCCTAACACTAACCCTAACCCTAACCCATACCCTACGCCGTACCCGAAGCACTCCCCGAAGCCGTACCCTAAGCCGTACCCTAAGCCTAACCCTAACCCTAGGCTACCATTGACTGCTTCTGCCTCCAATAGATTTCCTAAGCACTAGTGTTTTAAGGAACAGCTTAAAAAGAGAATCCTAATGTGATTTCTTTATAATGGGTGTGTTCCTTATCTTATCCTATTGTCTAAACTCTTCTCCATGGCTGGACCCCCAAATAATATTCCTTTACGTGCTAAGGGGTATCTAGAGAGTGGGATAGGGTTAATAACTACCTTAACCCTAACACGTACCCTAACCCTAACCCCTACCCTAACCCTAACACGTACCCTAATCCTAACCCGTACCGTAAACCGAGCCCTAACCCTAACACTAACCCTAACCCTAACCCTAACGCATACCCTACGCCGTACCCGAAGCCCTCCCCGAACCTGTACCCTAAGCCGTACCCTTAGCCTAACCCTAAGCCTAACCCTAACCCTAGGCTACCCTTGACTGCTTCTGCCTCCAATAGATTTCCAAAGCACTAGTGTTTTAAGGACCAGCTTAAAAAGAGAATCCTAATGTGATTTCTTTATAATGTGTGTGTTCCTTATATTATCTTAGTGTCTAAACTCTTCTCCATGGCTGGACCCCCAAATAATATTCCTTTACGTGCTAAGGGGTAACTAGAGAGTGGGATAGGTTTAATAACTACCCTTACCCTAACGCGTACCCTAACGCTAACCCCTACCCTAACCCTAACACGTACCCTAATCCTAACCCGTACCCTAAACCGAGCCCTAACCGTAACACTAACCCTAACCTTAACCCTAACCCATACCCTACGCCGTACCCGAAGCCCTCCCCGAACCCGTACCCTAAGCCGTACCCTAAGCCTAACCCTAAGCCTAACCCTAACCCTAGGCTACCCTTGACTGCTTCTGCCTCCAATAGATTTCCTAAGCACTAGTGTTTTAAGGAACAGCTTAAAAAGAGAATCCTAATGTGATTTCTTTATAATGTGTGTGTTCCTTATATTATCTTAGTGTCTAAACTCTTCTCCATGGCTGGACCCCCAAATAATATTCCTTTACGTGCTCAGGGGTATCTAAAGAGTGGGATAGGTTTAATAACGACCCTAACCGTAACGCGTACCCTAACCCTAACCCCTACCCTAACCCTAACATATACCCTAATCCTAACCCGTACCCTAAACCGAGCCCTAACCCTAACACTAACCCTAACCCTAACCGTAACCCATACCCTACGCCGTACCCGAAGCCCTCCCCGAACACGTACCCTAAGCCGTACCCTAAGCCTAACCGTAAGCCTAACCCTAACCCTAGGCTACCCTTGACTGCTTCTGCCTCCAATAGATTTCCTAAGCACTAGTGTTTTAAGGAACAGCATAAAAAGAGAATCCTAATGTGATTTCTTTATAATGTGTGTGTTCCTTATATTATCTTAGTGTCTAAACTCTTCTCCATGGCTGGACCCCCTAATAATATTCCTTTACGTGCTAAGGGGTATCTAGAGAGTGGGATAGGTTTAATAACTACCCTAACCCTAACGCGTACCCTAACCCTAACCCCTACCCTAACCCTAACACGTACCCTAATCCTAACCCGTACCCTAAACCGAGCCCTAACCCTAACACTAACCCTAACCCTAACCCTAACCCAAACCCATACCCTACGCCGTACCCGAAGCCCTCCACGAACCCGTACCCTAAGCCGTACCCTAAGCCTAACCCTAAGCCTAACCCTAACCCTAGGCTACCCTTGACTGCTTCTGCCTCCAATAGATTTCCTAAGCACTAGTGTTTTAAGGAACAGCTTAAAAAGAGAATCCTAATGTGTTTTCTTTATAATGGGTGTGTTCCTTATCTTATCCTAGTGTCTAAACTCTTCTCCATGGCTGGACCCCCAAATAATATTCCTTTACGTGCTAAGGGGTAACTAGAGAGTGGGATAGCTTTAATAACTACCCTATCCGTGACACGTACCCTAACCCTAACCCCTACCCTAACCCTAACACGTACCCTTATCCTAACCCGTACCCTAAACCGAGCCCTAACCCTAACCCTAACCCTAACCCTAACTCATACCTTACGCTGTACCCGAAGCGCTCCCCGAACCCGTACCCTAAGCCTAACCCTAAGCCTAACCCTAACCCTAGGCTACCCTTGACTGCTTCTGCCTCCAATAGATTTCCTAAGCACTAGTGTTTTAAAGAACAGCTTAAAAAGAGAATCCTAATGTGATTTCATTATAATGGGTGTGTTCCTTATCTTATACTAGTGTCTAAACTCTTCTCCATGGCTGGACCCCCAAATAATATTCCTTGACGTGCTAAGGGGTATCTAGAGAGTGGGATAGGTTTAATCACTACCCTAACCCTAACACGTACACTAACCCTAACCACTACCCTAACCCTAACACGTACCCTAATCCTAACCCATACGCTAAACCGAGCCCTAACCCTAACACTAACCCTAACCCTAACCCTAACCCATACCCTACGCCGTACCCGAAGCCCTCCCCGAACCCGTACCCTAAGCCGTACCCTAATCCTAACCCTAAGCCTAACCCTAACCCTAGGCTACCCTTGACTGCTTCTGCTTCCAATAGATTTCCTAAGCACTAGTGCTTTAAGGAACAGCTTAAAAAGAGAATCCTAATGTGATTTCTTTATAATGGGTTTGTTCCTTATCTTATCCTAGTGTCTAAACTCTTCTCCATGGCTGGACCCCCAAATAATATTCCTTTACGTGCTAAGGGGAATCTAGAGAGTGGGATAGGTTTAATAACTACCCTAACCCTAACGCGTACCCTAACCCTAACCCCTACCCTAAACCTAACCCGTACCCTAAACCGAGCCCTAACCCTAACACTAACCCTAAACCTAACCCTAACCCATACCCTACGCCGTACCCGAAGCCCTCCCCGAACCCGTACCCTAAGCCGTACCCTAAGCCTAACCCTAAGCCTAACCCTAACCCTAGGCTACCCTTGACTGCTTCTGCCTCCAATAGATTTCCTAAGCACTAGTGTTTTAAGGAACAGCTTAAAAAGAGAATCCTAATGTGATTTCTTTATAATGGGTGTGTTCCTCATTTTATCCTAGTGTCTAAACTCTTCTCCATGGCTGGACCCCCAAATAATATTCCTTTACGTGCTAAGCAGTATCTAGAGAGTGGGATAGTTTTAATAACTACCCTAACCCTAACACGTACCCTAACCCTAACCCCTACCCTAACCCTAACACGTACCCTAATCCTAAACCGTACCCTAAACCGAGCCCTATCCCTAACACTAACCCTAACCCTAACCCATACCCTACGCCGTACCCGAAGCTCTCCCCGAACCCGTACCCTAAGCCGTACCCTAATCCTAACCCTAAGACTAACCCTAACCCTAGGCTACCCTTGACTGCTTCTGCCTCCAATAGATTTCCTAAGCACTAGTGTTTTAAGGAACAGCTTAAAAAGAGAATGCTAATGTTATTTCTTTATAATGGGTGTGTTCCTTATCTTATCCTAGTGTCTAAACTCTTCTCCATGGCTGGACCCCCAAATAATATTCCTTTACGTGCTAAGGGGTAACTAGAGAGTGGGATAGGTTTAATAACTACCCTTACCCTAACGCGTACCCTAACGCTAACCCCTACCCTAACCCTAACACGTACCCTAATCCTAACCCGTACCCTAAACCGAGCCCTAACCCTAACACTAACCCTAACCCTAACCCTAACCCATACCCTACGCCGTACCCGAAGCCCTCCCGGAACCCGTACCCTAAGCCGTACCCTAAGCCTAACCCTAAGCCTAAACCTAACCCTAGGCTACCCTTGACTGCTTCTGCCTCCAATAGATTTCCTAAGCACTAGTGTTTTAAGGAACAGCTTAAAAAGAGAATCCTAATGTTATTTCTTTATAATATGTGTGTTCCTTATATTATCTTATTGTCTAAACTCTTCTCCATGGCTGGACCCCCAAATAATATTCCTTTACGTGCTAAGGGGTATCTAGAGAGTGGGATAGGTTTAATAACTACCCTAACCGTAACGCGTACCCTAACCCTAACCCCTACCCTAACCCTAACACATACCCTAATCCTAACCCGTACCCTAAACCGAGCCGTAACCCTAACACTAACCCTAACTCTAACCCTAACCCATACCCTACGCCGTACCCGAAGCCCTCCCCGAACCCATACCGTAAGCCGTACCCTAAGCCTATCCCTAAGCCTAACCCTAACCCTAGGCTACCCTTGACTCCTTCTGCCTCCAATAGATTTCCTAAGCATTAGTGTTTTAAGGAACAGCTTAAAAAGAGAATCCTAATGTGATTTCTTTATAATGGGTGTGTTCCTTATCTTATCCTAGTGTCTAAACTTTTCTCCATGGCTGGACCCCAAATAATATTCCTTCTCGTGCTAGGGGGTATCTAGAGAGTGGGATAGGTTTAATCACTACCCTAACCCTAACACGTACACTAACCCTAACCACTACCCTAACCCTAACACGTACCCTAATCCTAACCCAGACCCTAAACCGAGCCCTAACCCTAACACTAACCCTAACCCTAACCCTAACCCATACCTTACGCTGTACCCGAAGCCCTCCCCGAACCCGTACCCTAATCCTAACCCTAAGCCTAACCCTAACCCTAGGCTACCCTTGACTGCTTCTGCTTCCAATAGATTTCCTAAGCACTAGTGTTTTAAGGAACAGCTTAAAAAGAGAATCCTAATGTGATTTCTTTATAATGGGTTTGTTCCTTATCTTATCCTAGTGTCTAAACTCTTCTCCATGGCTGGACCCCCAAATAATATTCCTTTACGTGCTAAGGGGAATCTAGAGAGTGGGATAGGTTTAATAACTACCCTAACCCTAACGCGTACCCTAACCCTAACCCCTACCCTAAACCTAACCCGTACCCTAAACCGAGACCTAACCCTAACACTAACCCTAAACCTAACCCTAACCCATACCCTACGCCGTACCCGAAGCCCTCCCCGAACCCGTACCCTAAGCCGTACCCTAAGCCTAACCCTAAGCCTAACCCTAACCCTAGGCTACCGTTGACTGATTCTGCCTCCAATAGATTTCCTAAGCACTAGTGTTTTAAGGAACAGCTTAAAAAGAGAATCCTAATGTGATTTCTTTGTAATGTGTGTGTTCCTTATATTATCTTAGTGTCTAAACTCTTCTCCATGGCTGGACCCCCAAATAATATTCCTTTACGTGCTAAGGTTTATCTAGAGAGTGGGATAGGTTTAATAACTACCCTAACCCTAACACGTACCCTAACCCTAACCCCTACCCTAACCCTAACACGTACCCTAATCCTAAACCGTACCCTAAACCGAGCCCTAACCCTAACACTAACCCTAACCCTAACCCATACCCTACGCCGTACCCGAAGCTCTCCCCGAACCCGTACCCTAAGCCGTACCCTAATCCTAACCCTAAGACTAACACTAACCCTAGGCTACCCTTGACTGCTTCTGCCTCCAATAGATTTCCTAAGCACTAGTGTTTTAAGGAACAGCTTAAAAAGAGAATGCTAATGTTATTTCTTTATAATGTGTGTGTTCCTTATATTATCTTAGTGTCTAAACTCTTCTCCATGGCTGGACCCCCAAATAATATTCCTTTACGTGCTAAGTGGTATCTAGAGAGTGGGATAGGTTTAATAACTACCCTAACTGTAACGCGTACCCTAACCCTAACCCCTACCCTAACCCTAACACGTACCCTAATCCTAACCCATACCCTAAACCGAGCCCTAACTCTAACACTAACCCTAACCCTAACCCTAACCCATACCCTACGCCGTACCCGAAGCCCTCCCCGAACACGTACCCTAAGCCGTACCCTAAGCCTAACCGTAAGTCTAACCCTAACCCTAGGCTACCCTTGACTGCTTCTGCCTCCAATAGATTTCCTAAGCACTAGTGTTTTAAGGAACAGCTTAAAAAGAGAATCCTAATGTGATTTCTTTATAATGGGTGTGTTCCTTATCTTATCCTAGTGTCTAAACTCTTCTCCATGGCTGGACCCCCAAGTAATATTCCTTTACGTGCTAAGGGGTAACTAGAGAGTGGGATAGGTTTAATAACTACACTTACCCTAACGCGTACCCTAACGCTAACCCCTACCCTAACCCTAACACGTACCCTAATCCTAACCCGTACCCTAAACCGAGCCCTAACCCTAACACTAACCCTAACCCTAACCCTAACCCATACCCTACGCCGTACCCGAAGCCCTCCCGGAACCCGTACCCTAAGCCGTACCCTAAGCCTAACCCTAAGCCTAACCCTAACCCTAGGCTACCCTTGACTGCTTCTGCTTCCAATAGATTTCCTAAGCACTAGTGTTTTAAGGAACAGCTTAAAAAGAGAATCCTAATGTGATTTCTTTATAATGGGTTTGTTCCTTATCTTATCCTAGTGTCTAAACTCTTCTCCATGGCTGGACCCCCAAATAATATTCCTTTACGTGCTAAGGGGAATCTAGAGAGTGGGATAGGTTTAATAACTACCCTAACCCTAACGCGTACCCTAACCCTAACCCCTACCCTAAACCTAACCCGTACCCTAAACCGAGCCCTAACCCTAACACTAACCCTAAACCTAACCCTAACCCATACCCTACGCCGTACCCGAAGCCCTCCCCGAACCCGTACCCTAAGCCGTACCCTAAGCCTAACCCTAAGCCTAACCCTAACCCTAGGCTACCGTTGACTGATTCTGCCTCCAATAGATTTCCTAAGCACTAGTGTTTTAAGGAACAGCTTAAAAAGAGAATCCTAATGTGATTTCTTTGTAATGTGTGTGTTCCTTATATTATCTTAGTGTCTAAACTCTTCTCCATGGCTGGACCCCCAAATAATATTCCTTTACGTGCTAAGGTTTATCTAGAGAGTGGGATAGGTTTAATAACTACCCTAACCCTAACGCGTACCCTAACCCTAACCCCTACTCTAACCCTAACACGTACCCTAATCCTAACCCGTACCCTAAAACGAGCCCTAACCCTAACACTAACCCTAACCCTAACCCTAACTCATACCCTACGCCATACCCGAAGCCCTCCCCGAAGCCGTACCCTAAGCCGTACCCTAAGCCTAACCCTAACCCTAGGCTACCCTTGACTGCTTCTGCCTCCAATAGATTTCCTAAGCACTAGTGTTTTAAGGAACAGCTTAAAAAGAGAATCCTAATGTGATTTCTTCATAATGTGTGTGTTCCTTATCTTATCCTAGTGTCTAAACTCTTCTCCATGGCTGGACGCCCAAATAATATTCCTTTACGTGCTAAGGGGTAACTAGAGAGTGGGATAGGTTTAATAACTACCCTAACCCTAACGCGTAACCTAACGCTAACCCATACCCTAACCATAACACGTACCCTAATCCTAACCCGTACCCTAAACCGAGCCCTAACCCTAACACTAACCCTAACCCTAACCCTAACCCATACCCTACGCCGTGCCCGAAGCCCTCCCCGAACCCGTACCCTAAGCCGTACCCTAAGCCTAACCCTAAGCCTAACCCTAACCCTAGGCTACCCTTGACTGCTTCTGCCTCCAATAGATTTCCTAAGCACTAGTGTTTTAAGGAACAGCTTAAAAAGAGAATCCTAATGTGATTTCTTTATAATGGGTGTGTTCCTTATCTTATCCTAGTGTCTAAACTCTTCTCCATGGCTGGACCCCCAAATAATATTCCTTTACGTGCTAAGGGGAAACTAGAGAGTGGGATAGGTTTAATAACTACCCTAACCCTAAAGCGTACCCTAACGCTAACCCCTACCCTAACCCTAACACGTACCCTAATCTTAACCCGTACCCTAAACCGAGCCCTAACCCTAACACTAACCCTAACCTTAACCCTAACCCATACCCTACGCCGTACCCGAAGCCCTCCCCGAACCCGTACCCTAAGCCGTACCCTAAGCCTAACCCTAAGCCTAACCCTAACCCTAGGCTACCCTTGACTGCTTCTGCCTCCAATAGATTTCCTAAGCACTAGTGTTTTAAGGAACAGCTTAAAAAGAGAATCCTAATGTTATTTCTTTATAATGTGTGTGTTCCTTATATTATCTTAGTGTCTAAACTCTTCTCCATGGCTGGACCCCCAAATAATATTCCTTTACGTGCTAAGGGGTATCTAGAGAGTGGGATAGGTTTAATAACTACCCTAACCGTAACGCGTACCCTAACCCTAACCCCTACCCTAACCCTAACATGTACCCTAATCCTAAACCGTACCCTAAACCGAGCCCTAACCCTAACACTAACCCTAACCCTAACCGTAACCCATACCCTACGCCGTACCCGAAGCCCTCCCCGAACACGAACCCTAAGCCGTACCCTAAGCCTAACCGTAAGCCTAACCCTAACCCTAGGCTACCCTTGACTGCTTCTGCCTCCAATAGATTTCCTAAGCACTAGTGTTTTAAGGAACAGCTTAAAAAGAGAATCCTAATGTGATTTCTTTATAATGGGTGTGTTCCTTATCTAATCCTAGTGTCTAAACTCTTCTCCATGGCTGGACCCCCAAATAATATTCTTTTATGTGCTAAGGGGTATCGAGAGAGTGGGATAGGTTTAATCACTACCCTAACCCTAACGCGTACCCTAACCCTAACCCCTACCCTTACCCTAACACGTACCCTAATCCTAACCCGTACCCTAAACCGAGCCCTAACCCTAACACTAACCCTAACCCTAACCCTAACCCATACCCTACGCCGTACACGAAGCCCTCCCCGAACCCGTACCCTAAGCCGTACCCGAAGCCTAACCCTAAGCCTAACCCTAACCCTAGGCTACCCTTGACTGCTTCTGCCTCCAATAGATTTCCTAAGCACTAGTGTTTTAAGGAACAGCTTAAAAACTGAATCCTAATGTGATTTCTTTATAATGTGTGTGTTCCTTATCTTATCCTAGTGTCTAAACTCTTCTCCATGGCTGGACCCCCAAATAATATTCCTTTACGTGCTAAGTGGTAACTAGAGAGTGGGATAGGTTTAATAACTACCCTAACCCTAACGCGTAACCTAACGCTAACCCCTACCCTAACCCTAACACGTACCCTAATCCTAACCCGTACCCTAAACCGAGCCCTAACCCTAACACTAACCCTAACCCTAACCCTAACCCATACCCTACGCCGTGCCCGAAGCCCTCCCCGAACCCGTACCCTAAGCCGTACCCTAAGCCTAACCCTAAGCCTAACCCTAACCCTAGGCTACCCTTGACTGCTTCTGCCTCCAATAGATTTCCTAAGCACTAGTGTTTTATGGAACAGCTTAAAAAGAGAATCCTCATGTGATTTCTTTATAATGGGTGTGTTCCTTATCTTATACTAGTGTCTAAACTCTTCTCCATGGCTGGACCCCCAAATAATATTCCTTTACGTGCTAAGGGGTAACTAGAGAGTGGGATAGGTTTAATAACTACCCTAACCCTAACGCGTACCCTAACGCTAACCCCTACCCTAACCCTAACACGTACCCTAATCCTAACCCGTACCCTAAACAGAGCCCTAACCCTAACACTAACCCTAACCCTAACCCTAACCCATACCCTACGCCGTGCCCGAAGCCCTCCCCGAACCCGTACCCTAAGCCGTACCCTAAGCCTAACCCTAAGCCTAACCCTAACCCTAGGCTACCCTTGACTGCTTCTGCCTCCAATAGATTTCCTAAGCACTAGTGTTTTAAGGAACAGCTTAAAAAGAGAATCCTAATGTGATTTCTTTATAATGGGTGTGTTCCTTATCTTATCCTAGTGTCTAAACTCTTCTCCATGGCTGGACCCCCAAATAATATTCCTTTACGTGCTAAGGGGTAACTAGAGAGTGGGATAGGTTTAATAACTAACCTAACCCTAACGCGTACCCTAACGCTAACCCCTACCCTAACCCTAACACGTACCCTAATCTTAACCCGTACCCTAAACCGAGCCCTAACCCTAACACTAACCCTGACCTTAACCCTAACCCATACCCTACGCCGTACCCGAAGCCCTCCCCGAACCAGTACCCTAAGCCTAACCCTAAGCCTAACCCTAAGCCTAACCCTAACCCTAGGATACCCTTGACTGCTTCTGCCTCCAATAGATTTCCTAAGCACTAGTGTTTTAAGGAACAGCTTAAAAAGAGAATCCTAATGTGATTTCTTTATAATGTGTGTGTTCCTTATATTATCTTAGTGTCTAAACTCTTCTCCATGGCTGGACCCCCAAATAATATTCCTTTACGTGGTAAGGGGTATCTAGAGAGTGGGATAGGTTTAATAACTACCCTAACCGTAACGCGTACCCTAACCCTAACCCCTACCCTAACCCTAACATGTACCCTAATCCTAACCCGTTCCCTAAACCGAGCCCTAACCCTAACACTAAACCTAACCCTAACCGTAACCCATACCCTACGCCGTACCCGAAGCCCTCCCCGAACACGTACCCTAAGCCGTAACCTAAGCCTAACCGTAAGCCTAACCCTAACCCTAGGCTACCCTTGACTGCTTCTGCCTCCAATAGATTTCCTAAGCACTAGTGATTTAAGGAACAGCTTAAAAAGAGAATCCTAATGTGATTTCTTTATAATGTGTGTGTTCCTTATATTATCTTAGTGTCTAAACTCTTCTCCATGGCTGGACCCCCTAATAATATTCCTTTACGTGCTAAGGGGTATCTAGAGAGTGGGATAGGTTTAATAACTACCCTAACCCTAACGCGTACCCTAACCCTAACCCCTACCCTAACCCTAACACGTACCCTAATCCTAACCCGTACCCTAAACCGAGCCCTAACCCTAACACTAACCCTAACCCTAACCCTAACCCATACCCTACGCCGTACCCGAAGCCCTCCCCGAACCCGTACCCTAAGCCGTACCCTAAGCCTAACCCTAAGCCTAACCCTAACCCTAGGCTACCCTTGACTGCTTCTGCCTCCAATAGATTTCCTAAGCACTAGTGTTTTAAGGAACAGCTTAAAAAGAGAATCCTAATGTGATTTCTTTATAATGGGTGTGTTCCTTATCTTATCCTAGTGTCTAAACTCTTCTCCATGGCTGGACCCCCAAATAATATTCCTTTACGTGCTAATGGGTAACTAGAGAGTGGGATAGGTTTAATAACTACCCTATCCGTAAAACGTACCCTAACCCTCACCCCTACCCTAACCCTAACACGAACCCTAATCCTAACCCGTACCCTAAAACGAGCCCTAACCCTAACACTAAACCTAACCCTAACCCTAACCCATACCCTACGCCGTACCCGAAGCCCTCCCCGAACACGTACCCTAAGCCGTACCCTAAGCCTAACCCTAAGCCTAACCCTAACCCTAGGCTACCCTTGACTGCTTCTGCCTCCAATAGATTTCCTAAGCACTAGTGTTTTAAGGAACAGCTTAAAAAGAGAATCCTAATGTGATTTCTTTATAATGGGTGTGTTCCTTATCTTATCCTAGTGTCTAAACTCTTCTCCATGGCTGGACCCCCAAATAATATTCTTTTATGTGCTAAGGGGTATCGAGAGAGTGGGATAGGTTTAATCACTACCCTAACCCTAACGCGTACACTAACCCTAACCCCTACCCTTACCCTAACACGTACCCTAATCCTAACCCGTACCCTAAACCGAGCCCTAACCCTAACACTAACCCTAACCCTAACTCTAACCCATACCCTACGCCGTACCCGAAGCCCTCCCCGAACCCGTACCCTAAGCCGTACCCGAAGCCTAACCCTAAGCCTAACCCTAACCCTAGGCTACCCTTGACTGCTTCTGCCTCCAATAGATTTCCTAAGCACTAGTTTTTAAGGAAGAGCTTAAAAAGAGAATCCTAATGTGATTTCTTTGTAATGTGTGTGTTCCTTATATTATCTTAGTGTCTAAACTCTTCTCCATGGCTGGACCCCTAATAATATTCCTTTACGTGCTAAGGGGTATCTAGAGAGTGGGATAGGTTTAATAACTACCCTAACCCTAACGTGTACCCTAACCCTAACCCCTACTCTAACCCTAACAAGTACCCTAATCCTAACCCGTACCCTAAACAGAGCCCTAACCCTATCACTAACCCTAACCCTAACCCATACCCTACGCAGTACCCGAAGCACTCCCCGAAGCCGTACCCTAAGCCGTACCCTAAGCCTAACCCTAACCCTAGGCTACCCTTGACTGCTTCTGCCTCCAATAGATTTCCTAAGCACTAGTGTTTTAAGGAACAGTTTAAAAAGAGAATCCTAATGTGATTTCTTTATAATGTGTGTGTTCCTTATATTATCTTAGTGTCTAAACTCTTCTCCATGGCTGGACCCCCAAATAATATTCCTTTACGTGCTAAGGGGTATCTAGAGAGTGGGATAGGTTTAATCAGTACCCTAACCCTAACGCGTACCCTAACCGTAACCCATACCCTAACACTAAGACGTACCCTAATCCTAACCCGTACCCTAAACCGAGCCCTAACCCTAACCCTAACCCTAACTCATACCCTACGCCATATCCGAACCCCTCCCCGAACCCGTACCCTAAGCCGTACCCTAACCCTAACCCTAAGCCTAACCCTAACCCTAGGTTACCCTTGACTGCGTCTGCCTCCAATAAATTTCCTAAGCACTAGTGTTTTAAGGAACAGCTTAAAAAGAGAATCCTAATGTGATTTCTTTATAATGGGTGTGTTCCTTATCTTATCCTAGTGTCTAAACTTTTCTCCATGGCTGGACCCCAAATAATATTCCTTTACGTGCTAGGGGGTATCTAGAGAGTGGGATAGGTTTAATCGCTACACTAACCCTAACACGTACACTAACCCTAACCACTACTCTAACCCTAACACGTACCCTAATCCTAACCCAGACCCTAAACCGAGCCCTAACCCTAACACTAACCCTAACCCTAACCCTAACTCATACCTTACGCTGTACCCGAAGCGCTCCCCGAACCCGTACCCTAAGCCTAACCCTAAGCCTAACCCTAACCCTAGGCTACCCTTGACTGCTTCTGCCTCCAATAGATTTCCTAAGCACTAGTGTTTTAAGGAACAGCTTAAAAAGAGAATCCTAATGTGATTTCTTTATAATGTGTGTGTTCCTTATATTACCTTAGTGTCTAAACTCTTCTCCATGGCTGGACCCCCAAATAATGTTCCTTTACGTACTAAGGGGTATCTAGAGAGTGGGATAGGTTTAATAACTACCCTAACCCTAACGCGTACCCTAACCCTAACCCCTACCCTAACCCTAACACGTACCCTAATCCTAACCCGTACCCTCAACCGAGCCCTAACCCTAACGCTAACCGTAACCCTAACACTAACCCATACCCTACGCCGTACCCGAAGCCCTCCCCGAACCCGTACCCTAAGCCGTACCCTAAGCCTAACCCTAAGCCTAACCCTAACTCTAGGCTACCCTTGACTGCTTCTGCCTCCAATGAATTTCCTAAGCACTAGTGTTTTAAGGAACAGCTTAAAAAGAGAATCCTAATGTGATTTCTTTATAATGGGTGTGTTCCTTATCTTATCCTAGTGTCTAAACTCTTCTCCATGGCTGGACCCCCAAATAATATTCCTTTACGTGCTAAGGGGTATCTAGAGAGTGGGATAGGTTTAATAACTACCCTAACCCTAACGCGTACCCTAACCCTAACCCCTAACCTAACCCTAACACGTACCCTAATCCTAACCCGTACCCTCAACCGAGCCCTAAACCTAACACTAACCCTAACCCTAACCCTAAACCATACCCTAGCCCGTACCCGAAGCCCTCCCCGAACCCGTACCCTAGGCCGTAATCTAAGCCTAACCCTAAGCCTAACCCTAACCCTAGGCTACTCTTGACTGCTTCTGCCTCCAATAGATTTCCTAAGCACTAGTGTTTTAAGGAACAGCTTAAAAAGAGAATCCTAATGTGATTTCTTTATAATGGGTATGTTCCTTATCTTATCCTAGTGTCTAAACTTTTCTCCATGGCTGGACCCCCAAATAATATTCCTTTACGTGCTAAAGGGTATCTAGATAGTGGGATAGGTTTAATCACTACACTAACCCTAACGCGTACCCTAACCCAACCCCTACCCTAACCCTAACACGTATGCTAATCCTAACCAATAACCTAAACCGAGCCCTAACCCTAACACTAACCCTAACCCTAACCCTAACCCATGCACTACGCCGTACACGAAGCCCTCCCCGAACCCGTACCCTAAGCCTAACCCTAAGCCTAACCCTAACCCTAGGCTACCGTTGACTGATTCTGCCTCCAATAGCTTTCCTAAGCACTAGTGTTTTAAGGAACAGCTTAAAAAGAGAATCCTAATGTGATTTCTTTATAATGGGTATGTTCCTTATCTTATCCTAGTGTCTAAACATTTCTCCATGGCTGGACCCCCAAATCATATTCCTTTACATGCTAAGGGGTATCTAGAGAGTGGGATAGGTTTAATCACTACCCTAACCCAAACACGTACCCTAACCCTAACCCCTACCCTAACCCTAACACGTACCCTAATCCTAACCCATACCCTAAACCGAGCCCTAACCCTAACACTAACCCTAACCCTAACCCTAACCCATACCCTACGCCGTACCCGAAGCCCTCCCCGAACCCGTACCCTAAGCCGTACCCTAAGCCTAACCCTAAGCCTAACCCTAACCCTAGGCTACCCTTGACTGCTTCTGCCTCCAATAGATTTCCTAAGCACTAGTGTTTTAAGGAAGAGCTTAAAAAGAGAATCCTAATGTGATTTCTTTGTAATGTGTGTGTTCCTTATATTATCTTAGTGTCTAAACTCTTCTCCATGGCTGGACCCCTAATAATATTCCTTTACGTGCTAAGGGGTATCTAGAGAGTGGGATAGGTTTAATAACTACCCTAACCCTAACGCGTACCCTAACCCTAACCCCTACTCTAACCCTAACAAGTACCCTAATACTAACCCTTACCCTAAACCGAGCCCTAACCCTAACACTAACCCTAACCATAACCCATGCCCTACGCCATACCCGAAGCACTCCCCGAAGCTGTACCCTAAGCCGTACCCTAAGCCTAACCCTAACCCTAGGCTACCCTTGACTGCTTCTGCCTCCAATAGATTTCCTAAGCACTAGTGTTTTAAGGAACAGCTTAAAAAGAGAATCCTAATGTGATTTCTTTATAATGGGTGTGTTCCTTATCTTATCCTAGTGTCTAAACTCTTCTCCATGGCTGGACCCCCAAATAATATTCCTTTACGTGCTAAGGGGTATCTAGAGAGTGGGATAGGTTTAATAACTACCCTAACCCTAACGCGTACCCTAACCCTAACCCCTACCCTAACCCTAACACGTACCCTAATCCTAACCCGTACCCTAAACCGAGCCCTAACCCTAACACTAACCCTAACCCTAACCCTAACCCATACCCTACGCCGTACCCGAAGCCCTCCCCGAACCCGTACCCTAAGCCGTACCCTAAGCCTAACCCTAAGCCTAACCCTAACCCTAGGCTACCCTTGACTGCTTCTGCCTCCAATAGATTTCCTAAGCACTAGTGTTTTAAGGAACAGCTTAAAAACAGAATCCTAATGTGGTTTCTTAATAATGGGTGTGTTCCTTATCTTATACTAGTGTCTAAACGCTACTCCATGGCTGGACCCCCAAATAATATTCCTTTACGTGCTAAGGGGTATCTAGAGAGTGGGATAGGTTTTATAACTACCCTAACCCTAACGCGTACCCTAAACCTAACCCCTAGCCTAACTCTAAAACGTACCCTAATCCTAACCCGTACCCTAAACCGAGCCGTAACCCTAACACTAACCCTAACACTAACCCTAACCCATACCCTACGCCGTACCCGAAGCCCTCCCCGAACCCGTACCCTAAGCCGTACCCTAAGCCTAACCCTAAGCCTAACCCTAACCCTAGGCTACCCTTGACTGCTTCTTCCTCCAATAGATTTCTTAAGAACTAGTGTTTTAAGGAACATCTTAAAAAGAGAATCCTAATGTGATTTCTTTTTAATGGGTGTGTTCCTTATCTTATCCTAGTGTCTAAACTCTTCTCCATGGCTGGACCCCCAAATAATATTCCTTTACGTGCTAAGGGGTATCTAGAGAGTGGGATAGGTTTAATAACTACCCTAACCCTAACGCGTACCCTAACCCTAACCCCTACCCTAAACCTAACACGTACCCTAATCCTAACCCGTACCCTAAACCGAGCCCTAACCCTAACACTAACCCTAACCCTAACCCTAACCCGTAACCTACGCCGTACCCGAAGCCCTCCCCGAACCCGTACCGTAAGCCGTACCCTAAGCCTATCCCTAAGCCTAACCCTAACCCTAGGCTACCCTTGACTGCTTCTGCCTCCAATAGATTTCCTAAGCATTACTGTTTTAAGGAACAGCTTAAAAAGAGAATCCTAATGTGATTTCTTTATAATGGGTGTGTTCCTTATCTTATCCTAGTGTCTAAACTCTTCTCCATGGCTGGACCCCCAAATAATATTCCTTTACGTGCTAAGGGGAATCTAGAGAGTGGGATAGGTTTAATAACTACCCTAACCCTAACGCGTACCCTAACCCTAACCCCTACCCTAACCCTAACACGTACCCTAAACCTAACCCGTACCCTAAACCGAGCCCTAACCCTAACACTAACCCTAAACCTAACCCTAACCCATACCCTACGCCGTACCCGAAGCCCTCCCCGAACCCGTACCCTAAGCCGTACCCTAAGCCTAACCCTAAGCCTAACCCTAACCCTAGGCTACCGTTGACTCATTCTGCCTCCAATAGATTTCCTAAGCACTAGTCTTCTAAGGAACAGCTTAAAAAGAGAATCCTAATGTGAATTCTTTATAATGGGTATGTTCCTTATCTTATCCTATTGTCTAAACATTTCTCCATGGCTGGACCCCCAAATAATATTCCTTTACGTGCTAAGGGGTATCTAGAGAGTGGGATAGGTTTAATAACTACCCTAACCCTAACGCGTACCCTAACCCTAACCCCTACCCTAAACCTAACACGTACCCTAATCCTAACCCGTACCCTAAACCGAGCCCTAACCCTAACACTAATCCTAACCCTAACCCATACCCTACGCCGTACCCGAAGCCCTCCCCGAACCCGTACCCTAAGCCGTACCCTAAGCCTAACCCTAAGCCTAACACTAACCCTAGGCTACCCTTGACTGCTTCTGCCTCCAATAGATTTCCTAAGCATTAGTGTTTTAAGGAACAGCTTAAAAAGAGAATCCTATTGTGATTTCTTTATAATGGGTGTGTTCCTTATCTTATCCTAGTGTCTAAACTTTTCTCCATGGCTGGACCCCAAATAATATTCCTTTACGTGCTAGGGGGTATCTAGAGAGTGGGATAGGTTTAATCACTACACTAACCCTAACACGTACACTAACCCTAACCACTACCCTAACCCTAACACGTACCATAATCCTAACCCAGACCATAAACCGAGCCCTAACCCTAACACTAACCCTAACCCTAACCCTAACCCATACCTTACGCTGTACCCGAAGCCCTCCCCGAACCCGTACCCTAAGCCTAACCCTAAGCCTAACCCTAACCCTAGGCTACCCTTGACTGCTTCTGCCTCCAATAGATTTCCTAAGCACTAGTGTTTTAAGGAACAGCTTAAAAAGAGAATCCTAATAAGATTTCTTAATAATGGGTGTGTTCCTTATCTTATACTAGTGTCTAAACGCTTCTCCATGGCTGGACCCCCAAATAATATTCCTTTACGTGCTAAGGGGTATCTAGAGAGTGGGATAGGTTTTATAACTACCCTAACCCTAACGCGTACCCTAACCCTAACCCCTACCCTAACCCTAAAACATACCCTAATCCTAACCCGTACCCTAAACCGAGCCCTAACCCTAACACTAACCCTAAACCTAACCCTAACCCATACCCTACGCCGTACCCGAAGCCCTCCCCGAACCCGTACCCTAAGCCGTACCCTAAGCCTAACCCTAAGCCTAACCATAACCCTAGGCTATCCTTGACTGCTTCTGCCTCCAATAGATTTCTTAAGCACTAGTGTTTTAAGGAACAGCTTAAAAAGAGAATCCTAATGTGATTTCTTTATAATGGGTGTGTTCCTTACCTTATCCTAGTGTCTAAACTCTTCTCCTTGGCTGGACCTCCAAATAATATTCCTTTACGTGCTAAGGGGTATCTAGAGAGTGGGATAGGTTTAATAACTACACTAACCCTAACGTGTACCCTAACCCAACCCCTACCCTAACCCTAACACGTATGCTAATCATAACCAATAACCTAAACCGAGCCCTAACCCTAACACTAACCCTAACCCTAACCCTAACCCATGCACTACGCCGTACACGAAGCCTACCCCGAACCCGGACCCTAAGCCTAACCCTAAGCCTAACCCTAACCCTAGGCTACCGTTGACTGATTCTGCCTCCAATAGCTTTCCTAAGCACTAGTGTTTTAAGGAACAGCTTAAAAAGAGAATCCTAATGTGATTTCTTTATAATGGGTATGTTCCTTATCTTATCCTAGTGTCTAAACATTTCTCCATGGCTGGACCCCCAAATCATATTCCTTTACGTGCTAAGGGGTATCTAGAGAGTGGGATAGGTTTAATCACTACCCTAACCCTTACACGTACCCTAACCCTAACCCCTACCCTAACCCTAACACGTACCCTAAACCTAAACCGTACCCTAAACCGAGCCCTAACCCTAACACTAACCCTAAACCTAACCCTAACCCATACCCTACGCCGTACCCGAAGCCCTCCCCGAACCCGTACCCTAAGCCGTACCCTAAGCCTAACCCTAAGCCTAACACTAACCCTAGGCTACCCTTGACTGCTTCTGCCTCCAATAGATTTCCTAAGCACTAGTGTTTTAAGGAACAGCTTAAAAAGAGAATCCTAATGTGATTTCTTTATAATGGGTGTGTTCCTTATCTTATCCTAGTGTCTAAACTCTTCTCCATGGCTGGACCCCCAAATAATATTCCTTTACGTGCTAAGGGTAATCTAGAGAGTGGGATAGGTTTAATAACTACCCTAACCCTAACACGTACCCTAACCCTAACCCCTACCCTAAACCTAACACGTACCCTAATCCTAACCCGTACCCTAAACCGAGCCCTAACCCTAACACTAATCCTAACCCTAACCCATACCCTACGCCGTACCCGAAGCCCTCCCCGAACCCGTACCCTAAGCCGTACCCTAAGCCTAACCCTAAGCCTAACCCTAACCCTAGGCTACCCTTGACTGCTTCTGCCTCCAATAGATTTCCTAAGCATTAGTGTTTTAAGGAACAGCTTAAAAAGAGAATCCTATTGTGATTTCTTTATAATGGGTGTGTTCCTTATCTTATCCTAGTGTCTAAACTTTTCTCCATGGCTGGACCCCAAATAATATTCCTTTACGTGCTAGGGGGTATCTAGAGAGTGGGATAGGTTTAATCACTACACTAACCCTAACACGTACACTAACCCTAACCACTACCCTCACCCTAACACGTACCCTAATCCTAACCCAGACCATAAACCGAGCCCTAACCCTAACACTAACCCTAACCCTAACCCTAACCCATACCTTACGCTGTACCCGAAGCCCTCCCCGAACCCGTACCCTAAGCCTAACCCTAAGCCTAACCCTAACCCTAGGCTACCCTTGACTGCTTCTGCCTCCAATAGATTTCCTAAGCACTAGTGTTTTAAGGAACAGCTTAAAAAGAGAATTCTAATGTGATTTCTTTATAATGGGTGTGTTCCTTATCTTATCCTAGGGTCTAAACTCTTCTCCATGGCTGGACCCCCAAATAATATTCCTTTACGTGCTAAGGGGAATCTAGAGAGTGGGATAGGTTTAATAACTACCCTAACCCTAACGCGTACCCTAACCCTAACCCCTACCCTAACCCTAACACGTACCCTAAACCTAACCCGTACCCTAAACCGAGCCCTAACCCTAACACTAACCCTAAACCTAACCCTAACCCATACCCTACGCCGTACCCGAAGCCCTCCCCGAACCCGTACCCTAAGCCGTACTCTAAGCCTAACGCTAAGCCTAACACTAACCCTAGGCTACCCTTGACAGCTTCTGCCTCCAATAGATTTCCTAAGCACTAGTGTTTTAAGGAACAGCTTAAAAAGAGAATCCTAAGGTGATTTCTTTATAATGTGTGTGTTCCTTATATTATCTTAGTGTCTAAACTCTTCTCCATGGCTGGACCCCCAAATAATATTCCTTTACGTGCTAAGGGGTATCTAGAGAGTGGGATAGGTTTAATAACTACCCTAACCCTTACGCGTACCCTAACCCTAACCCCTACCCTAACCCTAACACGTACCCTAATCCTAACCCATACCCTAAACAGAGCCCTAACCCTAACACTAACCTAACCCTAACCCTAACCCATACCCTATGCCGTACCCGAAGCCCTCCCCGAACCCGTACCCTAAGCCGTACCCTAAGCCTAACACTAAGCCTAACCCTAACCCTAGGCTACCCTTGACTGCTTCTGCCTCCAATAGATTTCCTAAGCACTAGTGTTTTAAGGAACAGCTTAAAAAGAGAATCCTAATAAGATTTCTTAATAATGGGTGTGTTCCTTATCTTATACTAGTGTCTAAACGCTTCTCCATGGCTGGACCCCCAAATAATATTCCTTTACGTGCTAAGGGGTATCTAGAGAGTGGGATAGGTTTTATAACTACCCTAACCCTAACGCGTACCCTAAACCTAACCCCTACCCTAACCCTAAAACGTACCCTAATCCTAACCCGTACCCTAAACCGAGCCCTAACCCTAACACTAACCCTAAACCTAACCCTAACCCATACCCTACGCCGTACCCGAAGCCCTCCCCGAACTCGTACCCTAAGCTGTACCCTAAGCCTAACCCTAAGCCTAACCCTAACCCTAGGCTACCCTTGACTGCTTCTGCCTCCAATAGATTTCCTAAGCACTAGTGTTTTAAGGAACAGCTTAAAAAGAGAATCCTAATGTGATTTCTTTATAATGGGTGTGTTCCTTATCTTATCCTAGTGTCTAAACTCTTCTCCATGGCTGGACCCCCAAATAATATTCCTTTACGTGCTAAGGGGAATCTAGAGAGTGGGATAGGTTTAATAACTACCCTAACCCTAACGCGTACCCTAACCCTAACCCCTACCCTGACCCTAACACGTACCCTAAACCTAACCCGTACCCTAAACCGAGCCGTAACCCTAACACTAACCCTAAACCTAACCCTAACCCATACCCTACGCCGTACCCGAAGCCCTCCCCGAACCCGTACCCTAAGCCGTACCCTAAGCCTAACCCTAAGCCTAACCCTAACCCTAGGCTACCGTTGACTGATTCTGCCTCCAATAGATTTCCTAAGCACTAGTGTTTTAAGGAACAGCTTAAAAAGAGAATCCTAATGTGATTTCTTTATAATGGGTATGTTCCTTATCTTATCCTAGTGTCTAAACATTTCTCCATGGCTGGACCCCCAAATCATATTCCTTTACGTGCTAAGGGGTATCTAGAGAGTGGGATAGGTTTAATCACTACCCTAACCCTAACACGTACACTAACCCTAACCACTACCCTAACCCTAACACGTACCCTAATCCTAACCCATACCCTAAACCGAGCCCTAACCCTAACACTAACCCTAACCCTAACCCTAACCCATACCCTACGCCGTATCCGAACCCCTCCCAGAACCCGTACCCTAAGCCGTACCATAACCCTAACCCTAAGCCTAACCCTAAACCTAGGCTACCCTTGACTGCTTCTGCCTCCAATAGATTTCCTAAGTTCTAGTGTTTTAAGGAACAGCTTAAAAAGAGAATCCTAATGTGATTTCTTTATAATGGGTGTGTTCCTCATCTTATCCTAGTGTCTAAACTCTTCTCCATGGCTGGATCCCCAAATAATATTCCTTTACGTGCTAAGGAGTATCTAGAGAGTGGGATAGTTTTAATAACTACCCTAACCCTAACACGTACCCTAACCCTAACCCCTATCCTAACCCTAACACGTACCCTAATCCTAAACCGTACCCTAAACCGAGCCCTAACCCTAACACTAACCCTAACCCTAACACTAACCCATACCCTACGCCGTACCCGAAGCTCTCCCCGAAACCGTACCCTAAGCCGTACCCTAATCCTAACCCTAAGCCTAACCCTAACCCTAGGCTACCCTTGACTGCTTCTGCCTCCAATAGATTTCCTAAGCACTAGTGTTTTAAGGAACAGCTTAAAAAGTGAATCCTAATGTGATTTCTTTGTAATGTGTGTGTTCCTTATATTATCTTATTGTCTAAACTCTTCTCCATGGCTGGACCCCCAAATAATATTCCTTTACGTGCTAAGGTTTATCTAGAGAGTGGGATAGGTTTAATAACTACCCTAACCCTAACGCGTACCCTAACCCTAACCCCTACTCTAACCCTAACACGTACCCTAATCCTAACCCGTACCCTAAACCGAGCCCTAACCCTAACACTAACCCTAACCCTAACCTTAACCCATACCCTACGCCATACCCGAAGTACTCCCCGAAGCCGTACCCTAAGCCGTACCCTAAGCCTAGACCTAACCCTAGGCTACCCTTGACTGCTTCTGCCTCCAATAGATTTCCTAAGCACTAGTGTTTTAAGGAACAGCTTAAAAAGAGAATCCTAATGTGATTTCTTTATAATGGGTGTGTTCCTTATATTATCTTAGTGTCTAAACTCTTCTCCATGGCTGGACCCCCTAATAATATTCCTTTACGTGCTAAGGGGTATCTAGAGAGTGGGATAGGTTTAATAACTACCCTAACCCTAACGCGTACCCTAACCCTAACCCCTACCCTAACCCTAACACGTACCCTAATCCTATCCCGTACCCTAAACCGAGCCCTACCCCTAACACTAACCCTAACCCTAACCCTAACCCATACCCTACGCCGTAACCGAAGCCCTCCCCGAACCCGTACCCTAAGCCGTACCCTAAGCCTAACCCTAAGCCTAACCCTAACCCTAGGCTACCCTTGACTGCTTCTGCCTCCAATAGATTTCCTAAGCACTAGTGTTTTCAGGAACAGCTTAAAAAGAGAATCCTAATGTGATTTCTTTATAATGGGTGTGTTCCTTATCTTATCCTAGTGTCTAAACTCTTCTCCATGGCTGGACCCCCAAATAATATTCCTTTACGTGCTAAGGGGTAACTAGAGAGTGGGATAGGTTTAATAACTACCCTATCCGTAACACGTACCCTAACCCTAACCCCTACCCTAACCCTTACACGAACCCTAATCCTAACCCGTACCCTAAACCGAGCCCTAACCCTAACACTAACCCTAACCCTAACCCTAACCCATACCCTACGCCGTACCCGAAGCCCTCCCCGAACCCGTAACCTAAGCCGTACCCTAAGCCTAACCCTAAGCCTAACCCTAACCCTAGGCTACCCTTGACTGCTTCTGCCTCCAATAGATTTCCTAAGCACTAGTGTTTTAAGGAACAGCTTAAAAAGAGAATCCTAATGTGATTTCTTTATAATGGGTGTGTTCCTTATCTTATCCTAGTGTCTAAACTCTTCTCCATGGCTGGACCCCCAAATAATATTCCTTTACGTGCTAAGGGGTAACTAGAGAGTGGGATAGGTTTAATAACTACCCTTACCCTAACGCGTACCCTAACGCTAACCCCTAACCTAACCCTAACACGTACCCTAATCCTAACCCGTATCCTAAACCGAGCCCTAACCCTAACACTAACCGTAACCTTAACCCTAACCCATACCCTACGCCGTACCCGAAGCCCTCCCCGAACCCGTACCCTAAGCCTAACCCTAAGCCTAACCCTAACCCTAGGCTACCCTTGACTGCTTCTGCCTCCAATAGATTTCCTAAGCACTAGTGTTTTAAGGAACAGCTTAAAAAGAGAATCCTAATGTGATTTCTATATAATGGGTGTGTTCCTTATCTTATCCTAGGGTCTAAACTCTTCTCCATGGCTGGACCCCCAAATAATATTCCTTTACGTGCTAAGGGGAATCTAGAGAGTGGGATAGGTTTAATAACTACCCTAACCCTAACGCGTACCCTAACCCTAACCCCTACCCTAACCCTAACACGTACCCTAAACCTAACCCGTACCCTAAACCGAGCCCTAAACCTAACACTAACCCTAAACCTAACCCTAACCCATACCCTACGCCGTACCCGAAGCCCTCCCCGAACCCGTACCCTAAGCCGTACTCTAAGCCTAACGCTAAGCCTAACACTAACCCTAGGCTACCCTTGACAGCTTCTGCCTCCAATAGATTTCCTAAGCACTAGTGTTTTAAGGAACAGCTTAAAAAGAGAATCCTAATGTGATTTCTTTATAATGTGTGTGTTCCTTATATTATCTTAGTGTCTAAACTCTTCTCCATGGCTGGACCCCCAAATAATATTCCTTTACGTGCTAAGGGGTATCTAGAGAGTGGGATAGGTTTAATAACTACCCTAACCCTAACGCGTACCCTAACCCTAACCCCTACCCTAACCCTAACACGTACCCTAATCCTAACCCGTACCCTAAACAGAGCCCTAACCCTAACACTAACCTAACCCTAACCCTAACCCATACCCTACGCCGTACCCGAAGCCCTCCCCGAACCCGTACCATAAGCCGTACCCTAAGCCTAACACTAAGCCTAACCCTAACCCTAGGCTACCCTTGACTGCTTCTGCCTCCAATAGATTTCCTAAGCACTAGTGTTTTAAGGAACAGCTTAAAAAGAGAATCCTAATAAGATTTCTTAATAATGGGTGTGTTCCTTATCTTATACTAGTGTCTAAACGCTTCTCCATGGCTGGACCCCCAAATAATATTCCTTTACGTGCTAAGGGGTATCTAGAGAGTGGGATAGGTTTTATAACTACCCTAACCCTAACGCGTACCCTAACCCTAACCCCTACCCTAACCCTAAAACATACCCTAATCCTAACCCGTACCCTAAACCGAGCCCTAACCCTAACACTAACCCTAAACCTAACCCTAACCCATACCCTACGCCGTACCCGAAGCCCTCCCCGAACCCGTACCCTAAGCCGTACCCTAAGCCTAACCCTAAGCCTAACCATAACCCTAGGCTATCCTTGACTGCTTCTGCCTCCAATAGATTTCTTAAGCACTAGTGTTTTAAGGAACAGCTTAAAAAGAGAATCCTAATGTGATTTCTTTATAATGGGTGTGTTCCTTATCTTATCCTAGTGTCTAAACTCTTCTCCTTGGCTGGACCTCCAAATAATATTCCTTTACGTGCTAAGGGGTATCTAGAGAGTGGGATAGGTTTAATAACTACAATAACCCTAACGTGTATCCTAACCCAACCCCTACCCTAACCCTAACACGTATGCTAATCCTAACCAATAACCTAAACCGAGCCCTAACCCTAACACTAACCCTAACCCTAACCCTAACCCATGCACTACGCCGTACACGAAGCCTACCCCGAACCCGGACCCTAAGCCTAACCCTAAGCCTAACCCTAACCCTAGGCTACCGTTGACTGATTCTGCCTCCAATAGCTTTCCTAAGCATTAGTGTTTTAAGGAACAGCTTAAAAAGAGAATCCTAATGTGATTTCTTTATAATGGGTATGTTCTTTATCTTATCCTAGTGTCTAAACATTTCTCCATGGCTGGACCCCCAAATCATATTCCTTTACGTGCTAAGGGGTATCTAGAGAGTGGGATAGGTTTAATCACTACCCTAACCCTTACACGTACCCTAACCCTAACCCCTACCCTAACCCTAACACGTACCCTAAACCTAAACCGTACCCTAAACCGAGCCCTAACCCTAACACTAACCCTAAACCTAACCCTAACCCATACCCTACGCCGTACCCGAAGCCCTCCCCGAACCCGTACCCTAAGCCGTACCCTAAGCCTAACCCTAAGCCTAACACTAACCCTAGGCTACCCTTGACTGCTTCTGCCTCCAATAGATTTCCTAAGCACTAGTGTTTTAAGGAACAGCTTAAAAAGAGAATCCTAATGTGATTTCTTTATAATGGGTGTGTTCCTTATCTTATCCTAGTGTCTAAACTCTTCTCCATGGCTGGACCCCCAAATAATATTCCTTTACGTGCTAAGGGGTATCTAGAGAGTGGGATAGGTTTAATAACTACCCTAACCCTAACGCGTACCCTAACCCTAACCCCTACCCTAACCCTAACACGTACCCTAATCCTAACCCGTACCCTAAACCGAGCCCTAACCCTAACACTAACCCTAACCCTAACCCTAACCCATACCCTACGCCGTACCCGAAGCCCTCCCCGAACCCGTACCCTAAGCCGTACCCTAAGCCTAACCCTAAGCCTAACCCTAACCCTAGGCTACCCTTGACTGCTTCTGCCTCCAATAGATTTCCTAAGCACTAGTGTTTTAAGGAACAGCTTAAAAACAGAATCCTAATGTGGTTTCTTAATAATGGGTGTGTTCCTTATCTTATACTAGTGTCTAAACGCTACTCCATGGCTGGACCCCCAAATAATATTCCTTTACGTGCTAAGGGGTATCTAGAGAGTGGGATAGGTTTTATAACTACCCTAACCCTAACGCGTACCCTAAACCTAACCCCTAGCCTAACTCTAAAACGTACCCTAATCCTAACCCGTACCCTAAACCGAGCCGTAACCCTAACACTAACCCTAACACTAACCCTAACCCATACCCTACGCCGTACCCGAAGCCCTCCCCGAACCCGTACCCTAAGCCGTACCCTAAGCCTAACCCTAAGCCTAACCCTAACCCTAGGCTACCCTTGACTGCTTCTTCCTCCAATAGATTTCTTAAGAACTAGTGTTTTAAGGAACATCTTAAAAAGAGAATCCTAATGTGATTTCTTTTTAATGGGTGTGTTCCTTATCTTATCCTAGTGTCTAAACTCTTCTCCATGGCTGGACCCCCAAATAATATTCCTTTACGTGCTAAGGGGTATCTAGAGAGTGGGATAGGTTTAATAACTACCCTAACCCTAACGCGTACCCTAACCCTAACCCCTACCCTAAACCTAACACGTACCCTAATCCTAACCCGTACCCTAAACCGAGCCCTAACCCTAACACTAACCCTAACCCTAACCCTAACCCGTAACCTACGCCGTACCCGAAGCCCTCCCCGAACCCGTACCGTAAGCCGTACCCTAAGCCTATCCCTAAGCCTAACCCTAACCCTAGGCTACCCTTGACTGCTTCTGCCTCCAATAGATTTCCTAAGCATTACTGTTTTAAGGAACAGCTTAAAAAGAGAATCCTAATGTGATTTCTTTATAATGGGTGTGTTCCTTATCTTATCCTAGTGTCTAAACTCTTCTCCATGGCTGAACCCCCAAATAATATTCCTTTACGTGCTAAGGGGAATCTAGAGAGTGGGATAGGTTTAATAACTACCCTAACCCTAACGCGTACCCTAACCCTAACCCCTACCCTAACCCTAACACGTACCCTAAACCTAACCCGTACCCTAAACCGAGCCCTAACCCTAACACTAACCCTAAACCTAACCCTAACCCATACCCTACGCCGTACCCGAAGCCCTCCCCGAACCCGTACCCTAAGCCGTACCCTAAGCCTAACCCTAAGCCTAACCCTAACCCTAGGCTACCGTTGACTCATTCTGCCTCCAATAGATTTCCTAAGCACTAGTCTTCTAAGGAACAGCTTAAAAAGAGAATCCTAATGTGAATTCTTTATAATGGGTATGTTCCTTATCTTATCCTATTGTCTAAACATTTCTCCATGGCTGGACCCCCAAATAATATTCCTTTACGTGCTAAGGGGTATCTAGAGAGTGGGATAGGTTTAATAACTACCCTAACCCTAACGCGTACCCTAACCCTAACCCCTACCCTAAACCTAACACGTACCCTAATCCTAACCCGTACCCTAAACCGAGCCCTAACCCTAACACTAATCCTAACCCTAACCCATACCCTACGCCGTACCCGAAGCCCTCCCCGAACCCGTACCCTAAGCCGTACCCTAAGCCTAACCCTAAGCCTAACACTAACCCTAGGCTACCCTTGACTGCTTCTGCCTCCAATAGATTTCCTAAGCATTAGTGTTTTAAGGAACAGCTTAAAAAGAGAATCCTATTGTGATTTCTTTATAATGGGTGTGTTCCTTATCTTATCCTAGTGTCTAAACTTTTCTCCATGGCTGGACCCCAAATAATATTCCTTTACGTGCTAGGGGGTATCTAGAGAGTGGGATAGGTTTAATCACTACACTAACCCTAACACGTACACTAACCCTAACCACTACCCTAACCCTAACACGTACCATAATCCTAACCCAGACCATAAACCGAGCCCTAACCCTAACACTAACCCTAACCCTAACCCTAACCCATACCTTACGCTGTACCCGAAGCCCTCCCCGAACCCGTACCCTAAGCCTAACCCTAAGCCTAACCCTAACCCTAGGCTACCCTTGACTGCTTCTGCCTCCAATAGATTTCCTAAGCACTAGTGTTTTAAGGAACAGCTTAAAAAGAGAATCCTAATAAGATTTCTTAATAATGGGTGTGTTCCTTATCTTATACTAGTGTCTAAACGCTTCTCCATGGCTGGACCCCCAAATAATATTCCTTTACGTGCTAAGGGGTATCTAGAGAGTGGGATAGGTTTTATAACTACCCTAACCCTAACGCGTACCCTAACCCTAACCCCTACCCTAACCCTAAAACATACCCTAATCCTAACCCGTACCCTAAACCGAGCCCTAACCCTAACACTAACCCTAAACCTAACCCTAACCCATACCCTACGCCGTACCCGAAGCCCTCCCCGAACCCGTACCCTAAGCCGTACCCTAAGCCTAACCCTAAGCCTAACCATAACCCTAGGCTATCCTTGACTGCTTCTGCCTCCAATAGATTTCTTAAGCACTAGTGTTTTAAGGAACAGCTTAAAAAGAGAATCCTAATGTGATTTCTTTATAATGGGTGTGTTCCTTATCTTATCCTAGTGTCTAAACTCTTCTCCTTGGCTGGACCTCCAAATAATATTCCTTTACGTGCTAAGGGGTATCTAGAGAGTGGGATAGGTTTAATAACTACACTAACCCTAACGTGTACCCTAACCCAACCCCTACCCTAACCCTAACACGTATGCTAATCATAACCAATAACCTAAACCGAGCCCTAACCCTAACACTAACCCTAACCCTAACCCTAACCCATGCACTACGCCGTACACGAAGCCTACCCCGAACCCGGACCCTAAGCCTAACCCTAAGCCTAACCCTAACCCTAGGCTACCGTTGACTGATTCTGCCTCCAATAGCTTTCCTAAGCACTAGTGTTTTAAGGAACAGCTTAAAAAGAGAATCCTAATGTGATTTCTTTATAATGGGTATGTTCCTTATCTTATCCTAGTGTCTAAACATTTCTCCATGGCTGGACCCCCAAATCATATTCCTTTACGTGCTAAGGGGTATCTAGAGAGTGGGATAGGTTTAATCACTACCCTAACCCTTACACGTACCCTAACCCTAACCCCTACCCTAACCCTAACACGTACCCTAAACCTAAACCGTACCCTAAACCGAGCCCTAACCCTAACACTAACCCTAAACCTAACCCTAACCCATACCCTACGCCGTACCCGAAGCCCTCCCCGAACCCGTACCCTAAGCCGTACCCTAAGCCTAACCCTAAGCCTAACACTAACCCTAGGCTACCCTTGACTGCTTCTGCCTCCAATAGATTTCCTAAGCACTAGTGTTTTAAGGAACAGCTTAAAAAGAGAATCCTAATGTGATTTCTTTATAATGGGTGTGTTCCTTATCTTATCCTAGTGTCTAAACTCTTCTCCATGGCTGGACCCCCAAATAATATTCCTTTACGTGCTAAGGGTAATCTAGAGAGTGGGATAGGTTTAATAACTACCCTAACCCTAACGCGTACCCTAACCCTAACCCCTACCCTAAACCTAACACGTACCCTAATCCTAACCCGTACCCTAAACCGAGCCCTAACCCTAACACTAATCCTAACCCTAACCCATACCCTACGCCGTACCCGAAGCCCTCCCCGAACCCGTACCCTAAGCCGTACCCTAAGCCTAACCCTAAGCCTAACCCTAACCCTAGGCTACCCTTGACTGCTTCTGCCTCCAATAGATTTCCTAAGCATTAGTGTTTTAAGGAACAGCTTAAAAAGAGAATCCTATTGTGATTTCTTTATAATGGGTGTGTTCCTTATCTTATCCTAGTGTCTAAACTTTTCTCCATGGCTGGACCCCAAATAATATTCCTTTACGTGCTAGGGGGTATCTAGAGAGTGGGATAGGTTTAATCACTACACTAACCCTAACACGTACACTAACCCTAACCACTACCCTCACCCTAACACGTACCCTAATCCTAACCCAGACCATAAACCGAGCCCTAACCCTAACACTAACCCTAACCCTAACCCTAACCCATACCTTACGCTGTACCCGAAGCCCTCCCCGAACCCGTACCCTAAGCCTAACCCTAAGCCTAACCCTAACCCTAGGCTACCCTTGACTGCTTCTGCCTCCAATAGATTTCCTAAGCACTAGTGTTTTAAGGAACAGCTTAAAAAGAGAATTCTAATGTGATTTCTTTATAATGGGTGTGTTCCTTATCTTATCCTAGGGTCTAAACTCTTCTCCATGGCTGGACCCCCAAATAATATTCCTTTACGTGCTAAGGGGAATCTAGAGAGTGGGATAGGTTTAATAACTACCCTAACCCTAACGCGTACCCTAACCCTAACCCCTACCCTAACCCTAACACGTACCCTAAACCTAACCCGTACCCTAAACCGAGCCCTAACCCTAACACTAACCCTAAACCTAACCCTAACCCATACCCTACGCCGTACCCGAAGCCCTCCCCGAACCCGTACCCTAAGCCGTACTCTAAGCCTAACGCTAAGCCTAACACTAACCCTAGGCTACCCTTGACAGCTTCTGCCTCCAATAGATTTCCTAAGCACTAGTGTTTTAAGGAACAGCTTAAAAAGAGAATCCTAAGGTGATTTCTTTATAATGTGTGTGTTCCTTATATTATCTTAGTGTCTAAACTCTTCTCCATGGCTGGACCCCCAAATAATATTCCTTTACGTGCTAAGGGGTATCTAGAGAGTGGGATAGGTTTAATAACTACCCTAACCCTTACGCGTACCCTAACCCTAACCCCTACCCTAACCCTAACACGTACCCTAATCCTAACCCATACCCTAAACAGAGCCCTAACCCTAACACTAACCTAACCCTAACCCTAACCCATACCCTATGCCGTACCCGAAGCCCTCCCCGAACCCGTACCCTAAGCCGTACCCTAAGCCTAACCCTAAGCCTAACCCTAACCCTAGGCTACCCTTGACTGCTTCTGCCTCCAATAGATTTCCTAAGCACTAGTGTTTTCAGGAACAGCTTAAAAAGAGAATCCTAATGTGATTTCTTTATAATGGGTGTGTTCCTTATCTTATCCTAGTGTCTAAACTCTTCTCCATGGCTGGACCCCCAAATAATATTCCTTTACGTGCTAAGGGGTAACTAGAGAGTGGGATAGGTTTAATAACTACCCTATCCGTAACACGTACCCTAACCCTAACCCCTACCCTAACCCTTACACGAACCCTAATCCTAACCCGTACCCTAAACCGAGCCCTAACCCTAACACTAACCCTAACCCTAACCCTAACCCTTATCCTACGCCGTACCCGAAGCCCTCCCCGAACCCGTAACCTAAGCCGTACCCTAAGCCTAACCCTAAGCCTAACCCTAACCCTAGGCTACCCTTGACTGCTTCTGCCTCCAATAGATTTCCTAAGCACTAGTGTTTTAAGGAACAGCTTAAAAAGAGAATCCTAATGTGATTTCTTTATAATGGGTGTGTTCCTTATCTTATCCTAGTGTCTAAACTCTTCTCCATGGCTGGACCCCCAAATAATATTCCTTTACGTGCTAAGGGGTAACTAGAGAGTGGGATAGGTTTAATAACTACCCTTACCCTAACGCGTACCCTAACGCTAACCCCTAACCTAACCCTAACACGTACCCTAATCCTAACCCGTATCCTAAACCGAGCCCTAACCCTAACACTAACCGTAACCTTAACCCTAACCCATACCCTACGCCGTACCCGAAGCCCTCCCCGAACCCGTACCCTAAGCCTAACCCTAAGCCTAACCCTAACCCTAGGCTACCCTTGACTGCTTCTGCCTCCAATAGATTTCCTAAGCACTAGTGTTTTAAGGAACAGCTTAAAAAGAGAATCCTAATGTGATTTCTATATAATGGGTGTGTTCCTTATCTTATCCTAGGGTCTAAACTCTTCTCCATGGCTGGACCCCCAAATAATATTCCTTTACGTGCTAAGGGGAATCTAGAGAGTGGGATAGGTTTAATAACTACCCTAACCCTAACGCGTACCCTAACCCTAACCCCTACCCTAACCCTAACACGTACCCTAAACCTAACCCGTACCCTAAACCGAGCCCTAAACCTAACACTAACCCTAAACCTAACCCTAACCCATACCCTACGCCGTACCCGAAGCCCTCCCCGAACCCGTACCCTAAGCCGTACTCTAAGCCTAACGCTAAGCCTAACACTAACCCTAGGCTACCCTTGACAGCTTCTGCCTCCAATAGATTTCCTAAGCACTAGTGTTTTAAGGAACAGCTTAAAAAGAGAATCCTAATGTGATTTCTTTATAATGTGTGTGTTCCTTATATTATCTTAGTGTCTAAACTCTTCTCCATGGCTGGACCCCCAAATAATATTCCTTTACGTGCTAAGGGGTATCTAGAGAGTGGGATAGGTTTAATAACTACCCTAACCCTTACGCGTACCCTAACCCTAACCCCTACCCTAACCCTAACACGTACCCTAATCCTAACCCGTACCCTAAACAGAGCCCTAACCCTAACACTAACCTAACCCTAACCCTAACCCATACCCTACGCCGTACCCGAAGCCCTCCCCGAACCCGTACCATAAGCCGTACCCTAAGCCTAACACTAAGCCTAACCCTAACCCTAGGCTACCCTTGACTGCTTCTGCCTCCAATAGATTTCCTAAGCACTAGTGTTTTAAGGAACAGCTTAAAAAGAGAATCCTAATAAGATTTCTTAATAATGGGTGTGTTCCTTATCTTATACTAGTGTCTAAACGCTTCTCCATGGCTGGACCCCCAAATAATATTCCTTTACGTGCTAAGGGGTATCTAGAGAGTGGGATAGGTTTTATAACTACCCTAACCCTAACGCGTACCCTAACCCTAACCCCTACCCTAACCCTAAAACATACCCTAATCCTAACCCGTACCCTAAACCGAGCCCTAACCCTAACACTAACCCTAAACCTAACCCTAACCCATACCCTACGCCGTACCCGAAGCCCTCCCCGAACCCGTACCCTAAGCCGTACCCTAAGCCTAACCCTAAGCCTAACCATAACCCTAGGCTATCCTTGACTGCTTCTGCCTCCAATAGATTTCTTAAGCACTAGTGTTTTAAGGAACAGCTTAAAAAGAGAATCCTAATGTGATTTCTTTATAATGGGTGTGTTCCTTATCTTATCCTAGTGTCTAAACTCTTCTCCTTGGCTGGACCTCCAAATAATATTCCTTTACGTGCTAAGGGGTATCTAGAGAGTGGGATAGGTTTAATAACTACAATAACCCTAACGTGTATCCTAACCCAACCCCTACCCTAACCCTAACACGTATGCTAATCCTAACCAATAACCTAAACCGAGCCCTAACCCTAACACTAACCCTAACCCTAACCCTAACCCATGCACTACGCCGTACACGAAGCCTACCCCGAACCCGGACCCTAAGCCTAACCTTAAGCCTAACCCTAACCCTAGGCTACCGTTGACTGATTCTGCCTCCAATAGCTTTCCTAAGCATTAGTGTTTTAAGGAACAGCTTAAAAAGAGAATCCTAATGTGATTTCTTTATAATGGGTATGTTCTTTATCTTATCCTAGTGTCTAAACATTTCTCCATGGCTGGACCCCCAAATCATATTCCTTTACGTGCTAAGGGGTATCTAGAGAGTGGGATAGGTTTAATCACTACCCTAACCCTTACACGTACCCTAACCCTAACCCCTACCCTAACCCTAACACGTACCCTAAACCTAAACCGTACCCTAAACCGAGCCCTAACCCTAACACTAACCCTAAACCTAACCCTAACCCATACCCTACGCCGTACCCGAAGCCCTCCCCGAACCCGTACCCTAAGCCGTACCCTAAGCCTAACCCTAAGCCTAACACTAACCCTAGGCTACCCTTGACTGCTTCTGCCTCCAATAGATTTCCTAAGCACTAGTGTTTTAAGGAACAGCTTAAAAAGAGAATCCTAATGTGATTTCTTTATAATGGGTGTGTTCCTTATCTTATCCTAGTGTCTAAACTCTTCTCCATGGCTGGACCCCCAAATAATATTCCTTTACGTGCTAAGGGTAATCTAGAGAGTGGGATAGGTTTAATAACTACCCTAACCCTAACGCGTACCCTAACCCTAACCCCTACCCTAACCCTAACACGTACCCTAAACCTAACCCGTACCCTAAACCGAGCCCTAACCCTAACACTAACCCTAAACCTAACCCTAACCCATACCCTACGCCGTACCCGAAGCCCTCCCAGAACCCGTACCCTAAGCCGTACCCTAAGCCTAACCCTAAGCCTAACCCTAACCCTAGGCTACCGTTGACTCATTCTGCCTCCAATAGATTTCCTAAGCACTAGTCTTCTAAGGAACAGCTTAAAAAGAGAATCCTAATGTGAATTCTTTATAATGGGTATGTTCCTTATCTTATCCTAGTGTCTAAACATTTCTCCATGGCTGGACCCCCAAATAATATTCCTTTACGTGCTAAGGGGTATCTAGAGAGTGGGATAGGTTTAATAACTACCCTAACCCTAACGCGTACCCTAACCCTAACCCCTACCCTAAACCTAACACGTACCCTAATCCTATCCCGTACCCTAAACCGAGCCCTAACCCTAACACTAATCCTAACCCTAACCCATACCCTACGCCGTACCCGAAGCCCTCCCCGAACCCGTACCCTAAGCCGTACCCTAAGCCTAACCCTAAGCCTAACCCTAACCCTAGGCTACCCTTGACTGCTTCTACCTCCAATAGATTTCCTAAGCATTAGTGTTTTAAGGAACAGCTTAAAAAGAGAATCCTATTGTGATTTCTTTATAATGGGTGTGTTCCTTATCTTATCCTAGTGTCTAAACTTTTCTCCATGGCTGGACCCCAAATAATATTCCTTTACGTGCTAGGGGGTATCTAGAGAGTGGGATAGGTTTAATCACTACACTAACCCTAACACGTACACTAACCCTAACCACTACCCTAACCCTAACACGTACCCTAATCGTAACCCAGACCATAAACCGAGCCCTAACCCTAACACTAACCCTAACCCTAACCCTAACCCATACCTTACGCTGTACCCGAAGCCCTTCCCGAACCCGTACCCTAAGCCTAACCCTAAGCCTAACCCTAACCCTAGGATACCCTTGACTGCTTCTGCCTCCAATAGATTTCCTAAGCACTAGTGTTTTAAGGAACAGCTTAAAAAGAGAATCCTAATGTGATTTCTTTATAATGGGTGTGTTCCTTATCTTATCCTAGGGTCTAAACTCTTCTCCATGGCTGGACCCCCAAATAATATTCCTTTACGTGCTAAGGGGAATCTAGAGAGTGGGATAGGTTTAATAACTACCCTAACCCTAACGCGTACCCTAACCCTAACCCCTACCCTAACCCTAACACGTACCCTAAACCTAACCCGTACCCTAAACCGAGCCCTAACCCTAACACTAACCCTAAACCTAACCCTAACCCATACCCTATGCCGTACCCGAAGCCCTCCCCGAACCCGTACCCTAAGCCGTACTCTAAGCCTAACGCTAAGCCTAACACTAACCCTAGGCTACCCTTGACAGCTTCTGCCTCCAATAGATTTCCTAAGCACTAGTGTTTTAAGGAACAGCTTAAAAAGAGAATCCTAATGTGATTTCTTTGTAATGTGTGTGTTCCTTATATTATCTTATTGTCTAAACTCTTCTCCATGGCTGGACCCCCAAATAATATTCCTTTACGTGCTAAGGTTTATCTAGAGAGTGGGATAGGTTTAATAACTACCCTAACCCTAACGCGTACCCTAACCCTAACCCCTACTCTAACCCTAACACGTACCCTAATCCTAACCCGTACCCTAAACCGAGCCCTAACCCTAACACTAACCCTAACCCTAACCTTAACCCATACCCTACGCCATACCCGAAGTACTCCCCGAAGCCGTACCCTAAGCCGTACCCTAAGCCTAACCCTAACCCTAGGCTACCCTTGACTGCTTCTGCCTCCAATAGATTTCCTAAGCACTAGTGTTTTAAGGAACAGCTTAAAAAGAGAATCCTAATGTGATTTCTTTATAATGGGTGTGTTCCTTATATTATCTTAGTGTCTAAACTCTTCTCCATGGCTGGACCCCCTAATAATATTCCTTTACGTGCTAAGGGGTATCTAGAGAGTGGGATAGGTTTAATAACTACCCTAACCCTAACGCGTACCCTAACCCTATCCCCTACCCTAACCCTAACACGTACCCTAATCCTATCCCGTACCCTAAACCGAGCCCTACCCCTAACACTAACCCTAACCCTAACCCTAACCCATACCCTACGCCGTACCCGAAGCCCTCCCCGAACCCGTACCCTAAGCCGTACCCTAAGCCTAACCCTAAGCCTAACCCTAACCCTAGGCTACCCTTGACTGCTTCTGCCTCCAATAGATTTCCTAAGCACTAGTGTTTTAAGGAACAGCTTAAAAAGAGAATCCTAATGTGATTTCTTTATAATGGGTGTGTTCCTTATCATATCCTAGTGTCTAAACTCTTCTCCATGGCTGGACCCCCAAATAATATTCCTTTACGTGCTAAGGGGTAACTAGAGAGTGGGATAGGTTTAATAACTACCCTATCCGTAACACGTACCCTAACCCTAACCCCTACCCTAACCCTAACACGAACCCTAATCCTAACCCGTACCCTAAACCGAGCCCTAACCCTAACACTAACCCTAACCCTAACCCTAACCCATACCCTACGCCGTACCCGAAGCCCTCCCCGAACCCGTAACCTAAGCCGTACCCTAAGCCTAACCCTAAGCCTAACCCTAACCCTAGGCTACCCTTGACTGCTTCTGCCTCCAATAGATTTCCTAAGCACTAGTGTTTTAAGGAACAGCTTAAAAAGAGAATCCTAATGTGATTTCTTTATAATGGGTGTGTTCCTTATCTTATCCTAGTGTCTAAACTCTTCTCCATGGCTGGACCCCCAAATAATATTCCTTTACGTGCTAAGGGGTAACTAGAGAGTGGGATAGGTTTAATAACTACCCTTACCCTAACGCGTACCCTAACGCTAACCCCTAACCTAACCCTAACACGTACCCTAATCCTAACCCGTACCCTAAACCGAGCCCTAACCCTAACACTAACCGTAACCTTAACCCTAACCCATACCCTACGCCGTACCCGAAGCCCTCCCCGAACCCGTACCCTAAGCCGTACCCTAAGCCTAACCCTAAGCCTAACCCTAACCCTAGGCTACCCTTGACTGCTTCTGCCTCCAATAGATTTCCTAAGCACTAGTGTTTTAAGGAACAGCTTAAAAAGAGAATCCTAATGTGATTTCTTTATAATGTGTGTGTTCCTTATATTATCTTAGTGTCTAAACTCTTCTCCATGGCTGGACCCCCAAATAATATTCCTTTACGTGCTAAGGGGTATCTAGAGAGTGGGATAGGTTTAATAACTACCCTAACCGTAACGCGTACCCTAACCCTAACCCCTACCCTAACCCTAACATGTACCCTAATCCTAACCCGTACCCTAAACAGAGCCCTAACACTAACACTAACCCTAACCCTAACCGTAACCCATACCCTATGCCGTACCCGAAGCCCTCCCCGAACACGTACCCTAAGCCGTACCCTAAGCCTAACCGTAAGCCTAACCCTAACCCTAGGCTACCCTTGACTGCTTCTGCCTCCAATAGATTTCCTAAGCACTAGTGTTTTAAGGAACAGCTTAAAAAGAGAATCCTAATGTGATTTCTTTATAATGGGTGTGTTCCTTATCTTATCCTAGTGTCTAAACTCTTCTCCATGCTGGACCCCCAAATAATATTCCTTTACGTGCTAAGGGGTAACTAGAGAGTGGGATAGGTTTAATAACTACCCTATCCGTAACACGTACCCTAACCCTAATCCCTACCCTAACCCTAACACGTACCCTTATCCTAACCCGTACCCTAAACCGAGCCCTAACCCTAACCCTAACCCTAACTCATACCCTACGCCATATCCGAACCCCTCCCCGAACCCGTACTCTAAGCCGTACCCTAACCCTAACCCTAAGCCTAACCCTAACCCTAGGCTACCCTTGACTGCGTCTGCCTCCAATAAATTTCCTAAGCACTAGTGTTTTAAGGAACAGCTTAAAAAGAGAATCCTAATGTGATTTCTTTATAATGGGTGGGTTCCTTATCTTATCCTAGTGTCTAAACTTTTCTCCATGGCTGGACCCCAAATAATATTCCTTTACGTGCTAGGGGGTATCTAGAGAGTGGGATAGGTTTAATCACTACACTAACCCTAACACGTACACTAACCCTAACCACTACCCTAACCCTAACACGTACCCTAATCCTAACCCAGACCCTAAACCGAGCCCTAACCCTAACACTAACCCTAACCCTAACCCTAACTCATACCTTACGCTGTACCCGAAGCGCTCCCCGAACCCGTACCCTAAGCCTAACCCTAAGCCTAACCCTAACCCTAGGCTACCCTTGACTGCTTCTGCCTCCAATAGATTTCCTAAGCATTAGTGTTTTAAGGAACAGCTTAAAAAGAGAATCCTAATGTGGTTTCTTTATAATGGGTGTGTTCCTTATCTTATCCTAGTGTCTAAACTCTTCTCCATGGCTGGACCCCCAAATAATATTCCTTTACGTGCTAAGGGGAATCTAGAGAGTGGGATAGGTTTAATAACTACCCTAACCCTAACGCGTACCCTAACCCTAACCCCTACCCTAACCCTAACACGAACCCTAATCCTAACCCGTACCCTAAACCGAGCCCTAACCCTAACACTAACCCTAACCCTAACCCTAACCCATACCCTACGCCGTACCCGAAGCCCTCCCCGAACCCGTACCCTAAGCCGTACCATAAGCCTAACCCTAATCCTAACACTAAACCTAGGCTACCCTTGACTGCTTCTGCCTCCAATAGAATTTCTAAGCACTAGTGTTTTAAGGACAGGCTTAAAAAGAGAATCCTAATGTGATTTCTTTATAATGGGTGTGTTCCTTATCTTATCCTAGTGTCTAAACTCTTCTCCTTGGCTGGACCTCCAAATAATATTCCTTTACGTGCTAAGGGGTATCTAGAGAGTGGGATAGGTTTAATAACTACACTAACCCTAACGCGTACCCTTACCCAACCCCTACCCTAACCCTAACACGTACGCTAATCCTAACCAGTAACCTAAACCGAGCCCTAATCCTAACACTAACCCTAACCCTAACCCTAACCCATGCACTACGCCGTACACGAAGCCCTCCCCGAACCCGTACCCTAAGCCTAACCCTAACCCTAGGCTACCCTTGACTGCTTCTGCCTCCAATAGATTTCCTAAGCACTAGTGTTTTAAGGAACAGCTTAAAAAGAGAATCCTAATGTGATTTCTTTATAATGTGTGTGTTCCTTATATTATCTTAGTGTCTAAACTCTTCTCCATGGCTGGACCCCCTAATAATATTCCTTTACGTGCTAAGGGGTATCTAGAGAGTGGGATAGGTTTAATAACTACCCTAACCCTAACACGTACCCTAACCCTAACCCCTACCCTAACCCTAACACGTACCCTAATCCTAAACCGTACCCTAAACCGAGCCCTAACCCTAACACTAACCCTAAACATAACACTAACCCATACCCTACGCCGTACCCGAAGCCCTCCCCGAACCCGTACCCTAAGCCGTACCCTAATCCTAACCCTAAGCCTAACCCTAACCCTAGTCTACCCTTGACTGCTTCTGCCTCCAATAGATTTCCTAAGCACTAGTTTTTAAGGAAGAGCTTAAAAAGAGAATCCTAATGTGATTTCTTTGTAATGTGTGTGTTCCTTATATTATCTTAGTGTCTAAACTCTTCTCCATGGCTGGACCCCTAATAATATTCCTTTACGTGCTAAGGGGTATCTAGAGAGTGGGATAGGTTTAATAACTACCCTAACCCTAACGCGTACCCTAACCCTAACCCCTACTCTAACCTTAACAAGTACCCTAATCCTAACCCGTACCCTAAACCGAGCCCTAACCCTAACACTAACCCTAACCCTAACCCATACCCTACGCCGTACCCGAAGCACTCCCCGAAGCCGTACCCTAAGCCGTACCCTAAGCCTAACCCTAACCCTAGGCTACCATTGACTGCTTCTGCCTCCAATAGATTTCCTAAGCACTAGTGTTTTAAGGAACAGCTTAAAAAGAGAATCCTAATGTGATTTCTTTATAATGGGTGTGTTCCTTATCTTATCCTATTGTCTAAACTCTTCTCCATGGCTGGACCCCCAAATAATATTCCTTTACGTGCTAAGGGGTATCTAGAGAGTGGGATAGGGTTAATAACTACCCTAACCCTAACGCGTACCCTAACCCTAACCCCTACCCTAACCCTAACACGTACCCTAATCCTAACCCGTACCGTAAACCGAGCCCTAACCCTAACACTAACCCTAACCCTAACCCTAACGCATACCCTACGCCGTACCCGAAGCCCTCCCCGAACCTGTACCCTAAGCCGTACCCTTAGCCTAACCCTAAGCCTAACCCTAACCCTAGGCTACCCTTGACTGCTTCTGCCTCCAATAGATTTCCAAAGCACTAGTGTTTTAAGGACCAGCTTAAAAAGAGAATCCTAATGTGATTTCTTTATAATGTGTGTGTTCCTTATATTATCTTAGTGTCTAAACTCTTCTCCATGGCTGGACCCCCAAATAATATTCCTTTACGTGCTAAGGGGTAACTAGAGAGTGGGATAGGTTTAATAACTACCCTTACCCTAACGCGTACCCTAACGCTAACCCTTACCCTAACCCTAACACGTACCCTAATCCTAACCCGTACCCTAAACCGAGCCCTAACCGTAACACTAACCCTAACCTTAACCCTAACCCATACCCTACGCCGTACCCGAAGCCCTCCCCGAACCCGTACCCTAAGCCGTACCCTAAGCCTAACCCTAAGCCTAACCCTAACCCTAGGCTACCCTTGACTGCTTCTGCCTCCAATAGATTTCCTAAGCACTAGTGTTTTAAGGAACAGCTTAAAAAGAGAATCCTAATGTGATTTCTTTATAATGTGTGTGTTCCTTATATTATCTTAGTGTCTAAACTCTTCTCCATGGCTGGACCCCCAAATAATATTCCTTTACGTGCTCAGGGGTATCTAAAGAGTGGGATAGGTTTAATAACGACCCTAACCGTAACGCGTACCCTAACCCTAACCCCTACCCTAACCCTAACATATACCCTAATCCTAACCCATACCCTAAACCGAGCCCTAACCCTAACACTAACCCTAACCCTAACCGTAACCCATACCCTACGCCGTACCCGAAGCCCTCCCCGAACACGTACCCTAAGCCGTACCCTAAGCCTAACCGTAAGCCTAACCCTAACCCTAGGCTACCCTTGACTGCTTCTGCCTCCAATAGATTTCCTAAGCACTAGTGTTTTAAGGAACAGCATAAAAAGAGAATCCTAATGTGATTTCTTTATAATGTGTGTGTTCCTTATATTATCTTAGTGTCTAAACTCTTCTCCATGGCTGGACCCCCTAATAATATTCCTTTACGTGCTAAGGGGTATCTAGAGAGTGGGATAGGTTTAATAACTACCCTAACCCTAACGCGTACCCTAACCCTAACCCCTACCCTAACCCTAACACGTACCCTAATCCTAACCCGTACCCTAAACCGAGCCCTAACCCTAACACTAACCCTAACCCTAACCCTAACCCATACCCTACGCCGTACCCGAAGCCCTCCACGAACCCGTACCCTAAGCCGTACCCTAAGCCTAACCCTAAGCCTAACCCTAACCCTAGGCTACCCTTGACTGCTTCTGCCTCCAATAGATTTCCTAAGCACTAGTGTTTTAAGGAACAGCTTAAAAAGAGAATCCTAATGTGATTTCTTTATAATGGGTGTGTTCCTTATCTTATCCTAGTGTCTAAACTCTTCTCCATGGCTGGACCCCCAAATAATATTCCTTTACGTGCTAAGGAGTATCTAGAGAGTGGGATAGTTTTAATAACTACCCTAACCCTAACACGTACCCTAACCCTAACCCCTACCCTAACCCTAACACGTACCCTAATCCTAAACCGTACCCTAAACCGAGCCCTATCCCTAACCCTAACCCTAACCCTAACCCATACCTTATGCTGTACCCGAAGCCCTCCCCGAACCCGTACCCTAATCCTAACCCTAAGCCTAACCCTAACCATAGGCTACCCTTGACTGCTTCTGCTTCCAATAGATTTCCTAAGCACTAGTGTTTTAAGGAACAGCTTAAAAAGAGAATCCTAATGTGATTTCTTTATAATGGGTTTGTTCCTTATCTTATCCTAGTGTCTAAACTCTTCTCCATGGCTGGACCCCCAAATAATATTCCTTTACGTGCTAAGGGGAATCTAGAGAGTGGGATAGGTTTAATAACTACCCTAACCCTAACGCGTACCCTAACCCTAACCCCTACCCTAAACCTAACCCGTACCCTAAACCGAGCCCTAACCCTAACACTAACCCTAAACCTAACCCTAACCCATACCCTACGCCGTACCCGAAGCCCTCCCCGAACCCGTACCCTAAGCCGTACCCTAAGCCTAACCCTAAGCCTAACCCTAACCCTAGGCTACCGTTGACTGATTCTGCCTCCAATAGATTTCCTAAGCACTAGTGTTTTAAGGAACAGCTTAAAAAGAGAATCCTAATGTGATTTCTTTGTAATGTGTGTGTTCCTTATATTATCTTAGTGTCTAAACTCTTCTCCATGGCTGGACCCCCAAATAATATTCCTTTACGTGCTAAGGTTTATCTAGAGAGTGGGATAGGTTTAATAACTACCCTAACCCTAACGCGTACCCTAACCCTAACCCCTACTCTAACCCTAACACGTACCCTAATCCTAACCCGTACCCTAAAACGAGCCCTAACCCTAACACTAACCCTAACCCTAACCCTAACCCATACCCTACGCCATACCCGAAGCCATCCCCGAAGCCGTACCCTAAGCCGTACCCTAAGCCTAACCCTAACCCTAGGCTACCCTTGACTGCTTCTGCCTCCAATAGATTTCCTAAGCACTAGTGTTTTAAGGAACAGCTTAAAAAGAGAATCCTAATGTGATTTCTTCATAATGTGTGTGTTCCTTATCTTATCCTAGTGTCTAAACTCTTCTCCATGGCTGGACCCCCAAATAATATTCCTTTACGTGCTAAGGGGTAACTAGAGAGTGGGATAGGTTTAATAACTACCCTAACCCTAACGCGTAACCTAACGCTAACCCATACCCTAACCCTAACACGTACCCTAATCCTAACCCGTACCCTAAACCGAGCCCTAACCCTAACACTAACCCTAACCCTAACCCTAACCCATACCCTACGCCGTGCCCGAAGCCCTCCCCGAACCCGTACCCTAAGCCGTACCCTAAGCCTAACCCTAAGCCTAACCCTAACCCTAGGCTACCCTTGACTGCTTCTGCCTCCAATAGATTTCCTAAGCACTAGTGTTTTAAGGAACAGCTTAAAAAGAGAATCCTAATGTGATTTCTTTATAATGGGTGTGTTCCTTATCTTATCCTAGTGTCTAAACTCTTCTCCATGGCTGGACCCCCAAATAATATTCCTTTACGTGCTAAGGGGAAACTAGAGAGTGGGATAGGTTTAATAACTACCCTAACCCTAAAGCGTACCCTAACGCTAACCCCTACCCTAACCCTAACACGTACCCTAATCTTAACCCGTACCCTAAACCGAGCCCTAACCCTAACACTAACCCTAACCTTAACCCTAACCCATACCCTACGCCGTACCCGAAGCCCTCCCCGAACCCGTACCCTAAGCCGTACCCTAAGCCTAACCCTAAGCCTAACCCTAACCCTAGGCTACCCTTGACTGCTTCTGCCTCCAATAGATTTCCTAAGCACTAGTGTTTTAAGGAACAGCTTAAAAAGAGAATCCTAATGTTATTTCTTTATAATGTGTGTGTTCCTTATATTATCTTAGTGTCTAAACTCTTCTCCATGGCTGGACCCCCAAATAATATTCCTTTACGTGCTAAGGGGTATCTAGAGAGTGGGATAGGTTTAATAACTACCCTAACCGTAACGCGTACCCTAACCCTAACCCCTACCCTAACCCTAACATGTACCCTAATCCTAAACCGTACCCTAAACCGAGCCCTAACCCTAACACTAACCCTAACCCTAACCGTAACCCATACCCTACGCCGTACCCGAAGCCCTCCCCGAACACGAACCCTAAGCCGTACCCTAAGCCTAACCGTAAGCCTAACCCTAACCCTAGGCTACCCTTGACTGCTTCTGCCTCCAATAGATTTCCTAAGCACTAGTGTTTTAAGGAACAGCTTAAAAAGAGAATCCTAATGTGATTTCTTTATAATGGGTGTGTTCCTTATCTAATCCTAGTGTCTAAACTCTTCTCCATGGCTGGACCCCCAAATAATATTCTTTTATGTGCTAAGGGGTATCGAGAGAGTGGGATAGGTTTAATCACTACCCTAACCCTAACGCGTACCCTAACCCTAACCCCTACCCTTACCCTAACACGTACCCTAATCCTAACCCGTACCCTAAACCGAGCCCTAACCCTAACACTAACCCTAACCCTAACCCTAACCCATACCCTACGCCGTACACGAAGCCCTCCCCGAACCCGTACCCTAAGCCGTACCCGAAGCCTAACCCTAAGCCTAACCCTAACCCTAGGCTACCCTTGACTGCTTCTGCCTCCAATAGATTTCCTAAGCACTAGTGTTTTAAGGAACAGCTTAAAAAGTGAATCCTAATGTGATTTCTTTATAATGTGTGTGTTCCTTATCTTATCCTAGTGTCTAAACTCTTCTCCATGGCTGGACCCCCAAATAATATTCCTTTACGTGCTAAGGGGTAACTAGAGAGTGGGATAGGTTTAATAACTACCCTAACCCTAACGCGTAACCTAACGCTAACCCCTACCCTAACCCTAACACGTACCCTAATCCTAACCCGTACCCTAAACCGAGCCCTAACCCTAACACTAACCCTAACCCTAACCCTAACCCATACCCTACGCCGTGCCCGAAGCCCTCCCCGAACCCGTACCCTAAGCCGTACCCTAAGCCTAACCCTAAGCCTAACCCTAACCCTAGGCTACCCTTGACTGCTTCTGCCTCCAATAGATTTCCTAAGCACTAGTGTTTTATGGAACAGCTTAAAAAGAGAATCCTCATGTGATTTCTTTATAATGGGTGTGTTCCTTATCTTATACTAGTGTCTAAACTCTTCTCCATGGCTGGACCCCCAAATAATATTCCTTTACGTGCTAAGGGGTAACTAGAGAGTGGGATAGGTTAATAACTACCCTAACCCTAACGCGTACCCTAACGCTAACCCCTACCCTAACCCTAACACGTACCCTAATCCTAACCCGTACCCTAAACAGAGCCCTAACCCTAACACTAACCCTAACCCTAACCCTAACCCATACCCTACGCCGTGCCCGAAGCCCTCCCCGAACCCGTACCCTAAGCCGTACCCTAAGCCTAACCCTAAGCCTAACCCTAACCCTAGGCTACCCTTGACTGCTTCTGCCTCCAATAGATTTCCTAAGCACTAGTGTTTTAAGGAACAGCTTAAAAAGAGAATCCTAATGTGATTTCTTTATAATGGGTGTGTTCCTTATCTTATCCTAGTGTCTAAACTCTTCTCCATGGCTGGACCCCCAAATAATATTCCTTTACGTGCTAAGGGGTAACTAGAGAGTGGGATAGGTTTAATAACTAACCTAACCCTAACGCGTACCCTAACGCTAACCCCTACCCTAACCCTAACACGTACCCTAATCTTAACCCGTACCCTAAACCGAGCCCTAACCCTAACACTAACCCTGACCTTAACCCTAACCCATACCCTACGCCGTACCCGAAGCCCTCCCCGAACCAGTACCCTAAGCCTAACCCTAAGCCTAACCCTAAGCCTAACCCTAACCCTAGGATACCCTTGACTGCTTCTGCCTCCAATAGATTTCCTAAGCACTAGTGTTTTAAGGAACAGCTTAAAAAGAGAATCCTAATGTGATTTCTTTATAATGTGTGTGTTCCTTATATTATCTTAGTGTCTAAACTCTTCTCCATGGCTGCACCCCCAAATAATATTCCTTTACGTGCTAAGGGGTATCTAGAGAGTGGGATAGGTTTAATAACTACCCTAACCGTAACGCGTACCCTAACCCTAACCCCTACCCTAACCCTAACATGTACCCTAATCCTAACCCGTTCCCTAAACCGAGCCCTAACCCTAACACTAAACCTAACCCTAACCGTAACCCATACCCTACGCCGTACCCGAAGCCCTCCCCGAACACGTACCCTAAGCCGTAACCTAAGCCTAACCGTAAGCCTAACCCTAACCCTAGGCTACCCTTGACTGCTTCTGCCTCCAATAGATTTCCTAAGCACTAGTGATTTAAGGAACAGCTTAAAAAGAGAATCCTAATGTGATTTCTTTATAATGTGTGTGTTCCTTATATTATCTTAGTGTCTAAACTCTTCTCCATGGCTGGACCCCCTAATAATATTCCTTTACGTGCTAAGGGGTATCTAGAGAGTGGGATAGGTTTAATAACTACCCTAACCCTAACGCGTACCCTAACCCTAACCCCTACCCTAACCCTAACACGTACCCTAATCCTAACCCGTACCCTAAACCGAGCCCTAACCCTAACACTAACCCTAACCCTAACCCTAACCCATACCCTACGCCGTACCCGAAGCCCTCCCCGAACCCGTACCCTAAGCCGTACCCTAAGCCTAACCCTAAGCCTAACCCTAACCCTAGGCTACCCTTGACTGCTTCTGCCTCCAATAGATTTCCTAAGCACTAGTGTTTTAAGGAACAGCTTAAAAAGAGAATCCTAATGTGATTTCTTTATAATGGGTGTGTTCCTTATCTTATCCTAGTGTCTAAACTCTTCTCCATGGCTGGACCCCCAAATAATATTCCTTTACGTGCTAATGGGTAACTAGAGAGTGGGATAGGTTTAATAACTACCCTATCCGTAAAACGTACCCTAACCCTCACCCCTACCCTAACCCTAACACGAACCCTAATCCTAACCCGTACCCTAAAACGAGCCCTAACCCTAACACTAAACCTAACCCTAACCCTAACCCATACCCTACGCCGTACCCGAAGCCCTCCCCGAACACGTACCCTAAGCCGTACCCTAAGCCTAACCCTAAGCCTAACCCTAACCCTAGGCTACCCTTGACTGCTTCTGCCTCCAATAGATTTCCTAAGCACTAGTGTTTTAAGGAACAGCTTAAAAAGAGAATCCTAATGTGATTTCTTTATAATGGGTGTGTTCCTTATCTTATCCTAGTGTCTAAACTCTTCTCCATGGCTGGACCCCCAAATAATATTCTTTTATGTGCTAAGGGGTATCGAGAGAGTGGGATAGGTTTAATCACTACCCTAACCCTAACGCGTACACTAACCCTAACCCCTACCCTTATCCTAACACGTACCCTAATCCTAACCCGTACCCTAAACCGAGCCCTAACCCTAACACTAACCCTAACCCTAACCCTAACCCATACCCTACGCCGTACCCGAAGCCCTCCCCGAACCCGTACCCTAAGCCGTACCCGAAGCCTAACCCTAAGCCTAACCCTAACCCTAGGCTACCCTTGACTGCTTCTGCCTCCAATAGATTTCCTAAGCACTAGTGTTTTAAGGAACAGCTTAAAAAGAGAATCCTAATGTGATTTCTTTATAATGTGTGTGTTCCTTATCTTATCCTAGTGTCTAAACTCTTCTCCATGGCTGGACCCCCAAATAATATTCCTTTACGTGCTAAGGGGTAACTAGAGAGTGGGATAGGTTTAATAACTACCCTAACCCTAACGCGTACCCTAACGCGAACCCCTACCCTAACCCTAACACGTACCCTAATCCTAACCCGTACCCTAAACCGAGCCCTAACCCTAACACTAACCCTAACCCTAACCCTAACCCATACCCTACGCCGTGCCCGAAGCCCTCCCCGAACCCGTACCCTAAGCCGTACCCTAAGCCTAAACCTAAGCCTAACCCTAACCCTAGGCTACCCTTGACTGCTTCTGCCTCCAATAGATTTCCTAAGCACTAGTGTTTTAAGGAACAGCTTAAAAAGAGAATCCTAATGTGATTTCTTTATAATGGGTGTGTTCCTTATCTTATCCTAGTGTCTAAACTCTTCTCCATGGCTGGACCCCCAAATAATATTCCTTTACGTGCTAAGGGGTAACTAGAGAGTGGGATAGGTTTAATAACTACCCTAACCCTAACGCGTACCCTAACGCTAACCGCTACCCTAACCCTAACACGTACCCTAATCTTAACCCGTACCCTAAACCGAGCCCTAACCCTAACACTAACCCTAAACTTAACCCTAACCCATACCCTACGCCGTACCCGAAGCCCTCCCCGAACCCGTACCCTAAGCCGTACCCTAAGCCTAACCCTAAGCCTAACCCTAACCCTAGGCTACCCTTGACTGCTTCTGCCTCCAATAGATTTCCTAAGGACTAGTGTTTTAAGGAACAGCTTAAAAAGAGAATCCTAATGTTATTTCTTTATAATGTGTGTGTTCCTTATATTATCTTAGTTTCTAAACACTTCTCCATGGCTGGACCCCCAAATAATATTCCTTTACGTGCTAAGGGGTATCTAGAGAGTGGGATAGGTTTAATAACTACCCTAACCGTAACGCATACCCTAACCCTAACCCCTACCCTAACCCTAACATGTACCCTAATCCTAACCCGTACCCTAAACCGAGCCCTAACCCTAACACTAACCCTAACCCTAACCGTAACCCATACCCTACGCTGTACCCGAAGCCCTCCCCGAACACGTACCCTAAGCCGTACCCTAAGCCTAACCGTAAGCCTAACCCTAACCCTAGGCTACCCTTGACTGCTTCTGCCTCCAATAGATTTCCTAAGCACTAGTGTTTTAAGGAACAGCTTAAAAAGAGAATCCTAATGTGATTTCTTTATAATGTGTGTGTTCCTTATATTATCTTAGTGTCTAAACTCTTCTCCATGGCTGGACCCCCTAATAATATTCCTTTACGTGCTAAGGGGTATCTAGAGAGTGGGATAGGTTTAATAACTACCCTAACCCTAACGTGTACCCTAACCCTAACCCCTACCATAACCCTAAAACTTACCCTAATCCTAACCCGTACCCTAAACCGAGCCCTAACCCTAACACTAACCCTAACCCTAACCCTAACCCATACCCTACGCCGTACCCGAAGCCCTCCCCGAACCCGTACCCTAAGCCGTAACCTAAACCTAACCCTAAGCCTAACCCTAACCCTAGGCTACCCTTGACTGCTTCTGCCTCCAATAGATTTCCTAAGCACTAGTGTTTTAAGGAACAGCTTAAAAAGAGAATCCTAATGTGATTTCTTTATAATGGGTGTGTTCCTTATCTTATCCTAGTGTCTAAACTCTTCTCCATGGCTGGACCCCCAAATAATATTCCTTTACGTGCTAAGGGGTAACTAGAGAGTGGGATAGGTTTAATAACTACCCTAACCCTAACGCGTAACCTAACGCTAACCCCTACCCTAACCCTAACACGTACCCTAATCCTAACCCATACCCTAAACCGAGCCCTAACCCTAACACTAACCCTAACCCTAACCCTAACCCATACCCTACGCCGTGCCCGAAGCCCTCCCCGAACCCGTACCCTAAGCCGTACCCTAAGCCTAACCCTATGCCTAACCCTAACCCTAGGCTACCCTTGACTGCTTCTGCCTCCAATAGATTTCCTAAGCACTAGTGTTTTATGGAACAGCTTAAAAAGAGAATCCTCATGTGATTTCTTTATAATGGGTGTGTTCCTTATCTTATCCTAGTGTCTAAACTCTTCTGCATGGCTGGACCCCCAAATAATATTCCTTTACGTGCTAAGGGGTAACTAGAGAGTGGGATAGGTTTAATAACTACCCTAACCCTAACGCGTACCCTAACGCTAACCCCTACCCTAACCCTAACACGTACCCTAATCCTAACCCGTACCCTAAACAGAGCCCTAACCCTAACACTAACCCTAACCCTAACCCTAACCCATACCCTACGCCGTGCCCGAAGCCCTCCCCGAACCCGTACCCTAAGCCGTACCCTAAGCCTAACCCTAAGCCTAACCCTAACCCTAGGCTACCCTTGACTGCTTCTGCCTCCAATAGATTTCCTAAGCACTAGTGTTTTAAGGAACAGCTTAAAAAGAGAATCCTAATGTGATTTCTTTATAATGGGTGTGTTCCTTATCTTATCCAAGTGTCTAAACTCTTCTCCATGGCTGGACCCCCAAATAATATTCCTTTACGTGCTAAGGGGTAACTAGAGAGTGGGATAGGTTTAATAACTAACCTAACCCTAACGCGTACCCTAACGCTAACCCCTACCCTAACCCTAACACGTACCCTAATCTTAACCCGTACCCTAAACCGAGCCCTAACCCTAACACTAACCCTGACCTTAACCCTAACCCATACCCTACGCCGTACCCGAAGCCCTCCCCGAACCAGTACCCTAAGCCTAACCCTAAGCCTAACCCTAAGCCTAACCCTAACCCTAGGATACCCTTGACTGCTTCTGCCTCCAATAGATTTCCTAAGCACTAGTGTTTTAAGGAACAGCTTAAAAAGAGAATCCTAATGTTATTTCTTTATAATGTGTGTGTTCCTTATATTATCTTAGTGTCTAAACTCTTCTCCATGGCTGGACCCCCAAATAATATTCCTTTACGTGCTAAGGGGTATCTAGAGAGTGGGATAGGTTTAATATCTACCCTAACCGTAACGCGTACCCTAACCCTAACCCCTACCCTAACCCTAACATGTACCCTAATCCTAACCCGTTCCCTAAACCGAGCCCTAACCCTAACACTAAACCTAACCCTAACCGTAACCCATACCCTACGCCGTACCCGAAGCCCTCCCCGAACCAGTACCCTAAGCCGTACCCTAAGCCTAACCGTAAGCCTAACCCTAACCCTAGGCTACCCTTGACTGCTTCTGCCTCCAATAGATTTCCTAAGCACTAGTGATTTAAGGAACAGCTTAAAAAGAGAATCCTAATGTGATTTCTTTATAATGTGTGTGTTCCTTATATTATTTTAGTGTCTAAACTCTTCTCCATGGCTGGACCCCCTAATAATATTCCTTTACGTGCTAAGGGGTATCTAGAGAGTGGGATAGGTTTAATAACTACCCTAACCCTAACGCGTACCCTAACCCTAACCCCTACCCTAACCCTAACACGTACCCTAATCCTATCCCGTACTCTAAACCGAGCCCTAACCCTAACACTAACCCTAACCCTAACCCTAACCCATACCCTACGCCGTACCCAAAGCCCTCCCCGAACCCGTACCCTAAGCCGTACCCTAAGCCTAACCCTAAGCCTAACCCTAACCCTAGGCTACCCTTGACTGCTTCTGCCTCCAATAGATTTCCTAAGCACTAGTGTTTTAAGGAACAGCTTAAAAAGAGAATCCTAATGTGATTTCTTTATAATGGGTGTGTTCCTTATCTTATCCTAGTGTCTAAACTCTTCTCCATGGCTGGACCCCCAAATAATATTCCTTTACGTGCTAATGGGTAACTAGAGAGTGGGATAGGTTTAATAACTACCCTATCCGTAACACGTACCCTAACCCTCACCCCTACCCTAACCCTAACACGAACCCTAATCCTAACCCGTACCCTAAAACGAGCCCTAACCCTAACACTAAACCTAACCCTAACCCTAACCCATACCCTACGCCGTACCCGAAGCCCTCCCCGAACACGTACCCTAAGCCGTACCCTAAGCCTAACCCTAAGCCTAACCCTAACCCTAGGCTACCCTTGACTGCTTCTGCCTCCAATAGATTTCCTAAGCACTAGTGTTTTAAGGAACAGCTTAAAAAGAGAATCCTAATGTGATTTCTTTATAATGGGTGTGTTCCTTATCTTATCCTAGTGTCTAAACTCTTCTCCATGGCTGGACCCCCAAATAATATTCTTTTATGTGCTAAGGGGTATCGAGAGAGTGGGATAGGTTTAATCACTACCCTAACCCTAACGCGTACCCTAACCCTAACCCCTACCCTTACCCTAACACGTACCCTAATCCTAACCCGTACCCTAAACCGAGCCCTAACCCTAACACTAACCCTAACCCTAACCCTAACCCATACCCTACGCCGTACCCGAAGCCCTCCCCGAACCCGTACCCTAAGCCGTACCCGAAGCCTAACCCTAAGCCTAACCCTAACCCTAGGCTACCCTTGACTGCTTCTGCCTCCAATAGATTTCCTAAGCACTAGTGTTTTAAGGAACAGCTTAAAAAGAGAATCCTAATGTGATTTCTTTATAATGTGTGTGTTCCTTATCTTATCCTAGTGTCTAAACTCTTCTCCATGGCTGGACCCCCAAATAATATTCCTTTACGTGCTAAGGGGTAACTAGAGAGTGGGATAGGTTTAATAACTACCCTAACCCTAACGCGTACCCTAACGCGAACCCCTACCCTAACCCTAACACGTACCCTAATCCTAACCCGTACCCTAAACCGAGCCCTAACCCTAACACTAACCCTAACCCTAACCCTAACCCATACCCTACGCCGTGCCCGAAGCCCTCCCCGAACCCGTAACCTAAGCCGTACCCTAAGCCTAACCCTAAGCCTAACCCTAACCCTAGGCTACCCTTGACTGCTTCTGCCTCCAATAGATTTCCTAAGCACTAGTGTTTTAAGGAACAGCTTAAAAAGAGAATCCTAATGTGATTTCTTTATAATGGGTGTGTTCCTTATCTTATCCTAGTGTCTAAACTCTTCTCCATGGCTGGACCCCCAAATAATATTCCTTTACGTGCTAAGGGGTAACTAGAGAGTGGGATAGGTTTAATAACTAACCTAACCCTAACGCGTACCCTAACGCTAACCCCTACCCTAACCCTAACACGTACCCTAATCTTAACCCGTACCCTAAACCGAGCCCTAACCCTAACACTAACCCTGACCTTAACCCTAACCCATACCCTACGCCGTACCCGAAGCCCTCCCCGAACCAGTACCCTAAGCCTAACCCTAAGCCTAACCCTAAGCCTAACCCTAACCCTAGGATACCCTTGACTGCTTCTGCCTCCAATAGATTTCCTAAGCACTAGTGTTTTAAGGAACAGCTTAAAAAGAGAATCCTAATGTTATTTCTTTATAATGTGTGTGTTCCTTATATTATCTTAGTGTCTAAACTCTTCTCCATGGCTGGACCCCCAAATAATATTCCTTTACGTGCTAAGGGGTATCTAGAGAGTGGGATAGGTTTAATATCTACCCTAACCGTAACGCGTACCCTAACCCTAACCCCTACCCTAACCCTAACATGTACCCTAATCCTAACCCGTTCCCTAAACCGAGCCCTAACCCTAACACTAAACCTAACACTAACCGTAACCCATACCCTACGCCGTACCCGAAGCCCTCCCCGAACACGTACCCTAAGCCGTACCCTAAGCCTAACCGTAAGCCTAACCCTAACCCTAGGCTACCCTTGACTGCTTCTGCCTCCAATAGATTTCCTAAGCACTAGTGATTTAAGGAACAGCTTAAAAAGAGAATCCTAATGTGATTTCTTTATAATGTGTGTGTTCCTTATATTATCTTAGTGTCTAAACTCTTCTCCATGGCTGGACCCCCAAATAATATTCCTTTACGTGCTAATGGGTAACTAGAGAGTGGGATAGGTTTAATAACTACCCTATCCGTAACACGTACCCTAACCCTCACCCCTACCCTAACCCTAACACGAACCCTAATCCTAACCCGTACCCTAAAACGAGCCCTAACCCTAACACTAAACCTAACCCTAACCCTAACCCATACCCTACGCCGTACCCGAAGCCCTCCCCGAACACGTACCCTAAGCCGTACCCTAAGCCTAACCCTAAGCCTAACCCTAACCCTAGGCTACCCTTGACTGCTTCTGCCTCCAATAGATTTCCTAAGCACTAGTGTTTTAAGGAACAGCTTAAAAAGAGAATCCTAATGTGATTTCTTTATAATGGGTGTGTTCCTTATCTTATCCTAGTGTCTAAACTCTTCTCCATGGCTGGACCCCCAAATAATATTCTTTTATGTGCTAAGGGGTATCGAGAGAGTGGGATAGGTTTAATCACTACCCTAACCCTAACGCGTACCCTAACCCTAACCCCTACCCTTACCCTAACACGTACCCTAATCCTAACCCGTACCCTAAACCGAGCCCTAACCCTAACACTAACCCTAACCCTAACCCTAACCCATACCCTACGCCGTACCCGAAGCCCTCCCCGAACCCGTACCCTAAGCCGTACCCGAAGCCTAACCCTAAGCCTAACCCTAACCCTAGGCTACCCTTGACTGCTTCTGCCTCCAATAGATTTCCTAAGCACTAGTGTTTTAAGGAACAGCTTAAAAAGAGAATCCTAATGTGATTTCTTTATAATGTGTGTGTTCCTTATCTTATCCTAGTGTCTAAACTCTTCTCCATGGCTGGACCCCCAAATAATATTCCTTTACGTGCTAAGGGGTAACTAGAGAGTGGGATAGGTTTAATAACTACCCTAAACCTAACGCGTACCCTAACGCGAACCCCTACCCTAACCCTAACACGTACCCTAATCCTAACCCGTACCCTAAACCGAGCCCTAACCCTAACACTAACCCTAACCCTAACCCTAACCCATACCCTACGCCGTGCCCGAAGCCCTCCCCGAACCCGTACCCTAAGCCGTACCCTAAGCCTAACCCTAAGCCTAACCCTAACCCTAGGCTACCCTTGACTGCTTCTGCCTCCAATAGATTTCCTAAGCACTAGTGTTTTCAGGAACAGCTTAAAAAGAGAATCCTAATGTGATTTCTTTATAATGGGTGTGTTCCTTATCTTATCCTAGTGTCTAAACTCTTCTCCATGGCTGGACCCCCAAATAATATTCCTTTACGTGCTAAGGGGTAACTAGAGAGTGGGATAGGTTTAATAACTAACCTAACCCTAACGCGTACCCTAACGCTAACCCCTACCCTAACCCTAACACGTACCCTAATCTTAACCCGTACCCTAAACCGAGCCCTAACCCTAACACTAACCCTGACCTTAACCCTAACCCATAACCTACGCCGTACCCGAAGCCCTCCCCGAACCAGTACCCTAAGCCTAACCCTAAGCCTAACCCTAAGCCTAACCCTAACCCTAGGATACCCTTGACTGCTTCTGCCTCCAATAGATTTCCTAAGCACTAGTGTTTTAAGGAACAGCTTAAAAAGAGAATCCTAATGTTATTTCTTTATAATGTGTGTGTTCCTTATATTATCTTAGTGTCTAAACTCTTCTCCATGGCTGGACCCCCAAATAATATTCCTTGACGTGCTAAGGGGTATCTAGAGAGTGGGATAGGTTTAATATCTACCCTAACCGTAACGCGTACCCTAACCCTAACCCCTACCCTAACCCTAACATGTACCCTAATCCTAACCCGTTCCCTAAACCGAGCCCTAACCGTAACACTAAACCTAACCCTAACCGTAACCCATACCCTACGCCGTACCCGAAGCCCTCCCCGAACACGTACCCTAAGCCGTACCCTAAGCCTAACCGTAAGCCTAACCCTAACCCTAGGCTACCCTTGACTGCTTCTGCCTCCAATAGATTTCCTAAGCACTAGTGATTTAAGGAACAGCTTAAAAAGAGAATCCTAATGTGATTTCTTTATAATGTGTGTGTTCCTTATATTATCTTAGTGTCTAAACTCTTCTCCATGGCTGGACCCCCTAATAATATTCCTTTACGTGCTAAGGGGTATCTAGAGAGTGGGATAGGTTTAATAACTACCCTAACCCTAACGCGTACCCTAACCCTAACCCCTACCCTAACCCTAACACGTACCCTAATCCTAACCCGTACCCTAAACCGAGCCCTAACCCTAACACTAACCCTAACCCTAACCCTAACCCATACCCTACGCCGTACCCGAAGCCCTCCCCGAACCCGTACCCTAAGCCGTACCCTAAGCCTAACCCTAAGCCTAACCCTAACCCTAGGCTACCCTTGACTGCTTCTGCCTCCAATAGATTTCCTAAGCACTAGTGTTTTAAGGAACAGCTTAAAAAGAGAATCCTAATGTGATTTCTTTATAATGGGTGTGTTCCTTATCTTATCCTAGTGTCTAAACTCTTCTCCATGGCTGGACCCCCAAATAATATTCCTTTACGTGCTAATGGGTAACTAGAGAGTGGGATAGGTTTAATAACTACCCTATCCGTAACACGTACCCTAACCCTCACCCCTACCCTAACCCTAACACGAACCCTAATCCTAACCCGTACCCTAAAACGAGCCCTAACCCTAACACTAAACCTAAACCTAACCCTAACCCATACCCTACGCCGTACCCGAAGCCCTCCCCGAACACGTACCCTAAGCCGTACCCTAAGCCTAACCCTAAGCCTAACCCTAACCCTAGGCTACCCTTGACTGCTTCTGCCTCCAATAGATTTCCTAAGCACTAGTGTTTTAAGGAACAGCTTAAAAAGAGAATCCTAATGTGATTTCTTTATAATGGGTGTGTTCCTTATCTTATCCTAGTGTCTAAACCCTTCTCCATGGCTGGACCCCCAAATAATATTCCTTTACGTGCTAAGGGGTAACTAGAGAGTGGGATAGGTTTAATCACTACCCTAACCCTAACGCGTACCCTAACGCGAACCCCTACCCTAACCCTAACACGTACCCTAATCCTAACCCGTACCCTAAACCGAGCCCTAACCCTAACACTAACCCTAACCCTAACCCTAACCCATACCTTACGCCGTGCCCGAAGCCCTCCCCGAACCCGTACCCTAAGCCGTACCCTAAGCCTAACCCTAAGCCTAACCCTAACCCTAGGCTACCCTTGACTGCTTCTGCCTCCAATAGATTTCCTAAGCACTAGTGTTTTAAGGAACAGCTTAAAAAGAGAATCCTAATGTGATTTCTTTATAATGGGTGTGTTCCTTATCTTATCCTAGTGTCTAAACTCTTCTCCATGGCTGGACCCCCAAATAATATTCCTTTACGTGCTAAGGGGTAACTAGAGAGTGGGATAGGTTTAATAACTACCCTAACCGTAACGCATACCCTAACCCTAACCCCTACCCTAACCCTAACATGTACCCTAATCCTAACCCGTACCCTAAACCGAGCCCTAACCCTAACACTAACCCTAACCCTAACCGTAACCCATACCCTACGCTGTACCCAAAGCCCTCCCCGAACACGTACCCTAAGCCGTACCCTAAGCCTAACCGTAAGCCTAACCCTAACCCTAGGCTACCCTTGACTGCTTCTGCCTCCAATAGATTTCCTAAGCACTAGTGTTTTAAGGAACAGCTTAAAAAGAGAATCCTAATGTGATTTCTTTATAATGTGTGTGTTCCTTATCTTATCCTAGTGTCTAAACTCTTCTCCATGGCTGGACCCCCAAATAATATTCCTTTACGTGCTAAGGGGTAACTAGAGAGTGGGATAGGTTTAATAACTACCCTAACCCTAACGCGTACCCTAACGCGAACCCCTACCCTAACCCTAACACGAACCCTAATCCTAACCCGTACCCTAAACCGAGCCCTAACCCTAACACTAACCCTAACCCTAACCCTAACCCATACCCTACGCCGTGCCCGAAGCCCTCCCCGAACCCGTACCCTAAGCCGTACCCTAAGCCTAACCCTAAGCCTAACCCTAACCCTAGGCTACCCTTGACTGCTTCTGCCTCCAATAGATTTCCTAAGCACTAGTGTTTTAAGGAACAGCTTAAAAAGAGAATCCTAATGTGATTTCTTTATAATGGGTGTGTTCCTTATCTTATCCTAGTGTCTAAACTCTTCTCCATGGCTGGACTCCCAAATAATATTCCTTTACGTGCTAAGGGGTAACTAGAGAGTGGGATAGGTTTAATAACTACCCTAACCCTAACGCGTACCCTAACGCTAACCCCTACCCTAACCCTAACACGTACCCTAATCTTAACCCGTACCCTAAACCGAGCCCTAACCCTAACACTAACCCTGACCTTAACCCTAACCCATAACCTACGCCGTACCCGAAGCCCTCCCCGAACCAGTACCCTAAGCCTAACCCTAAGCCTAACCCTAAGCCTAACCCTAACCCTAGGATACCCTTGACTGCTTCTGCCTCCAATAGATTTCCTAAGCACTAGTGTTTTAAGGAACAGCTTAAAAAGAGAATCCTAATGTTATTTCTTTATAATGTGTGTGTTCCTTATATTATCTTAGTGTCTAAACTCTTCTCCATGGCTGGACCCCCAAATAATATTCCTTGACGTGCTAAGGGGTATCTAGAGAGTGGGATAGGTTTAATATCTACCCTAACCGTAACGCGTACCCTAACCCTAACCCCTACCCTAACCCTAACATGTACCCTAATCCTAACCCGTTCCCTAAACCGAGCCCTAACCCTAACACTAAACCTAACCCTAACCGTAACCCATACCCTACGCCGTACCCGAAGCCCTCCCCGAACACGTACCCTAAGCCGTACCCTAAGCCTAACCGTAAGCCTAACCCTAACCCTAGGCTACCCTTGACTGCTTCTGCCTCCAATAGATTTCCTAAGCACTAGTGATTTAAGGAACAGCTTAAAAAGAGAATCCTAATGTGATTTCTTTATAATGTGTGTGTTCCTTATATTATCTTAGTGTCTAAACTCTTCTCCATGGCTGGACCCCCTAATAATATTCCTTTACGTGCTAAGGGGTATCTAGAGAGTGGGATAGGTTTAATAACTACCCTAACCCTAACGCGTACCCTAACCCTAACCCCTACCCTAACCCTAACACGTACCCTAATCCTAACCCGTACCCTAAACCGAGCCCTAACCCTAACACTAACCCTAACCCTAACCCTAACCCATACCCTACGCCGTACCCGAAGCCCTCCCCGAACCCGTACCCTAAGCCGTACCCTAAGCCTAACCCTAAGCCTAACCCTAACCCTAGGCTACCCTTGACTGCTTCTGCCTCCAATAGATTTCCTAAGCACTAGTGTTTTAAGGAACAGCTTAAAAAGAGAATCCTAATGTGATTTCTTTATAATGGGTGTGTTCCTTATCTTATCCTAGTGTCTAAACTCTTCTCCATGGCTGGACCCCCAAATAATATTCCTTTACGTGCTAATGGGTAACTAGAGAGTGGGATAGGTTTAATAACTACCCTATCCGTAACACGTACCCTAACCCTCACCCCTACCCTAACCCTAACACGAACCCTAATCCTAACCCGTACCCTAAAACGAGCCCTAACCCTAACACTAAACCTAACCCTAACCCTAACCCATACCCTACGCCGTACCCGAAGCCCTCCCCGAACACGTACCCTAAGCCGTACCCTAAGCCTAACCCTAAGCCTAACCCTAACCCTAGGCTACCCTTGACTGCTTCTGCCTCCAATAGATTTCCTAAGCACTAGTGTTTTAAGGAACAGCTTAAAAAGAGAATCCTAATGTGATTTCTTTATAATGGGTGTGTTCCTTATCTTATCCTAGTGTCTAAACCCTTCTCCATGGCTGGACCCCCAAATAATATTCCTTTACGTGCTAAGGGGTAACTAGAGAGTGGGATAGGTTTAATCACTACCCTAACCCTAACGCGTACCCTAACGCGAACCCCTACCCTAACCCTAACACGTACCCTAATCCTAACCCGTACCCTAAACCGAGCCCTAACCCTAACACTAACCCTAACCCTAACCCTAACCCATACCCTACGCCGTGCCCGAAGCCCTCCCCGAACCCGTACCCTAAGCCGTACCCTAAGCCTAACCCTAAGCCTAACCCTAACCCTAGGCTACCCTTGACTGCTTCTGCCTCCAATAGATTTCCTAAGCACTAGTGTTTTAAGGAACAGCTTAAAAAGAGAATCCTAATGTGATTTCTTTATAATGGGTGTGTTCCTTATCTTATCCTAGTGTCTAAACTCTTCTCCATGGCTGGACCCCCAAATAATATTCCTTTACGTGCTAAGGGGTAACTAGAGAGTGGGATAGGTTTAATAACTACCCTAACCGTAACGCATACCCTAACCCTAACCCCTACCCTAACCCTAACATGTACCCTAATCCTAACCCGTACCCTAAACCGAGCCCTAACCCTAACACTAACCCTAACCCTAACCGTAACCCATACCCTACGCTGTACCCAAAGCCCTCCCCGAACACGTACCCTAAGCCGTACCCTAAGCCTAACCGTAAGCCTAACCCTAACCCTAGGCTACCCTTGACTGCTTCTGCCTCCAATAGATTTCCTAAGCACTAGTGTTTTAAGGAACAGCTTAAAAAGAGAATCCTAATGTGATTTCTTTATAATGTGTGTGTTCCTTATCTTATCCTAGTGTCTAAACTCTTCTCCATGGCTGGACCCCCAAATAATATTCCTTTACGTGCTAAGGGGTAACTAGAGAGTGGGATAGGTTTAATAACTACCCTAACCCTAACGCGTACCCTAACGCGAACCCCTACCCTAACCCTAACACGTACCCTAATCCTAACCCGTACCCTAAACCGAGCCCTAACCCTAACACTAACCCTAACCCTAACCCTAACCCATACCCTACGCCGTGCCCGAAGCCCTCCCCGAACCCGTACCCTAAGCCGTACCCTAAGCCTAACCCTAAGCCTAACCCTAACCCTAGGCTACCCTTGACTGCTTCTGCCTCCAATAGATTTCCTAAGCACTAGTGTTTTAAGGAACAGCTTAAAAAGAGAATCCTAATGTGATTTCTTTATAATGGGTGTGTTCCTTATCTTATCCTAGTGTCTAAACTCTTCTCCATGGCTGGACTCCCAAATAATATTCCTTTACGTGCTAAGGGGTAACTAGAGAGTGGGATAGGTTTAATAACTACCCTAACCCTAACGCGTACCCTAACGCTAACCCCTACCCTAACCCTAACACGTACCCTAATCTTAACCCGTACCCTAAACCGAGCCCTAACCCTAACACTAACCCTAACCTTAACCCTAACCCATACCCTACGCCGTACCCGAAGCCCTCCCCGAACCCGTACCCTAAGCCGTACCCTAAGCCTAACCCTAAGCCTAACCCTAACCCTAGGCTACCCTTGACTGCTTCTGCCTCCAATAGATTTCCTAAGCACTAGTGTTTTAAGGAACAGCTTAAAAAGAGAATCCTAATGTTATTTCTTTATAATGTGTGTGTTCCTTATATTATCTTAGTTTCTAAACACTTCTCCATGGCTGGACCCCCAAATAATATTCCTTTACGTGCTAAGGGGTATCTAGAGAGTGGGATAGGTTTAATAACTACCCTAACCGTAACGCATACCCTAACCCTAACCCCTACCATAACCCTAACATGTACCCTAATCCTAACCCGTACCCTAAACCGAGCCCTAACCCTAACACTAACCCTAACCCTAACCGTAACCCATACCCTACGCTGTACCCGAAGCCCTCCCCGAACACGTACCCTAAGCCGTACCCTAAGCCTAACCGTAAGCCTAACCCTAACCCTAGGCTACCCTTGACTGCTTCTGCCTCCAATAGATTTCCTAAGCACTAGTGTTTTAAGGAACAGCTTAAAAAGAGAATCCTAATGTGATTTCTTTATAATGTGTGTGTTCCTTATATTATCTTAGTGTCTAAACTCTTCTCCATGGCTGGACCCCCTAATAATATTCCTTTACGTGCTAAGGGGTATCTAGAGAGTGGGATAGGTTTAATAACTTCCCTAACCCTAACGTGTACCCTAACCCTAACCCCTACCCTAACCCTAACACTTACCCTAATCCTAACCCGTACCCTAAACCGAGCCCTAACCCTAACACTAACCCTAACCCTAACCCTAACCCATACCCTACGCCGTACCCGAAGCCCTCCCCGAACCCGTACCCTAAGCCGTACCCTAAACCTAACCCTAAGCCTAACCCTAACCCTAGGCTACCCTTGACTGCTTCTGCCTCCAATAGATTTCCTAAGCACTAGTGTTTTAAGGAACAGCTTAAAAAGAGAATCCTAATGTGATTTCTTTATAATGGGTGTGTTCCTTATCTTATCCTAGTGTCTAAACTCTTCTCCATGGCTGGACCCCCAAATAATATTCCTTTACGTGCTAATGGGTACCTAGAGAGTGGGATAGGTTTAATAACTACCCTATCCGTAACACGTACCCTAACCCTCACGCCTACCCTAACCCTAACACGAACCCTAATCCTAACCCGTACCCTAAAACGAGCCCTAACCCTAACACTAAACCTAACCCTAACCCTAACCCATACCCTACGCCGTACCCGAAGCCCTCCCCGAACACGTACCCTAAGCCTAACCCTAAGCCTAACCCTAACCCTAGGCTACCCTTGACTGCTTCTGCCTCCAATAGATTTCCTAAGCACTAGTGTTTTAAGGAACAGCTTAAAAAGAGAATCCTAATGTGATTTCTTTATAATGGGTGTGTTCCTTATCTAAGCCTAGTGTCTAAACTCTTCTCCATGGCTGGACCCCCAAATAATATTCTTTTATGTGCTAAGGGGTATCGAGAGAGTGGGATAGGTTTAATCACTACCCTAACCCTAACGCGTACCCTAACCCTAACCCCTACCCTTACCCTAACACGTACCCTAATCCTAACCCGTACCCTAAACCGAGCCCTAACCCTAACACTAACCCTAACCCTAACCCTAACCCATACCCTACGCCGTACCCGAAGCCCTCCCCGAACCCGTACCCTAAGCCATACCCGAAGCCTAACCCTAAGCCTAACCCTAACCCTAGGCTACCCTTGACTGCTTCTGCCTCCAATAGATTTCCTAAGCACTAGTGTTTTAAGGAACAGCTTAAAAAGAGAATCCTAATGTGATTTCTTTATAATGTGTGTGTTCCTTATCTTATCCTAGTGTCTAAACTCTTCTCCATGGCTGGACCCCCAAATAATATTCCTTTACGTGCTAATGGGTAACTAGAGAGTGGGATAGGTTTAATAACTACCCTAACCCTAACGCGTACCCTAACGCTAACCCCTACCCTAACCCTAACACGTACCCTAATCCTAACCCGTACCCTAAACCGAGCCCTAACCCTAACACTAACCCTAACCCTAACCCTAACCCATACCCTACGCCGTGCCCGAAGCCCTTCCCGAACCCGTACCCTAAGCCGTACCCTAAGCCTAACCCTAAGCCTAACCATAACCCTAGGCTACCCTTGACTGCTTCTGCCTCCAATAGATTTCCTAAGCACTAGTGTTTTAAGGAACAGCTTAAAAAGAGAATCCTAATGTGATTTCTTTATAATGGGTGTGTTCCTTATCTTATCCTAGTGTCTAAACTCTTCTCCATGGCTGGACACCCAAATAATATTCCTTTACGTGCTAAGGGGTAACTAGAGAGTGGGATAGGTTTAATAACTACCCTTACCCTAACGCTTACCCTAACGCTAACCCCTACCCTAACCCTAACACGTACCCTAATCCTAACCCGTACCCTAAACCGAGCCCTAACCCTAACACTAACCCTAACCTTAACCCTAACCCATACCCTACGCCGTACCCGAAGCCCTCCCCGAACCCGTACCCTAAGCCGTACCCTAAGCCTAACCCTAAGCCTAACCCTAACCCTAGGCTACCCTTGACTGCTTCTGCCTCCAATAGATTTCCTAAGCACTAGTGTTTTAAGGAACAGCTTAAAAAGAGAATCCTAATGTTATTTCTTTATAATGTGTGTGTTCCTTATATTATCTTACTGTCTAAACTCTTCTCCATGGCTGGACCCCCAAATAATATTCCTTTACGTGCTAAGGGGTATCTAGAGAGTGGGATAGGTTTAATAACTACCCTAACCGTAACGCGTACCCTAACCCTAACCCCTACCCTAACCCTAACATATACCCTAATCCTAACCCGTACCCTAAACCGAGCCCTAACCCTAACACTAACCCTAACCCTAACCGTAACCCATACCCTACGCCGTACCCGAAGCCCTCCCCGAACACGTACCCTAAGCCGTACCCTAAGCCTAACAGTAAGCCTAACCCTAACCCTAGGCTACCCTTGACTGCTTCTGCCTCCAATAGATTTCCTAAGCACTAGTGTTTTAAGGAACAGCTTAAAAAGAGAATCCTAATGTGATTTCTTTATAATGTGTGTGTTCCTTATATTATCTTAGTGTCTAAACTCTTCTCCATGGCTGGACCCCCTAATAATATTCCTTTACGTGCTAAGGGGTATCTAGAGAGTGGGATAGGTTTAATAACTACCCTAACCCTAACGCGTACCCTAACGCGAACCCCTACCCTAACCCTAACACGTACCCTAATCCTAACCCGTACCCTAAACCGAGCCCTAACCCTAACACTAACCCTAACCCTAACCCTAACCCATACCCTACGCCGTGCCCGAAGCCCTCCCCGAACCCGTACCCTAAGCCGTACCCTAAGCCTAACCCTAAGCCTAACCCTAACCCTAGGCTACCCTTGACTGCTTCTGCCTCCAATAGATTTCCTAAGCACTAGTGTTTTAAGGAACAGCTTAAAAAGAGAATCCTAATGTGATTTCTTTATAATGGGTGTGTTCCTTATCTTATCCTAGTGTCTAAACTCTTCTCCATGGCTGGACCCCCAAATAATATTCCTTTACGTGCTAAGGGGTAACTAGAGAGTGGGATAGGTTTAATAACTACCCTAACCCTAACGCGTACCCTAACGCTAACCCCTACCCTAACCCTAACACGTACCCTAATCTTAACCCGTACCCTAAACCGAGCCCTAACCCTAACACTAACCCTAACCTTAACCCTAACCCATACCCTACGCCGTACCCGAAGCCCTCCCCGAACCCGTACCCTAAGCCGTACCCTAAGCCTAACCCTAAGCCTAACCCTAACCCTAGGCTACCCTTGACTGCTTCTGCCTCCAATAGATTTCCTAAGCACTAGTGTTTTAAGGAACAGCTTAAAAAGAGAATCCTAATGTTATTTCTTTATAATGTGTGTGTTCCTTATATTATCTTAGTTTCTAAACACTTCTCCATGGCTGGACCCCCAAATAATATTCCTTTACGTGCTAAGGGGTATCTAGAGAGTGGGATAGGTTTAATAACTACCCTAACCGTAACGCATACCCTAACCCTAACCCCTACCCTAACCCTAACATGTACCCTAATCCTAACCCGTACCCTAAACCGAGCCCTAACCCTAACACTAACCCTAACCCTAACCGTAACCCATACCCTACGCTGTACCCGAAGCCCTCCCCGAACACGTACCCTAAGCCGTACCCTAAGCCTAACCGTAAGCCTAACCCTAACCCTAGGCTACCCTTGACTGCTTCTGCCTCCAATAGATTTCCTAAGCACTAGTGTTTTAAGGAACAGCTTAAAAAGAGAATCCTAATGTGATTTCTTTATAATGTGTGTGTTCCTTATATTATCTTAGTGTCTAAACTCTTCTCCATGGCTGGACCCCCTAATAATATTCCTTTACGTGCTAAGGGGTATCTAGAGAGTGGGATAGGTTTAATAACTTCCCTAACCCTAACGTGTACCCTAACCCTAACCCCTACCCTAACCCTAACACTTACCCTAATCCTAACCCGTACCCTAAACCGAGCCCTAACCCTAACACTAACCCTAACCCTAACCCTAACCCATACCCTACGCCGTACCCGAAGCCCTCCCCGAACCCGTACCCTAAGCCGTACCCTAAACCTAACCCTAAGCCTAACCCTAACCCTAGGCTACCCTTGACTGCTTCTGCCTCCAATAGATTTCCTAAGCACTAGTGTTTTAAGGAACAGCTTAAAAAGAGAATCCTAATGTGATTTCTTTATAATGGGTGTGTTCCTTATCTTATCCTAGTGTCTAAACTCTTCTCCATGGCTGGACCCCCAAATAATATTCCTTTACGTGCTAATGGGTACCTAGAGAGTGGAATAGGTTTAATAACTACCCTATCCGTAACACGTACCCTAACCCTCACCCCTACCCTAACCCTAACACGAACCCTAATCCTAACCCGTACCCTAAAACGAGCCCTAACCCTAACAATAAACCTAACCCTAACCCTAACCCATACCCTACGCCGTACCCGAAGCCCTCCCCGAACACGTACCCTAAGCCGTACCCTAAGCCTAACCCTAAGCCTAACCCTAACCCTAGGCTACCCTTGACTGCTTCTGCCTCCAATAGATTTCCTAAGCACTAGTGTTTTAAGGAACAGCTTAAAAAGAGAATCCTAATGTGATTTCTTTATAATGGGTGTGTTCCTTATCTAAGCCTAGTGTCTAAACTCTTCTCCATGGCTGGACCCCCAAATAATATTCTTTTATGTGCTAAGGGGTATCGAGAGAGTGGGATAGGTTTAATCACTACCCTAACCCTAACGCGTACCCTAACCCTAACCCCTACCCTTACCCTAACACGTACCCTAATCCTAACCCGTACCCTAAACCGAGCCCTAACCCTAACACTAACCCTAACCCTAACCCTAACCCATACCCTACGACGTACCCGAAGCCCTCCCCGAACCCGTACCCTAAGCCATACCCGAAGCCTAACCCTAAGCCTAACCCTAACCCTAGGCTACCCTTGACTGCTTCTGCCTCCAATAGATTTCCTAAGCACTAGTGTTTTAAGGAACAGCTTAAAAAGAGAATCCTAATGTGATTTCTTTATAATGTGTGTGTTCCTTATCTTATCCTAGTGTCTAAACTCTTCTCCATGGCTGGACCCCCAAATAATATTCCTTTACGTGCTAATGGGTAACTAGAGAGTGGGATAGGTTTAATAACTACCCTAACCCTAACGCGTACCCTAACGCTAACCCCTACCCTAACCCTAACACGTACCCTAATCCTAACCCGTACCCTAAACCGAGCCCTAACCCTAACACTAACCCTAACCCTAACCCTAACCCATACCCTACGCCGTGCCCGAAGCCCTCCCCGAACCCGTACCCTAAGCCGTACCCTAAGCCTAACCCTAAGCCTAACCCTAACCCTAGGCTACCCTTGACTGCTTCTGCCTCCAATAGATTTCCTAAGCACTAGTGTTTTAAGGAACAGCTTAAAAAGAGAATCCTAATGTGATTTCTTTATAATGGGTGTGTTCCTTATCTTATCCTAGTGTCTAAACTCTTCTCCATGGCTGGACACCCAAATAATATTCCTTTACGTGCTAAGGGGTAACTAGAGAGTGGGATAGGTTTAATAACTACCCTTACCCTAACGCTTACCCTAACGCTAACCCCTACCCTAACCCTAACACGTACCCTAATCCTAACCCGTACCCTAAACCGAGCCCTAACCCTAACACTAACCCTAACCTTAACCCTAACCCATACCCTACGCCGTACCCGAAGCCCTCCCCGAACCCGTACCCTAAGCCGTACCCTAAGCCTAACCCTAAGCCTAACCCTAACCCTAGGCTACCCTTGACTGCTTCTGCCTCCAATAGATTTCCTAAGCACTAGTGTTTTAAGGAACAGCTTAAAAAGAGAATCCTAATGTTATTTCTTTATAATGTGTGTGTTCCTTATATTATCTTACTGTCTAAACTCTTCTCCATGGCTGGACCCCCAAATAATATTCCTTTACGTGCTAAGGGGTATCTAGAGAGTGGGATAGGTTTAATAACTACCCTAACCGTAACGCGTACCCTAACCCTAACCCCTACCCTAACCCTAACATGTACCCTAATCCTAACCCGTACCCTAAACCGAGCCCTAACCCTAACACTAACCCTAACCCTAACCGTAACCCATACCCTACGCCGTACCCGAAGCCCTCCCCGAACACGTACCCTAAGCCGTACCCTAAGCCTAACAGTAAGCCTAACCCTAACCCTAGGCTACCCTTGACTGCTTCTGCCTCCAATAGATTTCCTAAGCACTAGTGTTTTAAGGAACAGCTTAAAAAGAGAATCCTAATGTGATTTCTTTATAATGTGTGTGTTCCTTATATTATCTTAGTGTCTAAACTCTTCTCCATGGCTGGACCCCCTAATAATATTCCTTTACGTGCTAAGGGGTATCTAGAGAGTGGGATAGGTTTAATAACTACCCTAACCCTAACGCGTACCCTAACCCTAACCCCTACCCTAACCCTAACACGTACCCTAATCCTAACCCGTACCCTAAACCGAGCCCTAACCCTAACACTAACCCTAACCCTAACCCTAACCCATACCCTACGCCGTACCCGAAGCCCTCCCCGAACCCGTACCCTAAGCCGTACCCTAAGCCTAACCCTAAGCCTAACCCTAACCCTAGGCTACCCTTGACTGCTTCTGCCTCCAATAGATTTCCTAAGCACTAGTGTTTTAAGGAACAGCTTAAAAAGAGAATCCTAATGTGATTTCTTTATAATGGGTGTGTTCCTTATCTTATCCTAGTGTCTAAACTCTTCTCCATGGCTGGACCCCCAAATAATATTCCTTTACGTGCTAAGGGATAACTAGAGAGTGGGATAGGTTTAATAACTACCCTATCCGTAACACGTACCCTAACCCTAACCCCTACCCTAACCCTAACACGAACCCTAATCCTAACCCGTACCCTAAACCGAGCCCTAACCCTAACACTAACCCTAACCCTAACACTAACCCATACCCTACGCCGTGCCCGAAGCCCTCCCCGAACCCGTACCCTAAGCCGTACCCTAAGCCTAACCCTAAGCCTAACCCTAACCCTAGGCTACCCTTGACTGCTTCTGCCTCCAATAGATTTCCTAAGCACTAGTGTTTTAAGGAACAGCTTAAAAAGAGAATCCTAATGTGATTTCTTTATAATGTGTGTGTTCCTTATCTTATCCTAGTGTCTAAACTCTTCTCCATGGCTGGACCCCCAAATAATATTCCTTTACGTGCTAAGGGGTATCTAGAGAGTGGGATAGGTTTAATAACTACCCTAACCGTAACGCATACCCTAACCCTAACCCCTACCCTAACCCTAACATGTACCCTAATCCTAACCCGTACCCTAAACCGAGCCCTAACCCTAACACTAACCCTAACCCTAACCGTAACCCATACCCTACGCTGTACCCAAAGCCCTCCCCGAACACGTACCCTAAGCCGTACCCTAAGCCTAACCGTAAGCCTAACCCTAACCCTAGGCTACCCTTGACTGCTTCTGCCTCCAATAGATTTCCTAAGCACTAGTGTTTTAAGGAACAGCTTAAAAAGAGAATCCTAATGTGATTTCTTTATAATGTGTGTGTTCCTTATCTTATCCTAGTGTCTAAACTCTTCTCCATGGCTGGACCCCCAAATAATATTCCTTTACGTGCTAAGGGGTAACTAGAGAGTGGGATAGGTTTAATAACTACCCTAACCCTAACGCGTACCCTAACGCGAACCCCTACCCTAACCCTAACACGTACCCTAATCCTAACCCGTACCCTAAACCGAGCCCTAACCCTAACACTAACCCTAACCCTAACCCTAACCCATACCCTACGCCGTGCCCGAAGCCCTCCCCGAACCCGTACCCTAAGCCGTACCCTAAGCCTAACCCTAAGCCTAACCCTAACCCTAGGCTACCCTTGACTGCTTCTGCCTCCAATAGATTTCCTAAGCACTAGTGTTTTAAGGAACAGCTTAAAAAGAGAATCCTAATGTGATTTCTTTATAATGGGTGTGTTCCTTATCTTATCCTAGTGTCTAAACTCTTCTCCATGGCTGGACCCCCAAATAATATTCCTTTACGTGCTAAGGGGTAACTAGAGAGTGGGATAGGTTTAATAACTACCCTAACCCTAACGCGTACCCTAACGCTAACCCCTACCCTAACCCTAACACGTACCCTAATCTTAACCCGTACCCTAAACCGAGCCCTAACCCTAACACTAACCCTAACCTTAACCCTAACCCATACCCTACGCCGTACCCGAAGCCCTCCCCGAACCCGTACCCTAAGCCGTACCCTAAGCCTAACCCTAAGCCTAACCCTAACCCTAGGCTACCCTTGACTGCTTCTGCCTCCAATAGATTTCCTAAGCACTAGTGTTTTAAGGAACAGCTTAAAAAGAGAATTCTAATGTTATTTCTTTATAATGTGTGTGTTCCTTATATTATCTTAGTTTCTAAACACTTCTCCATGGCTGGACCCCCAAATAATATTCCTTTACGTGCTAAGGGGTATCTAGAGAGTGGGATAGGTTTAATAACTACCCTAACCGTAACGCATACCCTAACCCTAACCCCTACCCTAACCCTAACATGTACCCTAATCCTAACCCGTACCCTAAACCGAGCCCTAACCCTAACACTAACCCTAACCCTAACCATAACCCATACCCTACGCTGTACCCGAAGCCCTCCCCGAACACGTACCCTAAGCCGTACCCTAAGCCTAACCGTAAGCCTAACCCTAACCCTAGGCTACCCTTGACTGCTTCTGCCTCCAATAGATTTCCTAAGCACTAGTGTTTTAAGGAACAGCTTAAAAAGAGAATCCTAATGTGATTTCTTTATAATGTGTGTGTTCCTTATATTATCTTAGTGTCTAAACTCTTCTCCATGGCTGGACCCCCTAATAATATTCCTTTACGTGCTAAGGGGTATCTAGAGAGTGGGATAGGTTTAATAACTTCCCTAACCCTAACGTGTACCCTAACCCTAACCCCTACCTTAACCCTAACACTTACCCTAATCCTAACCCGTACCCTAAACCGAGCCCTAACCCTAACACTAACCCTAACCCTAACCCTAACCCATACCCTACGCCGTACCCGAAGCCCTCCCCGAACCCGTACCCTAAGCCGTACCCTAAACCTAACCCTAAGCCTAACCCTAACCCTAGGCTACCCTTGACTGCTTCTGCCTCCAATAGATTTCCTAAGCACTAGTGTTTTAAGGAACAGCTTAAAAAGAGAATCCTAATGTGATTTCTTTATAATGGGTGTGTTCCTTATCTTATCCTAGTGTCTAAACTCTTCTCCATGGCTGGACCCCCAAATAATATTCCTTTACGTGCTAATGGGTACCTAGAGAGTGGGATAGGTTTAATAACTACCCTATCCGTAACACGTACCCTAACCCTCACCCCTACCCTAACCCTAACACGAACCCTAATCCTAACCCGTACCCTAAAACGAGCCCTAACCCTAACACTAAACCTAACCCTAACCCTAACCCATACCCTACGCCGTGCCCGAAGCCCTCCCCGAACCCGTACCCTAAGCCGTACCCTAAGCCTAACCCTAAGCCTAACCCTAACCCTAGGCTACCCTTGACTGCTTCTGCCTCCAATAGATTTCCTAAGCACTAGTGTTTTAAGGAACAGCTTAAAAAGAGAATCCTAATGTGATTTCTTTATAATGTGTGTGTTCCTTATCTTATCCTAGTGTCTAAACTCTTCTCCATGGCTGGACCCCCAAATAATATTCCTTTACGTGCTAAGGGGTATCTAGAGAGTGGGATAGGTTTAATAACTACCCTAACCGTAACGCATACCCTAACCCTAACCCCTACCCTAACCCTAACATGTACCCTAATCCTAACCCGTACCCTAAACCGAGCCCTAACCCTAACACTAACCCTAACCCTAACCGTAACCCATACCCTACGCTGTACCCAAAGCCCTCCCCGAACACGTACCCTAAGCCGTACCCTAAGCCTAACCGTAAGCCTAACCCTAACCCTAGGCTACCCTTGACTGCTTCTGCCTCCAATAGATTTCCTAAGCACTAGTGTTTTAAGGAACAGCTTAAAAAGAGAATCCTAATGTGATTTCTTTATAATGTGTGTGTTCCTTATCTTATCCTAGTGTCTAAACTCTTCTCCATGGCTGGACCCCCAAATAATATTCCTTTACGTGCTAAGGGGTAACTAGAGAGTGGGATAGGTTTAATAACTACCCTAACCCTAACGCGTACCCTAACGCGAACCCCTACCCTAACCCTAACACGTACCCTAATCCTAACCCGTACCCTAAACCGAGCCCTAACCCTAACACTAACCCTAACCCTAACCCTAACCCATACCCTACGCCGTGCCCGAAGCCCTCCCCGAACCCGTACCCTAAGCCGTACCCTAAGCCTAACCCTAAGCCTAACCCTAACCCTAGGCTACCCTTGACTGCTTCTGCCTCCAATAGATTTCCTAAGCACTAGTGTTTTAAGGAACAGCTTAAAAAGAGAATCCTAATGTGATTTCTTTATAATGGGTGTGTTCCTTATCTTATCCTAGTGTCTAAACTCTTCTCCATGGCTGGACCCCCAAATAATATTCCTTTACGTGCTAATGGGTACCTAGAGAGTGGGATAGGTTTAATAACTACCCTATCCGTAACACGTACCCTAACCCTCACCCCTACCCTAACCCTAACACGAACCCTAATCCTAACCCGTACCCTAAAACGAGCCCTAACCCTAACACTAAACCTAACCCTAACCCTAACCCATACCCTACGCCGTGCCCGAAGCCCTCCCCGAACCCGTACCCTAAGCCGTACCCTAAGCCTAACCCTAAGCCTAACCCTAACCCTAGGCTACCCTTGACTGCTTCTGCCTCCAATAGATTTCCTAAGCACTAGTGTTTTAAGGAACAGCTTAAAAAGAGAATCCTAATGTGATTTCTTTATAATGGGTGTGTTCCTTATCTAAGCCTAGTGTCTAAACTCTTCTCCATGGCTGGACCCCCAAATAATATTCTTTTATGTGCTAAGGGGTATCGAGAGAGTGGGATAGGTTTAATCACTACCCTAACCCTAACGCGTACCCTAACCCTAACCCCTACCCTTACCCTAACACGTACCCTAATCCTAACCCGTACCCTAAACCGAGCCCTAACCCTAACACTAACCCTAACCCTAACCCTAACCCATACCCTACGCCGTACCCGAAGCCCTCCCCGAACCCGTACCCTAAGCCATACCCGAAGCCTAACCCTAAGCCTAACCCTAACCCTAGGCTACCCTTGACTGCTTCTGCCTCCAATAGATTTCCTAAGCACTAGTGTTTTAAGGAACAGCTTAAAAAGAGAATCCTAATGTGATTTCTTTATAATGTGTGTGTTCCTTATCTTATCCTAGTGTCTAAACTCTTCTCCATGGCTGGACCCCCAAATAATATTCCTTTACGTGCTAATGGGTAACTAGAGAGTGGGATAGGATTAATAACTACCCTAACCCTAACGCGTACCCTAACGCTAACCCCTACCCTAACCCTAACACGTACCCTAATCCTAACCCGTACCCTAAACCGAGCCCTAACCCTAACACTAACCCTAACCCTAACCCTAACCCATACCCTACGCCGTGCCCGAAGCCCTCCCCGAACCCGTACCCTAAGCCGTACCCTAAGCCTAACCCTAAGCCTAACCATAACCCTAGGCTACCCTTGACTGCTTCTGCCTCCAATAGATTTCCTAAGCACTAGTGTTTTAAGGAACAGCTTAAAAAGAGAATCCTAATGTGATTTCTTTATAATGGGTGTGTTCCTTATCTTATCCTAGTGTCTAAACTCTTCTCCATGGCTGGACACCCAAATAATATTCCTTTACGTGCTAAGGGGTAACTAGAGAGTGGGATAGGTTTAATAACTACCCTTACCCTAACGCTTACCCTAACGCTAACCCCTACCCTAACCCTAACACGTACCCTAATCCTAACCCGTACCCTAAACCGAGCCCTAACCCTAACACTAACCCTAACCTTAACCCTAACCCATACCCTACGCCGTACCCGAAGCCCTCCCCGAACCCGTACCCTAAGCCGTACCCTAAGCCTAACCCTAAGCCTAACCCTAACCCTAGGCTACCCTTGACTGCTTCTGCCTCCAATAGATTTCCTAAGCACTAGTGTTTTAAGGAACAGCTTAAAAAGAGAATCCTAATGTTATTTCTTTATAATGTGTGTGTTCCTTATATTATCTTACTGTCTAAACTCTTCTCCATGGCTGGACCCCCAAATAATATTCCTTTACGTGCTAAGGGGTATCTAGAGAGTGGGATAGGTTTAATAACTACCCTAACCGTAACGCGTACCCTAACCCTAACCCCTACCCTAACCCTAACATATACCCTAATCCTAACCCGTACCCTAAACCGAGCCCTAACCCTAACACTAACCCTAACCCTAACCGTAACCCATACCCTACGCCGTACCCGAAGCCCTCCCCGAACACGTACCCTAAGCCGTACCCTAAGCCTAACAGTAAGCCTAACCCTAACCCTAGGCTACCCTTGACTGCTTCTGCCTCCAATAGATTTCCTAAGCACTAGTGTTTTAAGGAACAGCTTAAAAAGAGAATCCTAATGTGATTTCTTTATAATGTGTGTGTTCCTTATATTATCTTAGTGTCTAAACTCTTCTCCATGGCTGGACCCCCTAATAATATTCCTTTACGTGCTAAGGGGTATCTAGAGAGTGGGATAGGTTTAATAACTACCCTAACCCTAACGCGTACCCTAACGCGAACCCCTACCCTAACCCTAACACGTACCCTAATCCTAACCCGTACCCTAAACCGAGCCCTAACCCTAACACTAACCCTAACCCTAACCCTAACCCATACCCTACGCCGTGCCCGAAGCCCTCCCCGAACCCGTACCCTAAGCCGTACCCTAAGCCTAACCCTAAGCCTAACCCTAACCCTAGGCTACCCTTGACTGCTTCTGCCTCCAATAGATTTCCTAAGCACTAGTGTTTTAAGGAACAGCTTAAAAAGAGAATCCTAATGTGATTTCTTTATAATGGGTGTGTTCCTTATCTTATCCTAGTGTCTAAACTCTTCTCCATGGCTGGACCCCCAAATAATATTCCTTTACGTGCTAAGGGGTAACTAGAGAGTGGGATAGGTTTAATAACTACCCTAACCCTAACGCGTACCCTAACGCTAACCCCTACCCTAACCCTAACACGTACCCTAATCTTAACCCGTACCCTAAACCGAGCCCTAACCCTAACACTAACCCTAACCTTAACCCTAACCCATACCCTACGCCGTACCCGAAGCCCTCCCCGAACCCGTACCCTAAGCCGTACCCTAAGCCTAACCCTAAGCCTAACCCTAACCCTAGGCTACCCTTGACTGCTTCTGCCTCCAATAGATTTCCTAAGCACTAGTGTTTTAAGGAACAGCTTAAAAAGAGAATCCTAATGTTATTTCTTTATAATGTGTGTGTTCCTTATATTATCTTAGTTTCTAAACACTTCTCCATGGCTGGACCCCCAAATAATATTCCTTTACGTGCTAAGGGGTATCTAGAGAGTGGGATAGGTTTAATAACTACCCTAACCGTAACGCACACCCTAACCCTAACCCCTACCCTAACCCTAACATGTACCCTAATCCTAACCCGTACCCTAAACCGAGCCCTAACCCTAACACTAACCCTAACCCTAACCGTAACCCATACCCTACGCTGTACCCGAAGCCCTCCCCGAACACGTACCCTAAGCCGTACCCTAAGCCTAACCGTAAGCCTAACCCTAACCCTAGGCTACCCTTGACTGCTTCTGCCTCCAATAGATTTCCTAAGCACTAGTGTTTTAAGGAACAGCTTAAAAAGAGAATCCTAATGTGATTTCTTTATAATGTGTGTGTTCCTTATATTATCTTAGTGTCTAAACTCTTCTCCATGGCTGGACCCCCTAATAATATTCCTTTACGTGCTAAGGGGTATCTAGAGAGTGGGATAGGTTTAATAACTTCCCTAACCCTAACGTGTACCCTAACCCTAACCCCTACCCTAACCCTAACACTTACCCTAATCCTAACCCGTACCCTAAACCGAGCCCTAACCCTAACACTAACCCTAACCCTAACCCTAACCCATACCCTACGCCGTACCCGAAGCCCTCCCCGAACCCGTACCCTAAGCCGTACCCTAAACCTAACCCTAAGCCTAACCCTAACCCTAGGCTACCCTTGACTGCTTCTGCCTCCAATAGATTTCCTAAGCACTAGTGTTTTAAGGAACAGCTTAAAAAGAGAATCCTAATGTGATTTCTTTATAATGGGTGTGTTCCTTATCTTATCCTAGTGTCCAAACTCTTCTCCATGGCTGGACCCCCAAATAATATTCCTTTACGTGCTAATGGGTACCTAGAGAGTGGGATAGGTTTAATAACTACCCTATCCGTAACACGTACCCTAACCCTCACCCCTACCCTAACCCTAACACGAACCCTAATCCTAACCCGTACCCTAAAACGAGCCCTATCCCTAACACTAAACCTAACCCTAACCCTAACCCATACCCTACGCCGTACCCGAAGCCCTCCCCGAACACGTACCCTAAGCCGTACCCTAAGCCTAACCCTAAGCCTAACCCTAACCCTAGGCTACCCTTGACTGCTTCTGCCTCCAATAGATTTCCTAAGCACTAGTGTTTTAAGGAACAGCTTAAAAAGAGAATCCTAATGTGATTTCTTTATAATGGGTGTGTTCCTTATCTAAGCCTAGTGTCTAAACTCTTCTCCATGGCTGGACCCCCAAATAATATTCTTTTATGTGCTAAGGGGTATCGAGAGAGTGGGATAGGTTTAATCACTACCCTAACCCTAACGCGTACCCTAACCCTAACCCCTACCCTTACCCTAACACGTACCCTAATCCTAACCCGTACCCTAAACCGAGCCCTAACCCTAACACTAACCCTAACCCTAACCCTATCCCATACCCTACGCCGTACCCGAAGCCCTCCCCGAACCCGTACCCTAAACCATACCCGAAGCCTAACCCTAAGCCTAACCCTAACCCTAGGCTACCCTTGACTGCTTCTGCCTCCAATAGATTTCCTAAGCACTAGTGTTTTAAGGAACAGCTTAAAAAGAGAATCCTAATGTGATTTCTTTATAATGTGTGTGTTCCTTATCTTATCCTAGTGTCTAAACTCTTCTCCATGGCTGGACCCCCAAATAATATTCCTTTACGTGCTAATGGGTAACTAGAGAGTGGGATAGGTTTAATAACTACCCTAACCCTAACGCGTACCCTAACGCTAACCCCTACCCTAACCCTAACACGTACCCTAATCCTAACCCGTACCCTAAACCGAGCCCTAACCCTAACACTAACCCTAACCCTAACCCTAACCCATACCCTACGCCGTGCCCGAAGCCCTCCCCGAACCCGTACCCTAAGCCGTACCCTAAGCCTAACCCTAAGCCTAACCCTAACCCTAGGCTACCCTTGACTGCTTCTGCCTCCAATAGATTTCCTAAGCACTAGTGTTTTAAGGAACAGCTTAAAAAGAGAATCCTAATGTGATTTCTTTATAATGGGTGTGTTCCTTATCTAATCCTAGTGTCTAAACTCTTCTCCATGGCTGGACACCCAAATAATATTCCTTTACGTGCTAAGGGGTAACTAGAGAGTGGGATAGGTTTAATAACTACCCTTACCCTAACGCTTACCCTAACGCTAACCCCTACCCTAACCCTAACACGTACCCTAATCCTAACCCGTACCCTAAACCGAGCCCTAACCCTAACACTAACCCTAACCTTAACCCTAACCCATACCCTACGCCGTACCCGAAGCCCTCCCCGAACCCGTACCCTAAGCCGTACCCTAAGCCTAACCCTAAGCCTAACCCTAACCCTAGGCTACCCTTGACTGCTTCTGCCTCCAATAGATTTCCTAAGCACTAGTGTTTTAAGGAACAGCTTAAAAAGAGAATCCTAATGTTATTTCTTTATAATGTGTGTGTTCCTTATATTATCTTACTGTCTAAACTCTTCTCCATGGCTGGACCCCCAAATAATATTCCTTTACGTGCTAAGGGGTATCTAGAGAGTGGGATAGGTTTAATAACTACCCTAACCGTAACGCGTACCCTAACCCTAACCCCTACCCTAACCCTAACATGTACCCTAATCCTAACCCGTACCCTAAACCGAGCCCTAACCCTAACACTAACCCTAACCCTAACCGTAACCCATACCCTACGCCGTACCCGAAGCCCTCCCCGAACACGTACCCTAAGCCGTACCCTAAGCCTAACAGTAAGCCTAACCCTAACCCTAGGCTACCCTTGACTGCTTCTGCCTCCAATAGATTTCCTAAGCACTAGTGTTTTAAGGAACAGCTTAAAAAGAGAATCCTAATGTGATTTCTTTATAATGTGTGTGTTCCTTATATTATCTTAGTGTCTAAACTCTTCTCCATGGCTGGACCCCCTAATAATATTCCTTTACGTGCTAAGGGGTATCTAGAGAGTGGGATAGGTTTAATAACTACCCTAACCCTAACGCGTACCCTAACCCTAACCCCTACCCTAACCCTAACACGTACCCTAATCCTAACCCGTACCCTAAACCGAGCCCTAACCCTAACACTAACCCTAACCCTAACCCTAACCCATACCCTACGCCGTACCCGAAGCCCTCCCCGAACCCGTACCCTAAGCCGTACCCTAAGCCTAACCCTAAGCCTAACCCTAACCCTAGGCTACCCTTGACTGCTTCTGCCTCCAATAGATTTCCTAAGCACTAGTGTTTTAAGGAACAGCTTAAAAAGAGAATCCTAATGTGATTTCTTTATAATGGGTGTGTTCCTTATCTTATCCTAGTGTCTAAACTCTTCTCCATGGCTGGACCCCCAAATAATATTCCTTTACGTGCTAAGGGATAACTAGAGAGTGGGATAGGTTTAATAACTACCCTATCCGTAACACGTACCCTAACCCTAACCCCTACCCTAACCCTAACACGAACCCTAATCCTAACCCGTACCCTAAACCGAGCCCTAACCCTAACACTAACCCTAACCCTAACACTAACCCATACCCTACGCCGTGCCCGAAGCCCTCCCCGAACCCGTACCCTAAGCCGTACCCTAAGCCTAACCCTAAGCCTAACCCTAACCCTAGGCTACCCTTGACTGCTTCTGCCTCCAATAGATTTCCTAAGCACTAGTGTTTTAAGGAACAGCTTAAAAAGAGAATCCTAATGTGATTTCTTTATAATGTGTGTGTTCCTTATCTTATCCTAGTGTCTAAACTCTTCTCCATGGCTGGACCCCCAAATAATATTCCTTTACGTGCTAAGGGGTAACTAGAGAGTGGGATAGGTTTAATAACTACCCTAACCCTAACGCGTAACCTAACGCTAACACCTACCCTAACCCTAACACGTACCCTAATCCTAACCCGTACCCTAAACCGAGCCCTAACCCTAACACTAACCCTAACCCTAACCCTAACCCATACCCTACGCCGTGCCCGAAGCCCTCCCCGAACCCGTACCCTAAGCCGTACCCTAAGCCTAACACTAAGCCTAACCCTAACCCTAGGCTACCCTTGACTGCTTCTGCCTCCAATAGATTTCCTAAGCACTAGTGTTTTAAGGAACAGCTTAAAAAGAGAATCCTAATGTGATTTCTTTATAATGGGTTTGTTCCTTATCTTATCCTAGTGTCTAAACTCTTCTCCATGGCTGGACCCCCAAATAATATTCCTTTACGTGCTAAGGGGTAACTAGAGAGTGGGATAGGTTTAATAACTACCCTAACCCTAACGCGTACCCTAACGCGAACCCCTACCCTAACCCTAACACGTACCCTAATCCTAACCCGTACCCTAAACCGAGCCCTAACCCTAACACTAACCCTAACCCTAACCCTAACCCATACCCTACGCCGTGCCCGAAGCCCTCCCCGAACCCGTACCCTAAGCCGTACCCTAAGCCTAACCCTAAGCCTAACCCTAACCCTAGGCTACCCTTGACTGCTTCTGCCTCCAATAGATTTCCTAAGCACTAGTGTTTTAAGGAACAGCTTAAAAAGAGAATCCTAATGTGATTTCTTTATAATGGGTGTGTTCCTTATCTTATCCTAGTGTCTAAACTCTTCTCCATGGCTGGACCCCCAAATAATATTCCTTTACGTGCTAAGGGGTAACTAGAGAGTGGGATAGGTTTAATAACTACCCTAACCCTAACGCGTACCCTAACGCTAACCCCTACCCTAACCCTAACACGTACCCTAATCTTAACCCGTACCCTAAACCGAGCCCTAACCCTAACACTAACCCTAACCTTAACCCTAACCCATACCCTACGCCGTACCCGAAGCCCTCCCCGAACCCGTACCCTAAGCCGTACCCTAAGCCTAACCCTAAGCCTAACCCTAACCCTAGGCTACCCTTGACTGATTCTGCCTCCAATAGATTTCCTAAGCACTAGTGTTTTAAGGAACAGCTTAAAAAGAGAATCCTAATGTGATTTCTTTATAATGGGTGTGTTCCTTATCTTATCCTAGTGTCTAAACTCTTCTCCATGGCTGGACCCCCAAATAATATTCCTTTACGTGCTAAGGGATAACTAGAGAGTGGGATAGGTTTAATAACTACCCTATCCGTAACACGTACCCTAACCCTAACCCCTACCCTAACCCTAACACGAACCCTAATCCTAACCCGTACCCTAAACCGAGCCCTAACCCTAACACTAACCCTAACCCTAACACTAACCCATACCCTACGCCGTGCCGGAAGCCCTCCCCGAACCCGTACCCTAAGCCGTACCCTAAGCCTAACCCTAAGCCTAACCCTAACCCTAGGCTACCCTTGACTGCTTCTGCCTCCAATAGATTTCCTAAGCACTAGTGTTTTAAGGAACAGCTTAAAAAGAGAATCCTAATGTGATTTCTTTATAATGTGTGTGTTCCTTATATTATCTTAGTGTCTAAACTCTTCTCCATAGCTGGACCCCCTAATAATATTCCTTTACGTGCTAAGGGGTATCTAGAGAGTGGGATAGGTTTAATAACTACCCTATCCGTAACACGTACCCTAACCCTCACCCCTACCCTAACCCTAACACGAACCCTAATCCTAACCCGTACCCTAAAACGAGCCCTAACCCTAACACTAAACCTAACCCTAACCCTAACCCATACCCTACGCCGTACCCGAAGCCCTCCCCGAACACGTACCCTAAGCCGTACCCTAAGCCTAACCCTAAGCCTAACCCTAACCCTAGGCTACCCTTGACTGCTTCTGCCTCCAATAGATTTCCTAAGCACTAGTGTTTTAAGGAACAGCTTAAAAAGAGAATCCTAATGTGATTTCTTTATAATGGGTGTGTTCCTTATCTAAGCCTAGTGTCTAAACTCTTCTCCATGGCTGGACCCCCAAATAATATTCTTTTATGTGCTAAGGGGTATCGAGAGAGTGGGATAGGTTTAATCACTACCCTAACCCTAACGCGTACCCTAACCCTAACCCCTACCCTTACCCTAACACGTACCCTAATCCTAACCCGTACCCTAAACCGAGCCCTAACCCTAACACTAACCCTAACCCTAACCCTAACCCATACCCTACGCCGTACCCGAAGCCCTCCCCGAACCCGTACCCTAAGCCATACCCGAAGCCTAACCCTAAGCCTAACCCTAACCCTAGGCTACCCTTGACTGCTTCTGCCTCCAATAGATTTCCTAAGCACTAGTGTTTTAAGGAACAGCTTAAAAAGAGAATCCTAATGTGATTTCTTTATAATGTGTGTGTTCCTTATCTTATCCTAGTGTCTAAACTCTTCTCCATGGCTGGACCCCCAAATAATATTCCTTTACGTGCTAATGGGTAACTAGAGAGTGGGATAGGTTTAATAACTACCCTAACCCTAACGCGTACCCTAACGCTAACCCCTACCCTAACCCTAACACGTACCCTAATCCTAACCCGTACCCTAAACCGAGCCCTAACCCTAACACTAACCCTAACCCTAACCCTAACCCATACCCTACGCCGTGCCCGAAGCCCTCCCCGAACCCGTACCCTAAGCCGTACCCTAAGCCTAACCCTAAGCCTAACCCTAACCCTAGGCTACCCTTGACTGCTTCTGCCTCCAATAGATTTCCTAAGCACTAGTGTTTTAAGGAACATCTTAAAAAGAGAATCCTAATGTTATTTCTTTATAATGTGTGTGTTCCTTATATTATCTTACTGTCTAAACTCTTCTCCATGGCTGGACCCCCAAATAATATTCCTTTACGTGCTAAGGGGTATCTAGAGAGTGGGATAGGTTTAATAACTACCCTAACCGTAACGCGTACCCTAACCCTAACCCCTACCCTAACCCTAACATGTACCCTAATCCTAACCCGTACCCTATACCGAGCCCTAACCCTAACACTAACCCTAACCCTAACCGTAACCCATACCCTACGCCGTACCCGAAGCCCTCCCCGAACACGTACCCTAAGCCGTACCCTAAGCCTAACAGTAAGCCTAACCCTAACCCTAGGCTACCCTTGACTGCTTCTGCCTCCAATAGATTTCCTAAGCACTAGTGTTTTAAGGAACAGCTTAAAAAGAGAATCCTAATGTGATTTCTTTATAATGTGTGTGTTCCTTATATTATCTTAGTGTCTAAACTCTTCTCCATGGCTGGACCCCCTAATAATATTCCTTTACGTGCTAAGGGGTATCTAGAGAGTGGGATAGGTTTAATAACTACCCTAACCCTAACGCGTACCCTAACCCTAACCCCTACCCTAACCCTAACACGTACCCTAATCCTAACCCGTACCCTAAACCGAGCCCTAACCCTAACACTAACCCTAACCCTAACCCTAACCCATACCCTACGCCGTACCCGAAGCCCTCCCCGAACCCGTACCCTAAGCCGTACCCTAAGCCTAACCCTAAGCCTAACCCTAACCCTAGGCTACCCTTGACTGCTTCTGCCTCCAATAGATTTCCTAAGCACTAGTGTTTTAAGGAACAGCTTAAAAAGAGAATCCTAATGTGATTTCTTTATAATGGGTGTGTTCCTTATCTTATCCTAGTGTCTAAACTCTTCTCCATGGCTGGACCCCCAAATAATATTCCTTTACGTGCTAAGGGATAACTAGAGAGTGGGATAGGTTTAATAACTACCCTATCCGTAACACGTACCCTAACCCTAACCCCTACCCTAACCCTAACACGAACCCTAATCCTAACCCGTACCCTAAACCGAGCCCTAACCCTAACACTAACCCTAACCCTAACACTAACCCATACCCTACGCCGTGCCCGAAGCCCTCCCCGAACCCGTACCCTAAGCCGTACCCTAAGCCTAACCCTAAGCCTAACCCTAACCCTAGGCTACCCTTGACTGCTTCTGCCTCCAATAGATTTCCTAAGCACTAGTGTTTTAAGGAACAGCTTAAAAAGAGAATCCTAATGTGATTTCTTTATAATGTGTGTGTTCCTTATCTTATCCTAGTGTCTAAACTCTTCTCCATGGCTGGACCCCCAAATAATATTCCTTTACGTGCTAAGGGGTAACTAGAGAGTGGGATAGGTTTAATAACTACCCTAACCCTAACGCGTAACCTAACGCTAACACCTACCCTAACCCTAACACGTACCCTAATCCTAACCCGTACCCTAAACCGAGCCCTAACCCTAACACTAACCCTAACCCTAACCCTAACCCATACCCTACGCCGTGCCCGAAGCCCTCCCCGAACCCGTACCCTAAGCCGTACCCTAAGCCTAACACTAAGCCTAACCCTAACCCTAGGCTACCCTTGACTGCTTCTGCCTCCAATAGATTTCCTAAGCACTAGTGTTTTAAGGAACAGCTTAAAAAGAGAATCCTAATGTGATTTCTTTATAATGGGTTTGTTCCTTATCTTATCCTAGTGTCTAAACTCTTCTCCATGGCTGGACCCCCAAATAATATTCCTTTACGTGCTAAGGGGTAACTAGAGAGTGGGATAGGTTTAATAACTACCCTAACCCTAACGCGTACCCTAACGCGAACCCCTACCCTAACCCTAACACGTACCCTAATCCTAACCCGTACCCTAAACCGAGCCCTAACCCTAACACTAACCCTAACCCTAACCCTAACCCATACCCTACGCCGTGCCCGAAGCCCTCCCCGAACCCGTACCCTAAGCCGTACCCTAAGCCTAACCCTAAGCCTAACCCTAACCCTAGGCTACCCTTGACTGCTTCTGCCTCCAATAGATTTCCTAAGCACTAGTGTTTTAAGGAACAGCTTAAAAAGAGAATCCTAATGTGATTTCTTTATAATGGGTGTGTTCCTTATCTTATCCTAGTGTCTAAACTCTTCTCCATGGCTGGACACCCAAATAATATTCCTTTACGTGCTAAGGGGTAACTAGAGAGTGGGATAGGTTTAATAACTACCCTAACCCTAACGCGTACCCTAACGCTAACCCCTACCCTAACCCTAACACGTACCCTAATCTTAACCCGTACCCTAAACCGAGCCCTAACCCTAACACTAACCCTAACCTTAACCCTAACCCATACCCTACGCCGTACCCGAAGCCCTCCCCGAACCCGTACCCTAAGCCGTACCCTAAGCCTAACCCTAAGCCTAACCCTAACCCTAGGCTACCCTTGACTGCTTCTGCATCCAATAGATTTCCTAAGCACTAGTGTTTTAAGGAACAGCTTAAAAAGAGAATCCTAATGTTATTTCTTTATAATGTGTGTGTTCCTTATATTATCTTAGTTTCTAAACACTTCTCCATGGCTGGACCCCCAAATAATATTCCTTTACGTGCTAAGGGGTATCTAGAGAGTGGGATAGGTTTAATAACTACCCTAACCGTAACGCATACCCTAACCCTAACCCCTACCCTAACCCTAACATGTACCCTAATCCTAACCCGTACCCTAAACCGAGCCCTAACCCTAACACTAACCCTAACCCTAACCGTAACCCATACCCTACGCTGTACCCGAAGCCCTCCCCGAACAAGTACCCTAAGCCGTACCCTAAGCCTAACCGTAAGCCTAACCCTAACCCTAGGCTACCCTTGACTGCTTCTGCCTCCAATAGATTTCCTAAGCACTAGTGTTTTAAGGAACAGCTTAAAAAGAGAATCCTAATGTGATTTCTTTATAATGTGTGTGTTCCTTATATTATCTTAGTGTCTAAACTCTTCTCCATGGCTGGACCCCCTAATAATATTCCTTTACGTGCTAAGGGGTATCTAGAGAGTGGGATAGGTTTAATAACTACCCTAACCCTAACGTGTACCCTAACCCTAACCCCTACCCTAACCCTAACACTTACCCTAATCCTAACCCGTACCCTAAACCGAGCCCTAACCCTAACACTAACCCTAACCCTAACCCTAACCCATACCCTACGCCGTACCCGAAGCCCTCCCCGAACCCGTACCCTAAGCCGTACCCTAAACCTAACCCTAAGCCTAACCCTAACCCTAGGCTACCCTTGACTGCTTCTGCCTCCAATAGATTTCCTAAGCACTAGTGTTTTAAGGAACAGCTTAAAAAGAGAATCCTAATGTGATTTCTTTATAATGGGTGTGTTCCTTATCTTATCCTAGTGTCTAAACTCTTCTCCATGGCTGGACCCCCAAATAATATTCCTTTACGTGCTAATGGGTACCTAGAGAGTGGGATAGGTTTAATAACTACCCTATCCGTAACACGTACCATAACCCTCACCCCTACCCTAACCCTAACACGAACCCTAATCCTAACCCGTACCCTAAAACGAGCCCTAACCCTAACACTAAACCTAACCCTAACCCTAACCCATACCCTACGCCGTACCCGAAGCCCTCCCCGAACACGTACCCTAAGCCGTACCCTAAGCCTAACCCTAAGCCTAACCCTAACCCTAGGCTACCCTTGACTGCTTCTGCCTCCAATAGATTTCCTAAGCACTAGTGTTTTAAGGAACAGCTTAAAAAGAGAATCCTAATGTGATTTCTTTATAATGGGTGTGTTCCTTATCTAAGCCTAGTGTCTAAACTCTTCTCCATGGCTGGACCCCCAAATAATATTCTTTTATGTGCTAAGGGGTATCGAGAGAGTGGGATAGGTTTAATCACTACCCTAACCCTAACGCGTACCCTAACCCTAACCCCTACCCTTACCCTAACACGTACCCTAATCCTAACCCGTACCCTAAACCGAGCCCTAACCCTAACACTAACCCTAACCCTAACCCTAACCCATACCCTACGCCGTACCCGAAGCCCTCCCCGAACCCGTACCCTAAGCCATACCCGAAGCCTAACCCTAAGCCTAACCCTAACCCTAGGCTACCCTTGACTGCTTCTGCCTCCAATAGATTTCCTAAGCACTAGTGTTTTAAGGAACAGCTTAAAAAGAGAATCCTAATGTGATTTCTTTATAATGTGTGTGTTCCTTATCTTATCCTAGTGTCTAAACTCTTCTCCATGGCTGGACCCCCAAATAATATTCCTTTACGTGCTAATGGGTAACTAGAGAGTGGGATAGGTTTAATAACTACCCTAACCCTAACGCGTACCCTAACGCTAACCCCTACCCTAACCCTAACACGTACCCTAATCCTAACCCGTACCCTAAACCGAGCCCTAACCCTAACACTAACCCTAACCCTAACCCTAACCCATACCCTACGCCGTGCCCGAAGCCCTCCCCGAACCCGTACCCTAAGCCGTACCCTAAGCCTAACCCTAAGCCTAACCCTAACCCTAGGCTACCCTTGACTGCTTCTGCCTCCAATAGATTTCCTAAGCACTAGTGTTTTAAGGAACAGCTTAAAAAGAGAATCCTAATGTGATTTCTTTATAATGGGTGTGTTCCTTATCTTATCCTAGTGTCTAAACTCTTCTCCATGGCTGGACACCCAAATAATATTCCTTTACGTGCTAAGGGGTAACTAGAGAGTGGGATAGGTTTAATAACTACCCTTACCCTAACGCTTACCCTAACGCTAACCCCTACACTAACCCTAACACGTACCCTAATCCTAACCCGTACCCTAAACCGAGCCCTAACCCTAACACTAACCCTAACCCTAACCCTAACCCATACCTTACGCCGTGCCCGAAGCCCTCCCCGAACCCGTACCCTAAGCCGTGCCCTAAGCCTAACACTAAGCCTAACCCTAACCCTAGGCTACCCTTGACTGCTTCTGCCTCCAATAGATTTCCTAAGCACTAGTGTTTTAAGGAACAGCTTAAAAAGAGAATCCTAATGTGATTTCTTTATAATGGGTGTGTTCCTTATCTTATCCTAGTGTCTAAACTCTTCTCCATGGCTGGACCCCCAAATAATATTCTTTTACGTGCTAAGGGGTAACTAGAGAGTGGGATAGGTTTAATAACTACCCTAACCCTAACGCGTACCCTAACGCTAACCCCTACCCTAGCCCTAACACGTACCCTAATCTTAACCCGTAACCTAAACCGAGCCCTAACCCTAACACTAACCCTAACCTTAACCCTAACCCATACCCTACGCCGTACCCGAAGCCCTCCCCGAACCCGTACCCTAAGCCGTACCCTAAGCCTAACCCTAAGCCTAACCCTAACCCTACGCTACCCTTGACTGCTTCTGCCTCCAATAGATTTCCTAAGCACTAGTGTTTTAAGGAACAGCTTAAAAAGAGAATCCTAATGTTATTTCTTTATAATGTGTGTGTTCCTTATATTATCTTAGTGTCTAAACTCTTCTCCATGGCTGGACCCCCAAATAATATTCCTTTACGTGCTAAGGGGAATCTAGAGAGTGGGATAGGTTTAATAACTACCCTAACCGTAACGCGTACCCTAACCCTAACCCCTACCCTAACCCTAACATGTACCCTAATCCTAACCCGTACCCTAAACCGAGCCCTAACCCTAACACTAACCCTAACCCTAACCATAACCCATACCCTATGCCGTACCCGAAGCCCTCCCCGAACACGTACCCTAAGCCGTACCGTAAGCCTAACCGTAAGCCTAACCCTAACCCTAGGCTACCCTTGACTGCTTCTGCCTCCAATAGATTTCCTAAGCACTAGTGTTTTAAGGAACAGCTTAAAAAGAGAATCCTAATGTGATTTCTTTATAATGTGTGTGTTCCTTATATTATCTTAGTGTCTAAACTCTTCTCCATGGCTGGACCCCCTAATAATATACCTTTACGTGCTAAGGGGTGTCTAGAGAGTGGGATAGGTTTAATAACTACCCTAACCCTAACGCGTACCCTAACCCTAACCCCTACCCTAAACCTAACACGTACCCTAATCCTAACCCGTACCCTAAACCGAGCCCTAACCCTAACACTAACCCTAACCCTAACCCTAACCCATACCCTACGCCGTACCCGAAGCCCTCCCCGAACCCGTACCCTAAGCCGTACCCTAAGCCTAACCCTAAGCCTAACCCTAACCCTAGGCTACCCTTGACTGCTTCTGCCTCCAATAGATTTCCTAAGCACTAGTGTTTTAAGGAACAGCTTAAAAAGAGAATCCTAATGTGATTTCTTTATAATGGGTGTGTTCCTTATCTTATCCTAGTGTCTAAACTCTTCTCCATGGCTGGACCCCCAAATAATATTCCTTTACGTGCTAATGGGTAACTAGAGAGTGGGATAGGTTTAATAACTACCCTATCCGTAACACGTACCCTAACCCTCACCCCTACCCTAACCCTAACACGAACCCTAATCCTAACCCGTACCCTAAAACGAGCCCTAACCCTAACACTAAACCTAACCCTAACCCTAACCCATACCCTACGCCGTACCCGAAGCCCTCCCCGAACACGTACCCTAAGCCGTACCCTAAGCCTAACCCTAAGCCTAACCCTAACCCTAGGCTACCCTTGACTGCTTCTGCCTCCAATAGATTTCCTAAGCACTAGTGTTTTAAGGAACAGCTTAAAAAGAGAATCCTAATGTGATTTCTTTATAATGGGTGTGTTCCTTATCTAATCCTAGAGTCTAAACTCTTCTCCATGGCTGGACCCCCAAATAATATTCCTTTATGTGCTAAGGGGTATCGAGAGAGTGGGATAGGTTTAATCACTACCCTAACCCTAACGCGTACCCTAACCCTAACCCCTACCCTTACCCTAACACGTACCCTAATCCTAACCCGTACCCTAAACCGAGCCCTAACCCTAACACTAACCCTAACCCTAACCCTAACCCATACCCTACGCCGTACCCGAAGCCCTCCCCGAACCCGTACCCTAAGCCGTACCCGAAGCCTAACCCTAAGCCTAACCCTAACCCTAGGCTACCCTTGACTGCTTCTGCCTCCAATAGATTTCCTAAGCACTAGTGTTTTAAGGAACAGCTTAAAAACAGAATCCTAATGTGATTTCTTTATAATGTGTGTGTTCCTTATATTATCTTAGTGTCTAAACTCTTCTCCATGGCTGGACCCCCAAATAATATTCCTTTACGTGCTAAGGGGTATCTAGAGAGTGGGATAGGTTTAATAACTACCCTAACCCTAACGTGTACCCTAACGCTAACCCCTACCCTAACCCTAACACGTACCCTAATCCTAACCCGTACCGTAAACCGAGCCCTAACCCTAACACTAACCCTAACCCTAACCCTAACCCATACCCTACGCCGTACCCGAAGCCCTCCCCGAACCTGTACCCTAAGCCGTACCCTAAGCCTAACCCTAAGCCTAACCCTAACCCTAGGCTACCCTTGACTGCTTCTGCCTCCAATAGATTTCCTAAGCACTAGTGTTTTAAGGAACAGCTTAAAAAGAGAATCCTAATGTTATTTCTTTATAATGGGTGTGTTCCTTATATTATCTTAGTGTCTAAACTCTTCTCCATGGCTGGACCCCCAAATAATATTCCTTTACGTGCTAAGGGGTATCTAGAGAGTGGGATAGGTTTAATAACTACCCTAACCCTAACGCGTACCCTAACCCTAACCCCTACACTAACCCTAACACGTACCCTAATCCTAACCCGTACCCTAAACCGAGCCCTAACCCTAACACTAACCCTAACCCTAACCCTAATCCATACCCTACGCCGTACCCGAAGCCCTCCCCGAACCCGTACCCTAAGCCGTACCCTAAGCCTAACCCTAAGCCTAACCCTAACCCTAGGCTACCCTTGACTGCTTCTGCCTCCAATAGATTTCCTAAGCACTAGTGTTTTAAGGAACAGCTTAAAAAGAGAATCCTAATGTGATTTCTTTATAATGGGTGTGTTCCTTATCTTATCCTAGTGTCTAAACTCTTCTCCATGGCTGGACCCCCAAATAATATTCCTTTACGTGCTAATGGGTAACTAGAGAGTGGGATAGGTTTAATAACTACCCTATCCGTAACACGTACCCTAACCCTCACCCCTACCCTAACCCTAACACGAACCCTAATCCTAACCCGTACCCTAAACCGAGCCCTAACCCTAACACTAACCCTAACCCTGACCCTAAACCATACCCTACGCCGTACCCGAAGCCCTCCCCGAAAACGTACCCTAAGCCGTACCCTAAGCCTAACCCTAAGCCTAACCCTAACCCTAGGCTACCCTTGACTGCTTCTGCCTCCAATAGATTTCCTAAGCACTAGTGTTTTAAGGAACAGCTTAAAAAGAGAATCCTAATGTGATTTCTTTATAATGGGTGTGTTCCTTATCTAATCCTAGTGTCTAAACTCTTCTCCATGGCTGGACCCCCAAATAATATTCCTTTATGTGCTAAGGGGTATCGAGAGAGTGGGATAGGTTTAATCACTACCCTAACCCTAATGCGTACCCTAACCCTAACCCCTACCCTTACCCTAACACGTACCCTAATCCTAACCCGTACCCTAAACCGAGCCCTAACCCTAACACTAACCCTAACCCTAACCCTAACCCATACCCTACGCCGTACCCGAAGCCCTCCCCGAACCCGTACCCTAAGCCGTACCCGAAGCCTAACCCTAAGCCTAACCCTAACCCTAGGCTACCCTTGACTGCTTCTGCCTCCAATAGATTTCCTAAGCACTAGTGTTTTAAGGAACAGCTTAAAAAGAGAATCCTAATGTGATTTCTTTATAATGTGTGTGATCCTTATCTTATCCTAGTGTCTAAACTCTTCTCCATGGCTGGACCCCCAAATAATATTCCTTTACGTGCTAAGGGGTAACTAGAGAGTGGGATAGGTTTAATAACTACCCTAACCCTAACGCGTACCCTAACGCTAACCCCTACCCTAACCCTAACACGTACCCTAATCCTAACCCGTACCCTAAACCGAGCCCTAACCCTAACACTAACCCTAACCCTAACCCTAACCCATACCCTACGCCGTGCCCGAAGGCCTCCCCGAACCCGTACTCTAAGCCGTACCCTAAGCCTAACCCTAAGCCTAACCCTAACCTTAGGCTACCCTTGACTGCTTCTGCCTCCAATAGATTTCCTAAGCACTAGTGTTTTAAGGAACAGCTTAAAAAGAGAATCCTAATGTGATTTCTTTATAATGGGTGTGTTCCTTAACTTATCCTAGTGTCTAAACTCTTCTCCATGGCTAGACCCCCAAATAATATTCCTTTACGTGCTAAGGGGTACCTAGAGAGTGGGATAGGTTTAATAACTACCCTTACCCTAACGCGTACCCTAACGCTAACCCCTACCCTAACCCTAACACGTACCCTAATCTTAACCCGTACCCTAAACCGAGCCCTAACCCTAACACTAACCCTAACCCTAACCGTAACCCATACCCTACGCCGTACCCGAAGCCCTCCCCGAACCCGTACCCTAAGCCGTACCCGAAGCCTAACCCTAAGCCTAACCCTAACCCTAGGCTACCCTTGACTGCTTCTGCCTCCAATAGATTTCCTAAGCACTAGTGTTTTAAGGAACAGCTTAAAAACAGAATCCTAATGTGATTTCTTTATAATGGGTGTGTTCCTTATCTAATCCTAGTGTCTAAACTCTTCTCCATGGCTGGACCCCCAAATAATATTCCTTTATGTGCTAAGGGGTATCGAGAGAGTGGGATAGGTTTAATCACTACCCTAACCCTAACGCGTACCCTAACCCTAACCCCTACCCTTACCCTAACACGTACCCTAATCCTAACCCGTACCCTAAACCGAGCCCTAACCCTAACACTAACCCTAACCATAACCCTAACCCATACCCTACGCCGTACCCGAAGCCCTCCCCGAACCCGTACCCTAAGCCGTACCCGAAGCCTAACCCTAAGCCTAACCCTAACCCTAGGCTACCCTTGACTGCTTCTGCCTCCAATAGATTTCCTAAGCACTAGTGTTTTAAGGAACAGCTTAAAAAGAGAATCCTAAAGTGATTTCTTTATAATGTGTGTGATCCTTACCTTATCCTAGTGTCTAAACTCTTCTCCATGGCTGGACCCCCAAATAATATTCCTTTACGTGCTAAGGGGTAACTAGAGAGTGGGATAGGTTTAATAACTACCCTATCCGTAACACGTACCCTAACCCTAACCCCTACCCTAACCCTAACACGAACCCTAATCCTAACCCGTACCCTAAACCGAGCCCTAACCCTAACACTCACCCTCACCCTAACCCTAACCCATACCCTACGCCGTACCCGAAGCCCTCCCCGAACCCGTACCCTAAGCCGTACCCTAAGCCTAACCCTAAGCCTAACCCTAACCCTAGGCTACCCTTGACTGCTTCTGCCTCCAATAGATTTCCTAAGCACTAGTGTTTTAAGGAACAGCTTAAAAAGAGAATCCTAATGTGATTTCTTTATAATGTGTGTGTTCCTTATCTTATCCTAGTGTCTAAACTCTTCTCCATGGCTGGACCCCCAAATAATATTCCTTTACGTGCTAAGGGGTAACTAGAGAGTGGGATAGGTTTAATAACTACCCTAACCCTAACGTGTAACCTAACGCTAACCCCTACCCTAACCCTAACACGTACCCTAATCCTAACCCGTACCCTAAACCGAGCCCTAACCCTAACACTAACCCTAAACCTAACCCTAACCCATACCCTACGCCGTGCCCGAAGCCCTCCCCGAACCCGTACCCTAAGCTGTACCCTAAGACTAACCCTAAGCCTAACCCTAACCCTAGGCTACCCTTGACTGCTCCTGCCTCCAATAGATTTCCTAAGCCCTAGTGTTTTAAGGAACAGCTTAAAAAGAGAATCCTAATGTGATTTCTTTATAATGGGTGTGTTCCTTATCTTATCCTAGTGTCTAAACTCTTCTCTATGGCTGGACCCCCTAATAATATTCCTTTACGTGCTAAGGGGTAACTAGAGAGTGGGATAGGTTTAATAACTACCCTAACCCTAACGCGTACCCTAACGCTAACCCCTACCCTAACCCTAACACGTACCCTAATCTTAACCCGTACCCTAAACCGAGCCCTAACCCTAACACTAACCCTAACCTTAAACCTAACCCATACCCTACGCCGTACCCGAAGCCCTCCCCGAATCCGTACCCTAAGCCGTACCCTAAGCCTAACCCTAAGCCTAACCCTAACCCTAGGCTACCCTTGACTGCTTCTGCCTCCAATAGATTTCCTAAGCACTAGTGTTTTAAGGAACAGCTTAAAAAGAGAATCCTAATGTGATTTCTTTATAATGTGTGTGTTCCTTATATTATCTTAGTGTCTAAACTCTTCTCCATGGCTGGACACCCAAATAATATTCCTTTACGTGCTAAGGGGTATCTAGAGAGTGGGATAGGTTTAATAACTACCCTAACCCTAACGCGTACCCTAACCCTAACCCCTAACCTAATCCTAACACGTACCCTAATCCTAACCCGTACCCTAAACCGAGCCCTAACCCTAACACTAACCCTAACCCTAACCCTAACCCATACCCTACGCCCTACCCGAAGCCCTCCCCGAACCCGTACCCTAAGCCGTACCCTAAGCCTAACCCTAAGCCTAACCCTAACCCTAGGCTACCCTTGACTGCTTCTGCCTCCAATAGATTTCCTAAGCACTAGTGTTTTAAGGAACAGCTTAAAAAGAGAATCCTAATGTGATTTCTTTATAATGTGTGTGTTCCTTATCTTATCCTAGTGTCTAAACTCTTCTCCATGGCTGGACACCCAAATAATATTCCTTTACGTGCTAAGGGGTAACTAGACAGTGGGATAGGTTTAATAACTACCCTAACCCTAACGCGTACCCTAACCCTAACCCCTACCCTAACCCTAACACGTACCCTAATCCTAACCCGTACCCTATACCGAACCCTAACCCTAACACTAACCCTAACCCTAACCCTAACCCATACCCTACGCCGTACCCGAAGCCCTCCCCGAACCCGTACCCTAAACCGTACCCTAAGCCTAACCCGAAGCCTAACCCTAACCCTAGGCTACCCTTGACTGCTTCTGCCTCCAATAGATTTCCTAAGCACTAGTGTTTTAAGGAACAGCTTAAAAAGAGAATCCTAATGCTATTTCTTTATAATGGGTGTGTTCCTTATATTATCTTAGTGTCTAAACTCTTCTCCATGGCTGGACCCCCAAATAATATTCCTTTACGTGCTAAGGGGTATCTAGAGATTGGAATAGGTTTAATAACTACCCTAACCGTAACGCGTACCCTAACCCTAACCCCTACCCTAACCCTAACATGTACCCTAATCCTAACCCGTACCCTAAACCGAGCCCTAACCCTAACACTAACCCTAACCGTAACCGTAACCCATACCCTACGCCGTACCCGAAGCCCTCCCCGAACACGTACCCTAAGCCGTACCCTAAGCCTAACCGTAAGCCTAACCCTAACCCTAGGCTACCCTTGACTGCTTCTGCCTCCAATAGATTTCCTAAGCACTAGTGTTTTAAGGAACAGCTTAAAAAGAGAATCCTAATGTGATTTCTTTATAATGTGTGTGTTCCTTATATTATCTTAGTGTCTAAACTCTTCTCCATGGCTGGACCCCCTAATAATATTCCTTTACGTGCTAAGGGGTATCTAGAGAGTGGGATAGGTTTAATAACTACCCTAACCCTAACGCGTACCCTAACCCTAACCCCTACCCTAACCCTAAAACGTACCCTAATCCTAACCCGTACCCTAAACCGAGCCCTAACCCTAACACTAACCCTAACCCTAACCCTAACCCATACCCTACGCCGTACCCGAAGCCCTCCCCGAACCCGTACCCTAAGCCGTACCCTAACCTAACCCTAAGCCTAACCCTAACCCTAGGCTACCCTTGACTGCTTCTGCCTCCAATAGATTTCCTAAGCACTAGTGTTTTAAGGAACAGCTTAAAAAGAGAATCCTAATGTGATTTATTTATAATGGGTGTGTTCCTTATCTTATCCTAGTGTCTAAACTCTTCTCCATGGCTGGACCCCCTAATAATATTCCTTTACGTGCTAATGGGTAACTAGAGAGTGGGATAGGTTTAATAACTACCCTATCCGTAACACGTACCCTAACCCTCACCCCTTCCCTAACCCTAACACGAACCCTAATCCTAACCCGTACCCTAAAACGAGCCCTAACCCTAACACTAAACCTAACCCTAACCCTAACCCATACCCTACGCCGTACCCGAAGCCCTCCCCGAACACGTACCCTAAGCCGTACCCTAAGCCTAACCCTAAGCCTAACCCTAACCCTAGGCTACCCTTGACTGCTTCTGCCTCCAATAGATTTCCTAAGCACTAGTGTTTTAAGGAACAGCTTAAAAAGAGAATCCTAATGTGATTTCTTTATAATGGGTGTGTTCCTTATCTAATCCTAGTGTCTAAACTCTTCTCCATGGCTGGACCCCCAAATAATATTCCTTTATGTGCTAAGGGGTATCGAGAGAGTGGGATAGGTTTAATCACTACCCTAACCCTAACGCGTACCCTAACCCTAACCCCTACCCTTACCCTAACACGTACCCTAATCCTAACCCGTACCCTAAACCGAGCCCTAACCCTAACACTAACCCTAACCCTAACCCTAACCCATACCTTACGCCGTACCCGAAGCCCTCCCCGAACCCGTACCCTAAGCCGTACCCGAAGCCTAACCCTAAGCCTAACCCTAACCCTAGGCTACCCTTGACTGCTTCTGCCTCCAATAGATTTCCTAAGCACTAGTGTTTTAAGGAACAGCTTAAAAAGAGAATCCTAATGTTATTTCTTTATAATGGGTGTGTTCCTTATATTATCTTAGTGTCTAAACTCTTCTCCATGGCTGGACCCCCAAATAATATTCCTTTACGTGCTAAGGGGTATCTAGAGATTGGAATAGGTTTAATAACTACCCTAACCGTAACGCGTACCCTAACCCTAACCCCTACCCTAACCCTAACATGTACCCTAATCCTAACCCGTACCCTAAACCGAGCCCTAACCCTAACACTAACCCTAACCGTAACCGTAACCCATACCCTACGCCGTACCCGAAGCCCTCCCCGAACACGTACCCTAAGCCGTACCCTAAGCCTAACCGTAAGCCTAACCCTAACCCTAGGCTACCCTTGACTGCTTCTGCCTCCAATAGATTTCCTAAGCACTAGTGTTTTAAGGAACAGCTTAAAAAGAGAATCCTAATGTGATTTCTTTATAATGTGTGTGTTCCTTATATTATCTTAGTGTCTAAACTCTTCTCCATGGCTGGACCCCCTAATAATATTCCTTTACGTGCTAAGGGGTATCTAGAGAGTGGGATAGGTTTAATAACTACCCTAACCCTAACGCGTACCCTAACCCTAACCCCTACCCTAACCCTAAAACGTACCCTAATCCTAACCCGTACCCTAAACCGAGCCCTAACCCTAACACTAACCCTAACCCTAACCCTAACCCATACCCTACGCCGTACCCGAAGCCCTCCCCGAACCCGTAACCTAAGCCGTACCCTAAGCCTAACCCTAAGCCTAACCCTAACCCTAGGCTACCCTTGACTGCTTCTGCCTCCAATAGATTTCCTAAGCACTAGTGTTTTAAGGAACAGCTTAAAAAGAGAATCCTAATGTGATTTCTTTATAATGGGTGTGTTCCTTATCTTATCCTAGTGTCTAAACTCTTCTCCATGGCTGGACCCCCAAATAATATTCCTTTACGTGCTAATGGGTAACTAGAGAGTGGGATAGGTTTAATAACTACCCTATCCGTAACACGTACCCTAACCCTCACCCCTTCCCTAACCCTAACACGAACCCTAATCCTAACCCGTACCCTAAAACGAGCCCTAACCCTAACACTAAACCTAACCCTAACCCTAACCCATACCCTACGCCGTACCCGAAGCCCTCCCCGAACACGTACCCTAAGCCGTACCCTAAGCCTAACCCTAAGCCTAACCCTAACCCTAGGCTACCCTTGACAGCTTCTGCCTCCAATAGATTTCCTAAGCACTAGTGTTTTAAGGAACAGCTTAAAAAGAGAATCCTAATGTGATTTCTTTATAATGGGTGTGTTCCTTATCTAATCCTAGTGTCTAAACTCTTCTCCATGGCTGGACCCCCAAATAATATTCCTTTATGTGCTAAGGGGTATCGAGAGAGTGGGATAGGTTTAATCACTACCCTAACCCTAACGCGTACCCTAACCCTAACCCCTACCCTTACCCTAACACGTACCCTAATCCTAACCCGTACCCTAAACCGAGCCCTAACCCTAACCCTAACCCTAACCCATACCTTACGCCGTACCCGAAGCCCTCCCCGAACCCGTACCCTAAGCCGTACCCGAAGCCTAACCCTAAGCCTAACCCTAACCCTAGGCTACCCTTGACTGCTTCTGCCTCCAATAGATTTCCTAAGCACTAGTGTTTTAAGGAACAGCTTAAAAAGAGAATCCTAATGTGATTTCTTTATAATGTGTGTGATCCTTATCTCATCCTAGTGTCTAAACTCTTCTCCATGGCTGGACCCCCAAATAATATTCCTGTACGTGCTAAGGGGTAACTAGAGAGTGGGATAGGTTTAATAACTACCCTAACCCTAACGCGTACCCTAACGCTAACCCCTACCCTAACCCTAACACGTACCCTAATCCTAACCCGTACCCTAAACCGAGCCCTAACCCTAACACTAACTCTAACCCTAACCCTAACCCATACCCTACGCCGTGCCCGAAGCCCTCCCCGAACCCGTACCCTAAGCCGTACCCTAAGCCTAACCCTAAGCCTAACCCTAACCCTAGGCTACCCTTGACTGCTTCTGCCTCCAATAGATTTCCTAAGCACTAGTGTTTTAAGGAACAGCTTAAAAAGAGAATCCTAATGTGATTTCTTTATAATGGGTGTGTTCCTTATCTTATCCTAGTGTCTAAACTCTTCTCCATGGCTGGACCCCCAAATAATATTCCTTTACGTGCTAAGGGGTAACTAGAGAGTGGGATAGGTTTAATAACTACCCTATCCGTAACACGTACCCTAACCCTAACCCCTACCCTAACCCTAACACGAACCCTAATCCTAACCCGTACCCTAAACCGAGCCCTAACCCTAACACTCACCCTAACCCTAACCCTAACCCATACCCTACGCCGTGCCCGAAGCCCTCCCCGAACCCGTACCCTAAGCCGTACCCTAAGCCTAACCCTAAGCCTAACCCTAACCCTAGGCTACCCTTGACTGCTTCTGCCTCCAATAGATTTCCTAAGCACTAGTGTTTTAAGGAACAGCTTAAAAAGAGAATCCTAATGTGATTTCTTTATAATGGGTGTGTTCCTTATCTTATCCTAGTGTCTAAACTCTTCTCCATGGCTGGACCCCCAAATAATATTCCTTTACGTGCTAAGGGGTAACTAGAGAGTGGGATAGGTTTAATAACTACCCTATCCGTAACACGTACCCTAACCCTAACCCCTACCCTAACCCTAACACGAACCCTAATCCTAACCCGTACCCTAAACCGAGCCCTAACCCTAACACTAACCCTAACCGTAACCGTAACCCATACCCTACGCCGTACCCGAAGCCCTCCCCGAACACGTACCCTAAGCCGTACCCTAAGCCTAACCGTAAGCCTAACCCTAACCCTAGGCTACCCTTGACTGCTTCTGCCTCCAATAGATTTCCTAAGCACTAGTGTTTTAAGGAACAGCTTAAAAAGAGAATCCTAATGTGATTTCTTTATAATGTGTGTGTTCCTTATATTATCTTAGTGTCTAAACTCTTCTCCATGGCTGGACCCCCTAATAATATTCCTTTACGTGCTAAGGGGTATCTAGAGAGTGGGATAGGTTTAATAACTACCCTAACCCTAACGCGTACCCTAACCCTAACCCCTACCCTAACCCTAAAACGTACCCTAATCCTAACCCGTACCCTAAACCGAGCCCTAACCCTAACACTAACCCTAACCCTAACCCTAACCCATACCCTACGCCGTACCCGAAGCCCTCCCCGAACCCGTACCCTAAGCCGTACCCTAAGCCTAACCCTAAGCCTAACCCTAACCCTAGGCTACCCTTGACTGCTTCTGCCTCCAATAGATTTCCTAAGCACTAGTGTTTTAAGGAACAGCTTAAAAAGAGAATTCTAATGTGATTTCTTTATAATGGGTGTGTTCCTTATCTTATCCTAGTGTCTAAACTCTTCTCCATGGCTGGACCCCCAAATAATATTCCTTTACGTGCTAATGGGTAACTAGAGAGTGGGATAGGTTTAATAACTACCCTATCCGTAACACGTACCCTAACCCTCACCCCTTCCCTAACCCTAACACGAACCCTAATCCTAACCCGTACCCTAAAACGAGCCCTAACCCTAACACTAAACCTAACCCTAACCCTAACCCATACCCTACGCCGTACCCGAAGCCCTCCCCGAACACGTACCCTAAGCCGTACCCTAAGCCTAACCCTAAGCCTAACCCTAACCCTAGGCTACCCTTGACAGCTTCTGCCTCCAATAGATTTCCTAAGCACTAGTGTTTTAAGGAACAGCTTAAAACGAGAATCCTAATGTGATTTCTTTATAATGGGTGTGTTCCTTATCTAATCCTAGTGTCTAAACTCTTCTCCATGGCTGGACCCCCAAATAATATTCCTTTATGTGCTAAGGGGTATCGAGAGAGTGGGATAGGTTTAATCACTACCCTAACCCTAACGCGTACCCTAACCCTAACCCCTACCCTTACCCTAACACGTACCCTAATCCTAACCCGTACCCTAAACCGAGCCCTAACCCTAACCCTAACCCTAACCCATACCTTACGCCGTACCCGAAGCCCTCCCCGAACCCGTACCCTAAGCCGTACCCGTAGCCTAACCCTAAGCCTAACCCTAACCCTAGGCTACCCTTGACTGCTTCTGCCTCCAATAGATTTCCTAAGCACTAGTGTTTTAAGGAACAGCTTAAAAAGAGAATCCTAATGTGATTTCTTTATAATGTGTGTGATCCTTATCTCATCCTAGTGTCTAAACTCTTCTCCATGGCTGGACCCCCAAATAATATTCCTGTACGTGCTAAGGGGTAACTAGAGAGTGGGATAGGTTTAATAACTACCCTAACCCTAACGCGTACCCTAACGCTAACCCCTACCCTAACCCTAACACGTACCCTAATCCTAACCCGTACCCTAAACCGAGCCCTAACCCTAACACTAACTCTAACCCTAACCCTAACCCATACCCTACGCCGTGCCCGAAGCCCTCCCCGAACCTGTACCCTAAGCCGTACCCTAAGCCTAACCCTAAGCCTAACCCTAACCCTAGGCTACCCTTGACTGCTTCTGCCTCCAATAGATTTCCTAAGCACTAGTGTTTTAAGGAACAGCTTAAAAAGAGAATCCTAATGTGATTTCTTTATAATGGGTGTGTTCCTTATCTTATCCTAGTGTCTAAACTCTTCTCCATGGCTGGACCCCCAAATAATATTCCTTTACGTGCTAAGGGGTAACTAGAGAGTGGGATAGGTTTAATAACTACCCTATCCGTAACACGTACCCTAACCCTAACCCCTACCCTAACCCTAACACGAACCCTAATCCTAACCCGTACCCTAAACCGAGCCCTAACCCTAACACTCACCCTAACCCTAACCCTAACCCATACCCTACGCCGTGCCCGAAGCCCTCCCCGAACCCGTACCCTAAGCCGTACCCTAAGCCTAACCCTAAGCCTAACCCTAACCCTAGGCTACCCTTGACTGCTTCTGCCTCCAATAGATTTCCTAAGCACTAGTGTTTTAAGGAACAGCTTAAAAAGAGAATCCTAATGTGATTTCTTTATAATGGGTGTGTTCCTTATCTTATCCTAGTGTCTAAACTCTTCTCCATGGCTGGACCCCCAAATAATATTCCTTTACGTGCTAAGGGGTAACTAGAGAGTGGGATAGGTTTAATAACTACCCTATCCGTAACACGTACCCTAACCCTAACCCCTACCCTAACCCTAACACGAACCCTAATCCTAACCCGTACCCTAAACCGAGCCCTAACCCTAACACTCACCCTAACCCTAACCCTAACCCATACCCTACGCCGTACCCGAAGCCCTCCCCGAACCCGTACCCTAAGCCGTACCCTAAGCCTAACCCTAAGCCTAACCCTAACCCTAGGCTACCCTTGACTGCTTCTGCCTCCAATAGATTTCCTAAGCACTAGTGTTTTAAGGAACAGCTTAAAAAGAGAATCCTAATGTGATTTCTTTATAATGTGTGTGTTCCTTATCTTATCCTAGTGTCTAAACTCTTCTCCATGGCTGGACCCACAAATAATATTCCTTTACGTGCTAAGGGGTAACTAGAGAGTGGGATAGGTTTAATAACTACCCTAACCCTAACGCGTACCCTAACGCTAACCCCTACCCTAACCCTAACACGTACCCTAATCCTAACCCGTACCCTAAACCGAGCCCTAACCCTAACACTAACCCTAACCCTAACCCTAACCCATACCCTACGCCGTACCCGAACCCCTCCCCGAACCCGTACCCTAAGCCGTACCCGAAGCCTAACCCTAAGCCTAACCCTAACCCTAGGCTACCCTTGACTGCTTCTGCCTCCAATAGATTTCCTAAGCACTAGTGTTTTAAGGAACAGCTTAAAAAGAGAATCCTAATGTTATTTCTTTATAATGGGTGTGTTCCTTATATTATCTTAGTGTCTAAACTCTTCTCCATGGCTGGACCCCCAAATAATATTCCTTTACGTGCTAAGGGGAATCTAGAGAGTGGGATAGGTTTAATAACTACCCTAACCGTAACGCGTACCCTAACCCTAACCCCTACCCTAACCCTAACATGTACCCTAATCCTAACCCGTACCCTAAACCGAGCCCTAACCCTAACACTAACCCTAACCCTAACCGTAACCCATACCCTACGCCGTACCCGAAGCCCTCCCCGAACACGTACCCTAAGCCGTACCGTAAGCCTAACCGTAAGCCTAACCCTAACCCTAGGCTACCCTTGACTGCTTCTGCCTCCAATAGATTTCCTAAGCACTAGTGTTTTAAGGAACAGCTTAAAAAGAGAATCCTAATGTGATTTCTTTATAATGTGTGTGTTCCTTATATTATCTTAGTGTCTAAACTCTTCTCCATGGCTGGACCCCCTAATAATATTCCTTTACGTGCTAAGGGGTATCTAGAGAGTGGGATAGGTTTAATAACTACCCTAACCCTAACGCGTACCCTAACCCTAACCCCTACCCTAACCCTAACACGTACCCTAATCCTAACCCGTACCCTAAACCGAGCCCTAACCCTAACACTAACCCTAACCCTAACCCTAACCCATACCCTACGCCGTACCCGAAGCCCTCCCCGAACCCGTACCCTAAGCCGTACCCTAAGCCTAACCCTAAGCCTAACCCTAACCCTAGGCTACCCTTGACTGCTTCTGCCTCCAATAGATTTCCTAAGCACTAGTGTTTTAAGGAACAGCTTAAAAAGAGAATCCTAATGTGATTTCTTTATAATGGGTGTGTTCCTTATCTTATCCTAGTGTCTAAACTCTTCTCCATGGCTGGACCCCCAAATAATATTCCTTTAGGTGCTAATGGGTAACTAGAGAGTGGGATAGGTTTAATAACTTCCCTATCCGTAACACGTACCCTAACCCTCACCCCTATCCTAACCCTAACACGAACCCTAATCCTAACCCGTACCCTCAAACGAGCCCTAACCCTAACACTAAACCTAACCCTAACCCTAACCCATACCCTACGCCGTACCCGAAGCCCTCCCCGAACACGTACCCTAAGCCGTACCCTAAGCCTAACCCTAAGCCTAACCCTAACCCTAGGCTACCCTTGACTGCTTCTGCCTCCAATAGATTTCCTAAGCACTAGTGTTTTAAGGAACAGCTTAAAAAGAGAATCCTAATGTGATTTCTTTATAATGGGTGTGTTCCTTATCTAATCCTAGTGTCTAAACTCTTCTCCATGGCTGGACCCCCAAATAATATTCCTTTATGTGCTAAGGGGTATCGAGAGAGTGGGATAGGTTTAATCACTACCCTAACCCTAACGCGTACCCTAACCCTAACCCCTACCCTTACCCTAACACGTACCCTAATCCTAACCCGTACCCTAAACCGAGCCCTAACCCTAACACTAACCCTAACCCTAACCCTAACCCATACCCTACGCCGTACCCGAAGCCCTCCCCGAACCCGTACCCTAAGCCGTACCCGAAGCCTAACCCTAAGCCTAACCCTAACCCTAGGCTACCCTTGACTGCTTCTGCCTCCAATAGATTTCCTAAGCACTAGTGTTTTAAGGAACAGCTTAAAAAGAGAATCCTAATGTGATTTCTTTATAATGTGTGTGTTCCTTATATTATCTTAGTGTCTAAACTCTTCTCCATGGCTGGACCCCCAAATAATATTCCTTTACGTGCTAAGGGGTATCTAGAGAGTGGGATAGGTTTAATAACTACCCTAACCCTAACGCGTACCCTAACCCAAACCCCTACCCTAAACCTAACACGTACCCTAATCCTAACCCGTACCCTATACCGAGCCCTAACCCTAACACTAACCCTAACCCTAACCCTAACCCATACCCTACGCCGTACCCGAAGCCCTCCCTGAACCCGTACCCTAAGCCGTACCCTAAGCCTAACCCTAAGCCTAACCCTAACCCTAGGCTACCCTTGACTGCTTCTGCCTCCAATAGATTTCCTAAGCACTAGTGTTTTAAGGAACAGCTTAAAAAGAGAATCCTAATGTTATTTCTTTATAATGGGTGTGTTCCTTATATTATCTTAGTGTCTAAACTCTTCTCCATGGCTGGACCCCCAAATAATATTCCTTTACGTGCTAAGGGGTATCTAGAGATTGGAATAGGTTTAATAACTACCCTAACCGTAACGCGTACCCTAACCCTAACCCCTACCCTAACCCTAACATGTACCCTAATCCTAACCCGTACCCTAAACCGAGCCCTAACCCTAACACTAACCCTAACCGTAACCGTAACCCATACCCTACGCCGTACCCGAAGCCCTCCCCGAACACGTACCCTAAGCCGTACCCTAAGCCTAACCGTAAGCCTAACCCTAACCCTAGGCTACCCTTGACTGCTTCTGCCTCCAATAGATTTCCTAAACACTAGTGTTTTAAAGAACAGCTTAAAAAGAGAATCCTAATGTGATTTCTTTATAATGTGTGTGTTCCTTATATTATCTTAGTGTCTAAACTCTTCTCCATGGCTGGAACCCCGAATAATATTCCTTTACGTGCTAAGGGGTATATAGAGAGTGGGATAGGTTTAATAACTACCCTAACCCTAACGCGTACCCTAACCCTAACCCCTACCCTAACCCTAACACGTACCCTAATCCTAACCCGTACCCTAAACCGAGCCCTAACCCTAACACTAACCCTAACCCTAACCCTAACCCATACCCTACGCCGTACCCGAAGCCCTCCCCGAACCCGTACCCTAAGCCGTACCCTAAGCCTAACCCTAACCCTAGGCTACCCTTGACTGCTTCTGCCTCCAATAGATTTCCTAAGCACTAGTGTTTTAAGGAACAGCTTAAAAAGAGAATCCTAATGTGATTTCTTTATAATGGGTGTGTTCCTTATCTTATCCTAGTGTCTAAACTCTTCTCCATGGCTGGACCCCCAAATAATATTCCTTTACGTGCTAATGGGTAACTAGAGAGTGGGATAGGTTGAATAACTACCCTATCCGTAACACGTACCCTAACCCTCACCCCTTCCCTAACCCTAACACGAACCCTAATCCTAACCCGTACCCTAAAACGAGCCCTAACCCTAACACTAAACCTAACCCTAACCCTAACCCATACCCTACGCCGTACCCGAAACCCTCCCCGAACACGTACCCTAAGCCGTACCCTAAGCCTAACTCTAAGCCTAACCCTAACCCTAGGCTACCCTTGACTGCTTCTGCCTCCAATAGATTTCCTAAGCACTAGTGTTTTAAGGAACAGCTTAAAAAGAGAATCCTAATGTGATTTCTTTATAATGGGTGTGTTCCTTATCTAATCCTAGTGTCTAAACTCTTCTCCATGGCTGGACCCCCAAATAATATTCCTTTATGTGCTAAGGGGTATCGAGAGAGTGGGATAGGTTTAATCACTACCCTAACCCTAACGCGTACCCTAACCCTAACCCCTACCCTTACCCTAACACGTACCCTAATCCTAACCCGTACCCTAAACCGAGCCCTAACCCTAACACTAACCCTAACCGTAACCCTAACCCATACCCTACGCCGTACCCGAAGCCCTCCCCGAACCCGTACCCTAAGCCGTACCCGAAGCCTAACCCTAAGCCTAACCCTAACCCTAGGCTACCCTTGACTGCTTCTGCCTCCAATAGATTTCCTAAGCACTAGTGTTTTAAGGAACAGCTTAAAAAGAGAATCCTAAAGTGATTTCTTTATAATGTGTGTGATCCTTATCTTATCCTAGTGTCTAAACTCTTCTCCATGGCTGGACCCCCAAATAATATTCCTTTACGTGCTAAGGGGTAACTAGAGAGTGGGATAGGTTTAATAACTACCCTATCCGTAACACGTACCCTAACCCTAACCCCTACCCTAACCCTAACACGAACCCTAATCCTAACCCGTACCCTAAACCGAGCCCTAACCCTAACACTCACCCTCACCCTAACCCTAACCCATACCCTACGCCGTACCCGAAGCCCTCCCCGAACCCGTACCCTAAGCCGTACCCTAAGCCTAACCCTAAGCCTAACCCTAACTCTAGGCTACCCTTGACTGCTTCTGCCTCCAATAGATTTCCTAAGCACTAGTGTTTTAAGGAACAGCTTAAAAAGAGAATCCTAATGTGATTTCTTTATAATGTGTGTGTTCCTTATCTTATCCTAGTGTCTAAACTCTTCTCCATGGCTGGACCCCCAAATAATATTCCTTTACGTGCTAAGGGGTAACTAGAGAGTGGGATAGGTTTAATAACTACCCTAACCCTAACGTGTAACCTAACGCTAACCCCTACCCTAACCCTAACACGTACCCTAATCCTAACCCGTACCCTAAACCGAGCCCTAACCCTAACACTAACCCTAACCCTAACCCTAACCCATACCCTACGCCGTGCCCGAAGCCCTCCCCGAACCCGTACCCTAAGCTGTACCCTAAGCCTAACCCTAACCCTAGGCTACCCTTGACTGCTCCTGCCTCCAATAGATTTCCTAAGCCCTAGTGTTTTAAGGAACAGCTTAAAAAGAGAATCCTAATGTGATTTCTTTATAATGGGTGTGTTCCTTATCTTATCCTAGTGTCTAAACTCTTCTCCATTGCTGGACCCCCTAATAATATTCCTTTACGTGCTAAGGGGTAACTTGAGAGTGGGATAGGTTTAATAACTACCCTAACCCTATCGCGTACCCTAACGCTAACCCCTACCCTAACCCTAACACGTACCCTAATCTTAACCCGTACCCTAAACCGAGCCCTAACCCTAACACTAACCCTAACCTTAAACCTAACCCATACCCTACGCCGTACCCGAAGCCCTCCCCGAACCCGTACCCTAAGCCGTACCCTAAGCCTAACCCTAAGCCTAACCCTAACCCTAGGCTACCCTTTACTGCTTCTGCCTCCAATAGATTTCCTAAGCACTAGTGTTTTAAGGAACAGCTTAAAAAGAGAATCCTAATGTGATTTCTTTATAATGTGTGTGTTCCTTATATTATCTTAGTGTCTAAACTCTTCTCCATGGCTGGACACCCAAATAATATTCCTTTACGTGCTAAGGGGTATCTAGAGAGTGGGATAGGTTTAATAACTACCCTAACCCTAACGCGTACCCTAACCCTAACCCCTAACCTAATCCTAACACGTACCCTAATCCTAACCCGTACCCTAAACCGAGCCCTAACCCTAACACTAACCCTAACCCTAACCCTAACCCATACCCTACGCCCTACCCGAAGCCCTCCCCGAACCCGTACCCTAAGCCGTACCCTAAGCCTAACCCTAAGCCTAACCCTAACCCTAGGCTACCCTTGACTGCTTCTGCCTCCAATAGATTTCCTAAGCACTAGTGTTTTAAGGAACAGCTTAAAAAGAGAATCCTAATGTGATTTCTTTATAATGTGTGTGTTCCTTATCTTATCCTAGTGTCTAAACTCTTCTCCATGGCTGGACACCCAAATAATATTCCTTTACGTGCTATGGGGTAACTAGACAGTGGGATAGGTTTAATAACTACCCTAACCCTAACGCGTACCCTAACCCTAACCCCTACCCTAACCCTAACACGTACCCTAATCCTAACCCGTACCCTAAACCGAGCCCTAACCCTAACACTAACCCTAACCCTAACCCTAACCCATACCCTACGCCGTACCCGAAGCCCTCCCCGAACCCGTACCCTAAACCGTACCCTAAGCCTAACCCGAAGCCTAACCCTAACCCTAGGCTACCCTTGACTGCTTCTGCCTCCAATAGATTTCCTAAGCACTAGTGTTTTAAGGAACAGCTTAAAAAGAGAATCCTAATGTTATTTCTTTATAATGGGTGTGTTCCTTATATTATCTTAGTGTCTAAACTCTTCTCCATGGCTGGACCCCCAAATAATATTCCTTTACGTGCTAAGGGGTATCTAGAGATTGGAATAGGTTTAATAACTACCCTAACCGTAACGCGTACCCTAACCCTAACCCCTACCCTAACCCTAACATGTACCCTAATCCTAACCCGTACCCTAAACCGAGCCCTAACCCTAACACTAACCCTAACCGTAACCGTAACCCATACCCTACGCCGTACCCGAAGCCCTCCCCGAACACGTACCCTAAGCCGTACCCTAAGCCTAACCGTAAGCCTAACCCTAACCCTAGGCTACCCTTGACTGCTTCTGCCTCCAATAGATTTCCTAAGCACTAGTGTTTTAAGGAACAGCTTAAAAAGAGAATCCTAATGTGATTTCTTTATAATGTGTGTGTTCCTTATCTTATCCTAGTGTCTAAACTCTTCTCCATGGCTGGACCCACAAATAATATTCCTTTACGTGCTAAGGGGTAACTAGAGAGTGGGATAGGTTTAATAACTACCCTAACCCTAACGCGTACCCTAACGCTAACCCCTACCCTAACCCTAACACGTACCCTAATCCTAACCCGTACCCTAAACCGAGCCCTAACCCTAACACTAACTCTAACCCTAACCCTAACCCATACCCTACGCCGTGCCCGAAGCCCTCCCCGAACCCGTACCCTAAGCCGTACCCTAAGCCTAACCCTAAGCCTAACCCTAACCCTAGGCTACCCTTGACTGCTTCTGCCTCCAATAGATTTCCTAAGCACTAGGGTTTTAAGGAACAGCTTAAAAAGAGAATCCTAATGTGATTTCTTTATAATGGGTGTGTTCCTTATCTTATCCTAGTGTCTAAACTCTTCTCCATGGCTGGACCCCCAAATAATATTCCTTTACGTGCTAAGGGGTAACTAGAGAGTGGGATAGGTTTAATAACTACCCTATCCGTAACACGTACCCTAACCCTAACCCCTACCCTAACCCTAACACGAACCCTAATCCTAACCCGTACCCTAAACCGAGCCCTAACCCTAACACTCACCCTAACCCTAACCCTAACCCATACCCTACGCCGTACCCGAAGCCCTCCCCGAACCCGTACCCTAAGCCGTACCCTAAGCCTAACCCTAAGCCTAACCCTAACCCTAGGCTACCCTTGACTGCTTCTGCCTCCAATAGATTTCCTAAGCACTAGTGTTTTAAGGAACAGCTTAAAAAGAGAATCCTAATGTGATTTCTTTATAATGTGTGTGTTCCTTATCTTATCCTAGTGTCTAAACTCTTCTCCATGGCTGGACCCACAAATAATATTCCTTTACGTGCTAAGGGGTAACTAGAGAGTGGGATAGGTTTAATAACTACCCTAACCCTAACGCGTACCCTAACGCTAACCCCTACCCTAACCCTAACACGTACCCTAATCCTAACCCGTACCCTAAACCGAGCCCTAACCCTAACACTAACCCTAACCCTAACCCTAACCCATACCCTACGCCGTACCCGAACCCCTCCCCGAACCCGTACCCTAAGCCGTACCCGAAGCCTAACCCTAAGCCTAACCCTAACCCTAGGCTACCCTTGACTGCTTCTGCCTCCAATAGATTTCCTAAGCACTAGTGTTTTAAGGAACAGCTTAAAAAGAGAATCCTAATGTTATTTCTTTATAATGGGTGTGTTCCTTATATTATCTTAGTGTCTAAACTCTTCTCCATGGCTGGACCCCCAAATAATATTCCTTTACGTGCTAAGGGGAATCTAGAGAGTGGGATAGGTTTAATAACTACCCTAACCGTAACGCGTACCCTAACCCTAACCCCTACCCTAACCCTAACATGTACCCTAATCCTAACCCGTACCCTAAACCGAGCCCTAACCCTAACACTAACCCTAACCCTAACCGTAACCCATACCCTACGCCGTACCCGAAGCCCTCCCCGAACACGTACCCTAAGCCGTACCGTAAGCCTAACCGTAAGCCTAACCCTAACCCTAGGCTACCCTTGACTGCTTCTGCCTCCAATAGATTTCCTAAGCACTAGTGTTTTAAGGAACAGCTTAAAAAGAGAATCCTAATGTGATTTCTTTATAATGTGTGTGTTCCTTATATTATTTTAGTGTCTAAACTCTTCTCCATGGCTGGACCCCCTAATAATATTCCTTTACGTGCTAAGGGGTATCTAGAGAGTGGGATAGGTTTAATAACTACCCTAACCCTAACGCGTACCCTAACCCTAACCCCTACCCTAACCCTAACACGTACCCTAATCCTAACCCGTACCCTAAACCGAGCCCTCACCCTAACACTAACCCTAACCCTAACCCTAACCCATACCCTACGCCGTACCCGAAGCCCTCCCCGAACCCGTACCCTAAGCCGTACCCTAAGCCTAACCCTAAGCCTAACCCTAACCCTAGGCTACCCTTGACTGCTTCTGCCTCCAATAGATTTCCTAAGCACTAGTGTTTTAAGGAACAGCTTAAAAAGAGAATCCTAATGTGATTTCTTTATAATGGGTGTGTTCCTTATCTTATCCTAGTGTCTAAACTCTTCTCCATGGCTGGACCCCCAAATAATATTCCTTTACGTGCTAATGGGTAACTAGAGAGTGGGATAGGTTTAATAACTTCCCTATCCGTAACACGTACCCTAACCCTCACCCCTATCCTAACCCTAACACGAACCCTAATCCTAACCCGTACCCTCAAACGAGCCCTAACCCTAACACTAAACCTAACCCTAACCCTAACCCATACCCTACGCCGTACCCGAAGCCCTCCCCGAACACGTACCCTAAGCCGTACCCTAAGCCTAACCCTAAGCCTAACCCTAACCCTAGGCTACCCTTGACTGCTTCTGCCTCCAATAGATTTCCTAAGCACTAGTGTTTTAAGGAACAGCTTAAAAAGAGAATCCTAATGTGATTTCTTTATAATGGGTGTGTTCCTTATCTAATCCTAGTGTCTAAACTCTTCTCCATGGCTGGACCCCCAAATAATATTCCTTTATGTGCTAAGGGGTATCGAGAGAGTGGGATAGGTTTAATCACTACCCTAACCCTAACGCGTACCCTAACCCTAACCCCTACCCTTACCCTAACACGTACCCTAATCCTAACCCGTACCCTAAACCGAGCCCTAACCCTAACACTAACCCTAACCCTAACCCTAACCCATACCCTACGCCGTACCCGAAGCCCTCCCCGAACCCGTACCCTAAGCCGTACCCGAAGCCTAACCCTAAGCCTAACCCTAACCCTAGGCTACCCTTGACTGCTTCTGCCTCCAATAGATTTCCTAAGCACTAGTGTTTTAAGGAACAGCTTAAAAAGAGAATCCTAATGTGATTTCTTTATAATGTGTGTGTTCCTTATATTATCTTAGTGTCTAAACTCTTCTCCATGGCTGGACCCCCAAATAATATTCCTTTACGTGCTAAGGGGTATCTAGAGAGTGGGATAGGTTTAATAACTACCCTAACCCTAACGCGTACCCTAACCCAAACCCCTACCCTAAACCTAACACGTACCCTAATCCTAACCCGTACCCTAAACCGAGCCCTAACCCTAACACTAACCCTAACCCTAACCCTAACCCATACCCTACGCCGTACCCGAAGCCCTCCCCGAACCCGTACCCTAAGCCGTACCCTAAGCCTAACCCTAAGCCTAACCCTAACCCTAGGCTACCCTTGACTGCTTCTGCCTCCAATAGATTTCCTAAGCACTAGTGTTTTAAGGAACAGCTTAAAAAGAGAATCCTAATGTTATTTCTTTATAATGGGTGTGTTCCTTATATTATCTTAGTGTCTAAACTCTTCTCCATGGCTGGACCCCCAAATAATATTCCTTTACGTGCTAAGGGGTATCTAGAGATTGGAATAGGTTTAATAACTACCCTAACCGTAACGCGTACCCTAACCCTAACCCCTACCCTAACCCTAACATGTACCCTAATCCTAACCCGTACCCTAAACCGAGCCCTAACCCTAACACTAACCCTAACCGTAACCGTAACCCATACCCTACGCCGTACCCGAAGCCCTCCCCGAACACGTACCCTAAGCCGTACCCTAAGCCTAACCGTAAGCCTAACCCTAACCCTAGGCTACCCTTGACTGCTTCTGCCTCCAATAGATTTCCTAAGCACTAGTGTTTTAAAGAACAGCTTAAAAAGAGAATCCTAATGTGATTTCTTTATAATGTGTGTGTTCCTTATATTATCTTAGTGTCTAAACTCTTCTCCATGGCTGGACCCCCTAATAATATTCCTTTACGTGCTAAGGGGTATATAGAGAGTGGGATAGGTTTAATAACTACCCTAACCCTAACGCGTACCCTAACCCTAACCCCTACCCTAACCCTAACACGTACCCTAATCCTAACCCGTACCCTAAACCGAGCCCTAACCCTAACACTAACCCTAACCCTAACCCTAACCCATACCCTACGCCGTACCCGAAGCCCTCCCCGAACCCGTACCCTAAGCCGTACCCTAAGCCTAACCCTAAGCCTAACCCTAACCCTAGGCTACCCTTGACTGCTTCTGCCTCCAATAGATTTCCTAAGCACTAGTGTTTTAAGGAACAGCTTAAAAAGAGAATCCTAATGTGATTTCTTTATAATGGGTGTGTTCCTTATCTTATCCTAGTGTCTAAACTCTTCTCCATGGCTGGACCCCCAAATAATATTTCTTTACGTGCTAATGGGTAACTAGAGAGTGGGATAGGTTGAATAACTACCCTATCCGTAACACGTACCCTAACCCTCACCCCTTCCCTAACCCTAACACGAACCCTAATCCTAACCCGTACCCTAAAACGAGCCCTAACCCTAACACTAAACCTAACCCTAACCCTAACCCATACCCTACGCCGTACCCGAAACCCTCCCCGAACACGTACCCTAAGCCGTACCCTAAGCCTAACCCTAAGCCTAACCCTAACCCTAGGCTACCCTTGACTGCTTCTGCCTCCAATAGATTTCCTAAGCACTAGTGTTTTAAGGAACAGCTTAAAAAGAGAATCCTAATGTGATTTCTTTATAATGGGTGTGTTCCTTATCTAATCCTAGTGTCTAAACTCTTCTCCATGGCTGGACCCCCAAATAATATTCCTTTATGTGCTAAGGGGTATCGAGAGAGTGGGATAGGTTTAATCACTACCCTAACCCTAACCCCTACCCTTACCCTAACACGTACCCTAATCCTAACCCGTACCCTAAACCGAGCCCTAACCCTAACACTAACCCTAACCGTAACCCTAACCCATACCCTACGCCGTACCCTAAGCCCTCCCCGAACCCGTACCCTAAGCCGTACCCGAAGCCTAACCCTAAGCCTAACCCTAACCCTAGGCTACCCTTGACTGCTTCTGCCTCCAATAGATTTCCTAAGCACTAGTGTTTTAAGGAACAGCTTAAAAAGAGAATCCTAAAGTGATTTCTTTATAATGTGTGTGATCCTTATCTTATCCTAGTGTCTAAACTCTTCTCCATGGCTGGACCCCCAAATAATATTCCTTTACGTGCTAAGGGGTAACTAGAGAGTGGGATAGGTTTAATAACTACCCTATCCGTAACACGTACCCTAACCCTAACCCCTACCCTAACCCTAACACGAACCCTAATCCTAACCCGTACCCTAAACCGAGCCCTAACCCTAACACTCACCCTCACCCTAACCCTAACCCATACCCTACGCCGTACCCGAAGCCCTCCCCGAACCCGTACCCTAAGCCGTACCCTAAGCCTAACCCTAAGCCTAACCCTAACCCTAGGCTACCCTTGACTGCTTCTGCCTCCAATAGATTTCCTAAGCACTAGTGTTTTAAGGAACAGCTTAAAAAGAGAATCCTAATGTGATTTCTTTATAATGGGTGTGTTCCTTATCTTATCCTAGTGTCTAAACTCTTCTCCATGGCTGGACCCCCAAATAATATTTCTTTACGTGCTAATGGGTAACTAGAGAGTGGGATAGGTTGAATAACTACCCTATCCGTAACACGTACCCTAACCCTCACCCCTTCCCTAACCCTAACACGAACCCTAATCCTAACCCGTACCCTAAAACGAGCCCTAACCCTAACACTAAACCTAACCCTAACCCTAACCCATACCCTACGCCGTACCCGAAACCCTCCCCGAACACGTACCCTAAGCCGTACCCTAAGCCTAACCCTAAGCCTAACCCTAACCCTAGGCTACCCTTGACTGCTTCTGCCTCCAATAGATTTCCTAAGCACTAGTGTTTTAAGGAACAGCTTAAAAAGAGAATCCTAATGTGATTTCTTTATAATGGGTGTGTTCCTTATCTAATCCTAGTGTCTAAACTCTTCTCCATGGCTGGACCCCCAAATAATATTCCTTTATGTGCTAAGGGGTATCGAGAGAGTGGGATAGGTTTAATCACTACCCTAACCCTAACCCCTACCCTTACCCTAACACGTACCCTAATCCTAACCCGTACCCTAAACCGAGCCCTAACCCTAACACTCACCCTCACCCTAACCCTAACCCATACCCTACGCCGTACCCGAAGCCCTCCCCGAACCCGTACCCTAAGCCGTACCCTAAGCCTAACCCTAAGCCTAACCCTAACTCTAGGCTACCCTTGACTGCTTCTGCCTCCAATAGATTTCCTAAGCACTAGTGTTTTAAGGAACAGCTTAAAAAGAGAATCCTAATGTGATTTCTTTATAATGTGTGTGTTCCTTATCTTATCCTAGTGTCTAAACTCTTCTCCATGGCTGGACCCCCAAATAATATTCCTTTACGTGCTAAGGGGTAACTAGAGAGTGGGATAGGTTTAATAACTACCCTAACCCTAACGTGTAACCTAACGCTAACCCCTACCCTAACCCTAACACGTACCCTAATCCTAACCCGTACCCTAAACCGAGCCCTAACCCTAACACTAACCCTAACCCTAACCCTAACCCATACCCTACGCCGTGCCCGAAGCCCTCCCCGAACCCGTACCCTAAGCTGTACCCTAAGACTAACCCTAAGCCTAACCCTAACCCTAGGCTACCCTTGACTGCTCCTGCCTCCAATAGATTTCCTAAGCCCTAGTGTTTTAAGGAACAGCTTAAAAAGAGAATCCTAATGTGATTTCTTTATAATGGGTGTGTTCCTTATCTTATCCTAGTGTCTAAACTTTTCTCCATGGCTGGACCCCCTAATAATATTCCTTTACGTGCTAAGGGGTAACTAGAGAGTGGGATAGGTTTAATAACTACCCTAACCCTAACGCGTACCCTAACGCTAACCCCTACCCTAACCCTAACACGTACCCTAATCTTAACCCGTACCCTAAACCGAGCCCTAACCCTAACACTAACCCTAACCTTAAACCTAACCCATACCCTATGCCGTACCCGAAGCCCTCCCCGAACCCGTACCCTAAGCCGTACCCTAAGCCTAACCCTAAGCCTAACCCTAACCCTAGGCTACCCTTTACTGATTCTGCCTCCAATAGATTTCCTAAGCACTAGTGTTTTAAGGAACAGCTTAAAAAGAGAATCCTAATGTGATTTCTTTATAATGTGTGTGTTCCTTATATTATCTTAGTGTCTAAACTCTTCTCCATGGCTGGACACCCAAATAATATTCCTTTACGTGCTAAGGGGTATCTAGAGAGTGGGATAGGTTTAATAACTACCCTAACCCTAACGCGTACCCTAACCCTAACCCCTAACCTAATCCTAACACGTACCCTAATCCTAACCCGTACCCTAAACCGAGCCCTAACCCTAACACTAACCCTAACCCTAACCCTAACCCATACCCTACGCCCTACCCGGAGCCCTCCCCGAACCCGTACCCTAAGCCGTACCCTAAGCCTAACCCTAAGCCTAACCCTAACCCTAGGCTACCCTTGACTGCTTCTGCCTCCAATAGATTTCCTAAGCACTAGTGTTTTAAGGAACAGCTTAAAAAGAGAATCCTAATGTGATTTCTTTATAATGTGTGTGTTCCTTATCTTATCCTAGTGTCTAAACTCTTCTCCATGGCTGGACACCCAAATAATATTCCTTTACGTGCTAAGGGGTAACTAGACAGTGGGATAGGTTTAATAACTACCCTAACCCTAACGCGTACCCTAACCCTAACCCCTACCCTAACCCTAACACGTACCCTAATCCTAACCCGTACCCTAAACCGAGCCCTAACCCTAACACTAACCCTAACCCTAACCCTAACCCATACCCTACGCCGTACCCGAAGCCCTCCCCGAACCCGTACCCTAAACCGTACCCTAAGCCTAACCCGAAGCCTAACCCTAACCCTAGGCTACCCTTGACTGCTTCTGCCTCCAATAGATTTCCTAAGCACTAGTGTTTTAAGGAACAGCTTAAAAAGAGAATCCTAATGTTATTTCTTTATAATGGGTGTGTTCCTTATATTATCTTAGTGTCTAAACTCTTCTCCATGGCTGGAACCCCAAATAATATTCCTTTACGTGCTAAGGGGTATCTAGAGATTGGAATAGGTTTAATAACTACCCTAACCGTAACGCGTACCCTAACCCTAACCCCTACCCTAACCCTAACATGTACCCTAATCCTAACCCGTACCCTAAACCGAGCCCTAACCCTAACACTAACCCTAACCGTAACCGTAACCCATACCCTACGCCGTACCCGAAGCCCTCCCCGAACACGTACCCTAAGCCGTACCCTAAGCCTAACCGTAAGCCTAACCCTAACCCTAGGCTACCCTTGACTGCTTCTGCCTCCAATAGATTTCCTAAGCACTAGTGTTTTAAGGAACAGCTTAAAAAGAGAATCCTAATGTGATTTCTTTATAATGTGTGTGTTCCTTATATTATCTTAGTGTCTAAACTCTTCTCCATGGCTGGACCCCCTAATAATATTCCTTTACGTGCTAAGGGGTATCTAGAGAGTGGGATAGGTTTCATAACTACCCTAACCCTAACGCGTACCCTAACCCTAACCCCTACCCTAACCCTAAAACGTACCCTAATCCTAACCCGTACCCTAAACCGAGCCCTAACCCTAACACTAACCCTAACCCTAACCCTAACCCATACCCTACGCCGTACCCGAAGCCCTCCCCGAACCCGTACCCTAAGCCGTACCCTAAGCCTAACCCTAAGCCTAACCCTAACCCTAGGCTACCCTTGACTGCTTCTGCCTCCAATAGATTTCCTAAGCACTAGTGTTTTAAGGAACAGCTTAAAAAGAGAATCCTAATGTGATTTATTTATAATGGGTGTGTTCCTTATCTTATCCTAGTGTCTAAACTCTTCTCCATGGCTGGACCCCCTAATAATATTCCTTTACGTGCTAATGGGTAACTAGAGAGTGGGATAGGTTTAATAACTACCCTATCCGTAACACGTACCCTAACCCTCACCCCTTCCCTAACCCTAACACGAACCCTAATCCTAACCCGTACCCTAAAACGAGCCCTAACCCTAACACTAAACCTAACCCTAACCCTAACCCATACCCTACGCCGTACCCGAAGCCCTCCCCGAACACGTACCCTAAGCCGTACCCTAAGCCTAACCCTAAGCCTAACCCTAACCCTAGGCTACCCTTGACTGCTTCTGCCTCCAATAGATTTCCTAAGCACTAGTGTTTTAAGGAACAGCTTAAAAAGAGAATCCTAATGTGATTTCTTTATAATGGGTGTGTTCCTTATCTAATCCTAGTGTCTAAACTCTTCTCCATGGCTGGACTCCCAAATAATATTCCTTTATGTGCTAAGGGGTATCGAGAGAGTGGGATAGGTTTAATCACTACCCTAACCCTAACGCGTACCCTAACCCTAACCCCTACCCTTACCCTAACACGTACCCTAATCCTAACCCGTACCCTGAACCGAGCCCTAACCCTAACACTAACCTTAACCCTAACCCTAACCCATACCTTACGCCGTACCCGAAGCCCTCCCCGAACCCGTACCCTAAGCCGTACCCGAAGCCTAACCCTAAGCCTAACCCTAACCCTAGGCTACCCTTGACTGCTTCTGCCTCCAATAGATTTCCTAAGCACTAGTGTTTTAAGGAACAGCTTAAAAAGAGAATCCTAATGTGATTTCTTTATAATGTGTGTGATCCTTATCTTATCCTAGTGTCTAAACTCTTCTCCATGGCTGGACCCCCAAATAATATTCCTGTACGTGCTAAGGGGTAACTAGAGAGTGGGATAGGTTTAATAACTACCCTAACCCTAACGCGTACCCTAACCCTAACCCCTACCCTAACCCTAACACGTACCCTAATCCTAACCCGTACCCTAAACCGAGCCCTAACCCTAACACTAACCCTAACCCTAACCCTAACCCATACCCTACGCCGTACCCGAAGCCCTCCCCGAACCCGTACCCTAAGCCGTACCCTAAGCCTAACCCGAAGCCTAACCCTAACCCTAGGCTACCCTTGACTGCTTCTGCCTCCAATAGATTTCCTAAGCACTAGTGTTTTAAGGAACAGCTTAAAAAGAGAATCCTAATGTTATTTCTTTATAATGGGTGTGTTCCTTATATTATCTTAGTGTCTAAACTCTTCTCCATGGCTGGACCCCCAAATAATATTCCTTTACGTGCTAAGGGGTATCTAGAGATTGGAATAGGTTTAATAACTACCCTAACCGTAACGCGTACCCTAACCCTAACCCCTACCCTAACCCTAACATGTACCCTAATCCTAACCCGTACCCTAAACCGAGCCCTAACCCTAACACTAACCCTAACCGTAACCGTAACCCATACCCTACGCCGTACCCGAAGCCCTCCCCGAACACGTACCCTAAGCCGTACCCTAAGCCTAACCGTAAGCCTAACCCTAACCCTAGGCTACCCTTGACTGCTTCTGCCTCCAATAGATTTCCTAAGCACTAGTGTTTTAAGGAACAGCTTAAAAAGAGAATCCTAATGTGATTTCTTTATAATGTGTGTGTTCCTTATATTATCTTAGTGTCTAAACTCTTCTCCATGGCTGGACCCCCTAATAATATACCTTTACGTGCTAAGGGGTATCTAGAGAGTGGGATAGGTTTAATAACTACCCTAACCCTAACGCATACCCTAACCCTAACCCCTACCCTAACCCTAAAACGTACCCTAATCCTAACCCGTACCCTAAACCGAGCCCTAACCCTAACACTAACCCTAACCCTAACCCTAACCCATACCCTACGCCGTACCCGAAGCCCTCCCCGAACCCGTACCCTAAGCCGTACCCTAAGCCTAACCCTAAGCCTAACCCTAACCCTAGGCTACCCTTGACTGCTTCTGCCTCCAATAGATTTCCTAAGCACTAGTGTTTTAAGGAACAGCTTAAAAAGAGAATCCTAATGTGATTTCTTTATAATGGGTGTGTTCCTTATCTTATCCTAGTGTCTAAACTCTTCTCCATGGCTGGACCCCCAAATAATATTCCTTTACGTGCTAATGGGTAACTAGAGAGTGGGATAGGTTTAATAACTACCCTATCCGTAACACGTACCCTAACCCTCACCCCTTCCCTAACCCTAACACGAACCCTAATCCTAACCCGTACCCTAAAACAAGCCCTAACCCTAACACTAAACCTAACCCTAACCCTAACCCATACCCTACGCCGTACCCGAAGCCCTCCCCGAACACGTACCCTAAGCCGTACCCTAAGCCTAACCCTAAGCCTAACCCTAACCCTAGGCTACCCTTGACAGCTTCTGCCTCCAATAGATTTCCTAAGCACTAGTGTTTTAAGGAACAGCTTAAAAAGAGAATCCTAATGTGATTTCTTTATAATGGGTGTGTTCCTTATCTAATCCTAGTGTCTAAACTCTTCTCCATGGCTGGACCCCCAAATAATATTCCTTTATGTGCTAAGGGGTATCGAGAGAGTGGGATAGGTTTAATCACTACCCTAACCCTAACGCGTACCCTAACCCTAACCCCTACCCTTACCCTAACACGTACCCTAATCCTAACCCGTACCCTAAACCGAGCCCTAACCCTAACCCTAACCCTAACCCATACCTTACGCCGTACCCGAAGCCCTCCCCGAACCCGTACCCTAAGCCGTACCCGAAGCCTAACCCTAAGCCTAACCCTAACCCTAGGCTACCCTTGACTGCTTCTGCCTCCAATAGATTTCCTAAGCACTAGTGTTTTAAGGAACAGCTTAAAAAGAGAATCCTAATGTGATTTCTTTATAATGTGTGTGATCCTTATCTCATCCTAGTGTCTAAACTCTTCTCCATGGCTGGACCCCCAAATAATATTCCTGTACGTGCTAAGGGGTAACTAGAGAGTGGGATAGGTTTAATAACTACCCTAACCCTAACGCGTACCCTAACGCTAACCCCTACCCTAACCCTAACACGTACCCTAATCCTAACCCGTACCCTAAACCGAGCCCTAAACCTAACACTAACTCTAACCCTAACCCTAACCCATACCCTACGCCGTGCCCGAAGCCCTCCCCGAACCCGTACCCTAAGCCGTACCCTAAGCCTAACCCTAAGCCTAACCCTAACCCTAGGCTACCCTTGACTGCTTCTGCCTCCAATAGATTTCCTAAGCACTAGTGTTTTAAGGAACAGCTTAAAAAGAGAATCCTAATGTGATTTCTTTATAATGGGTGTGTTCCTTATCTTATCCTAGTGTCTAAACTCTTCTCCATGGCTGGACCCCCAAATAATATTCCTTTACGTGCTAAGGGGTAACTAGAGAGTGGGAAAGGTTTAATAACTACCCTATCCGTAACACGTACCCTAACCCTAACCCCTACCCTAACCCTAACACGAACCCTAATCCTAACCCGTACCCTAAACCGAGCCCTAACCCTAACACTCACCCTAACCCTAAACCTAACCCATACCCTACGCCGTACCCGAAGCCCTCCCCGAACCCGTACCCTAAGCCGTACCCTAAGCCTAACCCTAAGCCTAACCCTAACCCTAGGCTACCCTTGACTGCTTCTGCCTCCAATAGATTTCCTAAGCACTAGTGTTTTAAGGAACAGCTTAAAAAGAGAATCCTAATGTGATTTCTTTATAATGGGTGTGTTCCTTATCTAATCCTAGTGTCTAAACTCTTCTCCATGGCTGGACCCCCAAATAATATTCCTTTATGTGCTAAGGGGTATCGAGAGAGTGGGATAGGTTTAATCACTACCCTAACCCTAACGCGTACCCTAACCCTAACCCCTACCCTTACCCTAACACGTACCCTAATCCTAACCCGTACCCTAAACCGAGCCCTAACCCTAACACTAACCCTAACCCTAACCCTAACCCATACCTTACGCCGTACCCGAAGCCCTCCCCGAACCCGTACCCTAAGCCGTACCCGAAGCCTAACCCTAAGCCTAACCCTAACCCTAGGCTACCCTTGACTGCTTCTGCCTCCAATAGATTTCCTAAGCACTAGTGTTTTAAGGAACAGCTTAAAAAGAGAATCCTAATGTGATTTCTTTATAATGTGTGTGATCCTTATCTTATCCTAGTGTCTAAACTCTTCTCCATGGCTGGACCCCCAAATAATATTCCTGTACGTGCTAAGGGGTAACTAGAGAGTGGGATAGGTTTAATAACTACCCTAACCCTAACGCGTACCCTAACGCTAACCCCTACCCTAACCCTAACACGTACCCTAATCCTAACCCGTACCCTAAACCGAGCCCTAACCCTAACACTAACCCTAACCCTAACCCTAACCCATACCCTACGCCGTGCCCGAAGCCCTCCCCGAACCCGTACCCTAAGCCGTACCCTAAGCCTAACCCTAAGCCTAACCCTAACCCTAGGCTACCCTTGACTGCTTCTGCCTCCAATAGATTTCCTAAGCACTAGTGTTTTAAGGAACAGCTTAAAAAGAGAATCCTAATGTGATTTCTTTATAATGGGTGTGTTCCTTATCTTATCCTAGTGTCTAAACTCTTCTCCATGGCTGGACCCCCAAATAATATTCCTTTACGTGCTAAGGGGTAACTAGAGAGTGGGATAGGTTTAATAACTACCCTATTCGTAACACGTACCCTAACCCTAACCCCTACCCTAACCCTAACACGAACCCTAATCCTAACCCGTACCCTAAACCGAGCCCTAACCCTAACACTAACCCTAAACATAACACTAACCCATACACTACGCCGTACCCGAAGCCCTCCCCGAACCCGTACCCTAAGCCGTACCCTAATCCTAACCCTAAGCCTAACCCTAACCCTAGTCTACCCTTGACTGCTTCTGCCTCCAATAGATTTCCTAAGCACTAGTTTTTAAGGAACAGCTTAAAAAGAGAATCCTAATGTTATTTCTTTATAATGGGTGTGTTCCTTATCTTATCCTATTGTCTAAACTCTTCTCCATGGCTGGACCCCCAAATAATATTCCTTTACGTGCTGAGGGGTATCTAGAGAGTGGGATAGGTTTAATAACTACCCTAACCCTAACGCGTACCCTAACCCTAACCCCTACCCTAACCCTAACACGTACCCTAATCCTAACCCGTACCGTAAACCGAGCCCTAACCCTAACACTAACCCTAACCCTAACCCTAACCCATACCCTACGCCGTACCCGAAGCCCTCCCCGAACCTGTACCCTAAGCCGTACCCTAAGCCTAACCCTAAGCCTAACCCTAACCCTAGGCTACCCTTGACTGCTTCTGCCTCCAATAGATTTCCAAAGCACTAGTGTTTTAAGGACCAGCTTAAAAAGAGAATCCTAATGTGATTTCTTTATAATGTGTGTGTTCCTTATATTATCTTAGTGTCTAAACTCTTCTCCATGGCTGGACCCCCAAATAATATTCCTTTACGTGCTAAGGGGTAACTAGAGAGTGGGATAGGTTTAATAACTACCCTTACCCTAACGCGTACCCTAACGCTAACCCCTACCCTAACCCTAACACGTACCCTAATCCTAACCCGTACCCTAAACCGAGCCCTAACCGTAACACTAACCCTAACCTTAACCCTAACCCATACCCTACGCTGTACCCGAAGCCCTCCCCGAACCCGTACCCTAAGCCGTACCCTAAGCCTAACCCTAAGCCTAACCCTAACCCTAGGCTACCCTTGACTGCTTCTGCCTCCAATAGATTTCCTAAGCACTAGTGTTTTAAGGAACAGCTTAAAAAGAGAATCCTAATGTGATTTCTTTATAATGTGTGTGTTCCTTATATTATCTTAGTGTCTAAACTCTTCTCCATGGCTGGACCCCCAAATAATATTCCTTTACGTGCTAAGGGGTATCTAGAGAGTGGGATAGGTTTAATAACTACCCTAACCGTAACGCGTACCCTAACCCTAACCCCTACCCTAACCCTAACATATACCCTAATCCTAACCCGTACCCTAAACCGAGCCCAAACACTAACACTAACCCTAACCCTAACCGTAACCCATACCTTACGCCGTACCCGAAGCCCTCCCCGAACACGTACCCTAAGCCGTACCCTAAGCCTAACCGTAAGCCTAACCCTAACCCTAGGCTACCCTTGACTGCTTATGCCTCCAATAGATTTCCTAAGCACTATTGTTTTAAGGAACAGCATAAAAATAGAATCCTAATGTGATTTCTTTATAATGTGTGTGTTCCTTATATTATCTTAGTGTCTAAACTCTTCTCCATGGTTGGACCCCCTAATAATATTCCTTTACGTGCTAAGGGGTATCTAGAGAGTGGGATAGGTTTAATAACTACCCTAACCCTAACGCGTACCCTAACCCTAACCCCTACCCTAACCCTAACACGTACCCTAATCCTAACCCGTACCCTAAAACGAGCCCTAACCCTAACACTAAACCTAACCCTAACCCTAACCCATACCCTACGCCGTACCCGAAGCCCTCCCCGAACACGTACCCTAAGCCGTACCCTAAGCCTAACCCTAAGCCTAACCCTAACCCTAGGCTACCCTTGACTGCTTCTGCCTCCAATAGATTTCCTAAGCACTAGTGTTTTAAGGAACAGCTTAAAAAGAGAATCCTAATGTGATTTCTTTATAATGGGTGTGTTCCTTATCTAATCCTAGTGTCTAAACTCTTCTCCATGGCTGGACCCCCAAATAATATTCCTTTATGTGCTAAGGGGTATCGAGAGAGTGGGATAGGTTTAATCACTACCCTAACCCTAACGCGTACCCTAACCCTAACCCCTACCCTTACCCTAACACGTACCCTAATCCTAACCCGTACACTAAACCGAGTCCTAACCCTAACACTAACCCTAACCCTAACCCTAACCCATACCCTACGCCGTACCCGAAGCCCTCCCCGAACCCGTACCCTAAGCCGTACCCGAAGCCTAACCCTAAGCCTAACCCTAACCCTAGGCTACCCTTGACTGCTTCTGCCTCCAATAGATTTCCTAAGCACTAGTGTTTTAAGGAACAGCTTAAAAAGAGAATCCTAATGTGATTTCTTTATAATGTGTGTGTTCCTTATATTATCTTAGTGTCTAAACTCTTCTCCATGGCTGGACCCCCAAATAATATTCTTTACGTGCTAAGGGGTATCTAGAGATTGGAATAGGTTTAATAACTACCCTAACCGTAACGCGTACCCTAACCCTAACCCCTACCCTAACCCTAACATGTACCCTAATCCTAACCCGTACCCTAAACCGAGCCCTAACCCTAACACTAACCCTAACCGTAACCGTAACCCATACCCTACGCCGTACCCGAAGCCCTCCCCGAACACGTACCCTAAGCCGTACCCTAAGCCTAACCGTAAGCCTAACCCTAACCCTAGGCTACCCTTGACTGCTTCTGCCTCCAATAGATTTCCTAAGCACTAGTGTTTTAAAGAACAGCTTAAAAAGAGAATCCTAATGTGATTTCTTTATAATGTGTGTGTTCCTTATATTATCTTAGTGTCTAAACTCTTCTCCATGGCTGGACCCCCTAATAATATTCCTTTACGTGCTAAGGGGTATATAGAGAGTGGGATAGGTTTAATAACTACCCTAACCCTAACGCGTACCCTAACCCTAACCCCTACCCTAACCCTAACACGTACCCTAATCCTAACCCGTACCCTAAACCGAGCCCTAACCCTAACACTAACCCTAACCCTAACCCTAACCCATACCCTACGCCGTACCCGAAGCCCTCCCCGAACCCGTACCCTAAGCCGTACCCTAAGCCTAACCCTAAGCCTAACCCTAACCCTAGGCTACCCTTGACTGCTTCTGCCTCCAATAGATTTCCTAAGCACTAGTGTTTTAAGGAACAGCTTAAAAAGAGAATCCTAATGTGATTTCTTTATAATGGGTGTGTTCCTTATCTTATCCTAGTGTCTAAACTCTTCTCCATGGCTGGACCCCCAAATAATATTCCTTTACGTGCTAATGGGTAACTAGAGAGTGGGATAGGTTGAATAACTACCCTATCCGTAACACGTACCCTAACCCTCACCCCTTCCCTAACCCTAACACGAACCCTAATCCTAACCCGTACCCTAAAACGAGCCCTAACCCTAACACTAAACCTAACCCTAACCCTAACCCATACCCTACGCCGTACCCGAAACCCTCCCCGAACACGTACCCTAAGCCGTACCCTAAGCCTAACCCTAAGCCTAACCCTAACCCTAGGCTACCCTTGACTGCTTCTGCCTCCAATAGATTTCCTAAGCACTAGTGTTTTAAGGAACAGCTTAAAAAGAGAATCCTAATGTGATTTCTTTATAATGGGTGTGTTCCTTATCTAATCCTAGTGTCTAAACTCTTCTCCATGGCTGGACCCCCAAATAATATTCCTTTATGTGCTAAGGGGTATCGAGAGAGTGGGATAGGTTTAATCACTACCCTAACCCTAACGCGTACCCTAACCCTAACCCCTACCCTTACCCTAACACGTACCCTAATCCTAACCCGTACCCTAAACCGAGCCCTAACCCTAACACTAACCCTAACCCTAACCCTAACCCATACCTTACGCCGTACCCGAAGCCCTCCCCGAACCCGTACCCTAAGCCGTACCCGAAGCCTAACCCTAAGCCTAACCCTAACCCTAGGCTACCCTTGACTGCTTCTGCCTCCAATAGATTTCCTAAGCACTAGTGTTTTAAGGAACAGCTTAAAAAGACAATCCTAATGTGATTTCTTTATAATGTGTGTGATCCTTATCTCATCCTAGTGTCTAAACTCTTCTCCATGGCTGGACCCCCAAATAATATTCCTGTACGTGCTAAGGGGTAACTAGAGAGTGGGATAGGTTTAATAACTACCCTAACCCTAACGCGTAACCTAACGCTAACCCCTACCCTAACCCTAACACGTACCCTAATCCTAACCTGTACCCTAAACCGAGCCCTAACCCTAACACTAACTCTAACCCTAACCCTAACCCATACCCTACGCCGTGCCCGAAGCCCTCCCCGAACCCGTACCCTAAGCCGTACCCTAAGCCTAACCCTAAGCCTAACCCTAACCCTAGGCTACCCTTGACTGCTTCTGCCTCCAATAGATTTCCTAAGCACTAGTGTTTTAAGGAACAGCTTAAAAAGAGAATCCTAATGTGATTTCTTTATAATGGGTGTGTTCCTTATCTTATCCTAGTGTCTAAACTCTTCTCCATGGCTGGACCCCCAAATAATATTCCTTTACGTGCTAAGGGGTAACTAGAGAGTGGGATAGGTTTAATAACTACCCTATCCGTAACACGTACCCTAACCCTAACCCCTACCCTAACCCTAACACGAACCCTAATCCTAACCCGTACCCTAAACCGAGCCCTAACCCTAACACTAACCCTAACCCTAACCCTAACCCATACCTTACGCCGTACCCGAAGCCCTCCCCGAACCCGTACCCTAAGCCGTACCCGAAGCCTAACCCTAAGCCTAACCCTAACCCTAGGCTACCCTTGACTGCTTCTGCCTCCAATAGATTTCCTAAGCACTAGTGTTTTAAGGAACAGCTTAAAAAGAGAATCCTAATGTGATTTCTTTATAATGTGTGTGATCCTTATCTTATCCTAGTGTCTAAACTCTTCTCCATGGCTGGACCCCCAAATAATATTCCTGTACGTGCTAAGGGGTAACTAGAGAGTGGGATAGGTTTAATAACTACCCTAACCCTAACGCGTACCCTAACCCTAACCCCTACCCTAACCCTAACACGTACCCTAATCCTAACCCGTACCCTAAACCGAGCCCTAACCCTAACACTAACCCTAACCCTAACCCTAACCCATACCCTACGCCGTACCCGAAGCCCTCCCCGAACCCGTACCCTAAGCCGTACCCTAAGCCTAACCCGAAGCCTAACCCTAACCCTAGGCTACCCTTGACTGCTTCTGCCTCCAATAGATTTCCTAAGCACTAGTGTTTTAAGGAACAGCTTAAAAAGAGAATCCTAATGTTATTTCTTTATAATGGGTGTGTTCCTTATATTATCTTAGTGTCTAAACTCTTCTCCATGGCTGGACCCCCAAATAATATTCCTTTACGTGCTAAGGGGTATCTAGAGATTGGAATAGGTTTAATAACTACCCTAACCGTAACGCGTACCCTAACCCTAACCCCTACCCTAACCCTAACATGTACCCTAATCCTAACCCGTACCCTAAACCGAGCCCTAACCCTAACACTAACCCTAACCGTAACCGTAACCCATACCCTACGCCGTACCCGAAGCCCTCCCCGAACACGTACCCTAAGCCGTACCCTAAGCCTAACCCTAAGCCTAACCCTAACCCTAGGCTACCCTTGACTGCTTCTGCCTCCAATAGATTTCCTAATCACTAGTGTTTTAAGGAACAGCTTAAAAAGAGAATCCTAATGTGATTTCTTTATAATGTGTGTGTTCCTTATATTATCTTAGTGTCTAAACTCTTCTCCATGGCTGGACCCCCTAATAATATTCCTTTACGTGCTAAGGGGTATCTAGAGAGTGGGATAGGTTTAATAACTACCCTAACCCTAACGCGTACCCTAACCCTAACCCCTACCCTAACCCTAAAACGTACCCTAATCCTAACCCGTACCCTAAACCGAGCCCTAACCCTAACACTAACCCTAACCCTAACCCTAACCCATACCCTACGCCGTACCCGAAGCCCTCCCCGAACCCGTACCCTAAGCCGTACCCTAAGCCTAACCCTAAGCCTAACCCTAACCCTAGGCTACCCTTGACTGCTTCTGCCTCCAATAGATTTCCTAAGCACTAGTGTTTTAAGGAACAGCTTAAAAAGAGAATCCTAATGTGATTTCTTTATAATGGGTGTGTTCCTTATCTTATCCTAGTGTCTAAACTCTTCTCCATGGCTGGACCCCCAAATAATATTCCTTTACGTGCTAATGGGTAACTAGAGAGTGGGATAGGTTTAATAACTACCCTATCCGTAACACGTACCCTAACCCTAACCCCTTCCCTAACCCTAACACGAACCCTAATCCTAACCCGTACCCTAAAACGAGCCCTAACCCTAACACTAAACCTAACCCTAACCCTAACCCATACCCTACGCCGTACCCGAAGCCCTCCCCGAACACGTACCCTAAGCCGTACCCTAAGCCTAACCCTAAGCCTAACCCTAACCCTAGGCTACCCTTGACAGCTTCTGCCTCCAATAGATTTCCTAAGCACTAGTGTTTTAAGGAACAGCTTAAAAAGAGAATCCTAATGTGATTTCTTTATAATGGGTGTGTTCCTTATCTAATCCTAGTGTCTAAACTCTTCTCCATGGCTGGACCCCCAAATAATATTCCTTTATGTGCTAAGGGGTATCGAGAGAGTGGGATAGGTTTAATCACTACCCTAACCCTAACGCGTACCCTAACCCTAACCCCTACCCTTACCCTAACACGTACCCTAATCCTAACCCGTACCCTAAACCGAGCCCTAACCCTAACCCTAACCCTAACCCATACCTTACGCCGTACCCGAAGCCCTCCCCGAACCCGTACCCTAAGCCGTACCCGAAGCCTAACCCTAAGCCTATCCCTAACCCTAGGCTACCCTTGACTGCTTCTGCCTCCAATAGATTTCCTAAGCACTAGTGTTTTAAGGAACAGCTTAAAAAGAGAATCCTAATGTGATTTCTTTATAATGTGTGTGATCCTTATCTCATCCTAGTGTCTAAACTCTTCTCCATGGCTGGACCCCCAAATAATATTCCTGTACGTGCTAAGGGGTAACTAGAGAGTGGGATAGGTTTAATAACTACCCTAACCCTAACGCGTACCCTAACGCTAACCCCTACCCTAACCCTAACACGTACCCTAATCCTAACCCGTACCCTAAACCGAGCCCTAACCCTAACACTAACTCTAACCCTAACCCTAACCCATACCCTACGTCGTGCCCGAAGCCCTCCCCGAACCCGTACCCTAAGCCGTACTCTAAGCCTAACCCTAAGCCTAACCCTAACCCTAGGCTACCCTTGACTGCTTCTGCCTCCAATAGATTTCCTAAGCACTAGTGTTTTAAGGAACAGCTTAAAAAGAGAATCCTAATGTGATTTCTTTATAATGGGTGTGTTCCTTATCTTATCCTAGTGTGTAAACTCTTCTCCATGGCTGGACCCCCAAATAATATTCCTTTACGTGCTAAGGGGTAACTAGAGAGTGGGATAGGTTTAATAACTACCCTATCCGTAACACGTACCCTAACCCTAACCCCTACCCTAACCCTAACACGAACCCTAATCCTAACCCGTACCCTAAACTGAGCCCTAACCCTAACACTCACCCTAACCCTAACCCTAACCCATACCCTACGCCGTACCCGAAGCCCTCCCCGAACCCGTACCCTAAGCCGTACCCTAAGCCTAACCCTAAGCCTAACCCTAACCCTAGGCTACCCTTGACTGCTTCTGCCTCCAATAGATTTCCTAAGCACTAGTGTTTTAAAGAACAGCTTAAAAAGAGAATCCTAATGTGATTTCTTTATAATGGGTGTGTTCCTTATCTAATCCTAGTGTCTAAACTCTTCTCCATGGCTGGACACCCAAATAATATTCCTTTATGTGCTAAGGGGTATCGAGAGAGTGGGATAGGTTTAATCACTACCCTAACCCTAACGCGTACCCTAACCCTAACCCCTACCCTTACCCTAACACGTAGCCTAATCCTAACCCGTACCCTAAACCGAGCCCTAACCCTAACACTAACCCTAACCCTAACCCTAACCCATACCTTACGCCGTACCCGAAGCCCTCCCCGAACCCGTACCCTAAGCCGTACCCGAAGCCTAACCCTAAGCCTAACCCTAACCCTAGGCTACCCTTGACTGCTTCTGCCTCCAATAGATTTCCTAAGCACTAGTGTTTTAAGGAACAGCTTAAAAAGAGAATCCTAATGTGATTTCTTTATAATGTGTGTGATCCTTATCTTATCCTAGTGTCTAAACTCTTCTCCATGGCTGGACCCCCAAATAATATTCCTGTACGTGCTAAGGGGTAACTAGAGAGTGGGATAGGTTTAATAACTACCCTAACCCTAACGCGTACCCTAACGCTAACCCCTACCCTAACCCTAACACGTACCCTAATCCTAACCCGTACCCTAAACCGAGCCCAAACCCTAACACTAACCCTAACCCTAACCCTAACCCATACCCTACGCCGTGCCCGAAGCCCTCCCCGAACCCGTACCCTAAGCCGTACCCTAAGCCTAACCCTAAGCCTAACCCTAACCCTAGGCTACCCTTGACTGCTTCTGCCTCCAATAGATTTCCTAAGCACTAGTGTTTTAAGGAACAGCTTAAAAAGAGAATCCTAATGTGATTTCTTTATAATGGGTGTGTTCCTTATCTTATCCTAGTGTCTAAACTCTTCTCCATGGCTGGACCCCCAAATAATATTCCTTTACGTGCTAAGGGGTAACTAGAGAGTGGGATAGGTTTAATAACTACCCTATCCGTAACACGTACCCTAACCCTAACCCCTACCCTAACCCTAACACGAACCCTAATCCTAACCCGTACCCTAAACCGAGCCCTAACCCTAACACTCACCCTAACCCTAACCCTAACCCATACCCTACGCCGTAGTCGAAGCCCTCCCCGAACCCGTACCCTAAGCCGTACCCTAAGCCTAACCCTAAGCCTAACCCTAACCCTAGGCTACCCTTGACTGCTTCTGCCTCCAATAGATTTCCTAAGCACTAGTGTTTTAAGGAACAGCTTAAAAAGAGAATCCTAATGTGATTTCTTTATAATGTGTGTGTTCCTTATCTTATCCTAGTGTCTAAACTCTTCTCCATGGCTGGACCCCCAAATAATATTCCTTTACGTGCTAAGGGGTATCTAGAGAGTGGGATAGGTTTAATAACTACCCTAACCCTAACGCGTACCCTAACCCTCACCCCTACCCTAACCCTAACACGAACCCTAATCCTAACCCGTACCCTAAACCGAGCCCCAACCCTAACACTAATCCTAAACATAACACTAACCCATACCCTACGCCGTACCCGAAGCCCTCCCCGAATCCGTACCCTAAGCCGTACCCTAATCCTAACCCTAAGCCTAACCCTAACCCTAGTCTACCCTTGACTGCTTCTGCCTCCAATAGATTTCCTAAGCACTAGTTTTTAAGGAAGAGCTTAAAAAGAGAATCCTAATGTTATTTCTTTGTAATGTGTGTGTTCCTTATATTATCTAAGTGTCTAAACTCTTCTCCATGGCTGGACCCCTAATAATATTCCTTTACGTGCTGAGGGGTATCTAGAGAGTGGGATAGGTTTAATAACTACCGTAACCCTAACGCGTACCCTAACCCTAACCCCTACTCTAACCCTAACAAGTACCCTAATCCTAACCCGTACCCTAAACCGAGCCCTAACCCTAACACTAACCCTAACCCTAACCCATACCCTACGCCGTACCCGAAGCACTCCCCGAAGCCGTACCCTAAGCCGTACCCTAAGCCTAAACCTAACCCTAGGCTACCATTGACTGCTTCTGCCTCCAATAGATTTCCTAAGCACTAGTGTTTTAAGGAACAGCTTAAAAAGAGAATCCTAATGTGATTTCTTTATAATGGGTGTGTTCCTTATCTTATCCTATTGTCTAAACTCTTCTCCATGGCTGGACCCCCAAATAATATTCCTTTACGTGCTAAGGGGTATCTAGAGAGTGGGATAGGTTTAATAACTACCCTAACCCTAACGCGTACCCTAACCCTAACCCCTACCCAAACCCTAACACGTACCCTAATCCTAACCCGTACCGTAAACCGAGCCCTAACCCTAACACTAACCCTAACCCTAACCCTAACCCATACCCTACGCCGTACCCGAAGCCCTCCCCGAACCTGTACCCTAAGCCGTACCCTAAGCCTAACCCTAAGCCTAACCCTAACCCTAGGCTACCCTTGACTGCTTCTGCCTCCAATAGATTTCCAAAGCACTAGTGTTTTAAGGACCAGCTTAAAAAGAGAATCCTAATGTGATTTCTTTATAATGTGTGTGTTCCTTATATTATCTTAGTGTCTAAACTCTTCTCCATGGCTGGACCCCCAAATAATATTCCTTTACGTGCTAAGGGGTAACTAGAGAGTGGGATAGGTTTAATAACTACCCTTACCCTAACGCGTACCCTAACGCTAACCCCTACCCTAACCCTAACACGTACCCTAATCCTAACCCGTACCCTAAACCGAGCCCTAACCGTAACACTAACCCTAACCTTAACCCTAACCCATATCCTACGCTGTACCCGAAGCCGTCCCCGAACCCGTACCCTAAGCCGTACCCTAAGCCTAACCCTAAGCCTAACCCTAACCCTAGGCTACCCTTGACTGCTTCTGCCTCCAATAGATTTCCTAAGCACTAGTGTTTTAAGGAACAGCTTAAAAAGAGAATCCTAATGTGATTTCTTTATAATGTGTGTGTTCCTTATATTATCTTAGTGTCTAAACTCTTCTCCATGGCTGGACCCCCAAATAATATTCCTTTACGTGCTAAGGGGTATCTAGAGAGTGGGATAGGTTTAATAACTACCCTAACCGTAACGCGTACCCTAACCCTAACCCCTACCCTAACCCTAACATATACCCTAATCCTAACCCGTACCCTAAACCGAGCCCTAACCCTAACACTAACCCTAACCCTAACCGTAACCCATACCCTACGCCGTACCCGAAGCCCTCCCCGAACACGTACCCTAAGCCGTACCCTAAGCCTAACCGTAAGCCTAACCCTAACCCTAGGCTACCCTTGACTGCTTATGCCTCCAATAGATTTCCTAAGCACTAGTGTTTTAAGGAACAGCATAAAAATAGAATCCTAATGTGATTTCTTTATAATGTGTGTGTTCCTTATATTATCTTAGTGTCTAAACTCTTCTCCATGGTTGGACCCCCTAATAATATTCCTTTACGTGCTAAGGGGTATCTAGAGAGTGGGATAGGTTTAATAACTACCCTAACCCTAACGCGTACCCTAACCCTAACCCCTACCCTAACCCTAACACGTACCCTAATCCTAACCCGTACACTAAACCGAGCCCTAACCCTAACACTAACCCTAACCCTAACCCTAACCCATACCCTACGCCGTACCCGAAGCCCTCCCCAAACCCGTACCCTAAGCCATACCCTAAGCCTAACCCTAAGCCTAACCCTAACCCTAGGCTACCCTTGACTGCTTCTGCCTCCAATAGATTTCCTAAGCACTAGTGTTTTAAGGAACAGCTTAAAAAGAGAATCCTAATGTGATTTCTTTATAATGGGTGTGTTCCTTATCTTATCCTAGTGTCTAAACTCTTCTCCATGGCTGGACCCCCAAATAATATTCCTTTACGTGCTAAGGGGTAACTAGAGAGTGGGATAGGTTTAATAACTACCCTATCCGTAACACGTACCCTAACCCTAACCCCTACCCTAACCCTAACACGTACCCTTATCCTAACCCGTACCCTAAACCGAGCCCTAACACTAACCCTAACCCTAACTCATACCCTACGCCATATCCGAACCCCTCCCCGAACCCGTACCCTAAGCCGTACCCTAACCCTAACCCTAAGCCTAACCCTAACCCTAGGCTACCCTTGACTGCGTCTGCCTCCAATAAATTTCCTAAGCACTAGTGTTTTAAGGAACAGCTTAAAAAGAGAATCCTAATGTGATTTCTTTATAATGGGTGTGTTCCTTATCTTATCCTAGTGTCTAAACTTTTCTCCATGGCTGGACCCCAAATAATATTCCTTTACGTGCTAGGGGGTATCTAGAGAGTGGGATTGGTTTAATCACTACACTAACCCTAACATGTACACTAACCCTAACCAATACCCTAACCCTAACACGTACCCTAATCCTAACCCAGACCCTAAACCGAGCCCTAACCCTAACACTAACCCTAACCCTAACCCTAACTCATACCTTACGCTGTACCCGAAGCGCTCCCCGAACCCGTACCCTAAGCCTAACCCTAACCCTAGGCTACCCTTGACTGCTTCTGCCTCCAATAGATTTCCTAAGCACTAGTGTTTTAAGGAACAGCTTAAAAAGAGAATCCTAATGTGATTTCTTTATAATGGGTGTGTTCCTTATTTTATCCTAGTGTCTAAACTCTTCTCCATGGCTGGACCCCCAAATAATATTCCTTGACGTGCTAAGGGGAATCTAGAGAGTGGGATAGGTTTAATAACTACCCTAACCCTAACGCGTACCCTAACCCTAACCCCTACCCTAACCCTAACACGTACCCTAATCCTAACCCGTACCCTAAACCGAGCCCTAACCCTAACACTAACCCTAACCCTAACCCTAACCCATACCCTACGCTGTACACGAAGCCCTCCCCGAACCCGTACCCTAAGCCGTACCATAAGCCTAACCCTAATCCTAACACTAACCCTAGGCTACCCTTGACTGCTTCTGCCTCCAATAGAATTTCTAAGCACTAGTGTTTTAAGGACCAGCTTAAAAAGAGAATCCTAATGTGATTTCTTTATAATGGGTGTGTTCCTTATCTTATCCTAGTGTCTAAACTCTTCTCCTTGGCTGGACCTCCAAATAATATTCCTTTACGTGCTAAGGGGTATCTAGAGAGTGGGATAGGTTTAATAACTACCCTAACCCTAACGCGTACCCTAACCCTAACCCCTACTCTAACCCTAACACGAACCCTAATCCTAACCCGTACCCTAAACCGAGCCCTAACCCTAACACTAACCCTAAACATAACACTAACCCATACCCTACGCCGTACCCGAAGCCCTCCCCGAACCCGTACCCTAAGCCGTACCCTAATCCTAACCCTAAGCCTAACCCTAACCCTAGTCTACCCTTGACTGCTTCTGCCTCCAATAGATTTCCTAAGCACTAGTTTTTAAGGAAGAGCTTAAAAAGAGAATCCTAATGTTATTTCTTTGTAATGTGTGTGTTCCTTATATTATCTTAGTGTCTAAACTCTTCTCCATGGCTGGACCCCTAATAATATTCCTTTACGTGCTGAGGGGTATCTAGAGAGTGGGATAGGTTTAATAACTACCCTAACCCTAACGCGTACCCTAACCCTAACCCCTACTCTAACCCTAACAAGTACCCTAATCCTAACCCGTACCCTAAACCGAGCCCTAACCCTAACACTAACCCTAACCCTAACCCATACCCTACGCCGTACCCGAAGCACTCCCCGAAGCCGTACCCTAAGCCGTACCCTAAGCCTAAACCTAACCCTAGGCTACCATTGACTGCTTCTGCCTCCAATAGATTTCCTAAGCACTAGTGTTTTAAGGAACAGCTTAAAAAGAGAATCCTAATGTGATTTCTTTATAATGGGTGTGTTCCTTATCTTATCCTATTGTCTAAACTCTTCTCCATGGCTGGACCCCCAAATAATATTCCTTTACGTGCTAAGGGGTATCTAGAGAGTGGGATAGGTTTAATAACTACCCTAACCCTAACGCGTACCCTAACCCTAACCCCTACCCTAACCCTAACACGTACCCTAATCCTAACCCGTACCGTAAACCGAGCCCTAACCCTAACACTAACCCTAACCCTAACCCTAACCCATACCCTACGCCGTACCCGAAGCCCTCCCCGAACCTGTACCCTAAGCCGTACCCTAAGCCTAACCCTAAGCCTAACCCTAACCCTAGGCTACCCTTGACTGCTTCTGCCTCCAATAGATTTCCAAAGCACTAGTGTTTTAAGGACCAGCTTAAAAAGAGAATCCTAATGTGATTTCTTTATAATGTGTGTGTTCCTTATATTATCTTAGTGTCTAAACTCTTCTCCATGGCTGGACCCCCAAATAATATTCCTTTACGTGCTAAGGGGTAACTAGAGAGTGGGATAGGTTTAATAACTACCCTTACCCTAACGCGTACCCTAACGCTAACCCCTACCCTAACCCTAACACGTACCCTAATCCTAACCCGTACCCTAAACCGAGCCCTAACCGTAACACTAACCCTAACCTTAACCCTAACCCATACCCTACGCTGTACCCGAAGCCCTCCCCGAACCCGTACCCTAAGCCGTACCCTAAGCCTAACCCTAAGCCTAACCCTAACCCTAGGCTACCCTTGACTGCTTCTGCCTCCAATAGATTTCCTAAGCACTAGTGTTTTAAGGAACAGCTTAAAAAGAGAATCCTAATGTGATTTCTTTATAATGTGTGTGTTCCTTATATTATCTTAGTGTCTAAACTCTTCTCCATGGCTGGACCCCCAAATAATATTCCTTTACGTGCTAAGGGGTATCTAGAGAGTGGGATAGGTTTAATAACTACCCTAACCGTAACGCGTACCCTAACCCTAACCCCTACCCTAACCCTAACATATACCCTAATCCTAACCCGTACCCTAAACCGAGCCCTAACCCTAACACTAACCCTAACCCTAACCGTAACCCATACCCTACGCCGTACCCGAAGCCCTCCCCGAACACGTACCCTAAGCCGTACCCTAAGCCTAACCGTAAGCCTAACCCTAACCCTAGGCTACCCTTGACTGCTTATGCCTCCAATAGATTTCCTAAGCACTAGTGTTTTAAGGAACAGCATAAAAATAGAATCCTAATGTGATTTCTTTATAATGCGTGTGTTCCTTATATTATCTTAGTGTCTAAACTCTTCTCCATGGTTGGACCCCCTAATAATATTCCTTTACGTGCTAAGGGGTATCTAGAGAGTGGGATAGGTTTAATAACTACCCTAACCCTAACGCGTACCCTAACCCTAACCCCTACCCTAACCCTAACACGTACCCTAATCCTAACCCGTACACTAAACCGAGCCCTAACCCTAACACTAACCCTAACCCTAACCCTAACCCATACCCTACGCCGTACCCGAAGCCCTCCCCAAACCCGTACCCTAAGCCATACCCTAAGCCTAACCCTAAGCCTAACCCTAACCCTAGGCTACCCTTGACTGCTTCTGCCTCCAATAGATTTCCTAAGCACTAGTGTTTTAAGGAACAGCTTAAAAAGAGAATCCTAATGGGATTTCTTTATAATGGGTGTGTTCCTTATCTTATCCTAGTGTCTAAACTCTTCTCCATGGCTGGACCCCCAAATAATATTCCTTTACGTGCTAAGGGGTAACTAGAGAGTGGGATAGGTTTAATAACTACCCTATCCGTAACACGTACCCTAACCCTAACCCCTACCCTAACCCTAACACGTACCCTTATCCTAACCCGTACCCTAAACCGAGCCCTAACACTAACCCTAACCCTAACTCATACCCTACGCCATATCCGAACCCCTCCCCGAACCCGTACCCTAAGCCGTACCCTAACCCTAACCCTAAGCCTAACCCTAACCCTAGGCTACCCTTGACTGCGTCTGCCTCCAATAAATTTCCTAAGCACTAGTGTTTTAAGGAACAGCTTAAAAAGAGAATCCTAATGTGATTTCTTTATAATGGGTGTGTTCCTTATCTTATCCTAGTGTCTAAACTTTTCTCCATGGCTGGACCCCAAATAATATTCCTTTACGTGCTAGGGGGTATCTAGAGAGTGGGATTGGTTTAATCACTACACTAACCCTAACATGTACACTAACCCTAACCAATACCCTAACCCTAACACGTACCCTAATCCTAACCCAGACCCTAAACCGAGCCCTAACCCTAACACTAACCCTAACCCTAACCCTAACTCATACCTTACGCTGTACCCGAAGCGCTCCCCGAACCCGTACCCTAAGCCTAACCCTAACCCTAGGCTACCCTTGACTGCTTCTGCCTCCAATAGATTTCCTAAGCACTAGTGTTTTAAGGAACAGCTTAAAAAGAGAATCCTAATGTGATTTCTTTATAATGGGTGTGTTCCTTATCTTATCCTAGTGTCTAAACTCTTCTCCATGGCTGGACCCCCAAATAATATTCCTTGACGTGCTAAGGGGAATCTAGAGAGTGGGATAGGTTTAATAACTACCCTAACCCTAACGCGTACCCTAACCCTAACCCCTACCCTAACCCTAACACGTACCCTAATCCTAACCCGTACCCTAAACCGAGCCCTAACCCTAACGCTAACCCTAACCCTAACCCTAACCCATACCCTACGCTGTACACGAAGCCCTCCCCGAACCCGTACCCTAAGCCGTACCATAAGGCTAACCCTAATCCTAACACTAACCCTAGGCTACCCTTGACTGCTTCTGCCTCCAATAGAATTTCTAAGCACTAGTGTTTTAAGGACCAGCTTAAAAAGAGAATCCTAATGTGATTTCTTTATAATGGGTGTGTTCCTTCTCTTATCCTAGTGTCTAAACTCTTCTCCTTGGCTGGACCTCCAAATAATATTCCTTTACGTGCTAAGGGGTATCTAGAGAGTGGGATAGGTTTAATAACTACCCTAACCCTAACGCGTACCCTAACCCTAACCCCTACTCTAACCCTAACACGAACCCTAATCCTAACCCGTACCCTAAACCGAGCCCTAACCCTAACACTAACCCTAAACATAACACTAACCCATACCCTACGCCGTACCCGAAGCCCTCCCCAAACCTGTACCCTAAGCCGTACCCTAATCCTAACCCTAAGCCTAACCCTAACCCTAGTCTACCCTTGACTGCTTCTGCCTCCAATAGATTTCCTAAGCACTAGTTTTTAAGGAAGAGCTTAAAAAGAGAATCCTAATGTTATTTCTTTGTAATGTGTGTGTTCCTTATATTATCTTAGTGTCTAAACTCTTCTCCATGGCTGGACCCCTAATAATATTCCTTTACGTGCTGAGGGGTATCTAGAGAGTGGGATAGGTTTAATAACTACCCTAACCCTAACGCGTACCCTAACCCTAACCCCTACTCTAACCCTAACAAGTACCCTAATCCTAACCCGTACCCTAAACCGAGCCCTAACCCTAACACTAACCCTAACCCTAACCCATACCCTACGCCGTACCCGAAGCACTCCCCGAAGCCGTACCCTAAGCCGTACCCTAAGCCTAAACCTAACCCTAGGCTACCATTGACTGCTTCTGCCTCCAATAGATTTCCTAAGCACTAGTGTTTTAAGGAACAGCTTAAAAAGAGAATCCTAATGTGATTTCTTTATAATGGGTGTGTTCCTTATCTTATCCTATTGTCTAAACTCTTCTCCATGGCTGGACACCCAAATAATATTCCTTTACGTGCTAAGGGGTATCTAGAGAGTGGGATAGGTTTAATAACTACCCTAACCCTAACGCGTACCCTAACCCTAACCCCTACCCTAACCCTAACACGTACGCTAATCCTAACCCGTACCGTAAACCGAGCCCTAACCCTAACACTAACCCTAACCCTAACCCTAACCCATACCCTACGCCGTACCCGAAGCCCTCCCCGAACCTGTACCCTAAGCCGTACCCTAAGCCGTACCCTAAGCCTAACCCTAACCCTAGGCTACCCTTGACTGCTTCTGCCTCCAATAGATTTCCAAAGCACTAGTGTTTTAAGGACCAGCTTAAAAAGAGAATCCTAATGTGATTTCTTTATAATGGGTGTGTTCCTTATCTTATCCTAGTGTCTAAACTCTTCTCCTTGGCTGGACCTCCAAATAATATTCCTTTACGTGCTAAGGGGTATCTAGAGAGTGGGATAGGTTTAATAACTACCCTAACCCTAACGCGTACCCTAACCCTAACCCCTACCCTTACCCTAACACGTACCCTAATCCTAACCCGTACACTAAACCGAGTCCTAACCCTAACACTAACCCTAACCCTAACCCTAACCCATACCCTACGCCGTACCCGAAGCCCTCCCCGAACCCGTACCCTAAGCCGTACCCGAAGCCTAACCCTAAGCCTAACCCTAACCCTAGGCTACCCTTGACTGCTTCTGCCTCCAATAGATTTCCTAAGCACTAGTGTTTTAAGGAACAGCTTAAAAAGAAAATCCTAATGTGATTTCTTTATAATGTGTGTGTTCCTTATATTATCTTAGTGTCTAAACTCTTCTCCATGGCTGGACCCCCAAATAATATTCTTTACGTGCTAAGGGGTATCTAGAGATTGGAATAGGTTTAATAACTACCCTAACCGTAACGCGTACCCTAACCCTAACCCCTACCCTAACCCTAACATGTACCCTAATCCTAACCCGTACCCTAAACCGAGCCCTAACCCTAACACTAACCCTAACCGTAACCGTAACCCATACCCTACGCCGTACCCGAAGCCCTCCCCGAACACGTACCCTAAGCCGTACCCTAAGCCTAACCGTAAGCCTAACCCTAACCCTAGGCTACCCTTGACTGCTTCTGCCTCCAATAGATTTCCTAAGCACTAGTGTTTTAAAGAACAGCTTAAAAAGAGAATCCTAATGTGATTTCTTTATAATGTGTGTGTTCCTTATATTATCTTAGTGTCTAAACTCTTCTCCATGCCTGGACCCCCTAATAATATTCCTTTACGTGCTAAGGGGTATATAGAGAGTGGGATAGGTTTAATAACTACCCTAACCCTAACGCGTACCCTAACCCTAACCCCTACCCTAACCCTAACACGTACCCTAATCCTAACCCGTACCCTAAACCGAGCCCTAACCCTAACACTAACCCTAACCCTAACCCTAACCCATACCCTACGCCGTACCCGAAGCCCTCCCCGAACCCGTACCCTAAGCCGTACCCTAAGCCTAACCCTAAGCCTAACCCTAACCCTAGGCTACCCTTGACTGCTTCTGCCTCCAATAGATTTCCTAAGCACTAGTGTTTTAAGGAACAGCTTAAAAAGAGAATCCTAATGTGATTTCTTTATAATGGGTGTGTTCCTTATCTTATCCTAGTGTCTAAACTCTTCTCCATGGCTGGACCCCCAAATAATATTCCTTTACGTGCTAATGGGTAACTAGAGAGTGGGATAGGTTGAATAACTACCCTATCCGTAACACGTACCCTAACCCTCACCCCTTCCCTAACCCTAACACGAACCCTAATCCTAACCCGTACCCTAAAACGAGCCCTAACCCTAACACTAAACCTAACCCTAACCCTAACCCATACCCTACGCCGTACCCGAAACCCTCCCCGAACACGTACCCTAAGCCGTACCCTAAGCCTAACCCTAAGCCTAACCCTAACCCTAGGCTACCCTTGACTGCTTCTGCCTCCAATAGATTTCCTAAGCACTAGTGTTTTAAGGAACAGCTTAAAAAGAGAATCCTAATGTGATTTCTTTATAATGGGTGTGTTCCTTATCTAATCCTAGTGTCTAAACTCTTCTCCATGGCTGGACCCCCAAATAATATTCCTTTATGTGCTAAGGGGTATCGAGAGAGTGGGATAGGTTTAATCACTACCCTAACCCTAACGCGTACCCTAACCCTAACCCCTACCCTTACCCTAACACGTACCCTAATCCTAACCCGTACCCTAAACCGAGCCCTAACCCTAACACTAACCCTAACCGTAACCCTAACCCATACCCTACGCCGTACCCGAAGCCCTCCCCGAACCCGTACCCTAAGCCGTACCCGAAGCCTAACCCTAAGCCTAACCCTAACCCTAGGCTACCCTTGACTGCTTCTGCCTCCAATAGATTTCCTAAGCACTAGTGTTTTAAGGAACAGCTTAAAAAGAGAATCCTAAAGTGATTTCTTTATAATGTGTGTGATCCTTATCTTATCCTAGTGTCTAAACTCTTCTCCATGGCTGGACCCCCAAATAATATTCCTTTACGTGCTAAGGGGTAACTAGAGAGTGGGATAGGTTTAATAACTACCCTATCCGTAACACGTACCCTAACCCTAACCCCTACCCTAACCCTAACACGAACCCTAATCCTAACCCGTACCCTAAACCGAGCCCTAACCCTAACACTCACCCTCACCCTAACCCTAACCCATACCCTACGCCGTACCCGAAGCCCTCCCCGAACCCGTACCCTAAGCCGTACCCTAAGCCTAACCCTAAGCCTAACCCTAACTCTAGGCTACCCTTGACTGCTTCTGCCTCCAATAGATTTCCTAAGCACTAGTGTTTTAAGGAACAGCTTAAAAAGAGAATCCTAATGTGATTTCTTTATAATGTGTGTGTTCCTTATCTTATCCTAGTGTCTAAACTCTTCTCCATGGCTGGACCCCCAAATAATATTCCTTTACGTGCTAAGGGGTAACTAGAGAGTGGGATAGGTTTAATAACTACCCTAACCCTAACGTGTAACCTAACGCTAACCCCTACCCTAACCCTAACACGTACCCTAATCCTAACCCGTACCCTAAACCGAGCCCTAACCCTAACACTAACCCTAACCCTAACCCTAACCCATACCCTACGCCGTGCCCGAAGCCCTCCCCGAACCCGTACCCTAAGCTGTACCCTAAGACTAACCCTAAGCCTAACCCTAACCCTAGGCTACCCTTGACTGCTCCTGCCTCCAATAGATTTCCTAAGCCCTAGTGTTTTAAGGAACAGCTTAAAAAGAGAATGCTAATGTGATTTCTTTATAATGGGTGTGTTCCTTATCTTATCCTAGTGTCTAAACTCTTCTCCATGGCTGGACCCCCTAATAATATTCCTTTACGTGCTAAGGGGTAACTAGAGAGTGGGATAGGTTTAATAACTACCCTAACCCTAACGCGTACCCTAACGCTAACCCCTACCCTAACCCTAACACGTACCCTAATCTTAACCCGTACCCTAAACCGAGCCCTAACCCTAACACTAACCCTAACCTTAAACCTAACCCATACCCTACGCCGTACCCGAAGCCCTCCCCGAACCCGTACCCTAAGCCGTACCCTAAGCCTAACCCTAAGCCTAACCCTAACCCTAGGCTACCCTTTACTGCTTCTGCCTCCAATAGATTTCCTAAGCACTAGTGTTTTAAGGAACAGCTTAAAAAGAGAATCCTAATGTGATTTCTTTATAATGTGTGTGTTCCTTATATTATCTTAGTGTCTAAACTCTTCTCCATGGCTGGACACCCAAATAATATTCATTTACGTGCTAAGGGGTATCTAGAGAGTGGGATAGGTTTAATATCTACCCTAACCCTAACGCGTACCCTAACCCTAACCCCTAACCTAATCCTAACACGTACCCTAATCCTAACCCGTACCCTAAACCGAGCCCTAACCCTAACACTAACCCTAACCCTAACCCTAACCCATACCCTACGCCCTACCCGGAGCCCTCCCCGAACCCGTACCCTAAGCCGTACCCTAAGCCTAACCCTAAGCCTAACCCTAACCCTAGGCTACCCTTGACTGCTTCTGCCTCCAATAGATTTCCTAAGCACTAGTGTTTTAAGGAACAGCTTAAAAAGAGAATCCTAATGTGATTTCTTTAAAATGTGTGTGTTCCTTATCTTATCCTAGTGTCTAAACTCTTCTCCATGGCTGGACACCCAAATAATATTCCTTTACGTGCTAAGGGGTAACTAGACAGTGGGATAGGTTTAATAACTACCCTAACCCTAACGCGTACCCTAACCCTAACCCCTACCCTAACCCTAACACGTACCCTAATCCTAACCCGTACCCTAAACCGAGCCCTAACCCTAACACTAACCCTAACCCTAACCCTAACCCATACCCTACGCCGTACCCGAAGCCCTCCCCGAACCCGTACCCTAAACCGTACCCTAAGCCTAACCCGAAGCCTAACCCTAACCCTAGGCTACCCTTGACTGCTTCTGCCTCCAATAGATTTCCTAAGCACTAGTGTTTTAAGGAACAGCTTAAAAAGAGAATCCTAATGTTATTTCTTTATAATGGGTGTGTTCCTTATATTATCTTAGTGTCTAAACTCTTCTCCATGGCTGGAACCCCAAATAATATTCCTTTACGTGCTAAGGGGTATCTAGAGATTGGAATAGGTTTAATAACTACCCTAACCGTAACGCGTACCCTAACCCTAACCCCTACCCTAACCCTAACATGTACCCTAATCCTAACCCGTACCCTAAACCGAGCCCTAACCCTAACACTAACCCTAACCGTAACCTTAACCCATACCCTACGCCGTACCCGAAGCCCTCCCCGAACACGTACCCTAAGCCGTACCCTAAGCCTAACCGTAAGCCTAACCCTAACCCTAGGCTACCCTTGACTGCTTCTGCCTCCAATAGATTTCCTAAGCACTAGTGTTTTAAGGAACAGCTTAAAAAGAGAATCCTAATGTGATTTCTTTATAATGTGTGTGTTCCTTATATTATCTTAGTGTCTAAACTCTTCTCCATGGCTGGACCCCCTAATAATATTCCTTTACGTGCTAAGGGGTATCTAGAGAGTGTTATAGGTTTAATAACTACCCTAACCCTAACGCGTACCCTAACCCTAACCCCTACCCTAACCCTAAAACGTACCCTAATCCTAACCCGTACCCTAAACCGAGCCCTAACCCTAACACTAACCCTAACCCTAACCCTAACCCATACCCTACGCCGTACCCGAAGCCCTCCCCGAACCCGTACCCTAAGCCGTACCCTAAGCCTAACCCTAAGCCTAACCCTAACCCTAGGCTACCCTTGACTGCTTCTGCCTCCAATAGATTTCCTAAGCACTAGTGTTTTAAGGAACAGCTTAAAAAGAGAATCCTAATGTGATTTATTTATAATGGGTGTGTTCCTTATCTTATCCTAGTGTCTAAACTCTTCTCCATGGCTGGACCCCCTAATAATATTCCTTTACGTGCTAATGGGTAACTAGAGAGTGGGATAGGTTTAATAACTACCCTATCCGTAACACGTACCCTAACCCTCACCCCTTCCCTAACCCTAACACGAACCCTAATCCTAACCCGTACCCTAAAACGAGCCCTAACCCTAACACTAAACCTAACCCTAACCCTAACCCATACCCTACGCCGTACCCGAAGCCCTCCCCGAACACGTACCCTAAGCCGTACCCTAAGCCTAACCCTAAGCCTAACCCTAACCCTAGGCTACCCTTGACTGCTTCTGCCTCCAATAGATTTCCTAAGCACTAGTGTTTTAAGGAACAGCTTAAAAAGAGAATCCTAATGTGATTTCTTTATAATGGGTGTGTTCCTTATCTAATCCTAGTGTCTAAACTCTTCTCCATGGCTGGACCCCCAAATAATATTCCTTTATGTGCTAAGGGGTATCGAGAGAGTGGGATAGGTTTAATCACTACCCTAACCCTAACGCGTACCCTAACCCTAACCCCTACCCTTACCCTAACACGTACCCTAATCCTAACCCGTACCCTAAACCGAGCCCTAACCCTAACACTAACCCTAACCCTAACCCTAACCCATACCTTACGCCGTACCCGAAGCCCTCCCCGAACCCGTACCCTAAGCCGTACCCGAAGCCTAACCCTAAGCCTAACCCTAACCCTAGGCTACCCTTGACTGCTTCTGCCTCCAATAGATTTCCGAAGCACTAGTGTTTTAAGGAACAGCTTAAAAAGAGAATCCTAATGTGATTTCTTTATAATGTGTGTGATCCTTATCTTATCCTAGTGTCTAAACTCTTCTCCATGGCTGGACCCCCAAATAATATTCCTGTACGTGCTAAGGGGTAACTAGAGAGTGGGATAGGTTTAATAACTACCCTAACCCTAACGCGTACCCTAACCCTAACCCCTACCCTAACCCTAACACGTACCCTAATCCTAACCCGTACCCTAAACCGAGCCCTAACCCTAACACTAACCCTAACCCTAACCCTAACCCATACCCTACGCCGTACCCGAAGCCCTCCCCGAACCCGTACCCTAAGCCGTACCCTAAGCCTAACCCGAAGCCTAACCCTAACCCTAGGCTACCCTTGACTGCTTCTGCCTCCAATAGATTTCCTAAGCACTAGTGTTTTAAGGAACAGCTTAAAAAGAGAATCCTAATGTTATTTCTTTATAATGGGTGTGTTCCTTATATTATCTTAGTGTCTAAACTCTTCTCCATGGCTGGACCCCCAAATAATATTCCTTTACGTGCTAAGGGGTATCTAGAGATTGGAATAGGTTTAATAACTACCCTAACCGTAACGCGTACACTAACCCTAACCCCTACCCTAACCCTAACATGTACCCTAATCCTAACCCGTACCCTAAACCGAGCCCTAACCCTAACATTAACCCTAACCGTAACCGTAACCCATACCCTACGCCGTACCCGAAGCCCTCCCCGAACACATACCCTAAGCCGTACCCTAAGCCTAACCGTAAGCCTAACCCTAACCCTAGGCTACCCTTGACTGCTTCTGCCTCCAATAGATTTCCTAAGCACTAGTGTTTTAAGGAACAGCTTAAAAAGAGAATCCTAATGTGATTTCTTTATAATGTGTGTGTTCCTTATATTATCTTAGTGTCTAAACTCTTCTCCATGGCTGGACCCCCTAATAATATTCCTTTACGTGCTAAGGGGTATCTAGAGAGTGGGATAGGTTTAATAACTACCCTAACCCTAACGCATACCCTAACCCTAACCCCTACCCTAACCCTAAAACGTACCCTAATCCTAACCCGTACCCTAAACCGAGCCCTAACCCTAACACTAACCCTAACCCTAACCCTAACCCATACCCTACGCCGTACCCGAAGCCCTCCCCGAACCCGTACCCTAAGCCGTACCCTAAGCCTAACCCTAAGCCTAACCCTAACCCTAGGCTACCCTTGACTGCTTCTGCCTCCAATAGATTTCCTAAGCACTAGTGTTTTAAGGAACAGCTTAAAAAGAGAATCCTAATGTGATTTCTTTATAATGGGTGTGTTCCTTATCTTATCCTAGTGTCTAAACTCTTCTCCATGGCTGGACCCCCAAATAATATTCCTTTACGTGCTAATGGGTAACTAGAGAGTGGGATAGGTTTAATAACTACCCTATCCGTAACACGTACCCTAACCCTCACCCCTTCCCTAACCCTAACACGAACCCTAATCCTAACCCGTACCCTAAAACAAGCCCTAACCCTAACACTAAACCTAACCCTAACCCTAACCCATACCCTACGCCGTACCCGAAGCCCTCCACGAACACGTACCCTAAGCCGTACCCTAAGCCTAACCCTAAGCCTAACCCTAACCCTAGGCTACCCTTGACAGCTTCTGCCTCCAATAGATTTCCTAAGCACTAGTGTTTTAAGGAACAGCTTAAAAAGAGAATCCTAATGTGATTTCTTTATAATGGGTGTGTTCCTTATCTAATCCTAGTGTCTAAACTCTTCTCCATGGCTGGACCCCCAAATAATATTCCTTTATGTGCTAAGGGGTATCGAGAGAGTGGGATAGGTTTAATCACTACCCTAACCCTAACGCGTACCCTAACCCTAACCCCTACCCTTACCCTAACACGTACCCTAATCCTAACCCGTACCCTAAACCGAGCCCTAACCCTAACCCTAACCCTAACCCATACCTTACGCCGTACCCGAAGCCCTCCCCGAACCCGTACCCTAAGCCGTACCCGAAGCCTAACCCTAAGCCTAACCCTAACCCTAGGCTACCCTTGACTGCTTCTGCCTCCAATAGATTTCCTAAGCACTAGTGTTTTAAGGAACAGCTTAAAAAGAGAATCCTAATGTGATTTCTTTATAATGTGTGTGATCCTTATCTCATCCTAGTGTCTAAGCTCTTCTCCATGGCTGGACCCCCAAATAATATTCCTGTACGTGCTAAGGGGTAACTAGAGAGTGGGATAGGTTTAATAACTACCCTAACCCTAACGCGTACCCTAACGCTAACCCCTACCCTAACCCTAACACGTACCCTAATCCTAACCCGTACCCTAAACCGAGCCCTAACCCTAACACTAACTCTAACCCTAACCCTAACCCATACCCTACGCCGTGCCCGAAGCCCTCCCCGAACCCGTACCCTAAGCCGTACCCTAAGCCTAACCCTAAGCCTAACCCTAACCCTAGGCTACCCTTGACTGCTTCTGCCTCCAATAGATTTCCTAAGCACTAGTGTTTTAAGGAACAGCTTAAAAAGAGAATCCTAATGTGATTTCTTTATAATGGGTGTGTTCCTTATCTTATCCTAGTGTCTAAACTCTTCTCCATGGCTGGACCCCCAAATAATATTCCTTTACGTGCTAAGGGGTAACTAGAGAGTGGGAAAGGTTTAATAACTACCCTATCCGTAACACGTACCCTAACCCTAACCCCTACCCTAACCCTAACACGAACCCTAATCCTAACCCGTACCCTAAACCGAGCCCTAACCCTAACACTCACCCTAACCCTAAACCTAACCCATACCCTACGCCGTACCCGAAGCCCTCCCCGAACCCGTACCCTAAGCCGTACCCTAAGCCTAACCCTAAGCCTAACCCTAACCCTAGGCTACCCTTGACTGCTTCTGCCTCCAATAGATTTCCTAAGCACTAGTGTTTTAAGGAACAGCTTAAAAAGAGAATCCTAATGTTATTTCTTTATAATGGGTGTGTTCCTTATATTATCTTAGTGTCTAAACTCTTCTCCATGGCTGGAACCCCAAATAATATTCCTTTACGTGCTAAGGGGTATCTAGAGATTGGAATAGGTTTAATAACTACCCTAACCGTAACGCGTACCCTAACCCTAACCCCTACCCTAACCCTAACATGTACCCTAATCCTAACCCGTACCCTAAACCGAGCCCTAACCCTAACACTAACCCTAACCGTAACCTTAACCCATACCCTACGCCGTACCCGAAGCCCTCCCCGAACACGTACCCTAAGCCGTACCCTAAGCCTAACCGTAAGCCTAACCCTAACCCTAGGCTACCCTTGACTGCTTCTGCCTCCAATAGATTTCCTAAGCACTAGTGTTTTAAGGAACAGCTTAAAAAGAGAATCCTAATGTGATTTCTTTATAATGTGTGTGTTCCTTATATTATCTTAGTGTCTAAACTCTTCTCCATGGCTGGACCCCCTAATAATATTCCTTTACGTGCTAAGGGGTATCTAGAGAGTGTTATAGGTTTAATAACTACCCTAACCCTAACGCGTACCCTAACCCTAACCCCTACCCTAACCCTAAAACGTACCCTAATCCTAACCCGTACCCTAAACCGAGCCCTAACCCTAACACTAACCCTAACCCTAACCCTAACCCATACCCTACGCCGTACCCGAAGCCCTCCCCGAACCCGTACCCTAAGCCGTACCCTAAGCCTAACCCTAAGCCTAACCCTAACCCTAGGCTACCCTTGACTGCTTCTGCCTCCAATAGATTTCCTAAGCACTAGTGTTTTAAGGAACAGCTTAAAAAGAGAATCCTAATGTGATTTATTTATAATGGGTGTGTTCCTTATCTTATCCTAGTGTCTAAACTCTTCTCCATGGCTGGACCCCCTAATAATATTCCTTTACGTGCTAATGGGTAACTAGAGAGTGGGATAGGTTTAATAACTACCCTATCCGTAACACGTACCCTAACCCTCACCCCTTCCCTAACCCTAACACGAACCCTAATCCTAACCCGTACCCTAAAACGAGCCCTAACCCTAACACTAAACCTAACCCTAACCCTAACCCATACCCTACGCCGTACCCGAAGCCCTCCCCGAACACGTACCCTAAGCCGTACCCTAAGCCTAACCCTAAGCCTAACCCTAACCCTAGGCTACCCTTGACTGCTTCTGCCTCCAATAGATTTCCTAAGCACTAGTGTTTTAAGGAACAGCTTAAAAAGAGAATCCTAATGTGATTTCTTTATAATGGGTGTGTTCCTTATCTAATCCTAGTGTCTAAACTCTTCTCCATGGCTGGACCCCCAAATAATATTCCTTTATGTGCTAAGGGGTATCGAGAGAGTGGGATAGGTTTAATCACTACCCTAACCCTAACGCGTACCCTAACCCTAACCCCTACCCTTACCCTAACACGTACCCTAATCCTAACCCGTACCCTAAACCGAGCCCTAACCCTAACACTAACCCTAACCCTAACCCTAACCCATACCTTACGCCGTACCCGAAGCCCTCCCCGAACCCGTACCCTAAGCCGTACCCGAAGCCTAACCCTAAGCCTAACCCTAACCCTAGGCTACCCTTGACTGCTTCTGCCTCCAATAGATTTCCGAAGCACTAGTGTTTTAAGGAACAGCTTAAAAAGAGAATCCTAATGTGATTTCTTTATAATGTGTGTGATCCTTATCTTATCCTAGTGTCTAAACTCTTCTCCATGGCTGGACCCCCAAATAATATTCCTGTACGTGCTAAGGGGTAACTAGAGAGTGGGATAGGTTTAATAACTACCCTAACCCTAACGCGTACCCTAACCCTAACCCCTACCCTAACCCTAACACGTACCCTAATCCTAACCCGTACCCTAAACCGAGCCCTAACCCTAACACTAACCCTAACCCTAACCCTAACCCATACCCTACGCCGTACCCGAAGCCCTCCCCGAACCCGTACCCTAAGCCGTACCCTAAGCCTAACCCGAAGCCTAACCCTAACCCTAGGCTACCCTTGACTGCTTCTGCCTCCAATAGATTTCCTAAGCACTAGTGTTTTAAGGAACAGCTTAAAAAGAGAATCCTAATGTTATTTCTTTATAATGGGTGTGTTCCTTATATTATCTTAGTGTCTAAACTCTTCTCCATGGCTGGACCCCCAAATAATATTCCTTTACGTGCTAAGGGGTATCTAGAGATTGGAATAGGTTTAATAACTACCCTAACCGTAACGCGTACACTAACCCTAACCCCTACCCTAACCCTAACATGTACCCTAATCCTAACCCGTACCCTAAACCGAGCCCTAACCCTAACATTAACCCTAACCGTAACCGTAACCCATACCCTACGCCGTACCCGAAGCCCTCCCCGAACACATACCCTAAGCCGTACCCTAAGCCTAACCGTAAGCCTAACCCTAACCCTAGGCTACCCTTGACTGCTTCTGCCTCCAATAGATTTCCTAAGCACTAGTGTTTTAAGGAACAGCTTAAAAAGAGAATCCTAATGTGATTTCTTTATAATGTGTGTGTTCCTTATATTATCTTAGTGTCTAAACTCTTCTCCATGGCTGGACCCCCTAATAATATTCCTTTACGTGCTAAGGGGTATCTAGAGAGTGGGATAGGTTTAATAACTACCCTAACCCTAACGCATACCCTAACCCTAACCCCTACCCTAACCCTAAAACGTACCCTAATCCTAACCCGTACCCTAAACCGAGCCCTAACCCTAACACTAACCCTAACCCTAACCCTAACCCATACCCTACGCCGTACCCGAAGCCCTCCCCGAACCCGTACCCTAAGCCGTACCCTAAGCCTAACCCTAAGCCTAACCCTAACCCTAGGCTACCCTTGACTGCTTCTGCCTCCAATAGATTTCCTAAGCACTAGTGTTTTAAGGAACAGCTTAAAAAGAGAATCCTAATGTGATTTCTTTATAATGGGTGTGTTCCTTATCTTATCCTAGTGTCTAAACTCTTCTCCATGGCTGGACCCCCAAATAATATTCCTTTACGTGCTAATGGGTAACTAGAGAGTGGGATAGGTTTAATAACTACCCTATCCGTAACACGTACCCTAACCCTCACCCCTTCCCTAACCCTAACACGAACCCTAATCCTAACCCGTACCCTAAAACAAGCCCTAACCCTAACACTAAACCTAACCCTAACCCTAACCCATACCCTACGCCGTACCCGAAGCCCTCCACGAACACGTACCCTAAGCCGTACCCTAAGCCTAACCCTAAGCCTAACCCTAACCCTAGGCTACCCTTGACAGCTTCTGCCTCCAATAGATTTCCTAAGCACTAGTGTTTTAAGGAACAGCTTAAAAAGAGAATCCTAATGTGATTTCTTTATAATGGGTGTGTTCCTTATCTAATCCTAGTGTCTAAACTCTTCTCCATGGCTGGACCCCCAAATAATATTCCTTTATGTGCTAAGGGGTATCGAGAGAGTGGGATAGGTTTAATCACTACCCTAACCCTAACGCGTACCCTAACCCTAACCCCTACCCTTACCCTAACACGTACCCTAATCCTAACCCGTACCCTAAACCGAGCCCTAACCCTAACCCTAACCCTAACCCATACCTTACGCCGTACCCGAAGCCCTCCCCGAACCCGTACCCTAAGCCGTACCCGAAGCCTAACCCTAAGCCTAACCCTAACCCTAGGCTACCCTTGACTGCTTCTGCCTCCAATAGATTTCCTAAGCACTAGTGTTTTAAGGAACAGCTTAAAAAGAGAATCCTAATGTGATTTCTTTATAATGTGTGTGATCCTTATCTCATCCTAGTGTCTAAGCTCTTCTCCATGGCTGGACCCCCAAATAATATTCCTGTACGTGCTAAGGGGTAACTAGAGAGTGGGATAGGTTTAATAACTACCCTAACCCTAACGCGTACCCTAACGCTAACCCCTACCCTAACCCTAACACGTACCCTAATCCTAACCCGTACCCTAAACCGAGCCCTAACCCTAACACTAACTCTAACCCTAACCCTAACCCATACCCTACGCCGTGCCCGAAGCCCTCCCCGAACCCGTACCCTAAGCCGTACCCTAAGCCTAACCCTAAGCCTAACCCTAACCCTAGGCTACCCTTGACTGCTTCTGCCTCCAATAGATTTCCTAAGCACTAGTGTTTTAAGGAACAGCTTAAAAAGAGAATCCTAATGTGATTTCTTTATAATGGGTGTGTTCCTTATCTTATCCTAGTGTCTAAACTCTTCTCCATGGCTGGACCCCCAAATAATATTCCTTTACGTGCTAAGGGGTAACTAGAGAGTGGGAAAGGTTTAATAACTACCCTATCCGTAACACGTACCCTAACCCTAACCCCTACCCTAACCCTAACACGAACCCTAATCCTAACCCGTACCCTAAACCGAGCCCTAACCCTAACACTCACCCTAACCCTAAACCTAACCCATACCCTACGCCGTACCCGAAGCCCTCCCCGAACCCGTACCCTAAGCCGTACCCTAAGCCTAACCCTAAGCCTAACCCTAACCCTAGGCTACCCTTGACTGCTTCTGCCTCCAATAGATTTCCTAAGCACTAGTGTTTTAAGGAACAGCTTAAAAAGAGAATCCTAATGTGATTTCTTTATAATGGGTGTGTTCCTTATCTAATCCTAGTGTCTAAACTCTTCTCCATGGCTGGACCCCCAAATAATATTCCTTTATGTGCTAAGGGGTATCGAGAGAGTGGGATAGGTTTAATCACTACCCTAACCCTAACGCGTACCCTAACCCTAACCCCTACCCTTACCCTAACACGTACCCTAATCCTAACCCGTACCCTAAACCGAGCCCTAACCCTAACACTAACCCTAACCCTAACCCTAACCCATACCTTACGCCGTACCCGAAGCCCTCCCCGAACCCGTACCCTAAGCCGTACCCGAAGCCTAACCCTAAGCCTAACCCTAACCCTAGGCTACCCTTGACTGCTTCTGCCTCCAATAGATTTCCTAAGCACTAGTGTTTTAAGGAACAGCTTAAAAAGAGAATCCTAATGTGATTTCTTTATAATGTGTGTGATCCTTATCTTATCCTAGTGTCTAAACTCTTCTCCATGGCTGGACCCCCAAATAATATTCCTGTACGTGCTAAGGGGTAACTAGAGAGTGGGATAGGTTTAATAACTACCCTAACCCTAACGCGTACCCTAACGCTAACCCCTACCCTAACCCTAACACGTACCCTAATCCTAACCCGTACCCTAAACCGAGCCCTAACCCTAACACTAACCCTAACCCTAACCATAACCCATACCCTACGCCGTGCCCGAAGCCCTCCCCGAACCCGTACCCTAAGCCGTACCCTAAGCCTAACCCTAAGCCTAACCCTAACCCTAGGCTACCCTTGACTGCTTCTGCCTCCAATAGATTTCCTAAGCACTAGTGTTTTAAGGAACAGCTTAAAAAGAGAATCCTAATGTGATTTCTTTATAATGGGTGTGTTCCTTATCTTATCCTAGTGTCTAAACTCTTCTCCATGGCTGGACCCCTAAATAATATTCCTTTACGTGCTAAGGGGTAACTAGAGAGTGGGATAGGTTTAATAACTACCCTATCCGTAACACGTACCCTAACCCTAACCCCTACCCTAACCCTAACACGAACCCTAATCCTAACCCGTACCCTAAACCGAGCCCTAACCCTAACACTCACCCTAACCCTAACCCTAACCCATACCCTACGCCGTAGTCGAAGCCCTCCCCGAACCCGTACCCTAAGCCGTACCCTAAGCCTAACCCTAAGCCTAACCCTAACCCTAGGCTACCCTTGACTGCTTCTGCCTCCAATAGATTTCCTAAGCACTAGTGTTTTAAGGAACAGCTTAAAAAGAGAATCCTAATGTGATTTCTTTATAATGTGTGTGTTCCTTATCTTATCCTAGTGTCTAAACTCTTCTCCATGGCTGGACCCCCAAATAATATTCCTTTACGTGCTAAGGGGTATCTAGAGAGTGGGATAGGTTTAATAACTACCCTAACCCTAACGCGTACCCTAACCCTCACCCCTACCCTAACCCTAACACGAACCCTAATACTAACCCGTACCCTAAACCGAGCCCTAACCCTAACACTAACCCTAAACATAACACTAACCCATACACTACGCCGTACCCGAAGCCCTCCCCGAACCCGTACCCTAAGCCGTACCCTAATCCTAACCCTAAGCCTAACCCTAACCCTAGTCTACCCTTGACTGCTTCTGCCTCCAATAGATTTCCTAAGCACTAGTTTTTAAGGAAGAGCTTAAAAAGAGAATCCTAATGTTATTTCTTTGTAATGTGTGTGTTCCTTATATTATCTTAGTGTCTACACTCTTCTCCATGGCTGGACCCCTAATAATATTCCTTTACGTGCTGAGGGGTATCTAGAGAGTGGGATAGGTTTAATAACTACCCTAACCCTAACGCGTACCCTAACCCTAACCCCTACTCTAACCCTAACAAGTACCCTAATCCTAACCCGTACCCTAAACCGAGCCCTAACCCTAACACTAACCCTAACCCTAACCCATACCCTACGCCGTACCCGAAGCACTCCCCGAAGCCGTACCCTAAGCCGTACCCTAAGCCTAAACCTAACCCTAGGCTACCATTGACTGCTTCTGCCTCCAATAGATTTCCTAAGCACTAGTGTTTTAAGGAACAGCTTAAAAAGAGAATCCTAATGTGATTTCTTTATAATGGGTGTGTTCCTTATCTTATCCTATTGTCTAAACTCTTCTCCATGGCTGGACCCCCAAATAATATTCCTTTACGTGCTAAGGGGTACCTAGAGAGTGGGATAGGTTTAATAACTACCCTAACCCTAACGCGTACCCTAACCCTAACCCCTACCCTAACCCTAACACGTACCCTAATCCTAACCCGTACCGTAAACCGAGCCCTAACCCTAACACTAACCCTAACCCTAACCCTAACCCATACCCTACGCCGTACCCGAAGCCCTCCCCGAACCTGTACCCTAAGCCGTACCCTAAGCCTAACCCTAAGCCTAACCCTAACCCTAGGCTACCCTTGACTGCTTCTGCCTCCAATAGATTTCCAAAGCACTAGTGTTTTAAGGACCAGCTTAAAAAGAGAATCCTAATGTGATTTCTTTATAATGTGTGTGTTCCTTATATTATCTTAGTGTCTAAACTCTTCTCCATGGCTGGACCCCCAAATAATATTCCTTTACGTGCTAAGGGGTAACTAGAGAGTGGGATAGGTTTAATAACTACCCTTACCCTAACGCGTACCCTAACGCTAACCCCTACCCTAACCCTAACACGTACCCTAATCCTAACCCGTACCCTAAACCGAGCCCTAACCGTAACACTAACCCTAACCTTAACCCTAACCCATACCCCACGCTGTACCCGAAGCCCTCCCCGAACCCGTACCCTAAGCCGTACCCTAAGCCTAACCCTAAGCCTAACCCTAACCCTAGGCTACCCTTGACTGCTTCTGCCTCCAATAGATTTCCTAAGCACTAGTGTTTTAAGGAACAGCTTAAAAAGAGAATCCTAATGTGATTTCTTTATAATGTGTGTGTTCCTTATATTATCTTAGTGTCTAAACTCTTCTCCATGGCTGGACCCCCAAATAATATTCCTTTACGTGCTAAGGGGTATCTAGAGAGTGGGATAGGTTTAATAACTACCCTAACCGTAACGCGTACCCTAACCCTAACCCCTACCCTAACCTTAACATATACCCTAATCCTAACCCGTACCCTAAACCGAGCCCAAACCCTAACACTAACCCTAACCCTAACCGTAACCCATACCCTACGCCGTACCCGAAGCCCTCCCCGAACACGTACCCTAAGCCGTACCCTAAGCCTAACCGTAAGCCTAACCCTAACCCTAGGCTACCCTTGACTGCTTATGCCTCCAATAGATTTCCTAAGCACTATTGTTTTAAGGAACAGCATAAAAATAGAATCCTAATGTGATTTCTTTATAATGTGTGTGTTCCTTATATTATCTTAGTGTCTAAACTCTTCTCCATGGTTGGACCCCCTAATAATATTCCTTTACGTGCTAAGGGGTATCTAGAGAGTGGGATAGGTTTAATAACTACCCTAACCCTAACGCGTACCCTAACCCTAACCCCTACCCTAACCCTAACACGTACCCTAATCCTAACCCGTACCCTAAAACGAGCCCTAACCCTAACACTAAACCTAACCCTAACCCTAACCCATACCCTACGCCGTACCCGAAGCCCTCCCCGAACACGTACCCTAAGCCGTACCCTAAGCCTAACCCTAAGCCTAACCCTAACCCTAGGCTACCCTTGACTGCTTCTGCCTCCAATAGATTTCCTAAGCACTAGTGTTTTAAGGAACAGCTTAAAAAGAGAATCCTAATGTGATTTCTTTATAATGGGTGTGTTCCTTATCTAATCCTAGTGTCTAAACTCTTCTCCATGGCTGGACCCCCAAATAATATTCCTTTATGTGCTAAGGGGTATCGAGAGAGTGGGATAGGTTTAATCACTACCCTAACCCTAACGCGTACCCTAACCCTAACCCCTACCCTTACCCTAACACGTACCCTAATCCTAACCCGTACACTAAACCGAGTCCTAACCCTAACACTAACCCTAACCCTAACCCTAACCCATACCCTACGCCGTACCCGAAGCCCTCCCCGAACCCGTACCCTAAGCCGTACCCGAAGCCTAACCCTAAGCCTAACCCTAACCCTAGGCTACCCTTGACTGCTTCTGCCTCCAATAGATTTCCTAAGCACTAGTGTTTTAAGGAACAGCTTAAAAAGAGAATCCTAATGTGATTTCTTTATAATGTGTGTGTTCCTTATATTATCTTAGTGTCTAAACTCTTCTCCATGGCTGGACCCCCAAATAATATTCTTTACGTGCTAAGGGGTATCTAGAGATTGGAATAGGTTTAATAACTACCCTAACCGTAACGCGTACCCTAACCCTAACCCCTACCCTAACCCTAACATGTACCCTAATCCTAACCCGTACCCTAAACCGAGCCCTAACCCTAACACTAACCCTAACCGTAACCGTAACCCATACCCTACGCCGTACCCGAAGCCCTCCCCGAACACGTACCCTAAGCCGTACCCTAAGCCTAACCGTAAGCTTAACCCTAACCCTAGGCTACCCTTGACTGCTTCTGCCTCCAATAGATTTCCTAAGCACTAGTGTTTTAAAGAACAGCTTAAAAAGAGAATCCTAATGTGATTTCTTTATAATGTGTGTGTTCCTTATATTATCTTAGTGTCTAAACACTTCTCCATGGCTGGACCCCCTAATAATATTCCTTTACGTGCTAAGGGTATATAGAGAGTGGGATAGGTTTAATAACTACCCTAACCCTAACGCGTACCCTAACCCTAACCCCTACCCTAACCCTAACACGTACCCTAATCCTAACCCGTACCCTAAACCGAGCCCTAACCCTAACACTAACCCTAACCCTAACCCTAACCCATACCCTACGCCGTACCCGAAGCCCTCCCCGAACCCGTACCCTAAGCCGTACCCTAAGCCTAACCCTAAGCCTAACCCTAACCCTAGGCTACCCTTGACTGCTTCTGCCTCCAATAGATTTCCTAAGCACTAGTGTTTTAAGGAACAGCTTAAAAAGAGAATCCTAATGTGATTTCTTTATAATGGGTGTGTTCCTTATCTTATCCTAGTGTCTAAACTCTTCTCCATGGCTGGACCCCCAAATAATATTCCTTTACGTGCTAATGGGTAACTAGAGAGTGGGATAGGTTGAATAACTACCCTATCCGTAACACGTACCCTAACCCTCACCCCTTCCCTAACCCTAACACGAACCCTAATCCTAACCCGTACCCTAAAACGAGCCCTAACCCTAACACTAAACCTAACCCTAACCCTAACCCATACCCTACGCCGTACCCGAAACCCTCCCCGAACACGTACCCTAAGCCGTACCCTAAGCCTAACCCTAAGCCTAACCCTAACCCTAGGCTACCCTTGACTGCTTCTGCCTCCAATAGATTTCCTAAGCACTAGTGTTTTAAGGAACAGCTTAAAAAGAGAATCCTAATGTGATTTCTTTATAATGGGTGTGTTCCTTATCTAATCCTAGTGTCTAAACTCTTCTCCATGGCTGGACCCCCAAATAATATTCCTTTATGTGCTAAGGGGTATCGAGAGAGTGGGATAGGTTTAATCACTACCCTAACCCTAACGCGTACCCTAACCCTAACCCCTACCCTTACCCTAACACGTACCCTAATCCTAACCCGTACCCTAAACCGAGCCCTAACCCTAACACTAACCCTAACCCTAACCCTAACCCATACCTTACGCCGTACCCGAAGCCCTCCCCGAACCCGTACCCTAAGCCGTACCCGAAGCCTAACCCTAAGCCTAACCCTAACCCTAGGCTACCCTTGACTGCTTCTGCCTCCAATAGATTTCCTAAGCACTAGTGTTTTAAGGAACAGCTTAAAAAGAGAATCCTAATGTGATTTCTTTATAATGTGTGTGATCCTTATCTCATCCTAGTGTCTAAACTCTTCTCCATGGCTGGACCCCCAAATAATATTCCTGTACGTGCTAAGGGGTAACTAGAGAGTGGGATAGGTTTAATAACTACCCTAACCCTAACGCGTAACCTAACGCTAACCCCTACCCTAACCCTAACACGAACCCTAATCCTAACCTGTACCCTAAACCGAGCCCTAACCCTAACACTAACTCTAACCCTAACCCTAACCCATACCCTACGCCGTGCCCGAAGCCCTCCCCGAACCCGTACCCTAAGCCGTACCCTAAGCCTAACCCTAAGCCTAACCCTAACCCTAGGCTACCCTTGACTGCTTCTGCCTCCAATAGATTTCCTAAGCACTAGTGTTTTAAGGAACAGCTTAAAAAGAGAATCCTAATGTGATTTCTTTATAATGGGTGTGTTCCTTATCTTATCCTAGTGTCTAAAGTCTTCTCCATGGCTGGACCCCCAAATAATATTCCTTTACGTGCTAAGGGGTAACTAGAGAGTGGGATAGGTTTAATAACTACCCTATCCGTAACACGTACCCTAACCCTAACCCCTACCCTAACCCTAACACGAACCCTAATCCTAACCCGTACCCTAAACCGAGCCCTAACCCTAACACTCACCCTAACCCTAACCCTAACCCATACCCTACGCCGTACCCGAAGCCCTCCCCGAACCCGTACCCTAAGCCGTACCCTAAGCCTAACCCTAAGCCTAACCCTAACCCTAGGCTACCCTTGACTGCTTCTGCCTCCAATAGATTTCCTAAGCACTAGCGTTTTAAGGAACAGCTTAAAAAGAGAATCCTAATGTGATTTCTTTATAATGGGTGTGTTCCTTATCTAATCCTAGTGTCTAAACTCTTCTCCATGGCTGGACCCCCAAATAATATTCCTTTATGTGCTAAGGGGTATCGAGAGAGTGGGATAGGTTTAATCACTACCCTAACCCTAACGCGTACCCTAACCCTAACCCCTACCCTTACCCTAACACGTACCCTAATCCTAACCCGTACCCTAAACCGAGCCCTAACCCTAACACTAACCCTAACCCTAACCCTAACCCATACCTTACGCCGTACCCGAAGCCCTCCCCGAACCCGTACCCTAAGCCGTACCCGAAGCCTAACCCTAAGCCTAACCCTAACCCTAGGCTACCCTTGACTGCTTCTGCCTCCAATAGATTTCCTAAGCACTAGTGTTTTAAGGAACAGCTTAAAAAGAGAATCCTAATGTGATTTCTTTATAATGTGTGTGATCCTTATCTTATCCTAGTGTCTAAACTCTTCTCCATGGCTGGACCCCCAAATAATATTCCTGTACGTGCTAAGGGGTAACTAGAGAGTGGGATAGGTTTAATAACTACCCTAACCCTAACGCGTACCCTAACCCTAACCCCTACCCTAACCCTAACACGTACCCTAATCCTAACCCGTACCCTAAACCGAGCCCTAACCCTAACACTAACCCTAACCCTAACCCTAACCCATACCCTACGCCGTACCCGAAGCCCTCCCCGAACCCGTACCCTAAGCCGTACCCTAAGCCTAACCCGAAGCCTAACCCTAACCCTAGGCTACCCTTGACTGCTTCTGCCTCCAATAGATTTCCTAAGCACTAGTGTTTTAAGGAACAGCTTAAAAAGAGAATCCTAATGTTATTTCTTTATAATGGGTGTGTTCCTTATATTATCTTAGTGTCTAAACTCTTCTCCATGGCTGGACCCCCAAATAATATTCCTTTACGTGCTAAGGGGTATCTAGAGATTGGAATAGGTTTAATAACTACCCTAACCGTAACGCGTACCCTAACCCTAACCCCTACCCTAACCCTAACATGTACCCTAATCCTAACCCGTACCCTAAACCGAGCCCTAACCCTAACACTAACCCTAACCGTAACCGTAACCCATACCCTACGCCGTACCCGAAGCCCTCCCCGAACACGTACCCTAAGCCGTACCCTAAGCCTAACCGTAAGCCTAACCCTAACCCTAGGCTACCCTTGACTGCTTCTGCCTCCAATAGATTTCCTAATCACTAGTGTTTTAAGGAACAGCTTAAAAAGAGAATCCTAATGTGATTTCTTTATAATGTGTGTGTTCCTTATATTATCTTAGTGTCTAAACTCTTCTCCATGGCTGGACCCCCTAATAATATTCCTTTACGTGCTAAGGGGTATCTAGAGAGTGGGATAGGTTTAATAACTACCCTAACCCTAACGCGTACCCTAACCCTAACCCCTACCCTAACCCTAAAACGTACCCTAATCCTAACCCGTACCCTAAACCGAGCCCTAACCCTAACACTAACCCTAACCCTAACCCTAACCCATACCCTACGCCGTACCCGAAGCCCTCCCCGAACCCGTACCCTAAGCCGTACCCTAAGCCTAACCCTAAGCCTAACCCTAACCCTAGGCTACCCTTGACTGCTTCTGCCTCCAATAGATTTCCTAAGCACTAGTGTTTTAAGGAACAGCTTAAAAAGAGAATCCTAAAGTGATTTCTTTATAATGGGTGTGTTCCTTATCTTATCCTAGTGTCTAAACTCTTCTCCATGGCTGGACCCCCAACTAATATTCCTTTACGTGCTAATGGGTAACTAGAGAGTGGGATAGGTTTAATAACTACCCTATCCGTAACACGTACCCTAACCCTAACCCCTTCCCTAACCCTAACACGAACCCTAATCCTAACCCGTACCCTAAAACGAGCCCTAACCCTAACACTAAACCTAACCCTAACCCTAACCCATACCCTACGCCGTACCCGAAGCCCTCCACGAACACGTACCCTAAGCCGTACCCTAAGCCTAACCCTAAGCCTAACCCTAACCCTAGGCTACCCTTGACAGCTTCTGCCTCCAATAGATTTCCTAAGCACTAGTGTTTTAAGGAACAGCTTAAAAAGAGAATCCTAATGTGATTTCTTTATAATGGGTGTGTTCCTTATCTAATCCTAGTGTCTAAACTCTTCTCCATGGCTGGACCCCCAAATAATATTCCTTTATGTGCTAAGGGGTATCGAGAGAGTGGGATAGGTTTAATCACTACCCTAACCCTAACGCGTACCCTAACCCTAACCCCTACCCTTACCCTAACACGTACCCTAATCCTAACCCGTACCCTAAACCGAGCCCTAACCCTAACCCTAACCCTAACCCATACCTTATGCCGTACCCGAAGCCCTCCCCGAACCCGTACCCTAAGCCGTACCCGAAGCCTAACCCTAAGCCTAACCCTAACCCTAGGCTACCCTTGACTGCTTCTGCCTCCAATAGATTTCCTAAGCACTAGTGTTTTAAGGAACAGCTTAAAAAGAGAATCCTAATGTGATTTCTTTATAATGTGTGTGATCCTTATCTCATCCTAGTGTCTAAACTCTTCTCCATGGCTGGACCCCCAAATAATATTCCTGTACGTGCTAAGGGGTAACTAGAGAGTGGGATAGGTTTAATAACTACCCTAACCCTAACGCGTACCCTAACGCTAACCCCTACCCTAACCCTAACACGTACCCTAATCCTAACCCGTACCCTAAACCGAGCCCTAACCCTAACACTAACCCTAACCCTAACCCTAACCCATACCCTACGTCGTGCCCGAAGCCCTCCCCGAACCCGTACCCTAAGCCGTACTCTAAGCCTAACCCTAAGCCTAACCCTAACCCTAGGCTACCCTTGACTGCTTCTGCCTCCAATAGATTTCCTAAGCACTAGTGTTTTAAGGAACAGCTTAAAAAGAGAATCCTAATGTGATTTCTTTATAATGGGTGTGTTCCTTATCTTATCCTAGTGTGTAAACTCTTCTCCATGGCTGGACCCCCAAATAATATTCCTTTACGTGCTAAGGGGTAACTAGAGAGTGGGATAGGTTTAATAACTACCCTATCCGTAACACGTACCCTAACCCTAACCCCTACCCTAACCCTAACACGAACCCTAATCCTAACCCGTACCCTAAACCGAGCCCTAACCCTAACACTCACCCTAACCCTAACCCTAACCCATACCCTACGCCGTACCCGAAGCCCTCCCCGAACCCGTACCCTAAGCCGTACCCTAAGCCTAACCCTAAGCCTAACCCTAACCCTAGGCTACCCTTGACTGCTTCTGCCTCCAATAGATTTCCTAAGCACTAGTGTTTTAAGGAACAGCTTAAAAAGAGAATCCTAATGTGATTTCTTTATAATGGGTGTGTTCCTTATCTAATCCTAGTGTCTAAACTCTTCTCCATGGCTGGACACCCAAATAATATTCCTTTATGTGCTAAGGGGTATCGAGAGAGTGGGATAGGTTTAATCACTACCCTAACCCTAACGCGTACCCTAACCCTAACCCCTACCCTTACCCTAACACGTACCCTAATCCTAACCCGTACCCTAAACCGAGCCCTAACCCTAACACTAACCCTAACCCTAACCCTAACCCATACCTTACGCCGTACCCGAAGCCCTCCCCGAACCCGTACCCTAAGCCGTACCCGAAGCCTAACCCTAAGCCTAACCCTAACCCTAGGCTACCCTTGACTGCTTCTGCCTCCAATAGATTTCCTAAGCACTAGTGTTTTAAGGAACAGCTTAAAAAGAGAATCCTAATGTGATTTCTTTATAATGTGTGTGATCCTTATCTTATCCTAGTGTCTAAACTCTTCTCCATGGCTGGACCCCCAAATAATATTCCTGTACGTGCTAAGGGGTAACTAGAGAGTGGGATAGGTTTAATAACTACCCTAACCCTAACGCGTACCCTAACGCTAACCCCTACCCTAACCCTAACACGTACCCTAATCCTAACCCGTACCCTAAACCGAGCCCTAACCCTAACACTAACCCTAACCCTAACCCTAACCCATACCCTACGCCGTGCCCGAAGCCCTCCCCGAACCCGTACCCTAAGCCGTACCCTAAGCCTAACCCTAAGCCTAACCCTAACCCTAGGCTACCCTTGACTGCTTCTGCCTCCAATAGATTTCCTAAGCACTAGTGTTTTAAGGAACAGCTTAAAAAGAGAATCCTAATGTGATTTCTTTATAATGGGTGTGTTCCTTATCTTATCCTAGTGTCTAAACTCTTCTCCATGGCTGGACCCCCAAATAATATTCCTTTACGTGCTAAGGGGTAACTAGAGAGTGGGATAGGTTTAATAACTACCCTATCCGTAACACGTACCCTAACCCTAACCCCTACCCTAACCCTAACACGAACCCTAATCCTAACCCGTACCCTAAACCGAGCCCTAACCCTAACACTCACCCTAACCCTAACCCTAACCCATACCCTACGCCGTAGTCGAAGCCCTCCCCGAACCCGTACCCTAAGCCGTACCCTAAGCCTAACCCTAAGCCTAACCCTAACCCTAGGCTACCCTTGACTGCTTCTGCCTCCAATAGATTTCCTAAGCACTAGTGTTTTAAGGAACAGCTTAAAAAGAGAATCCTAATGTGATTTCTTTATAATGTGTGTGTTCCTTATCTTATCCTAGTGTCTAAACTCTTCTCCATGGCTGGACCCCCAAATAATATTCCTTTACGTGCTAAGGGGTATCTAGAGAGTGGGATAGGTTTAATAACTACCCTAACCCTAACGCGTACCCTAACCCTCACCCCTACCCTAACCCTAACACGAACCCTAATCCTAACCCGTACCCTAAACCGAGCCCCAACCCTAACACTAATCCTAAACATAACACTAACCCATACCCTACGCCGTACCCGAAGCCCTCCCCGAACCCGTACCCTAAGCCGTACCCTAATCCTAACCCTAAGCCTAACCCTAACCCTAGTCTACCCTTGACTGCTTCTGCCTCCAATAGATTTCCTAAGCACTAGTTTTTAAGGAAGAGCTTAAAAAGAGAATCCTAATGTTATTTCTTTGTAATGTGTGTGTTCCTTATATTATCTTAGTGTCTAAACTCTTCTCCATGGCTGGACCCCTAATAATATTCCTTTACGTGCTGAGGGGTATCTAGAGAGTGGGATAGGTTTAATAACTACCCTAACCCTAACGCGTACCCTAACCCTAACCCCTACTCTAACCCTAACAAGTACCCTAATCCTAACCCGTACCCTAAACCGAGCCCTAACCCTAACACTAACCCTAACCCTAACCCATACCCTACGCCGTACCCGAAGCACTCCCCGAAGCCGTACCCTAAGCCGTACCCTAAGCCTAAACCTAACCCTAGGCTACCATTGACTGCTTCTGCCTCCAATAGATTTCCTAAGCACTAGTGTTTTAAGGAACAGCTTAAAAAGAGAATCCTAATGTGATTTCTTTATAATGGGTGTGTTCCTTATCTTATCCTATTGTCTAAACTCTTCTCCATGGCTGGACCCCCAAATAATATTCCTTTACGTGCTAAGGGGTATCTAGAGAGTGGGATAGGTTTAATAACTACCCTAACCCTAACGCGTACCCTAACCCTAACCCCTACCCTAACCCTAACACGTACCCTAATCCTAACCCGTACCGTAAACCGAGCCCTAACCCTAACACTAACCCTAACCCTAACCCTAACCCATACCCTACGCCGTACCCGAAGCCCTCCCCGAACCTGTACCCTAAGCCGTACCCTAAGCCTAACCCTAAGCCTAACCCTAACCCTAGGCTACCCTTGACTGCTTCTGCCTCCAATAGATTTCCAAAGCACTAGTGTTTTAAGGACCAGCTTAAAAAGAGAATCCTAATGTGATTTCTTTATAATGTGTGTGTTCCTTATATTATCTTAGTGTCTAAACTCTTCTCCATGGCTGGACCCCCAAATAATATTCCTTTACGTGCTAAGGGGTAACTAGAGAGTGGGATAGGTTTAATAACTACCCTTACCCTAACGCGTACCCTAACGCTAACCCCTACCCTAACCCTAACACGTACCCTAATCCTAACCCGTACCCTAAACCGAGCCCTAACCGTAACACTAACCCTAACCTTAACCCTAACCCATACCCTACGCTGTACCCGAAGCCCTCCCCGAACCCGTACCCTAAGCCGTACCCTAAGCCTAACCCTAAGCCTAACCCTAACCCTAGGCTACCCTTGACTGCTTCTGCCTCCAATAGATTTCCTAAGCACTAGTGTTTTAAGGAACAGCTTAAAAAGAGAATCCTAATGTGATTTCTTTATAATGTGTGTGTTCCTTATATTATCTTAGTGTCTAAACTCTTCTCCATGGCTGGACCCCCAAATAATATTCCTTTACGTGCTAAGGGGTATCTAGAGAGTGGGATAGGTTTAATAACTACCCTAACCGTAACGCGTACCCTAACCCTAACCCCTACCCTAACCCTAACATATACCCTAATCCTAACCCGTACCCTAAACCGAGCCCTAACCCTAACACTAACCCTAACCCTAACCGTAACCCATACCCTACGCCGTACCCGGAGCCCTCCCCGAACACGTACCCTAAGCCGTACCCTAAGCCTAACCGTAAGCCTAACCCTAACCCTAGGCTACCCTTGACTGCTTATGCCTCCAATAGATTTCCTAAGCACTAGTGTTTTAAGGAACAGCATAAAAATAGAATCCTAATGTGATTTCTTTATAATGTGTGTGTTCCTTATATTATCTTAGTGTCTAAACTCTTCTCCATGGTTGGACCCCCTAATAATATTCCTTTACGTGCTAAGGGGTATCTAGAGAGTGGGATAGGTTTAATAACTACCCTAACCCTAACGCGTACCCTAACCCTAACCCCTACCCTAACCCTAACACGTACCCTAATCCTAACCCGTACACTAAACCGAGCCCTAACCCTAACACTAACCCTAACCCTAACCCTAACCCATACCCTACGCCGTACCCGAAGCCCTCCCCAAACCCGTACCCTAAGCCATACCCTAAGCCTAACCCTAAGCCTAACCCTAACCCTAGGCTACCCTTGACTGCTTCTGCCTCCAATAGATTTCCTAAGCACTAGTGTTTTAAGGAACAGCTTAAAAAGAGAATCCTAATGGGATTTCTTTATAATGGGTGTGTTCCTTATCTTATCCTAGTGTCTAAACTCTTCTCCATGGCTGGACCCCCAAATAATATTCCTTTACGTGCTAAGGGGTAACTAGAGAGTGGGATAGGTTTAATAACTACCCTATCCGTAACACGTACCCTAACCCTAACCCCTACCCTAACCCTAACACGTACCCTTATCCTAACCCGTACCCTAAACCGAGCCCTAACACTAACCCTAACCCTAACTCATACCCTACGCCATATCCGAACCCCTCCCCGAACCCGTACCCTAAGCCGTACCCTAACCCTAAACCTAAGCCTAACCCTAACCCTAGGCTAACCTTGACTGCGTCTGCCTCCAGTAAATTTCCTAAGCACTAGTGTTTTAAGGAACAGCTTAAAAAGAGAATCCTAATGTGATTTCTTTATAATGGGTGTGTTCCTTATCTTATCCTAGTGTCTAAACTTTTCTCCATGGCTGGACCCCAAATAATATTCCTTTACGTGCTAGGGGGTATCTAGAGAGTGGGATTGGTTTAATCACTACACTAACCCTAACATGTACACTAACCCTAACCAATACCCTAACCCTAACACGTACCCTAATCCTAACCCAGACCCTAAACCGAGCCCTAACCCTAACACTAACCCTAACCCTAACCCTAACTCATACCTTACGCTGTACCCGAAGCGCTCCCCGAACCCGTACCCTAAGCCTAACCCTAACCCTAGGCTACCCTTGACTGCTTCTGCCTCCAATAGATTTCCTAAGCACTAGTGTTTTAAGGAACAGCTTAAAAAGAGAATCCTAATGTGATTTCTTTATAATGGGTGTGTTCCTTATCTTATCCTAGTGTCTAAACTCTTCTCCATGGCTGGACCCCCAAATAATATTCCTTGACGTGCTAAGGGGAATCTAGAGAGTGGGATAGGTTTAATAACTACCCTAACCCTAACGCGTACCCTAACCCTAACCCCTACCGTAACCCTAACACGTACCCTAATCCTAACCCGTACCCTAAACCGAACCCTAACCCTAACACTAACCCTAACCCTAACCCTAACCCATACCCTACGCTGTACACGAAGCCCTCCCCGAACCCGTACCCTAAGCCGTACCATAAGCCTAACCCTAATCCTAACACTAACCCTAGGCTACCCTTGACTGCTTCTGCCTCCAATAGAATTTCTAAGCACTAGTGTTTTAAGGACCAGCTTAAAAAGAGAATCCTAATGTGATTTCTTTATAATGGGTGTGTTCCTTATCTTATCCTAGTGTCTAAACTCTTCTCCTTGGCTGGACCTCCAAATAATATTCCTTTACGTGCTAAGGGGTATCTAGAGAGTGGGATAGGTTTAATAACTACCCTAACCCTAACGCGTACCCTAACCCTAACCCCTACTCTAACCCTAACACGAACCCTAATCCTAACCCGTACCCTAAACCGAGCCCTAACCCTAACACTAACCCTAAACATAACACTAACCCATACCCTACGCCGTACCCGAAGCCCTCCCCAAACCCGTACCCTAAGCCGTACCCTAATCCTAACCCTAAGCCTAACCCTAACCCTAGTCTACCCTTGACTGCTTCTGCCTCCAATAGATTTCCTAAGCACTAGTTTTTAAGGAAGAGCTTAAAAAGAGAATCCTAATGTTATTTCTTTGTAATGTGTGTGTTCCTTATATTATCTTAGTGTCTAAACTCTTCTCCATGGCTGGACCCCTAATAATATTCCTTTACGTGCTGAGGGGTATCTAGAGAGTGGGATAGGTTTAATAACTACCCTAACCCTAACGCGTACCCTAACCCTAACCCCTACTCTAACCCTAACAAGTACCCTAATCCTAACCCGTACCCTAAACCGAGCCCTAACCCTAACACTAACCCTAACCCTAACCCATACCCTACGCCGTACCCGAAGCACTCCCCGAAGCCGTACCCTAAGCCGTACCCTAAGCCTAAACCTAACCCTAGGCTACCATTGACTGCTTCTGCCTCCAATAGATTTCCTAAGCACTAGTGTTTTAAGGAACAGCTTAAAAAGAGAATCCTAATGTGATTTCTTTATAATGGGTGTGTTCCTTATCTTATCCTATTGTCTAAACTCTTCTCCATGGCTGGACCCCCAAATAATATTCCTTTACGTGCTAAGGGGTATCTAGAGAGTGGGATAGGTTTAATAACTACCCTAACCCTAACGCGTACCCTAACCCTAACCCCTACCCTAACCCTAACACGTACCCTAATCCTAACCCGTACCGTAAACCGAGCCCTAACCCTAACACTAACCCTAACCCTAACCCTAACCCATACCCTACGCCGTACCCGAAGCCCTCCCCGAACCTGTACCCTAAGCCGTACCCTAAGCCTAACCCTAAGCCTAACCCTAACCCTAGGCTACCCTTGACTGCTTCTGCCTCCAATAGATTTCCAAAGCACTAGTGTTTTAAGGACCAGCTTAAAAAGAGAATCCTAATGTGATTTCTTTATAATGTGTGTGTTCCTTATATTATCTTAGTGTCTAAACTCTTCTCCATGGCTGGACCCCCAAATAATATTCCTTTACGTGCTAAGGGGTAACTAGAGAGTGGGATAGGTTTAATAACTACCCTTACCCTAACGCGTACCCTAACGCTAACCCCTACCCTAACCCTAACACGTACCCTAATCCTAACCCGTACCCTAAACCGAGCCCTAACCGTAACACTAACCCTAACCTTAACCCTAACCCATATCCTACGCTGTACCCGAAGCCCTCCCCGAACCCGTACCCTAAGCCGTACCCTAAGCCTAACCCTAAGCCTAACCCTAACCCTAGGCTACCCTTGACTGCTTCTGCCTCCAATAGATTTCCTAAGCACTAGTGTTTTAAGGAACAGCTTAAAAAGAGAATCCTAATGTGATTTCTTTATAATGTGTGTGTTCCTTATATTATCTTAGTGTCTAAACTCTTCTCCATGGCTGGACCCCCAAATAATATTCCTTTACGTGCTAAGGGGTATCTAGAGAGTGGGATAGGTTTAATAACTACCCTAACCGTAACGCGTACCCTAACCCTAACCCCTACCCTAACCCTAACATATACCCTAATCCTAACCCGTACCCTAAACCGAGCCCTAACCCTAACACTAACCCTAACCCTAACCGTAACCCATACCCTACGCCGTACCCGAAGCCCTCCCCGAACACGTACCCTAAGCCGTACCCTAAGCCTAACCGTAAGCCTAACCCTAACCCTAGGCTACCCTTGACTGCTTATGCCTCCAATAGATTTCCTAAGCACTAGTGTTTTAAGGAACAGCATAAAAATAGAATCCTAATGTGATTTCTTTATAATGTGTGTGTTCCTTATATTATCTTAGTGTCTAAACTCTTCTCCATGGTTGGACCCCCTAATAATATTCCTTTACGTGCTAAGGGGTATCTAGAGAGTGGGATAGGTTTAATAACTACCCTAACCCTAACGCGTACCCTAACCCTAACCCCTACCCTAACCCTAACACGTACCCTAATCCTAACCCGTACACTAAACCGAGCCCTAACCCTAACACTAACCCTAACCCTAACCCTAACCCATACCCTACGCCGTACCCGAAGCCCTCCCCAAACCCGTACCCTAAGCCATACCCTAAGCCTAACCCTAAGCCTAACCCTAACCCTAGGCTACCCTTGACTGCTTCTGCCTCCAATAGATTTCCTAAGCACTAGTGTTTTAAGGAACAGCTTAAAAAGAGAATCCTAATGTGATTTCTTTATAATGGGTGTGTTCCTTATCTTATCCTAGTGTCTAAACTCTTCTCCATGGCTGGACCCCCAAATAATATTCCTTTACGTGCTAAGGGGTAACTAGAGAGTGGGATAGGTTTAATAACTACCCAATCCGTAACACGTACCCTAACCCTAACCCCTACCCTAACCCTAACACGTACCCTTATCCTAACCCGTACCCTAAACCGAGCCCTAACACTAACCCTAACCCTAACTCATACCCTACGCCATATCCGAACCCCTCCCCGAACCCGTACCCTAAGCCGTACCCTAAACCTAACCCTAAGCCTAACCCTAACCCTAGGCTACCCTTGACTGCGTCTGCCTCCAATAAATTTCCTAAGCACTAGTGTTTTAAGGAACAGCTTAAAAAGAGAATCCTAATGTGATTTCTTTATAATGGGTGTGTTCCTTATCTTATCCTAGTGTCTAAACTTTTCTCCATGGCTGGACCCCAAATAATATTCCTTTACGTGCTAGGGGGTATCTAGAGAGTGGGATTGGTTTAATCACTACACTAACCCTAACATGTACACTAACCCTAACCAATACCCTAACCCTAACACGTACCCTAATCCTAACCCAGACCCTAAACCGAGCCCTAACCCTAACACTAACCCTAACCCTAACCCTAACTCATACCTTACGCTGTACCCGAAGCGCTCCCCGAACCCGTACCCTAAGCCTAACCCTAACCCTAGGCTACCCTTGACTGCTTCTGCCTCCAATAGATTTCCTAAGCACTAGTGTTTTAAGGAACAGCTTAAAAAGAGAATCCTAATGTGATTTCTTTATAATGGGTGTGTTCCTTATTTTATCCTAGTGTCTAAACTCTTCTCCATGGCTGGACCCCCAAATAATATTCCTTGACGTGCTAAGGGGAATCTAGAGAGTGGGATAGGTTTAATAACTACCCTAACCCTAACGCGTACCCTAACCCTAACCCCTACCCTAACCCTAACACGTACCCTAATCCTAACCCGTACCCTAAACCGAGCCCTAACCCTAACACTAACCCTAACCCTAACCCTAACCCATACCCTACGCTGTACACGAAGCCCTCCCCGAACCCGTACCCTAAGCCGTACCATAAGCCTAACCCTAATCCTAACACTAACCCTAGGCTACCCTTGACTGCTTCTGCCTCCAATAGAATTTCTAAGCACTAGTGTTTTAAGGACCAGCTTAAAAAGAGAATCCTAATGTGATTTCTTTATAATGGGTGTGTTCCTTATCTTATCCTAGTGTCTAAACTCTTCTCCTTGGCTGGACCTCCAAATAATATTCCTTTACGTGCTAAGGGGTATCTAGAGAGTGGGATAGGTTTAATAACTACCCTAACCCTAACGCGTACCCTAACCCTAACCCCTACTCTAACCCTAACACGAACCCTAATCCTAACCCGTACCCTAAACCGAGCCCTAACCCTAACACTAACCCTAAACATAACACTAACCCATACCCTACGCCGTACCCGAAGCCCTCCCCGAACCCGTACCCTAAGCCGTACCCTAATCCTAACCCTAAGCCTAACCCTAACCCTAGTCTACCCTTGACTGCTTCTGCCTCCAATAGATTTCCTAAGCACTAGTTTTTAAGGAAGAGCTTAAAAAGAGAATCCTAATGTTATTTCTTTGTAATGTGTGTGTTCCTTATATTATCTTAGTGTCTAAACTCTTCTCCATGGCTGGACCCCTAATAATATTCCTTTACGTGCTGAGGGGTATCTAGAGAGTGGGATAGGTTTAATAACTACCCTAACCCTAACGCGTACCCTAACCCTAACCCCTACTCTAACCCTAACACGTACCCTAATCCTAACCCGTACACTAAACCGAGCCCTAACCCTAACACTAACCCTAACCCTAACCCATACCCTACGCCGTACCCGAAGCCCTCCCCAAACCCGTACCCTAAGCCATACCCTAAGCCTAACCCTAAGCCTAACCCTAACCCTAGGCTACCCTTGACTGCTTCTGCCTCCAATAGATTTCCTAAGCACTAGTGTTTTAAGGAACAGCTTAAAAAGAGAATCCTAATGGGATTTCTTTATAATGGGTGTGTTCCTTATCTTATCCTAGTGTCTAAACTCTTCTCCATGGCTGGACCCCCAAATAATATTCCTTTACGTGCTAAGGGGTAACTAGAGAGTGGGATAGGTTTAATAACTACCCTATCCGTAACACGTACCCTAACCCTAACCCCTACCCTAACCCTAACACGTACCCTTATCCTAACCCGTACCCTAAACCGAGCCCTAACACTAACCCTAACCCTAACTCATACCCTACGCCATATCCGAACCCCTCCCCGAACCCGTACCCTAAGCCGTACCCTAACCCTAACCCTAAGCCTAACCCTAACCCTAGGCTACCCTTGACTGCGTCTGCCTCCAATAAATTTCCTAAGCACTAGTGTTTTAAGGAACAGCTTAAAAAGAGAATCCTAATGTGATTTCTTTATAATGGGTGTGTTCCTTATCTTATCCTAGTGTCTAAACTTTTCTCCATGGCTAGACCCCAAATAATATTCCTTTACGTGCTAGGGGGTATCTAGAGAGTGGGATTGGTTTAATCACTACACTAACCCTAACATGTACACTAACCCTAACCAATACCCTAACCCTAACACGTACCCTAATCCTAACCCAGACCCTAAACCGAGCCCAAACCCTAACACTAACCCTAACCCTAACCCTAACTCATACCTTACGCTGTACCCGAAGCGCTCCCCGAACCCGTACCCTAAGCCTAACCCTAACCCTAGGCTACCCTTGACTGCTTCTGCCTCCAATAGATTTCCTAAGCACTAGTGTTTTAAGGAACAGCTTAAAAAGAGAATCCTAATGTGATTTCTTTATAATGGGTGTGTTCCTTATCTTATCCTAGTGTCTAAACTCTTCTCCATGGCTGGACCCCCAAATAATATTCCTTGACGTGCTAAGGGGAATCTAGAGAGTGGGATAGGTTTAATAACTACCCTAACCCTAACGCGTACCCTAACCCTAACCCCTACCCTAACCCTAACACGTACCCTAATCCTAACCCGTACCCTAAACCGAGCCCTAACCCTAACACTAACCCTAACCCTAACCCTAACCCATACCCTACGCTGTACACGAAGCCCTCCCCGAACCCGTACCCTAAGCCGTACCATAAGGCTAACCCTAATCCTAACACTAACCCTAGGCTACCCTTGACTGCTTCTGCCTCCAATAGAATTTCTAAGCACTAGTGTTTTAAGGACCAGCTTAAAAAGAGAATCCTAATGTGATTTCTTTATAATGGGTGTGTTCCTTATCTTATCCTAGTGTCTAAACTCTTCTCCTTGGCTGGACCTCCAAATAATATTCCTTTACGTGCTAAGGGGTATCTAGAGAGTGGGATAGGTTTAATAACTACCCTAACCCTAACGCGTACCCTAACCCTAACCCCTACTCTAACCCTAACACGAACCCTAATCCTAACCCGTACCCTAAACCGAGCCCTAACCCTAACACTAACCCTAAACATAACACTAACCCATACCCTACGCCGTACCCGAAGCCCTCCCCGAACCCGTACCCTAAGCCGTACCCTAATCCTAACCCTAAGCCTAACCCTAACCCTAGTCTACCCTTGACTGCTTCTGCCTCCAATAGATTTCCTAAGCACTAGTTTTTAAGGAAGAGCTTAAAAAGAGAATCCTAATGTTATTTCTTTGTAATGTGTGTGTTCCTTATATTATCTTAGTGTCTAAACTCTTCTCCATGGCTGGACCCCTAATAATATTCCTTTACGTGCTGAGGGGTATCTAGAGAGTGGGATAGGTTTAATAACTACCCTAACCCTAACGCGTACCCTAACCCTAACCCCTACTCTAACCCTAACAAGTACCCTAATCCTAACCCGTACCCTAAACCGAGCCCTAACCCTAACACTAACCCTAACCCTAACCCATACCCTACGCCGTACCCGAAGCACTCCCCGAAGCCGTACCCTAAGCCGTACCCTAAGCCTAAACCTAACCCTAGGCTACCATTGACTGCTTCTGCCTCCAATAGATTTCCTAAGCACTAGTGTTTTAAGGAACAGCTTAAAAAGAGAATCCTAATGTGATTTCTTTATAATGGGTGTGTTCCTTATCTTATCCTATTGTCTAAACTCTTCTCCATGGCTGGACCCCCAAATAATATTCCTTTACGTGCTAAGGGGTATCTAGAGAGTGGGATAGGTTTAATAACTACCCTAACCCTAACGCGTACCCTAACCCTAACCCCTACCCTAAACCTAACACGTACCCTAATCCTAACCCGTACCGTAAACCGAGCCCTAACCCTAACACTAACCCTAACCCTAACCCTAACCCATACCCTACGCCGTACCCGAAGCCCTCCCCGAACCTGTACCCTAAGCCGTACCCTAAGCCTAACCCTAAGCCTAACCCTAACCCTAGGCTACCCTTGACTGCTTCTGCCTCCAATAGATTTCCAAAGCACTAGTGTTTTAAGGACCAGCTTAAAAAGAGAATCCTAATGTGATTTCTTTATAATGTGTGTGTTCCTTATATTATCTTAGTGTCTAAACTCTTCTCCATGGCTGGACCCCCAAATAATATTCCTTTACGTGCTAAGGGGTAACTAGAGAGTGGGATAGGTTTAATGACTACCCTTACCCTAACGCGTACCCTAACGCTAACACCTACCCTAACCCTAACACGTACCCTAATCCTAACCCGTACCCTAAACCGAGCCCTAACCGTAACACTAACCCTAACCTTAACCCTAACCCATACCCTACGCTGTACCCGAAGCCCTCCCCGAACCCGTACCCTAAGCCGTACCCTAAGCCTAACCCTAAGCCTAACCCTAACCCTAGGCTACCCTTGACTGCTTCTGCCTCCAATAGATTTCCTAAGCACTAGTGTTTTAAGGAACAGCTTAAAAAGAGAATCCTAATGTGATTTCTTTATAATGTGTGTGTTCCTTATATTATCTTAGTGTCTAAACTCTTCTCCATGGCTGGACCCCCAAATAATATTCCTTTACGTGCTAAGGGGTATCTAGAGAGTGGGATAGGTTTAATAACTACCCTAACCGTAACGCGTACCCTAACCCTAACCCCTACCCTAACCCTAACATATACCGTAATCCTAACCCGTACCCTAAACCGAGCCCTAACCCTAACACTAACCCTAACCCTAACCGTAAACCATACCCTACGCCGTACCCGAAGCCCTCCCCGAACACGTACCCTAAGCCGTACCCTAAGCCTAACCGTAAGCCTAACCCTAACCCTAGGCTACCCTTGACTGCTTATGCCTCCAATAGATTTCCTAAGCACTAGTGTTTTAAGGAACAGCATAAAAATAGAATCCTAATGTGATTTCTTTATAATGTGTGTGTTCCTTATATTATCTTAGTGTCTAAACTCTTCTCCATGGTTGGACACCCTAATAATATTCCTTTACGTGCTAAGGGGTATCTAGAGAGTGGGATAGGTTTAATAACTACCCTATCCGTAACACGTACCCTAACCCTAACCCCTACCCTAACCCTAACACGTACCCTTATCCTAACCCGTACCCTAAACCGAGCCCTAACACTAACCCTAACCCTAACTCATACCCTACGCCATATCCGAACCCCTCCCCGAACCCGTACCCTAAGCCGTACCCTAACCCTAACCCTAAGCCTAACCCTAACCCTAGGCTACCCTTGACTGCGTCTGCCTCCAATAAATTTCCTAAGCACTAGTGTTTTAAGGAACAGCTTAAAAAGAGAATCCTAATGTGATTTCTTTATAATGGGTGTGTTCCTTATCTTATCCTAGTGTCTAAACTTTTCTCCATGGCTGGACCCCAAATAATATTCCTTTACGTGCTAGGGGGTATCTAGAGAGTGGGATTGGTTTAATCACTACACTAACCCTAACATGTACACTAACCCTAACCAATACCCTAACCCTAACACGTACCCTAATCCTAACCCAGACCCTAAACCGAGCCCTAACCCTAACACTAACCCTAACCCTAACCCTAACTCATACCTTACGCTGTACCCGAAGCGCTCCCCGAACCCGTACCCTAAGCCTAACCCTAACCCTAGGCTACCCTTGACTGCTTCTGCCTCCAATAGATTTCCTAAGCACTAGTGTTTTAAGGAACAGCTTAAAAAGAGAATCCTAATGTGATTTCTTTATAATGGGTGTGTTCCTTATCTTATCCTAGTGTCTAAACTCTTCTCCATGGCTGGACCCCCAAATAATATTCCTTGACGTGCTAAGGGGAATCTAGAGAGTGGGATAGGTTTAATAACTACCCTAACCCTAACGCGTACCCTAACCCTAACCCCTACCCTAACCCTAACACGTACCCTAATCCTAACCCGTACCCTAAGCCGTAACCTAATCCTAACCCTAAGCCTAACCCTAACCCTAGTCTACCCTTGACTGCTTCTGCCTCCAATAGATTTCCTAAGCACTAGTTTTTAAGGAAGAGCTTAAAAAGAGAATCCTAATGTTATTTCTTTGTAATGTGTGTGTTCCTTATATTATCTTAGTGTCTAAACTCTTCTCCATGGCTGGACCCCTAATAATATTCCTTTACGTGCTGAGGGGTATCTAGAGAGTGGGATAGGTTTAATAACTACCCTAACCCTAACGCGTACCCTAACCCTAACCCCTACTCTAACCCTAACAAGTACCCTAATCCTAACCCGTACCCTAAACCGAGCCCTAACCCTAACACTAACCCTAACCCTAACCCATACCCTACGCCGTACCCGAAGCACTCCCCGAAGCCGTACCCTAAGCCGTACCCTAAGCCTAAACCTAACCCTAGGCTACCATTGACTGCTTCTGCCTCCAATAGATTTCCTAAGCACTAGTGTTTTAAGGAACAGCTTAAAAAGAGAATCCTAATGTGATTTCTTTATAATGGGTGTGTTCCTTATCTTATCCTATTGTCTAAACTCTTCTCCATGGCTGGACCCCCAAATAATATTCCTTTACGTGCTAAGGGGTATCTAGAGAGTGGGATAGGTTTAATAACTACCCTAACCCTAACGCGTACCCTAACCCTAACCCCTACCCTAACCCTAACACTTACCCTAATCCTAACCCGTACCGTAAACCGAGCCCTAACCCTAACACTAACCCTAACCCTAACCCTAACCCATACCCTACGCCGTACCCGAAGCCCTCCCCGAACCTGTACCCTAAGCCGTACCCTAAGCCGTACCCTAAGCCTAACCCTAACCCTAGGCTACCCTTGACTGCTTCTGCCTCCAATAGATTTCCAAAGCACTAGTGTTTTAAGGACCAGCTTAAAAAGAGAATCCTAATGTGATTTCTTTATAATGGGTGTGTTCCTTATCTTATCCTAGTGTCTAAACTCTTCTCCTTGGCTGGACCTCCAAATAATATTCCTTTACGTGCTAAGGGGTATCTAGTGAGTGGGATAGGTTTAATAACTACCCTAACCCTAACGCGTACCCTAACCCTAACCCCTACTCTAACCCTAACACGAACCCTAATCCTAACCCGTACCCTAAACCGAGCCCTAACCCTAACACTATCCCTAAACATAACACTAACCCATACCCTACGCCGTACCCGAAGCCCTCCCCGAACCCGTACCCTAAGCCGTACCCTAATCCTAACCCTAAGCCTAACCCTAACCCTAGTCTACCCTTGACTGCTTCTGCCTCCAATAGATTTCCTAAGCACTAGTTTTTAAGGAAGAGCTTAAAAAGAGAATCCTAATGTTATTTCTTTGTAATGTGTGTGTTCCTTATATTATCTTAGTGTCTAAACTCTTCTCCATGGCTGGACCCCTAATAATATTCCTTTACGTGCTGAGGGGTATCTAGAGAGTGGGATAGGTTTAATAACTACCCTAACCCTAACGCGTACCCTAACCCTAACCCCTACTCTAACCCTAACAAGTACCCTAATCCTAACCCGTACCCTAAACCGAGCCCTAACCCTAACACTAACCCTAACCCTAACCCATACCCTACGCCGTACCCGAAGCACTCCCCGAAGCCGTACCCTAAGCCGTACCCTAAGCCTAAACCTAACCCTAGGCTACCATTGACTGCTTCTGCCTCCAATAGATTTCCTAAGCACTAGTGTTTTAAGGAACAGCTTAAAAAGAGAATCCTAATGTGATTTCTTTATAATGGGTGTGTTCCTTATCTTATCCTATTGTCTAAACTCTTCTCCATGGCTGGACCCCCAAATAATATTCCTTTACGTGCTAAGGGGTATCTAGAGAGTGGGATAGGTTTAATAACTACCCTAACCCTAACGCGTACCCTAACCCTAACCCCTACCCTAACCCTAACACGTACCCTAATCCTAACCCGTACCGTAAACCGAGCCCTAACCCTAACACTAACCCTAACCCTAACCCTAACCCATACCCTACGCCGTACCCGAAGCCCTCCCCGAACCTGTACCCTAAGCCGTACCCTAAGCCTAACCCTAAGCCTAACCCTAACCCTAGGCTACCCTTGACTGCTTCTGCCTCCAATAGATTTCCAAAGCACTAGTGTTTTAAGGACCAGCTTAAAAAGAGAATCCTAATGTGATTTCTTTATAATGTGTGTGTTCCTTATATTATCTTAGTGTCTAAACTCTTCTCCATGGCTGGACCCCCAAATAATATTCCTTTACGTGCTAAGGGGTAACTAGAGAGTGGGATAGGTTTAATAACTACCCTTACCCTAACGCGTACCCTAACGCTAACCCCTACCCTAACCCTAACACGTACCCTAATCCTAACCCGTACCCTAAACCGAGCCCTAACCGTAACACTAACCCTAACCTTAACCCTAACCCATACCCTACGCTGTACCCGAAGCCCTCCCCGAACCCGTACCCTAAGCCGTACCCTAAGCCTAACCCTAAGCCTAACCCTAACCCTAGGCTACCCTTGACTGCTTCTGCCTCCAATAGATTTCCTAAGCACTAGTGTTTTAAGGAACAGCTTAAAAAGAGAATCCTAATGTGATTTCTTTATAATGTGTGTGTTCCTTATATTATCTTAGTGTCTAAACTCTTCTCCATGGCTGGACCCCCAAATAATATTCCTTTACGTGCTAAGGGGTATCTAGAGAGTGGGATAGGTTTAATAACTACCCTAACCGTAACGCGTACCCTAACCCTAACCCCTACCCTAACCCTAACATATACCCTAATCCTAACCCGTACCCTAAACCGAGCCCTAACCCTAACACTAACCCTAACCCTAACCGTAACCCATACCCTACGCCGTACCCGAAGCCCTCCCCGAACACGTACCCTAAGCCGTACCCTAAGCCTAACCGTAAGCCTAACCCTAACCCTAGGCTACCCTTGACTGCTTATGCCTCCAATAGATTTCCTAAGCACTAGTGTTTTAAGGAACAGCATAAAAATAGAATCCTAATGTGATTTCTTTATAATGTGTGTGTTCCTTATATTATCTTAGTGTCTAAACTCTTCTCCATGGTTGGACACCCTAATAATATTCCTTTACGTGCTAAGGGGTATCTAGAGAGTGGGATAGGTTTAATAACTACCCTAACCCTAACGCGTACCCTAACCCTAACCCCTACTCTAACCCTAACAAGTACCCTAATCCTAACCCTAACCCTAACCCTAACCCTAACCCTAACACTAACCCTAACCCTAACCCATACCCTACGCCGTACCCGAAGCACTCCCCGAAGCCGTACCCTAAGCCGTACCCTAAGCCTAAACCTAACCCTAGGCTACCATTGACTGCTTCTGCCTCCAATAGATTTCCTAAGCACTAGTGTTTTAAGGAACAGCTTAAAAAGAGAATCCTAATGTGATTTCTTTATAATGGGTGTGTTCCTTATCTTATCCTATTGTCTAAACTCTTCTCCATGGCTGGACCCCCAAATAATATTCCTTTACGTGCTAAGGGGTATCTAGAGAGTGGGATAGGTTTAATAACTACCCTAACCCTAACGCGTACCCTAACCCTAACCCCTACCCTAACCCTAACACGTACCCTAATCCTAACCCGTACCGTAAACCGAGCCCTAACCCTAACACTAACCCTAACCCTAACCCTAACCCATACCCTACGCCGTACCCGAAGCCCTCCCCGAACCTGTACCCTAAGCCGTACCCTAAGCCTAACCCTAAGCCTAACCCTAACCCTAGGCTACCCTTGACTGCTTCTGCCTCCAATAGATTTCCAAAGCACTAGTGTTTTAAGGACCAGCTTAAAAAGAGAATCCTAATGTGATTTCTTTATAATGTGTGTGTTCCTTATATTATCTTAGTGTCTAAACTCTTCTCCATGGCTGGACCCCCAAATAATATTCCTTTACGTGCTAAGGGGTAACTAGAGAGTGGGATAGGTTTAATAACTACCCTTACCCTAACGCGTACCCTAACGCTAACCCCTACCCTAACCCTAACACGTACCCTAATCCTAACCCGTACCCTAAACCGAGCCCTAACCGTAACACTAACCCTAACCTTAACCCTAACCCATACCCTACGCTGTACCCGAAGCCCTCCCCGAACCCGTACCCTAAGCCGTACCCTAAGCCTAACCCTAAGCCTAACCCTAACCCTAGGCTACCCTTGACTGCTTCTGCCTCCAATAGATTTCCTAAGCACTAGTGTTTTAAGGAACAGCTTAAAAAGAGAATCCTAATGTGATTTCTTTATAATGTGTGTGTTCCTTATATTATCTTAGTGTCTAAACTCTTCTCCATGGCTGGACCCCCAAATAATATTCCTTTACGTGCTAAGGGGTATCTAGAGAGTGGGATAGGTTTAATAACTACCCTAACCGTAACGCGTACCCTAACCCTAACCCCTACCCTAACCCTAACATATACCCTAATCCTAACCCGTACCCTAAACCGAGCCCTAACCCTAACACTAACCCTAACCCTAACCGTAACCCATACCCTACGCCGTACCCGAAGCCCTCCCCGAACACGTACCCTAAGCCGTACCCTAAGCCTAACCGTAAGCCTAACCCTAACCCTAGGCTACCCTTGACTGCTTATGCCTCCAATAGATTTCCTAAGCACTAGTGTTTTAAGGAACAGCATAAAAATAGAATCCTAATGTGATTTCTTTATAATGTGTGTGTTCCTTATATTATCTTAGTGTCTAAACTCTTCTCCATGGTTGGACACCCTAATAATATTCCTTTACGTGCTAAGGGGTATCTAGAGAGTGGGATAGGTTTAATAACTACCCTATCCGTAACACGTACCCTAACCCTAACCCCTACCCTAACCCTAACACGTACCCTTATCCTAACCCGTACCCTAAACCGAGCCCTAACACTAACCCTAACCCTAACTCATACCCTACGCCATATCCGAACCCCTCCCCGAACCCGTACCCTAAGCCGTACCCTAACCCTAACCCTAAGCCTAACCCTAACCCTAGGCTACCCTTGACTGCGTCTGCCTCCAATAAATTTCCTAAGCACTAGTGTTTTAAGGAACAGCTTAAAAAGAGAATCCTAATGTGATTTCTTTATAATGGGTGTGTTCCTTATCTTATCCTAGTGTCTAAACTTTTCTCCATGGCTGGACCCCAAATAATATTCCTTTACGTGCTAGGGGGTATCTAGAGAGTGGGATTGGTTTAATCACTACACTAACCCTAACATGTACACTAACCCTAACCAATACCCTAACCCTAACACGTACCCTAATCCTAACCCAGACCCTAAACCGAGCCCTAACCCTAACACTAACCCTAACCCTAACCCTAACTCATACCTTACGCTGTACCCGAAGCGCTCCCCGAACCCGTACCCTAAGCCTAACCCTAACCCTAGGCTACCCTTGACTGCTTCTGCCTCCAATAGATTTCCTAAGCACTAGTGTTTTAAGGAACAGCTTAAAAAGAGAATCCTAATGTGATTTCTTTATAATGGGTGTGTTCCTTATCTTATCCTAGTGTCTAAACTCTTCTCCATGGCTGGACCCCCAAATAATATTCCTTGACGTGCTAAGGGGAATCTAGAGAGTGGGATAGGTTTAATAACTACCCTAACCCTAACGCGTACCCTAACCCTAACCCCTACCCTAACCCTAACACGTACCCTAATCCTAACCCGTACCCTAAACCGAGCCCTAACCCTAACACTAACCCTAACCCTAACCCTAACCTATACCCTACGCTGTACACGAAGCCCTCCCCGAACCCGTACCCTAAGCCGTACCATAAGGCTAACCCTAATCCTAACACTAACCCTAGGCTACCCTTGACTGCTTCTGCCTCCAATAGAATTTCTAAGCACTAGTGTTTTAAGGACCAGCTTAAAAAGAGAATCCTAATGTGATTTCTTTATAATGGGTGTGTTCCTTATCTTATCCTATTGTCTAAACTCTTCTCCATGGCTGGACCCCCAAATAATATTCCTTTACGTGCTAAGGGGTATCTAGAGAGTGGGATAGGTTTAATAACTACCCTAACCCTAACGCGTACCCTAACCCTAACCCCTACTCTAACCCTAACACGAACCCTAATCCTAACCCGTACCCTAAACCGAGCCCTAACCCTAACACTAACCCTAAACATAACACTAACCCATACCCTACGCCGTACCCGAAGCCCTCCCCGAACCCGTACCCTAAGCCGTACCCTAATCCTAACCCTAAGCCTAACCCTAACCCTAGTCTACCCTTGACTGCTTCTGCCTCCAATAGATTTCCTAAGCACTAGTTTTTAAGGAAGAGCTTAAAAAGAGAATCCTAATGTTATTTCTTTGTAATGTGTGTGTTCCTTATATTATCTTAGTGTCTAAACTCTTCTCCATGGCTGGACCCCTAATAATATTCCTTTACGTGCTGAGGGGTATCTAGAGAGTGGGATAGGTTTAATAACTACCCTAACCCTAACGCGTACCCTAACCCTAACCCCTACTCTAACCCTAACAAGTACCCTAATCCTAACCCGTACCCTAAACCGAGCCCTAACCCTAACACTAACCCTAACCCTAACCCATACCCTACGCCGTACCCGAAGCACTCCCCGAAGCCGTACCCTAAGCCGTACCCTAAGCCTAAACCTAACCCTAGGCTACCATTGACTGCTTCTGCCTCCAATAGATTTCCTAAGCACTAGTGTTTTAAGGAACAGCTTAAAAAGAGAATCCTAATGTGATTTCTTTATAATGGGTGTGTTCCTTATCTTATCCTATTGTCTAAACTCTTCTCCATGGCTGGACCCCCAAATAATATTCCTTTACGTGCTAAGGGGTATCTAGAGAGTGGGATAGGTTTAATAACTACCCTAACCCTAACGCGTACCCTAACCCTAACCCCTACCCTAACCCTAACACGTACCCTAATCCTAACCCGTACCGTAAACCGAGCCCTAACCCTAACACTAACCCTAACCCTAACCCTAACCCATACCCTACGCCGTACCCGAAGCCCTCCCCGAACCTGTACCCTAAGCCGTACCCTAAGCCGTACCCTAAGCCTAACCCTAACCCTAGGCTACCCTTGACTGCTTCTGCCTCCAATAGATTTCCAAAGCACTAGTGTTTTAAGGACCAGCTTAAAAAGAGAATCCTAATGTGATTTCTTTATAATGGGTGTGTTCCTTATCTTATCCTAGTGTCTAAACTCTTCTCCTTGGCTGGACCTCCAAATAATATTCCTTTACGTGCTAAGGGGTATCTAGAGAGTGGGATAGGTTTAATAACTACCCTAACCCTAACGCGTACCCTAACCCTAACCCCTACTCTAACCCTAACACGAACCCTAATCCTAACCCGTACCCTAAACCGAGCCCTAACCCTAACACTAACCCTAAACATAACACTAACCCATACCCTACGCCGTACCCGAAGCCCTCCCCGAACCCGTACCCTAAGCCGTACCCTAATCCTAACCCTAAGCCTAACCCTAACCCTAGTCTACCCTTGACTGCTTCTGCCTCCAATAGATTTCCTAAGCACTAGTTTTTAAGGAAGAGCTTAAAAAGAGAATCCTAATGTTATTTCTTTGTAATGTGTGTGTTCCTTATATTATCTAAGTGTCTAAACTCTTCTCCATGGCTGGACCCCTAATAATATTCCTTTACGTGCTGAGGGGTATCTAGAGAGTGGGATAGGTTTAATAACTACCCTAACCCTAACGCGTACCCTAACCCTAACCCCTACTCTAACCCTAACAAGTACCCTAATCCTAACCCGTACCCTAAACCGAGCCCTAACCCTAACACTAACCCTAACCCTAACCCATACCCTACGCCGTACCCGAAGCACTCCCCGAAGCCGTACCCTAAGCCGTACCCTAAGCCTAAACCTAACCCTAGGCTACCATTGACTGCTTCTGCCTCCAATAGATTTCCTAAGCACTAGTGTTTTAAGGAACAGCTTAAAAAGAGAATCCTAATGTGATTTCTTTATAATGGGTGTGTTCCTTATCTTATCCTATTGTCTAAACTCTTCTCCATGGCTGGACCCCCAAATAATATTCCTTTACGTGCTAAGGGGTATCTAGAGAGTGGGATAGGTTTAATAACTACCCTAACCCTAACGCGTACCCTAACCCTAACCCCTACCCTAACCCTAACACGTACCCTAATCCTAACCCGTACCGTAAACCGAGCCCTAACCCTAACACTAACCCTAACCCTAACCCTAACCCATACACTACGCCGTACCCGAAGCCCTCCCCGAACCTGTACCCTAAGCCGTACCCTAAGCCTAACCCTAAGCCTAACCCTAACCCTAGGCTACCCTTGACTGCTTCTGCCTCCAATAGATTTCCAAAGCACTAGTGTTTTAAGGACCAGCTTAAAAAGAGAATCCTAATGTGATTTCTTTATAATGTGTGTGTTCCTTATATTATCTTAGTGTCTAAACTCTTCTCCATGGCTGGACCCCCAAATAATATTCCTTTACGTGCTAAGGGGTAACTAGAGAGTGGGATAGGTTTAATAACTACCCTTACCCTAACGCGTACCCTAACGCTAACCCCTACCCTAACCCTAACACGTACCCTAATCCTAACCCGTACCCTAAACCGAGCCCTAACCGTAACACTAACCCTAACCTTAACCCTAACCCATACCCTACGCTGTACCCGAAGCCCTCCCCGAACCCGTACCCTAAGCCGTACCCTAAGCCTAACCCTAAGCCTAACCCTAACCCTAGGCTACCCTTGACTGCTTCTGCCTCCAATAGATTTCCTAAGCACTAGTGTTTTAAGGAACAGCTTAAAAAGAGAATCCTAATGTTATTTCTTTATAATGTGTGTGTTCCTTATATTATCTTAGTGTCTAAACTCTTCTCCATGGCTGGACCCCCAAATAATATTCCTTTACGTGCTAAGGGGTATCTAGAGAGTGGGATAGGTTTAATAACTACCCTAACCGTAACGCGTACCCTAACCCTAACCCCTACCCTAACCCTAACATATACCCTAATCCTAACCCGTACCCTAAACCGAGCCCTAACCCTAACACTAACCCTAACCCTAACCGTAACCCATACCCTACGCCGTACCCGAAGCCCTCCCCGAACACGTACCCTAAGCCGTACCCTAAGCCTAACCGTAAGCCTAACCCTAACCCTAGGCTACCCTTGACTGCTTATGCCTCCAATAGATTTCCTAAGCACTAGTGTTTTAAGGAACAGCATAAAAATAGAATCCTAATGTGATTTCTTTATAATGTGTGTGTTCCTTATATTATCTTAGTGTCTAAACTCTTCTCCATGGTTGGACACCCTAATAATATTCCTTTACGTGCTAAGGGGTATCTAGAGAGTGGGATAGGTTTAATAACTACCCTATCCGTAACACGTACCCTAACCCTAACCCCTACCCTAACCCTAACACGTACCCTTATCCTAACCCGTACCCTAAACCGAGCCCTAACACTAACCCTAACCCTAACTCATACCCTACGCGATATCCGAACCCCTCCCCGAACCCGTACCCTAAGCCGTACCCTAACCCTAACCCTAAGCCTAACCCTAACCCTAGGCTACCCTTGACTGCGTCTGCCTCCAATAAATTTCCTAAGCACTAGTGTTTTAAGGAACAGCTTAAAAAGAGAATCCTAATGTGATTTCTTTATAATGGGTGTGTTCCTTATCTTATCCTAGTGTCTAAACTTTTCTCCATGGCTGGACCCCAAATAATATTCCTTTACGTGCTAGGGGGTATCTAGAGAGTGGGATTGGTTTAATCACTACACTAACCCTAACATGTACACTAACCCTAACCAATACCCTAACCCTAACACGTACCCTAATCCTAACCCAGACCCTAAACCGAGCCCTAACCCTAACACTAACCCTAACCCTAACCCTAACTCATACCTTACGCTGTACCCGAAGCGCTCCCCGAACCCGTACCCTAAGCCTAACCCTAACCCTAGGCTACCCTTGACTGCTTCTGCCTCCAATAGATTTCCTAAGCACTAGTGTTTTAAGGAACAGCTTAAAAAGAGAATCCTAATGTGATTTCTTTATAATGGGTGTGTTCCTTATCTTATCCTAGTGTCTAAACTCTTCTCCATGGCTGGACCCCCAAATAATATTCCTTGACGTGCTAAGGGGAATCTAGAGAGTGGGATAGGTTTAATAACTACCCTAACCCTAACGCGTACCCTAACCCTAACCCCTACCCTAACCCTAACACGTACCCTAATCCTAACCCGTACCCTAAACCGAGCCCTAACCCTAACACTAACCCTAACCCTAACCCTAACCCATACCCTACGCTGTACACGAAGCCCTCCCCGAACCCGTACCCTAAGCCGTACCATAAGGCTAACCCTAATCCTAACACTAACCCTAGGCTACCCTTGACTGCTTCTGCCTCCAATAGAATTTCTAAGCACTAGTGTTTTAAGGACCAGCTTAAAAAGAGAATCCTAATGTGATTTCTTTATAATGGGTGTGTTCCTTATCTTATCCTAGTGTCTAAACTCTTCTCCTTGGCTGGACCTCCAAATAATATTCCTTTACGTGCTAAGGGGTATCTAGAGAGTGGGATAGGATTAATAACTACACTAACCCTAACGCGTACCCTAACCCAACCCCTACCCTAACCCTAACACGTACGCTAATCCTAACCAGTAACCTAAACCGAGCCCTAACCCTAACACTAACCCTAACCCTAACCCTAACCCATGCACTACGCCGTACACGAAGCCCTCCCCGAACCCGTACCCTAAGCCTAACCCTAAGCCTAACCCTAACCCTAGTCTACCCTTGACTGCTTCTGCCTCCAATAGATTTCCTAAGCACTAGTTTTTAAGGAAGAGCTTAAAAAGAGAATCCTAATGTGATTTCTTTGTAATGTGTGTGTTCCTTATATTATCTTACTGTCTAAACTCTTCTCCATGGCTGGACCCCTAATAATATTCCTTTAAGAGCTAAGGGGTATCTAGAGAGTGGGATAGGTTTAATAACTACCCTAACCCTAACGCGTACCCTAACCCTAACCCCTTCTCTAACCCTAACAAGTACCCTAATCCTAACCCGTACCCTAAACCGAGCCCTAACCCTAACACTAACCCTAACCCTAACCCATACCCTACGCCGTACCCGAAGCACTCCCCGAAGCCGTACCCTAAGCCGTACCCTAAGCCTAACCCTAACCCTAGGCTACCATTGACTGCTTCTGCCTCCAATAGATTTCCTAAGCACTAGTGTTTTAAGGAACAGCTTAAAAAGAGAATCCTAATGTGATTTCTTTATAATGGGTGTGTTCCTTATCTTATCCTATAGTCTAAACTCTTCTCCATGGCTGGACCCCCAAATAATATTCCTTTACGTGCTAAGGGGTATCTAGAGAGTGGGATAGGTTTAATAACTACCCTAACCCTAACGCGTACCCTAACCCTAACCCCTACCCTAAACCTAACACGTACCCTAATCCTAACCCGTACCGTAAACCGAGCCCTAACCCTAACACTAACCCTAACCCTAACCCTAACGCATACCCTACGCCGTACCCGAAGCCCTCCCCGAACCTGTACCCTAAGCCGTACCCTAAGCCTAACCCTAAGCCTAACCCTAACCCTAGGTTACCCTTGACTGCTTCTGCCTCCAATAGATTTCCAAAGCACTAGTGTTTTAAGGAACAGCTTAAAAAGAGAATCCTAATGTGATTTCTTTATAATGTGTGTGTTCCTTATATTATCTTAGTGTCTAAACTCTTCTCCATGGCTGGACCCCCAAATAATATTCCTTTACGTGCTAAGGGGTAACTAGAGAGTGGGATAGGTTTAATAACTACCCTTACCCTAACGCGTACCCTAACGCTAACCCCTACCCTAACCCTAACACGTACCCTAACCCTAACCCTAACCCTAACCCTAACCCTAACCCTAACCCTAACCCTAACCCTAATAACTACCCTAACCCTAACGCGTACCCTAACCCTAACCCCTACCCTAACCCTAACACGTACCCTAATCCTAACCCGTACCCTAAACCGAGCCCTAACCCTAACACTAACCCTAACCCTAACCCTAACCCTAACCCATACCCTACGCCGTACCCGAAGCCCTCCCCGAACCCGTACCCTAAGCCGTACCCTTAGCCTAACCCTAAGCCTAACCCTAACCCTAGGCTACCCTTGACTGCTTCTGCCTCCAATAGATTTCCTAAGCACTAGTGTTTTAAGGAACAGCTTAAAAAGAGAATCCTAATGTGATTTCTTTATAATGGGTGTGTTCCTTATCTTATCCTAGTGTCTAAACTCTTCTCCATGGCTGGACCCCCAAATAATATTCCTTTACGTGCTAAGGGTTAACTAGAGAGAGGGATAGGTTTAATAACTACCCTATCCGTAACACGTACCCTAACCCTAACCCCTACCCTAACCCTAACACGTACCCTTATCCTAACCCGTACCCTAAACCGAGCCCTAACCCTAACCCTAACCCTAATTCATACCCTACGCCATATCCGAACCCCTCCCCGAACCCGTACCCTAAGCCGTACCCTAACCCTAACCCTAAGCCTAACCCTAACCCTAGGCTACCCTTGACTGCGTCTGCCTCCAATAAATGTCCTAAGCACTAGTGTTTTAAGGAACAGCTTAAAAAGAGAATCCTAATGTGATTTCTTTATAATGGGTGTGTTCCTTATCTTATCCTAGTGTCTAAACTTTTCTCCATGGCTGGACCCCAAATAATATTCCTTTACGTGCTAGGGGGTATCTAGAGAGTGGGATAGGTTTAATCACTACACTAACCCTAACACGTACACTAACCCTAACCACTACCCTAACCCTAACACGTACCCTAATCCTAACCCAGACCCTAAACCGAGCCCTAACCCTAACACTAACCCTAACCCTAACCCTAACTCATACCTTACGCTGTACCCGAAGCGCTCCCCGAACCCGTACCCTAAGCCTAACCCTAAGCCTAACCCTAACCCTAGGCTACCCTTGACTGCTTCTGCCTCCAATAGATTTCCTAAGCACTAGTGTTTTAAGGAACAGCTTAAAAAGAGAATCCTAATGTGATTTCTTTATAATGGGTGTGTTCCTTATCTTATCCTAGTGTCTAAACTCTTCTCCATGGCTGGACCCCCAAATAATATTCCTTGACGTGCTAAGGGGTATCTAGAGAGTGGGATAGGTTTAATCACTACCCTAACCCTAACACGTACACTAACCCTAACCACTACCCTTACCCTAACACGTACCCTAATCCTAACCCATACGCTAAACCGAGCCCTAACCCTAACACTAACCCTAACCCTAACCCTAACCCATACCCTACGCCGTACCCGAAGCCCTCCCGGAACCCGTACCCTAAGCCGTACCCTAAGCCTAACCCTAAGCCTAACCCTAACCCTAGGCTACCCTTGACTGCTTCTGCCTCCAATAGATTTCCTAAGCACTAGTGTTTTAAGGAACAGCTTAAAAAGAGAATCCTAATGTTATTTCTTTATAATATGTGTGTTCCTTATATTATCTTATTGTCTAAACTCTTCTCCATGGCTGCACCCCCAAATAATATTCCTTTACGTGCTAAGGGGTATCTAGAGAGTGGGATAGGTTTAATAACTACCCTAACCGTAACGCGTACCCTAACCCTAACCCCTACCCTAACCCTAACACGTACCCTAATCCTAACCCGTACCCTAAGCCGAGCCGTAACCCTAACACTAACCCTAACCCTAACCCTAACCCATACCCTACGCCGTACCCGAAGCCCTCCCCGAACCCGTACCGTAAGCCGTACCCTAAGCCTATCCCTAAGCCTAACCCTAACCCTAGGCTACCCTTGACTCCTTCTGCCTCCAATAGATTTCCTAAGCATTAGTGTTTTAAGGAACAGCTTAAAAAGAGAATCCTAATGTGATTTCTTTATAATGGGTGTGTTCCTTATCTTATCCTAGTATCTAAACTTTTCTCCATGGCTGGACCCCAAATAATATTCCTTTTCGTGCTAGGGGGTATCTAGAGAGTGGGATAGGTTTAATCACTACCCTAACCCTAACACGTACACTAACCCTAACCACTACCCTAACCCTAACACGTACCCTTATCCTAACCCAGACCCTAAACCGAGCCCTAACCCTAACACTAACCCTAACCCTAACCCTAACCCATACCTTACGCTGTACCCGAAGCCCTCCCCGAACCCGTACCCTAATCCTAACCCTAAGCCTAACCCTAACCCTAGGCTACCCTTGAGTGCTTCTGCCTCCAATAGATTTCCTAAGCACTAGTGTTTTAAGGAACAGCTTAAAAAGAGAATCCTAATGTGATTTCTTTATAATGGGTGTGTTCCTTATCTTATCCTAGTGTCTAAACTCTTCTCCATGGCTGGACCCCCAAATAATATTCCTTTACGTGCTAAGGGGAATCTAGAGAGTGGGATAGGTTTAATAACTACCCTAACCCTAACGCGTACCCTAACCCTAACCCCTACCCTAAACCTAACCCGTACCCTAAACCGAGCCCTAACCCTAACACTAACCCTAAACCTAACCCTAACCCATACCCTACGCCGTACCCGAAGCCCTCCCCGAACCCGTACCCTAAGCCGTACCCTAAGCCTAACCCTAAGCCTAACCCTAACCCTAGGCTACCGTTGACTGATTCTGCCTCCAATAGATTTCCTAAGCACTAGTGTTTTAAGGAACAGCTTAAAAAGAGAATCCTAAAGTGATTTCTTTGTAATGTGTGTGTTCCTTATATTATCTTAGTGTCTAAACTCTTCTCCATGGCTGGACCCCCAAATAATATTCCTTTACGTGCTAAGGTTTATCTAGAGAGTGGGATAGGTTTAATAACTACCCTAACCCTAACGCGTACCCTAACCCTAACCCCTACTCTAACCCTAACACGTACCCTAATCCTAACCCGTACCCTAAACCGAGCCCTAACCCTAACACTAACCCTAACCCTAACCCTAACCCATACTCTACGCCATACCCGAAGCCCTCCCCGAAGCCGTACCCTAAGCCGTACCCTAAGCCTAACCCTAACCCTAGGCTACCCTTGACTGCTTCTGCCTCCAATAGATTTCCTAAGCACTAGTGTTTTAAGGAACAGCTTAAAAAGAGAATCCTAATGTGATTTCTTCATAATGTGTGTGTTCCTTATCTTATCCTAGTGTCTAAACTCTTCTCCATGGCTGGACCCCCAAATAATATTCCTTTACGTGCTTAGGGGTAACTAGAGAGTGGGATAGGTTTAATAACTACCCTAACCCTAACGCGTAACCTAACGCTAACCCCTACCCTAACCCTAACATGTACCCTAATCCTAACCCGTACCCTAAACCGAGCCCTAACCGTAACACTAACCCTAACCTTAACCCTAACCCATACCCTACGCTGTACCCGAAGCCCTCCCCGAACCCGTACCCTAAGCCGTACCCTAAGCCTAACCCTAAGCCTAACCCTAACCCTAGGCTACCCTTGACTGCTTCTGCCTCCAATAGATTTCCTAAGCACTAGTGTTTTAAGGAACAGCTTAAAAAGAGAATCCTAATGTGATTTCTTTATAATGTGTGTGTTCCTTATATTATCTTAGTGTCTAAACTCTTCTCCATGGCTGGACCCCCAAATAATATTCCTTTACGTGCTAAGGGGTATCTAGAGAGTGGGATAGGTTTAATAACTACCCTAACCGTAACGCGTACCCTAACCCTAACCCCTACCCTAACCCTAACATATACCCTAATCCTAACCCGTACCCTAAACCGAGCCCTAACCCTAACACTAACCCTAACCCTAACCGTAACCCATACCCTACGCCGTACCCGAAGCCCTCCCCGAACACGTACCCTAAGCCGTACCCTAAGCCTAACCGTAAGCCTAAACCTAACCCTAGGCTACCCTTGACTGCTTATGCCTCCAATAGATTTCCTAAGCACTAGTGTTTTAAGGAACAGCATAAAAATAGAATCCTAATGTGATTTCTTTATAATGTGTGTGTTCCTTATATTATCTTAGTGTCTAAACTCTTCTCCATGGTTGGACACCCTAATAATATTCCTTTACGTGCTAAGGGGTATCTAGAGAGTGGGATAGGTTTAATAACTACCCTATCCGTAACACGTACCCTAACCCTAACCCCTACCCTAACCCTAACACGTACCCTTATCCTAACCCGTACCCTAAACCGAGCCCTAACACTAACCCTAACCCTAACTCATACCCTACGCCATATCCGAACCCCTCCCCGAACCCGTACCCTAAGCCGTACCCTAACCCTAACCCTAAGCCTAACCCTAACCCTAGGCTACCCTTGACTGCGTCTGCCTCCAATAAATTTCCTAAGCACTAGTGTTTTAAGGAACAGCTTAAAAAGAGAATCCTAATGTGATTTCTTTATAATGGGTGTGTTCCTTATCTTATCCTAGTGTCTAAACTTTTCTCCATGGCTGGACCCCAAATAATATTCCTTTACGTGCTAGGGGGTATCTAGAGAGTGGGATTGGTTTAATCACTACACTAACCCTAACATGTACACTAACCCTAACCAATACCCTAACCCTAACACGTACCCTAATCCTAACCCAGACCCTAAACCGAGCCCTAACCCTAACACTAACCCTAACCCTAACCCTAACTCATACCTTACGCTGTACCCGAAGCGCTCCCCGAACCCGTACCCTAAGCCTAACCCTAACCCTAGGCTACCCTTGACTGCTTCTGCCTCCAATAGATTTCCTAAGCACTAGTGTTTTAAGGAACAGCTTAAAAAGAGAATCCTAATGTGATTTCTTTATAATGGGTGTGTTCCTTATCTTATCCTAGTGTCTAAACTCTTCTCCATGGCTGGACCCCCAAATAATATTCCTTGACGTGCTAAGGGGAATCTAGAGAGTGGGATAGGTTTAATAACTACCCTAACCCTAACGCGTACCCTAACCCTAACCCCTACCCTAACCCTAACACGTACCCTAATCCTAACCCGTACCCTAAACCGAGCCCTAACCCTAACACTAACCCTAACCCTAACCCTAACCCATACCCTACGCTGTACACGAAGCCCTCCCCGAACCCGTACCCTAAGCCGTACCATAAGGCTAACCCTAATCCTAACACTAACCCTAGGCTACCCTTGACTGCTTCTGCCTCCAATAGAATTTCTAAGCACTAGTGTTTTAAGGACCAGCTTAAAAAGAGAATCCTAATGTGATTTCTTTATAATGGGTGTGTTCCTTATCTTATCCTAGTGTCTAAACTCTTCTCCTTGGCTGGACCTCCAAATAATATTCCTTTACGTGCTAAGGGGTATCTAGAGAGTGGGATAGGTTTAATAACTACACTAACCCTAACGCGTACCCTAACCCAACCCCTACCCTAACCCTAACACGTACGCTAATCCTAACCAGTAACCTAAACCGAGCCCTAACCCTAACACTAACCCTAACCCTAACCCTAACCCATGCACTACGCCGTACACGAAGCCCTCCCCGAACCCGTACCCTAAGCCTAACCCTAAGCCTAACCCTAACCCTAGTCTACCCTTGACTGCTTCTGCCTCCAATAGATTTCCTAAGCACTAGTTTTTAAGGAAGAGCTTAAAAAGAGAATCCTAATGTGATTTCTTTGTAATGTGTGTGTTCCTTATATTATCTTACTGTCTAAACTCTTCTCCATGGCTGGACCCCTAATAATATTCCTTTAAGAGCTAAGGGGTATCTAGAGAGTGGGATAGGTTTAATAACTACCCTAACCCTAACGTGTACCCTAACCCTAACCCCTTCTCTAACCCTAACAAGTACCCTAATCCTAACCCGTACCCTAAACCGAGCCCTAACCCTAACACTAACCCTAACCCTAACCCATACCCTACGCCGTACCCGAAGCACTCCCCGAAGCCGTACCCTAAGCCGTACCCTAAGCCTAACCCTAACCCTAGGCTACCATTGACTGCTTCTGCCTCCAATAGATTTCCTAAGCACTAGTGTTTTAAGGAACAGCTTAAAAAGAGAATCCTAATGTGATTTCTTTATAATGGGTGTGTTCCTTATCTTATCCTATTGTCTAAACTCTTCTCCATGGCTGGACCCCCAAATAATATTCCTTTACGTGCTAAGGGGTATCTAGAGAGTGGGATAGGTTTAATAACTACCCTAACCCTAACGCGTACCCTAACCCTAACCCCTACCCTAAACCTAACACGTACCCTAATCCTAACCCGTACCGTAAACCGAGCCCTAACCCTAACACTAACCCTAACCCTAACCCTAACGCATACCCTACGCCGTACCCGAAGCCCTCCCCGAACCTGTACCCTAAGCCGTACCCTAAGCCTAACCCTAAGCCTAACCCTAACCCTAGGTTACCCTTGACTGCTTCTGCCTCCAATAGATTTCCAAAGCACTAGTGTTTTAAGGAACAGCTTAAAAAGAGAATCCTAATGTGATTTCTTTATAATGTGTGTGTTCCTTATATTATCTTAGTGTCTAAACTCTTCTCCATGGCTGGACCCCCAAATAATATTCCTTTACGTGCTAAGGGGTAACTAGAGAGTGGGATAGGTTTAATAACTACCCTTACCCTAACGCGTACCCTAACGCTAACCCCTACCCTAACCCTAACACGTACCCTAATCCTAACCCGTACCCTAAACCGAGCCCTAACCGTAACACTAACCCTAACCTTAACCCTAACCCATACCCTACGCCGTACCCGAAGCCCTCCCCGAACCCGTACCCTAAGCCGTACCCTAAGCCTAACCCTAAGCCTAACCCTAACCCTAGGCTACCCTTGACTGCTTCTGCCTCCAATAGATTTCCTAAGCACTAGTGTTTTAAGGAACAGCATAAAAAGAGAATCCTAATGTGATTTCTTTATAATGTGTGTGTTCCTTATATTATCTTAGTGTCTAAACTCTTCTCCATGGCTGGACCCCCAAATAATATTCCTTTACGTGCTAAGGGGTATCTAGAGAGTGGGATAGGTTTAATAACTACCCTAACCGTAACGCGTACCCTAACCCTAACCCCTACCCTATCCCTAACATATACCCTAATCCTAACCCGTACCCTCTACCGAGCCCTAACCCTAACACTAACCCTAACCCTAACCGTAACCCATACCCTACGCCGTACCCGAAGCCCTCCCCGAACACGTACCCTAAGCCGTACCCTAAGCCTAACCGTAAGCCTAACCCTAACCCTAGGCTACCCTTGACTGCTTCTGCCTCCAATAGATTTCCTAAGCACTAGTGTTTTAAGGAACAGCATAAAAAGAGAATCCTAATGTGATTTCTTTATAATGTGTGTGTTCCTTATATTATCTTAGTGTCTAAACTCTTCTCCATGGCTGGACCCCCTAATAATATTCCTTTACGTGCTAAGGGGTATCTAGAGAGTGGGATAGGTTTAATAACTACCCTAACCCTAACGCGTACCCTAACCCTAACCCCTACCCTAACCCTAACACGTACCCTAATCCTAACCCGTACCCTAAACCGAGCCCTAACCCTAACACTAACCCTAACCCTAACCCTAACCCTAACCCATACCCTACGCCGTACCCGAAGCCCTCCCCGAACCCGTACCCTAAGCCGTACCCTAAGCCTAACCCTAAGCCTAACCCTAACCCTAGGCTACCCTTGACTGCTTCTGCCTCCAATAGATTTCCTAAGCACTAGTGTTTTAAGGAACAGCTTAAAAAGAGAATCCTAATGTGATTTCTTTATAATGGGTGTGTTCCTTATCTTATCCTAGTGTCTAAACTCTTCTCCATGGCTGGACCCCCAAATAATATTCCTTTACGTGCTAAGGGTTAACTAGAGAGAGGGATAGGTTTAATAACTACCCTATCCGTAACACGTACCCTAACCCTAACCCCTACCCTAACCCTAACACGTACCCTTATCCTAACCCGTACCCTAAACCGAGCCCTAACCCTAACCCTAACCCTAATTCATACCCTACGCCATATCCGAACCCCTCCCCGAACCCGTACCCTAAGCCGTACCCTAACCCTAACCCTAAGCCTAACCCTAACCCTAGGCTACCCTTGACTGCGTCTGCCTCCAATAAATGTCCTAAGCACTAGTGTTTTAAGGAACAGCTTAAAAAGAGAATCCTAATGTGATTTCTTTATAATGGGTGTGTTCCTTATCTTATCCTAGTGTCTAAACTTTTCTCCATGGCTGGACCCCAAATAATATTCCTTTACGTGCTAGGGGGTATCTAGAGAGTGGGATAGGTTTAATCACTACACTAACCCTAACACGTACACTAACCCTAACCACTACCCTAACCCTAACACGTACCCTAATCCTAACCCAGACCCTAAACCGAGCCCTAACCCTAACACTAACCCTAACCCTAACCCTAACTCATACCTTACGCTGTACCCGAAGCGCTCCCCGAACCCGTACCCTAAGCCTAACCCTAAGCCTAACCCTAACCCTAGGCTACCCTTGACTGCTTCTGCCTCCAATAGATTTCCTAAGCACTAGTGTTTTAAGGAACAGCTTAAAAAGAGAATCCTAATGTGATTTCTTTATAATGGGTGTGTTCCTTATCTTATCCTAGTGTCTAAACTCTTCTCCATGGCTGGACCCCCAAATAATATTCCTTGACGTGCTAAGGGGTATCTAGAGAGTGGGATAGGTTTAATCACTACCCTAACCCTAACACGTACACTAACCCTAACCACTACCCTAACCCTAACACGTACCCTAATCCTAACCCATACGCTAAACCGAGCCCTAACCCTAACACTAACCCTAACCCTAACCCTAACCCATACCCTACGCCGTACCCGAAGCCCTCCCGGAACCCGTACCCTAAGCCGTACCCTAAGCCTAACACTAAGCCTAACCCTAACCCTAGGCTACCCTTGACTGCTTCTGCCTCCAATAGATTTCCTAAGCACTAGTGTTTTAAGGAACAGCTTAAAAAGAGAATCCTAATGTTATTTCTTTATAATATGTGTGTTCCTTATATTATCTTATTGTCTAAACTCTTCTCCATGGCTGCACCCCCAAATAATATTCCTTTACGTGCTAAGGGGTATCTAGAGAGTGGGATAGGTTTAATAACTACCCTAACCGTAACGCGTACCCTAACCCTAACCCCTACCCTAACCCTAACACGTACCCTAATCCTAACCCGTACCCTAAGCCGAGCCGTAACCCTAACACTAACCCTAACCCTAACCCTAACCCATACCCTACGCCGTACCCGAAGCCCTCCCCGAACCCGTACCGTAAGCCGTACCCTAAGCCTATCCCTAAGCCTAACCCTAACCCTAGGCTACCCTTGACTCCTTCTGCCTCCAATAGATTTCCTAAGCATTAGTGTTTTAAGGAACAGCTTAAAAAGAGAATCCTAATGTGATTTCTTTATAATGGGTGTGTTCCTTATCTTATCCTAGTATCTAAACTTTTCTCCATGGCTGGACCCCAAATAATATTCCTTTTCGTGCTAGGGGGTATCTAGAGAGTGGGATAGGTTTAATCACTACCCTAACCCTAACACGTACACTAACCCTAACCACTACCCTAACCCTAACACGTACCCTTATCCTAACCCAGACCCTAAACCGAGCCCTAACCCTAACACTAACCCTAACCCTAACCCTAACCCATACCTTACGCTGTACCCGAAGCCCTCCCCGAACCCGTACCCTAATCCTAACCCTAAGCCTAACCCTAACCCTAGGCTACCCTTGAGTGCTTCTGCCTCCAATAGATTTCCTAAGCACTAGTGTTTTAAGGAACAGCTTAAAAAGAGAATCCTAATGTGATTTCTTTATAATGGGTGTGTTCCTTATCTTATCCTAGTGTCTAAACTCTTCTCCATGGCTGGACCCCCAAATAATATTCCTTTACGTGCTAAGGGGAATCTAGAGAGTGGGATAGGTTTAATAACTACCCTAACCCTAACGCGTACCCTAACCCTAACCCCTACCCTAAACCTAACCCGTACCCTAAACCGAGCCCTAACCCTAACACTAACCCTAAACCTAACCCTAACCCATACCCTACGCCGTACCCGAAGCCCTCCCCGAACCCGTACCCTAAGCCGTACCCTAAGCCTAACCCTAAGCCTAACCCTAACCCTAGGCTACCGTTGACTGATTCTGCCTCCAATAGATTTCCTAAGCACTAGTGTTTTAAGGAACAGCTTAAAAAGAGAATCCTAAAGTGATTTCTTTGTAATGTGTGTGTTCCTTATATTATCTTAGTGTCTAAACTCTTCTCCATGGCTGGACCCCCAAATAATATTCCTTTACGTGCTAAGGTTTATCTAGAGAGTGGGATAGGTTTAATAACTACCCTAACCCTAACGCGTACCCTAACCCTAACCCCTACTCTAACCCTAACACGTACCCTAATCCTAACCCGTACCCTAAACCGAGCCCTAACCCTAACACTAACCCTAACCCTAACCCTAACCCATACTCTACGCCATACCCGAAGCCCTCCCCGAAGCCGTACCCTAAGCCGTACCCTAAGCCTAACCCTAACCCTAGGCTACCCTTGACTGCTTCTGCCTCCAATAGATTTCCTAAGCACTAGTGTTTTAAGGAACAGCTTAAAAAGAGAATCCTAATGTGATTTCTTCATAATGTGTGTGTTCCTTATCTTATCCTAGTGTCTAAACTCTTCTCCATGGCTGGACCCCCAAATAATATTCCTTTACGTGCTAAGGGGTAAATAGAGAGTGGGATAGGTTTAATAACTACCCTAACCCTAACGCGTAACCTAACGCTAACCCATACCCTAACCCTAACACGTACCCTAATCCTAACCCGTACCCTAAACCGAGCCCTAACCCTAACACTAACCCTAACCCTAACCCTAACCCATACCCTACGCCGTGCCCGAAGCCCTCCCCGAACCCGTACCCAAAGCCGTACCCTAAGCCTAACCCTAAGCCTAACCCTAACCCTAGGCTACCCTTGACTGCTTCTGCCTCCAATAGATTTCCTAAGCACTAGTGTTTTAAGGAACAGCTTAAAAAGAGAATCCTAATGTGATTTCTTTATAATGGGTGTGTTCCTTATCTTATCCTAGTGTCTAAACTCTTCTCCATGGCTGGACCCCCAAATAATATTCCTTTACGTGCTAAGGGGAAACTAGAGAGTGGGATAGGTTTAATAACTACCCTAACCGTAACGCGTAGCCTAACCCTAACCCCTACCCTAACCCTAACATATACCCTAATCCTAACCCGTACCCTAAACCGAGCCCTAACCCTAACACTAACCCTAACCCAAACCGTAACCCATACCCTACGCCGTACCCGAAGCCCTCCCCGAACACGTACCCTAAGCCGTACCCTAAGCCTAACCGTAAGCCTAACCCTAACCCTAGGCTACCCTTGACTGCTTCTGCCTCCAATAGATTTCCTAAGCACTAGTGTTTTAAGGAACAGCATAAAAAGAGAATCCTAATGTGATATCTTTATAATGTGTGTGTTCCTTATATTATCTTAGTGTCTAAACTCTTCTCCATGGCTGGACCCCCTAATAATATTCCTTTACGTGCTAAGGGGTATCTAGAGAGTGGGATAGGTTTAATAACTACCCTAACCCTAACGCGTACCCTAACCCTAACCCCTACCCTAACCCTAACACGTACCCTAATCCTAACCCGTACCCTAAACCGAGCCCTAACCCTAACACTAACCCTAACCCTAACCCTAACCCTAACCCATACCCTACGCCGTACCCGAAGCCCTCCCCGAACCCGTACCCTAAGCCGTACCCTAAGCCTAACCCTAAGCCTAACCCTAACCCTAGGCTACCCTTGACTGCTTCTGCCTCCAAAAGATTTCCTAAGCACTAGTGTTTTAAGGAACAGCTTAAAAAGAGAATCCTAATGTGATTTCTTTATAATGGGTGTGTTCCTTATCTTATCCTAGTGTCTAAACTCTTCTCCATGGCTGGACCCCCAATTAATATTCCTTTACGTGCTAAGGGTTAACTAGAGAGTGGGATAGGTTTAATAACTACCCTATCCGTAACACGTACCCTAACCCTAACCCCTACCCTTACCCTAACACGTACCCTTATCCTAACCCGTACCCTAAACCGAGCCCTAACCCTAACCCTAACCCTAATTCATACCCTACGCCATATCCGAACCCCTCCCCGAACCCGTACTCTAAGCCGTACCCTAACCCTAACCCTAAGCCTAACCCTAACCCTAGGCTACCCTTGACTGCTTCTGCCTCCAATAGATTTCCTAAGCACTAGTGTTTTAAGGAACAGCTTAAAAAGAGAATCCTAATGTGATTTCTTTATAATGGATGTGTTCCTCATCTTATCTTAGTGTCTAAATTCTTCTCCATGGCTGGACCCCCAAATAATATTCCTTTACGTGCTAAGGAGTATCTAGAGAGTGGGATAGTTTTAATAACTACCCTAACCCTAACACGTACCCTAACCCTAACCCCTACCCTAACACTAACACGTACCCTAATCCTAAACCGTACCCTAAACCGAGCCCTAACCCTAACACTAACCCTAACCCTAACCCTAACCCATACCCTACGCCTTACCCGAAGCCCTCCCCGAACCCGTACACTAAGCCGTACCCTAAGCCTAACCCTAAGCCTAACCCTAACCCTAGGCTACCGTTGACTGATTCTGCCTCCAATAGATTTCCTAAGCACTAGTGTTTTAAGGAACAGCTTAAAAAGAGAATCCTAATGTGATTTCTTTATAATGGGTATGTTCCTTATCTTATCCTAGGGTCTAAAGATTTCTCCATGGCTGGACCCCCAAATCATATTCCTTTACGTGCTAAGGGGTATCTAGAAAGTGGGATAGGTTTAATCAGTACCCTAACCCTAACACGTACACTAACCCTAACCCCTACCCTAACCCTAACACGTACCCTAATCCTAAACCGTACCCTAAACCGAGCCCTAACCCTAACACTAACCCTAACCCTAACCCATACCCTACGCCGTACCCGAAGCCCTCCCCGAACACGTACCTTAAGCCGTACCCTAAGCCTAACCGTAAGCCTAACCCTAACCCTAGGCTACCCTTGACTGCTTCTGCCTCCAATAGATTTCCTAAGCACTAGTGTTTTAAGGAACAGCTTAAAAAGAGAATCCTAATGTGATTTCTTTATAATGGGTGTGTTCCTTATCTTATCCTAGTGTCTAAACTCTTCTCCATGGCTGGACCCCCAAATAATATTCCTTTACGTGCTAAGGGGTAACTAGAGAGTGGGATAGGTTTAATAACTACCCTTACCCTAACGCGTACCCTAACGCTAACCCCTACCCTAACACTAACACGTACCCTAATCCTAACCCGTACCCTAAACCGAGCCCTAACCCTAACACTAACCCTAACCCTAACCCTAACCCATACCCTACGCCGTACCCGAAGCCCTCCCGGAACCCGTACCCTAAGCCGTGCCCTAAGCCTAACCCTAAGCCTAACCCTAACCCTAGGCTACCCTTGACTGCTTCTGCCTCCAATAGATTTCCTAAGCACTAGTGTTTTAAGGAACAGCTTAAAAAGAGAATCCTAATGTTATTTCTTTATAATATGTGTGTTCCTTATATTATCTTATTGTCTAAACTCTTCTCCATGGCTGCACCCCCAAATAATATTCCTTTACGTGCTAAGGGGTATCTAGAGAGTGGGATAGGTTTAATAACTACCCTAACCGTAACGCGTACCCTAACCCTAACCCCTACCCTAACCCTAACACGTACCCTAATCCTAACCCGTACCCTAAGCCGAGCCGTAACCCTAACACTAACCCTAACCCTAACCCTAACCCATACCCTACGCCGTACCCGAAGCCCTCCCCGAACCCGTACCGTAAGCCGTACCCTAAGCCTATCCCTAAGCCTAACCCTAACCCTAGGCTACCCTTGACTCCTTCTGCCTCCAATAGATTTCCTAAGCATTAGTGTTTTAAGGAACAGCTTAAAAAGAGAATCCTAATGTGATTTCTTTATAATGGGTGTGTTCCTTATCTTATCCTAGTATCTAAACTTTTCTCCATGGCTGGACCCCAAATAATATTCCTTTTCGTGCTAGGGGGTATCTAGAGAGTGGGATAGGTTTAATCACTACCCTAACCCTAACACGTACACTAACCCTAACCACTACCCTAACCCTAACACGTACCCTTATCCTAACCCAGACCCTAAACCGAGCCCTAACCCTAACACTAACCCTAACCCTAACCCTAACCCATACCTTACGCTGTACCCGAAGCCCTCCCCGAACCCGTACCCTAATCCTAACCCTAAGCCTAACCCTAACCCTAGGCTACCCTTGAGTGCTTCTGCCTCCAATAGATTTCCTAAGCACTAGTGTTTTAAGGAACAGCTTAAAAAGAGAATCCTAATGTGATTTCTTTATAATGGGTGTGTTCCTTATCTTATCCTAGTGTCTAAACTCTTCTCCATGGCTGGACCCCCAAATAATATTCCTTTACGTGCTAAGGGGAATCTAGAGAGTGGGATAGGTTTAATAACTACCCTAACCCTAACGCGTACCCTAACCCTAACCCCTACCCTAAACCTAACCCGTACCCTAAACCGAGCCCTAACCCTAACACTAACCCTAAACCTAACCCTAACCCATACCCTACGCCGTACCCGAAGCCCTCCCCGAACCCGTACCCTAAGCCGTACCCTAAGCCTAACCCTAAGCCTAACCCTAACCCTAGGCTACCGTTGACTGATTCTGCCTCCAATAGATTTCCTAAGCACTAGTGTTTTAAGGAACAGCTTAAAAAGAGAATCCTAAAGTGATTTCTTTGTAATGTGTGTGTTCCTTATATTATCTTAGTGTCTAAACTCTTCTCCATGGCTGGACCCCCAAATAATATTCCTTTACGTGCTAAGGTTTATCTAGAGAGTGGGATAGGTTTAATAACTACCCTAACCCTAACGCGTACCCTAACCCTAACCCCTACTCTAACCCTAACACGTACCCTAATCCTAACCCGTACCCTAAACCGAGCCCTAACCCTAACACTAACCCTAACCCTAACCCTAACCCATACCCTACGCCATACCCGAAGCCCTCCCCGAAGCCGTACCCTAAGCCGTACCCTAAGCCTAACCCTAACCCTAGGCTACCCTTGACTGCTTCTGCCTCCAATAGATTTCCTAAGCACTAGTGTTTTAAGGAACAGCTTAAAAAGAGAATCCTAATGTGATTTCTTCATAATGTGTGTGTTCCTTATCTTATCCTAGTGTCTAAACTCTTCTCCATGGCTGGACCCCCAAATAATATTCCTTTACGTGCTAAGGGGTAACTAGAGAGTGGGATAGGTTTAATAACTACCCTAACCCTAACGCGTAACCTAACGCTAACCCATACCCTAACCCTAACACGTACCCTAATCCTAACCCGTACCCTAAACCGAGCCCTAACCCTAACACTAACCCTAACCCTAACCCTAACCCATACCCTACGCCGTGCCCGAAGCCCTCCCCGAACCCGTACCCTAAGCCGTACCCTAAGCCTAACCCTAAGCCTAACCCTAACCCTAGGCTACCCTTGACTGCTTCTGCCTCCAATAGATTTCCTAAGCACTAGTGTTTTAAGGAACAGCTTAAAAAGAGAATCCTAATGTGATTTCTTTATAATGGGTGTGTTCCTTATCTTATCCTAGTGTCTAAACTCTTCTCCATGGCTGGACCCCCAAATAATATTCCTTTTCGTGCTAGGGGGTATCTAGAGAGTGGGATAGGTTTAATAACTACCCTAACCGTAACGCGTACCCTAACCCTAACCCCTACCCTAACCCTAACATATACCCTAATCCTAACCCGTACCCTAAACCGAGCCCGAACCCTAACACTAACCCTAACCCTAACCGTAACCCATACCCTACGCCGTACCCGAAGCCCTCCCCGAACACGTACCCTAAGCCGTACCCTAAGCCTAACCGTAAGCCTAACCCTAACCCTAGGCTACCCTTGACTGCTTCTGCCTCCAATAGATTTCTTAAGCACTAGTGTTTTAAGGAACAGCATAAAAAGAGAATCCTAATGTGATTTCTTTATAATGTGTGTGTTCCTTATATTATCTTAGTGTCTAAACTCTTCTCCATGGCTGGACCCCCTAATAATATTCCTTTACGTGCTAAGGGGTATCTAGAGAGTGGGATAGGTTTAATAACTACCCTAACCCTAACGCGTACCCTAACCCTAACCCCTACCCTAACCCTAACACGTACCCTAATCCTAACCCGTACCCTAAACCGAGCCCTAACCCTAACACTAACCCTAACCCTAACCCTAACCCTAACCCATACCCTACGCCGTACCCGAAGCCCTCCCCGAACCCGTACCCTAAGCCGTACCCTAAGCCTAACCCTAAGCCTAACCCTAACCCTAGGCTACCCTTGACTGCTTCTGCCTCCAAAAGATTTCCTAAGCACTAGTGTTTTAAGGAACAGCTTAAAAAGAGAATCCTAATGTGATTTCTTTATAATGGGTGTGTTCTTTATCTTATCCTAGTGTCTAAACTCTTCTCCATGGCTGGACCCCCAAATAATATTCCTTTACGTGCTAAGGGTTAACTAGAGAGTGGGATAGGTTTAATAACTACCCTATCCGTAACACGTACCCTAACCCTAACCCCTACCCTGACCCTAACACGTACCCTTATCCTAACCCGTACCCTAAACCGAGCCCTAACCCTAACCCTAACCCTAATTCATACCCTACGCCATATCTGAACCCCTCCCCGAACCCGTACCCTAAGCCGTACCCTAACCCTAACCCTGAGCCTAAACCTAACCCTAGGCTACCCTTGACTGCGTCTGCCTCCAATAAATGTCCTAAGCACTAGTGTTTTAAGGAACAGCTTAAAAAGAGAATCCTAATGTGATTTCTTTATAATGGGTGTGTTCCTTATCTTATCCTAGTGTCTAAACTTTTCTCCATGGCTGGACCCCAAATAATATTCCTTTACGTGCTAGGGGGTATCTAGAGAGTGGGATAGTTTTAATAACTACCCTAACCCTAACACGTACCCTGACCCTAACCCCTACCCTAACCCTAACACGTACCCTAATCCTAAACCGTACCCTAAACCGAGCCCTAACCCAAACACTAACCCTAACCCTAACCCATACCCTACGCCGTAACCGAAGCCCTCCCCGAACACGTACCCTAAGCCGTACCCTAAGCCTAACCGTAAGCCTAACCCTAACCCTAGGCTACCCTTGACTGCTTCTGCCTCCAATAGATTTCCTAAGCACTAGTGTTTTAAGGAACAGCTTAAAAAGAGAATCCTAATGTTATTTCTTTATAATATGTGTGTTCCTTATATTATCTTATTGTCTAAACTCTTCTCCATGGCTGCACTCCCAAATAATATTCCTTTACGTGCTAAGGGGTATCTAGAGAGTGGGATAGGTTTAATAACTACCCTAACCGTAACGCGTACCCTAACCCTAACCCCTACCCTAACCCTAACACGTACCCTAATCCTAACCCGTACCCTAAACCGAGCCGTAACCCTAACACTAACCCTAACCCTAACCCTAACCCATACCCTACGCCGTACCCGAAGCCCTCCCCGAACCCGTACCGTAAGCCGTACCCTAAGCCTATCCCTAAGCCTAACCCTAACCCTAGGCTACCCTTGACTCCTTCTGCCTCCAATAGATTTCCTAAGCATTAGTGTTTTAAGGAACAGCTTAAAAAGAGAATCCTAATGTGATTTCTTTATAATGGGTGTGTTCCTTATCTTATCCTAGTGTCTAAACTTTTCTCCATGGCTGGACCCCAAATAATATTCCTTTTCGTGCTAGGGGGTATCTAGAGAGTGGGATAGGTTTAATCACTACCCTAACCCTAACACGTACACTAACCCTAACCACTACCCTAACCCTAACACGTACCCTTATCCTAACCCAGACCCTAAACCGAGCCCTAACCCTAACACTAACCCTAACCCTAACCCTAACCCATACCTTACGCTGTACCCGAAGCCCTCCCCGAACCCTTACCCTAATCCTAACCCTAAGCCTAACCCTAACCCTAGGCTACCCTTGACTGCTTCTGCCTCCAATAGATTTCCTAAGCACTAGTGTTTTAAGGAACAGCTTAAAAAGAGAATCCTAATGTGATTTCTTTATAATGGGTGTGTTCCTTATCTTATCCTAGTGTCTAAACTCTTCTCCATGGCTGGACCCCCAAATAATATTCCTTTACGTGCTAAGGGGAATCTAGAGAGTGGGATAGGTTTAATAACTACCCTAACCCTAACGCGTACCCTAACCCTAACCCCTACCCTAAACCTAACCCGTACCCTAAACCGAGCCCTAACCCTAACACTAACCCTAAACCTAACCCTAACCCATACCCTACGCCGTACCCGAATCCCTCCCCGAACCCGTACCCTAAGCCGTACCCTAAGCCTAACCCTAAGCCTAACCCTAACCCTAGGCTACCGTTGACTGATTCTGCCTCCAATAGATTTCCTAAGCACTAGTGTTTTAAGGAACAGCTTAAAAAGAGAATCCTAATGTGATTTCTTTGTAATGTGTGTGTTCCTTATATTATCTTAGTGTCTAAACTCTTCTCCATGGCTGGACCCCCAAATAATATTCCTTTACGTGCTAAGGTTTATCTAGAGAGTGGGATAGGTTTAATAACTACCCTAACCCTAACGCGTACCCTAACCCTAACCCCTACTCTAACCCTAACATGTACCCTAATCCTAACCCGTACCCTAAACCGAGCCCTAACCCTAACACTAACCCTAACCCTAACCCTAACCCATACCCTACGCCATACCCGAAGCCCTCCCCGAAGCCGTACCCTAAGCCGTACCCTAAGCCTAACCCTAACCCTAGGCTACCCTTGACTGCTTCTGCCTCCAATAGATTTCCTAAGCACTAGTGTTTTAAGGAACAGCTTAAAAAGAGAATCCTAATGTGATTTCTTCATAATGTGTGTGTTCCTTATCTTATCCTAGTGTCTAAACTCTTCTCCATGGCTGGACCCCCAAATAATATTCCTTTACGTGCTAAGGGGTAACTAGAGAGTGGGATAGGTTTAATAACTACCCTAACCCTAACGCGTAACCTAACGCTAACCCCTACCCTAACCCTAACATGTACCCTAATCCTAACCCGTACCCTAAACCGAGCCCTAACCCTAACACTAACCCTAACCCTAACCGTAACCCATACCCTACGCCGTACCCGAAGCCCTCCCCGAACACGAACCCTAAGCCGTACCCTAAGCCTAACCGTAAGCCTAACCCTAACCCTAGGCTACCCTTGACTGCTTCTGCCTCCAATAGATTTCCTAAGCACTAGTGTTTTAAGGAACAGCTTAAAAAGAGAAGCCTAATGTGATTTCTTTATAATGTGTGTGTTCCTTATATTATCTTAGTGTCTAAACTCTTCTCCATGGCTGGACCCCCTAATAATATTCCTTTACGTGCTAAGGGGTATCTAGAGAGTGGGATAGGTTTAATAACTACCCTAACCCTAACGCGTACCCTAACCCTAACCCCTACCCTAACCCTAACACGTACCCTAATCCTAACCCGTACCCTAAACCGAGCCCTAACCCTAACACTAACCCTAACCCTAACCCTAACCCATACCCTACGCCGTACCCGAAGCCCTCCCCGAACCCGTACCCTAAGCCGTACCCTAAGCCTAACCCTAAGCCTAACCCTAACCCTAGGCTACCCTTGACTGCTTCTGCCTCCAATAGATTTCCTAAGCACTAGTGTTTTAAGGAACAGCTTAAAAAGAGAATCCTAATGTGATTTCTTTATAATGGGTGTGTTCCTTATCTTATCCTAGTGTCTAAACTCTTCTCCATGGCTGGACCCCCAAATAATATTCCTTTACGTGCTAATGGGTAACTAGAGAGTGGGATAGGTTTAATAACTACCCTAACCCTAACGCGTACCCTAACGCTAACCCCTACCCTAACCCTAACACGTACCCTAATCCTAACCCGTACCCTAAACCGAGCCCTAACCCTAACACTAACCCTAACCCTAACCCTAACCCATACCCTACGCCGTGCCCGAAGCCCTCCCCGAACCCGTACCCTAAGCCGTACCCTAAGCCTAACCCTAAGCCTAACCCTAACCCTAGGCTACCCTTGACTGCTTCTGCCTCCAATAGATTTCCTAAGCACTAGTGTTTTAAGGAACAGCTTAAAAAGAGAATCCTAATGTGATTTCTTTATAATGGGGGTGTTCCTTATCTTATCCTAGTGTCTAAACTCTTCTCCATGGCTGGACCCCCAAATAATATTCCTTTACGTGCTAAGGGGTAACTAGAGAGTGGGATAGGTTTAATAACTACCCTAACCCTAATGCGTACCCTAATGCTAACCCCTACCCTAACCCTAACACGTACCCTAATCCTAACCCGTACCCTAAACAGAGCCCTAACCCTAACACTAACCCTAACCCTAACCCTAACCCATACCCTACGCCGTGCCCGAAGCCCTCCCCGAACCCGTACCCTAAGCCGTACCCTAAGCCTAACCCTAAGCCTAACCCTAACCCTAGGCTACCCTTGACTGCTTCTGCCTCCAATAGATTTCCTAAGCACTAGTGTTTTAAGGAACAGCTTAAAAAGAGAATCCTAATGTGATTTCTTTATAATGGGTGTGTTCCTTATCTTATCCTAGTGTCTAAACTCTTCTCCATGGCTGGACCCCCAAATAATATTCCTTTACGTGCTAAGGGGTAACTAGAGAGTGGGATAGGTTTAATAACTAACCTAACCCTAACGCGTACCCTAACGCTAACCCCTACCATAACCCTAACACGTACCCTAATCTTAACCCGTACCCTAAACCGAGCCCTAACCCTAACACTAACCCTGACCTTAACCCTAACCCATACCCTACGCCGTACCCGAAGCCCTCCCCGAACCAGTACCCTAAGCCGTACCCTAAGCCTAACCCTAAGCCTAACCCTAACCCTAGGCTACCCTTGACTGCTTCTGCCTCCAATAGATTTCCTAAGCACTAGTGTTTTAAGGAACAGCTTAAAAAGAGAATCCCAATGTTATTTCTTTATAATGGGTGTGTTCCTTATATTATCTTAGTGTCTAAACTCTTCTCCATGGCTGGACCCCCAAATAATATTCCTTTACGTGCTAAGGGGTATCTAGAGAGTGGGATAGGTTTAATAACTACCCTAACCGTAACGCGTACCCTAACCCTAACCCCTACCCTAACCCTAACATGTACCCTAATCCTAACCCGTTCCCTAAACCGAGCCCTAAACCTAACACTAACCCTAACCCTAACCGTAACCCATACCCTACGCCGTACCCGAAGCCCTCCCCGAACACGTACCCTAAGCCGTACCCTAAGCCTAACCGTAAGCCTAACCCTAACCCTAGGCTACCCTTGACTGCTTCTGCCTCCAATAGATTTCCTAAGCACTAGTGTTTTAAGGAACAGCTTAAAAAGAGAATCCTAATGTGATTTCTTTATAATGTGTGTGTTCCTTATATTATCTTAGTGTCTAAACTCTTCTCCATGGCTGGACCCCCTAATAATATTCCTTTACGTGCTAAGGGGTATCTAGAGAGTGGGATAGGTTTAATAACTACCCTAACCCTAACGCGTACCCTAACCCTAACCCCTACCCTAACCCTAACACGTACCCTAATCCTAACCCGTACCCTAAACCGAGCCCTAACCCTAACACTAACCCTAACCCTAACCCTAACCCATACCCTACGCCGTACCCGAAGCCCTCCCCGAACCCGTACCCTAAGCCGTACCCTAAGCCTAACCCTAAGCCTAACCCTAACCCTAGGCTACCCTTGACTGCTTCTGCCTCCAATAGATTTCCTAAGCACTAGTGTTTTAAGGAACAGCTTAAAAAGAGAATCCTAATGTGATTTCTTTATAATGGGTGTGTTCCTTATCTAATCCTAGTGTCTAAACTCTTCTCCATGGCTGGACCCCCAAATAATATTCTTTTATGTGCTAAGGGGTATCGAGAGAGTGGGATAGGTTTAATCACTACCCTAAACCTAACGCGTACCCTAACCCTAACCCCTACCCTTACCCTAACACGTACCCTAATCCTAACCCGTACCCTAAACCGAGCCTTAACCCTAACACTAACCCTAACCCTAACCCTAACCCATACCCTACGCCGTACCCGAAGCCCTCCCCGAACCCGTACCCTAAGCCGTACCCGAAGCCTAACCCTAAGCCTAACCCTAACCCTAGGCTACCCTTGACTGCTTCTGCCTCCAATAGATTTCCTAAGCACTAGTGTTTTAAGGAACAGCTTAAAAAGAGAATCCTAATGTGATTTCTTTATAATGTGTGTGTTCCTTATCTTATCCTAGTGTCTAAACTCTTCTCCATGGCTGGACCCCCAAATAATATTCCTTTACGTGCTAAGGGGTAACTAGAGAGTGGGATAGGTTTAATAACTACCCTAACCCTAACGCGTACCCTAACGCTAACCCCTACCCTAACCCTAACACGTACCCTAATCCTAACCCGTACCCTAAACCGAGCCCTAACCCTAACACTAACCCTAACCCTAACCCTAACCCATACCCTACGCCGTGCCCGAAGCCCTCCCCGAACCCGTACCCTAAGCCGTACCCTAAGCCTAACCCTAAGCCTAACCCTAACCCTAGGCTACCCTTGACTGCTTCTGCCTCCAATAGATTTCCTAAGCACTAGTGTTTTAAGGAACAGCTTAAAAAGAGAATCCTAATGTGATTTCTTTATAATGGGTGTGTTCCTTATCTTATCCTAGTGTCTAAACTCTTCTCCATGGCTGGACCCCCAAATAATATTCCTTTACGTGCTAAGGGGTAACTAGAGAGTGGGATAGGTTTAATAACTAACCTAACCCTAACGCGTACCCTAACGCTAACCCCTACCATAACCCTAACACGTACCCTAATCTTAACCCGTACCCTAAACCGAGCCCTAACCCTAACACTAACCCTGACCTTAACCCTAACCCATACCCTACGCCGTACCCGAAGCCCTCCCCGAACCAGTACCCTAAGCCGTACCCTAAGCCTAACCCTAAGCCTAACCCTAACCCTAGGCTACCCTTGACTGCTTCTGCCTCCAATAGATTTCCTAAGCACTAGTGTTTTAAGGAACAGCTTAAAAAGATAATCCTAATGTTATTTCTTTATAATGGGTGTGTTCCTTATATTATCTTAGTGTCTAAACTCTTCTCCATGGCTGGACCCCCAAATAATATTCCTTTACGTGCTAAGGGGTATCTAGAGAGTGGGATAGGTTTAATAACTACCCTAACCGTAACGCGTACCCTAACCCTAACCCCTACCCTAACCATAACATGTACCCTAATCCTAACCCGTTCCCTAAACCGAGCCCTAAACCTAACACTAACCCTAACCCTAACCGTAACCCATACCCTACGCCGTACCCGAAGCCCTCCCCGAACACGTACCCTAAGCCGTACCCTAAGCCTAACCGTAAGCCTAACCCTAACCCTAGGCTACCCTTGACTGCTTCTGCCTCCAATAGATTTCCTAAGCACTAGTGTTTTAAGGAACAGCTTAAAAAGAGAATCCTAATGTGATTTCTTTATAATGTGTGTGTTCCTTATATTATCTTAGTGTCTAAACTCTTCTCCATGGCTGGACCCCCTAATAATATTCCTTTACGTGCTAAGGGGTATCTAGAGAGTGGGATAGGTTTAATAACTACCCTAACCCTAACGCGTACCCTAACCCTAACCCCTACCCTAACCCTAACACGTACCCTAATCCTAACCCGTACCCTAAACCGAGCCCTAACCCTAACACTAACCCTAACCCTAACCCTAACCCATACCCTACGCCGTACCCGAAGCCCTCCCCGAACCCGTACCCTAAGCCGTACCCTAAGCCTAACCCTAAGCCTAACCCTAACCCTAGGCTACCCTTGACTGCTTCTGCCTCCAATAGATTTCCTAAGCACTAGTGTTTTAAGGAACAGCTTAAAAAGAGAATCCTAATGTGATTTCTTTATAATGGGTGTGTTCCTTACCTTATCCTAGTGTCTAAACTCTTCTCCATGGCTGGACCCCCAAATAATATTCCTTTACGTGCTAATGGGTAACTAGAGAGTGGGATAGGTTTAATAACTACCCTATCCGTAACACGTACCCTAACCCTCACCCCTACCCTAACCCTAACACGAACCCTAATCCTAACCCGTACCCTAAAACGAGCCCTAACCCTAACACTAAACCTAACCCTAACCCTAACCCATAACCTACGCCGTACCCGAAGCCCTCCCCGAACACGTACCCTAAGCCGTACCCTAAGCCTAACCCTAAGCCTAACCCTAACCCTAGGCTACCCTTGACTGCTTCTGCCTCCAATAGATTTCCTAAGCACTAGTGTTTTAAGGAACAGCTTAAAAAGAGAATCCTAATGTGATTTCTTTATAATGGGTGTGTTCCTTATCTAATCCTAGTGTCTAAACTCTTCTCCATGGCTGGACCCCCAAATAATATTCTTTTATGTGCTAAGGGGTATCGAGAGAGTGGGATAGGTTTAATCACTACCCTAAACCTAACGCGTACCCTAACCCTAACCCCTACCCTTACCCTAACACGTACCCTAATCCTAACCCGTACCCTAAACCGAGCCCTAACCCTAACACTAACCCTAACCCTAACCCTAACCCATACCCTACGCCGTACCCGAAGCCCTCCCCGAACCCGTACCCTAAGCCGTACCCGAAGCCTAACCCTAAGCCTAACCCTAACCCTAGGCTACCCTTGACTGCTTCTGCCTCCAATAGATTTCCTAAGCACTAGTGTTTTAAGGAACAGCTTAAAAAGAGAATCCTAATGTGATTTCTTTATAATGTGTGTGTTCCTTATCTTATCCTAGTGTCTAAACTCTTCTCCATGGCTGGACCCCCAAATAATATTCCTTTACGTGCTAAGGGGTAACTAGAGAGTGGGATAGGTTTAATAACTAACCTAACCCTAACGCGTACCCTAACGCTAACCCCTACCCTAACCCTAACACGTACCCTAATCCTAACCCGTACCCTAAACCGAGCCCTAACCCTAACACTAACCCTAACCCTAACCCTAACCCATACCCTACGCCGTGCCCGAAGCCCTCCCCGAACCCGTACCCTAAGCCGTACCCTAAGCCTAACCCTAAGCCTAACCCTAACCCTAGGCTACCCTTGACTGCTTCTGCCTCCAATAGATTTCCTAAGCACTAGTGTTTTAAGGAACAGCTTAAAAAGAGAATCCTAATGTGATTTCTTTATAATGTGTGTGTTCCTTATCTTATCCTAGTGTCTAAACTCTTCTCCATGGCTGGACCCCCAAATAATATTCCTTTACGTGCTAAGGGGTAACTAGAGAGTGGGATAGGTTTAATAACTACCCTAACCCTAACGCGTACCCTAACGCTAACCCCTACCCTAACCCTAACACGTACCCTAATCCTAACCCGTACCCTAAACAGAGCCCTAACCCTAACACTAACCCTAACCCTAACCCTAACCCATACCCTACGCCGTGCCCGAAGCCCTCCCCGAACCCGTACCCTAAGCCGTACCCTAAGCCTAACCCTAAGCCTAACCCTATCCCTAGGCTACCCTTGACTGCTTCTGCCTCCAATAGATTTCCTAAGCACTAGTGTTTTAAGGAACAGCTTAAAAAGAGAATCCTAATGTGATTTCTTTATAATGGGTGTGTTCCTTATCTTATCCTAGTGTCTAAACTCTTCTCCATGGCTGGACCCCCAAATAATATTCCTTTACGTGCTAAGGGGTAACTAGAGAGTGGGATAGGTTTAATAACTAACCTAACCCTAACACGTACCCTAACGCTAACCCCTACCCTAACCCTAACACGTACCCTAATCTTAACCCGTACCCTAAACCGAGCCCTAACCCTAACACTAACCCTAACCTTAACCCTAACCCATACCCTACGCCGTATCCGAAGCCCTCCCCGAACCAGTACCCTAAGCCGTACCCTAAGCCTAACCCTAAGCCTAACCCTAACCCTAGGCTACCCTTGACTGCTTCTGCCTCCAATAGATTTCCTAAGCACTAGTGTTTTAAGGAACAGCTTAAAAAGAGAATCCTAATGTTATTTCTTTATAATGTGTGTGTTCCTTATATTATCTTAGTGTCTAAACTTTTCTCCATGGCTGGACCCCCAAATAATATTCCTTTAGGTGCTAAGGGGTATCTAGAGAGTGGGATAGGTTTAATAACTACCCTAACCGTAACGCGTACCCTAACCCTAACCCCTACCCTAACCCTAACATGTACCCTAATCCTAACCCGTTCCCTAAACCGAGCCCTAACCCTAACACTAACCCTAACCCTAACCGTAACCCATACCCTACGCCGTACCCGAAGCCCTCCCCGAACACGTACCCTAAGCCGTACCCTAAGCCTAACCGTAAGCCTAACCCTAACCCTAGGCTACCCTTGACTGCTTCTGCCTCCAATAGATTTCCTAAGCACTAGTGTTTTAAGGAACAGCTTAAAAAGAGAATCCTAATGTGATTTCTTTATAATGGGTGTGTTCCTTATCTTATCCTAGTGTCTAAACTCTTCTCCATGGCTGGACCCCCAAATAATATTCCTTTACGTGCTAATGGGTAACTAGAGAGTGGGATAGGTTTAATAACTACCCTATCCGTAACACGTACCCTAACCCTCACCCTTACCCTAACCCTAACACGAACCCTAATCCTAACCCGTACCCTAAAACGAGCCCTAACCCTAACACTAAACCTAACCCTAACCCTAACCCATACCCTACGCCGTACCCGAAGCCCTCCCCGAACACGTACCCTAAGCCGTACCCTAAGCCTAACCCTAAGCCTAACCCTAACCCTAGGCTACCCTTGACTGCTTCTGCCTCCAATAGATTTCCTAAGCACTAGTGTTTTAAGGAACAGCTTAAAAAGAGAATCCTAATGTGATTTCTTTATAATGGGTGTGTTCCTTATCTAATCTTAGTGTCTAAACTCTTCTCCATGGCTGGACCCCCAAATAATATTCTTTTATGTGCTAAGGGGTATCGAGAGAGTGGGATAGGTTTAATCACTACCCTAACCCTAACGCGTACCCTAACCCTAACCCCTACCCTTACCCTAACACGTACCCTAATCCTAACCCGTACCCTAAACCGAGCCCTAACCCTAACACTAACCCTAACCCTAACCCTAACCCATACCCTACGCCGTGCCCGAAGCCCTCCCCGAACCCGTACCCTAAGCCGTACCCTAAGCCTAACCCTAAGCCTAACCCTGACCCTAGGCTACCCTTGACTGCTTCTGCCTCCAATAGATTTCCTAAGCACTAGTGTTTTAAGGAACAGCTTAAAAAGAGAATCCTAATGTGATTTCTTTATAATGGGTGTGTTCCTTATCTTATCCTAGTGTCTAAACTCTTCTCCATGGCTGGACCCCCAAATAATATTCCTTTACGTGCTAAGGGGTAACTAGAGAGTGGGATAGGTTTAATAACTACCCTAACCCTAACGCGTACCCTAACGCTAACCCCTACCCTAACCCTAACACGTACCCTAATCTTAACCCGTACCCTAAACCGAGCCCTAACCCTAACACTAACCCTAACCTTAACCCTAACCCATACCCTACGCCGTACCCGAAGCCCTCCCCGAACCCGTACCCTATGCCGTACCCTAAGCCTAACCCTAAGCCTAACCCTAACCCTAGGCTACCCTTGACTGCTTCTGCCTCCAATAGATTTCCTAAGCACTAGTGTTTTAAGGAACAGCTTAAAAAGAGAATCCTAATGTTATTTCTTTATAATGTGTGTGTTCCTTATATTATCTTAGTTTCTAAACACTTCTCCATGGCTGGACCCCCAAATAATATTCCTTTACGTGCTAAGGGGTATCTAGAGAGTGGGATAGGTTTAATAACTACCCTAACCCTAACGCGTACCCTAACCCTAACCCCTACCCTAACCCTAACACGTACCCTAATCCTAACCCGTACCCTAAACCGAGCCCTAACCCTAACACTAACCCTAACCCTAACCCTAACCCATACCCTACGCCGTACCCGAAGCCCTCCCCGAACCCGTACCCTAAGCCGTACCCTAAGCCTAACCCTAAGCCTAACCCTAACCCTAGGCTACCCTTGACTGCTTCTGCCTCCAATAGATTTCCTAAGCACTAGTGTTTTAAGGAACAGCTTAAAAAGAGAATCCTAATGTGATTTCTTTATAATGGGTGTGTTCCTTATCTAATCCTAGTGTCTAAACTCTTCTCCATGGCTGGACCCCCAAATAATATTCTTTTATGTGCTAAGGGGTATCGAGAGAGTGGGATAGGTTTAATCACTACCCTAAACCTAACGCGTACCCTAACCCTAACCCCTACCCTTACCCTAACACGTACCCTAATCCTAACCCGTACCCTAAACCGAGCCTTAACCCTAACACTAACCCTAACCCTAACCCTAACCCATACCCTACGCCGTACCCGAAGCCCTCCCCGAACCCGTACCCTAAGCCGTACCCGAAGCCTAACCCTAAGCCTAACCCTAACCCTAGGCTACCCTTGACTGCTTCTGCCTCCAATAGATTTCCTAAGCACTAGTGTTTTAAGGAACAGCTTAAAAAGAGAATCCTAATGTGATTTCTTTATAATGTGTGTGTTCCTTATCTTATCCTAGTGTCTAAACTCTTCTCCATGGCTGGACCCCCAAATAATATTCCTTTACGTGCTAAGGGGTAACTAGAGAGTGGGATAGGTTTAATAACTACCCTAACCCTAACGCGTACCCTAACGCTAACCCCTACCCTAACCCTAACACGTACCCTAATCCTAACCCGTACCCTAAACCGAGCCCTAACCCTAACACTAACCCTAACCCTAACCCTAACCCATACCCTACGCCGTGCCCGAAGCCCTCCCCGAACCCGTACCCTAAGCCGTACCCTAAGCCTAACCCTAAGCCTAACCCTAACCCTAGGCTACCCTTGACTGCTTCTGCCTCCAATAGATTTCCTAAGCACTAGTGTTTTTAGGAACAGCTTAAAAAGAGAATCCTAATGTGATTTCTTTATAATGGGTGTGTTCCTTATCTTATCCTAGTGTCTAAACTCTTCTCCATGGCTGGACCCCCAAATAATATTCCTTTACGTGCTAAGGGGTAACTAGAGAGTGGGATAGGTTTAATAACTAACCTAACCCTAACGCGTACCCTAACGCTAACCCCTACCATAACCCTAACACGTACCCTAATCTTAACCCGTACCCTAAACCGAGCCCTAACCCTAACACTAACCCTGACCTTAACCCTAACCCATACCCTACGCCGTACCCGAAGCCCTCCCCGAACCAGTACCCTAAGCCGTACCCTAAGCCTAACCCTAAGCCTAACCCTAACCCTAGGCTACCCTTGACTGCTTCTGCCTCCAATAGATTTCCTAAGCACTAGTGTTTTAAGGAACAGCTTAAAAAGATAATCCTAATGTTATTTCTTTATAATGGGTGTGTTCCTTATATTATCTTAGTGTCTAAACTCTTCTCCATGGCTGGACCCCCAAATAATATTCCTTTACGTGCTAAGGGGTATCTAGAGAGTGGGATAGGTTTAATAACTACCCTAACCGTAACGCGTACCCTAACCCTAACCCCTACCCTAACCATAACATGTACCCTAATCCTAACCCGTTCCCTAAACCGAGCCCTAAACCTAACACTAACCCTAACCCTAACCGTAACCCATACCCTACGCCGTACCCGAAGCCCTCCCCGAACACGTACCCTAAGCCGTACCCTAAGCCTAACCGTAAGCCTAACCCTAACCCTAGGCTACCCTTGACTGCTTCTGCCTCCAATAGATTTCCTAAGCACTAGTGTTTTAAGGAACAGCTTAAAAAGAGAATCCTAATGTGATTTCTTTATAATGTGTGTGTTCCTTATATTATCTTAGTGTCTAAACTCTTCTCCATGGCTGGACCCCCTAATAATATTCCTTTACGTGCTAAGGGGTATCTAGAGAGTGGGATAGGTTTAATAACTACCCTAACCCTAACGCGTACCCTAACCCTAACCCCTACCCTAACCCTAACACGTACCCTAATCCTAACCCGTACCCTAAACCGAGCCCTAACCCTAACACTAACCCTAACCCTAACCCTAACCCATACCCTACGCCGTACCCGAAGCCCTCCCCGAACCCGTACCCTAAGCCGTACCCTAAGCCTAACCCTAAGCCTAACCCTAACCCTAGGCTACCCTTGACTGCTTCTGCCTCCAATAGATTTCCTAAGCACTAGTGTTTTAAGGAACAGCTTAAAAAGAGAATCCTAATGTGATTTCTTTATAATGGGTGTGTTCCTTATCTTATCCTAGTGTCTAAACTCTTCTCCATGGCTGGACCCCCAAATAATATTCCTTTACGTGCTAATGGGTAACTAGAGAGTGGGATAGGTTTAATAACTACCCTAACCCTAACGCGTACCCTAACGCTAACCCCTACCCTAACCCTAACACGTACCCTAATCCTAACCCGTACCCTAAACCGAGCCCTAACCCTAACACTAACCCTAACCCTAACCCTAACCCATACCCTACGCCGTGCCCGAAGCCCTCCCCGAACCCGTACCCTAAGCCGTACCCTAAGCCTAACCCTAAGCCTAACCCTAACCCTAGGCTACCCTTGACTGCTTCTGCCTCCAATAGATTTCCTAAGCACTAGTGTTTTAAGGAACAGCTTAAAAAGAGAATCCTAATGTGATTTCTTTATAATGGGGGTGTTCCTTATCTTATCCTAGTGTCTAAACTCTTCTCCATGGCTGGACCCCCAAATAATATTCCTTTACGTGCTAAGGGGTAACTAGAGAGTGGGATAGGTTTAATAACTACCCTAACCCTAATGCGTACCCTAATGCTAACCCCTACCCTAACCCTAACACGTACCCTAATCCTAACCCGTACCCTAAACAGAGCCCTAACCCTAACACTAACCCTAACCCTAACCCTAACCCATACCCTACGCCGTGCCCGAAGCCCTCCCCGAACCCGTACCCTAAGCCGTACCCTAAGCCTAACCCTAAGCCTAACCCTAACCCTAGGCTACCCTTGACTGCTTCTGCCTCCAATAGATTTCCTAAGCACTAGTGTTTTAAGGAACAGCTTAAAAAGAGAATCCTAATGTGATTTCTTTATAATGGGTGTGTTCCTTATCTTATCCTAGTGTCTAAACTCTTCTCCATGGCTGGACCCCCAAATAATATTCCTTTACGTGCTAAGGGGTAACTAGAGAGTGGGATAGGTTTAATAACTAACCTAACCCTAACGCGTACCCTAACGCTAACCCCTACCATAACCCTAACACGTACCCTAATCTTAACCCGTACCCTAAACCGAGCCCTAACCCTAACACTAACCCTGACCTTAACCCTAACCCATACCCTACGCCGTACCCGAAGCCCTCCCCGAACCAGTACCCTAAGCCGTACCCTAAGCCTAACCCTAAGCCTAACCCTAACCCTAGGCTACCCTTGACTGCTTCTGCCTCCAATAGATTTCCTAAGCACTAGTGTTTTAAGGAACAGCTTAAAAAGAGAATCCCAATGTTATTTCTTTATAATGGGTGTGTTCCTTATATTATCTTAGTGTCTAAACTCTTCTCCATGGCTGGACCCCCAAATAATATTCCTTTACGTGCTAAGGGGTATCTAGAGAGTGGGATAGGTTTAATAACTACCCTAACCGTAACGCGTACCCTAACCCTAACCCCTACCCTAACCCTAACATGTACCCTAATCCTAACCCGTTCCCTAAACCGAGCCCTAAACCTAACACTAACCCTAACCCTAACCGTAACCCATACCCTACGCCGTACCCGAAGCCCTCCCCGAACACGTACCCTAAGCCGTACCCTAAGCCTAACCGTAAGCCTAACCCTAACCCTAGGCTACCCTTGACTGCTTCTGCCTCCAATAGATTTCCTAAGCACTAGTGTTTTAAGGAACAGCTTAAAAAGAGAATCCTAATGTGATTTCTTTATAATGTGTGTGTTCCTTATATTATCTTAGTGTCTAAACTCTTCTCCATGGCTGGACCCCCTAATAATATTCCTTTACGTGCTAAGGGGTATCTAGAGAGTGGGATAGGTTTAATAACTACCCTAACCCTAACGCGTACCCTAACCCTAACCCCTACCCTAACCCTAACACGTACCCTAATCCTAACCCGTACCCTAAACCGAGCCCTAACCCTAACACTAACCCTAACCCTAACCCTAACCCATACCCTACGCCGTACCCGAAGCCCTCCCCGAACCCGTACCCTAAGCCGTACCCTAAGCCTAACCCTAAGCCTAACCCTAACCCTAGGCTACCCTTGACTGCTTCTGCCTCCAATAGATTTCCTAAGCACTAGTGTTTTAAGGAACAGCTTAAAAAGAGAATCCTAATGTGATTTCTTTATAATGGGTGTGTTCCTTATCTAATCCTAGTGTCTAAACTCTTCTCCATGGCTGGACCCCCAAATAATATTCTTTTATGTGCTAAGGGGTATCGAGAGAGTGGGATAGGTTTAATCACTACCCTAAACCTAACGCGTACCCTAACCCTAACCCCTACCCTTACCCTAACACGTACCCTAATCCTAACCCGTACCCTAAACCGAGCCTTAACCCTAACACTAACCCTAACCCTAACCCTAACCCATACCCTACGCCGTACCCGAAGCCCTCCCCGAACCCGTACCCTAAGCCGTACCCGAAGCCTAACCCTAAGCCTAACCCTAACCCTAGGCTACCCTTGACTGCTTCTGCCTCCAATAGATTTCCTAAGCACTAGTGTTTTAAGGAACAGCTTAAAAAGAGAATCCTAATGTGATTTCTTTATAATGTGTGTGTTCCTTATCTTATCCTAGTGTCTAAACTCTTCTCCATGGCTGGACCCCCAAATAATATTCCTTTACGTGCTAAGGGGTAACTAGAGAGTGGGATAGGTTTAATAACTACCCTAACCCTAACGCGTACCCTAACGCTAACCCCTACCCTAACCCTAACACGTACCCTAATCCTAACCCGTACCCTAAACCGAGCCCTAACCCTAACACTAACCCTAACCCTAACCCTAACCCATACCCTACGCCGTGCCCGAAGCCCTCCCCGAACCCGTACCCTAAGCCGTACCCTAAGCCTAACCCTAAGCCTAACCCTAACCCTAGGCTACCCTTGACTGCTTCTGCCTCCAATAGATTTCCTAAGCACTAGTGTTTTAAGGAACAGCTTAAAAAGAGAATCCTAATGTGATTTCTTTATAATGGGTGTGTTCCTTATCTTATCCTAGTGTCTAAACTCTTCTCCATGGCTGGACCCCCAAATAATATTCCTTTACGTGCTAAGGGGTAACTAGAGAGTGGGATAGGTTTAATAACTAACCTAACCCTAACGCGTACCCTAACGCTAACCCCTACCATAACCCTAACACGTACCCTAATCTTAACCCGTACCCTAAACCGAGCCCTAACCCTAACACTAACCCTGACCTTAACCCTAACCCATACCCTACGCCGTACCCGAAGCCCTCCCCGAACCAGTACCCTAAGCCGTACCCTAAGCCTAACCCTAAGCCTAACCCTAACCCTAGGCTACCCTTGACTGCTTCTGCCTCCAATAGATTTCCTAAGCACTAGTGTTTTAAGGAACAGCTTAAAAAGATAATCCTAATGTTATTTCTTTATAATGGGTGTGTTCCTTATATTATCTTAGTGTCTAAACTCTTCTCCATGGCTGGACCCCCAAATAATATTCCTTTACGTGCTAAGGGGTATCTAGAGAGTGGGATAGGTTTAATAACTACCCTAACCGTAACGCGTACCCTAACCCTAACCCCTACCCTAACCATAACATGTACCCTAATCCTAACCCGTTCCCTAAACCGAGCCCTAAACCTAACACTAACCCTAACCCTAACCGTAACCCATACCCTACGCCGTACCCGAAGCCCTCCCCGAACACGTACCCTAAGCCGTACCCTAAGCCTAACCGTAAGCCTAACCCTAACCCTAGGCTACCCTTGACTGCTTCTGCCTCCAATAGATTTCCTAAGCACTAGTGTTTTAAGGAACAGCTTAAAAAGAGAATCCTAATGTGATTTCTTTATAATGTGTGTGTTCCTTATATTATCTTAGTGTCTAAACTCTTCTCCATGGCTGGACCCCCTAATAATATTCCTTTACGTGCTAAGGGGTATCTAGAGAGTGGGATAGGTTTAATAACTACCCTAACCCTAACGCGTACCCTAACCCTAACCCCTACCCTAACCCTAACACGTACCCTAATCCTAACCCGTACCCTAAACCGAGCCCTAACCCTAACACTAACCCTAACCCTAACCCTAACCCATACCCTACGCCGTACCCGAAGCCCTCCCCGAACCCGTACCCTAAGCCGTACCCTAAGCCTAACCCTAAGCCTAACCCTAACCCTAGGCTACCCTTGACTGCTTCTGCCTCCAATAGATTTCCTAAGCACTAGTGTTTTAAGGAACAGCTTAAAAAGAGAATCCTAATGTGATTTCTTTATAATGGGTGTGTTCCTTACCTTATCCTAGTGTCTAAACTCTTCTCCATGGCTGGACCCCCAAATAATATTCCTTTACGTGCTAATGGGTAACTAGAGAGTGGGATAGGTTTAATAACTACCCTATCCGTAACACGTACCCTAACCCTCACCCCTACCCTAACCCTAACACGAACCCTAATCCTAACCCGTACCCTAAAACGAGCCCTAACCCTAACACTAAACCTAACCCTAACCCTAACCCATAACCTACGCCGTACCCGAAGCCCTCCCCGAACACGTACCCTAAGCCGTACCCTAAGCCTAACCCTAAGCCTAACCCTAACCCTAGGCTACCCTTGACTGCTTCTGCCTCCAATAGATTTCCTAAGCACTAGTGTTTTAAGGAACAGCTTAAAAAGAGAATCCTAATGTGATTTCTTTATAATGGGTGTGTTCCTTATCTAATCCTAGTGTCTAAACTCTTCTCCATGGCTGGACCCCCAAATAATATTCTTTTATGTGCTAAGGGGTATCGAGAGAGTGGGATAGGTTTAATCACTACCCTAAACCTAACGCGTACCCTAACCCTAACCCCTACCCTTACCCTAACACGTACCCTAATCCTAACCCGTACCCTAAACCGAGCCCTAACCCTAACACTAACCCTAACCCTAACCCTAACCCATACCCTACGCCGTACCCGAAGCCCTCCCCGAACCCGTACCCTAAGCCGTACCCGAAGCCTAACCCTAAGCCTAACCCTAACCCTAGGCTACCCTTGACTGCTTCTGCCTCCAATAGATTTCCTAAGCACTAGTGTTTTAAGGAACAGCTTAAAAAGAGAATCCTAATGTGATTTCTTTATAATGTGTGTGTTCCTTATCTTATCCTAGTGTCTAAACTCTTCTCCATGGCTGGACCCCCAAATAATATTCCTTTACGTGCTAAGGGGTAACTAGAGAGTGGGATAGGTTTAATAACTAACCTAACCCTAACGCGTACCCTAACGCTAACCCCTACCCTAACCCTAACACGTACCCTAATCCTAACCCGTACCCTAAACCGAGCCCTAACCCTAACACTAACCCTAACCCTAACCCTAACCCATACCCTACGCCGTGCCCGAAGCCCTCCCCGAACCCGTACCCTAAGCCGTACCCTAAGCCTAACCCTAAGCCTAACCCTAACCCTAGGCTACCCTTGACTGCTTCTGCCTCCAATAGATTTCCTAAGCACTAGTGTTTTAAGGAACAGCTTAAAAAGAGAATCCTAATGTGATTTCTTTATAATGTGTGTGTTCCTTATCTTATCCTAGTGTCTAAACTCTTCTCCATGGCTGGACCCCCAAATAATATTCCTTTACGTGCTAAGGGGTAACTAGAGAGTGGGATAGGTTTAATAACTACCCTAACCCTAACGCGTACCCTAACGCTAACCCCTACCCTAACCCTAACACGTACCCTAATCCTAACCCGTACCCTAAACAGAGCCCTAACCCTAACACTAACCCTAACCCTAACCCTAACCCATACCCTACGCCGTGCCCGAAGCCCTCCCCGAACCCGTACCCTAAGCCGTACCCTAAGCCTAACCCTAAGCCTAACCCTATCCCTAGGCTACCCTTGACTGCTTCTGCCTCCAATAGATTTCCTAAGCACTAGTGTTTTAAGGAACAGCTTAAAAAGAGAATCCTAATGTGATTTCTTTATAATGGGTGTGTTCCTTATCTTATCCTAGTGTCTAAACTCTTCTCCATGGCTGGACCCCCAAATAATATTCCTTTACGTGCTAAGGGGTAACTAGAGAGTGGGATAGGTTTAATAACTAACCTAACCCTAACACGTACCCTAACGCTAACCCCTACCCTAACCCTAACACGTACCCTAATCTTAACCCGTACCCTAAACCGAGCCCTAACCCTAACACTAACCCTAACCTTAACCCTAACCCATACCCTACGCCGTATCCGAAGCCCTCCCCGAACCAGTACCCTAAGCCGTACCCTAAGCCTAACCCTAAGCCTAACCCTAACCCTAGGCTACCCTTGACTGCTTCTGCCTCCAATAGATTTCCTAAGCACTAGTGTTTTAAGGAACAGCTTAAAAAGAGAATCCTAATGTTATTTCTTTATAATGTGTGTGTTCCTTATATTATCTTAGTGTCTAAACTTTTCTCCATGGCTGGACCCCCAAATAATATTCCTTTAGGTGCTAAGGGGTATCTAGAGAGTGGGATAGGTTTAATAACTACCCTAACCGTAACGCGTACCCTAACCCTAACCCCTACCCTAACCCTAACATGTACCCTAATCCTAACCCGTTCCCTAAACCGAGCCCTAACCCTAACACTAACCCTAACCCTAACCGTAACCCATACCCTACGCCGTACCCGAAGCCCTCCCCGAACACGTACCCTAAGCCGTACCCTAAGCCTAACCGTAAGCCTAACCCTAACCCTAGGCTACCCTTGACTGCTTCTGCCTCCAATAGATTTCCTAAGCACTAGTGTTTTAAGGAACAGCTTAAAAAGAGAATCCTAATGTGATTTCTTTATAATGGGTGTGTTCCTTATCTTATCCTAGTGTCTAAACTCTTCTCCATGGCTGGACCCCCAAATAATATTCCTTTACGTGCTAATGGGTAACTAGAGAGTGGGATAGGTTTAATAACTACCCTATCCGTAACACGTACCCTAACCCTCACCCTTACCCTAACCCTAACACGAACCCTAATCCTAACCCGTACCCTAAAACGAGCCCTAACCCTAACACTAAACCTAACCCTAACCCTAACCCATACCCTACGCCGTACCCGAAGCCCTCCCCGAACACGTACCCTAAGCCGTACCCTAAGCCTAACCCTAAGCCTAACCCTAACCCTAGGCTACCCTTGACTGCTTCTGCCTCCAATAGATTTCCTAAGCACTAGTGTTTTAAGGAACAGCTTAAAAAGAGAATCCTAATGTGATTTCTTTATAATGGGTGTGTTCCTTATCTAATCTTAGTGTCTAAACTCTTCTCCATGGCTGGACCCCCAAATAATATTCTTTTATGTGCTAAGGGGTATCGAGAGAGTGGGATAGGTTTAATCACTACCCTAACCCTAACGCGTACCCTAACCCTAACCCCTACCCTTACCCTAACACGTACCCTAATCCTAACCCGTACCCTAAACCGAGCCCTAACCCTAACACTAACCCTAACCCTAACCCTAACCCATACCCTACGCCGTGCCCGAAGCCCTCCCCGAACCCGTACCCTAAGCCGTACCCTAAGCCTAACCCTAAGCCTAACCCTGACCCTAGGCTACCCTTGACTGCTTCTGCCTCCAATAGATTTCCTAAGCACTAGTGTTTTAAGGAACAGCTTAAAAAGAGAATCCTAATGTGATTTCTTTATAATGGGTGTGTTCCTTATCTTATCCTAGTGTCTAAACTCTTCTCCATGGCTGGACCCCCAAATAATATTCCTTTACGTGCTAAGGGGTAACTAGAGAGTGGGATAGGTTTAATAACTACCCTAACCCTAACGCGTACCCTAACGCTAACCCCTACCCTAACCCTAACACGTACCCTAATCTTAACCCGTACCCTAAACCGAGCCCTAACCCTAACACTAACCCTAACCTTAACCCTAACCCATACCCTACGCCGTACCCGAAGCCCTCCCCGAACCCGTACCCTATGCCGTACCCTAAGCCTAACCCTAAGCCTAACCCTAACCCTAGGCTACCCTTGACTGCTTCTGCCTCCAATAGATTTCCTAAGCACTAGTGTTTTAAGGAACAGCTTAAAAAGAGAATCCTAATGTTATTTCTTTATAATGTGTGTGTTCCTTATATTATCTTAGTTTCTAAACACTTCTCCATGGCTGGACCCCCAAATAATATTCCTTTACGTGCTAAGGGGTATCTAGAGAGTGGGATAGGTTTAATAACTACCCTAACCCTAACGCGTACCCTAACCCTAACCCCTACCCTAACCCTAACACGTACCCTAATCCTAACCCGTACCCTAAACCGAGCCCTAACCCTAACACTAACCCTAACCCTAACCCTAACCCATACCCTACGCCGTACCCGAAGCCCTCCCCGAACCCGTACCCTAAGCCGTACCCTAAGCCTAACCCTAAGCCTAACCCTAACCCTAGGCTACCCTTGACTGCTTCTGCCTCCAATAGATTTCCTAAGCACTAGTGTTTTAAGGAACAGCTTAAAAAGAGAATCCTAATGTGATTTCTTTATAATGGGTGTGTTCCTTATCTAATCCTAGTGTCTAAACTCTTCTCCATGGCTGGACCCCCAAATAATATTCTTTTATGTGCTAAGGGGTATCGAGAGAGTGGGATAGGTTTAATCACTACCCTAAACCTAACGCGTACCCTAACCCTAACCCCTACCCTTACCCTAACACGTACCCTAATCCTAACCCGTACCCTAAACCGAGCCTTAACCCTAACACTAACCCTAACCCTAACCCTAACCCATACCCTACGCCGTACCCGAAGCCCTCCCCGAACCCGTACCCTAAGCCGTACCCGAAGCCTAACCCTAAGCCTAACCCTAACCCTAGGCTACCCTTGACTGCTTCTGCCTCCAATAGATTTCCTAAGCACTAGTGTTTTAAGGAACAGCTTAAAAAGAGAATCCTAATGTGATTTCTTTATAATGTGTGTGTTCCTTATCTTATCCTAGTGTCTAAACTCTTCTCCATGGCTGGACCCCCAAATAATATTCCTTTACGTGCTAAGGGGTAACTAGAGAGTGGGATAGGTTTAATAACTACCCTAACCCTAACGCGTACCCTAACGCTAACCCCTACCCTAACCCTAACACGTACCCTAATCCTAACCCGTACCCTAAACCGAGCCCTAACCCTAACACTAACCCTAACCCTAACCCTAACCCATACCCTACGCCGTGCCCGAAGCCCTCCCCGAACCCGTACCCTAAGCCGTACCCTAAGCCTAACCCTAAGCCTAACCCTAACCCTAGGCTACCCTTGACTGCTTCTGCCTCCAATAGATTTCCTAAGCACTAGTGTTTTTAGGAACAGCTTAAAAAGAGAATCCTAATGTGATTTCTTTATAATGGGTGTGTTCCTTATCTTATCCTAGTGTCTAAACTCTTCTCCATGGCTGGACCCCCAAATAATATTCCTTTACGTGCTAAGGGGTAACTAGAGAGTGGGATAGGTTTAATAACTAACCTAACCCTAACGCGTACCCTAACGCTAACCCCTACCATAACCCTAACACGTACCCTAATCTTAACCCGTACCCTAAACCGAGCCCTAACCCTAACACTAACCCTGACCTTAACCCTAACCCATACCCTACGCCGTACCCGAAGCCCTCCCCGAACCAGTACCCTAAGCCGTACCCTAAGCCTAACCCTAAGCCTAACCCTAACCCTAGGCTACCCTTGACTGCTTCTGCCTCCAATAGATTTCCTAAGCACTAGTGTTTTAAGGAACAGCTTAAAAAGATAATCCTAATGTTATTTCTTTATAATGGGTGTGTTCCTTATATTATCTTAGTGTCTAAACTCTTCTCCATGGCTGGACCCCCAAATAATATTCCTTTACGTGCTAAGGGGTATCTAGAGAGTGGGATAGGTTTAATAACTACCCTAACCGTAACGCGTACCCTAACCCTAACCCCTACCCTAACCATAACATGTACCCTAATCCTAACCCGTTCCCTAAACCGAGCCCTAAACCTAACACTAACCCTAACCCTAACCGTAACCCATACCCTACGCCGTACCCGAAGCCCTCCCCGAACACGTACCCTAAGCCGTACCCTAAGCCTAACCGTAAGCCTAACCCTAACCCTAGGCTACCCTTGACTGCTTCTGCCTCCAATAGATTTCCTAAGCACTAGTGTTTTAAGGAACAGCTTAAAAAGAGAATCCTAATGTGATTTCTTTATAATGTGTGTGTTCCTTATATTATCTTAGTGTCTAAACTCTTCTCCATGGCTGGACCCCCTAATAATATTCCTTTACGTGCTAAGGGGTATCTAGAGAGTGGGATAGGTTTAATAACTACCCTAACCCTAACGCGTACCCTAACCCTAACCCCTACCCTAACCCTAACACGTACCCTAATCCTAACCCGTACCCTAAACCGAGCCCTAACCCTAACACTAACCCTAACCCTAACCCTAACCCATACCCTACGCCGTACCCGAAGCCCTCCCCGAACCCGTACCCTAAGCCGTACCCTAAGCCTAACCCTAAGCCTAACCCTAACCCTAGGCTACCCTTGACTGCTTCTGCCTCCAATAGATTTCCTAAGCACTAGTGTTTTAAGGAACAGCTTAAAAAGAGAATCCTAATGTGATTTCTTTATAATGGGTGTGTTCCTTATCTTATCCTAGTGTCTAAACTCTTCTCCATGGCTGGACCCCCAAATAATATTCCTTTACGTGCTAATGGGTAACTAGAGAGTGGGATAGGTTTAATAACTACCCTATCCGTAACACGTACCCTAACCCTCACCCTTACCCTAACCCTAACACGAACCCTAATCCTAACCCGTACCCTAAAACGAGCCCTAACCCTAACACTAAACCTAACCCTAACCCTAACCCATACCCTACGCCGTACCCGAAGCCCTCCCCGAACACGTACCCTAAGCCGTACCCTAAGCCTAACCCTAAGCCTAACCCTAACCCTAGGCTACCCTTGACTGCTTCTGCCTCCAATAGATTTCCTAAGCACTAGTGTTTTAAGGAACAGCTTAAAAAGAGAATCCTAATGTGATTTCTTTATAATGGGTGTGTTCCTTATCTAATCTTAGTGTCTAAACTCTTCTCCATGGCTGGACCCCCAAATAATATTCTTTTATGTGCTAAGGGGTATCGAGAGAGTGGGATAGGTTTAATCACTACCCTAACCCTAACGCGTACCCTAACCCTAACCCCTACCCTTACCCTAACACGTACCCTAATCCTAACCCGTACCCTAAACCGAGCCCTAACCCTAACACTAACCCTAACCCTAACCCTAACCCATACCCTACGCCGTGCCCGAAGCCCTCCCCGAACCCGTACCCTAAGCCGTACCCTAAGCCTAACCCTAAGCCTAACCCTAACCCTAGGCTACCCTTGACTGCTTCTGCCTCCAATAGATTTCCTAAGCACTAGTGTTTTAAGGAACAGCTTAAAAAGAGAATCCTAATGTGATTTCTTTATAATGGGTGTGTTCCTTATCTTATCCTAGTGTCTAAACTCTTCTCCATGGCTGGACCCCCAAATAATATTCCTTTACGTGCTAAGGGGTAACTAGAGAGTGGGATAGGTTTAATAACTACCCTAACCCTAACGCGTACCCTAACGCTAACCCCTACCCTAACCCTAACACGTACCCTAATCTTAACCCGTACCCTAAACCGAGCCCTAACCCTAACACTAACCCTAACCTTAACCCTAACCCATACCCTACGCCGTACCCGAAGCCCTCCCCGAACCCGTACCCTATGCCGTACCCTAAGCCTAACCCTAAGCCTAACCCTAACCCTAGGCTACCCTTGACTGCTTCTGCCTCCAATAGATTTCCTAAGCACTAGTGTTTTAAGGAACAGCTTAGAAAGAGAATCCTAATGTTATTTCTTTATAATGTGTGTGTTCCTTATATTATCTTAGTTTCTAAACACTTCTCCATGGCTGGACCCCCAAATAATATTCCTTTACGTGCTAAGGGGTATCTAGAGAGTGGGATAGGTTTAATAACTACCCTAACCCTAACGCGTACCCTAACCCTAACCCCTACCCTAACCCTAACACGTACCCTAATCCTAACCCGTACCCTAAACCGAGCCCTAACCCTAACACTAACCCTAACCCTAACCCTAACCCATACCCTACGCCGTACCCGAAGCCCTCCCCGAACCCGTACCCTAAGCCGTACCCTAAGCCTAACCCTAAGCCTAACCCTAACCCTAGGCTACCCTTGACTGCTTCTGCCTCCAATAGATTTCCTAAGCACTAGTGTTTTAAGGAACAGCTTAAAAAGAGAATCCTAATGTGATTTCTTTATAATGGGTGTGTTCCTTATCTAATCCTAGTGTCTAAACTCTTCTCCATGGCTGGACCCCCAAATAATATTCTTTTATGTGCTAAGGGGTATCGAGAGAGTGGGATAGGTTTAATCACTACCCTAAACCTAACGCGTACCCTAACCCTAACCCCTACCCTTACCCTAACACGTACCCTAATCCTAACCCGTACCCTAAACCGAGCCTTAACCCTAACACTAACCCTAACCCTAACCCTAACCCATACCCTACGCCGTACCCGAAGCCCTCCCCGAACCCGTACCCTAAGCCGTACCCGAAGCCTAACCCTAAGCCTAACCCTAACCCTAGGCTACCCTTGACTGCTTCTGCCTCCAATAGATTTCCTAAGCACTAGTGTTTTAAGGAACAGCTTAAAAAGAGAATCCTAATGTGATTTCTTTATAATGTGTGTGTTCCTTATCTTATCCTAGTGTCTAAACTCTTCTCCATGGCTGGACCCCCAAATAATATTCCTTTACGTGCTAAGGGGTAACTAGAGAGTGGGATAGGTTTAATAACTACCCTAACCCTAACGCGTACCCTAACGCTAACCCCTACCCTAACCCTAACACGTACCCTAATCCTAACCCGTACCCTAAACCGAGCCCTAACCCTAACACTAACCCTAACCCTAACCCTAACCCATACCCTACGCCGTGCCCGAAGCCCTCCCCGAACCCGTACCCTAAGCCGTACCCTAAGCCTAACCCTAAGCCTAACCCTAACCCTAGGCTACCCTTGACTGCTTCTGCCTCCAATAGATTTCCTAAGCACTAGTGTTTTAAGGAACAGCTTAAAAAGAGAATCCTAATGTGATTTCTTTATAATGGGTGTGTTCCTTATCTTATCCTAGTGTCTAAACTCTTCTCCATGGCTGGACCCCCAAATAATATTCCTTTACGTGCTAAGGGGTAACTAGAGAGTGGGATAGGTTTAATAACTAACCTAACCCTAACGCGTACCCTAACGCTAACCCCTACCATAACCCTAACACGTACCCTAATCTTAACCCGTACCCTAAACCGAGCCCTAACCCTAACACTAACCCTGACCTTAACCCTAACCCATACCCTACGCCGTACCCGAAGCCCTCCCCGAACCAGTACCCTAAGCCGTACCCTAAGCCTAACCCTAAGCCTAACCCTAACCCTAGGCTACCCTTGACTGCTTCTGCCTCCAATAGATTTCCTAAGCACTAGTGTTTTAAGGAACAGCTTAAAAAGAGAATCCTAATGTTATTTCTTTATAATGGGTGTGTTCCTTATATTATCTTAGTGTCTAAACTTTTCTCCATGGCTGGACCCCCAAATAATATTCCTTTAGGTGCTAAGGGGTATCTAGAGAGTGGGATAGGTTTAATAACTACCCTAACCGTAACGCGTACCCTAACCCTAACCCCTACCCTAACCCTAACATGTACCCTAATCCTAACCCGTTCCCTAAACCGAGCCCTAACCCTAACACTAACCCTAACCCTAACCGTAACCCATACCCTACGCCGTACCCGAAGCCCTCCCCGAACACGTACCCTAAGCCGTACCCTAAGCCTAACCGTAAGCCTAACCCTAACCCTAGGCTACCCTTGACTGCTTCTGCCTCCAATAGATTTCCTAAGCACTAGTGTTTTAAGGAACAGCTTAAAAAGAGAATCCTAATGTGATTTCTTTATAATGGGTGTGTTCCTTATCTTATCCTAGTGTCTAAACTCTTCTCCATGGCTGGACCCCCAAATAATATTCCTTTACGTGCTAATGGGTAACTAGAGAGTGGGATAGGTTTAATAACTACCCTATCCGTAACACGTACCCTAACCCTCACCCTTACCCTAACCCTAACACGAACCCTAATCCTAACCCGTACCCTAAAACGAGCCCTAACCCTAACACTAAACCTAACCCTAACCCTAACCCATACCCTACGCCGTACCCGAAGCCCTCCCCGAACACGTACCCTAAGCCGTACCCTAAGCCTAACCCTAAGCCTAACCCTAACCCTAGGCTACCCTTGACTGCTTCTGCCTCCAATAGATTTCCTAAGCACTAGTGTTTTAAGGAACAGCTTAAAAAGAGAATCCTAATGTGATTTCTTTATAATGGGTGTGTTCCTTATCTAATCTTAGTGTCTAAACTCTTCTCCATGGCTGGACCCCCAAATAATATTCTTTTATGTGCTAAGGGGTATCGAGAGAGTGGGATAGGTTTAATCACTACCCTAACCCTAACGCGTACCCTAACCCTAACCCCTACCCTTACCCTAACACGTACCCTAATCCTAACCCGTACCCTAAACCGAGCCCTAACCCTAACACTAACCCTAACCCTAACCCTAACCCATACCCTACGCCGTGCCCGAAGCCCTCCCCGAACCCGTACCCTAAGCCGTACCCTAAGCCTAACCCTAAGCCTAACCCTAACCCTAGGCTACCCTTGACTGCTTCTGCCTCCAATAGATTTCCTAAGCACTAGTGTTTTAAGGAACAGCTTAAAAAGAGAATCCTAATGTGATTTCTTTATAATGGGTGTGTTCCTTATCTTATCCTAGTGTCTAAACTCTTCTCCATGGCTGGACCCCCAAATAATATTCCTTTACGTGCTAAGGGGTAACTAGAGAGTGGGATAGGTTTAAAAACTACCCTAACCCTAACGCGTACCCTAACGCTAACCCCTACCCTAACCCTAACACGTACCCTAATCTTAACCCGTACCCTAAACCGAGCCCTAACCCTAACACTAACCCTAACCTTAACCCTAACCCATACCCTACGCCGTACCCGAAGCCCTCCCCGAACCCGTACCCTATGCCGTACCCTAAGCCTAACCCTAAGCCTAACCCTAACCCTAGGCTACCCTTGACTGCTTCTGCCTCCAATAGATTTCCTAAGCACTAGTGTTTTAAGGAACAGCTTAAAAAGAGAATCCTAATGTTATTTCTTTATAATGTGTGTGTTCCTTATATTATCTTAGTTTCTAAACACTTCTCCATGGCTGGACCCCCAAATAATATTCCTTTACGTGCTAAGGGGTATCTAGAGAGTGGGATAGGTTTAATAACTACCCTAACCGTAACGCGTACCCAGCCCTAACCCCTACCCTAACCCTAACATGTACCCTAATCCTAACCCGTACCCTAAACCGAGCCCTAACCCTAACACTAACCCTAACACTAACCGTAACCCATACCCTACGCCGTACCCGAAGCCCTCCCCGAACACGTACCCTAAGCCGTACCCTAAGCCTAACCTTAAGCCTAACCCTAACCCTAGGCTACCCTTGACTGCTTCTGCCTCCAATAGATTTCCTAAGCACTAGTGTTTTAAGGAACAGCTTAAAAAGAGAATCCTAATGTGATTTCTTTATAATGTGTGTGTTCCTTATATTATCTTAGTGTCTAAACTCTTCTCCATGGCTGGACCCCCTAATAATATTCCTTTACGTGCTAAGGGGTATCTAGAGAGTGGGATAGGTTTAATAACTACCCTAACCCTAACGTGTACCCTAACCCTAACCCCTACCCTAACCCTAACACGTACCCTAATCCTAACCCGTACCCTAAACCGAGCCCTAACCCTAACACTAACCCTAACCCTAACCCTAACCCATACCCTACGCCGTACCCGAAGCCCTCCCCGAACCCGTACCCTAAGCCGTACCCTAAGCCTAACCCTAAGCCTAACCCTAACCCTAGGCTACCCTTGACTGCTTCTGCCTCCAATAGATTTCCTAAGCACTAGTGTTTTAAGGAACAGCTTAAAAAGAGAATCCTAATGTGATTTCTTTATAATGGGTGTGTTCCTTATCTTATCCTAGTGTCTAAACTCTTCTCCATGGCTGGACCCCCAAATAATATTCCTTTACGTGCTAATGGGTACCTAGAGAGTGGGATAGGTTTAATAACTACCCTATCCGTAACACGTACCCTAACCCTCACCCCTACCCTAACCCTAACACGAACCCTAATCCTAACCCGTACCCTAAAACGAGCCCTAACCCTAACACTAAACCTAACCCTAACCCTAACCCATACCCTACGCCGTACCCGAAGCCCTCCCCGAACACGTACCCTAAGCCGTACCCTAAGCCTAACCCTAAGCCTAACCCTGACCCTAGGCTACCCTTGACTGCTTCTGCCTCCAATAGATTTCCTAAGCACTAGTGTTTTAAGGAACAGCTTAAAAAGAGAATCCTACTGTGATTTCTTTATAATGGGTGTGTTCCTTATCTAATCCTAGTGTCTAAACTCTTCTCCATGGCTGGACCCCCAAATAATATTCTTTTATGTGCTAAGGGGTATCGAGAGAGTGGGATAGGTTTAATCACTACCCTAACCCTAACGCGTACCCTAACCCTAACCCCTACCCTTACCCTAACACGTACCCTAATCCTAACCCGTACCCTAAACCGAGCCCTAACCCTAACACTAACCCTAACCCTAACCCTAACCCATACCCTACGCCGTACCCGAAGCCCTCCCTGAACCCGTACCCTAAGCCGTACCCGAAGCCTAACCCTAAGCCTAACCCTAACCCTAGGCTACCCTTGACTGCTTCTGCCTCCAATAGATTTCCTAAGCACTAGTGTTTTAAGAAACAGCTTAAAAAGAGAATCCTAATGTGATTTCTTTATAATGTGTGTGTTCCTTATCTTATCCTAGTGTCTAAACTCTTCTCCATGGCTGGACCCCCAAATAATATTCCTTTACGTGCTAAGGGGTATCTAGAGAGTGGGATAGGTTTAATAACTACCCTAACCCTAACGCGTACCCTAACCCTAACCCCTACCCTAACCCTAACACGTACCCTAATCCTAACCCGTACCCTAAACCGAGCCCTAACCCTAACACTAACCCTAACCCTAACCCTAACCCATACCCTACGCCGTACCCGAAGCCCTCCCCGAACCCGTACCCTAAGCCGTACCCTAAGCCTAACCCTAAGCCTAACCCTAACCCTAGGCTACCCTTGACTGCTTCTGCCTCCAATAGATTTCCTAAGCACTAGTGTTTTAAGGAACAGCTTAAAAAGAGAATCCTAATGTGATTTCTTTATAATGGGTGTGTTCCTTATCTTATCCTAGTGTCTAAACTCTTCTCCATGGCTGGACCCCCAAATAATATTCCTTTACGTGCTAAGGGGTAACTAGAGAGTGGGATAGTTTTAATAACTACCCTATCCGTAACACGTACCTAACCCTAACCCCTACCCTAACCCTAACACGAACCCTAATCCTAACCCGTACCCTAAACCGAGCCCTAACCCTAACACTAACCCTAACCCTAACCCTAACCCATACCCTACGCCGTACCCGAAGCCCTCCCCGAACCCGTACCCTAAGCCGTACCCTAAGCCTAACCCTAAGCCTAACCCTAACCCTAGGCTACCCTTGACTGCTTCTGCCTCCAATAGATTTCCTAAGCACTAGTGTTTTAAGGAACAGCTTAAAAAGAGAATCCTAATGTGATTTCTTTATAATGTGTGTGTTCCTTATCTTATCCTAGTGTCTAAACTCTTCTCCATGGCTGGACCCCCAAATAATATTCCTTTACGTGCTAAGGGGTAACTAGAGAGTGGGATAGGTTTAATAACTACCCTAACCCTAACGCGTACCCTAACGCTAACCCCTACCCTAACCCTAACACGTACCCTAATCCTAACCCGTACCCTAAACCGAGCCCTAACCCTAACACTAACCCTAACCCTAACCGTAACCCATACCCTACGCCGTACCCGAAGCCCTCCCCGAACACGTACCCTAAGCCGTACCCTAAGCCTAACCGTAAGCCTAACCCTAACCCTAGGCTACCCTTGACTGCTTCTGCCTCCAATAGATTTCCTAAGCACTAGTGTTTTAAGGAACAGCTTAAAAAGAGAATCCTAATGTGATTTCTTTATAATGGGTGTGTTCCTTATCTTATCCTAGTGTCTAAACTCTTCTCCATGGCTGGACCCCCAAATAATATTCCTTTACGTGCTAATGGGTAACTAGAGAGTGGGATAGGTTTAATAACTACCCTATCCGTAACACGTACCCTAACCCTCACCCTTACCCTAACCCTAACACGAACCCTAATCCTAACCCGTACCCTAAAACGAGCCCTAACCCTAACACTAAACCTAACCCTAACCCTAACCCATACCCTACGCCGTACCCGAAGCCCTCCCCGAACACGTACCCTAAGCCGTACCCTAAGCCTAACCCTAAGCCTAACCCTAACCCTAGGCTACCCTTGACTGCTTCTGCCTCCAATAGATTTCCTAAGCACTAGTGTTTTAAGGAACACCTTAAAAAGAGAATCCTAATGTGATTTCTTTATAATGGGTGTGTTCCTTATCTAATCTTAGTGTCTAAACTCTTCTCCATGGCTGGACCCCCAAATAATATTCTTTTATGTGCTAAGGGGTATCGAGAGAGTGGGATAGGTTTAATCACTACCCTAACCCTAACGCGTACCCTAACCCTAACCCCTACCCTTACCCTAACACGTACCCTAATCCTAACCCGTACCCTAAACCGAGCCCTAACCCTAACACTAACCCTAACCCTAACCCTAACCCATACCCTACGCCGTGCCCGAAGCCCTCCCCGAACCCGTACCCTAAGCCGTACCCTAAGCCTAACCCTAAGCCTAACCCTAACCCTAGGCTACCCTTGACTGCTTCTGCCTCCAATAGATTTCCTAAGCACTAGTGTTTTAAGGAACAGCTTAAAAAGAGAATCCTAATGTGATTTCTTTATAATGGGTGTGTTCCTTATCTTATCCTAGTGTCTAAACTCTTCTCCATGGCTGGACCCCCAAATAATATTCCTTTACGTGCTAAGGGGTAACTAGAGAGTGGGATAGGTTTAAAAACTACCCTAACCCTAACGCGTACCCTAACGCTAACCCCTACCCTAACCCTAACACGTACCCTAATCTTAACCCGTACCCTAAACCGAGCCCTAACCCTAACACTAACCCTAACCTTAACCCTAACCCATACCCTACGCCGTACCCGAAGCCCTCCCCGAACCCGTACCCTATGCCGTACCCTAAGCCTAACCCTAAGCCTAACCCTAACCCTAGGCTACCCTTGACTGCTTCTGCCTCCAATAGATTTCCTAAGCACTAGTGTTTTAAGGAACAGCTTAAAAAGAGAATCCTAATGTTATTTCTTTATAATGTGTGTGTTCCTTATATTATCTTAGTTTCTAAACACTTCTCCATGGCTGGACCCCCAAATAATATTCCTTTACGTGCTAAGGGGTATCTAGAGAGTGGGATAGGTTTAATAACTACCCTAACCGTAACGCGTACCCAGCCCTAACCCCTACCCTAACCCTAACATGTACCCTAATCCTAACCCGTACCCTAAACCGAGCCCTAACCCTAACACTAACCCTAACACTAACCGTAACCCATACCCTACGCCGTACCCGAAGCCCTCCCCGAACACGTACCCTAAGCCGTACCCTAAGCCTAACCTTAAGCCTAACCCTAACCCTAGGCTACCCTTGACTGCTTCTGCCTCCAATAGATTTCCTAAGCACTAGTGTTTTAAGGAACAGCTTAAAAAGAGAATCCTAATGTGATTTCTTTATAATGTGTGTGTTCCTTATATTATCTTAGTGTCTAAACTCTTCTCCATGGCTGGACCCCCTAATAATATTCCTTTACGTGCTAAGGGGTATCTAGAGAGTGGGATAGGTTTAATAACTACCCTAACCCTAACGTGTACCCTAACCCTAACCCCTACCCTAACCCTAACACGTACCCTAATCCTAACCCGTACCCTAAACCGAGCCCTAACCCTAACACTAACCCTAACCCTAACCCTAACCCATACCCTACGCCGTACCCGAAGCCCTCCCCGAACCCGTACCCTAAGCCGTACCCTAAGCCTAACCCTAAGCCTAACCCTAACCCTAGGCTACCCTTGACTGCTTCTGCCTCCAATAGATTTCCTAAGCACTAGTGTTTTAAGGAACAGCTTAAAAAGAGAATCCTAATGTGATTTCTTTATAATGGGTGTGTTCCTTATCTTATCCTAGTGTCTAAACTCTTCTCCATGGCTGGACCCCCAAATAATATTCCTTTACGTGCTAATGGGTACCTAGAGAGTGGGATAGGTTTAATAACTACCCTATCCGTAACACGTACCCTAACCCTCACCCCTACCCTAACCCTAACACGAACCCTAATCCTAACCCGTACCCTAAAACGAGCCCTAACCCTAACACTAAACCTAACCCTAACCCTAACCCATACCCTACGCCGTACCCGAAGCCCTCCCCGAACACGTACCCTAAGCCGTACCCTAAGCCTAACCCTAAGCCTAACCCTGACCCTAGGCTACCCTTGACTGCTTCTGCCTCCAATAGATTTCCTAAGCACTAGTGTTTTAAGGAACAGCTTAAAAAGAGAATCCTACTGTGATTTCTTTATAATGGGTGTGTTCCTTATCTAATCCTAGTGTCTAAACTCTTCTCCATGGCTGGACCCCCAAATAATATTCTTTTATGTGCTAAGGGGTATCGAGAGAGTGGGATAGGTTTAATCACTACCCTAACCCTAACGCGTACCCTAACCCTAACCCCTACCCTTACCCTAACACGTACCCTAATCCTAACCCGTACCCTAAACCGAGCCCTAACCCTAACACTAACCCTAACCCTAACCCTAACCCATACCCTACGCCGTACCCGAAGCCCTCCCTGAACCCGTACCCTAAGCCGTACCCGAAGCCTAACCCTAAGCCTAACCCTAACCCTAGGCTACCCTTGACTGCTTCTGCCTCCAATAGATTTCCTAAGCACTAGTGTTTTAAGAAACAGCTTAAAAAGAGAATCCTAATGTGATTTCTTTATAATGTGTGTGTTCCTTATCTTATCCTAGTGTCTAAACTCTTCTCCATGGCTGGACCCCCAAATAATATTCCTTTACGTGCTAAGGGGTATCTAGAGAGTGGGATAGGTTTAATAACTACCCTAACCCTAACGCGTACCCTAACCCTAACCCCTACCCTAACCCTAACACGTACCCTAATCCTAACCCGTACCCTAAACCGAGCCCTAACCCTAACACTAACCCTAACCCTAACCCTAACCCATACCCTACGCCGTACCCGAAGCCCTCCCCGAACCCGTACCCTAAGCCGTACCCTAAGCCTAACCCTAAGCCTAACCCTAACCCTAGGCTACCCTTGACTGCTTCTGCCTCCAATAGATTTCCTAAGCACTAGTGTTTTAAGGAACAGCTTAAAAAGAGAATCCTAATGTGATTTCTTTATAATGGGTGTGTTCCTTATCTTATCCTAGTGTCTAAACTCTTCTCCATGGCTGGACCCCCAAATAATATTCCTTTACGTGCTAAGGGGTAACTAGAGAGTGGGATAGTTTTAATAACTACCCTATCCGTAACACGTACCTAACCCTAACCCCTACCCTAACCCTAACACGAACCCTAATCCTAACCCGTACCCTAAACCGAGCCCTAACCCTAACACTAACCCTAACCCTAACCCTAACCCATACCCTACGCCGTACCCGAAGCCCTCCCCGAACCCGTACCCTAAGCCGTACCCTAAGCCTAACCCTAAGCCTAACCCTAACCCTAGGCTACCCTTGACTGCTTCTGCCTCCAATAGATTTCCTAAGCACTAGTGTTTTAAGGAACAGCTTAAAAAGAGAATCCTAATGTGATTTCTTTATAATGTGTGTGTTCCTTATCTTATCCTAGTGTCTAAACTCTTCTCCATGGCTGGACCCCCAAATAATATTCCTTTACGTGCTAAGGGGTAACTAGAGAGTGGGATAGGTTTAATAACTACCCTAACCCTAACGCGTACCCTAACGCTAACCCCTACCCTAACCCTAACACGTACCCTAATCCTAACCCGTACCCTAAACCGAGCCCTAACCCTAACACTAACCCTAACCTTAACCCTAACCCATACCCTACGCCGTACCCGAAGCCCTCCCTGAACCCGTACCCTAAGCCGTACCCTAAGCCTAACCCTAAGCCTAACCCTAACCCTAGGCTACCCTTGACTGCTTCTGCCTCCAATAGATTTCCTAAGCACTAGTGTTTTAAGGAACAGCTTAAAAAGAGAATCCTAATGTGATTTCTTTATAATGTGTCTGTTCCTTATCTTATCCTAGTGTCTAAACTCTTCTCCATGGCTGGACCCCCAAATAATATTCCTTTACGTGCTAAGGGGTAACTAGAGAGTGGGATAGGTTTAATAACTACCCTAAGCCTAACGCGTAACCTAACGCTAACACCTACCCTAACCCTAACACGTACCCTAATCCTAACCCGTACCCTAAACCGAGCCCTAACCCTAACACTAACCCTAACCCTAACCCTAACCCATACCCTACGCCGTGCCCGAAGCCCTCCCCGAACCCGTACCCTAAGCCGTACCCTAAGCCTAACCCTAAGCCTAACCCTAACCCTAGGCTACCCTTGACTGCTTCTGCCTCCAATAGATTTCCTAAGCACTAGTGTTTTAAGGAACAGCTTAAAAAGAGAATCCTAATGTGATTTCTTTATAATGGGTGTGTTCCTTATCTTATCCTAGTGTCTAAACTCTTCTCCATGGCTGGACCCCCAAATAATATTCCTTTACGTGCTAAGGGGTAACTAGAGAGTGGGATAGGTTTAATAACTACCCTAACCCTAACGCGTACCCTAACGCTAACCCCTACCCTAACCCTAACACGTACCCTAATCTTAACTCGTAACCTAAACCGAGCCCTAACCCTAACACTAACCCTAACCTTAACCCTAACCCATACCCTACGCCGTGCCCGAAGCCCTCCCCGAACCCGTACCCTAAGCCGTACCCTAAGCCTAACCCTAAGCCTAACCCTAACCCTAGGCTACCCTTGACTGCTTCTGCCTCCAATAGATTTCCTAAGCACTAGTGTTTTAAGGAACAGCTTAAAAAGAGAATCCTAATGTGATTTCTTTATAATGGGTGTGTTCCTTATCTTATCCTAGTGTCTAAACTCTTCTCCATGGCTGGACACCCAAATAATATTCCTTTACGTGCTAAGGGGTAACTAGAGAGTGGGATAGGTTTAATAACTACCCTTACCCTAACGCTTACCCTAACGCTAACCCCTACCCTAACCCTAACACGTACCCTAATCCTAACCCGTACCCTAAACCGAGCCCTAACCCTAACACTAACCCTAACCTTAACCCTAACCCATACCCTACGCCGTACCCGAAGCCCTCCCTGAACCCGTACCCTAAGCCGTACCCTAAGCCTAACCCTAAGCCTAACCCTAACCCTAGGCTACCCTTGACTGCTTCTGCCTCCAATAGATTTCCTAAGCACTAGTGTTTTAAGGAACAGCTTAAAAAGAGAATCCTAATGTGATTTCTTTATAATGTGTCTGTTCCTTATCTTATCCTAGTGTCTAAACTCTTCTCCATGGCTGGACCCCCAAATAATATTCCTTTACGTGCTAAGGGGTAACTAGAGAGTGGGATAGGTTTAATAACTACCCTAAGCCTAACGCGTAACCTAACGCTAACACCTACCCTAACCCTAACACGTACCCTAATCCTAACCCGTACCCTAAACCGAGCCCTAACCCTAACACTAACCCTAACCCTAACCCTAACCCATACCCTACGCCGTGCCCGAAGCCCTCCCCGAACCCGTACCCTAAGCCGTACCCTAAGCCTAACCCTAAGCCTAACCCTAACCCTAGGCTACCCTTGACTGCTTCTGCCTCCAATAGATTTCCTAAGCACTAGTGTTTTAAGGAACAGCTTAAAAAGAGAATCCTAATGTGATTTCTTTATAATGGGTGTGTTCCTTATCTTATCCTAGTGTCTAAACTCTTCTCCATGGCTGGACCCCCAAATAATATTCCTTTACGTGCTAAGGGGTAACTAGAGAGTGGGATAGGTTTAATAACTACCCTAACCCTAACGCGTACCCTAACGCTAACCCCTACCCTAACCCTAACACGTACCCTAATCTTAACCCGTAACCTAAACCGAGCCCTAACCCTAACACTAACCCTAACCTTAACCCTAACCCATACCCTACGCCGTACCCGAAGCCCTCCCCGAACCCGTACCCTAAGCCGTACCCTAAGCCTAACCCTAAGCCTAACCCTAACCCTACGCTACCCTTGACTGCTTCTGCCTCCAATAGATTTCCTAAGCACTAGTGTTTTAAGGAACAGCTTAAAAAGAGAATCCTAATGTGATTTCTTTATAATGTGTGTGTTCCTTATATTATCTTAGTGTCTAAACTCTTCTCCATGGCTGGACCCCCAAATAATATTCCTTTACGTGCTAAGGGGAATCTAGAGAGTGGGATAGGTTTAATAACTACCCTAACCGTAACGCGTACCCTAACCCTAACCCCTACCCTAACCCTAACATGTACCCTAATCCTAACCCGTACCCTAAACCGAGCCCCAACCCTAACACTAACCCTAACCCTAACCATAACCCATACCCTACGCCGTACCCGAAGCCCTCCCCGAACACGTACCCTAAGCCGTACCCTAAGCCTAACCGTAAGCCTAACCCTAACCCTAGGCTACCCTTGACTGCTTCTGCCTCCAATAGATTTCCTAAGCACTAGTGTTTTAAGGAACAGCTTAAAAAGAGAATCCTAATGTGATTTCTTTATAATGTGTGTGTTCCTTATATTATCTTAGTGTCTAAACTCTTCTCCATGGCTGGACCCCCTAATAATATTCCTTTACGTGCTAAGGGGTATCTAGAGAGTGGGATAGGTTTAATAACTACCCTAACCCTAACGCGTACCCTAACCCTAACCCCTACCCTAAACCTAAAACGTACCCTAATCCTAACCCGTACCCTAAACCGAGCCCTAACCCTAACACTAACCCTAACCCTGACCCTAACCCATACCCTACGCCGTACCCGAAGCCCTCCCCGAACCCGTACCCTAAGCCGTACCCTAAGCCTAACCCTAAGCCTAACCCTAACCCTAGGCTACCCTTGACTGCTTCTGCCTCCAATAGATTTCCTAAGCACTAGTGTTTTAAGGAACAGCTTAAAAAGAGAATCCTAATGTGATTTCTTTATAATGGGTGTGTTCCTTATCTTATCCTAGTGTCTAAACTCTTCTCCATGGCTGGACCCCCAAATAATATTCCTTTACGTGCTAATGGGTAACTAGAGAGTGGGATAGGTTTAATAACTACCCTATCCGTAACACGTACCCTAACCCTCACCCCTACCCTAACCCTAACACGAACCCTAATCCTAACCCGTACCCTAAAACGAGCCCTAACCCTAACACTAAACCTAACCCTAACCCTAACCCATATCCTACGCCGTACCCGAAGCCCTCCCCGAACCCGTACCCTAAGCCGTACCCGAAGCCTAACCCTAAGCCTAACCCTAACCCTAGGCTACCCTTGACTGCTTCTGCCTCCAATAGATTTCCTAAGCACTAGTGTTTTAAGGAACAGCTTAAAAAGAGAATCCTAATGTGATTTCTTTATAATGGGTGTGTTCCTTATCTAATCCTAGTGTCTAAACTCTTCTCCATGGATGGACCCCCAAATAATATTCCTTTATGTGCTAAGGGGTATCGAGAGAGTGGGATAGGTTTAATCACTACCCTAACCCTAACGCGTACCCTAACCCTAACCCCTACCCTTACCCTAACACGTACCCTAATCCTAACCCGTACCCTAAACCGAGCCCTAACCCTAACACTAACCCTAACCCTAACCCTAACCCATACCCTACGCCGTACCCGAAGCCCTCCCCGAACCCGTACCCTAAGCCGTACCCGAAGCCTAACCCTAAGCCTAACCCTAACCCTAGGCTACCCTTGACTGCTTCTGCCTCCAATAGATTTCCTAAGCACTAGTGTTTTAAGGAACAGCTTAAAAACAGAATCCTAATGTGATTTCTTTATAATGTGTGTGTTCCTTCTATTATCTTAGTGTCTAAACTCTTCTCCATGGCTGGACCCCCAAATAATATTCCTTTACGTGCTAAGGGGTATCTAGAGAGTGGGATAGGTTTAATAACTACCCTAACCGTAACGCGTACCCTAACCCTAACCCCTAACCTAACCCTAACACGTACCCTAATCCTAACCCGTACCCTAAACCGAGCCCTAACCCTAACACTAACCCTAACCCTAACCCTAACCCATACCCTACGCCCTACCCGAAGCCCTCCCCGAACCCGTACCCTAAGCCGTACCGTAAGCCTAAACGTAAGCCTAACCCTAACCCTAGGCTACCCTTGACTGCTTCTGCCTCCAATAGATTTCCTAAGCACTAGTGTTTTAAGGAACAGCTTAAAAAGAGAATCCTAATGTGATTTCTTTATAATGTGTGTGTTCCTTATATTATCTTAGTGTCTAAATTCTTCTCCATGGCTGGACCCTCAAATAATATTCCTTTACGTGCTAAGGGGTAACTAGAGAGTGGGATAGGTCTAATAACTACCCTAACCCTAACGCGTACCCTAACCCTAACCCCTACCCTAACCCTAACACGTACCCTAATCCTAACCCGTACCCTAAACCGAGCCCTAACCCTAACACTAACCCTAACCCTAACCCTAACCCATACCCTACGCCGTACCCGAAGCCCTCCCCGAACCCGTACCCTAAGCCGTACCCTAAGCCTAACCCTAAGCCTAACCCTAACCCTAGGCTACCCTTGACTGCTTCTGCCTCCAATAGATTTCCTAAGCACTTGTGTTTTAAGGAACAGCTTAAAAAGAGAATCCTAATGTGATTTCTTTATAATGGGTGTGTTCCTTATCTTATCCTAGTGTCTAAACTCTTCTCCATGGCTGGACCCCCAAATAATATTCCTTTACGTGCTAATGGGTAACTAGAGAGTGGGATAGGTTTAATAACTACCCTATCCATAACACGTACCCTAACCCTCACCCCTACCCTAACCCTAACACGAACCCTAATCCTAACCCGTACCCTAAAACGAGCCCTAACCCTAACACTAAACCTAACCCTAACCCTAACCCATACCCTACGCCGTACCCGAAGCCCTCCCCGAACACGTACCCTAAGCCGTACCCTAAGCCTAACCCTAAGCCTAACCCTAACCCTAGGCTACCCTTGACTGCTTCTGCCTCCAATAGATTTCCTAAGCACTAGTGTTTTAAGGAACAGCTTAAAAAGAGAATCCTAATGTGATTTCTTTATAATGTGTGCGTTCCTTATATTATCTTAGTGTCTAAACTCTTCTCCATGGCTGGACCCCCAAATAATATTCCTTTACGTGCTAAGGGGTATCTAGAGAGTGGGATAGGTTTAATAACTACCCTAACCCTAACGCGTACCCTAACCCAAACCCCTAACCTAACCCTAACACGTACCCTAATCCTATCCCGTACCCTAAACCGAGCCCTAACCCTAACACTAACCCTAACCCTAAGCCTAACCCATACCCTACGCCCTACCCGAAGCCATCCCCGAACCCGTACCCTAAGCCGTACCCTAAGCCTAACCCTAAGCCTAACCCTAACCCTAGGCTACCCTTGACTGCTTCTGCCTCCAATAGATTTCGTAAGCACTAGTGTTTTAAGGAACAGCTTAAAAAGAGAATCCTAATGTGATTTCTTTATAATGTGTGTGTTCCTTATCTTATCCTAGTGTCTAAACTCTTCTCCATGGCTGGACCCCCAAATAATATTCCTTTACGTGCTAAGAGGTAACTAGACAGTGGGATAGGTTTAATAACTACCCTAACCCTAACGCGTACCCTAACGCTAACCCCTACCCTAACCCTAACACGTACCCTAATCCTAACCCGTACCCTAAACCGAGCCCAAACCCTAACACTAACCCTAACCCTAACCCTAACCCATACCCTACGCCGTACCCGAAGCCCTCCCCGAACCCGTACCCTAAGCCGTACCCTAAGCCTAACCCTAAGCCTAACCCTAACCCTAGGCTACCCTTGACTGCTTCTGCCTCCAATAGATTTCCTAAGCACTAGTGTTTTAAGGAACAGCTTAAAAAGAGAATCCTAATGTGATTTCTTTATAATGGGTGTGTTCCTTATCTAATCCTAGTGTCTAAACTCTTCTCCATGGCTGGACCCCCAAATAATATTCTTTTATGTGCTAAGGGGTATCGAGAGAGTGGGATAGGTTTAATCACTACCCTAAACCTAACGCGTACCCTAACCCTAACCCCTACCCTTACCCTAACACGTACCCTAATCCTAACCCGTACCCTAAACCGAGCCTTAACCCTAACACTAACCCTAACCCTAACCCTAACCCATACCCTACGCCGTACCCGAAGCCCTCCCCGAACCCGTACCCTAAGCCGTACCCGAAGCCTAACCCTAAGCCTAACCCTAACCCTAGGCTACCCTTGACTGCTTCTGCCTCCAATAGATTTCCTAAGCACTAGTGTTTTAAGGAACAGCTTAAAAAGAGAATCCTAATGTGATTTCTTTATAATGTGTGTGTTCCTTATCTTATCCTAGTGTCTAAACTCTTCTCCATGGCTGGACCCCCAAATAATATTCCTTTACGTGCTAAGGGGTAACTAGAGAGTGGGATAGGTTTAATAACTACCCTAACCCTAACGCGTACCCTAACGCTAACCCCTACCCTAACCCTAACACGTACCCTAATCCTAACCCGTACCCTAAACCGAGCCCTAACCCTAACACTAACCCTAACCCTAACCCTAACCCATACCCTACGCCGTGCCCGAAGCCCTCCCCGAACCCGTACCCTAAGCCGTACCCTAAGCCTAACCCTAAGCCTAACCCTAACCCTAGGCTACCCTTGACTGCTTCTGCCTCCAATAGATTTCCTAAGCACTAGTGTTTTAAGGAACAGCTTAAAAAGAGAATCCTAATGTGATTTCTTTATAATGGGTGTGTTCCTTATCTTATCCTAGTGTCTAAACTCTTCTCCATGGCTGGACCCCCAAATAATATTCCTTTACGTGCTAAGGGGTAACTAGAGAGTGGGATAGGTTTAATAACTAACCTAACCCTAACGCGTACCCTAACGCTAACCCCTACCATAACCCTAACACGTACCCTAATCTTAACCCGTACCCTAAACCGAGCCCTAACCCTAACACTAACCCTGACCTTAACCCTAACCCATACCCTACGCCGTACCCGAAGCCCTCCCCGAACCAGTACCCTAAGCCGTACCCTAAGCCTAACCCTAAGCCTAACCCTAACCCTAGGCTACCCTTGACTGCTTCTGCCTCCAATAGATTTCCTAAGCACTAGTGTTTTAAGGAACAGCTTAAAAAGATAATCCTAATGTTATTTCTTTATAATGGGTGTGTTCCTTATATTATCTTAGTGTCTAAACTCTTCTCCATGGCTGGACCCCCAAATAATATTCCTTTACGTGCTAAGGGGTATCTAGAGAGTGGGATAGGTTTAATAACTACCCTAACCGTAACGCGTACCCTAACCCTAACCCCTACCCTAACCATAACATGTACCCTAATCCTAACCCGTTCCCTAAACCGAGCCCTAAACCTAACACTAACCCTAACCCTAACCGTAACCCATACCCTACGCCGTACCCGAAGCCCTCCCCGAACACGTACCCTAAGCCGTACCCTAAGCCTAACCGTAAGCCTAACCCTAACCCTAGGCTACCCTTGACTGCTTCTGCCTCCAATAGATTTCCTAAGCACTAGTGTTTTAAGGAACAGCTTAAAAAGAGAATCCTAATGTGATTTCTTTATAATGTGTGTGTTCCTTATATTATCTTAGTGTCTAAACTCTTCTCCATGGCTGGACCCCCTAATAATATTCCTTTACGTGCTAAGGGGTATCTAGAGAGTGGGATAGGTTTAATAACTACCCTAACCCTAACGCGTACCCTAACCCTAACCCCTACCCTAACCCTAACACGTACCCTAATCCTAACCCGTACCCTAAACCGAGCCCTAACCCTAACACTAACCCTAACCCTAACCCTAACCCATACCCTACGCCGTACCCGAAGCCCTCCCCGAACCCGTACCCTAAGCCGTACCCTAAGCCTAACCCTAAGCCTAACCCTAACCCTAGGCTACCCTTGACTGCTTCTGCCTCCAATAGATTTCCTAAGCACTAGTGTTTTAAGGAACAGCTTAAAAAGAGAATCCTAATGTGATTTCTTTATAATGGGTGTGTTCCTTACCTTATCCTAGTGTCTAAACTCTTCTCCATGGCTGGACCCCCAAATAATATTCCTTTACGTGCTAATGGGTAACTAGAGAGTGGGATAGGTTTAATAACTACCCTATCCGTAACACGTACCCTAACCCTCACCCCTACCCTAACCCTAACACGAACCCTAATCCTAACCCGTACCCTAAAACGAGCCCTAACCCTAACACTAAACCTAACCCTAACCCTAACCCATAACCTACGCCGTACCCGAAGCCCTCCCCGAACACGTACCCTAAGCCGTACCCTAAGCCTAACCCTAAGCCTAACCCTAACCCTAGGCTACCCTTGACTGCTTCTGCCTCCAATAGATTTCCTAAGCACTAGTGTTTTAAGGAACAGCTTAAAAAGAGAATCCTAATGTGATTTCTTTATAATGGGTGTGTTCCTTATCTAATCCTAGTGTCTAAACTCTTCTCCATGGCTGGACCCCCAAATAATATTCTTTTATGTGCTAAGGGGTATCGAGAGAGTGGGATAGGTTTAATCACTACCCTAAACCTAACGCGTACCCTAACCCTAACCCCTACCCTTACCCTAACACGTACCCTAATCCTAACCCGTACCCTAAACCGAGCCCTAACCCTAACACTAACCCTAACCCTAACCCTAACCCATACCCTACGCCGTACCCGAAGCCCTCCCCGAACCCGTACCCTAAGCCGTACCCGAAGCCTAACCCTAAGCCTAACCCTAACCCTAGGCTACCCTTGACTGCTTCTGCCTCCAATAGATTTCCTAAGCACTAGTGTTTTAAGGAACAGCTTAAAAAGAGAATCCTAATGTGATTTCTTTATAATGTGTGTGTTCCTTATCTTATCCTAGTGTCTAAACTCTTCTCCATGGCTGGACCCCCAAATAATATTCCTTTACGTGCTAAGGGGTAACTAGAGAGTGGGATAGGTTTAATAACTAACCTAACCCTAACGCGTACCCTAACGCTAACCCCTACCCTAACCCTAACACGTACCCTAATCCTAACCCGTACCCTAAACCGAGCCCTAACCCTAACACTAACCCTAACCCTAACCCTAACCCATACCCTACGCCGTGCCCGAAGCCCTCCCCGAACCCGTACCCTAAGCCGTACCCTAAGCCTAACCCTAAGCCTAACACTAACCCTAGGCTACCCTTGACTGCTTCTGCCTCCAATAGATTTCCTAAGCACTAGTGTTTTAAGGAACAGCTTAAAAAGAGAATCCTAATGTGATTTCTTTATAATGTGTGTGTTCCTTATCTTATCCTAGTGTCTAAACTCTTCTCCATGGCTGGACCCCCAAATAATATTCCTTTACGTGCTAAGGGGTAACTAGAGAGTGGGATAGGTTTAATAACTACCCTAACCCTAACGCGTACCCTAACGCTAACCCCTACCCTAACCCTAACACGTACCCTAATCCTAACCCGTACCCTAAACAGAGCCCTAACCCTAACACTAACCCTAACCCTAACCCTAACCCATACCCTACGCCGTGCCCGAAGCCCTCCCCGAACCCGTACCCTAAGCCGTACCCTAAGCCTAACCCTAAGCCTAACCCTATCCCTAGGCTACCCTTGACTGCTTCTGCCTCCAATAGATTTCCTAAGCACTAGTGTTTTAAGGAACAGCTTAAAAAGAGAATCCTAATGTGATTTCTTTATAATGGGTGTGTTCCTTATCTTATCCTAGTGTCTAAACTCTTCTCCATGGCTGGACCCCCAAATAATATTCCTTTACGTGCTAAGGGGTAACTAGAGAGTGGGATAGGTTTAATAACTAACCTAACCCTAACACGTACCCTAACGCTAACCCCTACCCTAACCCTAACACGTACCCTAATCTTAACCCGTACCCTAAACCGAGCCCTAACCCTAACACTAACCCTAACCTTAACCCTAACCCATACCCTACGCCGTATCCGAAGCCCTCCCCGAACCAGTACCCTAAGCCGTACCCTAAGCCTAACCCTAAGCCTAACCCTAACCCTAGGCTACCCTTGACTGCTTCTGCCTCCAATAGATTTCCTAAGCACTAGTGTTTTAAGGAACAGCTTAAAAAGAGAATCCTAATGTTATTTCTTTATAATGTGTGTGTTCCTTATATTATCTTAGTGTCTAAACTTTTCTCCATGGCTGGACCCCCAAATAATATTCCTTTAGGTGCTAAGGGGTATCTAGAGAGTGGGATAGGTTTAATAACTACCCTAACCGTAACGCGTACCCTAACCCTAACCCCTACCCTAACCCTAACATGTACCCTAATCCTAACCCGTTCCCTAAACCGAGCCCTAACCCTAACACTAACCCTAACCCTAACCGTAACCCATACCCTACGCCGTACCCGAAGCCCTCCCCGAACACGTACCCTAAGCCGTACCCTAAGCCTAACCGTAAGCCTAACCCTAACCCTAGGCTACCCTTGACTGCTTCTGCCTCCAATAGATTTCCTAAGCACTAGTGTTTTAAGGAACAGCTTAAAAAGAGAATCCTAATGTGATTTCTTTATAATGGGTGTGTTCCTTATCTTATCCTAGTGTCTAAACTCTTCTCCATGGCTGGACCCCCAAATAATATTCCTTTACGTGCTAATGGGTAACTAGAGAGTGGGATAGGTTTAATAACTACCCTATCCGTAACACGTACCCTAACCCTCACCCTTACCCTAACCCTAACACGAACCCTAATCCTAACCCGTACCCTAAAACGAGCCCTAACCCTAACACTAAACCTAACCCTAACCCTAACCCATACCCTACGCCGTACCCGAAGCCCTCCCCGAACACGTACCCTAAGCCGTACCCTAAGCCTAACCCTAAGCCTAACCCTAACCCTAGGCTACCCTTGACTGCTTCTGCCTCCAATAGATTTCCTAAGCACTAGTGTTTTAAGGAACAGCTTAAAAAGAGAATCCTAATGTGATTTCTTTACAATGGGTGTGTTCCTTATCTAATCTTAGTGTCTAAACTCTTCTCCATGGCTGGACCCCCAAATAATATTCTTTTATGTGCTAAGGGGTATCGAGAGAGTGGGATAGGTTTAATCACTACCCTAACCCTAACGCGTACCCTAACCCTAACCCCTACCCTTACCCTAACACGTACCCTAATCCTAACCCGTACCCTAAACCGAGCCCTAACCCTAACACTAACCCTAACCCTAACCCTAACCCATACCCTACGCCGTGCCCGAAGCCCTCCCCGAACCCGTACCCTAAGCCGTACCCTAAGCCTAACCCTAAGCCTAACCCTAACCCTAGGCTACCCTTGACTGCTTCTGCCTCCAATAGATTTCCTAAGCACTAGTGTTTTAAGGAACAGCTTAAAAAGAGAATCCTAATGTGATTTCTTTATAATGGGTGTGTTCCTTATCTTATCCTAGTGTCTAAACTCTTCTCCATGGCTGGACCCCCAAATAATATTCCTTTACGTGCTAAGGGGTAACTAGAGAGTGGGATAGGTTTAATAACTACCCTAACCCTAACGCGTACCCTAACGCTAACCCCTACCCTAACCCTAACACGTACCCTAATCTTAACCCGTACCCTAAACCGAGCCCTAACCCTAACACTAACCCTAACCTTAACCCTAACCCATACCCTACGCCGTACCCGAAGCCCTCCCCGAACCCGTACCCTATGCCGTACCCTAAGCCTAACCCTAAGCCTAACCCTAACCCTAGGCTACCCTTGACTGCTTCTGCCTCCAATAGATTTCCTAAGCACTAGTGTTTTAAGGAACAGCTTAAAAAGAGAATCCTAATGTTATTTCTTTATAATGTGTGTGTTCCTTATATTATCTTAGTTTCTAAACACTTCTCCATGGCTGGACCCCCAAATAATATTCCTTTACGTGCTAAGGGGTATCTAGAGAGTGGGATAGGTTTAATAACTACCCTAACCCTAACGCGTACCCTAACCCTAACCCCTACCCTAACCCTAACACGTACCCTAATCCTAACCCGTACCCTAAACCGAGCCCTAACCCTAACACTAACCCTAACCCTAACCCTAACCCATACCCTACGCCGTACCCGAAGCCCTCCCCGAACCCGTACCCTAAGCCGTACCCTAAGCCTAACCCTAAGCCTAACCCTAACCCTAGGCTACCCTTGACTGCTTCTGCCTCCAATAGATTTCCTAAGCACTAGTGTTTTAAGGAACAGCTTAAAAAGAGAATCCTAATGTGATTTCTTTATAATGGGTGTGTTCCTTATCTAATCCTAGTGTCTAAACTCTTCTCCATGGCTGGACCCCCAAATAATATTCTTTTATGTGCTAAGGGGTATCGAGAGAGTGGGATAGGTTTAATCACTACCCTAAACCTAACGCGTACCCTAACCCTAACCCCTACCCTTACCCTAACACGTACCCTAATCCTAACCCGTACCCTAAACCGAGCCTTAACCCTAACACTAACCCTAACCCTAACCCTAACCCATACCCTACGCCGTACCCGAAGCCCTCCCCGAACCCGTACCCTAAGCCGTACCCGAAGCCTAACCCTAAGCCTAACCCTAACCCTAGGCTACCCTTGACTGCTTCTGCCTCCAATAGATTTCCTAAGCACTAGTGTTTTAAGGAACAGCTTAAAAAGAGAATCCTAATGTGATTTCTTTATAATGTGTGTGTTCCTTATCTTATCCTAGTGTCTAAACTCTTCTCCATGGCTGGACCCCCAAATAATATTCCTTTACGTGCTAAGGGGTAACTAGAGAGTGGGATAGGTTTAATAACTACCCTAACCCTAACGCGTACCCTAACGCTAACCCCTACCCTAACCCTAACACGTACCCTAATCCTAACCCGTACCCTAAACCGAGCCCTAACCCTAACACTAACCCTAACCCTAACCCTAACCCATACCCTACGCCGTGCCCGAAGCCCTCCCCGAACCCGTACCCTAAGCCGTACCCTAAGCCTAACCCTAAGCCTAACCCTAACCCTAGGCTACCCTTGACTGCTTCTGCCTCCAATAGATTTCCTAAGCACTAGTGTTTTAAGGAACAGCTTAAAAAGATAATCCTAATGTTATTTCTTTATAATGGGTGTGTTCCTTATATTATCTTAGTGTCTAAACTCTTCTCCATGGCTGGACCCCCAAATAATATTCCTTTACGTGCTAAGGGGTATCTAGAGAGTGGGATAGGTTTAATAACTACCCTAACCGTAACGCGTACCCTAACCCTAACCCCTACCCTAACCATAAGATGTACCCTAATCCTAACCCGTTCCCTAAACCGAGCCCTAAACCTAACACTAACCCTAACCCTAACCGTAACCCATACCCTACGCCGTACCCGAAGCCCTCCCCGAACACGTACCCTAAGCCGTACCCTAAGCCTAACCGTAAGCCTAACCCTAACCCTAGGCTACCCTTGACTGCTTCTGCCTCCAATAGATTTCCTAAGCACTAGTGTTTTAAGGAACAGCTTAAAAAGAGAATCCTAATGTGATTTCTTTATAATGTGTGTGTTCCTTATATTATCTTAGTGTCTAAACTCTTCTCCATGGCTGGACCCCCTAATAATATTCCTTTACGTGCTAAGGGGTATCTAGAGAGTGGGATAGGTTTAATAACTACCCTAACCCTAACGCGTACCCTAACCCTAACCCCTACCCTAACCCTAACACGTACCCTAATCCTAACCCGTACCCTAAACCGAGCCCTAACCCTAACACTAACCCTAACCCTAACCCTAACCCATACCCTACGCCGTACCCGAAGCCCTCCCCGAACCCGTACCCTAAGCCGTACCCTAAGCCTAACCCTAAGCCTAACCCTAACCCTAGGCTACCCTTGACTGCTTCTGCCTCCAATAGATTTCCTAAGCACTAGTGTTTTAAGGAACAGCTTAAAAAGAGAATCCTAATGTGATTTCTTTATAATGGGTGTGTTCCTTATCTTATCCTAGTGTCTAAACTCTTCTCCATGGCTGGACCCCCAAATAATATTCCTTTACGTGCTAATGGGTAACTAGAGAGTGGGATAGGTTTAATAACTACCCTATCCGTAACACGTACCCTAACCCTCACCCTTACCCTAACCCTAACACGAACCCTAATCCTAACCCGTACCCTAAAACGAGCCCTAACCCTAACACTAAACCTAACCCTAACCCTAACCCATACCCTACGCCGTACCCGAAGCCCTCCCCGAACACGTACCCTAAGCCGTACCCTAAGCCTAACCCTAAGCCTAACCCTAACCCTAGGCTACCCTTGACTGCTTCTGCCTCCAATAGATTTCCTAAGCACTAGTGTTTTAAGGAACAGCTTAAAAAGAGAATCCTAATGTGATTTCTTTATAATGGGTGTGTTCCTTATCTAATCTTAGTGTCTAAACTCTTCTCCATGGCTGGACCCCCAAATAATATTCTTTTATGTGCTAAGGGGTATCGAGAGAGTGGGATAGGTTTAATCACTACCCTAACCCTAACGCGTACCCTAACCCTAACCCCTACCCTTACCCTAACACGTACCCTAATCCTAACCCGTACCCTAAACCGAGCCCTAACCCTAACACTAACCCTAACCCTAACCCTAACCCATACCCTACGCCGTGCCCGAAGCCCTCCCCGAACCCGTACCCTAAGCCGTACCCTAAGCCTAACCCTAAGCCTAACCCTAACCCTAGGCTACCCTTGACTGCTTCTGCCTCCAATAGATTTCCTAAGCACTAGTGTTTTAAGGAACAGCTTAAAAAGAGAATCCTAATGTGATTTCTTTATAATGGGTGTGTTCCTTATCTTATCCTAGTGTCTAAACTCTTCTCCATGGCTGGACCCCCAAATAATATTCCTTTACGTGCTAAGGGGTAACTAGAGAGTGGGATAGGTTTAATAACTACCCTAACCCTAACGCGTACCCTAACGCTAACCCCTACCCTAACCCTAACACGTACCCTAATCTTAACCCGTACCCTAAACCGAGCCCTAACCCTAACACTAACCCTAACCTTAACCCTAACCCATACCCTACGCCGTACCCGAAGCCCTCCCCGAACCCGTACCCTATGCCGTACCCTAAGCCTAACCCTAAGCCTAACCCTAACCCTAGGCTACCCTTGACTGCTTCTGCCTCCAATAGATTTCCTAAGCACTAGTGTTTTAAGGAACAGCTTAAAAAGAGAATCCTAATGTTATTTCTTTATAATGTGTGTGTTCCTTATATTATCTTAGTTTCTAAACACTTCTCCATGGCTGGACCCCCAAATAATATTCCTTTACGTGCTAAGGGGTATCTAGAGAGTGGGATAGGTTTAATAACTACCCTAACCCTAACGCGTACCCTAACCCTAACCCCTACCCTAACCCTAACACGTACCCTAATCCTAACCCGTACCCTAAACCGAGCCCTAACCCTAACACTAACCCTAACCCTAACCCTAACCCATACCCTACGCCGTACCCGAAGCCCTCCCCGAACCCGTACCCTAAGCCGTACCCTAAGCCTAACCCTAAGCCTAACCCTAACCCTAGGCTACCCTTGACTGCTTCTGCCTCCAATAGATTTCCTAAGCACTAGTGTTTTAAGGAACAGCTTAAAAAGAGAATCCTAATGTGATTTCTTTATAATGGGTGTGTTCCTTATCTAATCCTAGTGTCTAAACTCTTCTCCATGGCTGGACCCCCAAATAATATTCTTTTATGTGCTAAGGGGTATCGAGAGAGTGGGATAGGTTTAATCACTACCCTAAACCTAACGCGTACCCTAACCCTAACCCCTACCCTTACCCTAACACGTACCCTAATCCTAACCCGTACCCTAAACCGAGCCTTAACCCTAACACTAACCCTAACCCTAACCCTAACCCATACCCTACGCCGTACCCGAAGCCCTCCCCGAACCCGTACCCTAAGCCGTACCCGAAGCCTAACCCTAAGCCTAACCCTAACCCTAGGCTACCCTTGACTGCTTCTGCCTCCAATAGATTTCCTAAGCACTAGTGTTTTAAGGAACAGCTTAAAAAGAGAATCCTAATGTGATTTCTTTATAATGTGTGTGTTCCTTATCTTATCCTAGTGTCTAAACTCTTCTCCATGGCTGGACCCCCAAATAATATTCCTTTACGTGCTAAGGGGTAACTAGAGAGTGGGATAGGTTTAATAACTACCCTAACCCTAACGCGTACCCTAACGCTAACCCCTACCCTAACCCTAACACGTACCCTAATCCTAACCCGTACCCTAAACCGAGCCCTAACCCTAACACTAACCCTAACCCTAACCCTAACCCATACCCTACGCCGTGCCCGAAGCCCTCCCCGAACCCGTACCCTAAGCCGTACCCTAAGCCTAACCCTAAGCCTAACCCTAACCCTAGGCTACCCTTGACTGCTTCTGCCTCCAATAGATTTCCTAAGCACTAGTGTTTTAAGGAACAGCTTAAAAAGAGAATCCTAATGTGATTTCTTTATAATGGGTGTGTTCCTTATCTTATCCTAGTGTCTAAACTCTTCTCCATGGCTGGACCCCCAAATAATATTCCTTTACGTGCTAAGGGGTAACTAGAGAGTGGGATAGGTTTAATAACTAACCTAACCCTAACGCGTACCCTAACGCTAACCCCTACCATAACCCTAACACGTACCCTAATCTTAACCCGTACCCTAAACCGAGCCCTAACCCTAACACTAACCCTGACCTTAACCCTAACCCATACCCTACGCCGTACCCGAAGCCCTCCCCGAACCAGTACCCTAAGCCGTACCCTAAGCCTAACCCTAAGCCTAACCCTAACCCTAGGCTACCCTTGACTGCTTCTGCCTCCAATAGATTTCCTAAGCACTAGTGTTTTAAGGAACAGCTTAAAAAGATAATCCTAATGTTATTTCTTTATAATGGGTGTGTTCCTTATATTATCTTAGTGTCTAAACTCTTCTCCATGGCTGGACCCCCAAATAATATTCCTTTACGTGCTAAGGGGTATCTAGAGAGTGGGATAGGTTTAATAACTACCCTAACCGTAACGCGTACCCTAACCCTAACCCCTACCCTAACCATAACATGTACCCTAATCCTAACCCGTTCCCTAAACCGAGCCCTAAACCTAACACTAACCCTAACCCTAACCGTAACCCATACCCTACGCCGTACCCGAAGCCCTCCCCGAACACGTAACCTAAGCCGTACCCTAAGCCTAACCGTAAGCCTAACCCTAACCCTAGGCTACCCTTGACTGCTTCTGCCTCCAATAGATTTCCTAAGCACTAGTGTTTTAAGGAACAGCTTAAAAAGAGAATCCTAATGTGATTTCTTTATAATGTGTGTGTTCCTTATATTATCTTAGTGTCTAAACTCTTCTCCATGGCTGGACCCCCTAATAATATTCCTTTACGTGCTAAGGGGTATCTAGAGAGTGGGATAGGTTTAATAACTACCCTAACCCTAACGCGTACCCTAACCCTAACCCCTACCCTAACCCTAACACGTACCCTAATCCTAACCCGTACCCTAAACCGAGCCCTAACCCTAACACTAACCCTAACCCTAACCCTAACCCATACCCTACGCCGTACCCGAAGCCCTCCCCGAACCCGTACCCTAAGCCGTACCCTAAGCCTAACCCTAAGCCTAACCCTAACCCTAGGCTACCCTTGACTGCTTCTGCCTCCAATAGATTTCCTAAGCACTAGTGTTTTAAGGAACAGCTTAAAAAGAGAATCCTAATGTGATTTCTTTATAATGGGTGTGTTCCTTACCTTATCCTAGTGTCTAAACTCTTCTCCATGGCTGGACCCCCAAATAATATTCCTTTACGTGCTAATGGGTAACTAGAGAGTGGGATAGGTTTAATAACTACCCTATCCGTAACACGTACCCTAACCCTCACCCCTACCCTAACCCTAACACGAACCCTAATCCTAACCCGTACCCTAAAACGAGCCCTAACCCTAACACTAAACCTAACCCTAACCCTAACCCATAACCTACGCCGTACCCGAAGCCCTCCCCGAACACGTACCCTAAGCCGTACCCTAAGCCTAACCCTAAGCCTAACCCTAACCCTAGGCTACCCTTGACTGCTTCTGCCTCCAATAGATTTCCTAAGCACTAGTGTTTTAAGGAACAGCTTAAAAAGAGAATCCTAATGTGATTTCTTTATAATGGGTGTGTTCCTTATCTAATCCTAGTGTCTAAACTCTTCTCCATGGCTGGACCCCCAAATAATATTCTTTTATGTGCTAAGGGGTATCGAGAGAGTGGGATAGGTTTAATCACTACCCTAAACCTAACGCGTACCCTAACCCTAACCCCTACCCTTACCCTAACACGTACCCTAATCCTAACCCGTACCCTAAACCGAGCCCTAACCCTAACACTAACCCTAACCCTAACCCTAACCCATACCCTACGCCGTACCCGAAGCCCTCCCCGAACCCGTACCCTAAGCCGTACCCGAAGCCTAACCCTAAGCCTAACCCTAACCCTAGGCTACCCTTGACTGCTTCTGCCTCCAATAGATTTCCTAAGCACTAGTGTTTTAAGGAACAGCTTAAAAAGAGAATCCTAATGTGATTTCTTTATAATGTGTGTGTTCCTTATCTTATCCTAGTGTCTAAACTCTTCTCCATGGCTGGACCCCCAAATAATATTCCTTTACGTGCTAAGGGGTAACTAGAGAGTGGGATAGGTTTAATAACTACCCTAACCCTAACGCGTACCCTAACGCTAACCCCTACCCTAACCCTAACACGTACCCTAATCCTAACCCGTACCCTAAACCGAGCCCTAACCCTAACACTAACCCTAACCCTAACCCTAACCCATACCCTACGCCGTGCCCGAAGCCCTCCCCGAACCCGTACCCTAAGCCGTACCCTAAGCCTAACCCTAAGCCTAACCCTAACCCTAGGCTACCCTTGACTGCTTCTGCCTCCAATAGATTTCCTAAGCACTAGTGTTTTAAGGAACAGCTTAAAAAGAGAATCCTAATGTGATTTCTTTATAATGTGTGTGTTCCTTATCTTATCCTAGTGTCTAAACTCTTCTCCATGGCTGGACCCCCAAATAATATTCCTTTACGTGCTAAGGGGTAACTAGAGAGTGGGATAGGTTTAATAACTACCCTAACCCTAACGCGTACCCTAACGCTAACCCCTACCCTAACCCTAACACGTACCCTAATCCTAACCCGTACCCTAAACAGAGCCCTAACCCTAACACTAACCCTAACCCTAACCCTAACCCATACCCTACGCCGTGCCCGAAGCCCTCCCCGAACCCGTACCCTAAGCCGTACCCTAAGCCTAACCCTAAGCCTAACCCTATCCCTAGGCTACCCTTGACTGCTTCTGCCTCCAATAGATTTCCTAAGCACTAGTGTTTTAAGGAACAGCTTAAAAAGAGAATCCTAATGTGATTTCTTTATAATGGGTGTGTTCCTTATCTTATCCTAGTGTCTAAACTCTTCTCCATGGCTGGACCCCCAAATAATATTCCTTTACGTGCTAAGGGGTAACTAGAGAGTGGGATAGGTTTAATAACTAACCTAACCCTAACACGTACCCTAACGCTAACCCCTACCCTAACCCTAACACGTACCCTAATCTTAACCCGTACCCTAAACCGAGCCCTAACCCTAACACTAACCCTAACCTTAACCCTAACCCATACCCTACGCCGTATCCGAAGCCCTCCCCGAACCAGTACCCTAAGCCGTACCCTAAGCCTAACCCTAAGCCTAACCCTAACCCTAGGCTACCCTTGACTGCTTCTGCCTCCAATAGATTTCCTAAGCACTAGTGTTTTAAGGAACAGCTTAAAAAGAGAATCCTAATGTTATTTCTTTATAATGTGTGTGTTCCTTATATTATCTTAGTGTCTAAACTTTTCTCCATGGCTGGACCCCCAAATAATATTCCTTTAGGTGCTAAGGGGTATCTAGAGAGTGGGATAGGTTTAATAACTACCCTAACCGTAACGCGTACCCTAACCCTAACCCCTACCCTAACCCTAACATGTACCCTAATCCTAACCCGTTCCCTAAACCGAGCCCTAACCCTAACACTAACCCTAACCCTAACCGTAACCCATACCCTACGCCGTACCCGAAGCCCTCCCCGAACACGTACCCTAAGCCGTACCCTAAGCCTAACCGTAAGCCTAACCCTAACCCTAGGCTACCCTTGACTGCTTCTGCCTCCAATAGATTTCCTAAGCACTAGTGTTTTAAGGAACAGCTTAAAAAGAGAATCCTAATGTGATTTCTTTATAATGGGTGTGTTCCTTATCTTATCCTAGTGTCTAAACTCTTCTCCATGGCTGGACCCCCAAATAATATTCCTTTACGTGCTAATGGGTAACTAGAGAGTGGGATAGGTTTAATAACTACCCTATCCGTAACACGTACCCTAACCCTCACCCTTACCCTAACCCTAACACGAACCCTAATCCTAACCCGTACCCTAAAACGAGCCCTAACCCTAACACTAAACCTAACCCTAACCCTAACCCATACCCTACGCCGTACCCGAAGCCCTCCCCGAACACGTACCCTAAGCCGTACCCTAAGCCTAACCCTAAGCCTAACCCTAACCCTAGGCTACCCTTGACTGCTTCTGCCTCCAATAGATTTCCTAAGCACTAGTGTTTTAAGGAACAGCTTAAAAAGAGAATCCTAATGTGATTTCTTTATAATGGGTGTGTTCCTTATCTAATCTTAGTGTCTAAACTCTTCTCCATGGCTGGACCCCCAAATAATATTCTTTTATGTGCTAAGGGGTATCGAGAGAGTGGGATAGGTTTAATCACTACCCTAACCCTAACGCGTACCCTAACCCTAACCCCTACCCTTACCCTAACACGTACCCTAATCCTAACCCGTACCCTAAACCGAGCCCTAACCCTAACACTAACCCTAACCCTAACCCTAACCCATACCCTACGCCGTGCCCGAAGCCCTCCCCGAACCCGTACCCTAAGCCGTACCCTAAGCCTAACCCTAAGCCTAACCCTAACCCTAGGCTACCCTTGACTGCTTCTGCCTCCAATAGATTTCCTAAGCACTAGTGTTTTAAGGAACAGCTTAAAAAGAGAATCCTAAGGTGATTTCTTTATAATGGGTGTGTTCCTTATCTTATCCTAGTGTCTAAACTCTTCTCCATGGCTGGACCCCCAAATAATATTCCTTTACGTGCTAAGGGGTAACTAGAGAGTGGGATAGGTTTAATAACTACCCTAACCCTAACGCGTACCCTAACGCTAACCCCTACCCTAACCCTAACACGTACCCTAATCTTAACCCGTACCCTAAACCGAGCCCTAACCCTAACACTAACCCTAACCTTAACCCTAACCCATACCCTACGCCGTACCCGAAGCCCTCCCCGAACCCGTACCCTATGCCGTACCCTAAGCCTAACCCTAAGCCTAACCCTAACCCTAGGCTACCCTTGACTGCTTCTGCCTCCAATAGATTTCCTAAGCACTAGTGTTTTAAGGAACAGCTTAAAAAGAGAATCCTAATGTTATTTCTTTATAATGTGTGTGTTCCTTATATTATCTTAGTTTCTAAACACTTCTCCATGGCTGGACCCCCAAATAATATTCCTTTACGTGCTAAGGGGTATCTAGAGAGTGGGATAGGTTTAATAACTACCCTAACCGTAACGCGTACCCAGCCCTAACCCCTACCCTAACCCTAACATGTACCCTAATCCTAACCCGTACCCTAAACCGAGCCCTAACCCTAACACTAACCCTAACACTAACCGTAACCCATACCCTACGCCGTACCCGAAGCCCTCCCCGAACACGTACCCTAAGCCGTACCCTAAGCCTAACCGTAAGCCTAACCCTAACCCTAGGCTACCCTTGACTGCTTCTGCCTCCAATAGATTTCCTAAGCACTAGTGTTTTAAGGAACAGCTTAAAAAGAGAATCCTAATGTGATTTCTTTATAATGTGTGTGTTCCTTATATTATCTTAGTGTCTAAACTCTTCTCCATGGCTGGACCCCCTAATAATATTCCTTTACGTGCTAAGGGGTATCTAGAGAGTGGGATAGGTTTAATAACTACCCTAACCCTAACGTGTACCCTAACCCTAACCCCTACCCTAACCCTAACACGTACCCTAATCCTAACCCGTACCCTAAACCGAGCCCTAACCCTAACACTAACCCTAACCCTAACCCTAACCCATACCCTACGCCGTACCCGAAGCCCTCCCCGAACCCGTACCCTAAGCCGTACCCTAAGCCTAACCCTAAGCCTAACCCTAACCCTAGGCTACCCTTGACTGCTTCTGCCTCCAATAGATTTCCTAAGCACTAGTGTTTTAAGGAACAGCTTAAAAAGAGAATCCTAATGTGATTTCTTTATAATGGGTGTGTTCCTTATCTTATCCTAGTGTCTAAACTCTTCTCCATGGCTGGACCCCCAAATAATATTCCTTTACGTGCTAATGGGTACCTAGAGAGTGGGATAGGTTTAATAACTACCCTATCCGTAACACGTACCCTAACCCTCACCCCTACCCTAACCCTAACACGAACCCTAATCCTAACCCGTACCCTAAAACGAGCCCTAACCCTAACACTAAACCTAACCCTAACCCTAACCCATACCCTACGCCGTACCCGAAGCCCTCCCCGAACACGTACCCTAAGCCGTACCCTAAGCCTAACCCTAAGCCTAACCCTAACCCTAGGCTACCCTTGACTGCTTCTGCCTCCAATAGATTTCCTAAGCACTAGTGTTTTAAGGAACAGCTTAAAAAGAGAATCCTACTGTGATTTCTTTATAATGGGTGTGTTCCTTATCTAATCCTAGTGTCTAAACTCTTCTCCATGGCTGGACCCCCAAATAATATTCTTTTATGTGCTAAGGGGTATCGAGAGAGTGGGATAGGTTTAATCACTACCCTAACCCTAACGCGTACCCTAACCCTAACCCCTACCCTTACCCTAACACGTACCCTAATCCTAACCCGTACCCTAAACCGAGCCCTAACCCTAACACTAACCCTAACCCTAACCCTAACCCATACCCTACGCCGTACCCGAAGCCCTCCCTGAACCCGTACCCTAAGCCGTACCCGAAGCCTAACCCTAAGCCTAACCCTAACCCTAGGCTACCCTTGACTGCTTCTGCCTCCAATAGATTTCCTAAGCACTAGTGTTTTAAGGAACAGCTTAAAAAGAGAATCCTAATGTGATTTCTTTATAATGTGTGTGTTCCTTATCTTATCCTAGTGTCTAAACTCTTCTCCATGGCTGGACCCCCAAATAATATTCCTTTACGTGCTAAGGGGTATCTAGAGAGTGGGATAGGTTTAATAACTACCCTAACCCTAACGCGTACCCTAACCCTAACCCCTACCCTAACCCTAACACGTACCCTAATCCTAACCCGTACCCTAAACCGAGCCCTAACCCTAACACTAACCCTAACCCTAACCCTAACCCATACCCTACGCCGTACCCGAAGCCCTCCCCGAACCCGTACCCTAAGCCGTACCCTAAGCCTAACCCTAAGCCTAACCCTAACCCTAGGCTACCCTTGACTGCTTCTGCCTCCAATAGATTTCCTAAGCACTAGTGTTTTAAGGAACAGCTTAAAAAGAGAATCCTAATGTGATTTCTTTATAATGGGTGTGTTCCTTATCTTATCCTAGTGTCTAAACTCTTCTCCATGGCTGGACCCCCAAATAATATTCCTTTACGTGCTAAGGGGTAACTAGAGATTGGGATAGTTTTAATAACTACCCTATCCGTAACACGTACCTAACCCTAACCCCTACCCTAACCCTAACACGAACCCTAATCCTAACCCGTACCCTAAACCGAGCCCTAACCCTAACACTAACCCTAACCCTAACCCTAACCCATACCCTACGCCGTACCCGAAGCCCTCCCCGAACCCGTACCCTAAGCCGTACCCTAAGCCTAACCCTAAGCCTAACCCTAACCCTAGGCTACCCTTGACTGCTTCTGCCTCCAATAGATTTCCTAAGCACTAGTGTTTTAAGGAACAGCTTAAAAAGAGAATCCTAATGTGATTTCTTTATAATGTGTGTGTTCCTTATCTTATCCTAGTGTCTAAACTCTTCTCCATGGCTGGACCCCCAAATAATATTCCTTTACGTGCTAAGGGGTAACTAGAGAGTGGGATAGGTTTAATAACTACCCTAACCCTAACGCGTACCCTAACGCTAACCCCTACCCTAACCCTAACACGTACCCTAATCCTAACCCGTACCCTAAACCGAGCCCTAACCCTAACACTAACCCTAACCCTAACCCTAACCCATACCCTACGCCGTGCCCGAAGCCCTCCCCGAACCCGTACCCTAAGCCGTACCCTAAGCCTAACCCTAAGCCTAACCCTAACCCTAGGCTACCCTTGACTGCTTCTGCCTCCAATAGATTTCCTAAGCACTAGTGTTTTAAGGAACAGCTTAAAAAGAGAATCCTAATGTGATTTCTTTATAATGGGTGTGTTCCTTATCTTATCCTAGTGTCTAAACTCTTCTCCATGGCTGGACCCCCAAATAATATTCCTTTACGTGCTAAGGGGTAACTAGAGAGTGGGATAGGTTTAATAACTACCCTAAGCCTAACGCGTAACCTAACGCTAACACCTACCCTAACCCTAACACGTACCCTAATCCTAACCCGTACCCTAAACCGAGCCCTAACCCTAACACTAACCCTAACCCTAACCCTAACCCATACCCTACGCCGTGCCCGAAGCCCTCCCCGAACCCGTACCCTAAGCCGTACCCTAAGCCTAACCCTAAGCCTAACCCTAACCCTAGGCTACCCTTGACTGCTTCTGCCTCCAATAGATTTCCTAAGCACTAGTGTTTTAAGGAACAGCTTAAAAAGAGAATCCTAATGTGATTTCTTTATAATGGGTGTGTTCCTTATCTTATCCTAGTGTCTAAACTCTTCTCCATGGCTGGACCCCCAAATAATATTCCTTTACGTGCTAAGGGGTAACTAGAGAGTGGGATAGGTTTAATAACTACCCTAACCCTAACGCGTACCCTAACGCTAACCCCTACCCTAACCCTAACACGTACCCTAATCTTAACCCGTAACCTAAACCGAGCCCTAACCCTAACACTAACCCTAACCTTAACCCTAACCCATACCCTACGCCGTGCCCGAAGCCCTCCCCGAACCCGTACCCTAAGCCGTACCCTAAGCCTAACCCTAAGCCTAACCCTAACCCTAGGCTACCCTTGACTGCTTCTGCCTCCAATAGATTTCCTAAGCACTAGTGTTTTAAGGAACAGGTTAAAAAGAGAATCCTAATGTGATTTCTTTATAATGGGTGTGTTCCTTATCTTATCCTAGTGTCTAAACTCTTCTCCATGGCTGGACACCCAAATAATATTCCTTTACGTGCTAAGGGGTAACTAGAGAGTGGGATAGGTTTAATAACTACCCTTACCCTAACGCTTACCCTAACGCTAACCCCTACCCTAACCCTAACACGTACCCTAATCCTAACCCGTACCCTAAACCGAGCCCTAACCCTAACACTAACCCTAACCTTAACCCTAACCCATACCCTACGCCGTACCCGAAGCCCTCCCTGAACCCGTACCCTAAGCCGTACCCTAAGCCTAACCCTAAGCCTAACCCTAACCCTAGGCTACCCTTGACTGCTTCTGCCTCCAATAGATTTCCTAAGCACTAGTGTTTTAAGGAACAGCTTAAAAAGAGAATCCTAATGTGATTTCTTTATAATGTGTCTGTTCCTTATCTTATCCTAGTGTCTAAACTCTTCTCCATGGCTGGACCCCCAAATAATATTCCTTTACGTGCTAAGGGGTAACTAGAGAGTGGGATAGGTTTAATAACTACCCTAAGCCTAACGCGTAACCTAACGCTAACACCTACCCTAACCCTAACACGTACCCTAATCCTAACCCGTACCCTAAACCGAGCCCTAACCCTAACACTAACCCTAACCCTAACCCTAACCCATACCCTACGCCGTGCCCGAAGCCCTCCCCGAACCCGTACCCTAAGCCGTACCCTAAGCCTAACCCTAAGCCTAACCCTAACCCTAGGCTACCCTTGACTGCTTCTGCCTCCAATAGATTTCCTAAGCACTAGTGTTTTAAGGAACAGCTTAAAAAGAGAATCCTAATGTGATTTCTTTATAATGGGTGTGTTCCTTATCTTATCCTAGTGTCTAAACTCTTCTCCATGGCTGGACCCCCAAATAATATTCCTTTACGTGCTAAGGGGTAACTAGAGAGTGGGATAGGTTTAATAACTACCCTAACCCTAACGCGTACCCTAACGCTAACCCCTACCCTAACCCTAACACGTACCCTAATCTTAACCCGTAACCTAAACCGAGCCCTAACCCTAACACTAACCCTAACCTTAACCCTAACCCATACCCTACGCCGTACCCGAAGCCCTCCCCGAACCCGTACCCTAAGCCGTACCCTAAGCCTAACCCTAAGCCTAACCCTAACCCTACGCTACCCTTGACTGCTTCTGCCTCCAATAGATTTCCTAAGCACTAGTGTTTTAAGGAACAGCTTAAAAAGAGAATCCTAATGTGATTTCTTTATAATGTGTGTGTTCCTTATATTATCTTAGTGTCTAAACTCTTCTCCATGGCTGGACCCCCAAATAATATTCCTTTACGTGCTAAGGGGAATCTAGAGAGTGGGATAGGTTTAATAACTACCCTAACCGTAACGCGTACCCTAACCCTAACCCCTACCCTAACCCTAACATGTACCCTAATCCTAACCCGTACCCTAAACCGAGCCCCAACCCTAACACTAACCCTAACCCTAACCATAACCCATACCCTACGCCGTACCCGAAGCCCTCCCCGAACACGTACCCTAAGCCGTACCCTAAGCCTAACCGTAAGCCTAACCCTAACCCTAGGCTACCCTTGACTGCTTCTGCCTCCAATAGATTTCCTAAGCACTAGTGTTTTAAGGAACAGCTTAAAAAGAGAATCCTAATGTGATTTCTTTATAATGTGTGTGTTCCTTATATTATCTTAGTGTCTAAACTCTTCTCCATGGCTGGACCCCCTAATAATATTCCTTTACGTGCTAAGGGGTATCTAGAGAGTGGGATAGGTTTAATAACTACCCTAACCCTAACGCGTACCCTAACCCTAACCCCTACCCTAAACCTAAAACGTACCCTAATCCTAACCCGTACCCTAAACCGAGCCCTAACCCTAACACTAACCCTAACCCTGACCCTAACCCATACCCTACGCCGTACCCGAAGCCCTCCCCGAACCCGTACCCTAAGCCGTACCCTAAGCCTAACCCTAAGCCTAACCCTAACCCTAGGCTACCCTTGACTGCTTCTGCCTCCAATAGATTTCCTAAGCACTAGTGTTTTAAGGAACAGCTTAAAAAGAGAATCCTAATGTGATTTCTTTATAATGGGTGTGTTCCTTATCTTATCCTAGTGTCTAAACTCTTCTCCATGGCTGGACCCCCAAATAATATTCCTTTACGTGCTAATGGGTAACTAGAGAGTGGGATAGGTTTAATAACTACCCTATCCGTAACACGTACCCTAACCCTCACCCCTACCCTAACCCTAACACGAACCCTAATCCTAACCCGTACCCTAAAACGAGCCCTAACCCTAACACTAAACCTAACCCTAACCCTAACCCATATCCTACGCCGTACCCGAAGCCCTCCCCGAACCCGTACCCTAAGCCGTACCCGAAGCCTAACCCTAAGCCTAACCCTAACCCTAGGCTACCCTTGACTGCTTCTGCCTCCAATAGATTTCCTAAGCACTAGTGTTTTAAGGAACAGCTTAAAAAGAGAATCCTAATGTGATTTCTTTATAATGGGTGTGTTCCTTATCTAATCCTAGTGTCTAAACTCTTCTCCATGGATGGACCCCCAAATAATATTCCTTTATGTGCTAAGGGGTATCGAGAGAGTGGGATAGGTTTAATCACTACCCTAACCCTAACGCGTACCCTAACCCTAACCCCTACCCTTACCCTAACACGTACCCTAATCCTAACCCGTACCCTAAACCGAGCCCTAACCCTAACACTAACCCTAACCCTAACCCTAACCCATACCCTACGCCGTACCCGAAGCCCTCCCCGAACCCGTACCCTAAGCCGTACCCGAAGCCTAACCCTAAGCCTAACCCTAACCCTAGGCTACCCTTGACTGCTTCTGCCTCCAATAGATTTCCTAAGCACTAGTGTTTTAAGGAACAGCTTAAAAACAGAATCCTAATGTGATTTCTTTATAATGTGTGTGTTCCTTCTATTATCTTAGTGTCTAAACTCTTCTCCATGGCTGGACCCCCAAATAATATTCCTTTACGTGCTAAGGGGTATCTAGAGAGTGGGATAGGTTTAATAACTACCCTAACCGTAACGCGTACCCTAACCCTAACCCCTAACCTAACCCTAACACGTACCCTAATCCTAACCCGTACCCTAAACCGAGCCCTAACCCTAACACTAACCCTAACCCTAACCCTAACCCATACCCTACGCCCTACCCGAAGCCCTCCCCGAACCCGTACCCTAAGCCGTACCGTAAGCCTAAACGTAAGCCTAACCCTAACCCTAGGCTACCCTTGACTGCTTCTGCCTCCAATAGATTTCCTAAGCACTAGTGTTTTAAGGAACAGCTTAAAAAGAGAATCCTAATGTGATTTCTTTATAATGTGTGTGTTCCTTATATTATCTTAGTGTCTAAATTCTTCTCCATGGCTGGACCCTCAAATAATATTCCTTTACGTGCTAAGGGGTAACTAGAGAGTGGGATAGGTCTAATAACTACCCTAACCCTAACGCGTACCCTAACCCTAACCCCTACCCTAACCCTAACACGTACCCTAATCCTAACCCGTACCCTAAACCGAGACCTAACCCTAACACTAACCCTAACCCTAACCCTAACCCATACCCTACGCCGTACCCGAAGCCCTCCCCGAACCCGTACCCTAAGCCGTACCCTAAGCCTAACCCTAAGCCTAACCCTAACCCTAGGCTACCCTTGACTGCTTCTGCCTCCAATAGATTTCCTAAGCACTTGTGTTTTAAGGAACAGCTTAAAAAGAGAATCCTAATGTGATTTCTTTATAATGGGTGTGTTCCTTATCTTATCCTAGTGTCTAAACTCTTCTCCATGGCTGGACCCCCAAATAATATTCCTTTACGTGCTAATGGGTAACTAGAGAGTGGGATAGGTTTAATAACTACCCTATCCATAACACGTACCCTAACCCTCACCCCTACCCTAACCCTAACACGAACCCTAATCCTAACCCGTACCCTAAAACGAGCCCTAACCCTAACACTAAACCTAACCCTAACCCTAACCCATACCCTACGCCGTACCCGAAGCCCTCCCCGAACACGTACCCTAAGCCGTACCCTAAGCCTAACCCTAAGCCTAACCCTAACCCTAGGCTACCCTTGACTGCTTCTGCCTCCAATAGATTTCCTAAGCACTAGTGTTTTAAGGAACAGCTTAAAAAGAGAATCCTAATGTGATTTCTTTATAATGTGTGCGTTCCTTATATTATCTTAGTGTCTAAACTCTTCTCCATGGCTGGACCCCCAAATAATATTCCTTTACGTGCTAAGGGGTATCTAGAGAGTGGGATAGGTTTAATAACTACCCTAACCCTAACGCGTACCCTAACCCAAACCCCTAACCTAACCCTAACACGTACCCTAATCCTATCCCGTACCCTAAACCGAGCCCTAACCCTAACACTAACCCTAACCCTAAGCCTAACCCATACCCTACGCCCTACCCGAAGCCCTCCCCGAACCCGTACCCTAAGCCGTACCCTAAGCCTAACCCTAAGCCTAACCCTAACCCTAGGCTACCCTTGACTGCTTCTGCCTCCAATAGATTTCGTAAGCACTAGTGTTTTAAGGAACAGCTTAAAAAGAGAATCCTAATGTGATTTCTTTATAATGTGTGTGTTCCTTATCTTATCCTAGTGTCTAAACTCTTCTCCATGGCTGGACCCCCAAATAATATTCCTTTACGTGCTAAGAGGTAACTAGACAGTGGGATAGGTTTAATAACTACCCTAACCCTAACGCGTACCCTAACGCTAACCCCTACCCTAACCCTAACACGTACCCTAATCCTAACCCGTACCCTAAACCGAGCCCAAACCCTAACACTAACCCTAACCCTAACCCTAACCCATACCCTACGCCGTACCCGAAGCCCTCCCCGAACCCGTACCCTAAGCCGTACCCTAAGCCTAACCCTAAGCCTAACCCTAACCCTAGGCTACCCTTGACTGCTTCTGCCTCCAATAGATTTCCTAAGCACTAGTGTTTTAAGGAACAGCTTAAAAAGAGAATCCTAATGTTATTTCTTTATAATGGGTGTGTTCCTTATATTATCTTAGTGTCTAAACTCTTCTCCATGGCTGGACCCCCAAATAATATTCCTTTACGTGCTAAGGGGTATCTAGAGATTGGAATAGGTTTAATAACTACCCTAACCGTAACGTGTACCCTAACCCTAACCCCTACCCTAACCCTAACACGTACCCTAATCCTAACCCGTACCCTAAACCGAGCCATAACCCTAACACTAACCCTAACCCTAACCGTAACCCATACCCTACGCCGTACCCGAAGCCCTCCCCGAACACGTACCCTAAGCCGTACCCTAAGCCTAACCGTAAGCCTAACCCTAACCCTAGGCTACCCTTGACTGCTTCTGCCTCCAATAGATTTCCTAAGCACTAGTGTTTTAAGGAACAGCTTAAAAAGAGAATCCTAATGTGATTTCTTTATAATGTGTGTGTTCCTTATATTATCTTAGTGTCTAAACTCTTCTCCATGGCTGGACCCCCTAATAATATTCCTTTACGTGCTAAGGGGTATCTAGAGAGTGGGATAGGTTTAATAACTACCCTAACCCTAACGCGTACCCTAACCCTAACCCCTACCCTAACCCTAACACGTACCCTAATCCTAACCCGTACCCTAAACCGAGCCCTAACCCTAACACTAACCCTAACCCTAACCCTAACCCATACCCTACGCCGTACCCGAAGCCCTCCCCGAACCCGTACCCTAAGCCTAACCCTAAGCCTAACCCTAAGCCTAACCCTAACCCTAGGCTACCCTTGACTGCTTCTGCCTCCAATAGATTTCCTAAGCACTAGTGTTTTAAGGAACAGCTTAAAAAGAGAATCCTAATGTGATTTCTTTATAATGGGTGTGTTCCTTATCTTATCCTAGTGTCTAAACTCTTCTCCATGGCTGGACCCCCAAATAATATTCCTTTACGTGCTAATGGGTAACTAGAGAGTGGGATAGGTTTAATAACTACCCTATCCGTAACACGTACCCTAACCCTCACCCCTTCCCTAACCCTAACCCTAACCCTAATCCTAACCCGTACCCTAAAACGAGCCCTAACCCTAACACTAAACCTAACCCTAACCCTAAACCATACCCTACGCCGTACCCGAAGCCCTCCCCGAACACGTACCCTAACCCGTACCCTAAGCCGTACCCTAAGCCTAACCCTAACCCTAGGCTACCCTTGACTGCTTCTGCCTCCAATAGATTTCCTAAGCACTAGTGTTTTAAGGAACAGCTTAAAAAGAGAATCCTAATGTGATTTCTTTATAATGGGTGTGTTCCTTATCTAATCCTAGTGTCTAAACTCTTCTCCATGGCTGGACCCCCAAATAATATTCCTTTATGTGCTAAGGGGTATCGAGAGAGTGGGATAGGTTTAATCACTACCCTAACCCTAACGCGTACCCTAACCCTAACCCCTACCCTTACCCTAACACGTACCCTAATCCTAACCCGTACCCTAAACCGAGCCCTAACCCTAACACTAACCCTAACCCTAACCCTAACCCATACCCTACGCCGTACCCGAAGCCCTCCCCGAACCCGTACCCTAAGCCGTACCCGAAGCCTAACCCTAAGCCTAACCCTAACCCTAGGCTACCCTTGACTGCTTCTGCCTCCAATAGATTTCCTAAGCACTAGTGTTTTAAGGAACAGCTTAAAAAGAGAATCCTAATGTGATTTCTTTATAATGTGTGTGATCCTTATCTTATCCTAGTGTCTAAACTCTTCTCCATGGCTGGACCCCCAAATAATATTCCTTTACGTGCTAAGGGGTAACTAGAGAGTGGGATAGGTTTAATAACTACCCTAACCCTAACGCGTACCCTAACGCGAACCCCTACCCTAACCCTAACACGTACCCTAATCCTAACCCGTACCCTAAACCGAGCCCTAACCCTAACACTAACCCTAACCCTAACCCTAACCCATACCCTACGCCGTGCCCGAAGCCCTCCCCGAACCCGTACCCTAAGCCGTACCCTAAGCCTAACCCTAAGCCTAACCCTAACCCTAGGCTACCCTTGACTGCTTCTGCCTCCAATAGATTTCCTAAGCACTAGTGTTTTAAGGAACAGCTTAAAAAGAGAATCCTAATGTGATTTCTTTATAATGGGTGTGTTCCTTATCTTATCCTAGTGTCTAAACTCTTCTCCATGGCTGGACCCCCAAATAATATTCCTTTACGTGCTAAGGGGTAACTAGAGAGTGGGATAGGTTTAATAACTACCCTATCCGTAACACGTACCCTAACCCTAACCCCTACCCTAACCCTAACACGAACCCTAATCCTAACCCGTACCCTAAACCGAGCCCTAACCCTAACACTCACCCTAACCCTAACCCTAACCCATACCCTACGCCGTACACGAAGCCCTCCCCGAACCCGTACCCTAAGCCGTACCCTAAGCCGTACCCTAAGCCTAACCCTAACCCTAGGCTACCCTTGACTGCTTCTGCCTCCAATAGATTTCCTAAGCACTAGTGTTTTAAGGAACAGCTTAAAAAGAGAATCCTAATGTGATTTCTTTATAATGGGTGTGTTCCTTATCTTATCCTAGTGTCTAAACTCTTCTCCATGGCTGGACCCCCAAATAATATTCCTTTACGTGCTAAGGGGTAACTAGAGAGTGGGATAGGTTTAATAACGAACCTAACCCTAACGCGTACCCTAACGCTAACCCCTACCCTAACCCTAACACGTACCCTAATCTTAACCCGTAACCTAAACCGAGCCCTAACCCTAACACTAACCCTGACCTTAACCCTAACCCATACCCTACGCCGTACCCGAAGCCCTCCCCGAACCAGTACCCTAAGCCGTACCCTAAGCCTAACCCTAAGCCTAACCCTAACCCTAGGCTACCCTTGACTGCTTCTGCCTCCAATAGATTTCCTAAGCACTAGTGTTTTAAGGAACAGCTTAAAAAGAGAATCCTAATGTTATTTCTTTATAATGTGTGTGTTCCTTATATTATCTTAGTGTCTAAACTCTTCTCCATGGCTGGACCCCCAAATAATATTCCTTTACGTGCTAAGGGGTATCTAGAGAGTGGGATAGGTTTAATAACTACCCTAACCGTAACGCGTACCCTAACCCTAACCCCTACCCTAACCCTAACATGTACCCTAATCCTAACCCGTTCCCTAAACCGAGCCCTAACCCTAACACTAACCCTAACCCTAACCGTAACCCATACCCTACGCCGTACCCGAAGCCCTCCCCGAACACGTACCCTAAGCCGTACCCTAAGCCTAACCGTAAGCCTAACCCTAAACCTAGGCTACCCTTGACTGCTTCTGCCTCCAATAGATTTCCTAAGCACTAGTGTTTTAAGGAACAGCTTAAAAAGAGAATCCTAATGTGATTTCTTTATAATGTGTGTGTTCCTTATATTATCTTAGTGTCTAAACTCTTCTCCATGGCTGGACCCCCTAATAATATTCCTTTACGTGCTAAGGGGTATCTAGAGAGTGGGATAGGTTTAATAACTACCCTAACCTTAACGCGTACCCTAACCCTAACCCCTACCCTAACCCTAACACGTACCCTAATCCTAACCCGTACCCTAAACCGAGCCCTAACCCTAACACTAACCCTAACCCTAACACTAACCCATACCCTACGCCGTACCCGAAGCCCTCCCCGAACCCGTACCCTAAGCCGTACCCTAAGCCTAACCCTAAGCCTAACCCTAACCCTAGGCTACCCTTGACTGCTTCTGCCTCCAATAGATTTCCTAAGCACTAGTGTTTTAAGGAACAGCTTAAAAAGAGAATCCTAATGTGATTTCTTTATAATGGGTGTGTTCCTTATCTAATCCTAGTGTCTAAACTCTTCTCCATGGCTGGACCCCCAAATAATATTCTTTTATGTGCTAAGGGGTATCGAGAGAGTGGGATAGGTTTAATCACTACCCTAACCCTAACGCGTACCCTAACCCTAATCCCTACCCTTACCATAACACGTACCCTAATCCTAACCCGTACCCTAAACCGAGCCCTAACCCTAACACTAACCCTAACCCTAACCCTAACCAATACCCTACGCCGTACCCGAAGCCCTCCCCGAACCCGTACCCTAAGCCGTACCCGAAGCCTAACCCTAAGCCTAACCCTAACCCTAGGCTACCCTTGACTGCTTCTGCCTCCAATAGATTTCCTAAGCACTAGTGTTTTAAGGAACAGCTTAAAAAGAGAATCCTAATGTGATTTCTTTATAATGTGTGTGTTCCTTATCTTATCCTAGTGTCTAAACTCTTCTCCATGGCTGGACCCCCAAATAATATTCCTTTACGTGCTAAGGGGTAACTAGAGAGTGGGATAGGTTTAATAACTACCCTAACCCTAACGCGTACCCTAACGCTAAGCCCTACCCTAACCCTAACACGTACCCTAATCCTAACCCGTACCCTAAACCGAGCCCTAACCCTAACACTAACATTAACCCTAACCCTAACCCATACCCTACGCCGTGCCCGAAGCCCTCCCCGAACCCGTACCCTAAGCCGTACCCTAAGCCTAACCCTAAGCCTAACCCTAACCCTAGGCTACCCTTGACTGCTTCTGCCTCCAATAGATTTCCTAAGCACTAGTGTTTTAAGGAACAGCTTAAAAAGAGAATCCTAATGTGATTTCTTTATAATGTGTGTGTTCCTTATCTTATCCTAGTGTCTAAACTCTTCTCCATGGCTGGACCCCCAAATAATATTCCTTTACGTGCTAAGGGGTAACTAGAGAGTGGGATAGGTTTAATAACTACCCTAACCCTAACGCGTACCCTAACGCTAACCCCTACCCTAACCCTAACACGTACCCTAATCCTAACCCGTACCCTAAACCGAGCCCTAACCCTAACACTAACACTAACCCTAACCCTAACCCATACCCTACGCCGTGCCCGAAGCCCTCCCCGAACCCGTACCCTAAGCCGTACCCTAAGCCTAACCCTAAGCCTAACCCTAACCCTAGGCTACCCTTGACTGCTTCTGCCTCCAATAGATTTCCTAAGCACTAGTGTTTTAAGGAACAGCTTAAAAAGAGAATCCTAATGTGATTTCTTTATAATGTGTGTGTTCCTTATCTTATCCTAGTGTCTAAACTCTTCTCCATGGCTGGACCCCCAAATAATATTCCTTTACGTGCTAAGGGGTAACTAGAGAGTGGGATAGGTTTAATAACTACCCTAACCCTAACGCGTACCCTAACGCTAACCCCTACCCTAACCCTAACACGTACCCTAATCCTAACCCGTACCCTAAACAGAGCCCTAACCCTAACACTAACCCTAACCCTAACCCTAAACCATACGCTACGCCGTGCCCGAAGCCCTCCCCGAACCCGTACCCTAAGCCGTACCCTAAGCCTAACCCTAAGCCTAACCCTAACCCTAGGCTACCCTTGACTGCTTCTGCCTCCAATAGATTTCCTAAGCACTAGTGTTTTAAGGAACAGCTTAAAAAGAGAATCCTAATGTGATTTCTTTATAATGGGTGTGTTCCTTATCTTATCCTAGTGTCTAAACTCTTCTCCATGGCTGGACCCCCAAATAATATTCCTTTACGTGCTAAGGGGTAACTAGAGAGTGGGATAGGTTTAATAACTAACCTAACCCTAACACGTACCCTAACGCTAACCCCTACCCTAACCCTAACACGTACCCTAATCTTAACCCGTACCCTAAACCGAGCACTAACCCTAACACTAACCCTAACCTTAACCCTAACCCATACCCTACGCCGTACCCGAAGCCCTCCCCGAACCAGTACCCTAAGCCGTACCCTAAGCCTAACCCTAAGCCTAACCCTAACCCTAGGCTACCCTTGACTGCTTCTGCCTCCAATAGATTTCCTAAGCACTAGTGTTTTAAGGAACAGCTTAAAAAGAGAATCCTAATGTTATTTCTTCATAATGTGTGTGTTCCTTATATTATCTTAATGTCTAAACTTTTCTCCATGGCTGGACCCCCAAATAATATTCCTTTAGGTGCTAAGGGGTATCTAGAGAGTGGGATAGGTTTAATAACTACCCTAACCGTAACGCGTACCCTAACCCTAACCCCTACCCTAACCCTAACATGTACCCTAATCCTAACCCGTTCCCTAAACCGAGCCCTAACCCTAACACTAACCCTAACCCTAACCGTAACCTATACCCTACGCCGTACCCGAAGCCCTCCCCGAACACGTACCCTAAGCCGTACCCTAAGCCTAACCGTAAGCCTAACCCTAACCCTAGGCTACCCTTGACTGCTTCTGCTTCCAATAGATTTCCTAAGCACTAGTGTTTTAAGGAACAGCTTAAAAAGAGAATCCTAATGTGATTTCTTTATAATGTGTGTGTTCCTTATATTATCTTAGTGTCTAAACTCTTCTCCATGGCTGGACCCCCTAATAATATTCCTTTACGTGCTAAGGGGTATCTAGAGAGTGGGATAGGTTTAATAACTACCCTAACCCTAACGCGTACCCTAACCCTAACCCCTACCCTAACCCTAACACGTACCCTAATCCTAACCCGTACCCTAAACCGAGCCCTAACCCTAACACTAACCCTAACCCTAACCCTAACCCATACCCTACGCCGTACCCGAAGCCCTCCCCGAACCCGTACCCTAAGCCGTACCCTAAGCCTAACCCTAAGCCTAACCCTAACCCTAGGCTACCCTTGACTGCTTCTGCCTCCAATAGATTTCCTAAGCACTAGTGTTTTAAGGAACAGCTTAAAAAGAGAATCCTAATGTGATTTCTTTATAATGTGTGTGTTCCTTATCTTATCCTAGTGTCTAAACTCTTCTCCATGGCTGGACCCCCAAATAATATTCCTTTACGTGCTAAGGGGTAACTAGAGAGTGGGATAGGTTTAATAACTACCCTAACCCTAACGCGTACCCTAACGCTAACCCCTACCCTAACCCTAACACGTACCCTAATCCTAACCCGTAGCCTAAACCGAGCCCTAACCCTAACACTAACACTAACCCTAACCCTAACCCATACCCTACGCCGTGCCCGAAGCCCTCCCCGAACCCGTACCCTAAGCCGTACCCTAAGCCTAACCCTAAGCCTAACCCTAACCCTAGGCTACCCTTGACTGCTTCTGCCTCCAATAGATTTCCTAAGCACTAGTGTTTTAAGGAACAGCTTAAAAAGAGAATCCTAATGTGATTTCTTTATAATGTGTGTGTTCCTTATCTTATCCTAGTGTCTAAACTCTTCTCCATGGCTGGACCCCCAAATAATATTCCTTTACGTGCTAAGGGGTAACTAGAGAGTGGGATAGGTTTAATAACTACCCTAACCCTAACGCGTACCCTAACGCTAACCCCTACCCTAACCCTAACACGTACCCTAATCCTAACCCGTACCCTAAACCGAGCCCTAACCCTAACACTAACACTAACCCTAACCCTAACCCATACCCAACGCCGTGCCCGAAGCCCTCCCCGAACCCGTACCCTAAGCCGTACCCTAAGCCTAACCCTAAGCCTAACCCTAACCCTAGGCTACCCTTGACTGCTTCTGCCTCCAATAGATTTCCTAAGCACTAGTGTTTTAAGGAACAGCTTAAAAAGAGAATCCTAATGTGATTTCTTTATAATGGGTGTGTTCCTTATCTTATCCTAGTGTCTAAACTCTTCTCCATGGCTGGACCCCCAAATAATATTCCTTTACGTGCTAAGGGGTAACTAGAGAGTGGGATAGGTTTAATAACTACCCTAACCCTAACGCGTAACTTAACGCTAACCCCTACCCTAACCCTAACACGTACCCTAATCCTAACCCGTACCCTAAACCGAGCCCTAACCCTAACACTAACCCTAACCCTAACCCTAACCCATACCCTACGCCGTGCCCGAAGCCCTCCCCGAACCCGTACCCTAAGCCGTACCCTAAGCCTAACCCTAAGCCTAACCCTAACCCTAGGCTACCCTTGACTGCTTCTGCCTCCAATAGATTTCCTAAGCACTAGTGTTTTAAGGAACAACTTAAAAAGAGAATCCTAATGTGATTTCTTTATAATGGGTGTGTTCCTTATCTTATCCTAGTGTCTAAACTCTTCTCCATGGCTGGACCCCCAAATAATATTCCTTTACGTGCTAAGGGGTAACTAGAGAGTGGGATAGGTTTAATAACTACCCTAACCCTAACGCGTACCCTAACGCTAACCCCTACCCTAACCCTAACACGTACCCTAATCTTAACCCGTACCCTAAACCGAGCCCTAACCCTAACACTAACCCTAACCTTAACCCTAACCCATACCCTACGCCGTACCCGAAGCCCTCCCCGAACCCGTACCCTAAGCCGTACCCTAAGCCTAACCCTAAGCCTAACCCTAACCCTAGGCTACCCTTGACTGCTTCTGCCTCCAATAGATTTCCTAAGCACTAGTGTTTTAAGGAACAGCTTAAAAAGAGAATCCTAATGTGATTTCTTTATAATGTGTGTGCTCCTTATCTTATCCTAGTGTCTAAACTCTTCTCCATGGCTGGACCCCCAAATAATATTCCTTTACGTGCTAAGGGGTAACTAGAGAGTGGGATAGGTTTAATAACTACCCTACCCCTAACGCGTACCCTAACGCTAACCCCTACCCTAACCCTAACACGTACACTAATCCTAACCCGTACCCTAAACCGAGCCCTAACCCTAACACTAACACTAACCCTAACCCTAACCCATACCCTACGCCGTGCCCGAAGCCCTCCCCGAACCCGTACCCTAAGCCGTACCCTAAGCCTAACCCTAAGCCTAACCCTAACCCTAGGCTACCCTTGACTGCTTCTGCCTCCAATAGATTTCCTAAGCACTAGTGTTTTAAGGAACAGCTTAAAAAGAGAATCCTAATGTGATTTCTTTATAATGGGTGTGTTCCTTATCTTATCCTAGTGTCTAAACTCTTCTCCATGGCTGGACACCCAAATAATATTCCTTTACGTGCTAAGGGGTAACTAGAGAGTGGGATAGGTTTAATAACTACCCTTACCCTAACGCTTACCCTAACGCTAACCCCTACCCTAACCCTAACACGTACCCTAATCCTAACCCGTACCCTAAACCGAGCCCTAACCCTAACACTAACCCTAACCTTAACCCTAACCCATACCCTACGCCGTACCCGAAGCCCTCCCTGAACCCGTACCCTAAGCCGTACCCTAAGCCTAACCCTAAGCCTAACCCTAACCCTAGGCTACCCTTGACTGCTTCTGCCTCCAATAGATTTCCTAAGCACTAGTGTTTTAAGGAACAGCTTAAAAAGAGAATCCTAATGTGATTTCTTTATAATGTGTCTGTTCCTTATCTTATCCTAGTGTCTAAACTCTTCTCCATGGCTGGACCCCCAAATAATATTCCTTTACGTGCTAAGGGGTAACTAGAGAGTGGGATAGGTTTAATAACTACCCTAAGCCTAACGCGTAACCTAACGCTAACACCTACCCTAACCCTAACACGTACCCTAATCCTAACCCGTACCCTAAACCGAGCCCTAACCCTAACACTAACCCTAACCCTAACCCTAACCCATACCCTACGCCGTGCCCGAAGCCCTCCCCGAACCCGTACCCTAAGCCGTACCCTAAGCCTAACCCTAAGCCTAACCCTAACCCTAGGCTACCCTTGACTGCTTCTGCCTCCAATAGATTTCCTAAGCACTAGTGTTTTAAGGAACAGCTTAAAAAGAGAATCCTAATGTGATTTCTTTATAATGGGTGTGTTCCTTATCTTATCCTAGTGTCTAAACTCTTCTCCATGGCTGGACCCCCAAATAATATTCCTTTACGTGCTAAGGGGTAACTAGAGAGTGGGATAGGTTTAATAACTACCCTAACCCTAACGCGTACCCTAACGCTAACCCCTACCCTAACCCTAACACGTACCCTAATCTTAACCCGTAACCTAAACCGAGCCCTAACCCTAACACTAACCCTAACCTTAACCCTAACCCATACCCTACGCCGTACCCGAAGCCCTCCCCGAACCCGTACCCTAAGCCGTACCCTAAGCCTAACCCTAAGCCTAACCCTAACCCTACGCTACCCTTGACTGCTTCTGCCTCCAATAGATTTCCTAAGCACTAGTGTTTTAAGGAACAGCTTAAAAAGAGAATCCTAATGTGATTTCTTTATAATGTGTGTGTTCCTTATATTATCTTAGTGTCTAAACTCTTCTCCATGGCTGGACCCCCAAATAATATTCCTTTACGTGCTAAGGGGAATCTAGAGAGTGGGATAGGTTTAATAACTACCCTAACCGTAACGCGTACCCTAACCCTAACCCCTACCCTAACCCTAACATGTACCCTAATCCTAACCCGTACCCTAAACCGAGCCCCAACCCTAACACTAACCCTAACCCTAACCATAACCCATACCCTACGCCGTACCCGAAGCCCTCCCCGAACACGTACCCTAAGCCGTACCCTAAGCCTAACCGTAAGCCTAACCCTAACCCTAGGCTACCCTTGACTGCTTCTGCCTCCAATAGATTTCCTAAGCACTAGTGTTTTAAGGAACAGCTTAAAAAGAGAATCCTAATGTGATTTCTTTATAATGTGTGTGTTCCTTATATTATCTTAGTGTCTAAACTCTTCTCCATGGCTGGACCCCCTAATAATATTCCTTTACGTGCTAAGGGGTATCTAGAGAGTGGGATAGGTTTAATAACTACCCTAACCCTAACGCGTACCCTAACCCTAACCCCTACCCTAAACCTAAAACGTACCCTAATCCTAACCCGTACCCTAAACCGAGCCCTAACCCTAACACTAACCCTAACCCTGACCCTAACCCATACCCTACGCCGTACCCGAAGCCCTCCCCGAACCCGTACCCTAAGCCGTACCCTAAGCCTAACCCTAAGCCTAACCCTAACCCTAGGCTACCCTTGACTGCTTCTGCCTCCAATAGATTTCCTAAGCACTAGTGTTTTAAGGAACAGCTTAAAAAGAGAATCCTAATGTGATTTCTTTATAATGGGTGTGTTCCTTATCTTATCCTAGTGTCTAAACTCTTCTCCATGGCTGGACCCCCAAATAATATTCCTTTACGTGCTAATGGGTAACTAGAGAGTGGGATAGGTTTAATAACTACCCTATCCGTAACACGTACCCTAACCCTCACCCCTACCCTAACCCTAACACGAACCCTAATCCTAACCCGTACCCTAAAACGAGCCCTAACCCTAACACTAAACCTAACCCTAACCCTAACCCATATCCTACGCCGTACCCGAAGCCCTCCCCGAACCCGTACCCTAAGCCGTACCCGAAGCCTAACCCTAAGCCTAACCCTAACCCTAGGCTACCCTTGACTGCTTCTGCCTCCAATAGATTTCCTAAGCACTAGTGTTTTAAGGAACAGCTTAAAAAGAGAATCCTAATGTGATTTCTTTATAATGGGTGTGTTCCTTATCTAATCCTAGTGTCTAAACTCTTCTCCATGGATGGACCCCCAAATAATATTCCTTTATGTGCTAAGGGGTATCGAGAGAGTGGGATAGGTTTAATCACTACCCTAACCCTAACGCGTACCCTAACCCTAACCCCTACCCTTACCCTAACACGTACCCTAATCCTAACCCGTACCCTAAACCGAGCCCTAACCCTAACACTAACCCTAACCCTAACCCTAACCCATACCCTACGCCGTACCCGAAGCCCTCCCCGAACCCGTACCCTAAGCCGTACCCGAAGCCTAACCCTAAGCCTAACCCTAACCCTAGGCTACCCTTGACTGCTTCTGCCTCCAATAGATTTCCTAAGCACTAGTGTTTTAAGGAACAGCTTAAAAACAGAATCCTAATGTGATTTCTTTATAATGTGTGTGTTCCTTCTATTATCTTAGTGTCTAAACTCTTCTCCATGGCTGGACCCCCAAATAATATTCCTTTACGTGCTAAGGGGTATCTAGAGAGTGGGATAGGTTTAATAACTACCCTAACCGTAACGCGTACCCTAACCCTAACCCCTAACCTAACCCTAACACGTACCCTAATCCTAACCCGTACCCTAAACCGAGCCCTAACCCTAACACTAACACTAACCCTAACCCTAACCCATACCCTACGCCGTGCCCGAAGCCCTCCCCGAACCCGTACCCTAAGCCGTACCCTAAGCCTAACCCTAAGCCTAACCCTAACCCTAGGCTACCCTTGACTGCTTCTGCCTCCAATAGATTTCCTAAGCACTAGTGTTTTAAGGAACAGCTTAAAAAGAGAATCCTAATGTGATTTCTTTATAATGTGTGTGTTCCTTATCTTATCCTAGTGTCTAAACTCTTCTCCATGGCTGGACCCCCAAATAATATTCCTTTACGTGCTAAGGGGTAACTAGAGAGTGGGATAGGTTTAATAACTACCCTAACCCTAACGCGTACCCTAACGCTAACCCCTACCCTAACCCTAACACGTACCCTAATCCTAACCCGTACCCTAAACAGAGCCCTAACCCTAACACTAACCCTAACCCTAACCCTAAACCATACGCTACGCCGTGCCCGAAGCCCTCCCCGAACCCGTACCCTAAGCCGTACCCTAAGCCTAACCCTAAGCCTAACCCTAACCCTAGGCTACCCTTGACTGCTTCTGCCTCCAATAGATTTCCTAAGCACTAGTGTTTTAAGGAACAGCTTAAAAAGAGAATCCTAATGTGATTTCTTTATAATGGGTGTGTTCCTTATCTTATCCTAGTGTCTAAACTCTTCTCCATGGCTGGACCCCCAAATAATATTCCTTTACGTGCTAAGGGGTAACTAGAGAGTGGGATAGGTTTAATAACTAACCTAACCCTAACACGTACCCTAACGCTAACCCCTACCCTAACCCTAACACGTACCCTAATCTTAACCCGTACCCTAAACCGAGCACTAACCCTAACACTAACCCTAACCTTAACCCTAACCCATACCCTACGCCGTACCAGAAGCCCTCCCCGAACCAGTACCCTAAGCCGTACCCTAAGCCTAACCCTAAGCCTAACCCTAACCCTAGGCTACCCTTGACTGCTTCTGCCTCCAATAGATTTCCTAAGCACTAGTGTTTTAAGGAACAGCTTAAAAAGAGAATCCTAATGTTATTTCTTCATAATGTGTGTGTTCCTTATATTATCTTAATGTCTAAACTTTTCTCCATGGCTGGACCCCCAAATAATATTCCTTTAGGTGCTAAGGGGTATCTAGAGAGTGGGATAGGTTTAATAACTACCCTAACCGTAACGCGTACCCTAACCCTAACCCCTACCCTAACCCTAACATGTACCCTAATCCTAACCCGTTCCCTAAACCGAGCCCTAACCCTAACACTAACCCTAACCCTAACCGTAACCTATACCCTACGCCGTACCCGAAGCCCTCCCCGAACACGTACCCTAAGCCGTACCCTAAGCCTAACCGTAAGCCTAACCCTAACCCTAGGCTACCCTTGACTGCTTCTGCTTCCAATAGATTTCCTAAGCACTAGTGTTTTAAGGAACAGCTTAAAAAGAGAATCCTAATGTGATTTCTTTATAATGTGTGTGTTCCTTATATTATCTTAGTGTCTAAACTCTTCTCCATGGCTGGACCCCCTAATAATATTCCTTTACGTGCTAAGGGGTATCTAGAGAGTGGGATAGGTTTAATAACTACCCTAACCCTAACGCGTACCCTAACCCTAACCCCTACCCTAACCCTAACACGTACCCTAATCCTAACCCGTACCCTAAACCGAGCCCTAACCCTAACACTAACCCTAACCCTAACCCTAACCCATACCCTACGCCGTACCCGAAGCCCTCCCCGAACCCGTACCCTAAGCCGTACCCTAAGCCTAACCCTAAGCCTAACCCTAACCCTAGGCTACCCTTGACTGCTTCTGCCTCCAATAGATTTCCTAAGCACTAGTGTTTTAAGGAACAGCTTAAAAAGAGAATCCTAATGTGATTTCTTTATAATGTGTGTGTTCCTTATCTTATCCTAGTGTCTAAACTCTTCTCCATGGCTGGACCCCCAAATAATATTCCTTTACGTGCTAAGGGGTAACTAGAGAGTGGGATAGGTTTAATAACTACCCTAACCCTAACGCGTACCCTAACGCTAACCCCTACCCTAACCCTAACACGTACCCTAATCCTAACCCGTAGCCTAAACCGAGCCCTAACCCTAACACTAACACTAACCCTAACCCTAACCCATACCCTACGCCGTGCCCGAAGCCCTCCCCGAACCCGTACCCTAAGCCGTACCCTAAGCCTAACCCTAAGCCTAACCCTAACCCTAGGCTACCCTTGACTGCTTCTGCCTCCAATAGATTTCCTAAGCACTAGTGTTTTAAGGAACAGCTTAAAAAGAGAATCCTAATGTGATTTCTTTATAATGTGTGTGTTCCTTATCTTATCCTAGTGTCTAAACTCTTCTCCATGGCTGGACCCCCAAATAATATTCCTTTACGTGCTAAGGGGTAACTAGAGAGTGGGATAGGTTTAATAACTACCCTAACCCTAACGCGTACCCTAACGCTAACCCCTACCCTAACCCTAACACGTACCCTAATCCTAACCCGTACCCTAAACCGAGCCCTAACCCTAACACTAACACTAACCCTAACCCTAACCCATACCCAACGCCGTGCCCGAAGCCCTCCCCGAACCCGTACCCTAAGCCGTACCCTAAGCCTAACCCTAAGCCTAACCCTAACCCTAGGCTACCCTTGACTGCTTCTGCCTCCAATAGATTTCCTAAGCACTAGTGTTTTAAGGAACAGCTTAAAAAGAGAATCCTAATGTGATTTCTTTATAATGGGTGTGTTCCTTATCTTATCCTAGTGTCTAAACTCTTCTCCATGGCTGGACCCCCAAATAATATTCCTTTACGTGCTAAGGGGTAACTAGAGAGTGGGATAGGTTTAATAACTACCCTAACCCTAACGCGTAACTTAACGCTAACCCCTACCCTAACCCTAACACGTACCCTAATCCTAACCCGTACCCTAAACCGAGCCCTAACCCTAACACTAACCCTAACCCTAACCCTAACCCATACCCTACGCCGTGCCCGAAGCCCTCCCCGAACCCGTACCCTAAGCCGTACCCTAAGCCTAACCCTAAGCCTAACCCTAACCCTAGGCTACCCTTGACTGCTTCTGCCTCCAATAGATTTCCTAAGCACTAGTGTTTTAAGGAACAACTTAAAAAGAGAATCCTAATGTGATTTCTTTATAATGGGTGTGTTCCTTATCTTATCCTAGTGTCTAAACTCTTCTCCATGGCTGGACCCCCAAATAATATTCCTTTACGTGCTAAGGGGTAACTAGAGAGTGGGATAGGTTTAATAACTACCCTAACCCTAACGCGTACCCTAACGCTAACCCCTACCCTAACCCTAACACGTACCCTAATCTTAACCCGTACCCTAAACCGAGCCCTAACCCTAACACTAACCCTAACCTTAACCCTAACCCATACCCTACGCCGTACCCGAAGCCCTCCCCGAACCCGTACCCTAAGCCGTACCCTAAGCCTAACCCTAAGCCTAACCCTAACCCTAGGCTACCCTTGACTGCTTCTGCCTCCAATAGATTTCCTAAGCACTAGTGTTTTAAGGAACAGCTTAAAAAGAGAATCCTAATGTGATTTCTTTATAATGTGTGTGCTCCTTATCTTATCCTAGTGTCTAAACTCTTCTCCATGGCTGGACCCCCAAATAATATTCCTTTACGTGCTAAGGGGTAACTAGAGAGTGGGATAGGTTTAATAACTACCCTACCCCTAACGCGTACCCTAACGCTAACCCCTACCCTAACCCTAACACGTACACTAATCCTAACCCGTACCCTAAACCGAGCCCTAACCCTAACACTAACACTAACCCTAACCCTAACCCATACCCTACGCCGTGCCCGAAGCCCTCCCCGAACCCGTACCCTAAGCCGTACCCTAAGCCTAACCCTAAGCCTAACCCTAACCCTAGGCTACCCTTGACTGCTTCTGCCTCCAATAGATTTCCTAAGCACTAGTGTTTTAAGGAACAGCTTAAAAAGAGAATCCTAATGTGATTTCTTTATAATGGGTGTGTTCCTTATCTTATCCTAGTGTCTAAACTCTTCTCCATGGCTGGACACCCAAATAATATTCCTTTACGTGCTAAGGGGTAACTAGAGAGTGGGATAGGTTTAATAACTACCCTTACCCTAACGCTTACCCTAACGCTAACCCCTACCCTAACCCTAACACGTACCCTAATCCTAACCCGTACCCTAAACCGAGCCCTAACCCTAACACTAACCCTAACCTTAACCCTAACCCATACCCTACGCCGTACCCGAAGCCCTCCCTGAACCCGTACCCTAAGCCGTACCCTAAGCCTAACCCTAAGCCTAACCCTAACCCTAGGCTACCCTTGACTGCTTCTGCCTCCAATAGATTTCCTAAGCACTAGTGTTTTAAGGAACAGCTTAAAAAGAGAATCCTAATGTGATTTCTTTATAATGTGTCTGTTCCTTATCTTATCCTAGTGTCTAAACTCTTCTCCATGGCTGGACCCCCAAATAATATTCCTTTACGTGCTAAGGGGTAACTAGAGAGTGGGATAGGTTTAATAACTACCCTAAGCCTAACGCGTAACCTAACGCTAACACCTACCCTAACCCTAACACGTACCCTAATCCTAACCCGTACCCTAAACCGAGCCCTAACCCTAACACTAACCCTAACCCTAACCCTAACCCATACCCTACGCCGTGCCCGAAGCCCTCCCCGAACCCGTACCCTAAGCCGTACCCTAAGCCTAACCCTAAGCCTAACCCTAACCCTAGGCTACCCTTGACTGCTTCTGCCTCCAATAGATTTCCTAAGCACTAGTGTTTTAAGGAACAGCTTAAAAAGAGAATCCTAATGTGATTTCTTTATAATGGGTGTGTTCCTTATCTTATCCTAGTGTCTAAACTCTTCTCCATGGCTGGACCCCCAAATAATATTCCTTTACGTGCTAAGGGGTAACTAGAGAGTGGGATAGGTTTAATAACTACCCTAACCCTAACGCGTACCCTAACGCTAACCCCTACCCTAACCCTAACACGTACCCTAATCTTAACCCGTAACCTAAACCGAGCCCTAACCCTAACACTAACCCTAACCTTAACCCTAACCCATACCCTACGCCGTACCCGAAGCCCTCCCCGAACCCGTACCCTAAGCCGTACCCTAAGCCTAACCCTAAGCCTAACCCTAACCCTACGCTACCCTTGACTGCTTCTGCCTCCAATAGATTTCCTAAGCACTAGTGTTTTAAGGAACAGCTTAAAAAGAGAATCCTAATGTGATTTCTTTATAATGTGTGTGTTCCTTATATTATCTTAGTGTCTAAACTCTTCTCCATGGCTGGACCCCCAAATAATATTCCTTTACGTGCTAAGGGGAATCTAGAGAGTGGGATAGGTTTAATAACTACCCTAACCGTAACGCGTACCCTAACCCTAACCCCTACCCTAACCCTAACATGTACCCTAATCCTAACCCGTACCCTAAACCGAGCCCCAACCCTAACACTAACCCTAACCCTAACCATAACCCATACCCTACGCCGTACCCGAAGCCCTCCCCGAACACGTACCCTAAGCCGTACCCTAAGCCTAACCGTAAGCCTAACCCTAACCCTAGGCTACCCTTGACTGCTTCTGCCTCCAATAGATTTCCTAAGCACTAGTGTTTTAAGGAACAGCTTAAAAAGAGAATCCTAATGTGATTTCTTTATAATGTGTGTGTTCCTTATATTATCTTAGTGTCTAAACTCTTCTCCATGGCTGGACCCCCTAATAATATTCCTTTACGTGCTAAGGGGTATCTAGAGAGTGGGATAGGTTTAATAACTACCCTAACCCTAACGCGTACCCTAACCCTAACCCCTACCCTAAACCTAAAACGTACCCTAATCCTAACCCGTACCCTAAACCGAGCCCTAACCCTAACACTAACCCTAACCCTGACCCTAACCCATACCCTACGCCGTACCCGAAGCCCTCCCCGAACCCGTACCCTAAGCCGTACCCTAAGCCTAACCCTAAGCCTAACCCTAACCCTAGGCTACCCTTGACTGCTTCTGCCTCCAATAGATTTCCTAAGCACTAGTGTTTTAAGGAACAGCTTAAAAAGAGAATCCTAATGTGATTTCTTTATAATGGGTGTGTTCCTTATCTTATCCTAGTGTCTAAACTCTTCTCCATGGCTGGACCCCCAAATAATATTCCTTTACGTGCTAATGGGTAACTAGAGAGTGGGATAGGTTTAATAACTACCCTATCCGTAACACGTACCCTAACCCTCACCCCTACCCTAACCCTAACACGAACCCTAATCCTAACCCGTACCCTAAAACGAGCCCTAACCCTAACACTAAACCTAACCCTAACCCTAACCCATATCCTACGCCGTACCCGAAGCCCTCCCCGAACCCGTACCCTAAGCCGTACCCGAAGCCTAACCCTAAGCCTAACCCTAACCCTAGGCTACCCTTGACTGCTTCTGCCTCCAATAGATTTCCTAAGCACTAGTGTTTTAAGGAACAGCTTAAAAAGAGAATCCTAATGTGATTTCTTTATAATGGGTGTGTTCCTTATCTAATCCTAGTGTCTAAACTCTTCTCCATGGATGGACCCCCAAATAATATTCCTTTATGTGCTAAGGGGTATCGAGAGAGTGGGATAGGTTTAATCACTACCCTAACCCTAACGCGTACCCTAACCCTAACCCCTACCCTTACCCTAACACGTACCCTAATCCTAACCCGTACCCTAAACCGAGCCCTAACCCTAACACTAACCCTAACCTTAACCCTAACCCATACCCTACGCCGTACCCGAAGCCCTCCCCGAACCCGTACCCTAAGCCGTACCCGAAGCCTAACCCTAAGCCTAACCCTAACCCTAGGCTACCCTTGACTGCTTCTGCCTCCAATAGATTTCCTAAGCACTAGTGTTTTAAGGAACAGCTTAAAAACAGAATCCTAATGTGATTTCTTTATAATGTGTGTGTTCCTTCTATTATCTTAGTGTCTAAACTCTTCTCCATGGCTGGACCCCCAAATAATATTCCTTTACGTGCTAAGGGGTATCTAGAGAGTGGGATAGGTTTAATAACTACCCTAACCGTAACGCGTACCCTAACCCTAACCCCTAACCTAACCCTAACACGTACCCTAATCCTAACCCGTACCCTAAACCGAGCCCTAACCCTAACACTAACCCTAACCCTAACCCTAACCCATACCCTACGCCCTACCCGAAGCCCTCCCCGAACCCGTACCCTAAGCCGTACCGTAAGCCTAAACGTAAGCCTAACCCTAACCCTAGGCTACCCTTGACTGCTTCTGCCTCCAATAGATTTCCTAAGCACTAGTGTTTTAAGGAACAGCTTAAAAAGAGAATCCTAATGTGATTTCTTTATAATGTGTGTGTTCCTTATATTATCTTAGTGTCTAAATTCTTCTCCATGGCTGGACCCTCAAATAATATTCCTTTACGTGCTAAGGGGTAACTAGAGAGTGGGATAGGTCTAATAACTACCCTAACCCTAACGCGTACCCTAACCCTAACCCCTACCCTAACCCTAACACGTACCCTAATCCTAACCCGTACCCTAAACCGAGCCCTAACCCTAACACTAACCCTAACCCTAACTCTAACCCATACCCTACGCCGTACCCGAAGCCCTCCCCGAACCCGTACCCTAAGCCGTACCCTAAGCCTAACCCTAAGCCTAACCCTAACCCTAGGCTACCCTTGACTGCTTCTGCCTCCAATAGATTTCCTAAGCACTTGTGTTTTAAGGAACAGCTTAAAAAGAGAATCCTAATGTGATTTCTTTATAATGGGTGTGTTCCTTATCTTATCCTAGTGTCTAAACTCTTCTCCATGGCTGGACCCCCAAATAATATTCCTTTACGTGCTAATGGGTAACTAGAGAGTGGGATAGGTTTAATAACTACCCTATCCATAACACGTACCCTAACCCTCACCCCTACCCTAACCCTAACACGAACCCTAATCCTAACCCGTACCCTAAAACGAGCCCTAACCCTAACACTAAACCTAACCCTAACCCTAACCCATACCCTACGCCGTACCCGAAGCCCTCCCCGAACACGTACCCTAAGCCGTACCCTAAGCCTAACCCTAAGCCTAACCCTAACCCTAGGCTACCCTTGACTGCTTCTGCCTCCAATAGATTTCCTAAGCACTAGTGTTTTAAGGAACAGCTTAAAAAGAGAATCCTAATGTGATTTCTTTATAATGTGTGCGTTCCTTATATTATCTTAGTGTCTAAACTCTTCTCCATGGCTGGACCCCCAAATAATATTCCTTTACGTGCTAAGGGGTATCTAGAGAGTGGGATAGGTTTAATAACTACCCTAACCCTAACGCGTACCCTAACCCAAACCCCTAACCTAACCCTAACACGTACCCTAATCCTATCCCGTACCCTAAACCGAGCCCTAACCCTAACACTAACCCTAACCCTAAGCCTAACCCATACCCTACGCCCTACCCGAAGCCCTCCCCGAACCCGTACCCTAAGCCGTACCCTAAGCCTAACCCTAAGCCTAACCCTAACCCTAGGCTACCCTTGACTGCTTCTGCCTCCAATAGATTTCGTAAGCACTAGTGTTTTAAGGAACAGCTTAAAAAGAGAATCCTAATGTGATTTCTTTATAATGTGTGTGTTCCTTATCTTATCCTAGTGTCTAAACTCTTCTCCATGGCTGGACCCCCAAATAATATTCCTTTACGTGCTAAGAGGTAACTAGACAGTGGGATCGGTTTAATAACTACCCTAACCCTAACGCGTACCCTAACGCTAACCCCTACCCTAACCCTAACACGTACCCTAATCCTAACCCGTACCCTAAACCGAGCCCAAACCCTAACACTAACCCTAACCCTAACCCTAACCCATACCCAACGCCGTACCCGAAGCCCTCCCCGAACCCGTACCCTAAGCCGTACCCTAAGCCTAACCCTAAGCCTAACCCTAACCCTAGGCTACCCTTGACTGCTTCTGCCTCCAATAGATTTCCTAAGCACTAGTGTTTTAAGGAACAGCTTAAAAAGAGAATCCTAATGTTATTTCTTTATAATGGGTGTGTTCCTTATATTATCTTAGTGTCTAAACTCTTCTCCATGGCTGGACCCCCAAATAATATTCCTTTACGTGCTAAGGGGTATCTAGAGATTGGAATAGGTTTAATAACTACCCTAACCGTAACGTGTACCCTAACCCTAACCCCTACCCTAACCCTAACACGTACCCTAATCCTAACCCGTACCCTAAACCGAGCCATAACCCTAACACTAACCCTAACCCTAACCGTAACCCATACCCTACGCCGTACCCGAAGCCCTCCCCGAACCCGTACCCTAAGCCGTACCCTAAGCCTAACCCTAAGCCTAACCCTAACCCTAGGCTACCCTTGACTGCTTCTGCCTCCAATAGATTTCCTAAGCACTAGTGTTTTAAGGAACAGCTTAAAAAGAGAATCCTAATGTGATTTCTTTATAATGGGTGTGTTCCTTATCTAATCCTAGTGTCTAAACTCTTCTCCATGGCTGGACCCCCAAATAATATTCTTTTATGTGCTAAGGGGTATCGAGAGAGTGGGATAGGTTTAATCACTACCCTAAACCTAACGCGTACCCTAACCCTAACCCCTACCCTTACCCTAACACGTACCCTAATCCTAACCCGTACCCTAAACCGAGCCCTAACCCTAACACTAACACTAACCCTAACCCTAACCCATACCCTACGCCGTGCCCGAAGCCCTCCCCGAACCCGTACCCTAAGCCGTACCCTAAGCCTAACCCTAAGCCTAACCCTAACCCTAGGCTACCCTTGACTGCTTCTGCCTCCAATAGATTTCCTAAGCACTAGTGTTTTAAGGAACAGCTTAAAAAGAGAATCCTAATGTGATTTCTTTATAATGTGTGTGTTCCTTATCTTATCCTAGTGTCTAAACTCTTCTCCATGGCTGGACCCCCAAATAATATTCCTTTACGTGCTAAGGGGTAACTAGAGAGTGGGATAGGTTTAATAACTACCCTAACCCTAACGCGTACCCTAACGCTAACCCCTACCCTAACCCTAACACGTACCCTAATCCTAACCCGTACCCTAAACCGAGCCCTAACCCTAACACTAACACTAACCCTAACCCTAACCCATACCCAACGCCGTGCCCGAAGCCCTCCCCGAACCCGTACCCTAAGCCGTACCCTAAGCCTAACCCTAAGCCTAACCCTAACCCTAGGCTACCCTTGACTGCTTCTGCCTCCAATAGATTTCCTAAGCACTAGTGTTTTAAGGAACAGCTTAAAAAGAGAATCCTAATGTGATTTCTTTATAATGGGTGTGTTCCTTATCTTATCCTAGTGTCTAAACTCTTCTCCATGGCTGGACCCCCAAATAATATTCCTTTACGTGCTAAGGGGTAACTAGAGAGTGGGATAGGTTTAATAACTACCCTAACCCTAACGCGTAACTTAACGCTAACCCCTACCCTAACCCTAACACGTACCCTAATCCTAACCCGTACCCTAAACCGAGCCCTAACCCTAACACTAACCCTAACCCTAACCCTAACCCATACCCTACGCCGTGCCCGAAGCCCTCCCCGAACCCGTACCCTAAGCCGTACCCTAAGCCTAACCCTAAGCCTAACCCTAACCCTAGGCTACCCTTGACTGCTTCTGCCTCCAATAGATTTCCTAAGCACTAGTGTTTTAAGGAACAACTTAAAAAGAGAATCCTAATGTGATTTCTTTATAATGGGTGTGTTCCTTATCTTATCCTAGTGTCTAAACTCTTCTCCATGGCTGGACCCCCAAATAATATTCCTTTACGTGCTAAGGGGTAACTAGAGAGTGGGATAGGTTTAATAACTACCCTAACCCTAACGCGTACCCTAACGCTAACCCCTACCCTAACCCTAACACGTACCCTAATCTTAACCCGTACCCTAAACCGAGCCCTAACCCTAACACTAACCCTAACCTTAACCCTAACCCATACCCTACGCCGTACCCGAAGCCCTCCCCGAACCCGTACCCTAAGCCGTACCCTAAGCCTAACCCTAAGCCTAACCCTAACCCTAGGCTACCCTTGACTGCTTCTGCCTCCAATAGATTTCCTAAGCACTAGTGTTTTAAGGAACAGCTTAAAAAGAGAATCCTAATGTGATTTCTTTATAATGTGTGTGCTCCTTATCTTATCCTAGTGTCTAAACTCTTCTCCATGGCTGGACCCCCAAATAATATTCCTTTACGTGCTAAGGGGTAACTAGAGAGTGGGATAGGTTTAATAACTACCCTACCCCTAACGCGTACCCTAACGCTAACCCCTACCCTAACCCTAACACGTACACTAATCCTAACCCGTACCCTAAACCGAGCCCTAACCCTAACACTAACACTAACCCTAACCCTAACCCATACCCTACGCCGTGCCCGAAGCCCTCCCCGAACCCGTACCCTAAGCCGTACCCTAAGCCTAACCCTAAGCCTAACCCTAACCCTAGGCTACCCTTGACTGCTTCTGCCTCCAATAGATTTCCTAAGCACTAGTGTTTTAAGGAACAGCTTAAAAAGAGAATCCTAATGTGATTTCTTTATAATGGGTGTGTTCCTTATCTTATCCTAGTGTCTAAACTCTTCTCCATGGCTGGACACCCAAATAATATTCCTTTACGTGCTAAGGGGTAACTAGAGAGTGGGATAGGTTTAATAACTACCCTTACCCTAACGCTTACCCTAACGCTAACCCCTACCCTAACCCTAACACGTACCCTAATCCTAACCCGTACCCTAAACCGAGCCCTAACCCTAACACTAACCCTAACCTTAACCCTAACCCATACCCTACGCCGTACCCGAAGCCCTCCCTGAACCCGTACCCTAAGCCGTACCCTAAGCCTAACCCTAAGCCTAACCCTAACCCTAGGCTACCCTTGACTGCTTCTGCCTCCAATAGATTTCCTAAGCACTAGTGTTTTAAGGAACAGCTTAAAAAGAGAATCCTAATGTGATTTCTTTATAATGTGTCTGTTCCTTATCTTATCCTAGTGTCTAAACTCTTCTCCATGGCTGGACCCCCAAATAATATTCCTTTACGTGCTAAGGGGTAACTAGAGAGTGGGATAGGTTTAATAACTACCCTAAGCCTAACGCGTAACCTAACGCTAACACCTACCCTAACCCTAACACGTACCCTAATCCTAACCCGTACCCTAAACCGAGCCCTAACCCTAACACTAACCCTAACCCTAACCCTAACCCATACCCTACGCCGTGCCCGAAGCCCTCCCCGAACCCGTACCCTAAGCCGTACCCTAAGCCTAACCCTAAGCCTTACCCTAACCCTAGGCTACCCTTGACTGCTTCTGCCTCCAATAGATTTCCTAAGCACTAGTGTTTTAAGGAACAGCTTAAAAAGAGAATCCTAATGTGATTTCTTTATAATGGGTGTGTTCCTTATCTTATCCTAGTGTCTAAACTCTTCTCCATGGCTGGACCCCCAAATAATATTCCTTTACGTGCTAAGGGGTAACTAGAGAGTGGGATAGGTTTAATAACTACCCTAACCCTAACGCGTACCCTAACGCTAACCCCTACCCTAACCCTAACACGTACCCTAATCTTAACCCGTAACCTAAACCGAGCCCTAACCCTAACACTAACCCTAACCTTAACCCTAACCCATACCCTACGCCGTACCCGAAGCCCTCCCCGAACCCGTACCCTAAGCCGTACCCTAAGCCTAACCCTAAGCCTAACCCTAACCCTACGCTACCCTTGACTGCTTCTGCCTCCAATAGATTTCCTAAGCACTAGTGTTTTAAGGAACAGCTTAAAAAGAGAATCCTAATGTGATTTCTTTATAATGTGTGTGTTCCTTATATTATCTTAGTGTCTAAACTCTTCTCCATGGCTGGACCCCCAAATAATATTCCTTTACGTGCTAAGGGGAATCTAGAGAGTGGGATAGGTTTAATAACTACCCTAACCGTAACGCGTACCCTAACCCTAACCCCTACCCTAACCCTAACATGTACCCTAATCCTAACCCGTACCCTAAACCGAGCCCCAACCCTAACACTAACCCTAACCCTAACCATAACCCATACCCTACGCCGTACCCGAAGCCCTCCCCGAACACGTACCCTAAGCCGTACCCTAAGCCTAACCGTAAGCCTAACCCTAACCCTAGGCTACCCTTGACTGCTTCTGCCTCCAATAGATTTCCTAAGCACTAGTGTTTTAAGGAACAGCTTAAAAAGAGAATCCTAATGTGATTTCTTTATAATGTGTGTGTTCCTTATATTATCTTAGTGTCTAAACTCTTCTCCATGGCTGGACCCCCTAATAATATTCCTTTACGTGCTAAGGGGTATCTAGAGAGTGGGATAGGTTTAATAACTACCCTAACCCTAACGCGTACCCTAACCCTAACCCCTACCCTAAACCTAAAACGTACCCTAATCCTAACCCGTACCCTAAACCGAGCCCTAACCCTAACACTAACCCTAACCCTGACCCTAACCCATACCCTACGCCGTACCCGAAGCCCTCCCCGAACCCGTACCCTAAGCCGTACCCTAAGCCTAACCCTAAGCCTAACCCTAACCCTAGGCTACCCTTGACTGCTTCTGCCTCCAATAGATTTCCTAAGCACTAGTGTTTTAAGGAACAGCTTAAAAAGAGAATCCTAATGTGATTTCTTTATAATGGGTGTGTTCCTTATCTTATCCTAGTGTCTAAACTCTTCTCCATGGCTGGACCCCCAAATAATATTCCTTTACGTGCTAATGGGTAACTAGAGAGTGGGATAGGTTTAATAACTACCCTATCCGTAACACGTACCCTAACCCTCACCCCTACCCTAACCCTAACACGAACCCTAATCCTAACCCGTACCCTAAAACGAGCCCTAACCCTAACACTAAACCTAACCCTAACCCTAACCCATATCCTACGCCGTACCCGAAGCCCTCCCCGAACCCGTACCCTAAGCCGTACCCGAAGCCTAACCCTAAGCCTAACCCTAACCCTAGGCTACCCTTGACTGCTTCTGCCTCCAATAGATTTCCTAAGCACTAGTGTTTTAAGGAACAGCTTAAAAAGAGAATCCTAATGTGATTTCTTTATAATGGGTGTGTTCCTTATCTAATCCTAGTGTCTAAACTCTTCTCCATGGATGGACCCCCAAATAATATTCCTTTATGTGCTAAGGGGTATCGAGAGAGTGGGATAGGTTTAATCACTACCCTAACCCTAACGCGTACCCTAACCCTAACCCCTACCCTTACCCTAACACGTACCCTAATCCTAACCCGTACCCTAAACCGAGCCCTAACCCTAACACTAACCCTAACCCTAACCCTAACCCATACCCTACGCCGTACCCGAAGCCCTCCCCGAACCCGTACCCTAAGCCGTACCCGAAGCCTAACCCTAAGCCTAACCCTAACCCTAGGCTACCCTTGACTGCTTCTGCCTCCAATAGATTTCCTAAGCACTAGTGTTTTAAGGAACAGCTTAAAAACAGAATCCTAATGTGATTTCTTTATAATGTGTGTGTTCCTTCTATTATCTTAGTGTCTAAACTCTTCTCCATGGCTGGACCCCCAAATAATATTCCTTTACGTGCTAAGGGGTATCTAGAGAGTGGGATAGGTTTAATAACTACCCTAACCGTAACGCGTACCCTAACCCTAACCCCTAACCTAACCCTAACACGTACCCTAATCCTAACCCGTACCCTAAACCGAGCCCTAACCCTAACACTAACCCTAACCCTAACCCTAACCCATACCCTACGCCCTACCCGAAGCCCTCCCCGAACCCGTACCCTAAGTCGTACCGTAAGCCTAAACGTAAGCCTAACCCTAACCCTAGGCTACCCTTGACTGCTTCTGCCTCCAATAGATTTCCTAAGCACTAGTGTTTTAAGGAACAGCTTAAAAAGAGAATCCTAATGTGATTTCTTTATAATGTGTGTGTTCCTTATATTATCTTAGTGTCTAAATTCTTCTCCATGGCTGGACCCTCAAATAATATTCCTTTACGTGCTAAGGGGTAACTAGAGAGTGGGATAGGTCTAATAACTACCCTAACCCTAACGCGTACCCTAACCCTAACCCCTACCCTAACCCTAACACGTACCCTAATCCTAACCCGTACCCTAAACCGAGCCCTAACCCTAACACTAACCCTAACCCTAACCCTAACCCATACCCTACGCCGTACCCGAAGCCCTCCCCGAACCCGTACCCTAAGCCGTACCCTAAGCCTAACCCTAAGCCTAACCCTAACCCTAGGCTACCCTTGACTGCTTCTGCCTCCAATAGATTTCCTAAGCACTTGTGTTTTAAGGAACAGCTTAAAAAGAGAATCCTAATGTGATTTCTTTATAATGGGTGTGTTCCTTATCTTATCCTAGTGTCTAAACTCTTCTCCATGGCTGGACCCCCAAATAATATTCCTTTACGTGCTAATGGGTAACTAGAGAGTGGGATAGGTTTAATAACTACCCTATCCATAACACGTACCCTAACCCTCACCCCTACCCTAACCCTAACACGAACCCTAATCCTAACCCGTACCCTAAAACGAGCCCTAACCCTAACACTAAACCTAACCCTAACCCTAACCCATACCCTACGCCGTACCCGAAGCCCTCCCCGAACACGTACCCTAAGCCGTACCCTAAGCCTAACCCTAAGCCTAACCCTAACCCTAGGCTACCCTTGACTGCTTCTGCCTCCAATAGATTTCCTAAGCACTAGTGTTTTAAGGAACAGCTTAAAAAGAGAATCCTAATGTGATTTCTTTATAATGTGTGCGTTCCTTATATTATCTTAGTGTCTAAACTCTTCTCCATGGCTGGACCCCCAAATAATATTCCTTTACGTGCTAAGGGGTATCTAGAGAGTGGGATAGGTTTAATAACTACCCTAACCCTAACGCGTACCCTAACCCAAACCCCTAACCTAACCCTAACACGTACCCTAATCCTATCCCGTACCCTAAACCGAGCCCTAACCCTAACACTAACCCTAACCCTAAGCCTAACCCATACCCTACGCCCTACCCGAAGCCCTCCCCGAACCCGTACCCTAAGCCGTACCCTAAGCCTAACCCTAAGCCTAACCCTAACCCTAGGCTACCCTTGACTGCTTCTGCCTCCAATAGATTTCGTAAGCACTAGTGTTTTAAGGAACAGCTTAAAAAGAGAATCCTAATGTGATTTCTTTATAATGTGTGTGTTCCTTATCTTATCCTAGTGTCTAAACTCTTCTCCATGGCTGGACCCCCAAATAATATTCCTTTACGTGCTAAGAGGTAACTAGACAGTGGGATAGGTTTAATAACTACCCTAACCCTAACGCGTACCCTAACGCTAACCCCTACCCTAACCCTAACACGTACCCTAATCCTAACCCGTACCCTAAACCGAGCCCAAACCCTAACACTAACCCTAACCCTAACCCTAACCCATACCCAACGCCGTACCCGAAGCCCTCCCCGAACCCGTACCCTAAGCCGTACCCTAAGCCTAACCCTAAGCCTAACCCTAACCCTAGGCTACCCTTGACTGCTTCTGCCTCCAATAGATTTCCTAAGCACTAGTGTTTTAAGGAACAGCTTAAAAAGAGAATCCTAATGTTATTTCTTTATAATGGGTGTGTTCCTTATATTATCTTAGTGTCTAAACTCTTCTCCATGGCTGGACCCCCAAATAATATTCCTTTACGTGCTAAGGGGTATCTAGAGATTGGAATAGGTTTAATAACTACCCTAACCGTAACGTGTACCCTAACCCTAACCCCTACCCTAACCCTAACACGTACCCTAATCCTAACCCGTACCCTAAACCGAGCCATAACCCTAACACTAACCCTAACCCTAACCGTAACCCATACCCTACGCCGTACCCGAAGCCCTCCCCGAACCCGTACCCTAAGCCGTACCCTAAGCCTAACCCTAAGCCTAACCCTAACCCTAGGCTACCCTTGACTGCTTCTGCCTCCAATAGATTTCCTAAGCACTAGTGTTTTAAGGAACAGCTTAAAAAGAGAATCCTAATGTGATTTCTTTATAATGGGTGTGTTCCTTATCTAATCCTAGTGTCTAAACTCTTCTCCATGGCTGGACCCCCAAATAATATTCTTTTATGTGCTAAGGGGTATCGAGAGAGTGGGATAGGTTTAATCACTACCCTAAACCTAACGCGTACCCTAACCCTAACCCCTACCCTTACCCTAACACGTACCCTAATCCTAACCCGTACCCTAAACCGAGCCTTAACCCTAACACTAACCCTAACCCTAACCCTAACCCATACCCTACGCCGTACCCGAAGCCCTCCCCGAACCCGTACCCTAAGCCGTACCCGAAGCCTAACCCTAAGCCTAACCCTAACCCTAGGCTACCCTTGACTGCTTCTGCCTCCAATAGATTTCCTAAGCACTAGTGTTTTAAGGAACAGCTTAAAAAGAGAATCCTAATGTGATTTCTTTATAATGTGTGTGTTCCTTATCTTATCCTAGTGTCTAAACTCTTCTCCATGGCTGGACCCCCAAATAATATTCCTTTACGTGCTAAGGGGTAACTAGAGAGTGGGATAGGTTTAATAACTACCCTAACCCTAACGCGTACCCTAACGCTAACCCCTACCCTAACCCTAACACGTACCCTAATCCTAACCCGTACCCTAAACCGAGCCCTAACCCTAACACTAACCCTAACCCTAACCCTAACCCATACCCTACGCCGTGCCCGAAGCCCTCCCCGAACCCGTACCCTAAGCCGTACCCTAAGCCTAACCCTAAGCCTAACCCTAACCCTAGGCTACCCTTGACTGCTTCTGCCTCCAATAGATTTCCTAAGCACTAGTGTTTTAAGGAACAGCTTAAAAAGAGAATCCTAATGTGATTTCTTTATAATGGGTGTGTTCCTTATCTTATCCTAGTGTCTAAACTCTTCTCCATGGCTGGACCCCCAAATAATATTCCTTTACGTGCTAAGGGGTAACTAGAGAGTGGGATAGGTTTAATAACTAACCTAACCCTAACGCGTACCCTAACGCTAACCCCTACCATAACCCTAACACGTACCCTAATCTTAACCCGTACCCTAAACCGAGCCCTAACCCTAACACTAACCCTGACCTTAACCCTAACCCATACCCTACGCCGTACCCGAAGCCCTCCCCGAACCAGTACCCTAAGCCGTACCCTAAGCCTAACCCTAAGCCTAACCCTAACCCTAGGCTACCCTTGACTGCTTCTGCCTCCAATAGATTTCCTAAGCACTAGTGTTTTAAGGAACAGCTTAAAAAGATAATCCTAATGTTATTTCTTTATAATGGGTGTGTTCCTTATATTATCTTAGTGTCTAAACTCTTCTCCATGGCTGGACCCCCAAATAATATTCCTTTACGTGCTAAGGGGTATCTAGAGAGTGGGATAGGTTTAATAACTACCCTAACCGTAACGCGTACCCTAACCCTAACCCCTACCCTAACCATAACATGTACCCTAATCCTAACCCGTTCCCTAAACCGAGCCCTAAACCTAACACTAACCCTAACCCTAACCGTAACCCATACCCTACGCCGTACCCGAAGCCCTCCCCGAACACGTACCCTAAGCCGTACCCTAAGCCTAACCGTAAGCCTAACCCTAACCCTAGGCTACCCTTGACTGCTTCTGCCTCCAATAGATTTCCTAAGCACTAGTGTTTTAAGGAACAGCTTAAAAAGAGAATCCTAATGTGATTTCTTTATAATGTGTGTGTTCCTTATATTATCTTAGTGTCTAAACTCTTCTCCATGGCTGGACCCCCTAATAATATTCCTTTACGTGCTAAGGGGTATCTAGAGAGTGGGATAGGTTTAATAACTACCCTAACCCTAACGCGTACCCTAACCCTAACCCCTACCCTAACCCTAACACGTACCCTAATCCTAACCCGTACCCTAAACCGAGCCCTAACCCTAACACTAACCCTAACCCTAACCCTAACCCATACCCTACGCCGTACCCGAAGCCCTCCCCGAACCCGTACCCTAAGCCGTACCCTAAGCCTAACCCTAAGCCTAACCCTAACCCTAGGCTACCCTTGACTGCTTCTGCCTCCAATAGATTTCCTAAGCACTAGTGTTTTAAGGAACAGCTTAAAAAGAGAATCCTAATGTGATTTCTTTATAATGGGTGTGTTCCTTACCTTATCCTAGTGTCTAAACTCTTCTCCATGGCTGGACCCCCAAATAATATTCCTTTACGTGCTAATGGGTAACTAGAGAGTGGGATAGGTTTAATAACTACCCTATCCGTAACACGTACCCTAACCCTCACCCCTACCCTAACCCTAACACGAACCCTAATCCTAACCCGTACCCTAAAACGAGCCCTAACCCTAACACTAAACCTAACCCTAACCCTAACCCATAACCTACGCCGTACCCGAAGCCCTCCCCGAACACGTACCCTAAGCCGTACCCTAAGCCTAACCCTAAGCCTAACCCTAACCCTAGGCTACCCTTGACTGCTTCTGCCTCCAATAGATTTCCTAAGCACTAGTGTTTTAAGGAACAGCTTAAAAAGAGAATCCTAATGTGATTTCTTTATAATGGGTGTGTTCCTTATCTAATCCTAGTGTCTAAACTCTTCTCCATGGCTGGACCCCCAAATAATATTCTTTTATGTGCTAAGGGGTATCGAGAGAGTGGGATAGGTTTAATCACTACCCTAAACCTAACGCGTACCCTAACCCTAACCCCTACCCTTACCCTAACACGTACCCTAATCCTAACCCGTACCCTAAACCGAGCCCTAACCCTAACACTAACCCTAACCCTAACCCTAACCCATACCCTACGCCGTACCCGAAGCCCTCCCCGAACCCGTACCCTAAGCCGTACCCGAAGCCTAACCCTAAGCCTAACCCTAACCCTAGGCTACCCTTGACTGCTTCTGCCTCCAATAGATTTCCTAAGCACTAGTGTTTTAAGGAACAGCTTAAAAAGAGAATCCTAATGTGATTTCTTTATAATGTGTGTGTTCCTTATCTTATCCTAGTGTCTAAACTCTTCTCCATGGCTGGACCCCCAAATAATATTCCTTTACGTGCTAAGGGGTAACTAGAGAGTGGGATAGGTTTAATAACTAACCTAACCCTAACGCGTACCCTAACGCTAACCCCTACCCTAACCCTAACACGTACCCTAATCCTAACCCGTACCCTAAACCGAGCCCTAACCCTAACACTAACCCTAACCCTAACCCTAACCCATACCCTACGCCGTGCCCGAAGCCCTCCCCGAACCCGTACCCTAAGCCGTACCCTAAGCCTAACCCTAAGCCTAACACTAACCCTAGGCTACCCTTGACTGCTTCTGCCTCCAATAGATTTCCTAAGCACTAGTGTTTTAAGGAACAGCTTAAAAAGAGAATCCTAATGTGATTTCTTTATAATGTGTGTGTTCCTTATCTTATCCTAGTGTCTAAACTCTTCTCCATGGCTGGACCCCCAAATAATATTCCTTTACGTGCTAAGGGGTAACTAGAGAGTGGGATAGGTTTAATAACTACCCTAACCCTAACGCGTACCCTAACGCTAACCCCTACCCTAACCCTAACACGTACCCTAATCCTAACCCGTACCCTAAACAGAGCCCTAACCCTAACACTAACCCTAACCCTAACCCTAACCCATACCCTACGCCGTGCCCGAAGCCCTCCCCGAACCCGTACCCTAAGCCGTACCCTAAGCCTAACCCTAAGCCTAACCCTATCCCTAGGCTACCCTTGACTGCTTCTGCCTCCAATAGATTTCCTAAGCACTAGTGTTTTAAGGAACAGCTTAAAAAGAGAATCCTAATGTGATTTCTTTATAATGGGTGTGTTCCTTATCTTATCCTAGTGTCTAAACTCTTCTCCATGGCTGGACCCCCAAATAATATTCCTTTACGTGCTAAGGGGTAACTAGAGAGTGGGATAGGTTTAATAACTAACCTAACCCTAACACGTACCCTAACGCTAACCCCTACCCTAACCCTAACACGTACCCTAATCTTAACCCGTACCCTAAACCGAGCCCTAACCCTAACACTAACCCTAACCTTAACCCTAACCCATACCCTACGCCGTATCCGAAGCCCTCCCCGAACCAGTACCCTAAGCCGTACCCTAAGCCTAACCCTAAGCCTAACCCTAACCCTAGGCTACCCTTGACTGCTTCTGCCTCCAATAGATTTCCTAAGCACTAGTGTTTTAAGGAACAGCTTAAAAAGAGAATCCTAATGTTATTTCTTTATAATGTGTGTGTTCCTTATATTATCTTAGTGTCTAAACTTTTCTCCATGGCTGGACCCCCAAATAATATTCCTTTAGGTGCTAAGGGGTATCTAGAGAGTGGGATAGGTTTAATAACTACCCTAACCGTAACGCGTACCCTAACCCTAACCCCTACCCTAACCCTAACATGTACCCTAATCCTAACCCGTTCCCTAAACCGAGCCCTAACCCTAACACTAACCCTAACCCTAACCGTAACCCATACCCTACGCCGTACCCGAAGCCCTCCCCGAACACGTACCCTAAGCCGTACCCTAAGCCTAACCGTAAGCCTAACCCTAACCCTAGGCTACCCTTGACTGCTTCTGCCTCCAATAGATTTCCTAAGCACTAGTGTTTTAAGGAACAGCTTAAAAAGAGAATCCTAATGTGATTTCTTTATAATGGGTGTGTTCCTTATCTTATCCTAGTGTCTAAACTCTTCTCCATGGCTGGACCCCCAAATAATATTCCTTTACGTGCTAATGGGTAACTAGAGAGTGGGATAGGTTTAATAACTACCCTATCCGTAACACGTACCCTAACCCTCACCCTTACCCTAACCCTAACACGAACCCTAATCCTAACCCGTACCCTAAAACGAGCCCTAACCCTAACACTAAACCTAACCCTAACCCTAACCCATACCCTACGCCGTACCCGAAGCCCTCCCCGAACACGTACCCTAAGCCGTACCCTAAGCCTAACCCTAAGCCTAACCCTAACCCTAGGCTACCCTTGACTGCTTCTGCCTCCAATAGATTTCCTAAGCACTAGTGTTTTAAGGAACAGCTTAAAAAGAGAATCCTAATGTGATTTCTTTATAATGGGTGTGTTCCTTATCTAATCTTAGTGTCTAAACTCTTCTCCATGGCTGGACCCCCAAATAATATTCTTTTATGTGCTAAGGGGTATCGAGAGAGTGGGATAGGTTTAATCACTACCCTAACCCTAACGCGTACCCTAACCCTAACCCCTACCCTTACCCTAACACGTACCCTAATCCTAACCCGTACCCTAAACCGAGCCCTAACCCTAACACTAACCCTAACCCTAACCCTAACCCATACCCTACGCCGTGCCCGAAGCCCTCCCCGAACCCGTACCCTAAGCCGTACCCTAAGCCTAACCCTAAGCCTAACCCTAACCCTAGGCTACCCTTGACTGCTTCTGCCTCCAATAGATTTCCTAAGCACTAGTGTTTTAAGGAACAGCTTAAAAAGAGAATCCTAATGTGATTTCTTTATAATGGGTGTGTTCCTTATCTTATCCTAGTGTCTAAACTCTTCTCCATGGCTGGACCCCCAAATAATATTCCTTTACGTGCTAAGGGGTAACTAGAGAGTGGGATAGGTTTAATAACTACCCTAACCCTAACGCGTACCCTAACGCTAACCCCTACCCTAACCCTAACACGTACCCTAATCTTAACCCGTACCCTAAACCGAGCCCTAACCCTAACACTAACCCTAACCTTAACCCTAACCCATACCCTACGCCGTACCCGAAGCCCTCCCCGAACCCGTACCCTATGCCGTACCCTAAGCCTAACCCTAAGCCTAACCCTAACCCTAGGCTACCCTTGACTGCTTCTGCCTCCAATAGATTTCCTAAGCACTAGTGTTTTAAGGAACAGCTTAAAAAGAGAATCCTAATGTTATTTCTTTATAATGTGTGTGTTCCTTATATTATCTTAGTTTCTAAACACTTCTCCATGGCTGGACCCCCAAATAATATTCCTTTACGTGCTAAGGGGTATCTAGAGAGTGGGATAGGTTTAATAACTACCCTAACCCTAACGCGTACCCTAACCCTAACCCCTACCCTAACCCTAACACGTACCCTAATCCTAACCCGTACCCTAAACCGAGCCCTAACCCTAACACTAACCCTAACCCTAACCCTAACCCATACCCTACGCCGTACCCGAAGCCCTCCCCGAACCCGTACCCTAAGCCGTACCCTAAGCCTAACCCTAAGCCTAACCCTAACCCTAGGCTACCCTTGACTGCTTCTGCCTCCAATAGATTTCCTAAGCACTAGTGTTTTAAGGAACAGCTTAAAAAGAGAATCCTAATGTGATTTCTTTATAATGGGTGTGTTCCTTATCTAATCCTAGTGTCTAAACTCTTCTCCATGGCTGGACCCCCAAATAATATTCTTTTATGTGCTAAGGGGTATCGAGAGAGTGGGATAGGTTTAATCACTACCCTAAACCTAACGCGTACCCTAACCCTAACCCCTACCCTTACCCTAACACGTACCCTAATCCTAACCCGTACCCTAAACCGAGCCTTAACCCTAACACTAACCCTAACCCTAACCCTAACCCATACCCTACGCCGTACCCGAAGCCCTCCCCGAACCCGTACCCTAAGCCGTACCCGAAGCCTAACCCTAAGCCTAACCCTAACCCTAGGCTACCCTTGACTGCTTCTGCCTCCAATAGATTTCCTAAGCACTAGTGTTTTAAGGAACAGCTTAAAAAGAGAATCCTAATGTGATTTCTTTATAATGTGTGTGTTCCTTATCTTATCCTAGTGTCTAAACTCTTCTCCATGGCTGGACCCCCAAATAATATTCCTTTACGTGCTAAGGGGTAACTAGAGAGTGGGATAGGTTTAATAACTACCCTAACCCTAACGCGTACCCTAACGCTAACCCCTACCCTAACCCTAACACGTACCCTAATCCTAACCCGTACCCTAAACCGAGCCCTAACCCTAACACTAACCCTAACCCTAACCCTAACCCATACCCTACGCCGTGCCCGAAGCCCTCCCCGAACCCGTACCCTAAGCCGTACCCTAAGCCTAACCCTAAGCCTAACCCTAACCCTAGGCTACCCTTGACTGCTTCTGCCTCCAATAGATTTCCTAAGCACTAGTGTTTTAAGGAACAGCTTAAAAAGAGAATCCTAATGTGATTTCTTTATAATGGGTGTGTTCCTTATCTTATCCTAGTGTCTAAACTCTTCTCCATGGCTGGACCCCCAAATAATATTCCTTTACGTGCTAAGGGGTAACTAGAGAGTGGGATAGGTTTAATAACTAACCTAACCCTAACGCGTACCCTAACGCTAACCCCTACCATAACCCTAACACGTACCCTAATCTTAACCCGTACCCTAAACCGAGCCCTAACCCTAACACTAACCCTGACCTTAACCCTAACCCATACCCTACGCCGTACCCGAAGCCCTCCCCGAACCAGTACCCTAAGCCGTACCCTAAGCCTAACCCTAAGCCTAACCCTAACCCTAGGCTACCCTTGACTGCTTCTGCCTCCAATAGATTTCCTAAGCACTAGTGTTTTAAGGAACAGCTTAAAAAGATAATCCTAATGTTATTTCTTTATAATGGTTGTGTTCCTTATATTATCTTAGTGTCTAAACTCTTCTCCATGGCTGGACCCCCAAATAATATTCCTTTACGTGCTAAGGGGTATCTAGAGAGTGGGATAGGTTTAATAACTACCCTAACCGTAACGCGTACCCTAACCCTAACCCCTACCCTAACCATAACATGTACCCTAATCCTAACCCGTTCCCTAAACCGAGCCCTAAACCTAACACTAACCCTAACCCTAACCGTAACCCATACCCTACGCCGTACCCGAAGCCCTCCCCGAACACGTACCCTAAGCCGTACCCTAAGCCTAACCGTAAGCCTAACCCTAACCCTAGGCTACCCTTGACTGCTTCTGCCTCCAATAGATTTCCTAAGCACTAGTGTTTTAAGGAACAGCTTAAAAAGAGAATCCTAATGTGATTTCTTTATAATGTGTGTGTTCCTTATATTATCTTAGTGTCTAAACTCTTCTCCATGGCTGGACCCCCTAATAATATTCCTTTACGTGCTAAGGGGTATCTAGAGAGTGGGATAGGTTTAATAACTACCCTAACCCTAACGCGTACCCTAACCCTAACCCCTACCCTAACCCTAACACGTACCCTAATCCTAACCCGTACCCTAAACCGAGCCCTAACCCTAACACTAACCCTAACCCTAACCCTAACCCATACCCTACGCCGTACCCGAAGCCCTCCCCGAACCCGTACCCTAAGCCGTACCCTAAGCCTAACCCTAAGCCTAACCCTAACCCTAGGCTACCCTTGACTGCTTCTGCCTCCAATAGATTTCCTAAGCACTAGTGTTTTAAGGAACAGCTTAAAAAGAGAATCCTAATGTGATTTCTTTATAATGGGTGTGTTCCTTATCTTATCCTAGTGTCTAAACTCTTCTCCATGGCTGGACCCCCAAATAATATTCCTTTACGTGCTAATGGGTAACTAGAGAGTGGGATAGGTTTAATAACTACCCTATCCGTAACACGTACCCTAACCCTCACCCTTACCCTAACCCTAACACGAACCCTAATCCTAACCCGTACCCTAAAACGAGCCCTAACCCTAACACTAAACCTAACCCTAACCCTAACCCATACCCTACGCCGTACCCGAAGCCCTCCCCGAACACGTACCCTAAGCCGTACCCTAAGCCTAACCCTAAGCCTAACCCTAACCCTAGGCTACCCTTGACTGCTTCTGCCTCCAATAGATTTCCTAAGCACTAGTGTTTTAAGGAACAGCTTAAAAAGAGAATCCTAATGTGATTTCTTTATAATGGGTGTGTTCCTTATCTAATCTTAGTGTCTAAACTCTTCTCCATGGCTGGACCCCCAAATAATATTCTTTTATGTGCTAAGGGGTATCGAGAGAGTGGGATAGGTTTAATCACTACCCTAACCCTAACGCGTACCCTAACCCTAACCCCTACCCTTACCCTAACACGTACCCTAATCCTAACCCGTACCCTAAACCGAGCCCTAACCCTAACACTAACCCTAACCCTAACCCTAACCCATACCCTACGCCGTGCCCGAAGCCCTCCCCGAACCCGTACCCTAAGCCGTACCCTAAGCCTAACCCTAAGCCTAACCCTAACCCTAGGCTACCCTTGACTGCTTCTGCCTCCAATAGATTTCCTAAGCACTAGTGTTTTAAGGAACAGCTTAAAAAGAGAATCCTAATGTGATTTCTTTATAATGGGTGTGTTCCTTATCTTATCCTAGTGTCTAAACTCTTCTCCATGGCTGGACCCCCAAATAATATTCCTTTACGTGCTAAGGGGTAACTAGAGAGTGGGATAGGTTTAATAACTACCCTAACCCTAACGCGTACCCTAACGCTAACCCCTACCCTAACCCTAACACGTACCCTAATCTTAACCCGTACCCTAAACCGAGCCCTAACCCTAACACTAACCCTAACCTTAACCCTAACCCATACCCTACGCCGTACCCGAAGCCCTCCCCGAACCCGTACCCTATGCCGTACCCTAAGCCTAACCCTAAGCCTAACCCTAACCCTAGGCTACCCTTGACTGCTTCTGCCTCCAATAGATTTCCTAAGCACTAGTGTTTTAAGGAACAGCTTAAAAAGAGAATCCTAATGTTATTTCTTTATAATGTGTGTGTTCCTTATATTATCTTAGTTTCTAAACACTTCTCCATGGCTGGACCCCCAAATAATATTCCTTTACGTGCTAAGGGGTATCTAGAGAGTGGGATAGGTTTAATAACTACCCTAACCCTAACGCGTACCCTAACCCTAACCCCTACCCTAACCCTAACACGTACCCTAATCCTAACCCGTACCCTAAACCGAGCCCTAACCCTAACACTAACCCTAACCCTAACCCTAACCCATACCCTACGCCGTACCCGAAGCCCTCCCCGAACCCGTACCCTAAGCCGTACCCTAAGCCTAACCCTAAGCCTAACCCTAACCCTAGGCTACCCTTGACTGCTTCTGCCTCCAATAGATTTCCTAAGCACTAGTGTTTTAAGGAACAGCTTAAAAAGAGAATCCTAATGTGATTTCTTTATAATGGGTGTGTTCCTTATCTAATCCTAGTGTCTAAACTCTTCTCCATGGCTGGACCCCCAAATAATATTCTTTTATGTGCTAAGGGGTATCGAGAGAGTGGGATAGGTTTAATCACTACCCTAAACCTAACGCGTACCCTAACCCTAACCCCTACCCTTACCCTAACACGTACCCTAATCCTAACCCGTACCCTAAACCGAGCCTTAACCCTAACACTAACCCTAACCCTAACCCTAACCCATACCCTACGCCGTACCCGAAGCCCTCCCCGAACCCGTACCCTAAGCCGTACCCGAAGCCTAACCCTAAGCCTAACCCTAACCCTAGGCTACCCTTGACTGCTTCTGCCTCCAATAGATTTCCTAAGCACTAGTGTTTTAAGGAACAGCTTAAAAAGAGAATCCTAATGTGATTTCTTTATAATGTGTGTGTTCCTTATCTTATCCTAGTGTCTAAACTCTTCTCCATGGCTGGACCCCCAAATAATATTCCTTTACGTGCTAAGGGGTAACTAGAGAGTGGGATAGGTTTAATAACTACCCTAACCCTAACGCGTACCCTAACGCTAACCCCTACCCTAACCCTAACACGTACCCTAATCCTAACCCGTACCCTAAACCGAGCCCTAACCCTAACACTAACCCTAACCCTAACCCTAACCCATACCCTACGCCGTGCCCGAAGCCCTCCCCGAACCCGTACCCTAAGCCGTACCCTAAGCCTAACCCTAAGCCTAACCCTAACCCTAGGCTACCCTTGACTGCTTCTGCCTCCAATAGATTTCCTAAGCACTAGTGTTTTAAGGAACAGCTTAAAAAGAGAATCCTAATGTGATTTCTTTATAATGGGTGTGTTCCTTATCTTATCCTAGTGTCTAAACTCTTCTCCATGGCTGGACCCCCAAATAATATTCCTTTACGTGCTAAGGGGTAACTAGAGAGTGGGATAGGTTTAATAACTAACCTAACCCTAACGCGTACCCTAACGCTAACCCCTACCATAACCCTAACACGTACCCTAATCTTAACCCGTACCCTAAACCGAGCCCTAACCCTAACACTAACCCTGACCTTAACCCTAACCCATACCCTACGCCGTACCCGAAGCCCTCCCCGAACCAGTACCCTAAGCCGTACCCTAAGCCTAACCCTAAGCCTAACCCTAACCCTAGGCTACCCTTGACTGCTTCTGCCTCCAATAGATTTCCTAAGCACTAGTGTTTTAAGGAACAGCTTAAAAAGATAATCCTAATGTTATTTCTTTATAATGGGTGTGTTCCTTATATTATCTTAGTGTCTAAACTCTTCTCCATGGCTGGACCCCCAAATAATATTCCTTTACGTGCTAAGGGGTATCTAGAGAGTGGGATAGGTTTAATAACTACCCTAACCGTAACGCGTACCCTAACCCTAACCCCTACCCTAACCATAACATGTACCCTAATCCTAACCCGTTCCCTAAACCGAGCCCTAAACCTAACACTAACCCTAACCCTAACCGTAACCCATACCCTACGCCGTACCCGAAGCCCTCCCCGAACACGTACCCTAAGCCGTACCCTAAGCCTAACCGTAAGCCTAACCCTAACCCTAGGCTACCCTTGACTGCTTCTGCCTCCAATAGATTTCCTAAGCACTAGTGTTTTAAGGAACAGCTTAAAAAGAGAATCCTAATGTGATTTCTTTATAATGTGTGTGTTCCTTATATTATCTTAGTGTCTAAACTCTTCTCCATGGCTGGACCCCCTAATAATATTCCTTTACGTGCTAAGGGGTATCTAGAGAGTGGGATAGGTTTAATAACTACCCTAACCCTAACGCGTACCCTAACCCTAACCCCTACCCTAACCCTAACACGTACCCTAATCCTAACCCGTACCCTAAACCGAGCCCTAACCCTAACACTAACCCTAACCCTAACCCTAACCCATACCCTACGCCGTACCCGAAGCCCTCCCCGAACCCGTACCCTAAGCCGTACCCTAAGCCTAACCCTAAGCCTAACCCTAACCCTAGGCTACCCTTGACTGCTTCTGCCTCCAATAGATTTCCTAAGCACTAGTGTTTTAAGGAACAGCTTAAAAAGAGAATCCTAATGTGATTTCTTTATAATGGGTGTGTTCCTTACCTTATCCTAGTGTCTAAACTCTTCTCCATGGCTGGACCCCCAAATAATATTCCTTTACGTGCTAATGGGTAACTAGAGAGTGGGATAGGTTTAATAACTACCCTATCCGTAACACGTACCCTAACCCTCACCCCTACCCTAACCCTAACACGAACCCTAATCCTAACCCGTACCCTAAAACGAGCCCTAACCCTAACACTAAACCTAACCCTAACCCTAACCCATAACCTACGCCGTACCCGAAGCCCTCCCCGAACACGTACCCTAAGCCGTACCCTAAGCCTAACCCTAAGCCTAACCCTAACCCTAGGCTACCCTTGACTGCTTCTGCCTCCAATAGATTTCCTAAGCACTAGTGTTTTAAGGAACAGCTTAAAAAGAGAATCCTAATGTGATTTCTTTATAATGGGTGTGTTCCTTATCTAATCCTAGTGTCTAAACTCTTCTCCATGGCTGGACCCCCAAATAATATTCTTTTATGTGCTAAGGGGTATCGAGAGAGTGGGATAGGTTTAATCACTACCCTAAACCTAACGCGTACCCTAACCCTAACCCCTACCCTTACCCTAACACGTACCCTAATCCTAACCCGTACCCTAAACCGAGCCCTAACCCTAACACTAACCCTAACCCTAACCCTAACCCATACCCTACGCCGTACCCGAAGCCCTCCCCGAACCCGTACCCTAAGCCGTACCCGAAGCCTAACCCTAAGCCTAACCCTAACCCTAGGCTACCCTTGACTGCTTCTGCCTCCAATAGATTTCCTAAGCACTAGTGTTTTAAGGAACAGCTTAAAAAGAGAATCCTAATGTGATTTCTTTATAATGTGTGTGTTCCTTATCTTATCCTAGTGTCTAAACTCTTCTCCATGGCTGGACCCCCAAATAATATTCCTTTACGTGCTAAGGGGTAACTAGAGAGTGGGATAGGTTTAATAACTACCCTAACCCTAACGCGTACCCTAACGCTAACCCCTACCCTAACCCTAACACGTACCCTAATCCTAACCCGTACCCTAAACCGAGCCCTAACCCTAACACTAACCCTAACCCTAACCCTAACCCATACCCTACGCCGTGCCCGAAGCCCTCCCCGAACCCGTACCCTAAGCCGTACCCTAAGCCTAACCCTAAGCCTAACCCTAACCCTAGGCTACCCTTGACTGCTTCTGCCTCCAATAGATTTCCTAAGCACTAGTGTTTTAAGGAACAGCTTAAAAAGAGAATCCTAATGTGATTTCTTTATAATGTGTGTGTTCCTTATCTTATCCTAGTGTCTAAACTCTTCTCCATGGCTGGACCCCCAAATAATATTCCTTTACGTGCTAAGGGGTAACTAGAGAGTGGGATAGGTTTAATAACTACCCTAACCCTAACGCGTACCCTAACGCTAACCCCTACCCTAACCCTAACACGTACCCTAATCCTAACCCGTACCCTAAACAGAGCCCTAACCCTAACACTAACCCTAACCCTAACCCTAACCCATACCCTACGCCGTGCCCGAAGCCCTCCCCGAACCCGTACCCTAAGCCGTACCCTAAGCCTAACCCTAAGCCTAACCCTATCCCTAGGCTACCCTTGACTGCTTCTGCCTCCAATAGATTTCCTAAGCACTAGTGTTTTAAGGAACAGCTTAAAAAGAGAATCCTAATGTGATTTCTTTATAATGGGTGTGTTCCTTATCTTATCCTAGTGTCTAAACTCTTCTCCATGGCTGGACCCCCAAATAATATTCCTTTACGTGCTAAGGGGTAACTAGAGAGTGGGATAGGTTTAATAACTAACCTAACCCTAACACGTACCCTAACGCTAACCCCTACCCTAACCCTAACACGTACCCTAATCTTAACCCGTACCCTAAACCGAGCCCTAACCCTAACACTAACCCTAACCTTAACCCTAACCCATACCCTACGCCGTATCCGAAGCCCTCCCCGAACCAGTACCCTAAGCCGTACCCTAAGCCTAACCCTAAGCCTAACCCTAACCCTAGGCTACCCTTGACTGCTTCTGCCTCCAATAGATTTCCTAAGCACTAGTGTTTTAAGGAACAGCTTAAAAAGAGAATCCTAATGTTATTTCTTTATAATGTGTGTGTTCCTTATATTATCTTAGTGTCTAAACTTTTCTCCATGGCTGGACCCCCAAATAATATTCCTTTAGGTGCTAAGGGGTATCTAGAGAGTGGGATAGGTTTAATAACTACCCTAACCGTAACGCGTACCCTAACCCTAACCCCTACCCTAACCCTAACATGTACCCTAATCCTAACCCGTTCCCTAAACCGAGCCCTAACCCTAACACTAACCCTAACCCTAACCGTAACCCATACCCTACGCCGTACCCGAAGCCCTCCCCGAACACGTACCCTAAGCCGTACCCTAAGCCTAACCGTAAGCCTAACCCTAACCCTAGGCTACCCTTGACTGCTTCTGCCTCCAATAGATTTCCTAAGCACTAGTGTTTTAAGGAACAGCTTAAAAAGAGAATCCTAATGTGATTTCTTTATAATGGGTGTGTTCCTTATCTTATCCTAGTGTCTAAACTCTTCTCCATGGCTGGACCCCCAAATAATATTCCTTTACGTGCTAATGGGTAACTAGAGAGTGGGATAGGTTTAATAACTACCCTATCCGTAACACGTACCCTAACCCTCACCCTTACCCTAACCCTAACACGAACCCTAATCCTAACCCGTACCCGAAAACGAGCCCTAACCCTAACACTAAACCTAACCCTAACCCTAACCCATACCCTACGCCGTACCCGAAGCCCTCCCCGAACACGTACCCTAAGCCGTACCCTAAGCCTAACCCTAAGCCTAACCCTAACCCTAGGCTACCCTTGACTGCTTCTGCCTCCAATAGATTTCCTAAGCACTAGTGTTTTAAGGAACAGCTTAAAAAGAGAATCCTAATGTGATTTCTTTATAATGGGTGTGTTCCTTATCTAATCTTAGTGTCTAAACTCTTCTCCATGGCTGGACCCCCAAATAATATTCTTTTATGTGCTAAGGGGTATCGAGAGAGTGGGATAGGTTTAATCACTACCCTAACCCTAACGCGTACCCTAACCCTAACCCCTACCCTTACCCTAACACGTACCCTAATCCTAACCCGTACCCTAAACCGAGCCCTAACCCTAACACTAACCCTAACCCTAACCCTAACCCATACCCTACGCCGTGCCCGAAGCCCTCCCCGAACCCGTACCCTAAGCCGTACCCTAAGCCTAACCCTAAGCCTAACCCTAACCCTAGGCTACCCTTGACTGCTTCTGCCTCCAATAGATTTCCTAAGCACTAGTGTTTTAAGGAACAGCTTAAAAAGAGAATCCTAATGTGATTTCTTTATAATGGGTGTGTTCCTTATCTTATCCTAGTGTCTAAACTCTTCTCCATGGCTGGACCCCCAAATAATATTCCTTTACGTGCTAAGGGGTAACTAGAGAGTGGGATAGGTTTAATAACTACCCTAACCCTAACGCGTACCCTAACGCTAACCCCTACCCTAACCCTAACACGTACCCTAATCTTAACCCGTACCCTAAACCGAGCCCTAACCCTAACACTAACCCTAACCTTAACCCTAACCCATACCCTACGCCGTACCCGAAGCCCTCCCCGAACCCGTACCCTATGCCGTACCCTAAGCCTAACCCTAAGCCTAACCCTAACCCTAGGCTACCCTTGACTGCTTCTGCCTCCAATAGATTTCCTAAGCACTAGTGTTTTAAGGAACAGCTTAAAAAGAGAATCCTAATGTTATTTCTTTATAATGTGTGTGTTCCTTATATTATCTTAGTTTCTAAACACTTCTCCATGGCTGGACCCCCAAATAATATTCCTTTACGTGCTAAGGGGTATCTAGAGAGTGGGATAGGTTTAATAAGTACCCTAACCGTAACGCGTACCCAGCCCTAACCCCTACCCTAACCCTAACATGTACCCTAATCCTAACCCGTACCCTAAACCGAGCCCTAACCCTAACACTAACCCTAACACTAACCGTAACCCATACCCTACGCCGTACCCGAAGCCCTCCCCGAACACGTACCCTAAGCCGTACCCTAAGCCTAACCGTAAGCCTAACCCTAACCCTAGGCTACCCTTGACTGCTTCTGCCTCCAATAGATTTCCTAAGCACTAGTGTTTTAAGGAACAGCTTAAAAAGAGAATCCTAATGTGATTTCTTTATAATGTGTGTGTTCCTTATATTATCTTAGTGTCTAAACTCTTCTCCATGGCTGGACCCCCTAATAATATTCCTTTACGTGCTAAGGGGTATCTAGAGAGTGGGATAGGTTTAATAACTACCCTAACCCTAACGTGTACCCTAACCCTAACCCCTACCCTAACCCTAACACGTACCCTAATCCTAACCCGTACCCTAAACCGAGCCCTAACCCTAACACTAACCCTAACCCTAACCCTAACCCATACCCTACGCCGTACCCGAAGCCCTCCCCGAACCCGTACCCTAAGCCGTACCCTAAGCCTAACCCTAAGCCTAACCCTAACCCTAGGCTACCCTTGACTGCTTCTGCCTCCAATAGATTTCCTAAGCACTAGTGTTTTAAGGAACAGCTTAAAAAGAGAATCCCAATGTGATTTCTTTATAATGGGTGTGTTCCTTATCTTATCCTAGTGTCTAAACTCTTCTCCATGGCTGGACCCCCAAATAATATTCCTTTACGTGCTAATGGGTACCTAGAGAGTGGGATAGGTTTAATAACTACCCTATCCGTAACACGTACCCTAACCCTCACCCCTACCCTAACCCTAACACGAACCCTAATCCTAACCCGTACCCTAAAACGAGCCCTAACCCTAACACTAAACCTAACCCTAACCCTAACCCATACCCTACGCCGTACCCGAAGCCCTCCCCGAACACGTACCCTAAGCCGTACCCTAAGCCTAACCCTAAGCCTAACCCTAACCCTAGGCTACCCTTGACTGCTTCTGCCTCCAATAGATTTCCTAAGCACTAGTGTTTTAAGGAACAGCTTAAAAAGAGAATCCTACTGTGATTTCTTTATAATGGGTGTGTTCCTTATCTAATCCTAGTGTCTAAACTCTTCTCCATGGCTGGACCCCCAAATAATATTCTTTTATGTGCTAAGGGGTATCGAGAGAGTGGGATAGGTTTAATCACTACCCTAACCCTAACGCGTACCCTAACCCTAACCCCTACCCTTACCCTAACACGTACCCTAATCCTAACCCGTACCCTAAACCGAGCCCTAACCCTAACACTAACCCTAACCCTAACCCTAACCCATACCCTACGCCGTACCCGAAGCCCTCCCCGAACCCGTACCCTAAGCCGTACCCTAAGCCTAACCCTAAGCCTAACCCTAACCCTAGGCTACCCTTGACTGCTTCTGCCTCCAATAGATTTCCTAAGCACTAGTGTTTTAAGGAACAGCTTAAAAAGAGAATCCCAATGTGATTTCTTTATAATGGGTGTGTTCCTTATCTTATCCTAGTGTCTAAACTCTTCTCCATGGCTGGACCCCCAAATAATATTCCTTTACGTGCTAATGGGTACCTAGAGAGTGGGATAGGTTTAATAACTACCCTATCCGTAACACGTACCCTAACCCTCACCCCTACCCTAACCCTAACACGAACCCTAATCCTAACCCGTACCCTAAAACGAGCCCTAACCCTAACACTAAACCTAACCCTAACCCTAACCCATACCCTACGCCGTACCCGAAGCCCTCCCCGAACACGTACCCTAAGCCGTACCCTAAGCCTAACCCTAAGCCTAACCCTAACCCTAGGCTACCCTTGACTGCTTCTGCCTCCAATAGATTTCCTAAGCACTAGTGTTTTAAGGAACAGCTTAAAAAGAGAATCCTACTGTGATTTCTTTATAATGGGTGTGTTCCTTATCTAATCCTAGTGTCTAAACTCTTCTCCATGGCTGGACCCCCAAATAATATTCTTTTATGTGCTAAGGGGTATCGAGAGAGTGGGATAGGTTTAATCACTACCCTAACCCTAACGCGTACCCTAACCCTAACCCCTACCCTTACCCTAACACGTACCCTAATCCTAACCCGTACCCTAAACCGAGCCCTAACCCTAACACTAACCCTAACCTTAACCCTAACCCATACCCTACGCCGTATCCGAAGCCCTCCCCGAACCAGTACCCTAAGCCGTACCCTAAGCCTAACCCTAAGCCTAACCCTAACCCTAGGCTACCCTTGACTGCTTCTGCCTCCAATAGATTTCCTAAGCACTAGTGTTTTAAGGAACAGCTTAAAAAGAGAATCCTAATGTTATTTCTTTATAATGTGTGTGTTCCTTATATTATCTTAGTGTCTAAACTTTTCTCCATGGCTGGACCCCCAAATAATATTCCTTTAGGTGCTAAGGGGTATCTAGAGAGTGGGATAGGTTTAATAACTACCCTAACCGTAACGCGTACCCTAACCCTAACCCCTACCCTAACCCTAACATGTACCCTAATCCTAACCCGTTCCCTAAACCGAGCCCTAACCCTAACACTAACCCTAACCCTAACCGTAACCCATACCCTACGCCGTACCCGAAGCCCTCCCCGAACACGTACCCTAAGCCGTACCCTAAGCCTAACCGTAAGCCTAACCCTAACCCTAGGCTACCCTTGACTGCTTCTGCCTCCAATAGATTTCCTAAGCACTAGTGTTTTAAGGAACAGCTTAAAAAGAGAATCCTAATGTGATTTCTTTATAATGGGTGTGTTCCTTATCTTATCCTAGTGTCTAAACTCTTCTCCATGGCTGGACCCCCAAATAATATTCCTTTACGTGCTAATGGGTAACTAGAGAGTGGGATAGGTTTAATAACTACCCTATCCGTAACACGTACCCTAACCCTCACCCTTACCCTAACCCTAACACGAACCCTAATCCTAACCCGTACCCGAAAACGAGCCCTAACCCTAACACTAAACCTAACCCTAACCCTAACCCATACCCTACGCCGTACCCGAAGCCCTCCCCGAACACGTACCCTAAGCCGTACCCTAAGCCTAACCCTAAGCCTAACCCTAACCCTAGGCTACCCTTGACTGCTTCTGCCTCCAATAGATTTCCTAAGCACTAGTGTTTTAAGGAACAGCTTAAAAAGAGAATCCTAATGTGATTTCTTTATAATGGGTGTGTTCCTTATCTAATCTTAGTGTCTAAACTCTTCTCCATGGCTGGACCCCCAAATAATATTCTTTTATGTGCTAAGGGGTATCGAGAGAGTGGGATAGGTTTAATCACTACCCTAACCCTAACGCGTACCCTAACCCTAACCCCTACCCTTACCCTAACACGTACCCTAATCCTAACCCGTACCCTAAACCGAGCCCTAACCCTAACACTAACCCTAACCCTAACCCTAACCCATACCCTACGCCGTGCCCGAAGCCCTCCCCGAACCCGTACCCTAAGCCGTACCCTAAGCCTAACCCTAAGCCTAACCCTAACCCTAGGCTACCCTTGACTGCTTCTGCCTCCAATAGATTTCCTAAGCACTAGTGTTTTAAGGAACAGCTTAAAAAGAGAATCCTAATGTGATTTCTTTATAATGGGTGTGTTCCTTATCTTATCCTAGTGTCTAAACTCTTCTCCATGGCTGGACCCCCAAATAATATTCCTTTACGTGCTAAGGGGTAACTAGAGAGTGGGATAGGTTTAATAACTACCCTAACCCTAACGCGTACCCTAACGCTAACCCCTACCCTAACCCTAACACGTACCCTAATCTTAACCCGTACCCTAAACCGAGCCCTAACCCTAACACTAACCCTAACCTTAACCCTAACCCATACCCTACGCCGTACCCGAAGCCCTCCCCGAACCCGTACCCTATGCCGTACCCTAAGCCTAACCCTAAGCCTAACCCTAACCCTAGGCTACCCTTGACTGCTTCTGCCTCCAATAGATTTCCTAAGCACTAGTGTTTTAAGGAACAGCTTAAAAAGAGAATCCTAATGTTATTTCTTTATAATGTGTGTGTTCCTTATATTATCTTAGTTTCTAAACACTTCTCCATGGCTGGACCCCCAAATAATATTCCTTTACGTGCTAAGGGGTATCTAGAGAGTGGGATAGGTTTAATAAGTACCCTAACCGTAACGCGTACCCAGCCCTAACCCCTACCCTAACCCTAACATGTACCCTAATCCTAACCCGTACCCTAAACCGAGCCCTAACCCTAACACTAACCCTAACACTAACCGTAACCCATACCCTACGCCGTACCCGAAGCCCTCCCCGAACACGTACCCTAAGCCGTACCCTAAGCCTAACCGTAAGCCTAACCCTAACCCTAGGCTACCCTTGACTGCTTCTGCCTCCAATAGATTTCCTAAGCACTAGTGTTTTAAGGAACAGCTTAAAAAGAGAATCCTAATGTGATTTCTTTATAATGTGTGTGTTCCTTATATTATCTTAGTGTCTAAACTCTTCTCCATGGCTGGACCCCCTAATAATATTCCTTTACGTGCTAAGGGGTATCTAGAGAGTGGGATAGGTTTAATAACTACCCTAACCCTAACGTGTACCCTAACCCTAACCCCTACCCTAACCCTAACACGTACCCTAATCCTAACCCGTACCCTAAACCGAGCCCTAACCCTAACACTAACCCTAACCCTAACCCTAACCCATACCCTACGCCGTACCCGAAGCCCTCCCTGAACCCGTACCCTAAGCCGTACCCTAAGCCTAACCCTAAGCCTAACCCTAACCCTAGGCTACCCTTGACTGCTTCTGCCTCCAATAGATTTCCTAAGCACTAGTGTTTTAAGGAACAGCTTAAAAAGAGAATCCCAATGTGATTTCTTTATAATGGGTGTGTTCCTTATCTTATCCTAGTGTCTAAACTCTTCTCCATGGCTGGACCCCCAAATAATATTCCTTTACGTGCTAATGGGTACCTAGAGAGTGGGATAGGTTTAATAACTACCCTATCCGTAACACGTACCCTAACCCTCACCCCTACCCTAACCCTAACACGAACCCTAATCCTAACCCGTACCCTAAAACGAGCCCTAACCCTAACACTAAACCTAACCCTAACCCTAACCCATACCCTACGCCGTACCCGAAGCCCTCCCCGAACACGTACCCTAAGCCGTACCCTAAGCCTCACCCTAAGCCTAACCCTAACCCTAGGCTACCCTTGACTGCTTCTGCCTCCAATAGATTTCCTAAGCACTAGTGTTTTAAGGAACAGCTTAAAAAGAGAATCCTACTGTGATTTCTTTATAATGGGTGTGTTCCTTATCTAATCCTAGTGTCTAAACTCTTCTCCATGGCTGGACCCCCAAATAATATTCTTTTATGTGCTAAGGGGTATCGAGAGAGTGGGATAGGTTTAATCACTACCCTAACCCTAACGCGTACCCTAACCCTAACCCCTACCCTTACCCTAACACGTACCCTAATCCTAACCCGTACCCTAAACCGAGCCCTAACCCTAACACTAACCCTAACCCTAACCCTAACCCATACCCTACGCCGTACCCGAAGCCCTCCCCGAACCCGTACCCTAAGCCGTACCCTAAGCCTAACCCTAAGCCTAACCCTAACCCTAGGCTACCCTTGACTGCTTCTGCCTCCAATAGATTTCCTAAGCACTAGTGTTTTAAGGAACAGCTTAAAAAGAGAATCCCAATGTGATTTCTTTATAATGGGTGTGTTCCTTATCTTATCCTAGTGTCTAAACTCTTCTCCATGGCTGGACCCCCAAATAATATTCCTTTACGTGCTAATGGGTACCTAGAGAGTGGGATAGGTTTAATAACTACCCTATCCGTAACACGTACCCTAACCCTCACCCCTACCCTAACCCTAACACGAACCCTAATCCTAACCCGTACCCTAAAACGAGCCCTAACCCTAACACTAAACCTAACCCTAACCCTAACCCATACCCTACGCCGTACCCGAAGCCCTCCCCGAACACGTACCCTAAGCCGTACCCTAAGCCTAACCCTAAGCCTAACCCTAACCCTAGGCTACCCTTGACTGCTTCTGCCTCCAATAGATTTCCTAAGCACTAGTGTTTTAAGGAACAGCTTAAAAAGAGAATCCTACTGTGATTTCTTTATAATGGGTGTGTTCCTTATCTAATCCTAGTGTCTAAACTCTTCTCCATGGCTGGACCCCCAAATAATATTCTTTTATGTGCTAAGGGGTATCGAGAGAGTGGGATAGGTTTAATCACTACCCTAACCCTAACGCGTACCCTAACCCTAACCCCTACCCTTACCCTAACACGTACCCTAATCCTAACCCGTACCCTAAACCGAGCCCTAACCCTAACACTAACCCTAACCCTAACCCTAACCCATACCCTACGCCGTACCCGAAGCCCTCCCTGAACCCGTACCCTAAGCCGTACCCGAAGCCTAACCCTAAGCCTAACCCTAACCCTAGGCTACCCTTGACTGCTTCTGCCTCCAATAGATTTCCTAAGCACTAGTGTTTTAAGGAACAGCTTAAAAAGAGAATCCTAATGTGATTTCTTTATAATGTGTGTGTTCCTTATCTTATCCTAGTGTCTAAACTCTTCTCCATGGCTGGACCCCCAAATAATATTCCTTTACGTGCTAAGGGGTATCTAGAGAGTGGGATAGGTTTAATAACTACCCTAACCCTAACGCGTACCCTAACCGTAACCCCTACCCTAACCCTAACACGTACCCTAATCCTAACCCGTACCCTAAACCGAGCCCTAACCCTAACACTAACCCTAACCCTAACCCTAACCCATACCCTACGCCGTACCCGAAGCCCTCCCCGAACCCGTACCCTAAGCCGTACCCTAAGCCTAACCCTAAGCCTAACCCTAACCCTAGGCTACCCTTGACTGCTTCTGCCTCCAATAGATTTCCTAAGCACTAGTGTTTTAAGGAACAGCTTAAAAAGAGAATCCTAATGTGATTTCTTTATAATGGGTGTGTTCCTTATCTTATCCTAGTGTCTAAACTCTTCTCCATGGCTGGACCCCCAAATAATATTCCTTTACGTGCTAAGGGGTAACTAGAGAGTGGGATAGTTTTAATAACTACCCTATCCGTAACACGTACCTAACCCTAACCCCTACCCTAACCCTAACACGAACCCTAATCCTAACCCGTACCCTAAACCGAGCCCTAACCCTAACACTAACCCTAACCCTAACCCTAACCCATACCCTACGCCGTACCCGAAGCCCTCCCCGAACCCGTACCCTAAGCCGTACCCTAAGCCTAACCCTAAGCCTAACCCTAACCCTAGGCTACCCTTGACTGCTTCTGCCTCCAATAGATTTCCTAAGCACTAGTGTTTTAAGGAACAGCTTAAAAAGAGAATCCTAATGTGATTTCTTTATAATGTGTGTGTTCCTTATCTTATCCTAGTGTCTAAACTCTTCTCCATGGCTGGACCCCCAAATAATATTCCTTTACGTGCTAAGGGGTAACTAGAGAGTGGGATAGGTTTAATAACTACCCTAACCCTAACGCGTACCCTAACGCTAACCCCTACCCTAACCCTAACACGTACCCTAATCCTAACCCGTACCCTAAACCGAGCCCTAACCCTAACACTAACCCTAACCCTAACCCTAACCCATACCCTACGCCGTGCCCGAAGCCCTCCCCGAACCCGTACCCTAAGCCGTACCCTAAGCCTAACCCTAAGCCTAACCCTAACCCTAGGCTACCCTTGACTGCTTCTGCCTCCAATAGATTTCCTAAGCACTAGTGTTTTAAGGAACAGCTTAAAAAGAGAATCCTAATGTTATTTCTTTATAATGTGTGTGTTCCTTATATTATCTTAGTTTCTAAACACTTCTCCATGGCTGGACCCCCAAATAATATTCCTTTACGTGCTAAGGGGTATCTAGAGAGTGGGATAGGTTTAATAACTACCCTAACCGTAACGCGTACCCAGCCCTAACCCCTACCCTAACCCTAACATGTACCCTAATCCTAACCCGTACCCTAAACCGAGCCCTAACCCTAACACTAACCCTAACACTAACCGTAACCCATACCCTACGCCGTACCCGAAGCCCTCCCCGAACACGTACCCTAAGCCGTACCCTAAGCCTAACCGTAAGCCTAACCCTAACCCTAGGCTACCCTTGACTGCTTCTGCCTCCAATAGATTTCCTAAGCACTAGTGTTTTAAGGAACAGCTTAAAAAGAGAATCCTAATGTGATTTCTTTATAATGTGTGTGTTCCTTATATTATCTTAGTGTCTAAACTCTTCTCCATGGCTGGACCCCCTAATAATATTCCTTTACGTGCTAAGGGGTATCTAGAGAGTGGGATAGGTTTAATAACTACCCTAACCCTAACGTGTACCCTAACCCTAACCCCTACCCTAACCCTAACACGTACCCTAATCCTAACCCGTACCCTAAACCGAGCCCTAACCCTAACACTAACCCTAACCCTAACCCTAACCCATACCCTACGCCGTACCCGAAGCCCTCCCCGAACCCGTACCCTAAGCCGTACCCTAAGCCTAACCCTAAGCCTAACCCTAACCCTAGGCTACCCTTGACTGCTTCTGCCTCCAATAGATTTCCTAAGCACTAGTGTTTTAAGGAACAGCTTAAAAAGAGAATCCTAATGTGATTTCTTTATAATGGGTGTGTTCCTTATCTTATCCTAGTGTCTAAACTCTTCTCCATGGCTGGACCCCCAAATAATATTCCTTTACGTGCTAATGGGTACCTAGAGAGTGGGATAGGTTTAATAACTACCCTATCCGTAACACGTACCCTAACCCTCACCCCTACCCTAACCCTAACACGAACCCTAATCCTAACCCGTACCCTAAAACGAGCCCTAACCCTAACACTAAACCTAACCCTAACCCTAACCCATACCCTACGCCGTACCCGAAGCCCTCCCCGAACACGTACCCTAAGCCGTACCCTAAGCCTAACCCTAAGCCTAACCCTAACCCTAGGCTACCCTTGACTGCTTCTGCCTCCAATAGATTTCCTAAGCACTAGTGTTTTAAGGAACAGCTTAAAAAGAGAATCCTACTGTGATTTCTTTATAATGGGTGTGTTCCTTATCTAATCCTAGTGTCTAAACTCTTCTCCATGGCTGGACCCCCAAATAATATTCTTTTATGTGCTAAGGGGTATCGAGAGAGTGGGATAGGTTTAATCACTACCCTAACCCTAACGCGTACCCTAACCCTAACCCCTACCCTTACCCTAACACGTACCCTAATCCTAACCCGTACCCTAAACCGAGCCCTAACCCTAACACTAACCCTAACCCTAACCCTAACCCATACCCTACGCCGTACCCGAAGCCTAACCCTAAGCCTAACCCTAACCCTAGGCTACCCTTGACTGCTTCTGCCTCCAATAGATTTCCTAAGCACTAGTGTTTTAAGGAACAGCTTAAAAAGAGAATCCTAATGTGATTTCTTTATAATGTGTGTGTTCCTTATCTTATCCTAGTGTCTAAACTCTTCTCCATGGCTGGACCCCCAAATAATATTCCTTTACGTGCTAAGGGGTAACTAGAGAGTGGGATAGGTTTAATAACTACCCTAACCCTAACGCGTACCCTAACGCTAACCCCTACCCTAACCCTAACACGTACCCTAATCCTAACCCGTACCCTAAACCGAGCCCTAACCCTAACCCTAACCCTAACCCTAACCCTAACCCATACCCTACGCCGTGCCCGAAGCCCTCCCCGAACCCGTACCCTAAGCCGTACCCTAAGCCTAACCCTAAGCCTAACCCTAACCCTAGGCTACCCTTGACTGCTTCTGCCTCCAATAGATTTCCTAAGCACTAGTGTTTTAAGGAACAGCTTAAAAAGAGAATCCTAATGTGATTTCTTTATAATGGGTGTGTTCCTTATATTATCTTACTGTCTAAACGCTTCTCCATGGCTGGACCCCCAAATAATATTCCTTTACGTGCTAAGGGGTATCTAGAGAGTGGGATAGGTTTAATAACTACCCTAACCGTAATGCGTACCCTAACCCTAACCCCTACCCTAACCCTAACATGTACCCTAATCCTAACCCGTAACCTAAACCGAGCCCTAACCCTAACACTAACCCTAACCCTAACCGTAACCCATACCCTACGCCGTACCCGAAGCCCTCCCCGAACACGTACCCTAAGCCGTACCCTAAGCCTAACAGTAAGCCTAACCCTAACCCTAGGCTACCCTTGACTGCTTCTGCCTACAATAGATTTCCTAAGCACTAGTGTTTTAAGGAACAGCTTAAAAAGAGAATCCTAATGTGATTTCTTTATAATGTGTGTGTTCCTTATATTATCTTAGTGTCTAAACTCTTCTCCATGGCTGGACCCCCTAATAATATTCCTTTACGTGCTAAGGGGTATCTAGAGAGTGGGATAGGTTTAATAACTACCCTAACCCTAACGCGTACCCTAACCCTAACCCCTACCCTAACCCTAACACGTACCCTAATCCTAACCCGTACCCTAAACCGAGCCCTAACCCTAACACTAACCCTAACCCTAACCCTAACCCATACCCTACGCCGTACCCGAAGCCCTCCCCGAACCCGTACCCTAAGCCGTACCCTAAGCCTAACCCTAAGCCTAACCCTAACCCTAGGCTACCCTTGACTGCTTCTGCCTCCAATAGATTTCCTAAGCACTAGTGTTTTAAGGAACAGCTTAAAAAGAGAATCCTAATGTGATTTCTTTATAATGGGTGTGTTCCTTATCTTATCCTAGTGTCTAAACTCTTCTCCATGGCTGGACCCCCAAATAATATTCCTTTACGTGCTAAGGGGTAACTAGAGAGTGGGATAGGTTTAATAACTACCCTATCCGTAACACGTACCCTAAACCTAACCCCTACCCTAACCCTAACACGAACCCTAATCCTAACCCGTACCCTAAACCGAGCCCTAACCCTAACACTAACCCTAACCCTAACCCTAACCCATACCCTACGCCGTACCCGAAGCCCTCCCCGAACCCGTACCCTAAGCCGTACCCGAAGCCTAACCCTAAGCCTAACCCTAACCCTAGGCTACCCTTGACTGCTTCTGCCTCCAATAGATTTCCTAAGCACTAGTGTTTTAAGGAACGGCTTAAAAAGAGAATCCTAATGTGATTTCTTTATAATGTGTGTGTTCCTTATCTTATCCTAGTGTCTAAACTCTTCTCCATGGCTGGACCCCCAAATAATATTCCTTTACGTGCTAAGGGGTAACTAGAGAGTGGGATAGGTTTAATAACTACCCTAACCCTAACGCGTACCCTAACGCTAACCCCTACCCTAACCCTAACACGTACCCTAATCCTAACCCGTACCCTAAACCGAGCCCTAACCCTAACCCTAACCCTAACCCTAACCCTAACCCATACCCTACGCCGTGCCCGAAGCCCTCCCCGAACCCGTACCCTAAGCCGTACCCTAAGCCTAACCCTAAGCCTAACCCTAACCCTAGGCTACCCTTGACTGCTTCTGCCTCCAATAGATTTCCTAAGCACTAGTGTTTTAAGGAACAGCTTAAAAAGAGAATCCTAATGTGATTTCTTTATAATGGGTGTGTTCCTTATATTATCTTAGTGTCTAAACTCTTCTCCATGGCTGGACCCCCTAATAATATTCCTTTACGTGCTAAGGGGCATCTAGAGAGTGGGATAGGTTTAATAACTACCCTAACCCTAACGCGTACCCTAACCCTAACCCCTACCCTAACCCTAACACGTACCCTAATCCTAACCCGTACCCTAAACCGAGCCCTAACCCTAACACTAACCCTAACCCTAACCCTAACCCATACCCTACGCCGTACCCGAAGCCCTCCCCGAACCCGTACCCTAAGCCGTACCCTAAGCCTAACCCTAAGCCTAACCCTAACCCTAGGCTACCCTTGACTGCTTCTGCCTCCAATAGATTTCCTAAGCACTAGTGTTTTAAGGAACAGCTTAAAAAGAGAATCCTAATGTGATTTCTTTATAATGGGTGTGTTCCTTATCTTATCCTAGTGTCTAAACTCTTCTCCATGGCTGGACCCCCAAATAATATTCCTTTACGTGCTAAGGGGTAACTAGAGAGTGGGATAGGTTTAATAACTACCCTATCCGTAACACGTACCCTAAACCTAACCCCTACCCTAACCCTAACACGAACCCTAATCCTAACCAGTACCCTAAACCGAGCCCTAACCCTAACACTAACCCTAACCCTAACCCTAACCCATACCCTACGCCGTACCCGAAGCCCTCCCCGAACCCGTACCCTAAGCCGTACCCTAAGCCTAACCCTAAGCCTAACCCTAACCCTAGGCTACCCTTGACTGCTTCTGCCTCCAATAGATTTCCTAAGCACTAGTGTTTTAAGGAACAGCTTAAAAAGAGAATCCTAATGTGATTTCTTTATAATGTGTGTGTTCCTTATCTTATCCTAGTGTCTAAACTCTTCTCCATGGCTGGACCCCCAAATAATATTCCTTTACGTGCTAAGGGGTAACTAGAGAGTGGGATAGGTTTAATAACTACCCTAACCCTAACGCGTACCCTAACGCTAACCCCTACCCTAACCCTAACACGTACCCTAATCCTAACCCGTACCCTAAACCGAGCCCTAACCCTAACACTAACCCTAACCCTAACCCTAACCCATACCCTACGCCGTGCCCGAAGCCCTCCCCGAACCCGTACCCTAAGCCGTACCCTAAGCCTAACCCTAAGCCTAACCCTAACCCTAGGCTACCCTTGACTGCTTCTGCCTCCAATACATTTCCTAAGCACTAGTGTTTTAAGGAACAGCTTAAAAAGAGAATCCTAATGTGATTTCTTTATAATGGGTGTGTTCCTTATATTATCTTACTGTCTAAACTCTTCTCCATGGCTGGACCCCCAAATAATATTCCTTTACGTGCTAAGGGGTATCTAGAGAGTGGGATAGGTTTAATAACTACCCTAACCGTAATGCGTACCCTAACCCTAACCCCTACCCTAACCCTAACATGTACCCTAATCCTAACCCGTACCCTAAACCGAGCCCTAACCCTAACACTAACCCTAACCCTAACCGTAACCCATACCCTACGCCGTTCCCGAAGCCCTCCCCGAACACGTACCCTAAGCCGTACCCTAAGCCTAACAGTAAGCCTAACCCTAACCCTAGGCTACCCTTGACTGCTTCTGCCTGCAATAGATTTCCTAAGCACTAGTGTTTTAAGGAACAGCTTAAAAAGAGAATCCTAATGTGATTTCTTTATAATGTGTGTGTTCCTTATATTATCTTAGTTTCTAAACTCTTCTCCATGGCTGGACCCCCTAATAATATTCCTTTACGTGCTAAGGGGTATCTAGAGAGTGGGATAGGTTTAATAACTACCCTAACCCTAACGCGTACCCTAACCCTAACCCCTACCCTAACCCTAACACGTACCCTAATCCTAACCCGTACCCTAAACCGAGCCCTAACCCTAACACTAACCCTAACCCTAACCCTAACCCATACCCTACGCCGTACCCGAAGCCCTCCCCGAACCCGTACCCTAAGCCGTACCCTAAGCCTAACCCTAAGCCTAACCCTAACCCTAGGCTACCCTTGACTGCTTCTGCCTCCAATAGATTTCCTAAGCACTAGTGTTTTAAGGAACAGCTTAAAAAGAGAATCCTAATGTGATTTCTTTATAATGGGTGTGTTCCTTATCTTATCCTAGTGTCTAAACTCTTCTCCATGGCTGGACCCCCAAATAATATTCCTTTACGTGCTAAGGGGTAACTAGAGTGTGGGATAGGTTTAATAAGTACCCTATCCGTAACACGTACCCTAACCCTAACCCCTACCCTAACCCTAACACGAACCCTAATCCTAACCCGTACCCTAAACCGAGCCCTAACCCTAACACTAACCCTAACCCTAACCCTAACCCATACCCTACGCCGTACCCGAAGCCTAACCCTAAGCCTAACCCTAACCCTAGGCTACCCTTGACTGCTTCTGCCTCCAATAGATTTCCTAAGCACTAGTGTTTTAAGGAACAGCTTAAAAAGAGAATCCTAATGTGATTTCTTTATAATGTGTGTGTTCCTTATCTTATCCTAGTGTCTAAACTCTTCTCCATGGCTGGACCCCCAAATAATATTCCTTTACGTGCTAAGGGGTAACTAGAGAGTGGGATAGGTTTAATAACTACCCTAACCCTAACGCGTACCCTAACGCTAACCCCTACCCTAACCCTAACACGTACCCTAATCCTAACCCGTACCCTAAACCGAGCCCTAACCCTAACCCTAACCCTAACCCTAACCCTAACCCATACCCTACGCCGTGCCCGAAGCCCTCCCCGAACCCGTACCCTAAGCCGTACCCTAAGCCTAACCCTAAGCCTAACCCTAACCCTAGGCTACCCTTGACTGCTTCTGCCTCCAATAGATTTCCTAAGCACTAGTGTTTTAAGGAACAGCTTAAAAAGAGAATCCTAATGTGATTTCTTTATAATGGGTGTGTTCCTTATATTATCTTACTGTCTAAACTCTTCTCCATGGCTGGACCCCCAAATAATATTCCTTTACGTGCTAAGGGGTATCTAGAGAGTGGGATAGGTTTAATAACTACCCTAACCGTAACGCGTACCCTAACCCTAACCCCTACCCTAACCCTAACATGTACCCTAATCCTAACCCGTACCCTAAACCGAGCCCTAACCCTAACACTAACCCTAACCCTAACCCTAACCCATACCCTACGCCGTACCCGAAGCCCTCCCCGAACCCGTACCCTAAGCCGTACCCTAAGCCTAACCCTAAGCCTAACCCTAACCCTAGGCTACCCTTGACTGCTTCTGCCTCCAATAGATTTCCTAAGCACTAGTGTTTTAAGGAACAGCTTAAAAAGAGAATCCTAATGTGATTTCTTTATAATGGGTGTGTTCCTTATCTTATCCTAGTGTCTAAACTCTTCTCCATGGCTGGACCCCCAAATAATATTCCTTTACGTGCTAAGGGGTAACTAGAGAGTGGGATAGGTTTAATAACTACCCTATCCGTAACACGTACCCTAACCCTAACCCCTACCCTAACCCTAACACGAACCCTAATCCTAACCCGTACCCTAAACCGAGCCCTAACCCTAACACTAACCCTAACCCTAACCCTAACCCATACCCTACGCCGTACCCGAAGCCCTCCCCGAACCCGTACCCTAAGCCGTACCCGAAGCCTAACCCTAAGCCTAACCCTAACCCTAGGCTACCCTTGACTGCTTCTGCCTCCAATAGATTTCCTAAGCACTAGTGTTTTAAGGAACAGCTTAAAAAGAGAATCCTAATGTGATTTCTTTATAATGTGTGTGTTCCTTATCTTATCCTAGTGTCTAAACTCTTCTCCATGGCTGGACCCCCAAATAATATTCCTTTACGTGCTAAGGGGTAACTAGAGAGTGGGATAGGTTTAATAACTACCCTAACCCTAACGCGTACCCTAACGCTAACACCTACCCTAACCCTAACACGTACCCTAATCCTAACCCGTACCCTAAACCGAGCCCTAACCCTAACACTAACCCTAACCCTAACCCTAACCCATACCCTACGCCGTGCCCGAAGCCCTCCCCGAACCCGTACCCTAAGCCGTACCCTAAGCCTAACCCTAAGCCTAACCCTAACCCTAGGCTACCCTTGACTGCTTCTGCCTCCAATACATTTCCTAAGCACTAGTGTTTTAAGGAACAGCTTAAAAAGAGAATCCTAATGTGATTTCTTTATAATGGGTGTGTTCCTTATATTATCTTACTGTCTAAACTCTTCTCCATGGCTGGACCCCCAAATAATATTCCTTTACGTGCTAAGGGGTATCTAGAGAGTGGGATAGGTTTAATAACTACCCTAATCGTAACGCGTACCCTAACCCTAACCCCTACCCTAACCCTAACATGTACCCTAATCCTAACCCGTACCCTAAACCGAGCCCTAACCCTAACACTAACCCTAACCCTAACCGTAACCCATACCCTACGCCGTACCCGAAGCCCTCCCCGAACACGTACCCTAAGCCGTACCCTAAGCCTAACAGTAAGCCTAACCCTAACCCTAGGCTACCCTTGACTGCTTCTGCCTCCAATAGATTTCCTAAGCACTAGTGTTTTAAGGAACAGCTTAAAAAGAGAATCCTAATGTGATTTCTTTATAATGTGTGTGTTCCTTATATTATCTTAGTGTCTAAACTCTTCTCCATGGCTGGACCCCCTAATAATATTCCTTTACGTGCTAAGGGGTATCTAGAGAGTGGGATAGGTTTAATAACTACCCTAACCCTAACGCGTACCCTAACCCTAACCCCTACCCTAACCCTAACACGTACCCTAATCCTAACCCGTACCCTAAACCGAGCCCTAACCCTAACACTAACCCTAACCCTAACCCTAACCCATACCCTACGCCGTACCTGAAGCCCTCCCCGAACCCGTACCCTAAGCCGTACCCTAAGCCTAACCCTAAGCCTAACCCTAACCCTAGGCTACCCTTGACTGCTTCTGCCTCCAATAGATTTCCTAAGCACTAGTGTTTTAAGGAACAGCTTAAAAAGAGAATCCTAATGTGATTTCTTTATAATGGGTGTGTTCCTTATCTTATCCTAGTGTCTAAACTCTTCTCCATGGCTGGACCCCCAAATAATATTCCTTTACGTGCTAAGGGGTAACTAGAGAGTGGGATAGGTTTAATAACTACCCTATCCGTAACACGTACCCTAACCCTAACCCCTACCCTAACCCTAACACGAACCCTAATCCTAACCCGTACCCTAAACCGAGCCCTAACCCTAACACTAACCCTAACCCTAACCCTAACCCATACCCTACGCCGTACCCGAAGCCCTCCCCGAACCCGTACCCTAAGCCGTACCCGAAGCCTAACCCTAAGCCTAACCCTAACCCTAGGCTACCCTTGACTGCTTCTGCCTCCAATAGATTTCCTAAGCACTAGTGTTTTAAGGAACAGCTTAAAAAGAGAATCCTAATGTGATTTCTTTATAATGTGTGTGTTCCTTATCTTATCCCAGTGTCTAAACTCTTCTCCATGGCTGGACCCCCAAATAATATTCCTTTACGTGCTAAGGGGTAACTAGAGAGTGGGATAGGTTTAATAACTACCCTAACCCTAACGCGTACCCTAACGCTAACCCCTACCCTAACCCTAACACGTACCCTAATCCTAACCCGTACCCTAAACCGAGCCCTAACCCTAACACTAACCCTAACCCTAACCCTAACCCATACCCTACGCCGTGCCCGAAGCCCTCCCCGAACCCGTACCCTAAGCCGTACCCTAAGCCTAACCCTAAGCCTAACCCTAACCCTAGGCTACCCTTGACTGCTTCTGCCTCCAATACATTTCCTAAGCACTAGTGTTTTAAGGAACAGCTTAAAAAGAGAATCCTAATGTGATTTCTTTATAATGGGTGTGTTCCTTATATTATCTTACTGTCTAAACTCTTCTCCATGGCTGGACCCCCAAATAATATTCCTTTACGTGCTAAGGGGTATCTAGAGAGTGGGATAGGTTTAATAACTACCCTAACCGTAACGCGTACCCTAACCCTAACCCCTACCCTAACCCTAACATGTACCCTAATCCTAACCCGTACCCTAAACCGAGCCCTAACCCTAACACTAACCCTAACCCTAACCGTAACCCATACCCTACGCCGTACCCGAAGCCCTCCCCGAACACGTACCCTAAGCCGTACCCTAAGCCTAACAGTAAGCCTAACCCTAACCCTAGGCTACCCTTGACTGCTTCTGCCTCCAATAGATTTCCTAAGCACTAGTGTTTTAAGGAACAGCTTAAAAAGAGAATCCTAATGTGATTTCTTTATAATGTGTGTGTTCCTTATCTTATCCTAGTGTCTAAACTCTTCTCCATGGCTGGACCCCCAAATAATATTCCTTTACGTGCTAAGGGGTAACTAGAGAGTGGGATAGGTTTAATAACTACCCTAACCCTAACGCATACCCTAACGCTAACCCCTACCCTAACCCTAACACGTACCCTAATCCTAACCCGTACCCTAAACCGAGCCCTAACCCTAACACTAACCCTAACCCTAACCCTAACCCATACCCTACGCCGTGCCCGAAGCCCTCCCCGAACCCGTACCCTAAGCCGTACCCTAAGCCTAACCCTAAGCCTAACCCTAACCCTAGGCTACCCTTGACTGCTTCTGCCTCCAATAGATTTCCTAAGCACTAGTGTTTTAAGAAACAGCTTAAAAAGAGAATCCTAATGTGATTTCTTTATAATGGGTGTGTTCCTTATATTATCTTACTGTCTAAACTCTTCTCCATGGCTGTACCCCCAAATAATATTCCTTTACGTGCTAAGGGGTATCTAGAGAGTGGGATAGGTTTAATAACTACCCTAACCGTAACGCGTACCCTAACCCTAACCCCTACCCTAACCCTAACATGTACCCTAATCCTAACCCGTACCCTAAACCGAGCCCTAACCCTAACACTAACCCTAACCCTAACCGTAACCCATACCCTACGCCGTACCCGAAGCCCTCCCCGAACACGTACCCTAAGCCGTACCCTAAGCCTAACAGTAAGCCTAACCCTAACCCTAGGCTACCCTTGACTGCTTCTGCCTCCAATAGATTTCCTAAGCACTAGTGTTTTAAGGAACAGCTTAAAAAGAGAATCCTAATGTGATTTCTTTATAATGTGTGTGTTCCTTATATTATCTTAGTGTCTAAACTCTTCTCCATGGCTGGACCCCCTAATAATATTCCTTTACGTGCTAAGGGGTATCTAGAGAGTGGGATAGGTTTAATAACTACCCTAACCCTAACGCGTACCCTAACCCTAACCCCTACCCTAACCCTAACACGTACCCTAATCCTAACCCGTACCCTAAACCGAGCCCTAACCCTAACACTAACCCTAACCCTAACCCTAACCCATACCCTACGCCGTACCCGAAGCCCTCCCCGAACCCGTACCCTAAGCCGTACCCTAAGCCTAACCCTAAGCCTAACCCTAACCCTAGGCTACCCTTGACTGCTTCTGCCTCCAATAGATTTCCTAAGCACTAGTGTTTTAAGGAACAGCTTAAAAAGAGAATCCTAATGTGATTTCTTTATAATGGGTGTGTTCCTTATCTTATCCTAGTGTCTAAACTCTTCTCCATGGCTGGACCCCCAAATAATATTCCTTTACGTGCTAAGGGGTAACTAGAGAGTGGGATAGGTTTAATAACTACCCTATCCGTAACACGTACCCTAACCCTAACCCCTACCCTAACCCTAACACGAACCCTAATCCTAACCCGTACCCTAAACCGAGCCCTAACCCTAACACTAACCCTAACCCTAACCCTAACCCATACCCTACGCCGTGCCCGAAGCCCTCCCCGAACCCGTACCCTAAGCCGTACCCGAAGCCTTACCCTAAGCCTAACCCTAACCCTAGGCTACCCTTGACTGCTTCTGCCTCCAATAGATTTCCTAAGCACTAGTGTTTTAAGGAACAGCTTAAAAAGAGAATCCTAATGTGATTTCTTTATAATGTGTGTGTTCCTTATCTTATCCTAGTGTCTAAACTCTTCTCCATGGCTGGACCCCCAAATAATATTCCTTTACGTGCTAAGGGGTAACTAGAGAGTGGGATAGGTTTAATAACTACCCTAACCCTAACACGTACCCTAACGCTAACCCCTACCCTAACCCTAACACGTACCCTAATCCTAACCCGTACCCTAAACCGAGCCCTAACCCTAACACTAACCCTAACCCTAACCCTAACCCATACCCTACGCCGTGCCCGAAGCCCTCCCCGAACCCGTTCCCTAAGCCGTACCCTAAGCCTAACCCTAAGCCTAACCCTAACCCTAGGCTACCCTTGACTGCTTCTGCCTCCAATAGATTTCCTAAGCACTAGTGTTTTAAGGAACAGCTTAAAAAGAGAATCCTAATGTGATTTCTTTATAATGGGTGTGTTCCTTATATTATCTTACTGTCTAAACTCTTCTCCATGGCTGGACCCCCAAATAATATTCCTTTACGTGCTAAGGGGTATCTAGAGAGTGGGATAGGTTTAATAACTACCCTAACCGTAACGCGTACCCTAACCCTAACCCCTACCCTAACCCTAACATGTACCCTAATCCTAAACCGTACCCTAAACCGAGCCCTAACCCTAACACTTACACTAACCCTAACCGTAACCCATACCCTACGCCGTACCCGAAGCCCTCCCCGAACACGTACCCTAAGCCGTACCCTAAGCCTAACAGTAAGCCTAACCCTAACCCTAGGCTACCCTTGACTGCTTCTGCCTCCAATAGATTTCCTAAGCACTAGTGTTTTAAGGAACAGCTTAAAAAGAGAATCCTAATGTGATTTCTTTATAATGTGTGTGTTCCTTATATTATCTTAGTGTCTAAACTCTTCTCCATGGCTGGACCCCCTAATAATATTCCTTTACGTGCTAAGGGGTATCTAGAGAGTGGGATAGGTTTAATAACTACCCTAACCCTAACGCGTACCCTAACCCTAACCCCTACCCTAACCCTAACACGTACCCTAATCCTAACCCGTACCCTAAACCGAGCCCTAACCCTAACACTAACCCTAACCCTAACCCTAACCCATACCCTACGCCGTACCCGAAGCCCTCCCCGAACCCGTACCCTAAGCCGTACCCTAAGCCTAACCCTAAGCCTAACCCTAACCCTAGGCTACCCTTGACTGCTTCTGCCTCCAATAGATTTCCTAAGCACTAGTGTTTTAAGGAACAGCTTAAAAAGAGAATCCTAATGTGATTTCTTTATAATGGGTGTGTTCCTTATCTTATCCTAGTGTCTAAACTCTTCTCCATGGCTGGACCCCCAAATAATATTCCTTTACGTGCTAAGGGGTAACTAGAGAGTGGGATAGGTTTAATAACTACCCTATCCGTAACACGTACCCTAACCCTAACCCCTACCCTAACCCTAACACGAACCCTAATCCTAACCCGTACCCTAAACCGAGCCCTAACCCTAACACTAACCCTAACCCTAACCCTAACCCATACCCTACGCCGTACCCGAAGCCCTCCCCGAACCCGTACCCTAAGCCGTACCCGAAGCCTAACCCTAAGCCTAACCCTAACCCTAGGCTACCCTTGACTGCTTCTGCCTCCAATAGATTTCCTAAGCACTAGTGTTTTAAGGAACAGCTTAAAAAGAGAATCCTAATGTGATTTCTTTATAATGTGTGTGTTCCTTATCTTATCCTAGTGTCTAAACTCTTCTCCATGGCTGGACCCCCAAATAATATTCCTTTACGTGCTAAGGGGTAACTAGAGAGTGGGATAGGTTTAATAACTACCCTAACCCTAACGCGTACCCTAACGCTAACCCCTACCCTAACCCTAACACGTACCCTAATCCTAACCCGTACCCTAAACCGAGCCCTAACCCTAACACTAACCCTAACCCTAACCCTAACCCATACCCTACGCCGTGCCCGAAGCCCTCCCCGAACCCGTACCCTAAGCCGTACCCTAAGCCTAACCCTAAGCCTAACCCTAACCCTAGGCTACCCTTGACTGCTTCTGCCTCCAATAGATTTCCTAAGCACTAGTGTTTTAAGGAACAGCTTAAAAAGAGAATCCTAATGTGATTTCTTTATAATGGGTGTGTTCCTTATATTATCTTACTGTCTAAACTCTTCTCCATGGCTGGACCCCCAAATAATATTCCTTTACGTGCTAAGGGGTATCTAGAGAGTGGGATAGGTTTAATAACTACCCTAACCGTAACGCGTACCCTAACCCTAACCCCTACCCTAACCCTAACATGTACCCTAATCCTAACCCGTACCCTAAACCGAGCCCTAAACCTAACACTAACCCTAACCCTAACCGTAACCCATACCCTACGCCGTACCCGAAGCCCTCCCCGAACACGTACCCTAAGCCGTACCCTAAGCCTAACAGTAAGCCTAACTCTAACCCTAGGCTACCCTTGACTGCTTCTGCCTCCAATAGATTTCCTAAGCACTAGTGTTTTAAGGAACAGCTTAAAAAGAGAATCCTAATGTGATTTCTTTATAATGTGTGTGTTCCTTATATTATGTTAGTTTCTAAACTCTTCTCCATGGCTGGACCCCCTAATAATATTCCTTTACGTGCTAAGGGGTATCTAGAGAGTGGGATAGGTTTAATAACTACCCTAACCCTAACGCGTACCCTAACCCTAACCCCTACCCTAACCCTAACACGTACCCTAATCCTAACCCGTACCCTAAACCGAGCCCTAACCCTAACACTAACCCTAACCCTAACCCTAACCCATACCCTACGCCGTACCCGAAGCCCTCCCCGAACCCGTACCCTAAGCCGTACCCGAAGCCTAACCCTAAGCCTAACCCTAACCCTAGGCTACCCTTGACTGCTTCTGCCTCCAATAGATTTCCTAAGCACTAGTGTTTTAAGGAACAGCTTAAAAAGAGAATCCTAATGTGATTTCTTTATAATGTGTGTGTTCCTTATCTTATCCTAGTGTCTAAAGTCTTCTCCATGGCTGGACCCCCAAATAATATTCCTTTACGTGCTAAGGGGTAACTAGAGAGTGGGATAGGTTTAATAACTACCCTAACCCTAACGCGTACCCTAACGCTAACCCCTACCCTAACCCTAACACGAACCCTAATCCTAACCCGTACCCTAAACCGAGCCCTAACCCTAACACTAACCCTAACCCTAACCCTAACCCATACCCTACGCCGTGCCCGAAGCCCTCCCCGAACCCGTTCCCTAAGCCGTACCCTAAGCCTAACCCTAAGCCTAACCCTAACCCTAGGCTACCCTTGACTGCTTCTGCCTCCAATAGATTTCCTAAGCACTAGTGTTTTAAGGAACAGCTTAAAAAGAGAATCCTAATGTGATTTCTTTATAATGGGTGTGTTCCTTATATTATCTTACTGTCTAAACTCTTCTCCATGGCTGGACCCCCAAATAATATTCCTTTACGTGCTAAGGGGTATCTAGAGAGTGGGATAGGTTTAATAACTACCCTAACCGTAACGCGTACCCTAACCCTAACCCCTACCCTAACCCTAACATGTACCCTAATCCTAAACCGTACCCTAAACCGAGCCCTAACCCTAACACTTACACTAACCCTAACCGTAACCCATACCCTACGCCGTACCCGAAGCCCTCCCCGAACACGTACCCTAAGCCGTACCCTAAGCCTAACAGTAAGCCTAACCCTAACCCTAGGCTACCCTTGACTGCTTCTGCCTCCAATAGATTTCCTAAGCACTAGTGTTTTAAGGAACAGCTTAAAAAGAGAATCCTAATGTGATTTCTTTATAATGTGTGTGTTCCTTATATTATCTTAGTGTCTAAACTCTTCTCCATGGCTGGACCCCCTAATAATATTCCTTTACGTGCTAAGGGGTATCTAGAGAGTGGGATAGGTTTAATAACTACCCTAACCCTAACGCGTACCCTAACCCTAACCCCTACCCTAACCCTAACACGTACCCTAATCCTAACCCGTACCCTAAACCGAGCCCTAACCCTAACACTAACCCTAACCCTAACCCTAACCCATACCCTACGCCGTACCCGAAGCCCTCCCCGAACCCGTACCCTAAGCCGTACCCTAAGCCTAACCCTAAGCCTAACCCTAACCCTAGGCTACCCTTGACTGCTTCTGCCTCCAATAGATTTCCTAAGCACTAGTGTTTTAAGGAACAGCTTAAAAAGAGAATCCTAATGTGATTTCTTTATAATGGGTGTGTTCCTTATCTTATCCTAGTGTCTAAACTCTTCTCCATGGCTGGACCCCCAAATAATATTCCTTTACGTGCTAAGGGGTAACTAGAGAGTGGGATAGGTTTAATAACTACCCTATCCGTAACACGTACCCTAACCCTAACCCCTACCCTAACCCTAACACGAACCCTAATCCTAACCCGTACCCTAAACCGAGCCCTAACCCTAACACTAACCCTAACCCTAACCCTAACCCATACCCTACGCCGTACCCGAAGCCCTCCCCGAACCCGTACCCTAAGCCGTACCCGAAGCCTAACCCTAAGCCTAACCCTAACCCTAGGCTACCCTTGACTGCTTCTGCCTCCAATAGATTTCCTAAGCACTAGTGTTTTAAGGAACAGCTTAAAAAGAGAATCCTAATGTGATTTCTTTATAATGTGTGTGTTCCTTATCTTATCCTAGTGTCTAAACTCTTCTCCATGGCTGGACCCCCAAATAATATTCCTTTACGTGCTAAGGGGTAACTAGAGAGTGGGATAGGTTTAATAACTACCCTAACCCTAACGCGTACCCTAACGCTAACCCCTACCCTAACCCTAACACGTACCCTAATCCTAACCCGTACCCTAAACCGAGCCCTAACCCTAACACTAACCCTAACCCTAACCCTAACCCATACCCTACGCCGTGCCCGAAGCCCTCCCCGAACCCGTACCCTAAGCCGTACCCTAAGCCTAACCCTAAGCCTAACCCTAACCCTAGGCTACCCTTGACTGCTTCTGCCTCCAATAGATTTCCTAAGCACTAGTGTTTTAAGGAACAGCTTAAAAAGAGAATCCTAATGTGATTTCTTTATAATGGGTGTGTTCCTTATATTATCTTACTGTCTAAACTCTTCTCCATGGCTGGACCCCCAAATAATATTCCTTTACGTGCTAAGGGGTATCTAGAGAGTGGGATAGGTTTAATAACTACCCTAACCGTAACGCGTACCCTAACCCTAACCCCTACCCTAACCCTAACATGTACCCTAATCCTAACCCGTACCCTAAACCGAGCCCTAAACCTAACACTAACCCTAACCCTAACCGTAACCCATACCCTACGCCGTACCCGAAGCCCTCCCCGAACACGTACCCTAAGCCGTACCCTAAGCCTAACAGTAAGCCTAACTCTAACCCTAGGCTACCCTTGACTGCTTCTGCCTCCAATAGATTTCCTAAGCACTAGTGTTTTAAGGAACAGCTTAAAAAGAGAATCCTAATGTGATTTCTTTATAATGTGTGTGTTCCTTATATTATGTTAGTTTCTAAACTCTTCTCCATGGCTGGACCCCCTAATAATATTCCTTTACGTGCTAAGGGGTATCTAGAGAGTGGGATAGGTTTAATAACTACCCTAACCCTAACGCGTACCCTAACCCTAACCACTACCCTAACCCTAACACGTACCCTAATCCTAACCCGTACCCTAAACCGAGCCCTAACCCTAACACTAACCCTAACCCTAACCCTAACCCATACCCTACGCCGTACCCGAAGCCCTCCCCGAACCCGTACCCTAAGCCGTACCCGAAGCCTAACCCTAAGCCTAACCCTAACCCTAGGCTACCCTTGACTGCTTCTGCCTCCAATAGATTTCCTAAGCACTAGTGTTTTAAGGAACAGCTTAAAAAGAGAATCCTAATGTGATTTCTTTATAATGTGTGTGTTCCTTATCTTATCCTAGTGTCTAAAGTCTTCTCCATGGCTGGACCCCCAAATAATATTCCTTTACGTGCTAAGGGGTAACTAGAGAGTGGGATAGGTTTAATAACTACCCTAACCCTAACGCGTACCCTAACGCTAACCCCTACCCTAACCCTAACACGAACCCTAATCCTAACCCGTACCCTAAACCGAGCCCTAACCCTAACACTAACCCTAACCCTAACCCTAACCCATACCCTACGCCGTGCCCGAAGCCCTCCCCGAACCCGTACCCTAAGCCGTACCCTAAGCCTAACCCTAAGCCTAACCCTAACCCTAGGCTACCCTTGACTGCTTCTGCCTCCAATACATTTCCTAAGCACTAGTGTTTTAAGGAACAGCTTAAAAAGAGAATCCTAATGTGATTTCTTTATAATGGGTGTGTTCCTTATATTATCTTACTGTCTAAACTCTTCTCCATGGCTGGACCCCCAAATAATATTCCTTTACGTGCTAAGGGGTATCTAGAGAGTGGGATAGGTTTAATAACTACCCTAACCGTAATGCGTACCCTAACCCTAACCCCTACCCTAACCCTAACATGTACCCTAATCCTAACCCGTACCCTAAACCGAGCCCTAACCCTAACACTAACCCTAACCCTAACCGTAACCCATACCCTACGCCGTTCCCGAAGCCCTCCCCGAACACGTACCCTAAGCCGTACCCTAAGCCTAACAGTAAGCCTAACCCTAACCCTAGGCTACCCTTGACTGCTTCTGCCTCCAATAGATTTCCTAAGCACTAGTGTTTTAAGGAACAGCTTAAAAAGAGAATCCTAATGTGATTTCTTTATAATGTGTGTGTTCCTTATATTATCTTAGTGTCTAAACTCTTCTCCATGGCTGGACCCCCTAATAATATTCCTTTACGTGCTAAGGGGTATCTAGAGAGTGGGATAGGTTTAATAACTACCCTAACCCTAACGCGTACCCTAACCCTAACCCCTACCCTAACCCTAACACGTACCCTAATCCTAACCCGTACCCTAAACCGAGCCCTAACCCTAACACTAACCCTAACCCTAACCCTAACCCATACCCTACGCCGTACCCGAAGCCCTCCCCGAACCCGTACCCTAAGCCGTACCCTAAGCCTAACCCTAAGCCTAACCCTAACCCTAGGCTACCCTTGACTGCTTCTGCCTCCAATAGATTTCCTAAGCACTAGTGTTTTAAGGAACAGCTTAAAAAGAGAATCCTAATGTGATTTCTTTATAATGGGTGTGTTCCTTATCTTATCCTAGTGTCTAAACTCTTCTCCATGGCTGGACCCCCAAATAATATTCCTTTACGTGCTAAGGGGTAACTAGAGTGTGGGATAGGTTTAATAAGTACCCTATCCGTAACACGTACCCTAACCCTAACCCCTACCCTAACCCTAACACGAACCCTAATCCTAACCCGTACCCTAAACCGAGCCCTAACCCTAACACTAACCCTAACCCTAACCCTAACCCATACCCTACGCCGTACCCGAAGCCTAACCCTAAGCCTAACCCTAACCCTAGGCTACCCTTGACTGCTTCTGCCTCCAATAGATTTCCTAAGCACTAGTGTTTTAAGGAACAGCTTAAAAAGAGAATCCTAATGTGATTTCTTTATAATGTGTGTGTTCCTTATCTTATCCTAGTGTCTAAACTCTTCTCCATGGCTGGACCCCCAAATAATATTCCTTTACGTGCTAAGGGGTAACTAGAGAGTGGGATAGGTTTAATAACTACCCTAACCCTAACGCGTACCCTAACGCTAACCCCTACCCTAACCCTAACACGTACCCTAATCCTAACCCGTACCCTAAACCGAGCCCTAACCCTAACCCTAACCCTAACCCTAACCCTAACCCATACCCTACGCCGTGCCCGAAGCCCTCCCCGAACCCGTACCCTAAGCCGTACCCTAAGCCTAACCCTAAGCCTAACCCTAACCCTAGGCTACCCTTGACTGCTTCTGCCTCCAATAGATTTCCTAAGCACTAGTGTTTTAAGGAACAGCTTAAAAAGAGAATCCTAATGTGATTTCTTTATAATGGGTGTGTTCCTTATATTATCTTACTGTCTAAACTCTTCTCCATGGCTGGACCCCCAAATAATATTCCTTTACGTGCTAAGGGGTATCTAGAGAGTGGGATAGGTTTAATAACTACCCTAACCGTAACGCGTACCCTAACCCTAACCCCTACCCTAACCCTAACATGTACCCTAATCCTAACCCGTACCCTAAACCGAGCCCTAACCCTAACACTAACCCTAACCCTAACCCTAACCCATACCCTACGCCGTACCCGAAGCCCTCCCCGAACCCGTACCCTAAGCCGTACCCTAAGCCTAACCCTAAGCCTAACCCTAACCCTAGGCTACCCTTGACTGCTTCTGCCTCCAATAGATTTCCTAAGCACTAGTGTTTTAAGGAACAGCTTAAAAAGAGAATCCTAATGTGATTTCTTTATAATGGGTGTGTTCCTTATCTTATCCTAGTGTCTAAACTCTTCTCCATGGCTGGACCCCCAAATAATATTCCTTTACGTGCTAAGGGGTAACTAGAGAGTGGGATAGGTTTAATAACTACCCTATCCGTAACACGTACCCTAACCCTAACCCCTACCCTAACCCTAACACGAACCCTAATCCTAACCCGTACCCTAAACCGAGCCCTAACCCTAACACTAACCCTAACCCTAACCCTAACCCATACCCTACGCCGTACCCGAAGCCCTCCCCGAACCCGTACCCTAAGCCGTACCCGAAGCCTAACCCTAAGCCTAACCCTAACCCTAGGCTACCCTTGACTGCTTCTGCCTCCAATAGATTTCCTAAGCACTAGTGTTTTAAGGAACAGCTTAAAAAGAGAATCCTAATGTGATTTCTTTATAATGTGTGTGTTCCTTATCTTATCCTAGTGTCTAAACTCTTCTCCATGGCTGGACCCCCAAATAATATTCCTTTACGTGCTAAGGGGTAACTAGAGAGTGGGATAGGTTTAATAACTACCCTAACCCTAACGCGTACCCTAACGCTAACACCTACCCTAACCCTAACACGTACCCTAATCCTAACCCGTACCCTAAACCGAGCCCTAACCCTAACACTAACCCTAACCCTAACCCTAACCCATACCCTACGCCGTGCCCGAAGCCCTCCCCGAACCCGTACCCTAAGCCGTACCCTAAGCCTAACCCTAAGCCTAACCCTAACCCTAGGCTACCCTTGACTGCTTCTGCCTCCAATACATTTCCTAAGCACTAGTGTTTTAAGGAACAGCTTAAAAAGAGAATCCTAATGTGATTTCTTTATAATGGGTGTGTTCCTTATATTATCTTACTGTCTAAACTCTTCTCCATGGCTGGACCCCCAAATAATATTCCTTTACGTGCTAAGGGGTATCTAGAGAGTGGGATAGGTTTAATAACTACCCTAACCGTAACGCGTACCCTAACCCTAACCCCTACCCTAACCCTAACATGTACCCTAATCCTAACCCGTACCCTAAACCGAGCCCTAACCCTAACACTAACCCTAACCCTAACCGTAACCCATACCCTACGCCGTACCCGAAGCCCTCCCCGAACACGTACCCTAAGCCGTACCCTAAGCCTAACAGTAAGCCTAACCCTAACCCTAGGCTACCCTTGACTGCTTCTGCCTCCAATAGATTTCCTAAGCACTAGTGTTTTAAGGAACAGCTTAAAAAGAGAATCCTAATGTGATTTCTTTATAATGTGTGTGTTCCTTATCTTATCCTAGTGTCTAAACTCTTCTCCATGGCTGGACCCCCAAATAATATTCCTTTACGTGCTAAGGGGTAACTAGAGAGTGGGATAGGTTTAATAACTACCCTAACCCTAACGCATACCCTAACGCTAACCCCTACCCTAACCCTAACACGTACCCTAATCCTAACCCGTACCCTAAACCGAGCCCTAACCCTAACACTAACCCTAACCCTAACCCTAACCCATACCCTACGCCGTGCCCGAAGCCCTCCCCGAACCCGTACCCTAAGCCGTACCCTAAGCCTAACCCTAAGCCTAACCCTAACCCTAGGCTACCCTTGACTGCTTCTGCCTCCAATAGATTTCCTAAGCACTAGTGTTTTAAGAAACAGCTTAAAAAGAGAATCCTAATGTGATTTCTTTATAATGGGTGTGTTCCTTATATTATCTTACTGTCTAAACTCTTCTCCATGGCTGGACCCCCAAATAATATTCCTTTACGTGCTAAGGGGTATCTAGAGAGTGGGATAGGTTTAATAACTACCCTAACCCTAACGCATACCCTAACGCTAACCCCTACCCTAACCCTAACACGTACCCTAATCCTAACCCGTACCCTAAACCGAGCCCTAACCCTAACACTAACCCTAACCCTAACCGTAACCCATACCCTACGCCGTACCCGAAGCCCTCCCCGAACACGTACCCTAAGCCGTACCCTAAGCCTAACAGTAAGCCTAACCCTAACCCTAGGCTACCCTTGACTGCTTCTGCCTCCAATAGATTTCCTAAGCACTAGTGTTTTAAGGAACAGCTTAAAAAGAGAATCCTAATGTGATTTCTTTATAATGTGTGTGTTCCTTATATTATCTTAGTGTCTAAACTCTTCTCCATGGCTGGACCCCCTAATAATATTCCTTTACGTGCTAAGGGGTATCTAGAGAGTGGGATAGGTTTAATAACTACCCTAACCCTAACGCGTACCCTAACCCTAACCCCTACCCTAACCCTAACACGTACCCTAATCCTAACCCGTACCCTAAACCGAGCCCTAACCCTAACACTAACCCTAACCCTAACCCTAACCCATACCCTACGCCGTACCCGAAGCCCTCCCCGAACCCGTACCCTAAGCCGTACCCTAAGCCTAACCCTAAGCCTAACCCTAACCCTAGGCTACCCTTGACTGCTTCTGCCTCCAATAGATTTCCTAAGCACTAGTGTTTTAAGGAACAGCTTAAAAAGAGAATCCTAATGTGATTTCTTTATAATGGGTGTGTTCCTTATCTTATCCTAGTGTCTAAACTCTTCTCCATGGCTGGACCCCCAAATAATATTCCTTTACGTGCTAAGGGGTAACTAGAGAGTGGGATAGGTTTAATAACTACCCTATCCGTAACACGTACCCTAACCCTAACCCCTACCCTAACCCTAACACGAACCCTAATCCTAACCCGTACCCTAAACCGAGCCCTAACCCTAACACTAACCCTAACCCTAACCCTAACCCATACCCTACGCCGTGCCCGAAGCCCTCCCCGAACCCGTACCCTAAGCCGTACCCGAAGCCTTACCCTAAGCCTAACCCTAACCCTAGGCTACCCTTGACTGCTTCTGCCTCCAATAGATTTCCTAAGCACTAGTGTTTTAAGGAACAGCTTAAAAAGAGAATCCTAATGTGATTTCTTTATAATGTGTGTGTTCCTTATCTTATCCTAGTGTCTAAACTCTTCTCCATGGCTGGACCCCCAAATAATATTCCTTTACGTGCTAAGGGGTAACTAGAGAGTGGGATAGGTTTAATAACTACCCTAACCCTAACACGTACCCTAACGCTAACCCCTACCCTAACCCTAACACGTACCCTAATCCTAACCCGTACCCTAAACCGAGCCCTAACCCTAACACTAACCCTAACCCTAACCCTAACCCATACCCTACGCCGTGCCCGAAGCCCTCCCCGAACCCGTACCCTAAGCCGTACCCTAAGCCTAACCCTAAGCCTAACCCTAACCCTAGGCTACCCTTGACTGCTTCTGCCTCCAATAGATTTCCTAAGCACTAGTGTTTTAAGGAACAGCTTAAAAAGAGAATCCTAATGTGATTTCTTTATAATGGGTGTGTTCCTTATATTATCTTACTGTCTAAACTCTTCTCCATGGCTGGACCCCCAAATAATATTCCTTTACGTGCTAAGGGGTATCTAGAGAGTGGGATAGGTTTAATAACTACCCTAACCGTAACGCGTACCCTAACCCTAACCCCTACCCTAACCCTAACATGTACCCTAATCCTAAACCGTACCCTAAACCGAGCCCTAACCCTAACACTTACACTAACCCTAACCGTAACCCATACCCTACGCCGTACCCGAAGCCCTCCCCGAACACGTACCCTAAGCCGTACCCTAAGCCTAACAGTAAGCCTAACCCTAACCCTAGGCTACCCTTGACTGCTTCTGCCTCCAATAGATTTCCTAAGCACTAGTGTTTTAAGGAACAGCTTAAAAAGAGAATCCTAATGTGATTTCTTTATAATGTGTGTGTTCCTTATATTATCTTAGTGTCTAAACTCTTCTCCATGGCTGGACCCCCTAATAATATTCCTTTACGTGCTAAGGGGTATCTAGAGAGTGGGATAGGTTTAATAACTACCCTAACCCTAACGCGTACCCTAACCCTAACCCCTACCCTAACCCTAACACGTACCCTAATCCTAACCCGTACCCTAAACCGAGCCCTAACCCTAACACTAACCCTAACCCTAACCCTAACCCATACCCTACGCCGTACCCGAAGCCCTCCCCGAACCCGTACCCTAAGCCGTACCCTAAGCCTAACCCTAAGCCTAACCCTAACCCTAGGCTACCCTTGACTGCTTCTGCCTCCAATAGATTTCCTAAGCACTAGTGTTTTAAGGAACAGCTTAAAAAGAGAATCCTAATGTGATTTCTTTATAATGGGTGTGTTCCTTATCTTATCCTAGTGTCTAAACTCTTCTCCATGGCTGGACCCCCAAATAATATTCCTTTACGTGCTAAGGGGTAACTAGAGTGTGGGATAGGTTTAATAAGTACCCTATCCGTAACACGTACCCTAACCCTAACCCCTACCCTAACCCTAACACGAACCCTAATCCTAACCCGTACCCTAAACCGAGCCCTAACCCTAACACTAACCCTAACCCTAACCCTAACCCATACCCTACGCCGTACCCGAAGCCTAACCCTAAGCCTAACCCTAACCCTAGGCTACCCTTGACTGCTTCTGCCTCCAATAGATTTCCTAAGCACTAGTGTTTTAAGGAACAGCTTAAAAAGAGAATCCTAATGTGATTTCTTTATAATGTGTGTGTTCCTTATCTTATCCTAGTGTCTAAACTCTTCTCCATGGCTGGACCCCCAAATAATATTCCTTTACGTGCTAAGGGGTAACTAGAGAGTGGGATAGGTTTAATAACTACCCTAACCCTAACGCGTACCCTAACGCTAACCCCTACCCTAACCCTAACACGTACCCTAATCCTAACCCGTACCCTAAACCGAGCCCTAACCCTAACCCTAACCCTAACCCTAACCCTAACCCATACCCTACGCCGTGCCCGAAGCCCTCCCCGAACCCGTACCCTAAGCCGTACCCTAAGCCTAACCCTAAGCCTAACCCTAACCCTAGGCTACCCTTGACTGCTTCTGCCTCCAATAGATTTCCTAAGCACTAGTGTTTTAAGGAACAGCTTAAAAAGAGAATCCTAATGTGATTTCTTTATAATGGGTGTGTTCCTTATATTATCTTACTGTCTAAACTCTTCTCCATGGCTGGACCCCCAAATAATATTCCTTTACGTGCTAAGGGGTATCTAGAGAGTGGGATAGGTTTAATAACTACCCTAACCGTAACGCGTACCCTAACCCTAACCCCTACCCTAACCCTAACATGTACCCTAATCCTAACCCGTACCCTAAACCGAGCCCTAACCCTAACACTAACCCTAACCCTAACCCTAACCCATACCCTACGCCGTACCCGAAGCCCTCCCCGAACCCGTACCCTAAGCCGTACCCTAAGCCTAACCCTAAGCCTAACCCTAACCCTAGGCTACCCTTGACTGCTTCTGCCTCCAATAGATTTCCTAAGCACTAGTGTTTTAAGGAACAGCTTAAAAAGAGAATCCTAATGTGATTTCTTTATAATGGGTGTGTTCCTTATCTTATCCTAGTGTCTAAACTCTTCTCCATGGCTGGACCCCCAAATAATATTCCTTTACGTGCTAAGGGGTAACTAGAGAGTGGGATAGGTTTAATAACTACCCTATCCGTAACACGTACCCTAACCCTAACCCCTACCCTAACCCTAACACGAACCCTAATCCTAACCCGTACCCTAAACCGAGCCCTAACCCTAACACTAACCCTAACCCTAACCCTAACCCATACCCTACGCCGTACCCGAAGCCCTCCCCGAACCCGTACCCTAAGCCGTACCCGAAGCCTAACCCTAAGCCTAACCCTAACCCTAGGCTACCCTTGACTGCTTCTGCCTCCAATAGATTTCCTAAGCACTAGTGTTTTAAGGAACAGCTTAAAAAGAGAATCCTAATGTGATTTCTTTATAATGTGTGTGTTCCTTATCTTATCCTAGTGTCTAAACTCTTCTCCATGGCTGGACCCCCAAATAATATTCCTTTACGTGCTAAGGGGTAACTAGAGAGTGGGATAGGTTTAATAACTACCCTAACCCTAACGCGTACCCTAACGCTAACACCTACCCTAACCCTAACACGTACCCTAATCCTAACCCGTACCCTAAACCGAGCCCTAACCCTAACACTAACCCTAACCCTAACCCTAACCCATACCCTACGCCGTGCCCGAAGCCCTCCCCGAACCCGTACCCTAAGCCGTACCCTAAGCCTAACCCTAAGCCTAACCCTAACCCTAGGCTACCCTTGACTGCTTCTGCCTCCAATACATTTCCTAAGCACTAGTGTTTTAAGGAACAGCTTAAAAAGAGAATCCTAATGTGATTTCTTTATAATGGGTGTGTTCCTTATATTATCTTACTGTCTAAACTCTTCTCCATGGCTGGACCCCCAAATAATATTCCTTTACGTGCTAAGGGGTATCTAGAGAGTGGGATAGGTTTAATAACTACCCTAATCGTAACGCGTACCCTAACCCTAACCCCTACCCTAACCCTAACATGTACCCTAATCCTAACCCGTACCCTAAACCGAGCCCTAACCCTAACACTAACCCTAACCCTAACCGTAACCCATACCCTACGCCGTACCCGAAGCCCTCCCCGAACACGTACCCTAAGCCGTACCCTAAGCCTAACAGTAAGCCTAACCCTAACCCTAGGCTACCCTTGACTGCTTCTGCCTCCAATAGATTTCCTAAGCACTAGTGTTTTAAGGAACAGCTTAAAAAGAGAATCCTAATGTGATTTCTTTATAATGTGTGTGTTCCTTATATTATCTTAGTGTCTAAACTCTTCTCCATGGCTGGACCCCCTAATAATATTCCTTTACGTGCTAAGGGGTATCTAGAGAGTGGGATAGGTTTAATAACTACCCTAACCCTAACGCGTACCCTAACCCTAACCCCTACCCTAACCCTAACACGTACCCTAATCCTAACCCGTACCCTAAACCGAGCCCTAACCCTAACACTAACCCTAACCCTAACCCTAACCCATACCCTACGCCGTACCTGAAGCCCTCCCCGAACCCGTACCCTAAGCCGTACCCTAAGCCTAACCCTAAGCCTAACCCTAACCCTAGGCTACCCTTGACTGCTTCTGCCTCCAATAGATTTCCTAAGCACTAGTGTTTTAAGGAACAGCTTAAAAAGAGAATCCTAATGTGATTTCTTTATAATGGGTGTGTTCCTTATCTTATCCTAGTGTCTAAACTCTTCTCCATGGCTGGACCCCCAAGTAATATTCCTTTACGTGCTAAGGGGTAACTAGAGAGTGGGATAGGTTTAATAACTACCCTATCCGTAACACGTACCCTAACCCTAACCCCTACCCTAACCCTAACACGAACCCTAATCCTAACCCGTACCCTAAAACGAGCCCTAACCCTAACACTAACCCTAACCCTAACCCTAACCCATACCCTACGCCGTACCCGAAGCCCTCCCCGAACCCGTACCCTAAGCCGTACCCGAAGCCTAACCCTAAGCCTAACCCTAACCCTAGGCTACCCTTGACTGCTTCTGCCTCCAATAGATTTCCTAAGCACTAGTGTTTTAAGGAACAGCTTAAAAAGAGAATCCTAATGTGATTTCTTTATAATGTGTGTGTTCCTTATCTTATCCCAGTGTCTAAACTCTTCTCCATGGCTGGACCCCCAAATAATATTCCTTTACGTGCTAAGGGGTAACTAGAGAGTGGGATAGGTTTAATAACTACCCTAACCCTAACGCGTACCCTAACGCTAACCCCTACCCTAACCCTAACACGTACCCTAATCCTAACCCGTACCCTAAACCGAGCCCTAACCCTAACACTAACCCTAACCCTAACCCTAACCCATACCCTACGCCGTGCCCGAAGCCCTCCCCGAACCCGTACCCTAAGCCGTACCCTAAGCCTAACCCTAAGCCTAACCCTAACCCTAGGCTACCCTTGACTGCTTCTGCCTCCAATACATTTCCTAAGCACTAGTGTTTTAAGGAACAGCTTAAAAAGAGAATCCTAATGTGATTTCTTTATAATGGGTGTGTTCCTTATATTATCTTACTGTCTAAACTCTTCTCCATGGCTGGACCCCCAAATAATATTCCTTTACGTGCTAAGGGGTATCTAGAGAGTGGGATAGGTTTAATAACTACCCTAACCGTAACGCGTACCCTAACCCTAACCCCTACCCTAACCCTAACATGTACCCTAATCCTAACCCGTACCCTAAACCGAGCCCTAACCCTAACACTAACCCTAACCCTAACCGTAACCCATACCCTACGCCGTACCCGAAGCCCTCCCCGAACACGTACCCTAAGCCGTACCCTAAGCCTAACAGTAAGCCTAACCCTAACCCTAGGCTACCCTTGACTGCTTCTGCCTCCAATAGATTTCCTAAGCACTAGTGTTTTAAGGAACAGCTTAAAAAGAGAATCCTAATGTGATTTCTTTATAATGTGTGTGTTCCTTATCTTATCCTAGTGTCTAAACTCTTCTCCATGGCTGGACCCCCAAATAATATTCCTTTACGTGCTAAGGGGTAACTAGAGAGTGGGATAGGTTTAATAACTACCCTAACCCTAACGCATACCCTAACGCTAACCCCTACCCTAACCCTAACACGTACCCTAATCCTAACCCGTACCCTAAACCGAGCCCTAACCCTAACACTAACCCTAACCCTAACCCTAACCCATACCCTACGCCGTGCCCGAAGCCCTCCCCGAACCCGTACCCTAAGCCGTACCCTAAGCCTAACCCTAAGCCTAACCCTAACCCTAGGCTACCCTTGACTGCTTCTGCCTCCAATAGATTTCCTAAGCACTAGTGTTTTAAGAAACAGCTTAAAAAGAGAATCCTAATGTGATTTCTTTATAATGGGTGTGTTCCTTATATTATCTTACTGTCTAAACTCTTCTCCATGGCTGGACCCCCAAATAATATTCCTTTACGTGCTAAGGGGTATCTAGAGAGTGGGATAGGTTTAATAACTACCCTAACCGTAACGCGTACCCTAACCCTAACCCCTACCCTAACCCTAACATGTACCCTAATCCTAACCCGTACCCTAAACCGAGCCCTAACCCTAACACTAACCCTAACCCTAACCGTAACCCATACCCTACGCCGTACCCGAAGCCCTCCCCGAACACGTACCCTAAGCCGTACCCTAAGCCTAACAGTAAGCCTAACCCTAACCCTAGGCTACCCTTGACTGCTTCTGCCTCCAATAGATTTCCTAAGCACTAGTGTTTTAAGGAACAGCTTAAAAAGAGAATCCTAATGTGATTTCTTTATAATGTGTGTGTTCCTTATATTATCTTAGTGTCTAAACTCTTCTCCATGGCTGGACCCCCTAATAATATTCCTTTACGTGCTAAGGGGTATCTAGAGAGTGGGATAGGTTTAATAACTACCCTAACCCTAACGCGTACCCTAACCCTAACCCCTACCCTAACCCTAACACGTACCCTAATCCTAACCCGTACCCTAAACCGAGCCCTAACCCTAACACTAACCCTAACCCTAACCCTAACCCATACCCTACGCCGTACCCGAAGCCCTCCCCGAACCCGTACCCTAAGCCGTACCCTAAGCCTAACCCTAAGCCTAACCCTAACCCTAGGCTACCCTTGACTGCTTCTGCCTCCAATAGATTTCCTAAGCACTAGTGTTTTAAGGAACAGCTTAAAAAGAGAATCCTAATGTGATTTCTTTATAATGGGTGTGTTCCTTATCTTATCCTAGTGTCTAAACTCTTCTCCATGGCTGGACCCCCAAATAATATTCCTTTACGTGCTAAGGGGTAACTAGAGAGTGGGATAGGTTTAATAACTACCCTATCCGTAACACGTACCCTAACCCTAACCCCTACCCTAACCCTAACACGAACCCTAATCCTAACCCGTACCCTAAACCGAGCCCTAACCCTAACACTAACCCTAACCCTAACCCTAACCCATACCCTACGCCGTGCCCGAAGCCCTCCCCGAACCCGTACCCTAAGCCGTACCCGAAGCCTTACCCTAAGCCTAACCCTAACCCTAGGCTACCCTTGACTGCTTCTGCCTCCAATAGATTTCCTAAGCACTAGTGTTTTAAGGAACAGCTTAAAAAGAGAATCCTAATGTGATTTCTTTATAATGTGTGTGTTCCTTATCTTATCCTAGTGTCTAAACTCTTCTCCATGGCTGGACCCCCAAATAATATTCCTTTACGTGCTAAGGGGTAACTAGAGAGTGGGATAGGTTTAATAACTACCCTAACCCTAACACGTACCCTAACGCTAACCCCTACCCTAACCCTAACACGTACCCTAATCCTAACCCGTACCCTAAACCGAGCCCTAACCCTAACACTAACCCTAACCCTAACCCTAACCCATACCCTACGCCGTGCCCGAAGCCCTCCCCGAACCCGTACCCTAAGCCGTACCCTAAGCCTAACCCTAAGCCTAACCCTAACCCTAGGCTACCCTTGACTGCTTCTGCCTCCAATAGATTTCCTAAGCACTAGTGTTTTAAGGAACAGCTTAAAAAGAGAATCCTAATGTGATTTCTTTATAATGGGTGTGTTCCTTATATTATCTTACTGTCTAAACTCTTCTCCATGGCTGGACCCCCAAATAATATTCCTTTACGTGCTAAGGGGTATCTAGAGAGTGGGATAGGTTTAATAACTACCCTAACCGTAACGCGTACCCTAACCCTAACCCCTACCCTAACCCTAACATGTACCCTAATCCTAAACCGTACCCTAAACCGAGCCCTAACCCTAACACTTACACTAACCCTAACCGTAACCCATACCCTACGCCGTACCCGAAGCCCTCCCCGAACACGTACCCTAAGCCGTACCCTAAGCCTAACAGTAAGCCTAACCCTAACCCTAGGCTACCCTTGACTGCTTCTGCCTCCAATAGATTTCCTAAGCACTAGTGTTTTAAGGAACAGCTTAAAAAGAGAATCCTAATGTGATTTCTTTATAATGTGTGTGTTCCTTATATTATCTTAGTGTCTAAACTCTTCTCCATGGCTGGACCCCCTAATAATATTCCTTTACGTGCTAAGGGGTATCTAGAGAGTGGGATAGGTTTAATAACTACCCTAACCCTAACGCGTACCCTAACCCTAACCCCTACCCTAACCCTAACACGTACCCTAATCCTAACCCGTACCCTAAACCGAGCCCTAACCCTAACACTAACCCTAACCCTAACCCTAACCCATACCCTACGCCGTACCCGAAGCCCTCCCCGAACCCGTACCCTAAGCCGTACCCTAAGCCTAACCCTAAGCCTAACCCTAACCCTAGGCTACCCTTGACTGCTTCTGCCTCCAATAGATTTCCTAAGCACTAGTGTTTTAAGGAACAGCTTAAAAAGAGAATCCTAATGTGATTTCTTTATAATGGGTGTGTTCCTTATCTTATCCTAGTGTCTAAACTCTTCTCCATGGCTGGACCCCCAAATAATATTCCTTTACGTGCTAAGGGGTAACTAGAGTGTGGGATAGGTTTAATAAGTACCCTATCCGTAACACGTACCCTAACCCTAACCCCTACCCTAACCCTAACACGAACCCTAATCCTAACCCGTACCCTAAACCGAGCCCTAACCCTAACACTAACCCTAACCCTAACCCTAACCCATACCCTACGCCGTACCCGAAGCCTAACCCTAAGCCTAACCCTAACCCTAGGCTACCCTTGACTGCTTCTGCCTCCAATAGATTTCCTAAGCACTAGTGTTTTAAGGAACAGCTTAAAAAGAGAATCCTAATGTGATTTCTTTATAATGTGTGTGTTCCTTATCTTATCCTAGTGTCTAAACTCTTCTCCATGGCTGGACCCCCAAATAATATTCCTTTACGTGCTAAGGGGTAACTAGAGAGTGGGATAGGTTTAATAACTACCCTAACCCTAACGCGTACCCTAACGCTAACCCCTACCCTAACCCTAACACGTACCCTAATCCTAACCCGTACCCTAAACCGAGCCCTAACCCTAACCCTAACCCTAACCCTAACCCTAACCCATACCCTACGCCGTGCCCGAAGCCCTCCCCGAACCCGTACCCTAAGCCGTACCCTAAGCCTAACCCTAAGCCTAACCCTAACCCTAGGCTACCCTTGACTGCTTCTGCCTCCAATAGATTTCCTAAGCACTAGTGTTTTAAGGAACAGCTTAAAAAGAGAATCCTAATGTGATTTCTTTATAATGGGTGTGTTCCTTATATTATCTTACTGTCTAAACTCTTCTCCATGGCTGGACCCCCAAATAATATTCCTTTACGTGCTAAGGGGTATCTAGAGAGTGGGATAGGTTTAATAACTACCCTAACCGTAACGCGTACCCTAACCCTAACCCCTACCCTAACCCTAACATGTACCCTAATCCTAACCCGTACCCTAAACCGAGCCCTAACCCTAACACTAACCCTAACCCTAACCCTAACCCATACCCTACGCCGTACCCGAAGCCCTCCCCGAACCCGTACCCTAAGCCGTACCCTAAGCCTAACCCTAAGCCTAACCCTAACCCTAGGCTACCCTTGACTGCTTCTGCCTCCAATAGATTTCCTAAGCACTAGTGTTTTAAGGAACAGCTTAAAAAGAGAATCCTAATGTGATTTCTTTATAATGGGTGTGTTCCTTATCTTATCCTAGTGTCTAAACTCTTCTCCATGGCTGGACCCCCAAATAATATTCCTTTACGTGCTAAGGGGTAACTAGAGAGTGGGATAGGTTTAATAACTACCCTATCCGTAACACGTACCCTAACCCTAACCCCTACCCTAACCCTAACACGAACCCTAATCCTAACCCGTACCCTAAACCGAGCCCTAACCCTAACACTAACCCTAACCCTAACCCTAACCCATACCCTACGCCGTACCCGAAGCCCTCCCCGAACCCGTACCCTAAGCCGTACCCGAAGCCTAACCCTAAGCCTAACCCTAACCCTAGGCTACCCTTGACTGCTTCTGCCTCCAATAGATTTCCTAAGCACTAGTGTTTTAAGGAACAGCTTAAAAAGAGAATCCTAATGTGATTTCTTTATAATGTGTGTGTTCCTTATCTTATCCTAGTGTCTAAACTCTTCTCCATGGCTGGACCCCCAAATAATATTCCTTTACGTGCTAAGGGGTAACTAGAGAGTGGGATAGGTTTAATAACTACCCTAACCCTAACGCGTACCCTAACGCTAACACCTACCCTAACCCTAACACGTACCCTAATCCTAACCCGTACCCTAAACCGAGCCCTAACCCTAACACTAACCCTAACCCTAACCCTAACCCATACCCTACGCCGTGCCCGAAGCCCTCCCCGAACCCGTACCCTAAGCCGTACCCTAAGCCTAACCCTAAGCCTAACCCTAACCCTAGGCTACCCTTGACTGCTTCTGCCTCCAATACATTTCCTAAGCACTAGTGTTTTAAGGAACAGCTTAAAAAGAGAATCCTAATGTGATTTCTTTATAATGGGTGTGTTCCTTATATTATCTTACTGTCTAAACTCTTCTCCATGGCTGGACCCCCAAATAATATTCCTTTACGTGCTAAGGGGTATCTAGAGAGTGGGATAGGTTTAATAACTACCCTAATCGTAACGCGTACCCTAACCCTAACCCCTACCCTAACCCTAACATGTACCCTAATCCTAACCCGTACCCTAAACCGAGCCCTAACCCTAACACTAACCCTAACCCTAACCGTAACCCATACCCTACGCCGTACCCGAAGCCCTCCCCGAACACGTACCCTAAGCCGTACCCTAAGCCTAACAGTAAGCCTAACCCTAACCCTAGGCTACCCTTGACTGCTTCTGCCTCCAATAGATTTCCTAAGCACTAGTGTTTTAAGGAACAGCTTAAAAAGAGAATCCTAATGTGATTTCTTTATAATGTGTGTGTTCCTTATATTATCTTAGTGTCTAAACTCTTCTCCATGGCTGGACCCCCTAATAATATTCCTTTACGTGCTAAGGGGTATCTAGAGAGTGGGATAGGTTTAATAACTACCCTAACCCTAACGCGTACCCTAACCCTAACCCCTACCCTAACCCTAACACGTACCCTAATCCTAACCCGTACCCTAAACCGAGCCCTAACCCTAACACTAACCCTAACCCTAACCCTAACCCATACCCTACGCCGTACCTGAAGCCCTCCCCGAACCCGTACCCTAAGCCGTACCCTAAGCCTAACCCTAAGCCTAACCCTAACCCTAGGCTACCCTTGACTGCTTCTGCCTCCAATAGATTTCCTAAGCACTAGTGTTTTAAGGAACAGCTTAAAAAGAGAATCCTAATGTGATTTCTTTATAATGGGTGTGTTCCTTATCTTATCCTAGTGTCTAAACTCTTCTCCATGGCTGGACCCCCAAATAATATTCCTTTACGTGCTAAGGGGTAACTAGAGAGTGGGATAGGTTTAATAACTACCCTATCCGTAACACGTACCCTAACCCTAACCCCTACCCTAACCCTAACACGAACCCTAATCCTAACCCGTACCCTAAACCGAGCCCTAACCCTAACACTAACCCTAACCCTAACCCTAACCCATACCCTACGCCGTACCCGAAGCCCTCCCCGAACCCGTACCCTAAGCCGTACCCGAAGCCTAACCCTAAGCCTAACCCTAACCCTAGGCTACCCTTGACTGCTTCTGCCTCCAATAGATTTCCTAAGCACTAGTGTTTTAAGGAACAGCTTAAAAAGAGAATCCTAATGTGATTTCTTTATAATGTGTGTGTTCCTTATCTTATCCCAGTGTCTAAACTCTTCTCCATGGCTGGACCCCCAAATAATATTCCTTTACGTGCTAAGGGGTAACTAGAGAGTGGGATAGGTTTAATAACTACCCTAACCCTAACGCGTACCCTAACGCTAACCCCTACCCTAACCCTAACACGTACCCTAATCCTAACCCGTACCCTAAACCGAGCCCTAACCCTAACACTAACCCTAACCCTAACCCTAACCCATACCCTACGCCGTGCCCGAAGCCCTCCCCGAACCCGTACCCTAAGCCGTACCCTAAGCCTAACCCTAAGCCTAACCCTAACCCTAGGCTACCCTTGACTGCTTCTGCCTCCAATACATTTCCTAAGCACTAGTGTTTTAAGGAACAGCTTAAAAAGAGAATCCTAATGTGATTTCTTTATAATGGGTGTGTTCCTTATATTATCTTACTGTCTAAACTCTTCTCCATGGCTGGACCCCCAAATAATATTCCTTTACGTGCTAAGGGGTATCTAGAGAGTGGGATAGGTTTAATAACTACCCTAACCGTAACGCGTACCCTAACCCTAACCCCTACCCTAACCCTAACATGTACCCTAATCCTAACCCGTACCCTAAACCGAGCCCTAACCCTAACACTAACCCTAACCCTAACCGTAACCCATACCCTACGCCGTACCCGAAGCCCTCCCCGAACACGTACCCTAAGCCGTACCCTAAGCCTAACAGTAAGCCTAACCCTAACCCTAGGCTACCCTTGACTGCTTCTGCCTCCAATAGATTTCCTAAGCACTAGTGTTTTAAGGAACAGCTTAAAAAGAGAATCCTAATGTGATTTCTTTATAATGTGTGTGTTCCTTATCTTATCCTAGTGTCTAAACTCTTCTCCATGGCTGGACCCCCAAATAATATTCCTTTACGTGCTAAGGGGTAACTAGAGAGTGGGATAGGTTTAATAACTACCCTAACCCTAACGCATACCCTAACGCTAACCCCTACCCTAACCCTAACACGTACCCTAATCCTAACCCGTACCCTAAACCGAGCCCTAACCCTAACACTAACCCTAACCCTAACCCTAACCCATACCCTACGCCGTGCCCGAAGCCCTCCCCGAACCCGTACCCTAAGCCGTACCCTAAGCCTAACCCTAAGCCTAACCCTAACCCTAGGCTACCCTTGACTGCTTCTGCCTCCAATAGATTTCCTAAGCACTAGTGTTTTAAGAAACAGCTTAAAAAGAGAATCCTAATGTGATTTCTTTATAATGGGTGTGTTCCTTATATTATCTTACTGTCTAAACTCTTCTCCATGGCTGGACCCCCAAATAATATTCCTTTACGTGCTAAGGGGTATCTAGAGAGTGGGATAGGTTTAATAACTACCCTAACCGTAACGCGTACCCTAACCCTAACCCCTACCCTAACCCTAACATGTACCCTAATCCTAACCCGTACCCTAAACCGAGCCCTAACCCTAACACTAACCCTAACCCTAACCGTAACCCATACCCTACGCCGTACCCGAAGCCCTCCCCGAACACGTACCCTAAGCCGTACCCTAAGCCTAACAGTAAGCCTAACCCTAACCCTAGGCTACCCTTGACTGCTTCTGCCTCCAATAGATTTCCTAAGCACTAGTGTTTTAAGGAACAGCTTAAAAAGAGAATCCTAATGTGATTTCTTTATAATGTGTGTGTTCCTTATATTATCTTAGTGTCTAAACTCTTCTCCATGGCTGGACCCCCTAATAATATTCCTTTACGTGCTAAGGGGTATCTAGAGAGTGGGATAGGTTTAATAACTACCCTAACCCTAACGCGTACCCTAACCCTAACCCCTACCCTAACCCTAACACGTACCCTAATCCTAACCCGTACCCTAAACCGAGCCCTAACCCTAACACTAACCCTAACCCTAACCCTAACCCATACCCTACGCCGTACCCGAAGCCCTCCCCGAACCCGTACCCTAAGCCGTACCCTAAGCCTAACCCTAAGCCTAACCCTAACCCTAGGCTACCCTTGACTGCTTCTGCCTCCAATAGATTTCCTAAGCACTAGTGTTTTAAGGAACAGCTTAAAAAGAGAATCCTAATGTGATTTCTTTATAATGGGTGTGTTCCTTATCTTATCCTAGTGTCTAAACTCTTCTCCATGGCTGGACCCCCAAATAATATTCCTTTACGTGCTAAGGGGTAACTAGAGAGTGGGATAGGTTTAATAACTACCCTATCCGTAACACGTACCCTAACCCTAACCCCTACCCTAACCCTAACACGAACCCTAATCCTAACCCGTACCCTAAACCGAGCCCTAACCCTAACACTAACCCTAACCCTAACCCTAACCCATACCCTACGCCGTGCCCGAAGCCCTCCCCGAACCCGTACCCTAAGCCGTACCCGAAGCCTTACCCTAAGCCTAACCCTAACCCTAGGCTACCCTTGACTGCTTCTGCCTCCAATAGATTTCCTAAGCACTAGTGTTTTAAGGAACAGCTTAAAAAGAGAATCCTAATGTGATTTCTTTATAATGTGTGTGTTCCTTATCTTATCCTAGTGTCTAAACTCTTCTCCATGGCTGGACCCCCAAATAATATTCCTTTACGTGCTAAGGGGTAACTAGAGAGTGGGATAGGTTTAATAACTACCCTAACCCTAACACGTACCCTAACGCTAACCCCTACCCTAACCCTAACACGTACCCTAATCCTAACCCGTACCCTAAACCGAGCCCTAACCCTAACACTAACCCTAACCCTAACCCTAACCCATACCCTACGCCGTGCCCGAAGCCCTCCCCGAACCCGTACCCTAAGCCGTACCCTAAGCCTAACCCTAAGCCTAACCCTAACCCTAGGCTACCCTTGACTGCTTCTGCCTCCAATAGATTTCCTAAGCACTAGTGTTTTAAGGAACAGCTTAAAAAGAGAATCCTAATGTGATTTCTTTATAATGGGTGTGTTCCTTATATTATCTTACTGTCTAAACTCTTCTCCATGGCTGGACCCCCAAATAATATTCCTTTACGTGCTAAGGGGTATCTAGAGAGTGGGATAGGTTTAATAACTACCCTAACCGTAACGCGTACCCTAACCCTAACCCCTACCCTAACCCTAACATGTACCCTAATCCTAAACCGTACCCTAAACCGAGCCCTAACCCTAACACTTACACTAACCCTAACCGTAACCCATACCCTACGCCGTACCCGAAGCCCTCCCCGAACACGTACCCTAAGCCGTACCCTAAGCCTAACAGTAAGCCTAACCCTAACCCTAGGCTACCCTTGACTGCTTCTGCCTCCAATAGATTTCCTAAGCACTAGTGTTTTAAGGAACAGCTTAAAAAGAGAATCCTAATGTGATTTCTTTATAATGTGTGTGTTCCTTATATTATCTTAGTGTCTAAACTCTTCTCCATGGCTGGACCCCCTAATAATATTCCTTTACGTGCTAAGGGGTATCTAGAGAGTGGGATAGGTTTAATAACTACCCTAACCCTAACGCGTACCCTAACCCTAACCCCTACCCTAACCCTAACACGTACCCTAATCCTAACCCGTACCCTAAACCGAGCCCTAACCCTAACACTAACCCTAACCCTAACCCTAACCCATACCCTACGCCGTACCCGAAGCCCTCCCCGAACCCGTACCCTAAGCCGTACCCTAAGCCTAACCCTAAGCCTAACCCTAACCCTAGGCTACCCTTGACTGCTTCTGCCTCCAATAGATTTCCTAAGCACTAGTGTTTTAAGGAACAGCTTAAAAAGAGAATCCTAATGTGATTTCTTTATAATGGGTGTGTTCCTTATCTTATCCTAGTGTCTAAACTCTTCTCCATGGCTGGACCCCCAAATAATATTCCTTTACGTGCTAAGGGGTAACTAGAGAGTGGGATAGGTTTAATAACTACCCTATCCGTAACACGTACCCTAACCCTAACCCCTACCCTAACCCTAACACGAACCCTAATCCTAACCCGTACCCTAAACCGAGCCCTAACCCTAACACTAACCCTAACCCTAACCCTAACCCATACCCTACGCCGTACCCGAAGCCCTCCCCGAACCCGTACCCTAAGCCGTACCCGAAGCCTAACCCTAAGCCTAACCCTAACCCTAGGCTACCCTTGACTGCTTCTGCCTCCAATAGATTTCCTAAGCACTAGTGTTTTAAGGAACAGCTTAAAAAGAGAATCCTAATGTGATTTCTTTATAATGTGTGTGTTCCTTATCTTATCCTAGTGTCTAAACTCTTCTCCATGGCTGGACCCCCAAATAATATTCCTTTACGTGCTAAGGGGTAACTAGAGAGTGGGATAGGTTTAATAACTACCCTAACCCTAACGCGTACCCTAACGCTAACCCCTACCCTAACCCTAACACGTACCCTAATCCTAACCCGTACCCTAAACCGAGCCCTAACCCTAACACTAACCCTAACCCTAACCCTAACCCATACCCTACGCCGTGCCCGAAGCCCTCCCCGAACCCGTACCCTAAGCCGTACCCTAAGCCTAACCCTAAGCCTAACCCTAACCCTAGGCTACCCTTGACTGCTTCTGCCTCCAATAGATTTCCTAAGCACTAGTGTTTTAAGGAACAGCTTAAAAAGAGAATCCTAATGTGATTTCTTTATAATGGGTGTGTTCCTTATATTATCTTACTGTCTAAACTCTTCTCCATGGCTGGACCCCCAAATAATATTCCTTTACGTGCTAAGGGGTATCTAGAGTGTGGGATAGGTTTAATAACTACCCTAACCGTAACGCGTACCCTAACCCTAACCCCTACCCTAACCCTAACATGTACCCTAATCCTAACCCGTACCCTAAACCGAGCCCTAACCCTAACACTAACCCTAACCCTAACCGTAACCCATACCCTACGCCGTACCCGAAGCCCTCCCCGAACACGTACCCTAAGCCGTACCCTAAGCCTAACAGTAAGCCTAACTCTAACCCTAGGCTACCCTTGACTGCTTCTGCCTCCAATAGATTTCCTAAGCACTAGTGTTTTAAGGAACAGCTTAAAAAGAGAATCCTAATGTGATTTCTTTATAATGTGTGTGTTCCTTATATTATGTTAGTTTCTAAACTCTTCTCCATGGCTGGACCCCCTAATAATATTCCTTTACGTGCTAAGGGGTATCTAGAGAGTGGGATAGGTTTAATAACTACCCTAACCCTAATGCGTACCCTAACCCTAACCCCTACCCTAACCCTAACACGTACCCTAATCCTAACCCGTACCCTAAACCGAGCCCTAACCCTAACACTAACCCTAACCCTAACCCTAACCCATACCCTACGCCGTACCCGAAGCCCTCCCCGAACCCGTACCCTAAGCCGTACCCTAAGCCTAACCCTAAGCCTAACCCTAACCCTAGGCTACCCTTGACTGCTTCTGCCTCCAATAGATTTCCTAAGCACTAGTGTTTTAAGGAACAGCTTAAAAAGAGAATCCTAATGTGATTTCTTTATAATGGGTGTGTTCCTTATCTTATCCTAGTGTCTAAACTCTTCTCCATGGCTGGACCCCCAAATAATATTCCTTTACGTGCTAAGGGGTAACTAGAGAGTGGGATAGGTTTAATAACTACCCTATCCGTAACACGTACCCTAACCCTAACCCCTACCCTAACCCTAACACGAAACCTAATCCTAACCCGTACCCTAAACCGAGCCCTAACCCTAACACTAACCCTAACCCTAACCCTAACCCATACCCTACGCCGTACCCGAAGCCCTCCCCGAACCCGTACCCTAAGCTGTACCCGAAGCCTAACCCTAAGCCTAACCCTAACCCTAGGCTACCCTTGACTGCTTCTGCCTCCAATAGATTTCCTAAGCACTAGTGTTTTAAGGAACAGCTTAAAAAGAGAATCCTAATGTGATTTCTTTATAATGTGTGTGTTCCTTATCTTATCCTAGTGTCTAAACTCTTCTCCATGGCTGGACCCCCAAATAATATTCCTTTACGTGCTAAGGGGTAACTAGAGAGTGGGATAGGTTTAATAACTACCCTAACCCTAACGCGTACCCTAACGCTAACCCCTACCCTAACCCTAACACGTACCCTAATCCTAACCCGTACCCTAAACCGAGCCCTAACCCTAACACTAACCCTAACCCTAACCCTAACCCATACCCTACGCCGTGCCCGAAGCCCTCCCCGAACACGTACCCTAAGCCGTACCCTAAGCCTAACCCTAAGCCTAACCCTAACCCTAGGCTACCCTTGACTGCTTCTGCCTCCAATAGATTTCCTAAGCACTAGTGTTTTAAGGAACAGCTTAAAAAGAGAATCCTAATGTGATTTCTTTATAATGGGTGTGTTCCTTATCTAATCCTAGTGTCTAAACTCTTCTCCATGGATGGACCCCCAAATAATATTCCTTTACGTGCTAAGGGGTATCTAGAGAGTGGGATAGGTTTAATAACTACCCTAACCGTAACGCGTACCCTAACCCTAACCCCTAACCTAACCCTAACACGTACCCTAATCCTAACCCGTACCCTAAACCGAGCCCTAACCCTAACACTAACCCTAACCCTAACCCTAACCCATACCCTACGCCCTACCTGAAGCCCTCCCCGAACCCGTACCCTAAGCCGTACCGTAAGCCTAAACGTAAGCCTAACCCTAACCCTAGGCTACCCTTGACTGCTTCTGCCTCCAATAGATTTCCTAAGCACTAGTGTTTTAAGGAACAGCTTAAAAAGAGAATCCTAATGTGATTTCTTTATAATGTGTGTGTTCCTTATATTATCTTAGTGTCTAAATTCTTCTCCATGGCTGGACCCCCAAATAATATTCCTTTACGTGCTAAGGGGTAACTAGAGAGTGGGATAGGTTTAATAACTACCCTAACCCTAACGCGTACCCTAACCCTAACCCCTACCCTAACCCTAACACGTACCCTAATCCTAACCCGTACCCTAAACCGAGCCCTAACCCTAACACTAACCCTAACCCTAACCCTAACCCATACCCTACGCCGTACCCGAAGCCCTCCCCGAACCCGTACCCTAAGCCGTACCCTAAGCCTAACCCTAAGCCGTACCCTAACCCTAGGCTACCCTTGACTGCTTCTGCCTCCAATAGATTTCCTAAGCACTAGTGTTTTAAGGAACAGCTTAAAAAGAGAATCCTAATGTGATTTCTTTATAATGGGTGTGTTCCTTATCTTATCCTAGTGTCTAAACTCTTCTCCATGGCTGGACCCCCAAATAATATTCCTTTACGTGCTAATGGGTAACTAGAGAGTGGGATAGGTTTAATAACTACCCTATCCATAACACGTACCCTAACCCTCACCCCTACCCTAACCCTAACACGAACCCTAATCCTAACCCGTACCCTAAAACGAGCCCTAACCCTAACACTAAACCTAACCCTAACCCTAACCCATACCCTACGCCGTACCCGAAGCCCTCCCCGAACACGTACCCTAAGCCGTACCCTAAGCCTAACCCTAAGCCTAACCCTAACCCTAGGCTACCCTTGACTGCTTCTGCCTCCAATAGATTTCCTAAGCACTAGTGTTTTAAGGAACAGCTTAAAAAGAGAATCCTAATGTGATTTCTTTATAATGTGTGTGTTCCTTATATTATCTTAGTGTCTAAACTCTTCTCCATGGCTGGACCCCCAAATAATATTCCTTTACGTGCTAAGGGGTATCTAGAGAGTGGGATAGGTTTAATAACTACCCTAACCCTAATGCGTACCCTAACCCAAACCCCTAACCTAACCCTAACACGTACCCTAATCCTAACCCGTACCCTAAACCAAGCCCTAACCCTAACACTAACCCTAACCCTAAGCCTAACCCATACCCTACGCCCTACCCGAAGCCCTCCCCGAACCCGTACCCTAAGCCGTACCCTAAGCCTAACCCTAAGCCTAACCCTAACCCTAGGCTACCCTTGACTGCTTCTGCCTCCAATAGATTTCGTAAGCACTAGTGTTTTAAGGAACAGCTTAAAAAGAGAATCCTAATGTGATTTCTTTATAATGTGTGTGTTCCTTATCTTATCCTAGTGTCTAAACTCTTCTCCATGGCTGGACCCCCAAATAATATTCCTTTACGTGCTAAGGGGTAACTAGACAGTGGGATAGGTTTAATAACTACCCTAACCCTAACGCGTACCCTAACGCTAACCCCTACCCTAACCCTAACACGTACCCTAATCCTAACCCGTACCCTAAACCGAGCCCAAACCCTAACACTAACCCTAACCCTAACCCTAACCCATACCCTACGCCGTACCCGAAGCCCTCCCCGAACCCGTACCCTAAGCCGTACCCTAAGCCTAACCCTAAGCCTAACCCTAACCCTAGGCTACCCTTGACTGCTTCTGCCTCCAATAGATTTCCTAAGCACTAGTGTTTTAAGGAACAGCTTAAAAAGAGAATCCTAATGTTATTTCTTTATAATGGGTGTGTTCCTTATATTATCTTAGTGTCTAAACTCTTCTCCATGGCTGGACCCCCAAATAATATTCCTTTACGTGCTAAGGGGTATCTAGAGATTGGAATAGGTTTAATAACTACCCTAACCGTAACGTGTACCCTAACCCTAACCCCTACCCTAACCCTAACACGTACCCTAATCCTAACCCGTACCCTAAACCGAGCCATAACCCTAACACTAACCCTAACCCTAACCGTAACCCATACCCTACGCCGTAACCGAAGCCTTCCCCGAACACGTACCCTAAGCCGTACCCTAAGCCTAACCGTAAGCCTAACCCTAACCCTAGGCTACCCTTGACTGCTTCTGCCTCCAATAGATTTCCTAAGCACTAGTGTTTTAAGGAACAGCTTAAAAAGAGAATCCTAATGTGATTTCTTTATAATGTGTGTGTTCCTTATATTATCTTAGTGTCTAAACTCTTCTCCATGGCTGGACCCCCTAATAATATTCCTTTACGTGCTAAGGGGTATCTAGAGAGTGGGATAGGTTTAATAACTACCCTAACCCTAACGCGTACCCTAACCCTAACCCCTACCCTAACCCTAACACGTACCCTAATCCTAACCCGTACCCTAAACCGAGCCCTAACCCTAACACTAACCCTAACCCTAACCCTAACCCATACCCTACGCCGTACCCGAAGCCCTCCCCGAACCCGTACCCTAAGCCGTACCCTAAGCCTAACCCTAAGCCTAACCCTAACCCTAGGCTACCCTTGACTGCTTCTGCCTCCAATAGATTTCCTAAGCACTAGTGTTTTAAGGAACAGCTTAAAAAGAGAATCCTAATGTGATTTCTTTATAATGGGTGTGTTCCTTATCTTATCCTAGTGTCTAAACTCTTCTCCATGGCTGGACCCCCAAATAATATTCCTTTACGTGCTAATGGGTAACTAGAGAGTGGGATAGGTTTAATAACTACCCTATCCGTAACACGTACCCTAACCCTCACCCCTTCCCTAACCCTAACACGAACCCTAATCCTAACCCGTACCCTAAAACGAGCCCTAACCCTAACACTAAACCTAACCCTAACCCTAAACCATACCCTACGCCGTACCCGAAGCCCTCCCCGAACACGTACCCTAACCCGTACCCTAAGCCGTACCCTAAGCCTAACCCTAACCCTAGGCTACCCTTGACTGCTTCTGCCTCCAATAGATTTCCTAAGCACTAGTGTTTTAAGGAACAGCTTAAAAAGAGAATCCTAATGTGATTTCTTTATAATGGGTGTGTTCCTTATCTAATCCTAGTGTCTAAACTCTTCTCCATGGCTGGACCCCCAAATAATATTCCTTTATGTGCTAAGGGGTATCGAGAGAGTGGGATAGGTTTAATCACTACCCTAACCCTAACGCGTACCCTAACCCTAACCCCTACCCTTACCCTAACACGTACCCTAATCCTAACCCGTACCCTAAACCGAGCCCTAACCCTAACACTAACCCTAACCCTAACCGTAACCCATACCCTACGCCGTACCCGAAGCCCTCCCCGAACCCGTACCCTAAGCCGTACCCGAAGCCTAACCCTAAGCCTAACCCTAACCCTAGGCTACCCTTGACTGCTTCTGCCTCCAATAGATTTCCTAAGCACTAGTGTTTTAAGGAACAGCTTAAAAAGAGAATCCTAATGTGATTTCTTTATAATGTGTGTGATCCTTATCTTATCCTAGTGTCTAAACTCTTCTCCATGGCTGGACCCCCAAATAATATTCCTTTACTTGCTAAGGGGTAACTAGAGAGTGGGATAGGTTTAATAACTACCCTAACCCTAACGCGTACCCTAACGCGAACCCCTACCCTAACCCTAACACGTACCCTAATCCTAACCCGTACCCTAAACCGAGCCCTAACCCTAACACTAACCCTAACCCTAACCCTAACCCATACCCTACGCCGTGCCCGAAGCCCTCCCCGAACCCGTACCCTAAGCCGTACCCTAAGCCTAACCCTAAGCCTAACCCTAACCCTAGGCTACCCTTGACTGCTTCTGCCTCCAATAGATTTCCTAAGCACTAGTGTTTTAAGGAACAGCTTAAAAAGAGAATCCTAATGTGATTTCTTTATAATGGGTGTGTTCCTTATCTTATCCTAGTGTCTAAACTCTTCTCCATGGCTGGACCCCCAAATAATATTCCTTTACGTGCTAAGGGGTAACTAGAGAGTGGGATAGGTTTAATAACTACCCTATCCGTAACACGTACCCTAACCCTAACCCCTACCCTAACCCTAACACGAACCCTAATCCTAACCCGTACCCTAAACCGAGCCCTAACCCTAACACTCACCCTAACCCTAACCCTAACCCATACCCTACGCCGTACCCGAAGCCCTCCCCGAACCCGTACCCTAAGCCGTACCCTAAGCCTAACCCTAAGCCTAACCCTAACCCTAGGCTACCCTTGACTGCTTCTGCCTCCAATAGATTTCCTAAGCACTAGTGTTTTAAGGAACAGCTTAAAAAGAGAATCCTAATGTGATTTCTTTATAATGTGTGTGTTCCTTATCTTATCCTAGTGTCTAAACTCTTCTCCATGGCTGGACCCCCAAATAATATTCCTTTACGTGCTAAGGGGTAACTAGAGAGTGGGATAGGTTTAATAACGAACCTAACCCTAACGCGTACCCTAACGCTAACCCCTCCCCTAACCCTAACACGTACCCTAATCTTAACCCGTACCCTAAACCGAGCCCTAACCCTAACACTAACCCTGACCTTAACCCGAACCCATACCCTACGCCGTACCCGAAGCCCTCCCCGAACCCGTACCCTAAGCCGTACCCTAAGCCTAACCCTAAGCCTAACCCTAACCCTAGGCTACCCTTGACTGCTTCTGCCTCCAATAGATTTCCTAAGCACTAGTGTTTTAAGGAACAGCTTAAAAAGAGAATCCTAATGTGATTTCTTTATAATGTGTGTGATCCTTATCTTATCCTAGTGTCTAAACTCTTCTCCATGGCTGGACCCCCAAATAATATTCCTTTACGTGCTAAGGGGTAACTAGAGAGTGGGATAGGTTTAATAACTACCCTAACCGTAACGCGTACCCTAACGCGAACCCCTACCCTAACCCTAACACGTACCCTAATCCTAACCCGTACCCTAAACCGAGCCCTAACCCTAACACTAACCCTAACCCTAACCCTAACCCATACCCTACGCCGTGCCCGAAGCCCTCCCCGAACCCGTACCCTAAGCCGTACCCTAAGCCTAACCCTAAGCCTAACCCTAACCCTAGGCTACCCTTGACTGCTTCTGCCTCCAATAGATTTCCTAAGCACTAGTGTTTTAAGGAACAGCTTAAAAAGAGAATCCTAATGTGATTTCTTTATAATGGGTGTGTTCCTTATCTTATCCTAGTGTCTAAACTCTTCTCCATGGCTGGACCCCCAAATAATATTCCTTTACGTGCTAAGGGGTAACTAGAGAGTGGGATAGGTTTAATAACTACCCTATCCGTAACACGTACCCTAACCCTAACCCCTACCCTAACCCTAAACCGAACCCTAATCCTAACCCGTACCCTAAACCAAGCCCTAACCCTAACACTCACCCTAACCCTAACCCTAACCCATACCCTACGCCGTACCCGAAGCCCTCCCCGAACCCGTACCCTAAGCCGTACCCTAAGCCTAACCCTAAGCCTAACCCTAACCCTAGGCTACCCTTGACTGCTTCTGCCTCCAATAGATTTCCTAAGCACTAGTGTTTTAAGGAACAGCTTAAAAAGAGAATCCTAATGTGATTTCTTTATAATGGGTGTGTTCCTTATCTTATACTAGTGTCTAAACTCTTCTCCATGGCTGGACCCCCAAATAATATTCCTTTACGTGCTAAGGGGTAACTAGAGAGTGGGATAGGTTTAATAACGAACCTAACCCTAACGCGTACCCTAACGCTAACCCCTACCCTAACCCTAACACGTACCCTAATCTTAACCCGTACCCTAAACCGAGCCCTAACCCTAACACTAACCCTGACCTTAACCCTAACCCATACCCTACGCCGTACCCGAAGCCCTCCCCGAACACGTACCCTAAGCCGTACCCTAAGCCTAACCCTAAGCCTAACCCTAACCCTAGGCTACCCTTGACTGCTTCTGCCTCCAATAGATTTCCTAAGCACTAGTGTTTTAAGGAACAGCTTAAAAAGAGAATCCTAATGTGATTTCTTTATAATGTGTGTGTTCCTTATATTATCTTAGTGTCTAAACTCTTCTCCATGGCTGGACCCCCAAATAATATTCCTTTACGTGCTAAGGGGTATCTAGAGAGTGGGATAGGTTTAATAACTACCCTAACCCTAATGCGTACCCTAACCCAAACCCCTAACCTAACCCTAACACGTACCCTAATCCTAACCCGTACCCTAAACCAAGCCCTAACCCTAACACTAACCCTAACCCTAAGCCTAACCCATACCCTACGCCCTACCCGAAGCCCTCCCCGAACCCGTACCCTAAGCCGTACCCTAAGCCTAACCCTAAGCCTAACCCTAACCCTAGGCTACCCTTGACTGCTTCTGCCTCCAATAGATTTCGTAAGCACTAGTGTTTTAAGGAACAGCTTAAAAAGAGAATCCTAATGTGATTTCTTTATAATGTGTGTGTTCCTTATCTTATCCTAGTGTCTAAACTCTTCTCCATGGCTGGACCCCCAAATAATATTCCTTTACGTGCTAAGGGGTAACTAGACAGTGGGATAGGTTTAATAACTACCCTAACCCTAACGCGTACCCTAACGCTAACCCCTACCCTAACCCTAACACGTACCCTAATCCTAACCCGTACCCTAAACCGAGCCCAAACCCTAACACTAACCCTAACCCTAACCCTAACCCATACCCTACGCCGTACCCGAAGCCCTCCCCGAACCCGTACCCTAAGCCGTACCCTAAGCCTAACCCTAAGCCTAACCCTAACCCTAGGCTACCCTTGACTGCTTCTGCCTCCAATAGATTTCCTAAGCACTAGTGTTTTAAGGAACAGCTTAAAAAGAGAATCCTAATGTTATTTCTTTATAATGGGTGTGTTCCTTATATTATCTTAGTGTCTAAACTCTTCTCCATGGCTGGACCCCCAAATAATATTCCTTTACGTGCTAAGGGGTATCTAGAGATTGGAATAGGTTTAATAACTACCCTAACCGTAACGTGTACCCTAACCCTAACCCCTACCCTAACCCTAACACGTACCCTAATCCTAACCCGTACCCTAAACCGAGCCATAACCCTAACACTAACCCTAACCCTAACCGTAACCCATACCCTACGCCGTAACCGAAGCCTTCCCCGAACACGTACCCTAAGCCGTACCCTAAGCCTAACCGTAAGCCTAACCCTAACCCTAGGCTACCCTTGACTGCTTCTGCCTCCAATAGATTTCCTAAGCACTAGTGTTTTAAGGAACAGCTTAAAAAGAGAATCCTAATGTGATTTCTTTATAATGTGTGTGTTCCTTATATTATCTTAGTGTCTAAACTCTTCTCCATGGCTGGACCCCCTAATAATATTCCTTTACGTGCTAAGGGGTATCTAGAGAGTGGGATAGGTTTAATAACTACCCTAACCCTAACGCGTACCCTAACCCTAACCCCTACCCTAACCCTAACACGTACCCTAATCCTAACCCGTACCCTAAACCGAGCCCTAACCCTAACACTAACCCTAACCCTAACCCTAACCCATACCCTACGCCGTACCCGAAGCCCTCCCCGAACCCGTACCCTAAGCCGTACCCTAAGCCTAACCCTAAGCCTAACCCTAACCCTAGGCTACCCTTGACTGCTTCTGCCTCCAATAGATTTCCTAAGCACTAGTGTTTTAAGGAACAGCTTAAAAAGAGAATCCTAATGTGATTTCTTTATAATGGGTGTGTTCCTTATCTTATCCTAGTGTCTAAACTCTTCTCCATGGCTGGACCCCCAAATAATATTCCTTTACGTGCTAATGGGTAACTAGAGAGTGGGATAGGTTTAATAACTACCCTATCCGTAACACGTACCCTAACCCTCACCCCTTCCCTAACCCTAACACGAACCCTAATCCTAACCCGTACCCTAAAACGAGCCCTAACCCTAACACTAAACCTAACCCTAACCCTAAACCATACCCTACGCCGTACCCGAAGCCCTCCCCGAACACGTACCCTAACCCGTACCCTAAGCCGTACCCTAAGCCTAACCCTAACCCTAGGCTACCCTTGACTGCTTCTGCCTCCAATAGATTTCCTAAGCACTAGTGTTTTAAGGAACAGCTTAAAAAGAGAATCCTAATGTGATTTCTTTATAATGGGTGTGTTCCTTATCTAATCCTAGTGTCTAAACTCTTCTCCATGGCTGGACCCCCAAATAATATTCCTTTATGTGCTAAGGGGTATCGAGAGAGTGGGATAGGTTTAATCACTACCCTAACCCTAACGCGTACCCTAACCCTAACCCCTACCCTTACCCTAACACGTACCCTAATCCTAACCCGTACCCTAAACCGAGCCCTAACCCTAACACTAACCCTAACCCTAACCCTAACCCATACCCTACGCCGTACCCGAAGCCCTCCCCGAACCCGTACCCTAAGCCGTACCCGAAGCCTAACCCTAAGCCTAACCCTAACCCTAGGCTACCCTTGACTGCTTCTGCCTCCAATAGATTTCCTAAGCACTAGTGTTTTAAGGAACAGCTTAAAAAGAGAATCCTAATGTGATTTCTTTATAATGTGTGTGATCCTTATCTTATCCTAGTGTCTAAACTCTTCTCCATGGCTGGACCCCCAAATAATATTCCTTTACTTGCTAAGGGGTAACTAGAGAGTGGGATAGGTTTAATAACTACCCTAACCCTAACGCGTACCCTAACGCGAACCCCTACCCTAACCCTAACACGTACCCTAATCCTAACCCGTACCCTAAACCGAGCCCTAACCCTAACACTAACCCTAACCCTAACCCTAACCCATACCCTACGCCGTGCCCGAAGCCCTCCCCGAACCCGTACCCTAAGCCGTACCCTAAGCCTAACCCTAAGCCTAACCCTAACCCTAGGCTACCCTTGACTGCTTCTGCCTCCAATAGATTTCCTAAGCACTAGTGTTTTAAGGAACAGCTTAAAAAGAGAATCCTAATGTGATTTCTTTATAATGGGTGTGTTCCTTATCTTATCCTAGTGTCTAAACTCTTCTCCATGGCTGGACCCCCAAATAATATTCCTTTACGTGCTAAGGGGTAACTAGAGAGTGGGATAGGTTTAATAACTACCCTATCCGTAACACGTACCCTAACCCTAACCCCTACCCTAACCCTAACACGAACCCTAATCCTAACCCGTACCCTAAACCGAGCCCTAACCCTAACACTCACCCTAACCCTAACCCTAACCCATACCCTACGCCGTACCCGAAGCCCTCCCCGAACCCGTACCCTAAGCCGTACCCTAAGCCTAACCCTAAGCCTAACCCTAACCCTAGGCTACCCTTGACTGCTTCTGCCTCCAATAGATTTCCTAAGCACTAGTGTTTTAAGGAACAGCTTAAAAAGAGAATCCTAATGTGATTTCTTTATAATGGGTGTGTTCCTTATCTTATCCTAGTGTCTAAACTCTTCTCCATGGCTGGACCCCCAAATAATATTCCTTTACGTGCTAAGGGGTAACTAGAGAGTGGGATAGGTTTAATAACGAACCTAACCCTAACGCGTACCCTAACGCTAACCCCTCCCCTAACCCTAACACGTACCCTAATCTTAACCCGTACCCTAAACCGAGCCCTAACCCTAACACTAACCCTGACCTTAACCCGAACCCATACCCTACGCCGTACCCGAAGCCCTCCCCGAACCCGTACCCTAAGCCGTACCCTAAGCCTAACCCTAAGCCTAACCCTAACCCTAGGCTACCCTTGACTGCTTCTGCCTCCAATAGATTTCCTAAGCACTAGTGTTTTAAGGAACAGCTTAAAAAGAGAATCCTAATGTGATTTCTTTATAATGTGTGTGATCCTTATCTTATCCTAGTGTCTAAACTCTTCTCCATGGCTGGACCCCCAAATAATATTCCTTTACGTGCTAAGGGGTAACTAGAGAGTGGGATAGGTTTAATAACTACCCTAACCCTAACGCGTACCCTAACGCGAACCCCTACCCTAACCCTAACACGTACCCTAATCCTAACCCGTACCCTAAACCGAGCCCTAACCCTAACACTAACCCTAACCCTAACCCTAACCCATACCCTACGCCGTGCCCGAAGCCCTCCCCGAACCCGTACCCTAAGCCGTACCCTAAGCCTAACCCTAAGCCTAACCCTAACCCTAGGCTACCCTTGACTGCTTCTGCCTCCAATAGATTTCCTAAGCACTAGTGTTTTAAGGAACAGCTTAAAAAGAGAATCCTAATGTGATTTCTTTATAATGGGTGTGTTCCTTATCTTATCCTAGTGTCTAAACTCTTCTCCATGGCTGGACCCCCAAATAATATTCCTTTACGTGCTAAGGGGTAACTAGAGAGTGGGATAGGTTTAATAACTACCCTATCCGTAACACGTACCCTAACCCTAACCCCTACCCTAACCCTAAACCGAACCCTAATCCTAACCCGTACCCTAAACCAAGCCCTAACCCTAACACTCACCCTAACCCTAACCCTAACCCATACCCTACGCCGTACCCGAAGCCCTCCCCGAACCCGTACCCTAAGCCGTACCCTAAGCCTAACCCTAAGCCTAACCCTAACCCTAGGCTACCCTTGACTGCTTCTGCCTCCAATAGATTTCCTAAGCACTAGTGTTTTAAGGAACAGCTTAAAAAGAGAATCCTAATGTGATTTCTTTATAATGGGTGTGTTCCTTATCTTATACTAGTGTCTAAACTCTTCTCCATGGCTGGACCCCCAAATAATATTCCTTTACGTGCTAAGGGGTAACTAGAGAGTGGGATAGGTTTAATAACGAACCTAACCCTAACGCGTACCCTAACGCTAACCCCTACCCTAACCCTAACACGTACCCTAATCTTAACCCGTACCCTAAACCGAGCCCTAACCCTAACACTAACCCTGACCTTAACCCGAACCCATACCCTACGCCGTACCCGAAGCCCTCCCCGAACACATACCCTAAGCCGTACCCTAAGCCTAACCGTAAGCCTAACCCTAACCCTAGGCTACCCTTGACTGCTTCTGCCTCCAATAGATTTCCTAAGCACTAGTGTTTTAAGGAACAGCTTAAAAAGAGAATCCTAATGTGATTTCTTTATAATGTGTGTGTTCCTTATATTATCTTAGTGTCTAAACTCTTCTCCATGGCTGGACCCCCAAATAATATTCCTTTACGTGCTAAGGGGTATCTAGAGAGTGGGATAGGTTTAATAACTACCCTAACCGTAACGCGTACCCTAACCCTAACCCCTACCCTAACCCTAACATGTACCCTAATCCTAACCCGTTCCCTAAACCGAGCCCTAACCCTAACACTAACCCTAATCCTAACCGTAACCCATACCCTACGCCGTACCCGAAGCCCTCCCCGAACACGTACCCTAAGCCGTACCCTAAGCCTAACCGTAAGCCTAACCCTAACCCTAGGCTACCCTTGACTGCTTCTGCCTCCAATAGATTTCCTAAGCACTAGTGTTTTAAGGAACAGCTTAAAAAGAGAATCCTAATGTGATTTCTTTATAATGTGTGTGTTCCTTATATTATCTTAGTGTCTAAACTCTTCTCCATGGCTGGACCCCCAAATAATATTCCTTTACGTGCTAAGGGGTATCTAGAGAGTGGGATAGGTTTAATAACTACCCTAACCGTAACGCGTACCCTAACCCTAACCCCTACCCTAACCCTAACATGTACCCTAATCCTAACCCGTTCCCTAAACCGAGCCCTAACCCTAACACTAACCCTAACCCTAACCGTAACCCATACCCTACGCCGTACCCGAAGCCCTCCCCGAACACGTACCCTAAGCCGTACCCTAAGCCTAACCGTAAGCCTAACCCTAACCCTAGGCTACCCTTGACTGCTTCTGCCTCCAATAGATTTCCTAAGCACTAGTGTTTTAAGGAACAGCTTAAAAAGAGAATCCTAATGTGATTTCTTTATAATGTGTGTGTTCCTTATATTATCTTAGTGTCTAAACTCTTCTCCATGGCTGGACCCCCTAATAATATTCCTTTACGTGCTAAGGGGTATCTAGAGAGTGGGATAGGTTTAATAACTACCCTAACCCTAACGCGTACCCTAACCCTAACCCCTACCCTAACCCTAACACGTACCCTAATCCTAACCCGTACCCTAAACCGAGCCCTAACCCTAACACTAACCCTAACCCTAACCCTAACCCATACCCTACGCCGTACCCGAAGCCCTCCCCGAACCCGTACCCTAAGCCGTACCCTAAGCCTAACCCTAAGCCTAACCCTAACCCTAGGCTACCCTTGACTGCTTCTGCCTCCAATAGATTTCCTAAGCACTAGTGTTTTAAGGAACAGCTTAAAAAGAGAATCCTAATGTGATTTCTTTATAATGGGTGTGTTCCTTATCTAATCCTAGTGTCTAAACTCTTCTCCATGGCTGGACCCCCAAATAATATTCTTTTATGTGCTAAGGGGTATCGAGAGAGTGGGATAGGTTTAATCACTACCCTAACCCTAACGCGTAGCCTAACCCTAATCCCTACCCTTACCCTAACACGTACCCTAATCCTAACCCGTACCCTAAACCGAGCCCTAACCCTAACACTAACCCTAACCCTAACCCTAACCCATACCCTACGCCGTACCCGAAGCCCTCCCCGAACCCGTACCCTAAGCCGTACCCGAAGCCTAACCCTAAGCCTAACCCTAACCCTAGGCTACCCTTGACTGCTTCTGCCTCCAATAGATTTCCTAAGCACTAGTGTTTTAAGGAACAGCTTAAAAAGAGAATCCTAATGTGATTTCTTTATAATGTGTGTGTTCCTTATCTTATCCTAGTGTCTAAACTCTTCTCCATGGCTGGACCCCCAAATAATATTCCTTTACGTGCTAAGGGGTAACTAGAGAGTGGGATAGGTTTAATCACTACCCTAACCCTAACGCGTACCCTAACCCTAACCCCTACCCTTACCCTAACACGTACCCTAATCCTAACCCGTACCCTAAACCGAGCCCTAACCCTAACACTAACCCTAACCCTAACCCTAACCCATACCCTACGCCGTACCCGAAGCCCTCCCCGAACCCGTACCCTAAGCCGTACCCGAAGCCTAACCCTAAGCCTAACCCTAACCCTAGGCTACCCTTGACTGCTTCTGCCTCCAATAGATTTCCTAAGCACTAGTGTTTTAAGGAACAGCTTAAAAAGAGAATCCTAATGTGATTTCTTTATAATGTGTGTGATCCTTATCTTATCCTAGTGTCTAAACTCTTCTCCATGGCTGGACCCCCAAATAATATTCCTTTACGTGCTAAGGGGTAACTAGAGAGTGGGATAGGTTTAATAACTACCCTAACCCTAACGCGTACCCTAACGCGATCCCCTACCCTAACCCTAACACGTACCCTAATCCTAACCCGTACCCTAAACCGAGCCCTAACCCTAACACTAACCCTAACCCTAACCCTAACCCATACCCTACGCCGTGCCCGAAGCCCTCCCCGAACCCGTACCCTAAGCCGTACCCTAAGCCTAACCCTAAGCCTAACCCTAACCCTAGGCTACCCTTGACTGCTTCTGCCTCCAATAGATTTCCTAAGCACTAGTGTTTTAAGGAACAGCTTAAAAAGAGAATCCTAATGTGATTTCTTTATAATGGGTGTGTTCCTTATCTTATCCTAGTGTCTAAACTCTTCTCCATGGATGGACCCCCAAATAATATTCCTTTACGTGCTAAGGGGTAACTAGAGAGTGGGATAGGTTTAATAACTACCCTAACCCTAACGCGTACCCTAACGCTAACCCCTACCCTAACCCTAACACGTACCCTAATCCTAACCCATACCCTAAACCGAGCCCTAACCCTAACACTAACACTAACCCTAACCCTAACCCATACCCTACGCCGTGCCCGAAGCCCTCCCTGAACCCGTACCCTAAGCCGTACCCTAAGCCTAACCCTAAGCCTAACCCTAACCCTAGGCTACCCTTGACTGCTTCTGCCTCCAATAGATTTCCTAAGCACTAGTGTTTTAAGGAACAGCTTAAAAAGAGAATCCTAATGTGATTTCTTTATAATGTGTGTGTTCCTTATCTTATCCTAGTGTCTAAACTCTTCTCCATGGCTGGACCCCCAAATAATATTCCTTTACGTGCTAAGGGGTAACTAGAGAGTGGGATAGGTTTAATAACTACCCTAACCCTAACGCGTACCCTAACGCTAACCCCTACCCTAACCCTAACACGTACCCTAATCCTAACCCGTACCCTAAACCGAGCCCTAACCCTAACACTAACACTAACCCTAACCCTAACCCATACCCTACGCCGTGCCCGAAGCCCTCCCCGAACCCGTACCCTAAGCCGTACCCGAAGCCTAACCCTAAGCCTAACCCTAACCCTAGGCTACCCTTGACTGCTTCTGCCTCCAATAGATTTCCTAAGCACTAGTGTTTTAAGGAACAGCTTAAAAAGAGAATCCTAATGTGATTTCTTTATAATGTGTGTGATCCTTATCTTATCCTAGTGTCTAAACTCTTCTCCATGGCTGGACCCCCAAATAATATTCCTTTACGTGCTAAGGGGTAACTAGAGAGTGGGATAGGTTTAATAACTACCCTAACCCTAACGCGTACCCTAACGCGAACCCCTACCCTAACCCTAACACGTACCCTAATCCTAACCCGTACCCTAAACCGAGCCCTAACCCTAACACTAACCCTAACCCTAACCCTAACCCATACCCTACGCCGTGCCCGAAGCCCTCCCCGAACCCGTACCCTAAGCCGTACCCTAAGCCTAACCCTAAGCCTAACCCTAACCCTAGGCTACCCTTGACTGCTTCTGCCTCCAATAGATTTCCTAAGCACTAGTGTTTTAAGGAACAGCTTAAAAAGAGAATCCTAATGTGATTTCTTTATAATGGGTGTGTTCCTTATCTTATCCTAGTGTCTAAACTCTTCTCCATGGCTGGACCCCCAAATAATATTCCTTTACGTGCTAAGGGGTAACTAGAGAGTGGGATAGGTTTAATAACTACCCTATCCGTAACACGTACCCTAACCCTAACCCCTACCCTAACCCTAACACGAACCCTAATCCTAACCCGTAACCTAAACCAAGCCCTAACCCTAACACTCACCCTAACCCTAACCCTAACCCATACCCTACGCCGTACCCGAAGCCCTCCCCGAACCCGTACCCTAAGCCGTACCCTAAGCCTAACCCTAAGCCTAACCCTAACCCTAGGCTACCCTTGACTGCTTCTGCCTCCAATAGATTTCCTAAGCACTAGTGTTTTAAGGAACAGCTTAAAAAGAGAATCCTAATGTGATTTCTTTATAATGGGTGTGTTCCTTATCTTATCCTAGTGTCTAAACTCTTCTCCATGGCTGGACCCCCAAATAATATTCCTTTACGTGCTAAGGGGTAACTAGAGAGTGGGATAGGTTTAATAACTACCCTAACCCTAACGCGTACCCTAACGCTAACCCCTACCCTAACCCTAACACGTACCCTAATCCTAACCCGTACCCTAAACCGAGCCCTAACCCTAACACTAACACTAACCCTAACCCTAACCCATACCCTACGCCGTGCCCGAAGCCCTCCCCGAACCCGTACCCTAAGCCGTACCCTAAGCCTAACCCTAAGCCTAACCCTAACCCTAGGCTACCCTTGACTGCTTCTGCCTCCAATAGATTTCCTAAGCACTAGTGTTTTAAGGAACAGCTTAAAAAGAGAATCCTAATGTGATTTCTTTATAATGTGTGTGTTCCTTATCTTATCCTAGTGTCTAAACTCTTCTCCATGGCTGGACCCCCAAATAATATTCCTTTACGTGCTAAGGGGTAACTAGAGAGTGGGATAGGTTTAATAACTACCCTAACCCTAACGCGTACCCTAACGCTAACCCCTACCCTAACCCTAACACGTACCCTAATCCTAACCCGTACCCTAAACAGAGCCCTAACCCTAACACTAACCCTAACCCTAACCCTAACCCATACGCTACGCCGTGCCCGAAGCCCTCCCCGAACCCGTACCCTAAGCCGTACCCTAAGCCTAACCCTAAGCCTAACCCTAACCCTAGGCTACCCTTGACTGCTTCTGCCTCCAATAGATTTCCTAAGCACTAGTGTTTTAAGGAACAGCTTAAAAAGAGAATCCTAATGTGATTTCTTTATAATGGGTGTGTTCCTTATCTTATCCTAGTGTCTAAACTCTTCTCCATGGCTGGACCCCCAAGTAATATTCCTTTACGTGCTAAGGGGTAACTAGAGAGTGGGAAAGGTTTAATAACTAACCTAACCCTAACACGTACCCTAACGCTAACCCCTACCCTAAACCTAACACGTACCCTAATCTTAACCCGTACCCTAAACCGAGCCCTAACCCTAACACTAACCCTAACCTTAACCCTAACCCATACCCTACGCCGTACCCGAAGCCCTCCCCGAACCAGTACCCTAAGCCGTACCCTAAGCCTAACCCTAAGCCTAACCCTAACCCTAGGCTACCCTTGACTGCTTCTGCCTCCAATAGATTTCCTAAGCACTAGTGTTTTAAGGAACAGCTTAAAAAGAGAATCCTAATGTTATTTCTTCATAATGTGTGTGTTCCTTATATTATCTTAATGTCTAAACTTTTCTCCATGGCTGGACCCCCAAATAATATTCCTTTAGGTGCTAAGGGGTATCTAGAGAGTGGGATAGGTTTAATAACTACCCTAACCGTAACGCGTACCCTAACCCTAACCCCTACCCTAACCCTAACATGTACCCTAATCCTAACCCGTTCCCTAAACCGAGCCCTAACCCTAACACTAACCCTAACCCTAACCGTAACCCATACCCTACGCCGTACCCGAAGCCCTCCCCGAACACGTACCCTAAGCCGTACCCTAAGCCTAACCGTAAGCCTAACCCTAACCCTAGGCTACCCTTGACTGCTTCTGCCTCCAATAGATTTCCTAAGCACTAGTGTTTTAAGGAACAGCTTAAAAAGAGAATCCTAATGTGATTTCTTTATAATGTGTGTGTTCCTTATATTATCTTAGTGTCTAAACTCTTCTCCATGGCTGGACCCCCTAATAATATTCCTTTACGTGCTAAGGGGTATCTAGAGAGTGGGATAGGTTTAATAACTACCCTAACCCTAACGCGTACCCTAACCCTAACCCCTACCCTAACCCTAACACGTACCCTAATCCTAACCCGTACCCTAAACCGAGCCCTAACCCTAACACTAACCCTAACCCTAACCCTAACCCATACCCTACGCCGTGCCCGAAGCCCTCCCCGAACCCGTACCCTAAGCCGTACCCTAAGCCTAACCCTAAGCCTAACCCTAACCCTAGGCTACCCTTGACTGCTTCTGCCTCCAATAGATTTCCTAAGCACTAGTGTTTTAAGGAACAGCTTAAAAAGAGAATCCTAATGTGATTTCTTTATAGTGGGTGTGTTCCTTATCTTATCCTAGTGTCTAAACTCTTCTCCATGGCTGGACCCCCAAATAATATTCCTTTACGTGCTAAGGGGTAACTAGAGAGTGGGATAGGTTTAATAACTACCCTAACCCTAACGCGTACCCTAACGCTAACCCCTACCCTAACCCTAACACGTACCCTAATCTTAACCCGTACCCTAAACCGAGCCCTAACCCTAACACTAACCCTAACCTTAACCCTAACCCATACCCTACGCCGTACCCGAAGCCCTCCCCGAACCCGTACCCTAAGCCGTACCCTAAGCCTAACCCTAAGCCTAACCCTAACCCTAGGCTACCCTTGACTGCTTCTGCCTCCAATAGATTTCCTAAGCACTAGTGTTTTAAGGAACAGCTTAAAAAGAGAATCCTTATGTTATTTCTTTATAATGTGTGTGTTCCTTATATTATTTTAGTTTCTAAACACTTCTCCATGGCTGGACCCCCAAATAATATTCCTTTACGTGCTAAGGGGTAACTAGAGAGTGGGATAGGTTTAATCACTACCCTAACCCTAACGCGTACCCTAACCCTAACCCCTACCCTTACCCTAACACGTACCCTAATCCTAACCCGTACCCTAAACCGAGCCCTAACCCTAACACTAACCCTAACCCTAACCCTAACCCATACCCTACGCCGTACCCGAAGCCCTCCCCGAACCCGTACCCTAAGCCGTACCCGAAGCCTAACCCTAAGCCTAACCCTAACCCTAGGCTACCCTTGACTGCTTCTGCCTCCAATAGATTTCCTAAGCACTAGTGTTTTAAGGAACAGCTTAAAAAGAGAATCCTAATGTGATTTCTTTATAATGTGTGTGATCCTTATCTTATCCTAGTGTCTAAACTCTTCTCCATGGCTGGACCCCCAAATAATATTCCTTTACGTGCTAAGGGGTAACTAGAGAGTGGGATAGGTTTAATAACTACCCTAACCCTAACGCGTACCCTAACGCGAACCCCTACCCTAACCCTAACACGTACCCTAATCCTAACCCGTACCCTAAACCGAGCCCTAACCCTAACACTAACCCTAACCCTAACCCTAACCCATACCCTACGCCGTGCCCGAAGCCCTCCCCGAACCCGTACCCTAAGCCGTACCCTAAGCCTAACCCTAAGCCTAACCCTAACCCTAGGCTACCCTTGACTGCTTCTGCCTCCAATAGATTTCCTAAGCACTAGTGTTTTAAGGAACAGCTTAAAAAGAGAATCCTAATGTGATTTCTTTATAATGGGTGTGTTCCTTATCTTATCCTAGTGTCTAAACTCTTCTCCATGGATGGACCCCCAAATAATATTCCTTTACGTGCTAAGGGGTAACTAGAGAGTGGGATAGGTTTAATAACTACCCTAACCCTAACGCGTACCCTAACGCTAACCCCTACCCTAACCCTAACACGTACCCTAATCCTAACCCATACCCTAAACCGAGCCCTAACCCTAACACTAACACTAACCCTAACCCTAACCCATACCCTACGCCGTGCCCGAAGCCCTCCCTGAACCCGTACCCTAAGCCGTACCCTAAGCCTAACCCTAAGCCTAACCCTAACCCTAGGCTACCCTTGACTGCTTCTGCCTCCAATAGATTTCCTAAGCACTAGTGTTTTAAGGAACAGCTTAAAAAGAGAATCCTAATGTGATTTCTTTATAATGTGTGTGTTCCTTATCTTATCCTAGTGTCTAAACTCTTCTCCATGGCTGGACCCCCAAATAATATTCCTTTACGTGCTAAGGGGTAACTAGAGAGTGGGATAGGTTTAATAACTACCCTAACCCTAACGCGTACCCTAACGCTAACCCCTACCCTAACCCTAACACGTACCCTAATCCTAACCCGTACCCTAAACCGAGCCCTAACCCTAACACTAACACTAACCCTAACCCTAACCCATACCCTACGCCGTGCCCGAAGCCCTCCCCGAACCCGTACCCTAAGCCGTACCCGAAGCCTAACCCTAAGCCTAACCCTAACCCTAGGCTACCCTTGACTGCTTCTGCCTCCAATAGATTTCCTAAGCACTAGTGTTTTAAGGAACAGCTTAAAAAGAGAATCCTAATGTGATTTCTTTATAATGTGTGTGATCCTTATCTTATCCTAGTGTCTAAACTCTTCTCCATGGCTGGACCCCCAAATAATATTCCTTTACGTGCTAAGGGGTAACTAGAGAGTGGGATAGGTTTAATAACTACCCTAACCCTAACGCGTACCCTAACGCGAACCCCTACCCTAACCCTAACACGTACCCTAATCCTAACCCGTACCCTAAACCGAGCCCTAACCCTAACACTAACCCTAACCCTAACCCTAACCCATACCCTACGCCGTGCCCGAAGCCCTCCCCGAACCCGTACCCTAAGCCGTACCCTAAGCCTAACCCTAAGCCTAACCCTAACCCTAGGCTACCCTTGACTGCTTCTGCCTCCAATAGATTTCCTAAGCACTAGTGTTTTAAGGAACAGCTTAAAAAGAGAATCCTAATGTGATTTCTTTATAATGGGTGTGTTCCTTATCTTATCCTAGTGTCTAAACTCTTCTCCATGGCTGGACCCCCAAATAATATTCCTTTACGTGCTAAGGGGTAACTAGAGAGTGGGATAGGTTTAATAACTACCCTATCCGTAACACGTACCCTAACCCTCACCCCTACCCTAACCCTAACACGAACCCTAATCCTAACCCGTACCCTAAACCAAGCCCTAACCCTAACACTCACCCTAACCCTAACCCTAACCCATACCCTACGCCGTACCCGAAGCCCTCCCCGAACCCGTACCCTAAGCCGTACCCTAAGCCTAACCCTAAGCCTAACCCTAACCCTAGGCTACCCTTGACTGCTTCTGCCTCCAATAGATTTCCTAAGCACTAGTGTTTTAAGGAACAGCTTAAAAAGAGAATCCTAATGTGATTTCTTTATAATGGGTGTGTTCCTTATCTTATCCTAGTGTCTAAACTCTTCTCCATGGCTGGACCCCCAAATAATATTCCTTTACGTGCTAAGGGGTAACTAGAGAGTGGGATAGGTTTAATAACTACCCTAACCCTAACGCGTACCCTAACGCTAACCCCTACCCTAACCCTAACACGTACCCTAATCCTAACCCGTACCCTAAACCGAGCCCTAACCCTAACACTAACACTAACCCTAACCCTAACCCATACCCTACGCCGTGCCCGAAGCCCTCCCCGAACCCGTACCCTAAGCCGTACCCTAAGCCTAACCCTAAGCCTAACCCTAACCCTAGGCTACCCTTGACTGCTTCTGCCTCCAATAGATTTCCTAAGCACTAGTGTTTTAAGGAACAGCTTAAAAAGAGAATCCTAATGTGATTTCTTTATAATGTGTGTGTTCCTTATCTTATCCTAGTGTCTAAACTCTTCTCCATGGCTGGACCCCCAAATAATATTCCTTTACGTGCTAAGGGGTAACTAGAGAGTGGGATAGGTTTAATAACTACCCTAACCCTAACGCGTACCCTAACGCTAACCCCTACCCTAACCCTAACACGTACCCTAATCCTAACCCGTACCCTAAACAGAGCCCTAACCCTAACACTAACCCTAACCCTAACCCTAACCCATACGCTACGCCGTGCCCGAAGCCCTCCCCGAACCCGTACCCTAAGCCGTACCCTAAGCCTAACCCTAAGCCTAACCCTAACCCTAGGCTACCCTTGACTGCTTCTGCCTCCAATAGATTTCCTAAGCACTAGTGTTTTAAGGAACAGCTTAAAAAGAGAATCCTAATGTGATTTCTTTATAATGGGTGTGTTCCTTATCTTATCCTAGTGTCTAAACTCTTCTCCATGGCTGGACCCCCAAGTAATATTCCTTTACGTGCTAAGGGGTAACTAGAGAGTGGGAAAGGTTTAATAACTAACCTAACCCTAACACGTACCCTAACGCTAACCCCTACCCTAAACCTAACACGTACCCTAATCTTAACCCGTACCCTAAACCGAGCCCTAACCCTAACACTAACCCTAACCTTAACCCTAACCCATACCCTACGCCGTACCCGAAGCCCTCCCCGAACCAGTACCCTAAGCCGTACCCTAAGCCTAACCCTAAGCCTAACCCTAACCCTAGGCTACCCTTGACTGCTTCTGCCTCCAATAGATTTCCTAAGCACTAGTGTTTTAAGGAACAGCTTAAAAAGAGAATCCTAATGTTATTTCTTCATAATGTGTGTGTTCCTTATATTATCTTAATGTCTAAACTTTTCTCCATGGCTGGACCCCCAAATAATATTCCTTTAGGTGCTAAGGGGTATCTAGAGAGTGGGATAGGTTTAATAACTACCCTAACCGTAACGCGTACCCTAACCCTAACCCCTACCCTAACCCTAACATGTACCCTAATCCTAACCCGTTCCCTAAACCGAGCCCTAACCCTAACACTAACCCTAACCCTAACCGTAATCCATACCCTACGCCGTACCCGAAGCCCTCCCCGAACACGTACCCTAAGCCGTACCCTAAGCCTAACCGTAAGCCTAACCCTAACCCTAGGCTACCCTTGACTGCTTCTGCCTCCAATAGATTTCCTAAGCACTAGTGTTTTAAGGAACAGCTTAAAAAGAGAATCCTAATGTGATTTCTTTATAATGTGTGTGTTCCTTATATTATCTTAGTGTCTAAACTCTTCTCCATGGCTGGACCCCCTAATAATATTCCTTTACGTGCTAAGGGGTATCTAGAGAGTGGGATAGGTTTAATAACTACCCTAACCCTAACGTGTACCCTAACCCTAACCCCTACCCTAACCCTAACACGTACCCTAATCCTAACCCGTACCCTAAACCGAGCCCTAACCCTAACACTAACCCTAACACTAACCCTAACCCATACCCTACGCCGTACCCGAAGCCCTCCCCGAACCCGTACCCTAAGCCGTACCCTAAGCCTAACCCTAAGCCTAACCCTAACCCTAGGCTACCCTTGACTGCTTCTGCCTCCAATAGATTTCCTAAGCACTAGTGTTTTAAGGAACAGCTTAAAAAGAGAATCCTAATGTGATTTCTTTATAATGGGTGTGTTCCTTATCTTATCCTAGTGTCTAAACTCTTCTCCATGGCTGGACCCCCAAATAATATTCCTTTACGTGCTAAGGGGTAACTAGAGAGTGGGATAGGTTTAATAACTACCCTAACCCTAAAGCGTACCCTAACGCGAACCCCTACCCTAACCCTAACACGTACCCTAATCCTAACCCGTACCCTAAACCGAGCCCTAACCCTAACACTAACCCTAACCCTAACCCTAACCCATACCCTACGCCGTGCCCGAAGCCCTCCCCGAACCCGTACCCTAAGCCGTACCCTAAGCCTAACCCTAAGCCTAACCCTAACCCTAGGCTACCCTTGACTGCTTCTGCCTCCAATAGATTTCCTAAGCACTAGTGTTTTAAGGAACAGCTTAAAAAGAGAATCCTAATGTGATTTCTTTATAATGGGTGTGTTCCTTATCTTATCCTAGTGTCTAAACTCTTCTCCATGGCTGGACCCCCAAATAATATTCCTTTACGTGCTAAGGGGTAACTAGAGAGTGGGATAGGTTTAATAACTACCCTAACCCTAACGCGTACCCTAACGCTAACCCCTACCCTAACCCTAACACGTACCCTAATCTTAACCCGTACCCTAAACCGAGCCCTAACCCTAACACTAACCCTAACCTTAACCCTAACCCATACCCTACGCCGTACCCGAAGCCCTCCCCGAACCCGTACCCGAAGCCGTACCCTAAGCCTAACCCTAAGCCTAACCCTAACCCTAGGCTACCCTTGACTGCTTCTGCCTCCAATAGATTTCCTAAGCACTAGTGTTTTAAGGAACAGCTTAAAAAGAGAATCCTAATGTTATTTCTTTATAATGTGTGAGTTCCTTATATTATCTTAGTGTCTAAACTCTTCTCCATGGCTGGACCCCCTAATAATATTCCTTTACGTGCTAAGGGGTATCTAGAGAGTGGGATAGGTTTAATAACTACCCTAACCCTAACGTGTACCCTAACCCTAACCCCTACCCTAACCCTAACACGTACCCTAATCCTAACCCGTACCCGAAACCGAGCCCTAACCCTAACACTAACCCTAACCTTAACCCTAACCCATACCCTACGCCGTAACCGAAGCCCTCCCCGAACCCGTACCCTAAGCCGTACCCTAAGCCTAACCCTAAGCCTAACCCTAACCCTAGGCTACCCTTGACTGCTTCTGCCTCCAATAGATTTCCTAAGCACTAGTGTTTTAAGGAACAGCTTAAAAAGAGAATCCTAATGTGATTTCCTTATAATGGGTGTGTTCCTTATCTTATCCTAGTGTCTAAACTCTTCTCCATGGCTGGACCCCCAAATAATATTCCTTTACGTGCTAATGGGTACCTAGAGAGTGGGATAGGTTTAATAACTACCCTATCCGTAACACGTACCCTAACCCTCACCCCTACCCTAACCCTAACACGAACCCTAATCCTAACCCGTACCCTAAAACGAGCCCTAACCCTAACACTAAACCTAACCCTAACCCTAACCCATACCCTACGCCGTACCCGAAGCCCTCCCCGAACACGTACCCTAAGCCGTACCCGAAGCCTAACCCTAAGCCTAACCCTAACCCTAGGCTACCCTTGACTGCTTCTGCCTCCAATAGATTTCCTAAGCACTAGTGTTTTAAGGAACAGCTTAAAAAGAGAATCCTAATGTGATTTCTTTATAATGGGTGTGTTCCTTATCTTATCCTAGTGTCTAAACTCTTCTCCATTGCTGGACCCCCAAATAATATTCCTTTACGTGCTAATGGGTAACTAGAGAGTGGGATAGGTTTAATAACTACCCTATCCGTAACACGTACCCTAACCCTCACCCCTTCCCTAACCCTAACACGAACCCTAATCCTAACCCGTACCCTAAAACGAGCCCTAACCCTAACACTAAACCTAACCCTAACCCTAAACCATACCCTACGCCGTACCCGAAGCCCTCCCCGAACACGTACCCTAACCCGTACCCTAAGCCGTACCCTAAGCCTAACCCTAACCCTAGGCTACCCTTGACTGCTTCTGCCTCCAATAGATTTCCTAAGCACTAGTGTTTTAAGGAACAGCTTAAAAAGAGAATCCTAATGTGATTTCTTTATAATGGGTGTGTTCCTTATCTAATCCTAGTGTCTAAACTCTTCTCCATGGCTGGACCCCCAAATAATATTCCTTTATGTGCTAAGGGGTATCGAGAGAGTGGGATAGGTTTAATCACTACCCTAACCCTAACGCGTACCCTAACCCTAACCCCTACCCTTACCCTAACACGTACCCTAATCCTAACCCGTACCCTAAACCGAGCCCTAACCCTAACACTAACCCTAACCCTAACCCTAACCCATACCCTACGCCGTACCCGAAGCCCTCCCCGAACCCGTACCCTAAGCCGTACCCGAAGCCTAACCCTAAGCCTAACCCTAACCCTAGGCTACCCTTGACTGCTTCTGCCTCCAATAGATTTCCTAAGCACTAGTGTTTTAAGGAACAGCTTAAAAAGAGAATCCTAATGTGATTTCTTTATAATGTGTGTGATCCTTATCTTATCCTAGTGTCTAAACTCTTCTCCATGGCTGGACCCCCAAATAATATTCCTTTACGTGCTAAGGGGTAACTAGAGAGTGGGATAGGTTTAATAACTACCCTATCCGTAACACGTACCCTAACCCTAACCCCTACCCTAACCCTAACACGAACCCTAATCCTAACCCGTACCCTAAACCGAGCCCTAACCCTAACACTCACCCTAACCCTAACCCTAACCCATACCCTACGCCGTACCCGAAGCCCTCCCCGAACCCGTACCCTAAGCCGTACCCTAAGCCTAACCCTAAGCCTAACCCTAACCCTAGGCTACCCTTGACTGCTTCTGCCTCCAATAGATTTCCTAAGCACTAGTGTTTTAAGGAACAGCTTAAAAAGAGAATCCTAATGTGATTTCTTTATAATGGGTGTGTTCCTTATCTTATCCTAGTGTCTAAACTCTTCTCCATGGCTGGACCCCCAAATAATATTCCTTTACGTGCTAAGGGGTAACTAGAGAGTGGGATAGGTTTAATAACGAACCTAACCCTAACGCGTACCCTAACGCTAACCCCTACCCTAACCCTAACACGTACCCTAATCTTAACCCGTACCCTAAACCGAGCCCTAACCCTAACACTAACCCTGACCTTAACCCGAACCCATACCCTACGCCGTACCCGAAGCCCTCCCCGAACCCGTACCCTAAGCCGTACCCTAAGCCTAACCCTAAGCCTAACCCTAACCCTAGGCTACCCTTGACTGCTTCTGCCTCCAATAGATTTCCTAAGCACTAGTGTTTTAAGGAACAGCTTAAAAAGAGAATCCTAATGTTATTTCTTTATAATGTGTGTGTTCCTTATATTATCTTAGTGTCTAAACTCTTCTCCATGGCTGGACCCCCAAATAATATTCCTTTACGTGCTAAGGGGTATCTAGAGAGTGGGATAGGTTTAATAACTACCCTAACCGTAACGCGTACCCTAACCCTAACCCCTACCCTAACCCTAACATGTACCCTAATCCTAACCCGTTCCCTAAACCGAGCCCTAACCCTAACACTAACCCTAACCCTAACCGTAACCCATACCCTACGCCGTACCCGAAGCCCTCCCCGAACACGTACCCTAAGCCGTACCCTAAGCCTAACCGTAAGCCTAACCCTAACCCTAGGCTACCCTTGACTGCTTCTGCCTCCAATAGATTTCCTAAGCACTAGTGTTTTAAGGAACAGCTTAAAAAGAGAATCCTAATGTGATTTCTTTATAATGTGTGTGTTCCTTATATTATCTTAGTGTCTAAACTCTTCTCCATGGCTGGACCCCCTAATAATATTCCTTTACGTGCTAAGGGGTATCTAGAGAGTGGGATAGGTTTAATAACTACCCTAACCCTAACGCGTACCCTAACCCTAACCCCTACCCTAACCCTAACACGTACCCTAATCCTAACCCGTACCCTAAACCGAGCCCTAACCCTAACACTAACCCTAACCCTAACCCTAACCCATACCCTACGCCGTACCCGAAGCCCTCCCCGAACCCGTACCCTAAGCCGTACCCTAAGCCTAACCCTAAGCCTAACCCTAACCCTAGGCTACCCTTGACTGCTTCTGCCTCCAATAGATTTCCTAAGCACTAGTGTTTTAAGGAACAGCTTAAAAAGAGAATCCTAATGTGATTTCTTTATAATGGGTGTGTTCCTTATCTAATCCTAGTGTCTAAACTCTTCTCCATGGCTGGACCCCCAAATAATATTCTTTTATGTGCTAAGGGGTATCGAGAGAGTGGGATAGGTTTAATCACTACCCTAACCCTAACGCGTAGCCTAACCCTAATCCCTACCCTTACCCTAACACGTACCCTAATCCTAACCCGTACCCTAAACCGAGCCCTAACCCTAACACTAACCCTAACCCTAACCCTAACCCATACCCTACGCCCTACCCGAAGCCCTCCCCGAACCCGTACCCTAAGCCGTACCCGAAGCCTAACCCTAAGCCTAACCCTAACCCTAGGCTACCCTTGACTGCTTCTGCCTCCAATAGATTTCCTAAGCACTAGTGTTTTAAGGAACAGCTTAAAAAGAGAATCCTAATGTGATTTCTTTATAATGTGTGTGTTCCTTATCTTATCCTAGTGTCTAAACTCTTCTCCATGGCTGGACCCCCAAATAATATTCCTTTACGTGCTAAGGGGTAACTAGAGAGTGGGATAGGTTTAATCACTACCCTAACCCTAACGCGTACCCTAACCCTAACCCCTACCCTTACCCTAACACGTACCCTAATCCTAACCCGTACCCTAAACCGAGCCCTAACCCTAACACTAACCCTAACCCTAACCCTAACCCATACCCTACGCCGTACCCGAAGCCCTCCCCGAACCCGTACCCTAAGCCGTACCCGAAGCCTAACCCTAAGCCTAACCCTAACCCTAGGCTACCCTTGACTGCTTCTGCCTCCAATAGATTTCCTAAGCACTAGTGTTTTAAGGAACAGCTTAAAAAGAGAATCCTAATGTGATTTCTTTATAATGTGTGTGATCCTTATCTTATCCTAGTGTCTAAACTCTTCTCCATGGCTGGACCCCCAAATAATATTCCTTTACGTGCTAAGGGGTAACTAGAGAGTGGGATAGGTTTAATAACTACCCTAACCCTAACGCGTACCCTAACGCGAACCCCTACCCTAACCCTAACACGTACCCTAATCCTAACCCGTACCCTAAACCGAGCCCTAACCCTAACACTAACCCTAACCCTAACCCTAACCCATACCCTACGCCGTGCCCGAAGCCCTCCCCGAACCCGTACCCTAAGCCGTACCCTAAGCCTAACCCTAAGCCTAACCCTAACCCTAGGCTACCCTTGACTGCTTCTGCCTCCAATAGATTTCCTAAGCACTAGTGTTTTAAGGAACAGCTTAAAAAGAGAATCCTAATGTGATTTCTTTATAATGGGTGTGTTCCTTATCTTATCCTAGTGTCTAAACTCTTCTCCATGGCTGGACCCCCAAATAATATTCCTTTACGTGCTAAGGGGTAACTAGAGAGTGGGATAGGTTTAATAACTACCCTATCCGTAACACGTACCCTAACCCTCACCCCTACCCTAACCCTAACACGAACCCTAATCCTAACCCGTACCCTAAACCAAGCCATAACCCTAACACTCACCCTAACCCTAACCCTAACCCATACCCTACGCCGTACCCGAAGCCCTCCCCGAACCCGTACCCTAAGCCGTACCCTAAGCCTAACCCTAAGCCTAACCCTAACCCTAGGCTACCCTTGACTGCTTCTGCCTCCAATAGATTTCCTAAGCACTAGTGTTTTAAGGAAAAGCTTAAAAAGAGAATCCTAATGTGATTTCTTTATAATGGGTGTGTTCCTTATCTTATCCTAGTGTCTAAACTCTTCTCCATGGCTGCACCCCCAAATAATATTCCGTTACGTGCTAAGGGGTAACTAGAGAGTGGGATAGGTTTAATAACGAACCTAACCCTAACGCGTACCCTAACGCTAACCCCTACCCTAACCCTAACACGTACCCTAATCTTAACCCGTACCCTAAACCGAGCCCTAACCCTAACACTAACCCTGACCTTAACCCTAACCCATACCCTACTCCGTACCCGAAGCCCTCCCCGAACCAGTACCCTAAGCCGTACCCTAAGCCTAACCCTAAGCCTAACCCTAACCCTAGGCTACCCTTGACTGCTTCTGCCTCCAATAGATTTCCTAAGCACTAGTGTTTTAAGGAACAGCTTAAAAAGAGAATCCTAATGTTATTTCTTTATAATGTGTGTGTTCCTTATATTATCTTAGTGTCTAAACTCTTCTCCATGGCTGGACCCCCAAATAATATTCCTTTACGTGCTAAGGGGTATCTAGAGAGTGGGATAGGTTTAATAACTACCCTAACCGTAACGCGTACCCTAACCCTAACCCCTACCCTAACCCTAACATGTACCCTAATCCTAACCCGTTCCCTAAACCGAGCCCTAACCCTAACACTAACCCTAACCCTAACCGTAACCCATACCCTACGCCGTACCCGAAGCCCTCCCCGAACACGTACCCTAAGCCGTACCCTAAGCCTAACCGTAAGCCTAACCCTAAACCTAGGCTACTCTTGACTGCTTCTGCCTCCAATAGATTTCCTAAGCACTAGTGTTTTAAGGAACAGCTTAAAAAGAGAATCCTAATGTGATTTCTTTATAATGTGTGTGTTCCTTATATTATCTTAGTGTCTAAACTCTTCTCCATGGCTGGACCCCCTAATAATATTCCTTTACGTGCTAAGGGGTATCTAGAGAGTGGGATAGGTTTAATAACTACCCTAACCTTAACGCGTACCCTAACCCTAACCCCTACCCTAACCCTAACACGTACCCTAATCCTAACCCGTACCCTAAACCGAGCCCTAACCCTAACACTAACCCTAACCCTAACCCTAACCCATACCCTACGCCGTACCCGAAGCCCTCCCCGAACCCGTACCCTAAGCCGTACCCTAAGCCTAACCCTAAGCCTAACCCTAACCCTAGGCTACCCTTGACTGCTTCTGCCTCCAATAGATTTCCTAAGCACTAGTGTTTTAAGGAACAGCTTAAAAAGAGAATCCTAATGTGATTTCTTTATAATGGGTGTGTTCCTTATCTAATCCTAGTGTCTAAACTCTTCTCCATGGCTGGACCCCCAAATAATATTCTTTTATGTGCTAAGGGGTATCGAGAGAGTGGGATAGGTTTAATCACTACCCTAACCCTAACGCGTACCCTAACCCTAATCCCTACCCTTACCCTAACACGTACCCTAATCCTAACCCGTACCCTAAACCGAGCCCTAACCCTAACACTAACCCTAACCCTAACCCTAACCCATACCCTACGCCGTACCCGAAGCCCTCCCCGAACCCGTACCCTAAGCCGTACCCTAAGCCTAACCCTAAGCCTAACCCTAACCCTAGGCTACCCTTGACTGCTTCTGCCTCCAATAGATTTCCTAAGCACTAGTGTTTTAAGGAACAGCTTAAAAAGAGAATCCTAATGTGATTTCTTTATAATGTGTGTGTTCCTTATCTTATCCTAGTGTCTAAACTCTTCTCCATGGCTGGACCCCCAAATAATATTCCTTTACGTGCTAAGGGGTAACTAGAGAGTGGGATAGGTTTAATAACTACCCTAACCCTAACGCGTACCCTAACGCTAACCCCTACCCTAACCCTAACACGTACCCTAATCCTAACCCGTACCCTAAACCGAGCCCTAACCCTAACACTAACACTAACCCTAACCCTAACCCATACCCTACGCCGTGCCCGAAGCCCTCCCCGAACCCGTACCCTAAGCCGTACCCTAAGCCTAACCCTAAGCCTAACCCTAACCCTAGGCTACCCTTGACTGCTTCTGCCTCCAATAGATTTCCTAAGCACTAGTGTTTTAAGGAACAGCTTAAAAAGAGAATCCTAATGTGATTTCTTTATAATGTGTGTGTTCCTTATCTTATCCTAGTGTCTAAACTCTTCTCCATGGCTGGACCCCCAAATAATATTCCTTTACGTGCTAAGGGGTAACTAGAGAGTGGGATAGGTTTAATAACTACCCTAACCCTAACGCGTACCCTAACGCTAACCCCTACCCTAACCCTAACACGTACCCTAATCCTAACCCGTACCCTAAACAGAGCCCTAACCCTAACACTAACCCTAACCCTAACCCTAACCCATACGCTACGCCGTGCCCGAAGCCCTCCCCGAACCCGTACCCTAAGCCGTACCCTAAGCCTAACCCTAAGCCTAACCCTAACCCTAGGCTACCCTTGACTGCTTCTGCCTCCAATAGATTTCCTAAGCACTAGTGTTTTAAGGAACAGCTTAAAAAGAGAATCCTAATGTGATTTCTTTATAATGGGTGTGTTCCTTATCTTATCCTAGTGTCTAAACTCTTCTCCATGGCTGGACCCCCAAATAATATTCCTTTACGTGCTAAGGGGTAACTAGAGAGTGGGATAGGTTTAATAACTAACCTAACCCTAACACGTACCCTAACGCTAACCCCTACCCTAACCCTAACACGTACCCTAATCTTAACCCGTACCCTAAACCGAGCCCTAACCCTAACACTAACCCTAACCTTAACCCTAACCCATACCCTACGCCGTACCCGAAGCCCTCCCCGAACCAGTACCCTAAGCCGTACCCTAAGCCTAACCCTAAGCCTAACCCTAACCCTAGGCTACCCTTGACTGCTTCTGCCTCCAATAGATTTCCTAAGCACTAGTGTTTTAAGGAACAGCTTAAAAAGAGAATCCTAATGTTATTTCTTCATAATGTGTGTGTTCCTTATATTATCTTAATGTCTAAACTTTTCTCCATGGCTGGACCCCCAAATAATATTCCTTTAGGTGCTAAGGGGTATCTAGAGAGTGGGATAGGTTTAATAACTACCCTAACCGTAACGCGTACCCTAACCCTAACCCCTACCCTAACCCTAACATGTACCCTAATCCTAACCCGTTCCCTAAACCGAGCCCTAACCCTAACACTAACCCTAACCCTAACCGTAACCCATACCCTACGCCGTACCCGAAGCCCTCCCCGAACACGTACCCTAAGCCGTACCCTAAGCCTAACCGTAAGCCTAACCCTAACCCTAGGCTACCCTTGACTGCTTCTGCCTCCAATAGATTTCCTAAGCACTAGTGTTTTAAGGAACAGCTTAAAAAGAGAATCCTAATGTGATTTCTTTATAATGTGTGTGTTCCTTATATTATCTTAGTGTCTAAACTCTTCTCCATGGCTGGACCCCCTAATAATATTCCTTTACGTGCTAAGGGGTATCTAGAGAGTGGGATAGGTTTAATAACTACCCTAACCCTAACGCGTACCCTAACCCTAACCCCTACCCTAACCCTAACACGTACCCTAATCCTAACCCGTACCCTAAACCGAGCCCTAACCCTAACACTAACCCTAACCCTAACCCTAACCCATACCCTACGCCGTACCCGAAGCCCTCCCCGAACCCGTACCCTAAGCCGTACCCTAAGCCTAACCCTAAGCCTAACCCTAACCCTAGGCTACCCTTGACTGCTTCTGCCTCCAATAGATTTCCTAAGCACTAGTGTTTTAAGGAACAGCTTAAAAAGAGAATCCTAATGTGATTTCTTTATAATGTGTGTGTTCCTTATCTTATCCTAGTGTCTAAACTCTTCTCCATGGCTGGACCCCCAAATAATATTCCTTTACGTGCTAAGGGGTAACTAGAGAGTGGGATAGGTTTAATAACTACCCTAACCCTAACGCGTACCCTAACGCTAACCCCTACCCTAACCCTAACACGTACCCTAATCCTAACCCGTACCCTAAACCGAGCCCTAACCCTAACACTAACACTAACCCTAACCCTAACCCATACCTTACGCCGTGCCCGAAGCCCTCCCCGAACCCGTACCCTAAGCCGTACCCTAAGCCTAACCCTAAGCCTAACCCTAACCCTAGGCTACCCTTGACTGCTTCTGCCTCCAATAGATTTCCTAAGCACTAGTGTTTTAAGGAACAGCTTAAAAAGAGAATCCTAATGTGATTTCTTTATAATGTGTGTGTTCCTTATCTTATCCTAGTGTCTAAACTCTTCTCCATGGCTGGAACCCCAAATAATATTCCTTTACGTGCTAAGGGGTAACTAGAGAGTGGGATAGGTTTAATAACTACCCTAACCCTAACGCGTAACCTAACGCTAACCCCTACCCTAACCCTAACACGTACCCTAATCCTAACCCGTACCCTAAACCGAGCCCTAACCCTAACACTAACCCTAACCCTAACCCTAACCCATACCCTACGCCGTGCCCGAAGCCCTCCCCGAACCCGTACCCTAAGCCGTACCCTAAGCCTAACCCTAAGCCTAACCCTAACCCTAGGCTACCCTTGACTGCTTCTGCCTCCAATAGATTTCCTAACCACTAGTGTTTTAAGGAACAGCTTAAAAAGAGAATCCTAATGTGATTTCTTTATAATGGGTGTGTTCCTTATCTTATCCTAGTGTCTAAACTCTTCTCCATGGCTGGACCCCCAAATAATATTCCTTTACGTGCTAAGGGGTAACTAGAGAGTGGGATAGGTTTAATAACTACCCTAACCCTAACGCGTACCCTAACGCTAACCCCTACCCTAACCCTAACACGTACCCTAATCTTAACCCGTACCCTAAACCGAGCCCTAACCCTAACACTAACCCTAACCTTAACCCTAACCCATACCCTACGCCGTACCCGAAGCCCTCCCCGAACCCGTACCCTAAGCCGTACCCTAAGCCTAACCCTAAGCCTAACCCTAACCCTAGGCTACCCTTGACTGCTTCTGCCTCCAATAGATTTCCTAAGCACTAGTGTTTTAAGGAACAGCTTAAAAAGAGAATCCTTATGTTATTTCTTTATAATGTGTGTGTTCCTTATATTATTTTAGTTTCTAAACACTTCTCCATGGCTGGACCCCCAAATAATATTCCTTTACGTGCTAAGGGGTATCTAGCGAGTGGGATAGGTTTAATAACTACCCTAACCGTAACGCGTACCCTAACCCTAACCCCTACCCTAACCCTATCATGTACCCTAATCCTAACCGGTACCCTAAACCGAGCCCTAACCCTAACACTAACCCTAACCCTAACCGTAACCCATACCCTACGCCGTACCCGAAGCCCTCCCCGAACACATACCCTAAGCCGTACCCTAAGCCTAACCGTAAGCCTAACCCTAACCCTAGGCTACCCTTGACTGCTTCTGCCTCCAATAGATTTCCTAAGCACTAGTGTTTTAAGGAACAGCTTAAAAAGAGAATCCTAATGTGATTTCTTTATAATGTGTGTGTTCCTTATATTATCTTAGTGTCTAAACTCTTCTCCATGGCTGGACCCCCTAATAATATTCCTTTACGTGCTAAGGGGTATCTAGAGAGTGGGATAGGTTTAATAACTACCCTAACCCTAACGTGTACCCTAACCCTAACCCCTACCCTAACCCTAACACGTACCCTAATCCTAACCCGTACCCTAAACCGAGCCCTAACCCTAACACTAACCCTAACCCTAACCCTAACCCATACCCTACGCCGTACCCGAAGCCCTCCCCGAACCCGTACCCTAAGCCGTACCCTAAGCCTAACCCTAAGCCTAACCCTAACCCTAGGCTACCCTTGACTGCTTCTGCCTCCAATAGATTTCCTAAGCACTAGTGTTTTAAGGAACAGCTTAAAAAGAGAATCCTAATGTGATTTCTTTATAATGGGTGTGTTCCTTATCTTATCCTAGTGTCTAAACTCTTCTCCATGGCTGGACCCCCAAATAATATTCCTTTACGTGCTAATGGGAACCTAGAGAGTGGGATAGGTTTAATAACTACCCTATCCGTAACACGTACCCTAACCCTCACCCCTACCCTAACCCTAACACGAACCCTAATCCTAACCCGTACCCTAAAACGAGCCCTAACCCTAACACTAAACCTAACCCTAACCCTAACCCATACCCTACGCCGTACCCGAAGCCCTCCCCGAACACGTACCCTAAGCCGTACCCTAAGCCTAACCCTAAGCCTAACCCTAACCCTAGGCTACCCTTGACTGCTTCTGCCTCCAATAGATTTCCTAAGCACTAGTGTTTTAAGGAACAGCTTAAAAAGAGAATCCTAATGTGATTTCTTTATAATGGGTGTGTTCCTTATCTAATCCTAGTGTCTAAACTCTTCTCCATGGCTGGACCCCCAAATAATATTCTTTTATGTGCTAAGGGGTATCGAGAGAGTGGGATAGGTTTAATCACTACCCTAACCCTAACGCGTACCCTAACCCTAACCCCTACCCTTACCCTAACACGTACCCTAATCCTAACCCGTACCCTAAACCGAGCCCTAACCCTAACACTAACCCTAACCCTAACCCTAACCCATACCCTACGCCGTACCCGAAGCCCTCCCCGAACCCGTACCCTAAGCCGTACCCTAAGCCTAACCGTAAGCCTAACCCTAACCCTAGGCTACCCTTGACTGCTTCTGCCTCCAATAGATTTCCTAAGCACTAGTGTTTTAAGGAACAGCTTAAAAAGAGAATCCTAATGTGATTTCTTTATAATGTGTGTGTTCCTTATCTTATCCTAGTGTCTAAACTCTTCTCCATGGCTGGCCCCCAAATAATATTCCTTTACGTGCTAAGGGGTAACTAGAGAGTGGGATAGGTTTAATAACTACCCTAACCCTAAAGCGTACCCTAACGCGAACCCCTACCCTAACCCTAACACGTACAATAATCCTAAACCGTACCCTAAACCGAGCCCTAACCCTAACACTAACCCTAACCCTAACCCTAACCCATACCCTACGCCGTGCCCGAAGCCCTCCCCGAACCCGTACCCTAAGCCGTACCCTAAGCCTAACCCTAAGCCTAACCCTAACCCTAGGCTACCCTTGACTGCTTCTGCCTCCAATAGATTTCCTAAGCACTAGTGTTTTAAGGATCAGCTTAAAAAGAGAATCCTAATGTGATTTCTTTATAATGGGTGTGTTCCTTATCTTATCCTAGTGTCTAAACTCTTCTCCATGGCTGGACCCCCAAATAATATTCCTTTACGTGCTAAGGGGTAACTAGAGAGTGGGATAGGTTTAATAACTACCCTAACCCTAACGCGTACCCTAACGCTAACCCCTACCCTAACCCTAACACGTACCCTAATCTTAACCCGTACCCTAAACCGAGCCCTAACCCTAACACTAACCCTAACCTTAACCCTAACCCATACCCTACGCCGTACCCGAAGCCCTCCCCGAACCCGTACCCGAAGCCGTACCCTAAGCCTAACCCTAAGCCTAACCCTAACCCTAGGCTACCCTTGACTGCTTCTGCCTCCAATAGATTTCCTAAGCACTAGTGTTTTAAGGAACAGCTTAAAAAGAGAATCCTAATGTTATTTCTTTATAATGTGTGAGTTCCTTATATTATCTTAGTGTCTAAACTCTTCTCCATGGCTGGACCCCCTAATAATATTCCTTTACGTGCTAAGGGGTATCTAGAGAGTGGGATAGGTTTAATAACTACCCTAACCCTAACGTGTACCCTAACCCTAACCCCTACCCTAACCCTAACACGTACCCTAATCCTAACCCGTACCCGAAACCGAGCCCTAACCCTAACACTAACCCTAACCCTAACCCTAACCCATACCCTACGCCGTACCCGAAGCCCTCCCCGAACCCGTACCCTAAGCCGTACCCTAAGCCTAACCCTAAGCCTAACCCTAACCCTAGGCTACCCTTGACTGCTTCTGCCTCCAATAGATTTCCTAAGCACTAGTGTTTTAAGGAACAGCTTAAAAAGAGAATCCTAATGTGATTTCCTTATAATGGGTGTGTTCCTTATCTTATCCTAGTGTCTAAACTCTTCTCCATGGCTGGACCCCCAAATAATATTCCTTTACGTGCTAATGGGTACCTAGAGAGTGGGATAGGTTTAATAACTACCCTATCCGTAACACGTACCCTAACCCTCACCCCTACCCTAACCCTAACACGAACCCTAATCCTAACCCGTACCCTAAAGCGAGCCCTAACCCTAACACTAAACCTAACCCTAACCCTAACCCATACCCTACGCCGTACCCGAAGCCCTCCCCGAACACGTACCCTAAGCCGTACCCGAAGCCTAACCCTAAGCCTAACCCTAACCCTAGGCTACCCTTGACTGCTTCTGCCTCCAATAGATTTCCTAAGCACTAGTGTTTTAAGGAACAGCTTAAAAAGAGAATCCTAATGTGATTTCTTTATAATGGGTGTGTTCCTTATCTAATCCTAGTGTCTAAACTCTTCTCCATGGCTGGACCCCCAAATAATATTCTTTTATGTGCTAAGGGGTATCGAGAGAGTGGGATAGGTTTAATCACTACCCTAACCCTAACGCGTACCCTAACCCTAACCCCTACCCTTACCCTAACACGTACCCTAATCCTAACCCGTACCCTAAACCGAGCCGTAACCCTAACACTAACCCTAACCCTAACCCTAACCCATACCCTACGCCGTACCCGAAGCGCTCCCCGAACCCGTACCCTTAGCCGTACCCGAAGCCTAACCCTAAGCCTAACCCTAACCCTAGGCTACCCTTGACTGCTTCTGCCTCCAATAGATTTCCTAAGCACTAGTGTTTTAAGGAACAGCTTAAAAAGAGAATCCTAATGTGATTTCTTTATAATGTGTGTGTTCCTTATCTTATCCTAGTGTCTAAACTCTTCTCCATGGCTGGACCCCCAAATAATATTCCTTTACGTGCTAAGGGGTAACTAGAGAGTGGGATAGGTTTAATAACTACCCTAACCCTAACGCGTACCCTAACGCTAACCCCTACCCTAACCCTCACACGTACCCTAATCCTAACCCGTACCCTAAACCGAGCCCTAACCCTAACACTAACCCTAACCCTAACCCTAACCCATACCCTACGCCGTGCCCGAAGCCCTCCCCGAACCCGTACCCTAAGCCGTACCCGAAGCCTAACCCTAAGCCTAACCCTAACCCTAGGCTACCCTTGACTGCTTCTGCCTCCAATAGATTTCCTAAGCACTACTGTTTTAAGGAACAGCTTAAAAAGAGAATCCTACTGTGATTTCTTTATAATGGGTGTGTTCCTTATCTAATCCTAGTGTCTAAACTCTTCTCCATGGCTGGACCCCCAAATAATATTCTTTTATGTGCTAAGGGGTATCGAGAGAGTGGGATAGGTTTAATCACTACCCTAACCCTAACGCGTACCCTAACCCTAACCCCTACCCTTACCCTAACACGTACCCTAATCCTAACCCGTACCCTAAACCGAGCCCTAACCCTAACACTAACCCTAACCCTAACCCTAACCCATACCCTACGCCGTACCCGAAGCCCTCCCCGAACCCGTACCCTAAGCCGTACCCGAAGCCTAACCCTAAGCCTAACCCTAACCCTAGGCTACCCTTGACTGCTTCTGCCTCCAATAGATTTCCTAAGCACTAGTGTTTTAAGGAACAGCTTAAAAAGAGAATCCTAATGTGATTTCTTTATAATGTGTGTGTTCCTTATCTTATCCTAGTGTCTAAACTCTTCTCCATGGCTGGACCCCCAAATAATATTCCTTTACGTGCTAAGGGGTAACTAGAGAGTGGGATAGGTTTAATAACTACCCTAACCCTAACGCGTACCCTAACGCTAACCCCTACCCTAACCCTAACACGTACCCTAATCCTAACCCGTACCCTAAACCGAGCCCTAACCCTAACACTAACCCTAACCCTAACCCTAACCCATACCCTACGCCGTGCCCGAAGCCCTCCCCGAACCCGTACCCTAAGCCGTACCCTAAGCCTAACCCTAAGCCTAACCCTAACCCTAGGCTACCCTTGACTGCTTCTGCCTCCAATAGATTTCCTAAGCACTAGTGTTTTAAGGAACAGCTTAAAAAGAGAATCATAATGTTATTTCTTTATAATGTGTGTGTTCCTTATATTATCTTACTGTCTAAACTCTTCTCCATGGCTGGACCCCCAAATAATATTCCTTTACGTGCTAAGGGGTATCAAGAGAGTGGGATAGGTTTAATAACTACCCTAACCGTAACGCGTACCCTAACCCTAACCCCTACCCTAACCCTAACATGTACCCTAATCCTAACCCGTACCCTAAACCGAGCCCTAACCCTAACACTAACCCTAACCCTAACCGTAACACATACCCAACGCCGTACCCGAAGCCCTCCCCGAACACGTACCCTAAGCCGTACCCTAAGCCTAACAGTAAGCCTAACCCTAACCCTAGGCTACCCTTGACTGCTTCTGCCTCCAATAGATTTCCTAAGCACTAGTGTTTTAAGGAACAGCTTAAAAAGAGAATCCTAATGTGATTTCTTTATAATGGGTGTGTTCCTTATCTTATCCTAGTGTCTAAACTCTTCTCCATGGCTGGACCCCCAAATAATATTCCTTTACGTGCTAATGGGTACCTAGAGAGTGGGATAGGTTTAATAACTACCCTATCCGTAACACGTACCCTAACCCTCACCCCTACCCTAACCCTAACACGAACCCTAATCCTAACCCGTACCCTAAAACGAGCCCTAACCCTAACACTAAACCTAACCCTAACCCTAACCCATACCCTACGCCGTACCCGAAGCCCTCCCCGAACACGTACCCTAAGCCGTACCCGAAGCCTAACCCTAAGCCTAACCCTAACCCTAGGCTACCCTTGACTGCTTCTGCCTCCAATAGATTTCCTAAGCACTAGTGTTTTAAGGAACAGCTTAAAAAGAGAATCCTAATGTGATTTCTTTATAATGGGTGTGTTCCTTATCTAATCCTAGTGTCTAAACTCTTCTCCATGGCTGGACCCCCAAATAATATTCTTTTATGTGCTAAGGGGTATCGAGAGAGTGGGATAGGTTTAATAACTACCCTAACCCTAACGCGTACCCTAACGCTAACCCCTACCCTAACCCTCACACGTACCCTAATCCTAACCCGTACCCTAAACCGAGCCCTAACCCTAACACTAACCCTAACCCTAACCCTAACCCATACCCTACGCCGTGCCCGAAGCCCTCCCCGAACCCGTACCCTAAGCCGTACCCTAAGCCTAACCCTAAGCCTAACCCTAACCCTAGGCTACCCTTGACTGCTTCTGCCTCCAATAGATTTCCTAAGCACTACTGTTTTAAGGAACAGCTTAAAAAGAGAATCCTAATGTGATTTCTTTATAATGGGTGTGTTCCTTATCTAATCCTAGTGTCTAAACTCTTCTCCATGGCTGGACCCCCAAATAATATTCTTTTATGTGCTAAGGGGTATCGAGAGAGTGGGATAGGTTTAATCACTACCCTAACCCTAACGCGTACCCTAACCCTAACCCCTACCCTTACCCTAACACGTACCCTAATCCTAACCCGTACCCTAAACCGAGCCCTAACCCTAACACTAACCCTAACCCTAACCCTAACCCATACCCTACGCCGTACCCGAAGCCCTCCCCGAACCCGTACCCTAAGCCGTACCCGAAGCCTAACCCTAAGCCTAACCCTAACCCTAGGCTACCCTTGACTGCTTCTGCCTCCAATAGATTTCCTAAGCACTAGTGTTTTAAGGAACAGCTTAAAAAGAGAATCCTAATGTGATTTCTTTATAATGTGTGTGTTCCTTATCTTATCCTAGTGTCTAAACTCTTCTCCATGGCTGGACCCCCAAATAATATTCCTTTACGTGCTAAGGGGTAACTAGAGAGTGGGATAGGTTTAATAACTACCCTAACCCTAACGCGTACCCTAACGCTAACCCCTACCCTAACCCTAACACGTACCCTAATCCTAACCCGTACCCTAAACCGAGCCCTAACCCTAACACTAACCCTAACCCTAACCCTAACCCATACCCTACGCCGTGCCCGAAGCCCTCCCCGAACCCGTACCCTAAGCCGTACCCTAAGCCTAACCCTAAGCCTAACCCTAACCCTAGGCTACCCTTGACTGCTTCTGCCTCCAATAGATTTCCTAAGCACTAGTGTTTTAAGGAACAGCTTAAAAAGAGAATCATAATGTTATTTCTTTATAATGTGTGTGTTCCTTATATTATCTTACTGTCTAAACTCTTCTCCATGGCTGGACCCCCAAATAATATTCCTTTACGTGCTAAGGGGTATCAAGAGAGTGGGATAGGTTTAATAACTACCCTAACCGTAACGCGTACCCTAACCCTAACCCCTACCCTAACCCTAACATGTACCCTAATCCTAACCCGTACCCTAAACCGAGCCCTAACCCTAACACTAACCCTAACCCTAACCGTAACACATACCCAACGCCGTACCCGAAGCCCTCCCCGAACACGTACCCTAAGCCGTACCCTAAGCCTAACAGTAAGCCTAACCCTAACCCTAGGCTACCCTTGACTGCTTCTGCCTCCAATAGATTTCCTAAGCACTAGTGTTTTAAGGAACAGCTTAAAAAGAGAATCCTAATGTGATTTCTTTATAATGGGTGTGTTCCTTATCTTATCCTAGTGTCTAAACTCTTCTCCATGGCTGGACCCCCAAATAATATTCCTTTACGTGCTAATGGGTACCTAGAGAGTGGGATAGGTTTAATAACTACCCTATCCGTAACACGTACCCTAACCCTCACCCCTACCCTAACCCTAACACGAACCCTAATCCTAAACCGTACTCTAAAACGAGCCCTAACCCTAACACTAAACCTAACCCTAACCCTAACCCATACCCTACGCCGTACCCGAAGCCCTCCCCGAACACGTACCCTAAGCCGTACCCTAAGCCTAACCCTAAGCCTAACCCTAACCCTAGGCTACCCTTGACTGCTTCTGCCTCCAATAGATTTCCTAAGCACTAGTGTTTTAAGGAACAGCTTAAAAAGAGAATCCTAATGTGATTTCTTTATAATGGGTGTGTTCCTTATCTAATCCTAGTGTCTAAACTCTTCTCCATGGCTGGACCCCCAAATAATATTCTTTTATGTGCTAAGGGGTATCGAGAGAGTGGGATAGGTTTAATCACTACCCTAACACTAACGCGTACCCTAACCCTAACCCGTACCCTTACCCTAACACGTACCCTAATCCTAACCCGTACTCTAAACCGAGCCCTAACCCTAACACTAACCATAACCCTAACCCTAACCCATACCCTACGCCGTACCCGAAGCCCTCCCCGAACCCGTACCCTAAGCCGTACCCGAAGCCTAACCCTAAGCCTAACCCTAACCCTAGGCTACCCTTGACTGCTTCTGCCTCCAATAGATTTCCTAAGCACTAGTGTTTTAAGGAACAGCTTAAAAAGAGAATCCTAATGTGATTTCTTTATAATGTGTGTGTTCCTTATCTTATCCTAGTGTCTAAACTCTTCTCCATGGCTGGACCCCCAAATAATATTCCTTTACGTGCTAAGGGGTAACTAGAGAGTGGGATAGGTTTAATAACTACCCTAACCCTAACGCGTACCCTAACGCTAACCCCTACCCTAACCCTAACACGTACCCTAATCCTAACCCGTACCCTAAACCGAGCCCTAACCCTAACACTAAACCTAACCCTAACCCTAACCCATACCCTACGCCGTGCCCGAAGCCCTCCCCGAACCCGTACCCTAAGCCGTACCCTAAGCCTAACCCTAAGCCTAACCCTAACCCTAGGCTACCCTTGACTGCTTCTGCCTCCAATAGATTTCCTAAGCACTAGTGTTTTAAGGAACAGCTTAAAAAGAGAATCCTAATGTGATTTCTTTATAATGGGTGTGTTCCTTATCTTATCCTAGTGTCTAAACTCTTCTCCATGGCTGGACACCCAAATAATATTCCTTTACGTGCTAAGGGGTAACTAGAGAGTGGGATAGGTTTAATAACTACCCTTACCCTAACGCTTACCCTAACGCTAACCCCTACCCTAACCCTAACACGTACCCTAATCCTAACCCGTACCCTAAACCGAGCCCTAACCCTAACACTAACCCTAACCTTAACCCTAACCCATACCCTACGCCGTACCCGAAGACCTCCCCGAACCCGTACCCTAAGCCGTACCCTAAGCCTAACCCTAAGCCTAACCCTAACCCTAGGCTACCCTTGACTGCTTCTGCCTCCAATAGATTTCCTAAGCACTAGTGTTTTAAGGAACAGCTTAAAAAGAGAATCATAATGTTATTTCTTTATAATGTGTGTGTTCCTTATATTATCTTACTGTCTAAACTCTTCTACATGGCTGGACCCCCAAATAATATTCCTTTACGTGCTAAGGGGTATCTAGAGAGTGGGATAGGTTTAATAACTACCCTAACCGTAACGCGTACCCTAACCCTAACCCCTACCCTAACCCTAACATGTACCCTAATCCTAACCCGTACCCTAAACCGAGCCCTAACCCTAACACTAACCCTAACCCTAACCGTAACCCATACCCTACGCCGTACCCGAAGCCCTCCCCGAACACGTACCCTAAGCCGTACCCTAAGCCTAACAGTAAGCCTAACCCTAACCCTAGGCTACCCTTGACTGCTTCTGCCTCCAATAGATTTCCTAAGCACTAGTGTTTTAAGGAACAGCTTAAAAAGAGAATCCTAATGTGATTTCTTTATAATGTGTGTGTTCCTTATATTATCTTAGTGTCTAAACTCTTCTCCATGGCTGGACCCCCTAATAATATTCCTTTACGTGCTAAGGGGTATCTAGAGAGTGGGATGGGTTTAATAACTACCCTAACCCTAACGCGTACCCTAACCCTAACCCCTACCCTAACCCTAACACGTACCCTAATCCTAACCCGTACCCTAAACCGAGCCCTAACCCTAACACTAACCCTAACCCTAACCCTAACCCATACCCTACGCCGTACCCGAAACCCTCCCCAAACCCGTACCCTAAGCCGTACCCTAAGCCTAACCCTAAGCCTAACCCTAACCCTAGGCTACCCTTGACTGCTTCTGCCTCCAATAGATTTCCTAAGCACTAGTGTTTTAAGGAACAGCTTAAAAAGAGAATCCTAATGTGATTTCTTTATAATGGGTGTGTTCCTTATCTTATCCTAGTGTCTAAACTCTTCTCCATGGCTGGACCCCCAAATAATATTCCTTTACTTGCTAAGGGGTAACTAGAGAGTGGGATAGGTTTAATAACTACCCTATCCGTAACACGTACCCTAACCCTAACCCTAACACGAACCCTAATCCTAACCCGTACCCTAAACCGAGCCCTAACCCTAACACTAACCCTAACCCTAACCCTAACCCATACCCTACGCCGTACCCGAAGCCCTCCCCGAACCCGTACCCGAAGCCTAACTCTAAGCCTAACCCTAACCCTAGGCTACCCTTGACTGCTTCTGCCTCCAATAGATTTCCTAAGCACTAGTGTTTTAAGGAACAGCTTAAAAAGAGAATCCTAATGTGATTTCTTTATAATGTGTGTGTTCCTTATCTTATCCTAGTGTCTAAACTCTTCTCCATGGCTGGACCCCCAAATAATATTCCTTTACGTGCTAAGGGGTAACTAGAGAGTGGGATAGGTTTAATAACTACCCTAACCCTAACGCGTACCCTAACGCTAACCCCTACCCTAACCCTAACACGTACCCTAATCCTAACCCGTACCCTAAACCGAGCCCTAACCCTAACACTAACCCTAACCCTAACCCTAACCCATACCCTACGCCGTGCCCGAAGCCCTCCCCGAACCCGTACCCTAAGCCGTACCCTAAGCCTAACCCTAAGCCTAACCCTAACCCTAGGCTACCCTTGACTGCTTCTGCCTCCAATAGATTTCCTAAGCACTAGTGTTTTAAGGAACAGCTTAAAAAGAGAATCCTAATGTGATTTCTTTATAATGGGTGTGTTCCTTATATTATCTTACTGTCTAAACTCTTCTCCATGGCTGGACCCCCAAATAATATTCCTTTACGTGCTAAGGGGTATCTAGAGAGTGGGATAGGTTTAATAACTACCCTAACCGTAACGCGTACCCTAACCCTAACCCCTACCCTAACCCTAACATGTACCCTAATCCTAACCCGTACCCTAAACCGAGCCCTAACCCTAACACTAACCCTAACCCTAACTGTAACCCATACCCTACGCCGTACCCGAAGCCCTCCCCGAACACGTACCCTAAGCCGTACCCTAAGCCTAACAGTAAGCCTAACCCTAACCCTAGGCTACCCTTGACTGCTTCTGCCTCCAATAGATTTCCTAAGCACTAGTGTTTTAAGGAACAGCTTAAAAAGAGAATCCTAATGTGATTTCTTTATAATGTGTGTGTTCCTTATATTATCTTAGTGTCTAAACTCTTCTCCATGGCTGGACCCCCTAATAATATTCCTTTACGTGCTAAGGGGTATCTAGAGAGTGGGATAGGTTTAATAACTACCCTAACCCTAACGCGTACCCTAACCCTAACCCCTACCCTAACCCTAACACGTACCCTAATCCTAACCCGTACCCTAAACCGAGCCCTAACCCTAACACTAACCCTAACCCTAACCCTAACCCATACCCTACGCCGTGCCCGAAGCCCTCCCCGAACCCGTACCCTAAGCCGTACCCTAAGCCTAACCTTAAGCCTAACCCTAACCCTAGGCTACCCTTGACTGCTTCTGCCTCCAATAGATTTCCTAAGCACTAGTGTTTTAAGGAACAGCTTAAAAAGAGAATCCTAATGTGATTTCTTTATAATGTGTGTGTTCCTTATCTTATCCTAGTGTCTAAACTCTTCTCCATGGCTGGACCCCCAAATAATATTCCTTTACGTGCTAAGGGGTAACTAGAGAGTGGGATAGGTTTAATAACTACCCTAACCCTAACGCGTACCCTAACGCTAACCCCTACCCTAACCCTAACACGTACCCTAATCCTAACCCGTACCCTAAGCCGAGCCCTAACCCTAACACTAAACCTAACCCTAACCCTAACCCATACCCTACGCCGTGCCCGAAGCCCTCCCCGAACCCGTACCCTAAGCCGTACCCTAAGCCTAACCCTAAGCCTAACCCTAACCCTAGGCTACCCTTGACTGCTTCTGCCTCCAATAGATTTCCTAAGCACTAGTGTTTTAAGGAACAGCTTAAAAAGAGAATCCTAATGTGATTTCTTTATAATGGGTGTGTTCCTTATCTTATCCTAGTGTCTAAACTCTTCTCCATGGCTGGACACCCAAATAATATTCCTTTACGTGCTAAGGGGTAACTAGAGAGTGGGATAGGTTTAATAACTACCCTTACCCTAACGCTTACCCTAACGCTAACCCCTACCCTAACCCTAACACGTACCCTAATCCTAACCCGTACCCTAAACCGAGCCCTAACCCTAACACTAACCCTAACCTTAACCCTAACCCATACCCTACGCCGTACCCGAAGACCTCCCCGAACCCGTACCCTAAGCCGTACCCTAAGCCTAACCCTAAGCCTAACCCTAACCCTAGGCTACCCTTGACTGCTTCTGCCTCCAATAGATTTCCTAAGCACTAGTGTTTTAAGGAACAGCTTAAAAAGAGAATCATAATGTTATTTCTTTATAATGTGTGTGTTCCTTATATTATCTTACTGTCTAAACTCTTCTCCATGGCTGGACCCCCAAATAATATTCCTTTACGTGCTAAGGGGTATCTGGAGAGTGGGATAGGTTTAATAACTACCCTAACCGTAACGCGTACCCTAACCCTAACCCCTACCCTAACCCTAACATGTACCCTAATCCTAACCCGTACCCTAAACCGAGCCCTAACCCTAACACTAACCCTAACCCTAACCGTAACCCATTCCCTACGCCGTACCCGAAGCCCTCCCCGAACACGTACCCTAAGCCGTACCCTAAGCCTAACAGTAAGCCTAACCCTAACCCTAGGCTACCCTTGACTGCTTCTGCCTCCAATAGATTTCCTAAGCACTAGTGTTTTAAGGAACAGCTTAAAAAGAGAATCCTAATGTGATTTCTTTATAATGTGTGTGTTCCTTATATTATCTTAGTGTCTAAACTCTTCTCCATGGCTGGACCCCCTAATAATATTCCTTTACGTGCTAAGGGGTATCTAGAGAGTGGGATAGGTTTAATAACTACCCTAACCCTAACGCGTACCCTAACCCTAACCCCTACCCTAACCCTAACACGTACCCTAATCCTAACCCGTACCCTAAACCGAGCCCTAACCCTAACACTAACCCTAACCCTAACCCTAACCCATACCCTACGCCGTACCCGAAACCCTCCCCGAACCCGTACCCTAAGCCGTACCCTAAGCCTAACCCTAAGCCTAACCCTAACCCTAGGCTACCCTTGACTGCTTCTGCCTCCAATAGATTTCCTAAGCACTAGTGTTTTAAGGAACAGCTTAAAAAGAGAATCCTAATGTGATTTCTTTATAATGGGTGTGTTCCTTATCTTATCCTAGTGTCTAAACTCTTCTCCATGGCTGGACCCCCAAATAATATTCCTTTACTTGCTAAGGGGTAACTAGAGAGTGGGATAGGTTTAATAACTACCCTATCCGTAACACGTACCCTAACCCTAACCCTAACACGAACCCTAATCCTAACCCGTACCCTAAACCTAACACTAACCCTAACCCTAACCCTAACCCATACCCTACGCCGTACCCGAAGCCCTCCCCGAACCCGTACCCGAAGCCTAACCCTAAGCCTAACCCTAACCCTAGGCTACCCTTGACTGCTTCTGCCTCCAATAGATTTCCTAAGCACTAGTGTTTTAAGGAACAGCTTAAAAAGAGAATCCTAATGTGATTTCTTTATAATGTGTGTGTTCCTTATCTTATCCTAGTGTCTAAACTCTTCTCCATGGCTGGACCCCCAAATAATATTCCTTTACGTGCTAAGGGGTAACTAGAGAGTGGGATAGGTTTAATAACTACCCTAACCCTAACGCGTACCCTAACGCTAACCCCTACCCTAACCCTAACACGTACCCTAATCCTAACCCGTACCCTAAACCGAGCCCTAACCCTAACACTAACCCTAACCCTAACCCTAACCCATACCCTACGCCGTGCCCGAAGCCCTCCCCGAACCCGTACCCTAAGCCGTACCCTAAGCCTAACCCTAAGCCTAACCCTAACCCTAGGCTACCCTTGACTGCTTCTGCCTCCAATAGATTTCCTAAGCACTAGTGTTTTAAGGAACAGCTTAAAAAGAGAATCCTAATGTGATTTCTTTATAATGGGTGTGTTCCTTATATTATCTTACTGTCTAAACTCTTCTCCATGGCTGGACCCCCAAATAATATTCCTTTACGTGCTAAGGGGTATCTAGAGAGTGGGATAGGTTTAATAACTACCCTAACCGTAACGCGTACCCTAACCCTAACCCCTACCCTAACCCTAACATGTACCCTAATCCTAACCCGTACCCTAAACCGAGCCCTAACCCTAACACTAACCCTAACCCTAACTGTAACCCATACCCTACGCCGTACCCGAAGCCCTCCCCGAACACGTACCCTAAGCCGTACCCTAAGCCTAACAGTAAGCCTAACCCTAACCCTAGGCTACCCTTGACTGCTTCTGCCTCCAATAGATTTCCTAAGCACTAGTGTTTTAAGGAACAGCTTAAAAAGAGAATCCTAATGTGATTTCTTTATAATGTGTGTGTTCCTTATATTATCTTAGTGTCTAAACTCTTCTCCATGGCTGGACCCCCTAATAATATTCCTTTACGTGCTAAGGGGTATCTAGAGAGTGGGATAGGTTTAATAACTACCCTAACCCTAACGCGTACCCTAACCCTAACCCCTACCCTAACCCTAACACGTACCCTAATCCTAACCCGTACCCTAAACCGAGCCCTAACCCTAACACTAACCCTAACCCTAACCCTAACCCATACCCTACGCCGTGCCCGAAGCCCTCCCCGAACCCGTACCCTAAGCCGTACCCTAAGCCTAACCTTAAGCCTAACCCTAACCCTAGGCTACCCTTGACTGCTTCTGCCTCCAATAGATTTCCTAAGCACTAGTGTTTTAAGGAACAGCTTAAAAAGAGAATCCTAATGTGATTTCTTTATAATGGGTGTGTTCCTTATATTATCTTACTGTCTAAACTCTTCTCCATGGCTGGACCCCCAAATAATATTCCTTTACGTGCTAAGGGGTATCTAGAGAGTGGGATAGGTTTAATAACTACCCTAACTGTAACGCGTACCCTAACCCTAACCCCTACCCTAACCCTAACATGTACCCTAATCCTAACCCGTACCCTAAACCGAGCCCTAACCCTAACACTAACCCTAACCCTAACCGTAACCCATACCCTACGCCGTACCCGAAGCCCTCCCCGAACACGTACCCTAAGCCGTACCCTAAGCCTAACAGTAAGCCTAACCCTAACCCTAGGCTACCCTTGACTGCTTCTGCCTCCAATAGATTTCCTAAGAACTAGTGTTTTAAGGAACAGCTTAAAAAGAGAATCCTAATGTGATTCCTTTATAATGTGTGTGTTCCTTATATTATCTTAGTGTCTAAACTCTTCTCCATGGCTGGACCCCCTAATAATATTCCTTTACGTGCTAAGGGGTATCTAGAGAGTGGGATAGGTTTAATAACTACCCTAACCCTAACGCGTACCCTAACCCTAACCCCTACCCTAACCCTAACACGTACCCTAATCCTAACCCGTACCCTAAACCGAGCCCTAACCCTAACACTAACCCTAACCCTAACCCTAACCCATACCCTACGCCGTACCCGAAGCCCTCCCCGAACCCGTACCCTAAGCCGTACCCTAAGCCTAACCCTAAGCCTAACCCTAACCCTAGGCTACCCTTGACTGCTTCTGCCTCCAATAGATTTCCTAAGCACTAGTGTTTTAAGGAACAGCTTAAAAAGAGAATCCTAATGTGATTTCTTTATAATGGGTGTGTTCCTTATCTTATCCTAGTGTCTAAACTCTTCTCCATGGCTGGACCCCCAAATAATATTCCTTTACGTGCTAAGGGGTAACTAGAGAGTGGGATAGGTTTAATAACTACCCTATCCGTAACACGTACCCTAACCCTAACCCCTACCCTAACCCTAACACGAACCCTAATCCTAACCCGTACCCTAAACCGAGCCCTAACCCTAACACTAACCCTAACCCTAACCCTAACCCATACCCTACGCCGTATCCGAAGCCCTCCCCGAACCCGTACCCTAAGCCGTACACGAAGCCTAACCCTAAGCCTAACCCTAACCCTAGGCTACCCTTGACTGCTTCTGCCTCCAATAGATTTCCTAAGCACTAGTGTTTTAAGGAACAGCTTAAAAAGAGAATCCTAATGTGATTTCTTTATAATGTGTGTGTTCCTTATCTTATCCTAGTGTCTAAACTCTTCTCCATGGCTGGACCCCCAAATAATATTCCTTTACGTGCTAAGGGGTAACTAGAGAGTGGGATAGGTTTAATAACTACCCTAACCCTAACGCGTACCCTAACGCTAACCCCTACCCTAACCCTAACACGTACCCTAATCCTAACCCGTACCCTAAACCGAGCCCTAACCCTAACACTAACCCTAACCCTAACCCTAACCCATACCCTACGCCGTGCCCGAAGCCCTCCCCGAACCCGTACCCTAAGCCGTACCCTAAGCCTAACCCTAAGCCTAACCCTAACCCTAGGCTACCCTTGACTGCTTCTGCCTCCAATAGATTTCCTAAGCACTAGTGTTTTAAGGAACAGCTTAAAAAGAGAATCCTAATGTGATTTCTTTATAATGGGTGTGTTCCTTATATTATCTTACTGTCTAAACTCTTCTCCATGGCTGGACCCCCAAATAATATTCCTTTACGTGTTAAGGGGTATCTAGAGAGTGGGATAGGTTTAATAACTACCCTAACCGTAACGCGCACCCTAACCCTAACCCCTACCCTAACCCTAACATGTACCCTAATCCTAACCCGTACCCTAAACCGAGCCCTAACCCTAACACTAACCCTAACCCTAACCGTAACCCATACCCTACGCCGTACCCGAAGCCCTCCCCGAACACGTACCCTAAGCCGTACCCTAAGCCTAACAGTAAGCCTAACCCTAACCCTAGGCTACCCTTGACTGCTTCTGCCTCCAATAGATTTCCTAAGCACTAGTGTTTTAAGGAACAGCTTAAAAAGAGAATCCTAATGTGATTTCTTTATAATGTGTGTGTTCCTTATATTATCTTAGTGTCTAAACTCTTCTCCATGGCTGGACCCCCTAATAATATTCCTTTACGTGCTAAGGGGTAACTAGAGAGTGGGATAGGTTTAATAACTACCCTAACCCTAACGCGTACCCTAACGCTAACCCCTACCCTAACCCTAACACGTACCCTAATCCTAACCCGTACCCTAAACCGAACCCTAACCCTAACACTAACACTAACCCTAACCCTAACCCTAACCCATACCCTACGCCGTGCCCGAAGCCCTCCCCGAACCCGTACCCTAAGCCGTACCCTAAGCCTAACCCTAAGCCTAACCCTAACCCTAGGCTACCCTTGACTGCTTCTGCCTCCAATAGATTTCCTAAGCACTAGTGTTTTAAGGAACAGCTTAAAAAGAGAATCCTAATGTGATTTCTTTATAATGGGTGTGTTCCTTATATTATCTTACTGTCTAAACTCTTCTCCATGGCTGGACCCCCAAATAATATTCCTTTACGTGCTAAGGGGTATCTAGAGAGTGGGATAGGTTTAATAACTACCCTAACCCTAACGCGTACCCTAACCCTAACCCCTACCCTAACCCTAACACGTACCCTAATCCTAACCCGTACCCTAAACCGAGCCCTAACCCTAACACTAACCCTAACCCTAACCCTAACCCATACCCTACGCCGTACCCGAAGCCCTACCCGAACCCGTACCCTAAGCCGTACCCTAAGCCTAACCCTAAGCCTAACCCTAACCCTAGGCTACCCTTGACTGCTTCTGCCTCCAATAGATTTCCTAAGCACTAGTGTTTTAAGGAACAGCTTAAAAAGAGAATCCTAATGTGATTTCTTTATAATGGGTGTGTTCCTTATCTTATCCTAGTGTCTAAACTCTTCTCCATGGCTGGATCCCCAAATAATATTACTTTACGTGCTAAGGGGTAACTAGAGAGTGGGATAGGTTTAATAACTACCCTATCCGTAACACGTACCCTAACCCTAACCCCTACCCTAACCCTAACACGAACCCTAATCCTAACCCGTACCCTAAACCGAGCCCTAACCCTAACACTAACCCTAACCCTAACCCTAACCCATACCCTACGCCGTACCCGAAGCCCTCCCCAAACCCGTACCCTAAGCCGTACCCTAAGCCTAACCCTAAGCCTAACCCTAACCCTAGGCTACCCTTGACTGCTTCTGCCTCCAATAGATTTCCTAAGCACTAGTGTTTTAAGGAACAGCTTAAAAAGAGAATCCTAATGTGATTTCTTTATAATGTGTGTGTTCCTTATATTATCTTAGTGTCTAAACTCTTCTCCATGGCTGGACCCCCTAATAATATTCCTTTACGTGCTAAGGGGTATCTAGAGAGTGGGATAGGTTTAATAACTACCCTAACCCTAACGCGTACCCTAACCCTAACCCCTACCCTAACCCTAACACGTACCCTAATCCTAACCCGTACCCTAAACCGAGCCCTAACCCTAACACTAACCCTAACCCTAACCCTAACCCATACCCTACGCCGTACCCGAAGCCCTCCCCGAACCCGTACCCTAAGGCGTACCCTAAGCCTAACCCTAAGCCTAACCCTAACCCTAGGCTACCCTTGACTGCTTCTGCCTCCAATAGATTTCCTAAGCACTAGTGTTTTAAGGAACAGCTTAAAAAGAGAATCCTAATGTGATTTCTTTATAATGGGTGTGTTCCTTATCTTATCCTAGTGTCTAAACTCTTCTCCATGGCTGGACCCCCAAATAATATTCCTTTACGTGCTAAGGGGTAACTAGAGAGTGGGATAGGTTTAATAACTACCCTATCCGTAACACGTACCCTAACCCTAACCCCTACCCTAACCCTAACACGAACCCTAATCCTAACCCGTACCCTAAACCGAGCCCTAACCCTAACACTAACCCTAAACCTAACCCTAACCCATACCCTACGCCGTACCCGAAGCCCTCCCCGAACCCGTACCCTAAGCCGTACCCTAAGCCTAACCCTAAGCCTAACCCTAACCCTAGGCTACCCTTGACTGCTTCTGCCTCCAATAGATTTCCTAAGCACTAGTGTTTTAAGAAACAGCTTAAAAAGAGAATCCTAATGTGATTTCTTTATAATGGGTGTGTTCCTTATATTATCTTACTGTCTAAACTCTTCTCCATGGCTGGACCCCCAAATAATATTCCTTTACGTGCTAAGGGGTATCTAGAGAGTGGGATAGGTTTAATAACTACCCTAACCGTAACGCGTACCCTAACCCTAACCCCTACCCTAACCCTAACATGTACCCTAATCCTAACCCGTACCCTAAACCGAGCCCTAACCCTAACACTAACCCTAACCCTAACCGTAACCCATACCCTACGCCGTACCCGAAGCCCTCCCCGAACCCGTACCCTAAGCCGTACCCTAAGCCTAACCCTAAGCCTAACCCTAACCCTAGGCTACCCTTGACTGCTTCTGCCTCCAATAGATTTCCTAAGCACTAGTGTTTTAAGGAACAGCTTAAAAAGAGAATCCTAATGTGATTTCTTTATAATGTGTGTGTTCCTTATCTTATCCTAGTGTCTAAACTCTTCTCCATGGCTGGACCCCCAAATAATATTCCTTTACGTGCTAAGGGGTAACTAGAGAGTGGGATAGGTTTAATAACTACCCTAACCCTAACGCGTACCCTAACGCTAACCCCTACCCTAACCCTAACACGTACCCTAATCCTAACCCGTACCCTAAACGGAGCCCTAACCCTAACACTAAACCTAACCCTAACCCTAACCCATACCCTACGCCGTGCCCGAAGCCCTCCCCGAACCCGTACCCTAAGCCGTACCCTAAGCCTAACCCTAAGCCTAACCCTAACCCTAGGCTACCCTTGACTGCTTCTGCCTCCAATAGATTTCCTAAGCACTAGTGTTTTAAGGAACAGCTTAAAAAGAGAATCCTAATGTGATTTCTTTATAATGGGTGTGTTCCTTATCTTATCCTAGTGTCTAAACTCTTCTCCATGGCTGGACACCCAAATAATATTCCTTTACGTGCTAAGGGGTAACTAGAGAGTGGGATAGGTTTAATAACTACCCTTACCCTAACGCTTACCCTAACGCTAACCCCTACCCTAACCCTAACACGTACCCTAATCCTAACCCGTACCCTAAACTGAGCCCTAACCCTAACACTAACCCTAACCTTAACCCTAACCCATACCCTACGCCGTACCCGAAGACCTCCCCGAACCCGTACCCTAAGCCGTACCCTAAGCCTAACCCTAAGCCTAACCCTAACCCTAGGCTACCCTTGACTGCTTCTGCCTCCAATAGATTTCCTAAGCACTAGTGTTTTAAGGAACAGCTTAAAAAGAGAATCATAATGTTATTTCTTTATAATGTGTGTGTTCCTTATATTATCTTACTGTCTAAACTCTTCTCCATGGCTGGACCCCCAAATAATATTCCTTTACGTGCTAAGGGGTATCTAGAGAGTGGGATAGGTTTAATAACTACCCTAACCGTAACGCGTACCCTAACCCTAACCCCTACCCTAACCCTAACATGTACCCTAATCCTAACCCGTACCCTAAACCGAGCCCTAACCCTAACACTAACCCTAACCCTAACCGTAACCCATACCCTACGCCGTACCCGAAGCCCTCCCCGAACACGTACCCTAAGCCGTACCCTAAGCCTAACAGTAAGCCTAACCCTAACCCTAGGCTACCCTTGACTGCTTCTGCCTCCAATAGATTTCCTAAGCACTAGTGTTTTAAGGAACAGCTTAAAAAGAGAATCCTAATGTGATTTCTTTATAATGTGTGTGTTCCTTATATTATCTTAGTGTCTAAACTCTTCTCCATGGCTGGACCCCCTAATAATATTCCTTTACGTGCTAAGGGGTATCTAGAGAGTGGGATAGGTTTAATAACTACCCTAACCCTAACGCGTACCCTAACCCTAACCCCTACCCTAACCCTAACACGTACCCTAATCCTAACCCGTACCCTAAACCGAGCCCTAACCCTAACACTAACCCTAACCCTAACCCTAACCCATACCCTACGCCGTACCCGAAACCCTCCCCGAACCCGTACCCTAAGCCGTACCCTAAGCCTAACCCTAAGCCTAACCCTAACCCTAGGCTACCCTTGACTGCTTCTGCCTCCAATAGATTTCCTAAGCACTAGTGTTTTAAGGAACAGCTTAAAAAGAGAATCCTAATGTGATTTCTTTATAATGGGTGTGTTCCTTATCTTATCCTAGTGTCTAAACTCTTCTCCATGGCTGGACCCCCAAATAATATTCCTTTACTTGCTAAGGGGTAACTAGAGAGTGGGATAGGTTTAATAACTACCCTATCCGTAACACGTACCCTAACCCTAACCCTAACACGAACCCTAATCCTAACCCGTACCCTAAACCGAGCCCTAACCCTAACACTAACCCTAACCCTAACCCTAACCCATACCCTACGCCGTACCCGAAGCCCTCCCCGAACCCGTACCCGAAGCCTAACCCTAAGCCTAACCCTAACCCTAGGCTACCCTTGACTGCTTCTGCCTCCAATAGATTTCCTAAGCACTAGTGTTTTAAGGAACAGCTTAAAAAGAGAATCCTAATGTGATTTCTTTATAATGTGTGTGTTCCTTATCTTATCCTAGTGTCTAAACTCTTCTCCATGGCTGGACCCCCAAATAATATTCCTTTACGTGCTAAGGGGTAACTAGAGAGTGGGATAGGTTTAATAACTACCCTAACCCTAACGCGTACCCTAACGCTAACCCCTACCCTAACCCTAACACGTACCCTAATCCTAACCCGTACCCTAAACCGAGCCCTAACCCTAACACTAACCCTAACCCTAACCCTAACCCATACCCTACGCCGTGCCCGAAGCCCTCCCCGAACCCGTACCCTAAGCCGTACCCTAAGCCTAACCCTAAGCCTAACCCTAACCCTAGGCTACCCTTGACTGCTTCTGCCTCCAATAGATTTCCTAAGCACTAGTGTTTTAAGGAACAGCTTAAAAAGAGAATCCTAATGTGATTTCTTTATAATGGGTGTGTTCCTTATATTATCTTACTGTCTAAACTCTTCTCCATGGCTGGACCCCCAAATAATATTCCTTTACGTGCTAAGGGGTATCTAGAGAGTGGGATAGGTTTAATAACTACCCTAACCGTAACGCGTACCCTAACCCTAACCCCTACCCTAACCCTAACATGTACCCTAATCCTAACCCGTACCCTAAACCGAGCCCTAACCCTAACACTAACCCTAACCCTAACTGTAACCCATACCCTACGCCGTACCCGAAGCCCTCCCCGAACACGTACCCTAAGCCGTACCCTAAGCCTAACAGTAAGCCTAACCCTAACCCTAGGCTACCCTTGACTGCTTCTGCCTCCAATAGATTTCCTAAGCACTAGTGTTTTAAGGAACAGCTTAAAAAGAGAATCCTAATGTGATTTCTTTATAATGTGTGTGTTCCTTATATTATCTTAGTGTCTAAACTCTTCTCCATGGCTGGACCCCCTAATAATATTCCTTTACGTGCTAAGGGGTATCTAGAGAGTGGGATAGGTTTAATAACTACCCTAACCCTAACGCGTACCCTAACCCTAACCCCTACCCTAACCCTAACACGTACCCTAATCCTAACCCGTACCCTAAACCGAGCCCTAACCCTAACACTAACCCTAACCCTAACCCTAACCCATACCCTACGCCGTGCCCGAAGCCCTCCCCGAACCCGTACCCTAAGCCGTACCCTAAGCCTAACCTTAAGCCTAACCCTAACCCTAGGCTACCCTTGACTGCTTCTGCCTCCAATAGATTTCCTAAGCACTAGTGTTTTAAGGAACAGCTTAAAAAGAGAATCCTAATGTGATTTCTTTATAATGTGTGTGTTCCTTATCTTATCCTAGTGTCTAAACTCTTCTCCATGGCTGGACCCCCAAATAATATTCCTTTACGTGCTAAGGGGTAACTAGAGAGTGGGATAGGTTTAATAACTACCCTAACCCTAACGCGTACCCTAACGCTAACCCCTACCCTAACCCTAACACGTACCCTAATCCTAACCCGTACCCTAAACCGAGCCCTAACCCTAACACTAAACCTAACCCTAACCCTAACCCATACCCTACGCCGTGCCCGAAGCCCTCCCCGAACCCGTACCCTAAGCCGTACCCTAAGCCTAACCCTAAGCCTAACCCTAACCCTAGGCTACCCTTGACTGCTTCTGCCTCCAATAGATTTCCTAAGCACTAGTGTTTTAAGGAACAGCTTAAAAAGAGAATCCTAATGTGATTTCTTTATAATGGGTGTGTTCCTTATCTTATCCTAGTGTCTAAACTCTTCTCCATGGCTGGACACCCAAATAATATTCCTTTACGTGCTAAGGGGTAACTAGAGAGTGGGATAGGTTTAATAACTACCCTTACCCTAACGCTTACCCTAACGCTAACCCCTACCCTAACCCTAACACGTACCCTAATCCTAACCCGTACCCTAAACCGAGCCCTAACCCTAACACTAACCCTAACCTTAACCCTAACCCATACCCTACGCCGTACCCGAAGACCTCCCCGAACCCGTACCCTAAGCCGTACCCTAAGCCTAACCCTAAGCCTAACCCTAACCCTAGGCTACCCTTGACTGCTTCTGCCTCCAATAGATTTCCTAAGCACTAGTGTTTTAAGGAACAGCTTAAAAAGAGAATCATAATGTTATTTCTTTATAATGTGTGTGTTCCTTATATTATCTTACTGTCTAAACTCTTCTCCATGGCTGGACCCCCAAATAATATTCCTTTACGTGCTAAGGGGTATCTGGAGAGTGGGATAGGTTTAATAACTACCCTAACCGTAACGCGTACCCTAACCCTAACCCCTACCCTAACCCTAACATGTACCCTAATCCTAACCCGTACCCTAAACCGAGCCCTAACCCTAACACTAACCCTAACCCTAACCGTAACCCATACCCTACGCCGTACCCGAAGCCCTCCCCGAACACGTACCCTAAGCCGTACCCTAAGCCTAACAGTAAGCCTAACCCTAACCCTAGGCTACCCTTGACTGCTTCTGCCTCCAATAGATTTCCTAAGCACTAGTGTTTTAAGGAACAGCTTAAAAAGAGAATCCTAATGTGATTTCTTTATAATGTGTGTGTTCCTTATATTATCTTAGTGTCTAAACTCTTCTCCATGGCTGGACCCCCTAATAATATTCCTTTACGTGCTAAGGGGTATCTAGAGAGTGGGATAGGTTTAATAACTACCCTAACCCTAACGCGTACCCTAACCCTAACCCCTACCCTAACCCTAACACGTACCCTAATCCTAACCCGTACCCTAAACCGAGCCCTAACCCTAACACTAACCCTAACCCTAACCCTAACCCATACCCTACGCCGTACCCGAAACCCTCCCCGAACCCGTACCCTAAGCCGTACCCTAAGCCTAACCCTAAGCCTAACCCTAACCCTAGGCTACCCTTGACTGCTTCTGCCTCCAATAGATTTCCTAAGCACTAGTGTTTTAAGGAACAGCTTAAAAAGAGAATCCTAATGTGATTTCTTTATAATGGGTGTGTTCCTTATCTTATCCTAGTGTCTAAACTCTTCTCCATGGCTGGACCCCCAAATAATATTCCTTTACTTGCTAAGGGGTAACTAGAGAGTGGGATAGGTTTAATAACTACCCTATCCGTAACACGTACCCTAACCCTAACCCTAACACGAACCCTAATCCTAACCCGTACCCTAAACCGAGCCCTAACCCTAACACTAACCCTAACCCTAACCCTAACCCATACCCTACGCCGTACCCGAAGCCCTCCCCGAACCCGTACCCGAAGCCTAACCCTAAGCCTAACCCTAACCCTAGGCTACCCTTGACTGCTTCTGCCTCCAATAGATTTCCTAAGCACTAGTGTTTTAAGGAACAGCTTAAAAAGAGAATCCTAATGTGATTTCTTTATAATGTGTGTGTTCCTTATCTTATCCTAGTGTCTAAACTCTTCTCCATGGCTGGACCCCCAAATAATATTCCTTTACGTGCTAAGGGGTAACTAGAGAGTGGGATAGGTTTAATAACTACCCTAACCCTAACGCGTACCCTAACGCTAACCCCTACCCTAACCCTAACACGTACCCTAATCCTAACCCGTACCCTAAACCGAGCCCTAACCCTAACACTAACCCTAACCCTAACCCTAACCCATACCCTACGCCGTGCCCGAAGCCCTCCCCGAACCCGTACCCTAAGCCGTACCCTAAGCCTAACCCTAAGCCTAACCCTAACCCTAGGCTACCCTTGACTGCTTCTGCCTCCAATAGATTTCCTAAGCACTAGTGTTTTAAGGAACAGCTTAAAAAGAGAATCCTAATGTGATTTCTTTATAATGGGTGTGTTCCTTATATTATCTTACTGTCTAAACTCTTCTCCATGGCTGGACCCCCAAATAATATTCCTTTACGTGCTAAGGGGTATCTAGAGAGTGGGATAGGTTTAATAACTACCCTAACCGTAACGCGTACCCTAACCCTAACCCCTACCCTAACCCTAACATGTACCCTAATCCTAACCCGTACCCTAAACCGAGCCCTAACCCTAACACTAACCCTAACCCTAACTGTAACCCATACCCTACGCCGTACCCGAAGCCCTCCCCGAACACGTACCCTAAGCCGTACCCTAAGCCTAACAGTAAGCCTAACCCTAACCCTAGGCTACCCTTGACTGCTTCTGCCTCCAATAGATTTCCTAAGCACTAGTGTTTTAAGGAACAGCTTAAAAAGAGAATCCTAATGTGATTTCTTTATAATGTGTGTGTTCCTTATATTATCTTAGTGTCTAAACTCTTCTCCATGGCTGGACCCCCTAATAATATTCCTTTACGTGCTAAGGGGTATCTAGAGAGTGGGATAGGTTTAATAACTACCCTAACCCTAACGCGTACCCTAACCCTAACCCCTACCCTAACCCTAACACGTACCCTAATCCTAACCCGTACCCTAAACCGAGCCCTAACCCTAACACTAACCCTAACCCTAACCCTAACCCATACCCTACGCCGTGCCCGAAGCCCTCCCCGAACCCGTACCCTAAGCCGTACCCTAAGCCTAACCTTAAGCCTAACCCTAACCCTAGGCTACCCTTGACTGCTTCTGCCTCCAATAGATTTCCTAAGCACTAGTGTTTTAAGGAACAGCTTAAAAAGAGAATCCTAATGTGATTTCTTTATAATGGGTGTGTTCCTTATATTATCTTACTGTCTAAACTCTTCTCCATGGCTGGACCCCCAAATAATATTCCTTTACGTGCTAAGGGGTATCTAGAGAGTGGGATAGGTTTAATAACTACCCTAACTGTAACGCGTACCCTAACCCTAACCCCTACCCTAACCCTAACATGTACCCTAATCCTAACCCGTACCCTAAACCGAGCCCTAACCCTAACACTAACCCTAACCCTAACCGTAACCCATACCCTACGCCGTACCCGAAGCCCTCCCCGAACACGTACCCTAAGCCGTACCCTAAGCCTAACAGTAAGCCTAACCCTAACCCTAGGCTACCCTTGACTGCTTCTGCCTCCAATAGATTTCCTAAGAACTAGTGTTTTAAGGAACAGCTTAAAAAGAGAATCCTAATGTGATTCCTTTATAATGTGTGTGTTCCTTATATTATCTTAGTGTCTAAACTCTTCTCCATGGCTGGACCCCCTAATAATATTCCTTTACGTGCTAAGGGGTATCTAGAGAGTGGGATAGGTTTAATAACTACCCTAACCCTAACGCGTACCCTAACCCTAACCCCTACCCTAACCCTAACACGTACCCTAATCCTAACCCGTACCCTAAACCGAGCCCTAACCCTAACACTAACCCTAACCCTAACCCTAACCCATACCCTACGCCGTACCCGAAGCCCTCCCCGAACCCGTACCCTAAGCCGTACCCTAAGCCTAACCCTAAGCCTAACCCTAACCCTAGGCTACCCTTGACTGCTTCTGCCTCCAATAGATTTCCTAAGCACTAGTGTTTTAAGGAACAGCTTAAAAAGAGAATCCTAATGTGATTTCTTTATAATGGGTGTGTTCCTTATCTTATCCTAGTGTCTAAACTCTTCTCCATGGCTGGACCCCCAAATAATATTCCTTTACGTGCTAAGGGGTAACTAGAGAGTGGGATAGGTTTAATAACTACCCTATCCGTAACACGTACCCTAACCCTAACCCCTACCCTAACCCTAACACGAACCCTAATCCTAACCCGTACCCTAAACCGAGCCCTAACCCTAACACTAACCCTAACCCTAACCCTAACCCATACCCTACGCCGTATCCGAAGCCCTCCCCGAACCCGTACCCTAAGCCGTACACGAAGCCTAACCCTAAGCCTAACCCTAACCCTAGGCTACCCTTGACTGCTTCTGCCTCCAATAGATTTCCTAAGCACTAGTGTTTTAAGGAACAGCTTAAAAAGAGAATCCTAATGTGATTTCTTTATAATGTGTGTGTTCCTTATCTTATCCTAGTGTCTAAACTCTTCTCCATGGCTGGACCCCCAAATAATATTCCTTTACGTGCTAAGGGGTAACTAGAGAGTGGGATAGGTTTAATAACTACCCTAACCCTAACGCGTACCCTAACGCTAACCCCTACCCTAACCCTAACACGTACCCTAATCCTAACCCGTACCCTAAACCGAGCCCTAACCCTAACACTAACCCTAACCCTAACCCTAACCCATACCCTACGCCGTGCCCGAAGCCCTCCCCGAACCCGTACCCTAAGCCGTACCCTAAGCCTAACCCTAAGCCTAACCCTAACCCTAGGCTACCCTTGACTGCTTCTGCCTCCAATAGATTTCCTAAGCACTAGTGTTTTAAGGAACAGCTTAAAAAGAGAATCCTAATGTGATTTCTTTATAATGGGTGTGTTCCTTATATTATCTTACTGTCTAAACTCTTCTCCATGGCTGGACCCCCAAATAATATTCCTTTACGTGCTAAGGGGTATCTAGAGAGTGGGATAGGTTTAATAACTACCCTAACCGTAACGCGCACCCTAACCCTAACCCCTACCCTAACCCTAACATGTACCCTAATCCTAACCCGTACCCTAAACCGAGCCCTAACCCTAACACTAACCCTAACCCTAACCGTAACCCATACCCTACGCCGTGCCCGAAGCCCTCCCCGAACCCGTACCCTAAGCCGTACCCTAAGCCTAACCCTAAGCCTAACCCTAACCCTAGGCTACCCTTGACTGCTTCTGCCTCCAATAGATTTCCTAAGCACTAGTGTTTTAAGGAACAGCTTAAAAAGAGAATCCTAATGTGATTTCTTTATAATGTGTGTGTTCCTTATATTATCTTAGTGTCTAAACTCTTCTCCATGGCTGGACCCCCTAATAATATTCCTTTACGTGCTAAGGGGTAACTAGAGAGTGGGTTAGGTTTAATAACTACCCTAACCCTAACGCGTACCCTAACGCTAACCCCTACCCTAACCCTAACACGTACCCTAATCCTAACCCGTACCCTAAACCGAGCCCTAACCCTAACACTAACCCTAACCCTAACCCTAACCCATACCCTACGCCGTGCCCGAAGCCCTCCCCGAACCCGTACCCTAAGCCGTACCCTAAGCCTAACCCTAAGCCTAACCCTAACCCTAGGCTACCCTTGACTGCTTCTGCCTCCAATAGATTTCCTAAGCACTAGTGTTTTAAGGAACAGCTTAAAAAGAGAATCCTAATGTGATTTCTTTATAATGGGTGTGTTCCTTATATTATCTTACTGTCTAAACTCTTCTCCATGGCTGGACCCCCAAATAATATTCCTTTACGTGCTAAGGGGTATCTAGAGAGTGGGATAGGTTTAATAACTACCCTAACCCTAACGCGTACCCTAACCCTAACCCCTACCCTAACCCTAACACGTACCCTAATCCTAACCCGTACCCTAAACCGAGCCCTAACCCTAACACTAACCCTAACCCTAACCCTAACCCATACCCTACGCCGTACCCGAAGCCCTACCCGAACCCGTACCCTAAGCCGTACCCTAAGCCTAACCCTAAGCCTAACCCTAACCCTAGGCTACCCTTGACTGCTTCTGCCTCCAATAGATTTCCTAAGCACTAGTGTTTTAAGGAACAGCTTAAAAAGAGAATCCTAATGTGATTTCTTTATAATGGGTGTGTTCCTTATCTTATCCTAGTGTCTAAACTCTTCTCCATGGCTGGATCCCCAAATAATATTACTTTACGTGCTAAGGGGTAACTAGAGAGTGGGATAGGTTTAATAACTACCCTATCCGTAACACGTACCCTAACCCTAACCCCTACCCTAACCCTAACACGAACCCTAATCCTAACCCGTACCCTAAACCGAGCCCTAACCCTAACACTAACCCTAACCCTAACCCTAACCCATACCCTACGCCGTACCCGAAGCCCTCCCCAAACCCGTACCCTAAGCCGTACCCGAAGCCTAACCCTAAGCCTAACCCTAACCCTAGGGTACCCTTGACTGCTTCTGCCTCCAATAGATTTCCTAAGCACTAGTGTTTTAAGGAACAGCTTAAAAAGAGAATCCTAATGTGATTTCTTTATAATGTGTGTGTTCCTTATATTATCTTAGTGTCTAAACTCTTCTCCATGGCTGGACCCCCTAATAATATTCCTTTACGTGCTAAGGGGTATCTAGAGAGTGGGATAGGTTTAATAACTACCCTAACCCTAACGCGTACCCTAACCCTAACCCCTACCCTAACCCTAACACGTACCCTAATCCTAACCCGTACCCTAAACCGAGCCCTAACCCTAACACTAACCCTAACCCTAACCCTAACCCATACCCTACGCCGTACCCGAAGCCCTCCCCGAACCCGTACCCTAAGGCGTACCCTAAGCCTAACCCTAAGCCTAACCCTAACCCTAGGCTACCCTTGACTGCTTCTGCCTCCAATAGATTTCCTAAGCACTAGTGTTTTAAGGAACAGCTTAAAAAGAGAATCCTAATGTGATTTCTTTATAATGGGTGTGTTCCTTATCTTATCCTAGTGTCTAAACTCTTCTCCATGGCTGGACCCCCAAATAATATTCCTTTACGTGCTAAGGGGTAACTAGAGAGTGGGATAGGTTTAATAACTACCCTATCCGTAACACGTACCCTAACCCTAACCCCTACCCTAACCCTAACACGAACCCTAATCCTAACCCGTACCCTAAACCGAGCCCTAACCCTAACACTAACCCTAAACCTAACCCTAACCCATACCCTACGCCGTACCCGAAGCCCTCCCCGAACCCGTACCCTAAGCCGTACCCTAAGCCTAACCCTAAGCCTAACCCTAACCCTAGGCTACCCTTGACTGCTTCTGCCTCCAATAGATTTCCTAAGCACTAGTGTTTTAAGAAACAGCTTAAAAAGAGAATCCTAATGTGATTTCTTTATAATGGGTGTGTTCCTTATATTATCTTACTGTCTAAACTCTTCTCCATGGCTGGACCCCCAAATAATATTCCTTTACGTGCTAAGGGGTATCTAGAGAGTGGGATAGGTTTAATAACTACCCTAACCGTAACGCGTACCCTAACCCTAACCCCTACCCTAACCCTAACATGTACCCTAATCCTAACCCGTACCCTAAACCGAGCCCTAACCCTAACACTAACCCTAACCCTAACCGTAACCCATACCCTACGCCGTACCCGAAGCCCTCCCCGAACACGTACCCTAAGCCGTACCCTAAGCCTAACAGTAAGCCTAACCCTAACCCTAGGCTACCCTTGACTGCTTCTGCCTCCAATAGATTTCCTAAGCACTAGTGTTTTAAGGAACAGCTTAAAAAGAGAATCCTAATGTGATTTCTTTATAATGTGTGTGTTCCTTATATTATCTTAGTGTCTAAACTCTTCTCCATGGCTGGACCCCCTAATAATATTCCTTTACGTGCTAAGGGGTATCTAGAGAGTGGGATAGGTTTAATAACTACCCTAACCCTAACGCGTACCCTAACCCTAACCCCTACCCTAACCCTAACACGTACCCTAATCCTAACCCGTACCCTAAACCGAGCCCTAACCCTAACACTAACCCTAACCCTAACCCTAACCCATACCCTACGCCGTACCCGAAGCCCTCCCCGAACCCGTACCCTAAGCCGTACCCTAAGCCTAACCCTAAGCCTAACCCTAACCCTAGGCTACCCTTGACTGCTTCTGCCTCCAATAGATTTCCTAAGCACTAGTGTTTTAAGGAACAGCTTAAAAAGAGAATCCTAATGTGATTTCTTTATAATGGGTGTGTTCCTTATCTTATCCTAGTGTCTAAACTCTTCTCCATGGCTGGACCCCCAAATAATATTCCTTTACGTGCTAAGGGGTAACTAGAGAGTGGGATAGGTTTAATAACTACCCTATCCGTAACACGTACCCTAACCCTAACCCCTACCCTAACCCTAACACGAACCCTAATCCTAACCCGTACCCTAAACCGAGCCCTAACCCTAACACTAACCCTAACCCTAACCCTAACCCATACCCTACGCCGTGCCCGAAGCCCTCCCCGAACCCGTACCCTAAGCCGTACCCGAAGCCTTACCCTAAGCCTAACCCTAACCCTAGGCTACCCTTGACTGCTTCTGCCTCCAATAGATTTCCTAAGCACTAGTGTTTTAAGGAACAGCTTAAAAAGAGAATCCTAATGTGATTTCTTTATAATGTGTGTGTTCCTTATCTTATCCTAGTGTCTAAACTCTTCTCCATGGCTGGACCCCCAAATAATATTCCTTTACGTGCTAAGGGGTAACTAGAGAGTGGGATAGGTTTAATAACTACCCTAACCCTAACACGTACCCTAACGCTAACCCCTACCCTAACCCTAACACGTACCCTAATCCTAACCCGTACCCTAAACCGAGCCCTAACCCTAACACTAACCCTAACCCTAACCCTAACCCATACCCTACGCCGTGCCCGAAGCCCTCCCCGAACCCGTACCCTAAGCCGTACCCTAAGCCTAACCTTAAGCCTAACCCTAACCCTAGGCTACCCTTGACTGCTTCTGCCTCCAATAGATTTCCTAAGCACTAGTGTTTTAAGGAACAGCTTAAAAAGAGAATCATAATGTTATTTCTTTATAATGTGTGTGTTCCTTATATTATCTTACTGTCTAAACTCTTCTCCATGGCTGGACCCCCAAATAATATTCCTTTACGTGCTAAGGGGTATCAAGAGAGTGGGATAGGTTTAATAACTACCCTAACCGTAACGCGTACCCTAACCCTAACCCCTACCCTAACCCTAACATGTACCCTAATCCTAACCCGTACCCTAAACCGAGCCCTAACCCTAACACTAACCCTAACCCTAACCGTAACACATACCCAACGCCGTACCCGAAGCCCTCCCCGAACACGTACCCTAAGCCGTACCCTAAGCCTAACAGTAAGCCTAACCCTAACCCTAGGCTACCCTTGACTGCTTCTGCCTCCAATAGATTTCCTAAGCACTAGTGTTTTAAGGAACAGCTTAAAAAGAGAATCCTAATGTGATTTCTTTATAATGGGTGTGTTCCTTATCTTATCCTAGTGTCTAAACTCTTCTCCATGGCTGGACCCCCAAATAATATTCCTTTACGTGCTAATGGGTACCTAGAGAGTGGGATAGGTTTAATAACTACCCTATCCGTAACACGTACCCTAACCCTCACCCCTACCCTAACCCTAACACGAACCCTAATCCTAAACCGTACCCTAAAACGAGCCCTAACCCTAACACTAAACCTAACCCTAACCCTAACCCATACCCTACGCCGTACCCGAAGCCCTCCCCGAACACGTACCCTAAGCCGTACCCTAAGCCTAACCCTAAGCCTAACCCTAACCCTAGGCTACCCTTGACTGCTTCTGCCTCCAATAGATTTCCTAAGCACTAGTGTTTTAAGGAACAGCTTAAAAAGAGAATCCTAATGTGATTTCTTTATAATGGGTGTGTTCCTTATCTAATCCTAGTGTCTAAACTCTTCTCCATGGCTGGACCCCCAAATAATATTCTTTTATGTGCTAAGGGGTATCGAGAGAGTGGGATAGGTTTAATCACTACCCTAACACTAACGCGTACCCTAACCCTAACCCGTACCCTTACCCTAACACGTACCCTAATCCTAACCCGTACTCTAAACCGAGCCCTAACCCTAACACTAACCATAACCCTAACCCTAACCCATACCCTACGCCGTACCCGAAGCCCTCCCCGAACCCGTACCCTAAGCCGTACCCGAAGCCTAACCCTAAGCCTAACCCTAACCCTAGGCTACCCTTGACTGCTTCTGCCTCCAATAGATTTCCTAAGCACTAGTGTTTTAAGGAACAGCTTAAAAAGAGAATCCTAATGTGATTTCTTTATAATGTGTGTGTTCCTTATCTTATCCTAGTGTCTAAACTCTTCTCCATGGCTGGACCCCCAAATAATATTCCTTTACGTGCTAAGGGGTAACTAGAGAGTGGGATAGGTTTAATAACTACCCTAACCCTAACGCGTACCCTAACGCTAACCCCTACCCTAACCCTAACACGTACCCTAATCCTAACCCGTACCCTAAACCGAGCCCTAACCCTAACACTAAACCTAACCCTAACCCTAACCCATACCCTACGCCGTGCCCGAAGCCCTCCCCGAACCCGTACCCTAAGCCGTACCCTAAGCCTAACCCTAAGCCTAACCCTAACCCTAGGCTACCCTTGACTGCTTCTGCCTCCAATAGATTTCCTAAGCACTAGTGTTTTAAGGAACAGCTTAAAAAGAGAATCCTAATGTGATTTCTTTATAATGGGTGTGTTCCTTATCTTATCCTAGTGTCTAAACTCTTCTCCATGGCTGGACACCCAAATAATATTCCTTTACGTGCTAAGGGGTAACTAGAGAGTGGGATAGGTTTAATAACTACCCTTACCCTAACGCTTACCCTAACGCTAACCCCTACCCTAACCCTAACACGTACCCTAATCCTAACCCGTACCCTAAACCGAGCCCTAACCCTAACACTAACCCTAACCTTAACCCTAACCCATACCCTACGCCGTACCCGAAGACCTCCCCGAACCCGTACCCTAAGCCGTACCCTAAGCCTAACCCTAAGCCTAACCCTAACCCTAGGCTACCCTTGACTGCTTCTGCCTCCAATAGATTTCCTAAGCACTAGTGTTTTAAGGAACAGCTTAAAAAGAGAATCATAATGTTATTTCTTTATAATGTGTGTGTTCCTTATATTATCTTACTGTCTAAACTCTTCTCCATGGCTGGACCCCCAAATAATATTCCTTTACGTGCTAAGGGGTATCTAGAGAGTGGGATAGGTTTAATAACTACCCTAACCGTAACGCGTACCCTAACCCTAACCCCTACCCTAACCCTAACATGTACCCTAATCCTAACCCGTACCCTAAACCGAGCCCTAACCCTAACACTAACCCTAACCCTAACCGTAACCCATACCCTACGCCGTACCCGAAGCCCTCCCCGAACACGTACCCTAAGCCGTACCCTAAGCCTAACAGTAAGCCTAACCCTAACCCTAGGCTACCCTTGACTGCTTCTGCCTCCAATAGATTTCCTAAGCACTAGTGTTTTAAGGAACAGCTTAAAAAGAGAATCCTAATGTGATTTCTTTATAATGTGTGTGTTCCTTATATTATCTTAGTGTCTAAACTCTTCTCCATGGCTGGACCCCCTAATAATATTCCTTTACGTGCTAAGGGGTATCTAGAGAGTGGGATAGGTTTAATAACTACCCTAACCCTAACGCGTACCCTAACCCTAACCCCTACCCTAACCCTAACACGTACCCTAATCCTAACCCGTACCCTAAACCGAGCCCTAACCCTAACACTAACCCTAACCCTAACCCTAACCCATACCCTACGCCGTACCCGAAACCCTCCCCGAACCCGTACCCTAAGCCGTACCCTAAGCCTAACCCTAAGCCTAACCCTAACCCTAGGCTACCCTTGACTGCTTCTGCCTCCAATAGATTTCCTAAGCACTAGTGTTTTAAGGAACAGCTTAAAAAGAGAATCCTAATGTGATTTCTTTATAATGGGTGTGTTCCTTATCTTATCCTAGTGTCTAAACTCTTCTCCATGGCTGGACCCCCAAATAATATTCCTTTACTTGCTAAGGGGTAACTAGAGAGTGGGATAGGTTTAATAACTACCCTATCCGTAACACGTACCCTAACCCTAACCCTAACACGAACCCTAATCCTAACCCGTACCCTAAACCGAGCCCTAACCCTAACACTAACCCTAACCCTAACCCTAACCCATACCCTACGCCGTACCCGAAGCCCTCCCCGAACCCGTACCCGAAGCCTAACCCTAAGCCTAACCCTAACCCTAGGCTACCCTTGACTGCTTCTGCCTCCAATAGATTTCCTAAGCACTAGTGTTTTAAGGAACAGCTTAAAAAGAGAATCCTAATGTGATTTCTTTATAATGTGTGTGTTCCTTATCTTATCCTAGTGTCTAAACTCTTCTCCATGGCTGGACCCCCAAATAATATTCCTTTACGTGCTAAGGGGTAACTAGAGAGTGGGATAGGTTTAATAACTACCCTAACCCTAACGCGTACCCTAACGCTAACCCCTACCCTAACCCTAACACGTACCCTAATCCTAACCCGTACCCTAAACCGAGCCCTAACCCTAACACTAACCCTAACCCTAACCCTAACCCATACCCTACGCCGTGCCCGAAGCCCTCCCCGAACCCGTACCCTAAGCCGTACCCTAAGCCTAACCCTAAGCCTAACCCTAACCCTAGGCTACCCTTGACTGCTTCTGCCTCCAATAGATTTCCTAAGCACTAGTGTTTTAAGGAACAGCTTAAAAAGAGAATCCTAATGTGATTTCTTTATAATGGGTGTGTTCCTTATATTATCTTACTGTCTAAACTCTTCTCCATGGCTGGACCCCCAAATAATATTCCTTTACGTGCTAAGGGGTATCTAGAGAGTGGGATAGGTTTAATAACTACCCTAACCGTAACGCGTACCCTAACCCTAACCCCTACCCTAACCCTAACATGTACCCTAATCCTAACCCGTACCCTAAACCGAGCCCTAACCCTAACACTAACCCTAACCCTAACTGTAACCCATACCCTACGCCGTACCCGAAGCCCTCCCCGAACACGTACCCTAAGCCGTACCCTAAGCCTAACAGTAAGCCTAACCCTAACCCTAGGCTACCCTTGACTGCTTCTGCCTCCAATAGATTTCCTAAGCACTAGTGTTTTAAGGAACAGCTTAAAAAGAGAATCCTAATGTGATTTCTTTATAATGTGTGTGTTCCTTATATTATCTTAGTGTCTAAACTCTTCTCCATGGCTGGACCCCCTAATAATATTCCTTTACGTGCTAAGGGGTATCTAGAGAGTGGGATAGGTTTAATAACTACCCTAACCCTAACGCGTACCCTAACCCTAACCCCTACCCTAACCCTAACACGTACCCTAATCCTAACCCGTACCCTAAACCGAGCCCTAACCCTAACACTAACCCTAACCCTAACCCTAACCCATACCCTACGCCGTGCCCGAAGCCCTCCCCGAACCCGTACCCTAAGCCGTACCCTAAGCCTAACCTTAAGCCTAACCCTAACCCTAGGCTACCCTTGACTGCTTCTGCCTCCAATAGATTTCCTAAGCACTAGTGTTTTAAGGAACAGCTTAAAAAGAGAATCCTAATGTGATTTCTTTATAATGTGTGTGTTCCTTATCTTATCCTAGTGTCTAAACTCTTCTCCATGGCTGGACCCCCAAATAATATTCCTTTACGTGCTAAGGGGTAACTAGAGAGTGGGATAGGTTTAATAACTACCCTAACCCTAACGCGTACCCTAACGCTAACCCCTACCCTAACCCTAACACGTACCCTAATCCTAACCCGTACCCTAAACCGAGCCCTAACCCTAACACTAAACCTAACCCTAACCCTAACCCATACCCTACGCCGTGCCCGAAGCCCTCCCCGAACCCGTACCCTAAGCCGTACCCTAAGCCTAACCCTAAGCCTAACCCTAACCCTAGGCTACCCTTGACTGCTTCTGCCTCCAATAGATTTCCTAAGCACTAGTGTTTTAAGGAACAGCTTAAAAAGAGAATCCTAATGTGATTTCTTTATAATGGGTGTGTTCCTTATCTTATCCTAGTGTCTAAACTCTTCTCCATGGCTGGACACCCAAATAATATTCCTTTACGTGCTAAGGGGTAACTAGAGAGTGGGATAGGTTTAATAACTACCCTTACCCTAACGCTTACCCTAACGCTAACCCCTACCCTAACCCTAACACGTACCCTAATCCTAACCCGTACCCTAAACCGAGCCCTAACCCTAACACTAACCCTAACCTTAACCCTAACCCATACCCTACGCCGTACCCGAAGACCTCCCCGAACCCGTACCCTAAGCCGTACCCTAAGCCTAACCCTAAGCCTAACCCTAACCCTAGGCTACCCTTGACTGCTTCTGCCTCCAATAGATTTCCTAAGCACTAGTGTTTTAAGGAACAGCTTAAAAAGAGAATCATAATGTTATTTCTTTATAATGTGTGTGTTCCTTATATTATCTTACTGTCTAAACTCTTCTCCATGGCTGGACCCCCAAATAATATTCCTTTACGTGCTAAGGGGTATCTAGAGAGTGGGATAGGTTTAATAACTACCCTAACCGTAACGCGTACCCTAACCCTAACCCCTACCCTAACCCTAACATGTACCCTAATCCTAACCCGTACCCTAAACCGAGCCCTAACCCTAACACTAACCCTAACCCTAACCGTAACCCATACCCTACGCCGTACACGAAGCCCTCCCCGAACACGTACCCTAAGCCGTACCCTAAGCCTAACAGTAAGCCTAACCCTAACCCTAGGCTACCCTTGACTGCTTCTGCCTCCAATAGATTTCCTAAGCACTAGTGTTTTAAGGAACAGCTTAAAAAGAGAATCCTAATGTGATTTCTTTATAATGTGTGTGTTCCTTATATTATCTTAGTGTCTAAACTCTTCTCCATGGCTGGACCCCCTAATAATATTCCTTTACGTGCTAAGGGGTATCTAGAGAGTGGGATAGGTTTAATAACTACCCTAACCCTAACGCGTACCCTAACCCTAACCCCTACCCTAACCCTAACACGTACCCTAATCCTAACCCGTACCCTAAACCGAGCCCTAACCCTAACACTAACCCTAACCCTAACCCTAACCCATACCCTACGCCGTACCCGAAACCCTCCCCGAACCCGTACCCTAAGCCGTACCCTAAGCCTAACCCTAAGCCTAACCCTAACCCTAGGCTACCCTTGACTGCTTCTGCCTCCAATAGATTTCCTAAGCACTAGTGTTTTAAGGAACAGCTTAAAAAGAGAATCCTAATGTGATTTCTTTATAATGGGTGTGTTCCTTATCTTATCCTAGTGTCTAAACTCTTCTCCATGGCTGGACCCCCAAATAATATTCCTTTACTTGCTAAGGGGTAACTAGAGAGTGGGATAGGTTTAATAACTACCCTATCCGTAACACGTACCCTAACCCTAACCCTAACACGAACCCTAATCCTAACCCGTACCCTAAACCGAGCCCTAACCCTAACACTAACCCTAACCCTAACCCTAACCCATACCCTACGCCGTACCCGAAGCCCTCCCCGAACCCGTACCCGAAGCCTAACCCTAAGCCTAACCCTAACCCTAGGCTACCCTTGACTGCTTCTGCCTCCAATAGATTTCCTAAGCACTAGTGTTTTAAGGAACAGCTTAAAAAGAGAATCCTAATGTGATTTCTTTATAATGTGTGTGTTCCTTATCTTATCCTAGTGTCTAAACTCTTCTCCATGGCTGGACCCCCAAATAATATTCCTTTACGTGCTAAGGGGTAACTAGAGAGTGGGATAGGTTTAATAACTACCCTAACCCTAACGCGTACCCTAACGCTAACCCCTACCCTAACCCTAACACGTACCCTAATCCTAACCCGTACCCTAAACCGAGCCCTAACCCTAACACTAACCCTAACCCTAACCCTAACCCATACCCTACGCCGTGCCCGAAGCCCTCCCCGAACCCGTACCCTAAGCCGTACCCTAAGCCTAACCCTAAGCCTAACCCTAACCCTAGGCTACCCTTGACTGCTTCTGCCTCCAATAGATTTCCTAAGCACTAGTGTTTTAAGGAACAGCTTAAAAAGAGAATCCTAATGTGATTTCTTTATAATGGGTGTGTTCCTTATATTATCTTACTGTCTAAACTCTTCTCCATGGCTGGACCCCCAAATAATATTCCTTTACGTGCTAAGGGGTATCTAGAGAGTGGGATAGGTTTAATAACTACCCTAACCGTAACGCGTACCCTAACCCTAACCCCTACCCTAACCCTAACATGTACCCTAATCCTAACCCGTACCCTAAACCGAGCCCTAACCCTAACACTAACCCTAACCCTAACTGTAACCCATACCCTACGCCGTACCCGAAGCCCTCCCCGAACACGTACCCTAAGCCGTACCCTAAGCCTAACAGTAAGCCTAACCCTAACCCTAGGCTACCCTTGACTGCTTCTGCCTCCAATAGATTTCCTAAGCACTAGTGTTTTAAGGAACAGCTTAAAAAGAGAATCCTAATGTGATTTCTTTATAATGTGTGTGTTCCTTATATTATCTTAGTGTCTAAACTCTTCTCCATGGCTGGACCCCCTAATAATATTCCTTTACGTGCTAAGGGGTATCTAGAGAGTGGGATAGGTTTAATAACTACCCTAACCCTAACGCGTACCCTAACCCTAACCCCTACCCTAACCCTAACACGTACCCTAATCCTAACCCGTACCCTAAACCGAGCCCTAACCCTAACACTAACCCTAACCCTAACCCTAACCCATACCCTACGCCGTGCCCGAAGCCCTCCCCGAACCCGTACCCTAAGCCGTACCCTAAGCCTAACCTTAAGCCTAACCCTAACCCTAGGCTACCCTTGACTGCTTCTGCCTCCAATAGATTTCCTAAGCACTAGTGTTTTAAGGAACAGCTTAAAAAGAGAATCCTAATGTGATTTCTTTATAATGGGTGTGTTCCTTATATTATCTTACTGTCTAAACTCTTCTCCATGGCTGGACCCCCAAATAATATTCCTTTACGTGCTAAGGGGTATCTAGAGAGTGGGATAGGTTTAATAACTACCCTAACTGTAACGCGTACCCTAACCCTAACCCCTACCCTAACCCTAACATGTACCCTAATCCTAACCCGTACCCTAAACCGAGCCCTAACCCTAACACTAACCCTAACCCTAACCGTAACCCATACCCTACGCCGTACCCGAAGCCCTCCCCGAACACGTACCCTAAGCCGTACCCTAAGCCTAACAGTAAGCCTAACCCTAACCCTAGGCTACCCTTGACTGCTTCTGCCTCCAATAGATTTCCTAAGAACTAGTGTTTTAAGGAACAGCTTAAAAAGAGAATCCTAATGTGATTCCTTTATAATGTGTGTGTTCCTTATATTATCTTAGTGTCTAAACTCTTCTCCATGGCTGGACCCCCTAATAATATTCCTTTACGTGCTAAGGGGTATCTAGAGAGTGGGATAGGTTTAATAACTACCCTAACCCTAACGCGTACCCTAACCCTAACCCCTACCCTAACCCTAACACGTACCCTAATCCTAACCCGTACCCTAAACCGAGCCCTAACCCTAACACTAACCCTAACCCTAACCCTAACCCATACCCTACGCCGTAGCCGAAGCCCTCCCCGAACCCGTACCCTAAGCCGTACCCTAAGCCTAACCCTAAGCCTAACCCTAACCCTAGGCTACCCTTGACTGCTTCTGCCTCCAATAGATTTCCTAAGCACTAGTGTTTTAAGGAACAGCTTAAAAAGAGAATCCTAATGTGATTTCTTTATAATGGGTGTGTTCCTTATCTTATCCTAGTGTCTAAACTCTTCTCCATGGCTGGACCCCCAAATAATATTCCTTTACGTGCTAAGGGGTAACTAGAGAGTGGGATAGGTTTAATAACTACCCTATCCGTAACACGTACCCTAACCCTAACCCCTACCCTTACCCTAACATGAACCCTAATCCTAACCCGTACCCTAAACCGAGCCCTAACCCTAACACTAACCCTAACCCTAACCCTAACCCATACCCTACGCCGTATCCGAAGCCCTCCCCGAACCCGTACCCTAAGCCGTACACGAAGCCTAACCCTAAGCCTAACCCTAACCCTAGGCTACCCTTGACTGCTTCTGCCTCCAATAGATTTCCTAAGCACTAGTGTTTTAAGGAACAGCTTAAAAAGAGAATCCTAATGTGATTTCTTTATAATGTGTGTGTTCCTTATCTTATCCTAGTGTCTAAACTCTTCTCCATGGCTGGACCCCCAAATAATATTCCTTTACGTGCTAAGGGGTAACTAGAGAGTGGGATAGGTTTAATAACTACCCTAACCCTAACGCGTACCCTAACGCTAACCCCTACCCTAACCCTAAAACGTACCCTAATCCTAACCCGTACCCTAAACCGAGCCCTAACCCTAACACTAACCCTAACCCTAACCCTAACCCATACCCTACGCCGTGCCCGAAGCCCTCCCCGAACCCGTACCCTAAGCCGTACCCTAAGCCTAACCCTAAGCCTAACCCTAACCCTAGGCTACCCTTGACTGCTTCTGCCTCCAATAGATTTCCTAAGCACTAGTGTTTTAAGGAACAGCTTAAAAAGAGAATCCTAATGTGATTTCTTTATAATGGGTGTGTTCCTTATATTATCTTACTGTCTAAACTCTTCTCCATGGCTGGACCCCCAAATAATATTCCTTTACGTGCTAAGGGGTATCTAGAGAGTGGGATAGGTTTAATAACTACCCTAACCGTAACGCGCACCCTAACCCTAACCCCTACCCTAACCCTAACATGTACCCTAATCCTAACCCGTACCCTAAACCGAGCCCTAACCCTAACACTAACCCTAACCCTAACCGTAACCCATACCCTACGCCGTACCCGAAGCCCTCCCCGAACACGTACCCTAAGCCGTACCCTAAGCCTAACAGTAAGCCTAACCCTAACCCTAGGCTACCCTTGACTGCTTCTGCCTCCAATAGATTTCCTAAGCACTAGTGTTTTAAGGAACAGCTTAAAAAGAGAATCCTAATGTGATTTCTTTATAATGTGTGTGTTCCTTATATTATCTTAGTGTCTAAACTCTTCTCCATGGCTGGACCCCCTAATAATATTCCTTTACGTGCTAAGGGGTAACTAGAGAGTGGGATAGGTTTAATAACTACCCTAACCCTAACGCGTACCCTAACGCTAACCCCTACCCTAACCCTAACACGTACCCTAATCCTAACCCGTACCCTAAACCGAGCCCTAACCCTAACACTAACCCTAACCCTAACCCTAACCCATACCCTACGCCGTGCCCGAAGCCCTCCCCGAACCCGTACCCTAAGCCGTACCCTAAGCCTAACCCTAAGCCTAACCCTAACCCTAGGCTACCCTTGACTGCTTCTGCCTCCAATAGATTTCCTAAGCACTAGTGTTTTAAGGAACAGCTTAAAAAGAGAATCCTAATGTGATTTCTTTATAATGGGTGTGTTCCTTATATTATCTTACTGTCTAAACTCTTCTCCATGGCTGGACCCCCAAATAATATTCCTTTACGTGCTAAGGGGTATCTAGAGAGTGGGATAGGTTTAATAACTACCCTAACCCTAACGCGTACCCTAACCCTAACCCCTACCCTAACCCTAACACGTACCCTAATCCTAACCCGTACCCTAAACCGAGCCCTAACCCTAACACTAACCCTAACCCTAACCCTAACCCATACCCTACGCCGTACCCGAAGCCCTACCCGAACCCGTACCCTAAGCCGTACCCTAAGCCTAACCCTAAGCCTAACCCTAACCCTAGGCTACCCTTGACTGCTTCTGCCTCCAATAGATTTCCTAAGCACTAGTGTTTTAAGGAACAGCTTAAAAAGAGAATCCTAATGTGATTTCTTTATAATGGGTGTGTTCCTTATCTTATCCTAGTGTCTAAACTCTTCTCCATGGCTGGATCCCCAAATAATATTACTTTACGTGCTAAGGGGTAACTAGAGAGTGGGATAGGTTTAATAACTACCCTATCCGTAACACGTACCCTAACCCTAACCCCTACCCTAACCCTAACACGAACCCTAATCCTAACCCGTACCCTAAACCGAGCCCTAACCCTAACACTAACCCTAACCCTAACCCTAACCCATACCCTACGCCGTACCCGAAGCCCTCCCCAAACCCGTACCCTAAGCCGTACCCGAAGCCTAACCCTAAGCCTAACCCTAACCCTAGGCTACCCTTGACTGCTTCTGCCTCCAATAGATTTCCTAAGCACTAGTGTTTTAAGGAACAGCTTAAAAAGAGAATCCTAATGTGATTTCTTTATAATGTGTGTGTTCCTTATATTATCTTAGTGTCTAAACTCTTCTCCATGGCTGGACCCCCTAATAATATTCCTTTACGTGCTAAGGGGTATCTAGAGAGTGGGATAGGTTTAATAACTACCCTAACCCTAACGCGTACCCTAACCCTAACCCCTACCCTAACCCTAACACGTACCCTAATCCTAACCCGTACCCTAAACCGAGCCCTAACCCTAACACTAACCCTAACCCTAACCCTAACCCATACCCTACGCCGTACCCGAAGCCCTCCCCGAACCCGTACCTTAAGGCGTACCCTAAGCCTAACCCTAAGCCTAACCCTAACCCTAGGCTACCCTTGACTGCTTCTGCCTCCAATAGATTTCCTAAGCACTAGTGTTTTAAGGAACAGCTTAAAAAGAGAATCCTAATGTGATTTCTTTATAATGGGTGTGTTCCTTATCTTATCCTAGTGTCTAAACTCTTCTCCATGGCTGGACCCCCAAATAATATTCCTTTACGTGCTAAGGGGTAACTAGAGAGTGGGATAGGTTTAATAACTACCCTATCCGTAACACGTACCCTAACCCTAACCCCTACCCTAACCCTAACACGAACCCTAATCCTAACCCGTACCCTAAACCGAGCCCTAACCCTAACACTAACCCTAAACCTAACCCTAACCCATACCCTACGCCGTACCCGAAGCCCTCCCCGAACCCGTACCCTAAGCCGTACCCTAAGCCTAACCCTAAGCCTAACCCTAACCCTAGGCTACCCTTGACTGCTTCTGCCTCCAATAGATTTCCTAAGCACTAGTGTTTTAAGAAACAGCTTAAAAAGAGAATCCTAATGTGATTTCTTTATAATGGGTGTGTTCCTTATATTATCTTACTGTCTAAACTCTTCTCCATGGCTGGACCCCCAAATAATATTCCTTTACGTGCTAAGGGGTATCTAGAGAGTGGGATAGGTTTAATAACTACCCTAACCGTAACGCGTACCCTAACCCTAACCCCTACCCTAACCCTAACATGTACCCTAATCCTAACCCGTACTCTAAACCGAGCCCTAACCCTAACACTAACCCTAACCCTAACCGTAACCCATACCCTACGCCGTACCCGAAGCCCTCCCCGAACACGTACCCTAAGCCGTACCCTAAGCCTAACAGTAAGCCTAACCCTAACCCTAGGCTACCCTTGACTGCTTCTGCCTCCAATAGATTTCCTAAGCACTAGTGTTTTAAGGAACAGCTTAAAAAGAGAATCCTAATGTGATTTCTTTATAATGTGTGTGTTCCTTATATTATCTTAGTGTCTAAACTCTTCTCCATGGCTGGACCCCCTAATAATATTCCTTTACGTGCTAAGGGGTATCTAGAGAGTGGGATAGGTTTAATAACTACCCTAACCCTAACGCGTACCCTAACCCTAACCCCTACCCTAACCCTAACACGTACCCTAATCCTAACCCGTACCCTAAACCGAGCCCTAACCCTAACACTAACCCTAACCCTAACCCTAACCCATACCCTACGCCGTACCCGAAGCCCTCCCCGAACCCGTAACCTAAGCCGTACCCTAAGCCTAACCCTAAGCCTAACCCTAACCCTAGGCTACCCTTGACTGCTTCTGCCTCCAATAGATTTCCTAAGCACTAGTGTTTTAAGGAACAGCTTAAAAAGAGAATCCTAATGTGATTTCTTTATAATGGGTGTGTTCCTTATCTTATCCTAGTGTCTAAACTCTTCTCCATGGCTGGACCCCCAAATAATATTCCTTTACGTGCTAAGGGGTAACTAGAGAGTGGGATAGGTTTAATAACTACCCTATCCGTAACACGTACCCTAACCCTAACCCCTACCCTAACCCTAACACGAACCCTAATCCTAACCCGTACCCTAAACCGAGCCCTAACCCTAACACTAACCCTAACCCTAACCCTAACCCATACCCTACGCCGTGCCCGAAGCCCTCCCCGAACCCGTACCCTAAGCCGTACCCGAAGCCTTACCCTAAGCCTAACCCTAACCCTAGGCTACCCTTGACTGCTTCTGCCTCCAATAGATTTCCTAAGCACTAGTGTTTTAAGGAACAGCTTAAAAAGAGAATCCTAATGTGATTTCTTTATAATGTGTGTGTTCCTTATCTTATCCTAGTGTCTAAACTCTTCTCCATGGCTGGACCCCCAAATAATATTCCTTTACGTGCTAAGGGGTAACTAGAGAGTGGGATAGGTTTAATAACTACCCTAACCCTAACACGTACCCTAACGCTAACCCCTACCCTAACCCTAACACGTACCCTAATCCTAACCCGTACCCTAAACCGAGCCCTAACCCTAACACTAACCCTAACCCTAACCCTAACCCATACCCTACGCCGTGCCCGAAGCCCTCCCCGAACCCGTACCCTAAGCCGTACCCTAAGCCTAACCCTAAGCCTAACCCTAACCCTAGGCTACCCTTGACTGCTTCTGCCTCCAATAGATTTCCTAAGCACTAGTGTTTTAAGGAACAGCTTAAAAAGAGAATCCTAATGTGATTTCTTTATAATGGGTGTGTTCCTTATATTATCTTACTGTCTAAACTCTTCTCCATGGCTGGACCCCCAAATAATATTCCTTTACGTGCTAAGGGGTATCTAGAGAGTGGGATAGGTTTAATAACTACCCTAACCGTAACGCGTACCCTAACCCTAACCCCTACCCTAACCCTAACATGTACCCTAATCCTAAACCGTACCCTAAACCGAGCCCTAACCCTAACACTTACACTAACCCTAACCGTAACCCATACCCTACGCCGTACCCGAAGCCCTCCCCGAACACGTACCCTAAGCCGTACCCTAAGCCTAACAGTAAGCCTAACCCTAACCCTAGGCTACCCTTGACTGCTTCTGCCTCCAATAGATTTCCTAAGCACTAGTGTTTTAAGGAACAGCTTAAAAAGAGAATCCTAATGTGATTTCTTTATAATGTGTGTGTTCCTTATATTATCTTAGTGTCTAAACTCTTCTCCATGGCTGGACCCCCTAATAATATTCCTTTACGTGCTAAGGGGTATCTAGAGAGTGGGATAGGTTTAATAACTACCCTAACCCTAACGCGTACCCTAACCCTAACCCCTACCCTAACCCTAACACGTACCCTAATCCTAACCCGTACCCTAAACCGAGCCCTAACCCTAACACTAACCCTAACCCTAACCCTAACCCATACCCTACGCCGTACCCGAAGCCCTCCCCGAACCCGTACCCTAAGCCGTACCCTAAGCCTAACCCTAAGCCTAACCCTAACCCTAGGCTACCCTTGACTGCTTCTGCCTCCAATAGATTTCCTAAGCACTAGTGTTTTAAGGAACAGCTTAAAAAGAGAATCCTAATGTGATTTCTTTATAATGGGTGTGTTCCTTATCTTATCCTAGTGTCTAAACTCTTCTCCATGGCTGGACCCCCAAATAATATTCCTTTACGTGCTAAGGGGTAACTAGAGAGTGGGATAGGTTTAATAACTACCCTATCCGTAACACGTACCCTAACCCTAACCCCTACCCTAACCCTAACACGAACCCTAATCCTAACCCGTACCCTAAACCGAGCCCTAACCCTAACACTAACCCTAACCCTAACCCTAACCCATACCCTACGCCGTACCCGAAGCCCTCCCCGAACCCGTACCCTAAGCCGTACCCGAAGCCTAACCCTAAGCCTAACCCTAACCCTAGGCTACCCTTGACTGCTTCTGCCTCCAATAGATTTCCTAAGCAGTAGTGTTTTAAGGAACAGCTTAAAAAGAGAATCCTAATGTGATTTCTTTATAATGTGTGTGTTCCTTATCTTATCCTAGTGTCTAAACTCTTCTCCATGGCTGGACCCCCAAATAATATTCCTTTACGTGCTAAGGGGTAACTAGAGAGTGGGATAGGTTTAATAACTACCCTAACCCTAACGCGTACCCTAACGCTAACCCCTACCCTAACCCTAACACGTACCCTAATCCTAACCCGTACCCTAAACCGAGCCCTAACCCTAACACTAACCCTAACCCTAACCCTAACCCATACCCTACGCCGTGCCCGAAGCCCTCCCCGAACCCGTACCCTAAGCCGTACCCTAAGCCTAACCCTAAGCCTAACCCTAACCTTAGGCTACCCTTGACTGCTTCTGCCTCCAATAGATTTCCTAAGCACTAGTGTTTTAAGGAACAGCTTAAAAAGAGAATCCTAATGTGATTTCTTTATAATGGGTGTGTTCCTTATATTATCTTACTGTCTAAACTCTTCTCCATGGCTGGACCCCCAAATAATATTCCTTTACGTGCTAAGGGGTATCTAGAGAGTGGGATAGGTTTAATAACTACCCTAACCGTAACGCGTACCCTAACCCTAACCCCTACCCTAACCCTAACATGTACCCTAATCCTAACCCGTACCCTAAACCGAGCCCTAACCCTAACACTAACCCTAACCCTAACCGTAACCCATACCCTACGCCGTACCCGAAGCCCTCCCCGAACACGTACCCTAAGCCGTACCCTAAGCCTAACAGTAAGCCTAACTCTAACCCTAGGCTACCCTTGACTGCTTCTGCCTCCAATAGATTTCCTAAGCACTAGTGTTTTAAGGAACAGCTTAAAAAGAGAATCCTAATGTGATTTCTTTATAATGTGTGTGTTCCTTATATTATCTTAGTTTCTAAACTCTTCTCCATGGCTGGACCCCCTAATAATATTCCTTTACGTGCTAAGGGGTATCTAGAGAGTGGGATAGGTTTAATAACTACCCTAACCCTAACGCGTACCCTAACCCTAACCCCTACCCTAACCCTAACACGTACCCTAATCCTAACCCGTACCCTAAACCGAGCCCTAACCCTAACACTAACCCTAACCCTAACCCTAACCCATACCCTACGCCGTGCCCGAAGCCCTCCCCGAACCCGTACCCTAAGCCGTACCCTAAGCCTAACCTTAAGCCTAACCCTAACCCTAGGCTACCCTTGACTGCTTCTGCCTCCAATAGATTTCCTAAGCACTAGTGTTTTAAGGAACAGCTTAAAAAGAGAATCCTAATGTGATTTCTTTATAATGGGTGTGTTCCTTATATTATCTTACTGTCTAAACTCTTCTCCATGGCTGGACCCCCAAATAATATTCCTTTACGTGCTAAGGGGTATCTAGAGAGTGGGATAGGTTTAATAACTACCCTAACTGTAACGCGTACCCTAACCCTAACCCCTACCCTAACCCTAACATGTACCCTAATCCTAACCCGTACCCTAAACCGAGCCCTAACCCTAACACTAACCCTAACCCTAACCGTAACCCATACCCTACGCCGTACCCGAAGCCCTCCCCGAACACGTACCCTAAGCCGTACCCTAAGCCTAACAGTAAGCCTAACCCTAACCCTAGGCTACCCTTGACTGCTTCTGCCTCCAATAGATTTCCTAAGAACTAGTGTTTTAAGGAACAGCTTAAAAAGAGAATCCTAATGTGATTCCTTTATAATGTGTGTGTTCCTTATATTATCTTAGTGTCTAAACTCTTCTCCATGGCTGGACCCCCTAATAATATTCCTTTACGTGCTAAGGGGTATCTAGAGAGTGGGATAGGTTTAATAACTACCCTAACCCTAACGCGTACCCTAACCCTAACCCCTACCCTAACCCTAACACGTACCCTAATCCTAACCCGTACCCTAAACCGAGCCCTAACCCTAACACTAACCCTAACCCTAACCCTAACCCATACCCTACGCCGTAGCCGAATCCCTCCCCGAACCCGTACCCTAAGCCGTACCCTAAGCCTAACCCTAAGCCTAACCCTAACCCTAGGCTACCCTTGACTGCTTCTGCCTCCAATAGATTTCCTAAGCACTAGTGTTTTAAGGAACAGCTTAAAAAGAGAATCCTAATGTGATTTCTTTATAATGGGTGTGTTCCTTATCTTATCCTAGTGTCTAAACTCTTCTCCATGGCTGGACCCCCAAATAATATTCCTTTACGTGCTAAGGGGTAACTAGAGAGTGGGATAGGTTTAATAACTACCCTATCCGTAACACGTACCCTAACCCTAACCCCTACCCTTACCCTAACACGAACCCTAATCCTAACCCGTACCCTAAACCGAGCCCTAACCCTAACACTAACCCTAACCCTAACCCTAACCCATACCCTACGCCGTATCCGAAGCCCTCCCCGAACCCGTACCCTAAGCCGTACACGAAGCCTAACCCTAAGCCTAACCCTAACCCTAGGCTACCCTTGACTGCTTCTGCCTCCAATAGATTTCCTAAGCACTAGTGTTTTAAGGAACAGCTTAAAAAGAGAATCCTAATGTGATTTCTTTATAATGTGTGTGTTCCTTATCTTATCCTAGTGTCTAAACTCTTCTCCATGGCTGGACCCCCAAATAATATTCCTTTACGTGCTAAGGGGTAACTAGAGAGTGGGATAGGTTTAATAACTACCCTAACCCTAACGCGTACCCTAACGCTAACCCCTACCCTAACCCTAACACGTACCCTAATCCTAACCCGTACCCTAAACCGAGCCCTAACCCTAACACTAACCCTAACCCTAACCCTAACCCATACCCTACGCCGTGCCCGAAGCCCTCCCCGAACCCGTACCCTAAGCCGTACCCTAAGCCTAACCCTAAGCCTAACCCTAACCCTAGGCTACCCTTGACTGCTTCTGCCTCCAATAGATTTCCTAAGCACTAGTGTTTTAAGGAACAGCTTAAAAAGAGAATCCTAATGTGATTTCTTTATAATGGGTGTGTTCCTTATATTATCTTACTGTCTAAACTCTTCTCCATGGCTGGACCCCCAAATAATATTCCTTTACGTGCTAAGGGGTATCTAGAGAGTGGGATAGGTTTAATAACTACCCTAACCGTAACGCGCATCCTAACCCTAACCCCTACCCTAACCCTAACATGTACCCTAATCCTAACCCGTACCCTAAACCGAGCCCTAACCCTAACACTAACCCTAACCCTAACCGTAACCCATACCCTACGCCGTACCCGAAGCCCTCCCCGAACACGTACCCTAAGCCGTACCCTAAGCCTAACAGTAAGCCTAACCCTAACCCTAGGCTACCCTTGACTGCTTCTGCCTCCAATAGATTTCCTAAGCACTAGTGTTTTAAGGAACAGCTTAAAAAGAGAATCCTAATGTGATTTCTTTATAATGTGTGTGTTCCTTATATTATCTTAGTGTCTAAACTCTTCTCCATGGCTGGACCCCCTAATAATATTCCTTTACGTGCTAAGGGGTAACTAGAGAGTGGGATAGGTTTAATAACTACCCTAACCCTAACGCGTACCCTAACGCTAACCCCTACCCTAACCCTAACACGTACCCTAATCCTAACCCGTACCCTAAACCGAGCCCTAACCCTAACACTAACCCTAACCCTAACCCTAACCCATACCCTACGCCGTGCCCGAAGCCCTCCCCGAACCCGTACCCTAAGCCGTACCCTAAGCCTAACCCTAACCCTAGGCTACCCTTGACTGCTTCTGCCTCCAATAGATTTCCTAAGCACTAGTGTTTTAAGGAACAGCTTAAAAAGAGAATCCTAATGTGATTTCTTTATAATGGGTGTGTTCCTTATATTATCTTACTGTCTAAACTCTTCTCCATGGCTGGACCCCCAAATAATATTCCTTTACGTGCTAAGGGGTATCTAGAGAGTGGGATAGGTTTAATAACTACCCTAACCCTAACGCGTACCCTAACCCTAACCCCTACCCTAACCCTAACACGTACCCTAATCCTAACCCGTACCCTAAACCGAGCCCTAACCCTAACACTAACCCTAACCCTAACCCTAACCCATACCCTACGCCGTACCCGAAGCCCTACCCGAACCCGTACCCTAAGCCGTACCCTAAGCCTAACCCTAAGCCTAACCCTAACCCTAGGCTACCCTTGACTGCTTCTGCCTCCAATAGATTTCCTAAGCACTAGTGTTTTAAGGAACAGCTTAAAAAGAGAATCCTAATGTGATTTCTTTATAATGGGTGTGTTCCTTATCTTATCCTAGTGTCTAAACTCTTCTCCATGGCTGGATCCCCAAATAATATTACTTTACGTGCTAAGGGGTAACTAGAGAGTGGGATAGGTTTAATAACTACCCTATCCGTAACACGTACCCTAACCCTAACCCCTACCCTAACCCTAACACGAACCCTAATCCTAACCCGTACCCTAAACCGAGCCCTAACCCTAACACTAACCCTAACCCTAACCCTAACCCATACCCTACGCCGTACCCGAAGCCCTCCCCAAACCCGTACCCTAAGCCGTACCCGAAGCCTAACCCTAAGCCTAACCCTAACCCTAGGCTACCCTTGACTGCTTCTGCCTCCAATAGATTTCCTAAGCACTAGTGTTTTAAGGAACAGCTTAAAAAGAGAATCCTAATGTGATTTCTTTATAATGTGTGTGTTCCTTATATTATCTTAGTGTCTAAACTCTTCTCCATGGCTGGACCCCCTAATAATATTCCTTTACGTGCTAAGGGGTATCTAGAGAGTGGGATAGGTTTAATAACTACCCTAACCCTAACGCGTACCCTAACCCTAACCCCTACCCTAACCCTAACACGTACCCTAATCCTAACCCGTACCCTAAACCGAGCCCTAACCCTAACACTAACCCTAACCCTAACCCTAACCCATACCCTACGCCGTACCCGAAGCCCTCCCCGAACCCGTACCCTAAGGCGTACCCTAAGCCTAACCCTAAGCCTAACCCTAACCCTAGGCTACCCTTGACTGCTTCTGCCTCCAATAGATTTCCTAAGCACTAGTGTTTTAAGGAACAGCTTAAAAAGAGAATCCTAATGTGATTTCTTTATAATGGGTGTGTTCCTTATCTTATCCTAGTGTCTAAACTCTTCTCCATGGCTGGACCCCCAAATAATATTCCTTTACGTGCTAAGGGGTAACTAGAGAGTGGGATAGGTTTAATAACTACCCTATCCGTAACACGTACCCTAACCCTAACCCCTACCCTAACCCTAACACGAACCCTAATCCTAACCCGTACCCTAAACCGAGCCCTAACCCTAACACTAACCCTAAACCTAACCCTAACCCATACCCTACGCCGTACCCGAAGCCCTCCCCGAACCCGTACCCTAAGCCGTACCCTAAGCCTAACCCTAAGCCTAACCCTAACCCTAGGCTACCCTTGACTGCTTCTGCCTCCAATAGATTTCCTAAGCACTAGTGTTTTAAGAAACAGCTTAAAAAGAGAATCCTAATGTGATTTCTTTATAATGGGTGTGTTCCTTATATTATCTTACTGTCTAAACTCTTCTCCATGGCTGGACCCCCAAATAATATTCCTTTACGTGCTAAGGGGTATCTAGAGAGTGGGATAGGTTTAATAACTACCCTAACCGTAACGCGTACCCTAACCCTAACCCCTACCCTAACCCTAACATGTACCCTAATCCTAACCCGTACCCTAAACCGAGCCCTAACCCTAACACTAACCCTAACCCTAACCGTAACCCATACCCTACGCCGTACCCGAAGCCCTCCCCGAACACGTACCCTAAGCCGTACCCTAAGCCTAACAGTAAGCCTAACCCTAACCCTAGGCTACCCTTGACTGCTTCTGCCTCCAATAGATTTCCTAAGCACTAGTGTTTTAAGGAACAGCTTAAAAAGAGAATCCTAATGTGATTTCTTTATAATGTGTGTGTTCCTTATATTATCTTAGTGTCTAAACTCTTCTCCATGGCTGGACCCCCTAATAATATTCCTTTACGTGCTAAGGGGTATCTAGAGAGTGGGATAGGTTTAATAACTACCCTAACCCTAACGCGTACCCTAACCCTAACCCCTACCCTAACCCTAACACGTACCCTAATCCTAACCCGTACCCTAAACCGAGCCCTAACCCTAACACTAACCCTAACCCTAACCCTAACCCATACCCTACGCCGTACCCGAAGCCCTCCCCGAACCCGTAACCTAAGCCGTACCCTAAGCCTAACCCTAAGCCTAACCCTAACCCTAGGCTACCCTTGACTGCTTCTGCCTCCAATAGATTTCCTAAGCACTAGTGTTTTAAGGAACAGCTTAAAAAGAGAATCCTAATGTGATTTCTTTATAATGGGTGTGTTCCTTATCTTATCCTAGTGTCTAAACTCTTCTCCATGGCTGGACCCCCAAATAATATTCCTTTACGTGCTAAGGGGTAACTAGAGAGTGGGATAGGTTTAATAACTACCCTATCCGTAACACGTACCCTAACCCTAACCCCTACCCTAACCCTAACACGAACCCTAATCCTAACCCGTACCCTAAACCGAGCCCTAACCCTAACACTAACCCTAACCCTAACCCTAACCCATACCCTACGCCGTGCCCGAAGCCCTCCCCGAACCCGTACCCTAAGCCGTACCCGAAGCCTTACCCTAAGCCTAACCCTAACCCTAGGCTACCCTTGACTGCTTCTGCCTCCAATAGATTTCCTAAGCACTAGTGTTTTAAGGAACAGCTTAAAAAGAGAATCCTAATGTGATTTCTTTATAATGTGTGTGTTCCTTATCTTATCCTAGTGTCTAAACTCTTCTCCATGGCTGGACCCCCAAATAATATTCCTTTACGTGCTAAGGGGTAACTAGAGAGTGGGATAGGTTTAATAACTACCCTAACCCTAACACGTACCCTAACGCTAACCCCTACCCTAACCCTAACACGTACCCTAATCCTAACCCGTACCCTAAACCGAGCCCTAACCCTAACACTAACCCTAACCCTAACCCTAACCCATACCCTACGCCGTGCCCGAAGCCCTCCCCGAACCCGTACCCTAAGCCGTACCCTAAGCCTAACCCTAAGCCTAACCCTAACCCTAGGCTACCCTTGACTGCTTCTGCCTCCAATAGATTTCCTAAGCACTAGTGTTTTAAGGAACAGCTTAAAAAGAGAATCCTAATGTGATTTCTTTATAATGGGTGTGTTCCTTATATTATCTTACTGTCTAAACTCTTCTCCATGGCTGGACCCCCAAATAATATTCCTTTACGTGCTAAGGGGTATCTAGAGAGTGGGATAGGTTTAATAACTACCCTAACCGTAACGCGTACCCTAACCCTAACCCCTACCCTAACCCTAACATGTACCCTAATCCTAAACCGTACCCTAAACCGAGCCCTAACCCTAACACTTACACTAACCCTAACCGTAACCCATACCCTACGCCGTACCCGAAGCCCTCCCCGAACACGTACCCTAAGCCGTACCCTAAGCCTAACAGTAAGCCTAACCCTAACCCTAGGCTACCCTTGACTGCTTCTGCCTCCAATAGATTTCCTAAGCACTAGTGTTTTAAGGAACAGCTTAAAAAGAGAATCCTAATGTGATTTCTTTATAATGTGTGTGTTCCTTATATTATCTTAGTGTCTAAACTCTTCTCCATGGCTGGACCCCCTAATAATATTCCTTTACGTGCTAAGGGGTATCTAGAGAGTGGGATAGGTTTAATAACTACCCTAACCCTAACGCGTACCCTAACCCTAACCCCTACCCTAACCCTAACACGTACCCTAATCCTAACCCGTACCCTAAACCGAGCCCTAACCCTAACACTAACCCTAACCCTAACCCTAACCCATACCCTACGCCGTACCCGAAGCCCTCCCCGAACCCGTACCCTAAGCCGTACCCTAAGCCTAACCCTAAGCCTAACCCTAACCCTAGGCTACCCTTGACTGCTTCTGCCTCCAATAGATTTCCTAAGCACTAGTGTTTTAAGGAACAGCTTAAAAAGAGAATCCTAATGTGATTTCTTTATAATGGGTGTGTTCCTTATCTTATCCTAGTGTCTAAACTCTTCTCCATGGCTGGACCCCCAAATAATATTCCTTTACGTGCTAAGGGGTAACTAGAGAGTGGGATAGGTTTAATAACTACCCTATCCGTAACACGTACCCTAACCCTAACCCCTACCCTAACCCTAACACGAACCCTAATCCTAACCCGTACCCTAAACCGAGCCCTAACCCTAACACTAACCCTAACCCTAACCCTAACCCATACCCTACGCCGTACCCGAAGCCCTCCCCGAACCCGTACCCTAAGCCGTACCCGAAGCCTAACCCTAAGCCTAACCCTAACCCTAGGCTACCCTTGACTGCTTCTGCCTCCAATAGATTTCCTAAGCACTAGTGTTTTAAGGAACAGCTTAAAAAGAGAATCCTAATGTGATTTCTTTATAATGTGTGTGTTCCTTATCTTATCCTAGTGTCTAAACTCTTCTCCATGGCTGGACCCCCAAATAATATTCCTTTACGTGCTAAGGGGTAACTAGAGAGTGGGATAGGTTTAATAACTACCCTAACCCTAACGCGTACCCTAACGCTAACCCCTACCCTAACCCTAACACGTACCCTAATCCTAACCCGTACCCTAAACCGAGCCCTAACCCTAACACTAACCCTAACCCTAACCCTAACCCATACCCTACGCCGTGCCCGAAGCCCTCCCCGAACCCGTACCCTAAGCCGTACCCTAAGCCTAACCCTAAGCCTAACCCTAACCTTAGGCTACCCTTGACTGCTTCTGCCTCCAATAGATTTCCTAAGCACTAGTGTTTTAAGGAACAGCTTAAAAAGAGAATCCTAATGTGATTTCTTTATAATGGGTGTGTTCCTTATATTATCTTACTGTCTAAACTCTTCTCCATGGCTGGACCCCCAAATAATATTCCTTTACGTGCTAAGGGGTATCTAGAGAGTGGGATAGGTTTAATAACTACCCTAACCGTAACGCGTACCCTAACCCTAACCCCTACCCTAACCCTAACATGTACCCTAATCCTAACCCGTACCCTAAACCGAGCCCTAACCCTAACACTAACCCTAACCCTAACCGTAACCCATACCCTACGCCGTACCCGAAGCCCTCCCCGAACACGTACCCTAAGCCGTACCCTAAGCCTAACAGTAAGCCTAACTCTAACCCTAGGCTACCCTTGACTGCTTCTGCCTCCAATAGATTTCCTAAGCACTAGTGTTTTAAGGAACAGCTTAAAAAGAGAATCCTAATGTGATTTCTTTATAATGTGTGTGTTCCTTTTATTATCTTAGTTTCTAAACTCTTCTCCATGGCTGGACCCCCTAATAATATTCCTTTACGTGCTAAGGGGTATCTAGAGAGTGGGATAGGTTTAATAACTACCCTAACCCTAACGCGTACCCTAACCCTAACCCCTACCCTAACCCTAACACGTACCCTAATCCTAACCCGTACCCTAAACCGAGCCCTAACCCTAACACTAACCCTAACCCTAACCCTAACCCATACCCTACGCCGTACCCGAAGCCCTCCCCGAACCCGTACCCTAAGCCGTACCCTAAGCCTAACCCTAAGCCTAACCCTAACCCTAGGCTACCCTTGACTGCTTCTGCCTCCAATAGATTTCCTAAGCACTAGTGTTTTAAGGAACAGCTTAAAAAGAGAATCCTAATGTGATTTCTTTATAATGGGTGTGTTCCTTATCTTATCCTAGTGTCTAAACTCTTCTCCATGGCTGGACCCCCAAATAATATTCCTTTACGTGCTAAGGGGTAACTAGAGAGTGGGATAGGTTTAATAACTACCCTATCCGTAACACGTACCCTAACCCTAACCCCTACCCTAACCCTAACACGAAACCTAATCCTAACCCGTACCCTAAACCGAGCCCTAACCCTAACACTAACCCTAACCCTAACCCTAACCCATACCCTACGCCGTACCCGAAGCCCTCCCCGAACCCGTACCCTAAGCTGTACCCGAAGCCTAACCCTAAGCCTAACCCTAACCCTAGGCTACCCTTGACTGCTTCTGCCTCCAATAGATTTCCTAAGCACTAGTGTTTTAAGGAACAGCTTAAAAAGAGAATCCTAATGTGATTTCTTTATAATGTGTGTGTTCCTTATCTTATCCTAGTGTCTAAACTCTTCTCCATGGCTGGACCCCCAAATAATATTCCTTTACGTGCTAAGGGGTAACTAGAGAGTGGGATAGGTTTAATAACTACCCTAACCCTAACGCGTACCCTAACGCTAACCCCTACCCTAACCCTAACACGTACCCTAATCCTAACCCGTACCCTAAACCGAGCCCTAACCCTAACACTAACCCTAACCCTAACCCTAACCCATACCCTACGCCGTGCCCGAAGCCCTCCCCGAACACGTACCCTAAGCCGTACCCTAAGCCTAACCCTAAGCCTAACCCTAACCCTAGGCTACCCTTGACTGCTTCTGCCTCCAATAGATTTCCTAAGCACTAGTGTTTTAAGGAACAGCTTAAAAAGAGAATCCTAATGTGATTTCTTTATAATGGGTGTGTTCCTTATCTAATCCTAGTGTCTAAACTCTTCTCCATGGATGGACCCCCAAATAATATTCCTTTACGTGCTAAGGGGTATCTAGAGAGTGGGATAGGTTTAATAACTACCCTAACCGTAACGCGTACCCTAACCCTAACCCCTAACCTAACCCTAACACGTACCCTAATCCTAACCCGTACCCTAAACCGAGCCCTAACCCTAACACTAACCCTAACCCTAACCCTAACCCATACCCTACGCCCTACCTGAAGCCCTCCCCGAACCCGTACCCTAAGCCGTACCGTAAGCCTAAACGTAAGCCTAACCCTAACCCTAGGCTACCCTTGACTGCTTCTGCCTCCAATAGATTTCCTAAGCACTAGTGTTTTAAGGAACAGCTTAAAAAGAGAATCCTAATGTGATTTCTTTATAATGTGTGTGTTCCTTATATTATCTTAGTGTCTAAATTCTTCTCCATGGCTGGACCCCCAAATAATATTCCTTTACGTGCTAAGGGGTAACTAGAGAGTGGGATAGGTTTAATAACTACCCTAACCCTAACGCGTACCCTAACCCTAACCCCTACCCTAACCCTAACACGTACCCTAATCCTAACCCGTACCCTAAACCGAGCCCTAACCCTAACACTAACCCTAACCCTAACCCTAACCCATACCCTACGCCGTACCCGAAGCCCTCCCCGAACCCGTACCCTAAGCCGTACCCTAAGCCTAACCCTAAGCCTAACCCTAACCCTAGGCTACCCTTGACTGCTTCTGCCTCCAATAGATTTCCTAAGCACTAGTGTTTTAAGGAACAGCTTAAAAAGAGAATCCTAATGTGATTTCTTTATAATGGGTGTGTTCCTTATCTTATCCTAGTGTCTAAACTCTTCTCCATGGCTGGACCCCCAAATAATATTCCTTTACGTGCTAATGGGTAACTAGAGAGTGGGATAGGTTTAATAACTACCCTATCCATAACACGTACCCTAACCCTCACCCCTACCCTAACCCTAACACGAACCCTAATCCTAACCCGTACCCTAAAACGAGCCCTAACCCTAACACTAAACCTAACCCTAACCCTAACCCATACCCTACGCCGTACCCGAAGCCCTCCCCGAACACGTACCCTAAGCCGTACCCTAAGCCTAACCCTAAGCCTAACCCTAACCCTAGGCTACCCTTGACTGCTTCTGCCTCCAATAGATTTCCTAAGCACTAGTGTTTTAAGGAACAGCTTAAAAAGAGAATCCTAATGTGATTTCTTTATAATGTGTGTGTTCCTTATATTATCTTAGTGTCTAAACTCTTCTCCATGGCTGGACACCCAAATAATATTCCTTTACGTGCTAAGGGGTATCTAGAGAGTGGGATAGGTTTAATAACTACCCTAACCCTAATGCGTACCCTAACCCAAACCCCTAACCTAACCCTAACACGTACCCTAATCCTAACCCGTACCCTAAACCAAGCCCTAACCCTAACACTAACCCTAACCCTAAGCCTAACCCATACCCTACGCCCTACCCGAAGCCCTCCCCGAACCCGTACCCTAAGCCGTACCCTAAGCCTAACCCTAAGCCTAACCCTAACCCTAGGCTACCCTTGACTGCTTCTGCCTCCAATAGATTTCGTAAGCACTAGTGTTTTAAGGAACAGCTTAAAAAGAGAATCCTAATGTGATTTCTTTATAATGTGTGTGTTCCTTATCTTATCCTAGTGTCTAAACTCTTCTCCATGGCTGGACCCCCAAATAATATTCCTTTACGTGCTAAGGGGTAACTAGACAGTGGGATAGGTTTAATAACTACCCTAACCCTAACGCGTACCCTAACGCTAACCCCTACCCTAACCCTAACACGTACCCTAATCCTAACCCGTACCCTAAACCGAGCCCAAACCCTAACACTAACCCTAACCCTAACCCTAACCCATACCCTACGCCGTACCCGAAGCCCTCCCCGAACCCGTACCCTAAGCCGTACCCTAAGCCTAACCCTAAGCCTAACCCTAACCCTAGGCTACCCTTGACTGCTTCTGCCTCCAATAGATTTCCTAAGCACTAGTGTTTTAAGGAACAGCTTAAAAAGAGAATCCTAATGTTATTTCTTTATAATGGGTGTGTTCCTTATATTATCTTAGTGTCTAAACTCTTCTCCATGGCTGGACCCCCAAATAATATTCCTTTACGTGCTAAGGGGTATCTAGAGATTGGAATAGGTTTAATAACTACCCTAACCGTAACGTGTACCCTAACCCTAACCCCTACCCTAACCCTAACACGTACCCTAATCCTAACCCGTACCCTAAACCGAGCCATAACCCTAACACTAACCCTAACCCTAACCGTAACCCATACCCTACGCCGTAACCGAAGCCTTCCCCGAACACGTACCCTAAGCCGTACCCTAAGCCTAACCGTAAGCCTAACCCTAACCCTAGGCTACCCTTGACTGCTTCTGCCTCCAATAGATTTCCTAAGCACTAGTGTTTTAAGGAACAGCTTAAAAAGAGAATCCTAATGTGATTTCTTTATAATGTGTGTGTTCCTTATATTATCTTAGTGTCTAAACTCTTCTCCATGGCTGGACCCCCTAATAATATTCCTTTACGTGCTAAGGGGTATCTAGAGAGTGGGATAGGTTTAATAACTACCCTAACCCTAACGCGTACCCTAACCCTAACCCCTACCCTAACCCTAACACGTACCCTAATCCTAACCCGTACCCTAAACCGAGCCCTAACCCTAACACTAACCCTAACCCTAACCCTAACCCATACCCTACGCCGTACCCGAAGCCCTCCCCGAACCCGTACCCTAAGCCGTACCCTAAGCCTAACCCTAAGCCTAACCCTAACCCTAGGCTACCCTTGACTGCTTCTGCCTCCAATAGATTTCCTAAGCACTAGTGTTTTAAGGAACAGCTTAAAAAGAGAATCCTAATGTGATTTCTTTATAATGGGTGTGTTCCTTATCTTATCCTAGTGTCTAAACTCTTCTCCATGGCTGGACCCCCAAATAATATTCCTTTACGTGCTAATGGGTAACTAGAGAGTGGGATAGGTTTAATAACTACCCTATCCGTAACACGTACCCTAACCCTCACCCCTTCCCTAACCCTAACACGAACCCTAATCCTAACCCGTACCCTAAAACGAGCCCTAACCCTAACACTAAACCTAACCCTAACCCTAAACCATACCCTACGCCGTACCCGAAGCCCTCCCCGAACACGTACCGTAACCCGTACCCTAAGCCGTACCCTAAGCCTAACCCTAACCCTAGGCTACCCTTGACTGCTTCTGCCTCCAATAGATTTCCTAAGCACTAGTGTTTTAAGGAACAGCTTAAAAAGAGAATCCTAATGTGATTTCTTTATAATGGGTGTGTTCCTTATCTAATTCTAGTGTCTAAACTCTTCTCCATGGCTGGACCCCCAAATAATATTCCTTTATGTGCTAAGGGGTATCGAGAGAGTGGGATAGGTTTAATCACTACCCTAACCCTAACGCGTACCCTAACCCTAACCCCTACCCTTACCCTAACACGTACCCTAATCCTAACCCGTACCCTAAACCGAGCCCTAACCCTAACACTAACCCTAACCCTAACCCTAACCCATACCCTACGCCGTACCCGAAGCCCTCCCCGAACCCGTACCCTAAGCCGTACCCGAAGCCTAACCCTAAGCCTAACCCTAACCCTAGGCTACCCTTGACTGCTTCTGCCTCCAATAGATTTCCTAAGCACTAGTGTTTTAAGGAACAGCTTAAAAAGAGAATCCTAATGTGATTTCTTTATAATGGGTGTGTTCCTTATCTTATCCTAGTGTCTAAACTCTTCTCCATGGCTGGACCCCCAAATAATATTCCTTTACGTGCTAAGGGGTAACTAGAGAGTGGGATAGGTTTAATAACGAACCTAACCCTAACGCGTACCCTAACGCTAACCCCTACCCTAACCCTAACACGTACCCTAATCTTAACCCGTACCCTAAACCGAGCCCTAACCCTAACACTAACCCTGACCTTAACCCGAACCCATACCCTACGCCGTACCCGAAGCCCTCCCCGAACCCGTACCCTAAGCCGTACCCTAAGCCTAACCCTAAGCCTAACCCTAACCCTAGGCTACCCTTGACTGCTTCTGCCTCCAATAGATTTCCTAAGCACTAGTGTTTTAAGGAACAGCTTAAAAAGAGAATCCTAATGTGATTTCTTTATAATGTGTGTGATCCTTATCTTATCCTAGTGTCTAAACTCTTCTCCATGGCTGGACCCCCAAATAATATTCCTTTACGTGCTAAGGGGTAACTAGAGAGTGGGATAGGTTTAATAACTACCCTAACCCTAACGCGTACCCTAACGCGAACCCCTACCCTAACCCTAACACGTACCCTAATCCTAACCCGTACCCTAAACCGAGCCCTAACCCTAACACTAACCCTAACCCTAACCCTAACCCATACCCTACGCCGTGCCCGAAGCCCTCCCCGAACCCGTACCCTAAGCCGTACCCTAAGCCTAACCCTAAGCCTAACCCTAACCCTAGGCTACCCTTGACTGCTTCTGCCTCCAATAGATTTCCTAAGCACTAGTGTTTTAAGGAACAGCTTAAAAAGAGAATCCTAATGTGATTTCTTTATAATGGGTGTGTTCCTTATCTTATCCTAGTGTCTAAACTCTTCTCCATGGCTGGACCCCCAAATAATATTCCTTTACGTGCTAAGGGGTAACTAGAGAGTGGGATAGGTTTAATAACTACCCTATCCGTAACACGTACCCAACCCTAACCCCTACCCTAACCCTAAACCGAACCCTAATCCTAACCCGTACCCTAAACCAAGCCCTAACCCTAACACTCACCCTAACCCTAACCCTAACCCATACCCTACGCCGTACCCGAAGCCCTCCCCGAACCCGTACCCTAAGCCGTACCCTAAGCCTAACCCTAAGCCTAACCCTAACCCTAGGCTACCCTTGACTGCTTCTGCCTCCAATAGATTTCCTAAGCACTAGTGTTTTAAGGAACAGCTTAAAAAGAGAATCCTAATGTGATTTCTTTATAATGGGTGTGTTCCTTATCTTATCCTAGTGTCTAAACTCTTCTCCATGGCTGGACCCCCAAATAATATTCCTTTACGTGCTAAGGGGTAACTAGAGAGTGGGATAGGTTTAATAACGAACCTAACCCTAACGCGTACCCTAACGCTAACCCCTACCCTAACCCTAACACGTACCCTAATCTTAACCCGTACCCTAAACCGAGCCCTAACCCTAACACTAACCCTGACCTTAACCCGAACCCATACCCTACGCCGTACCCGAAGCCCTCCCCGAACCCGTACCCTAAGCCGTACCCTAAGCCTAACCCTAAGCCTAACCCTAACCCTAGGCTACCCTTGACTGCTTCTGCCTCCAATAGATTTCCTAAGCACTAGTGTTTTAAGGAACAGCTTAAAAAGAGAATCCTAATGTGATTTCTTTATAATGTGTGTGTTCCTTATATTATCTTAGTGTCTAAACTCTTCTCCATGGCTGGACCCCCAAATAATATTCCTTTACGTGCTAAGGGGTATCTAGAGAGTGGGATAGGTTTAATAACTACCCTAACCGTAACGCGTACCCTAACCCTAACCCCTACCCTAACCCTAACATGTACCCTAATCCTAACCCGTTCCCTAAACCGAGCCCTAACCCTAACACTAACCCTAATCCTAACCGTAACCCATACCCTACGCCGTACCCGAAGCCCTCCCCGAACACGTACCCTAAGCCGTACCCTAAGCCTAACCGTAAGCCTAACCCTAACCCTAGGCTACCCTTGACTGCTTCTGCCTCCAATAGATTTCCTAAGCACTAGTGTTTTAAGGAACAGCTTAAAAAGAGAATCCTAATGTGATTTCTTTATAATGTGTGTGTTCCTTATATTATCTTAGTGTCTAAACTCTTCTCCATGGCTGGACCCCCAAATAATATTCCTTTACGTGCTAAGGGGTATCTAGAGAGTGGGATAGGTTTAATAACTACCCTAACCGTAACGCGTACCCTAACCCTAACCCCTACCCTAACCCTAACATGTACCCTAATCCTAACCCGTTCCCTAAACCGAGCCCTAACCCTAACACTAACCCTAACCCTAACAATAACCCATACCCTACGCCGTACCCGAAGCCCTCCCCGAACACGTACCCTAAGCCGTACCCTAAGCCTAACCGTAAGCCTAACCCTAACCCTAGGCTACCCTTGACTGCTTCTGCCTCCAATAGATTTCCTAAGCACTAGTGTTTTAAGGAACAGCTTAAAAAGAGAATCCTAATGTGATTTCTTTATAATGTGTGTGTTCCTTATATTATCTTAGTGTCTAAACTCTTCTCCATGGCTGGACCCCCTAATAATATTCCTTTACGTGCTAAGGGGTATCTAGAGAGTGGGATAGGTTTAATAACTACCCTAACCCTAACGCGTACCCTAACTCTAACCCCTACCCTAACCCTAACACGTACCCTAATCCTAACCCGTACCCTAAACCGAGCCCTAACCCTAACACTAACCCTAACCCTAACCCTAACCCATACCCTACGCCGTACCCGAAGCCCTCCCCGAACCCGTACCCTAAGCCGTACCCTAAGCCTAACCCTAAGCCTAACCCTAACCCTAGGCTACCCTTGACTGCTTCTGCCTCCAATAGATTTCCTAAGCACTAGTGTTTTAAGGAACAGCTTAAAAAGAGAATCCTAATGTGATTTCTTTATAATGGGTGTGTTCCTTATCTAATCCTAGTGTCTAAACTCTTCTCCATGGCTGGACCCCCAAATAATATTCTTTTATGTGCTAAGGGGTATCGAGAGAGTGGGATAGGTTTAATCACTACCCTAACCCTAACGCGTAGCCTAACCCTAATCCCTACCCTTACCCTAACACGTACCCTAATCCTAACCCGTACCCTAAACCGAGCCCTAACCCTAACACTAACCCTAACCCTAACCCTAACCCATACCCTACGCCGTACCCGAAGCCCTCCCCGAACCCGTACCCTAAGCCGTACCCGAAGCCTAACCCTAAGCCTAACCCTAACCCTAGGCTACCCTTGACTGCTTCTGCCTCCAATAGATTTCCTAAGCACTAGTGTTTTAAGGAACAGCTTAAAAAGAGAATCCTAATGTGATTTCTTTATAATGTGTGTGTTCCTTATCTTATCCTAGTGTCTAAACTCTTCTCCATGGCTGGACCCCCAAATAATATTCCTTTACGTGCTAAGGGGTAACTAGAGAGTGGGATAGGTTTAATCACTACCCTAACCCTAACGCGTACCCTAACCCTAACCCCTACCCTTACCCTAACACGTACCCTAATCCTAACCCGTACCCTAAACCGAGCCCTAACCCTAACACTAACCCTAACCCTAACCCTAACCCATACCCTACGCCGTACCCGAAGCCCTCCCCGAACCCGTACCCTAAGCCGTACCCGAAGCCTAACCCTAAGCCTAACCCTAACCCTAGGCTACCCTTGACTGCTTCTGCCTCCAATAGATTTCCTAAGCACTAGTGTTTTAAGGAACAGCTTAAAAAGAGAATCCTAATGTGATTTCTTTATAATGTGTGTGATCCTTATCTTATCCTAGTGTCTAAACTCTTCTCCATGGCTGGACCCCCAAATAATATTCCTTTACGTGCTAATGGGTAACTAGAGAGTGGGATAGGTTTAATAACTACCCTATCCATAACACGTACCCTAACCCTCACCCCTACCCTAACCCTAACACGAACCCTAATCCTAACCCATACCCTAAAACGAGCCCTAACCCTAACACTAAACCTAACCCTAACCCTAACCCATACCCTACGCCGTACCCGAAGCCCTCCCCGAACACGTACCCTAAGCCGTACCCTAAGCCTAACCCTAAGCCTAACCCTAACCCTAGGCTACCCTTGACTGCTTCTGCCTCCAATAGATTTCCTAAGCACTAGTGTTTTAAGGAACAGCTTAAAAAGAGAATCCTAATGTGATTTCTTTATAATGTGTGTGTTCCTTATATTATCTTAGTGTCTAAACTCTTCTCCATGGCTGGACACCCAAATAATATTCCTTTACGTGCTAAGGGGTATCTAGAGAGTGGGATAGGTTTAATAACTACCCTAACCCTAATGCGTACCCTAACCCAAACCCCTAACCTAACCCTAACACGTACCCTAATCCTAACCCGTACCCTAAACCAAGCCGTAACCCTAACACTAACCCTAACCCTAAGCCTAACCCATACCCTACGCCCTACCCGAAGCCCTCCCCGAACCCGTACCCTAAGCCGTACCCTAAGCCTAACCCTAAGCCTAACCCTAACCCTAGGCTACCCTTGACTGCTTCTGCCTCCAATAGATTTCGTAAGCACTAGTGTTTTAAGGAACAGCTTAAAAAGAGAATCCTAATGTGATTTCTTTATAATGTGTGTGTTCCTTATCTTATCCTAGTGTCTAAACTCTTCTCCATGGCTGGACCCCCAAATAATATTCCTTTACGTGCTAAGGGGTAACTAGACAGTGGGATAGGTTTAATAACTACCCTAACCCTAACGCGTACCCTAACGCTAACCCCTACCCTAACCCTAACACGTACCCTAATCCTAACCCGTACCCTAAACCGAGCCCAAACCCTAACACTAACCCTAACCCTAACCCTAACCCATACCCTACGCCGTACCCGAAGCCCTCCCCGAACCCGTACCCTAAGCCGTACCCTAAGCCTAACCCTAAGCCTAACCCTAACCCTAGGCTACCCTTGACTGCTTCTGCCTCCAATAGATTTCCTAAGCACTAGTGTTTTAAGGAACAGCTTAAAAAGAGAATCCTAATGTTATTTCTTTATAATGGGTGTGTTCCTTATATTATCTTAGTGTCTAAACTCTTCTCCATGGCTGGACCCCCAAATAATATTCCTTTACATGCTAAGGGGTATCTAGAGATTGGAATAGGTTTAATAACTACCCTAACCGTAACGTGTACCCTAACCCTAACCCCTACCCTAACCCTAACACGTACCCTAATCCTAACCCGTACCCTAAACCGAGCCATAACCCTAACACTAACCCTAACCCTAACCGTAACCCATACCCTACGCCGTAACCGAAGCCTTCCCCGAACACGTACCCTAAGCCGTACCCTAAGCCTAACCGTAAGCCTAACCCTAACCCTAGGCTACCCTTGACTGCTTCTGCCTCCAATAGATTTCCTAAGCACTAGTGTTTTAAGGAACAGCTTAAAAAGAGAATCCTAATGTGATTTCTTTATAATGTGTGTGTTCCTTATATTATCTTAGTGTCTAAACTCTTCTCCATGGCTGGACCCCCTAATAATATTCCTTTACGTGCTAAGGGGTATCTAGAGAGTGGGATAGGTTTAATAACTACCCTAACCCTAACGCGTACCCTAACCCTAACCCCTACCCTAACCCTAACACGTACCCTAATCCTAACCCGTACCCTAAACCGAGCCCTAACCCTAACACTAACCCTAACCCTAACCCTAACCCATACCCTACGCCGTACCCGAAGCCCTCCCCGAACCCGTACCCTAAGCCGTACCCTAAGCCTAACCCTAAGCCTAACCCTAACCCTAGGCTACCCTTGACTGCTTCTGCCTCCAATAGATTTCCTAAGCACTAGTGTTTTAAGGAACAGCTTAAAAAGAGAATCCTAATGTGATTTCTTTATAATGGGTGTGTTCCTTATCTTATCCTAGTGTCTAAACTCTTCTCCATGGCTGGACCCCCAAATAATATTCCTTTACGTGCTAATGGGTAACTAGAGAGTGGGATAGGTTTAATAACTACCCTATCCGTAACACGTACCCTAACCCTCACCCCTTCCCTAACCCTAACACGAACCCTAATCCTAACCCGTACCCTAAAACGAGCCCTAACCCTAACACTAAACCTAACCCTAACCCTAAACCATACCCTACGCCGTACCCGAAGCCCTCCCCGAACACGTACCCTAACCCGTACCCTAAGCCGTACCCTAAGCCTAACCCTAACCCTAGGCTACCCTTGACTGCTTCTGCCTCCAATAGATTTCCTAAGCACTAGTGTTTTAAGGAACAGCTTAAAAAGAGAATCCTAATGTGATTTCTTTATAATGGGTGTGTTCCTTATCTAATCCTAGTGTCTAAACTCTTCTCCATGGCTGGACCCCCAAATAATATTCCTTTATGTGCTAAGGGGTATCGAGAGAGTGGGATAGGTTTAATCACTACCCTAACCCTAACGCGTACCCTAACCCTAACCCCTACCCTTACCCTAACACGTACCCTAATCCTAACCCGTACCCTAAACCGAGCCCTAACCCTAACACTAACCCTAACCCTAACCCTAACCCATACCCTACGCCGTACCCGAAGCCCTCCCCGAACCCGTACCCTAAGCCGTACCCGAAGCCTAACCCTAAGCCTAACCCTAACCCTAGGCTACCCTTGACTGCTTCTGCCTCCAATAGATTTCCTAAGCACTAGTGTTTTAAGGAACAGCTTAAAAAGAGAATCCTAATGTGATTTCTTTATAATGTGTGTGATCCTTATCTTATCCTAGTGTCTAAACTCTTCTCCATGGCTGGACCCCCAAATAATATTCCTTTACTTGCTAAGGGGTAACTAGAGAGTGGGATAGGTTTAATAACTACCCTAACCCTAACGCGTACCCTAACGCGAACCCCTACCCTAACCCTAACACGTACCCTAATCCTAACCCGTACCCTAAACCGAGCCCTAACCCTAACACTAACCCTAACCCTAACCCTAACCCATACCCTACGCCGTGCCCGAAGCCCTCCCCGAACCCGTACCCTAAGCCGTACCCTAAGCCTAACCCTAAGCCTAACCCTAACCCTAGGCTACCCTTGACTGCTTCTGCCTCCAATAGATTTCCTAAGCACTAGTGTTTTAAGGAACAGCTTAAAAAGAGAATCCTAATGTGATTTCTTTATAATGGGTGTGTTCCTTATCTTATCCTAGTGTCTAAACTCTTCTCCATGGCTGGACCCCCAAATAATATTCCTTTACGTGCTAAGGGGTAACTAGAGAGTGGGATAGGTTTAATAACTACCCTATCCGTAACACGTACCCTAACCCTAACCCCTACCCTAACCCTAACACGAACCCTAATCCTAACCCGTACCCTAAACCGAGCCCTAACCCTAACACTCACCCTAACCCTAACCCTAACCCATACCCTACGCCGTACCCGAAGCCCTCCCCGAACCCGTACCCTAAGCCGTACCCTAAGCCTAACCCTAAGCCTAACCCTAACCCTAGGCTACCCTTGACTGCTTCTGCCTCCAATAGATTTCCTAAGCACTAGTGTTTTAAGGAACAGCTTAAAAAGAGAATCCTAATGTGATTTCTTTATAATGGGTGTGTTCCTTATCTTATCCTAGTGTCTAAACTCTTCTCCATGGCTGGACCCCCAAATAATATTCCTTTACGTGCTAAGGGGTAACTAGAGAGTGGGATAGGTTTAATAACGAACCTAACCCTAACGCGTACCCTAACGCTAACCCCTACCCTAACCCTAACACGTACCCTAATCTTAACCCGTACCCTAAACCGAGCCCTAACCCTAACACTAACCCTGACCTTAACCCGAACCCATACCCTACGCCGTACCCGAAGCCCTCCCCGAACCCGTACCCTAAGCCGTACCCTAAGCCTAACCCTAAGCCTAACCCTAACCCTAGGCTACCCTTGACTGCTTCTGCCTCCAATAGATTTCCTAAGCACTAGTGTTTTGAGGAACAGCTTAAAAAGAGAATCCTAATGTGATTTCTTTATAATGTGTGTGATCCTTATCTTATCCTAGTGTCTAAACTCTTCTCCATGGCTGGACCCCCAAATAATATTCCTTTACGTGCTAAGGGGTAACTAGAGAGTGGGATAGGTTTAATAACTACCCTAACCCTAACGCGTACCCTAACGCGAACCCCTACCCTAACCCTAACACGTACCCTAATCCTAACCCGTACCCTAAACCGAGCCCTAACCCTAACACTAACCCTAACCCTAACCCTAACCCATACCCTACGCCGTGCCCGAAGCCCTCCCCGAACCCGTACCCTAAGCCGTACCCTAAGCCTAACCCTAAGCCTAACCCTAACCCTAGGCTACCCTTGACTGCTTCTGCCTCCAATAGATTTCCTAAGCACTAGTGTTTTAAGGAACAGCTTAAAAAGAGAATCCTAATGTGATTTCTTTATAATGGGTGTGTTCCTTATCTTATCCTAGTGTCTAAACTCTTCTCCATGGCTGGACCCCCAAATAATATTCCTTTACGTGCTAAGGGGTAACTAGAGAGTGGGATAGGTTTAATAACTACCCTATCCGTAACACGTACCCTAACCCTAACCCCTACCCTAACCCTAAACCGAACCCTAATCCTAACCCGTACCCTAAACCAAGCCCTAACCCTAACACTCACCCTAACCCTAACCCTAACCCATACCCTACGCCGTACCCGAAGCCCTCCCCGAACCCGTACCCTAAGCCGTACCCTAAGCCTAACCCTAAGCCTAACCCTAACCCTAGGCTACCCTTGACTGCTTCTGCCTCCAATAGATTTCCTAAGCACTAGTGTTTTAAGGAACAGCTTAAAAAGAGAATCCTAATGTGATTTCTTTATAATGGGTGTGTTCCTTATCTTATCCTAGTGTCTAAACTCTTCTCCATGGCTGGACCCCCAAATAATATTCCTTTACGTGCTAAGGGGTAACTAGAGAGTGGGATAGGTTTAATAACGAACCTAACCCTAACGCGTACCCTAACGCTAACCCCTACCCTAACCCTAACACGTACCCTAATCTTAACCCGTACCCTAAACCGAGCCCTAACCCTAACACTAACCCTGACCTTAACCCGAACCCATACCCTACGCCGTACCCGAAGCCCTCCCCGAACCCGTACCCTAAGCCGTACCCTAAGCCTAACCCTAAGCCTAACCCTAACCCTAGGCTACCCTTGACTGCTTCTGCCTCCAATAGATTTCCTAAGCACTAGTGTTTTAAGGAACAGCTTAAAAAGAGAATCCTAATGTGATTTCTTTATAATGTGTGTGTTCCTTATATTATCTTAGTGTCTAAACTCTTCTCCATGGCTGGACCCCCAAATAATATTCCTTTACGTGCTAAGGGGTATCTAGAGAGTGGGATAGGTTTAATAACTACCCTAACCGTAACGCGTACCCTAACCCTAACCCCTACCCTAACCCTAACATGTACCCTAATCCTAACCCGTTCCCTAAACCGAGCCCTAACCCTAACACTAACCCTAATCCTAACCGTAACCCATACCCTACGCCGTACCCGAAGCCCTCCCCGAACACGTACCCTAAGCCGTACCCTAAGCCTAACCGTAAGCCTAACCCTAACCCTAGGCTACCCTTGACTGCTTCTGCCTCCAATAGATTTCCTAAGCACTAGTGTTTTAAGGAACAGCTTAAAAAGAGAATCCTAATGTGATTTCTTTATAATGTGTGTGTTCCTTATATTATCTTAGTGTCTAAACTCTTCTCCATGGCTGGACCCCCAAATAATATTCCTTTACGTGCTAAGGGGTAACTAGAGAGTGGGATAGGTTTAATCACTACCCTAACCCTAACGCGTACCCTAACCCTAACCCCTACCCTTACCCTAACACGTACCCTAATCCTAACCCGTACCCTAAACCGAGCCCTAACCCTAACACTAACCCTAACCCTAACCCTAACCCATACCCTACGCCGTACCCGAAGCCCTCCCCGAACCCGTACCCTAAGCCGTACCCGAAGCCTAACCCTAAGCCTAACCCTAACCCTAGGCTACCCTTGACTGCTTCTGCCTCCAATAGATTTCCTAAGCACTAGTGTTTTAAGGAACAGCTTAAAAAGAGAATCCTAATGTGATTTCTTTATAATGTGTGTGATCCTTATCTTATCCTAGTGTCTAAACTCTTCTCCATGGCTGGACCCCCAAATAATATTCCTTTACGTGCTAAGGGGTAACTAGAGAGTGGGATAGGTTTAATAACTACCCTAACCCTAACGCGTACCCTAACGCGAACCCCTACCCTAACCCTAACACGTACCCTAATCCTAACCCGTACCCTAAACCGAGCCCTAACCCTAACACTAACCCTAACCCTAACCCTAACCCATACCCTACGCCGTGCCCGAAGCCCTCCCCGAACCCGTACCCTAAGCCGTACCCTAAGCCTAACCCTAAGCCTAACCCTAACCCTAGGCTACCCTTGACTGCTTCTGCCTCCAATAGATTTCCTAAGCACTAGTGTTTTAAGGAACAGCTTAAAAAGAGAATCCTAATGTGATTTCTTTATAATGGGTGTGTTCCTTATCTTATCCTAGTGTCTAAACTCTTCTCCATGGATGGACCCCCAAATAATATTCCTTTACGTGCTAAGGGGTAACTAGAGAGTGGGATAGGTTTAATAACTACCCTAACCCTAACGCGTACCCTAACGCTAACCCCTACCCTAACCCTAACACGTACCCTAATCCTAACCCATACCCTAAACCGAGCCCTAACCCTAACACTAACACTAACCCTAACCCTAACCCATACCCTACGCCGTGCCCGAAGCCCTCCCTGAACCCGTACCCTAAGCCGTACCCTAAGCCTAACCCTAAGCCTAACCCTAACCCTAGGCTACCCTTGACTGCTTCTGCCTCCAATAGATTTCCTAAGCACTAGTGTTTTAAGGAACAGCTTAAAAAGAGAATCCTAATGTGATTTCTTTATAATGTGTGTGTTCCTTATCTTATCCTAGTGTCTAAACACTTCTCCATGGCTGGACCCCCAAATAATATTCCTTTACGTGCTAAGGGGTAACTAGAGAGTGGGATAGGTTTAATAACTACCCTAACCCTAACGCGTACCCTAACGCTAACCCCTACCCTAACCCTAACACGTACCCTAATCCTAACCCGTACCCTAAACCGAGCCCTAACCCTAACACTAACACTAACCCTAACCCTAACCCATACCCTACGCCGTGCCCGAAGCCCTCCCCGAACCCGTACCCTAAGCCGTACCCGAAGCCTAACCCTAAGCCTAACCCTAACCCTAGGCTACCCTTGACTGCTTCTGCCTCCAATAGATTTCCTAAGCACTAGTGTTTTAAGGAACAGCTTAAAAAGAGAATCCTAATGTGATTTCTTTATAATGTGTGTGATCCTTATCTTATCCTAGTGTCTAAACTCTTCTCCATGGCTGGACCCCCAAATAATATTCCTTTACGTGCTAAGGGGTAACTAGAGAGTGGGATAGGTTTAATAACTACCCTAACCCTAACGCGTACCCTAACGCGAACCCCTACCCTAACCCTAACACGTACCCTAATCCTAACCCGTACCCTAAACCGAGCCCTAACCCTAACACTAACCCTAACCCTAACCCTAACCCATACCCTACGCCGTGCCCGAAGCCCTCCCCGAACCCGTACCCTAAGCCGTACCCTAAGCCTAACCCTAAGCCTAACCCTAACCCTAGGCTACCCTTGACTGCTTCTGCCTCCAATAGATTTCCTAAGCACTAGTGTTTTAAGGAACAGCTTAAAAAGAGAATCCTAATGTGATTTCTTTATAATGGGTGTGTTCCTTATCTTATCCTAGTGTCTAAACTCTTCTCCATGGCTGGACCCCCAAATAATATTCCTTTACGTGCTAAGGGGTAACTAGAGAGTGGGATAGGTTTAATAACTACCCTATCCGTAACACGTACCCTAACCCTAACCCCTACCCTAACCCTAACACGAACCCTAATCCTAACCCGTACCCTAAACCAAGCCCTAACCCTAACACTCACCCTAACCCTAACCCTAACCCATACCCTACGCCGTACCCGAAGCCCTCCCCGAACCCGTACCCTAAGCCGTACCCTAAGCCTAACCCTAAGCCTAACCCTAACCCTAGGCTACCCTTGACTGCTTCTGCCTCCAATAGATTTCCTAAGCACTAGTGTTTTAAGGAACAGCTTAAAAAGAGAATCCTAATGTGATTTCTTTATAATGGGTGTGTTCCTTATCTTATCCTAGTGTCTAAACTCTTCTCCATGGCTGGACCCCCAAATAATATTCCTTTACGTGCTAAGGGGTAACTAGAGAGTGGGATAGGTTTAATAACTACCCTAACCCTAACGCGTACCCTAACGCTAACCCCTACCCTAACCCTAACACGTACCCTAATCCTAACCCGTACCCTAAACCGAGCCCTAACCCTAACACTAACACTAACCCTAACCCTAACCCATACCCTACGCCGTGCCCGAAGCCCTCCCCGAACCCGTACCCTAAGCCGTACCCTAAGCCTAACCCTAAGCCTAACCCTAACCCTAGGCTACCCTTGACTGCTTCTGCCTCCAATAGATTTCCTAAGCACTAGTGTTTTAAGGAACAGCTTAAAAAGAGAATCCTAATGTGATTTCTTTATAATGTGTGTGTTCCTTATCTTATCCTAGTGTCTAAACTCTTCTCCATGGCTGGACCCCCAAATAATATTCCTTTACGTGCTAAGGGGTAACTAGAGAGTGGGATAGGTTTAATAACTACCCTAACCCTAACGCGTACCCTAACGCTAACCCCTACCCTAACCCTAACACGTACCCTAATCCTAACCCGTACCCTAAACAGAGCCCTAACCCTAACACTAACCCTAACCCTAACCCTAACCCATACGCTACGCCGTGCCCGAAGCCCTCCCCGAACCCGTACCCTAAGCCGTACCCTAAGCCTAACCCTAAGCCTAACCCTAACCCTAGGCTACCCTTGACTGCTTCTGCCTCCAATAGATTTCCTAAGCACTAGTGTTTTAAGGAACAGCTTAAAAAGAGAATCCTAATGTGATTTCTTTATAATGGGTGTGTTCCTTATCTTATCCTAGTGTCTAAACTCTTCTCCATGGCTGGACCCCCAAGTAATATTCCTTTACGTGCTAAGGGGTAACTAGAGAGTGGGAAAGGTTTAATAACTAACCTAACCCTAACACGTACCCTAACGCTAACCCCTACCCTAAACCTAACACGTACCCTAATCTTAACCCGTACCCTAAACCGAGCCCTAACCCTAACACTAACCCTAACCTTAACCCTAACCCATACCCTACGCCGTACCCGAAGCCCTCCCCGAACCAGTACCCTAAGCCGTACCCTAAGCCTAACCCTAAGCCTAACCCTAACCCTAGGCTACCCTTGACTGCTTCTGCCTCCAATAGATTTCCTAAGCACTAGTGTTTTAAGGAACAGCTTAAAAAGAGAATCCTAATGTTATTTCTTCATAATGTGTGTGTTCCTTATATTATCTTAATGTCTAAACTTTTCTCCATGGCTGGACCCCCAAATAATATTCCTTTAGGTGCTAAGGGGTATCTAGAGAGTGGGATAGGTTTAATAACTACCCTAACCGTAACGCGTACCCTAACCCTAACCCCTACCCTAACCCTAACATGTACCCTAATCCTAACCCGTTCCCTAAACCGAGCCCTAACCCTAACACTAACCCTAACCCTAACCGTAACCCATACCCTACGCCGTACCCGAAGCCCTCCCCGAACACGTACCCTAAGCCGTACCCTAAGCCTAACCGTAAGCCTAACCCTAACCCTAGGCTACCCTTGACTGCTTCTGCCTCCAATAGATTTCCTAAGCACTAGTGTTTTAAGGAACAGCTTAAAAAGAGAATCCTAATGTGATTTCTTTATAATGTGTGTGTTCCTTATATTATCTTAGTGTCTAAACTCTTCTCCATGGCTGGACCCCCTAATAATATTCCTTTACGTGCTAAGGGGTATCTAGAGAGTGGGATAGGTTTAATAACTACCCTAACCCTAACGCGTACCCTAACCCTAACCCCTACCCTAACCCTAACACGTACCCTAATCCTAACCCGTACCCTAAACCGAGCCCTAACCCTAACACTAACCCTAACCCTAACCCTAACCCATACCCTACGCCGTACCCGAAGCCCTCCCCGAACCCGTACCCTAAGCCGTACCCTAAGCCTAACCCTAAGCCTAACCCTAACCCTAGGCTACCCTTGACTGCTTCTGCCTCCAATAGATTTCCTAAGCACTAGTGTTTTAAGGAACAGCTTAAAAAGAGAATCCTAATGTGATTTCTTTATAATGTGTGTGTTCCTTATCTTATCCTAGTGTCTAAACTCTTCTCCATGGCTGGACCCCCAAATAATATTCCTTTACGTGCTAAGGGGTAACTAGAGAGTGGGATAGGTTTAATAACTACCCTAACCCTAACGCGTACCCTAACGCTAACCCCTACCCTAACCCTAACACGTACCCTAATCCTAACCCGTACCCTAAACCGAGCCCTAACCCTAACACTAACACTAACCCTAACCCTAACCCATACCCTACGCCGTGCCCGAAGCCCTCCCCGAACCCGTACCCTAAGCCGTACCCTAAGCCTAACCCTAAGCCTAACCCTAACCCTAGGCTACCCTTGACTGCTTCTGCCTCCAATAGATTTCCTAAGCACTAGTGTTTTAAGGAACAGCTTAAAAAGAGAATCCTAATGTGATTTCTTTATAATGTGTGTGTTCCTTATCTTATCCTAGTGTCTAAACTCTTCTCCATGGCTGGAACCCCAAATAATATTCCTTTACGTGCTAAGGGGTAACTAGAGAGTGGGATAGGTTTAATAACTACCCTAACCCTAACGCGTAACCTAACGCTAACCCCTACCCTAACCCTAACACGTACCCTAATCCTAACCCGTACCCTAAACCGAGCCCTAACCCTAACACTAACCCTAACCCTAACCCTAACCCATACCCTACGCCGTGCCCGAAGCCCTCCCCGAACCCGTACCCTAAGCCGTACCCTAAGCCTAACTCTAAGCCTAACCCTAACCCTAGGCTACCCTTGACTGCTTCTGCCTCCAATAGATTTCCTAAGCACTAGTGTTTTAAGGAACAGCTTAAAAAGAGAATCCTAATGTGATTTCTTTATAGTGGGTGTGTTCCTTATCTTATCCTAGTGTCTAAACTCTTCTCCATGGCTGGACCCCCAAATAATATTCCTTTACGTGCTAAGGGGTAACTAGAGAGTGGGATAGGTTTAATAACTACCCTAACCCTAACGCGTACCCTAACGCTAACCCCTACCCTAACCCTAACACGTACCCTAATCTTAACCCGTACCCTAAACCGAGCCCTAACCCTAACACTAACCCTAACCTTAACCCTAACCCATACCCTACGCCGTACCCGAAGCCCTCCCCGAACCCGTACCCTAAGCCGTACCTTAAGCCTAACCCTAAGCCTAACCCTAACCCTAGGCTACCCTTGACCTCTTCTGCCTCCAATAGATTTCCTAAGCACTAGTGTTTTAAGGAACAGCTTAAAAAGAGAATCCTAATGTTATTTCTTTATAATGTGTGTGTTCCTTATATTATCTTAGTGTCTAAACTCTTCTTCATGGCTGGACCCCCAAATAATATTCCTTTACGTGGTAAGGGGTATCTAGAGAGTGGGATAGGTTTAATAACTACCCTAACCGTAACGCGTACCCTAACCCTAACCCCTACACTAACCCTAACACGTACCCTAATCCTAACCCGTACCCTAAACCGAGCCCTAACCCTAACACTAACCCTAACCCTAACCCTAACCCATACCCTACGCCGTACCCGAAGCCCTCCCCGAAGCCGTACCCTAAGCCGTACCCTAAGCCTAACCCTAAGCCTAACCCTACCCCTAGGCTACCCTTGACTGCTTCTGCCTCCAATAGATTTCCTAAGCACTAGTGTTATAAGGAAGAGCTTAAAAAGAGAATCCTAATGTGATTTCTTTATAATGGGTGTGTTCCTTATCTTATCCTAGTGTCTAAACTCTTCTCCATGGCTGGACCCCCAAATAATATTCCTTTACGTGCTAATGGGTAACTAGAGAGTGGGATAGGTTTAATAACTACCCTATCCGTAACACGTACCCTAACCCTCACCCCTACCCTAACCCTAACACGTACCCTAATCCTTACCCGTACCCTAAACCGAGCCCTAACCCTAACACTAAGCGTAACCCTAACCCTAACCCATACCCTACGCCGTACCCGAAGCCCTCCCCGAACCCGTACCCTAAGCCGTACCCTAAGCCTAACCCTAAGCCTAACCCTAACCCTAGGCTACCCTTGACTGCTTCTGCCTCCAATGAATTTCCTAAGCACTAGTGTTTTAAGGAACAGCTTAAAAAGAGAATCCTAATGTGATTTCTTTATAATGGGTGTGTTCCTTATCTAATCCTAGTGTCTAAACTCTTCTCCATGGCTGGACCCCCAAATAATATTCCTTTATGTGCTAAGGGGTATCGAGAGAGTGGGATAGGTTTAATCACTACCCTAACCCTAACGCGTACCCTAACCCTAACCCCTACCCTTACCCTAACACGTACCCTAATCCTAACCCGTACCCTAAACCGAGCCCTAACCCTAACACTAACCCTAACCCTAACCCTAACCCATACCCTACGCCATACCCGAAGCCCTCCCCGAACCCGTACCCTAAGCCGTACCCGAAGCCTAACCCTAAGCCTAACCCTAACCCTAGGCTACCCTTGACTGCTTCTGCCTCCAATAGATTTCCTAAGCACTAGTGTTTTAAGGAACAGCTTAAAAAGAGAATCCTAATGTGATTTCTTTATAATGTGTGTGTTCCTTATCTTATCCTAGTGTCTAAACTCTTCTCCATGGCTGGACCCCCAAATAATATTCCTTTACGTGCTAAGGGGTAACTAGAGAGTGGGATAGGTTTAATAACTACCCTAACCCTAACGCGTACCCTAACGCTAACCCCTACCCTAACCCTAACACGTACCCTAATCCTAACCCTTACCCTAACCGAGCCCTAACCCTAACACTAACCCTAACCCTAACCCTAACCCATACCCTACGCCGTACCAGAAGCCCTCCCCGAACTCGTACCCTAAGCCGTACCCTAAGCCTAACCGTAAGCCTAACCGTAACCCTAGGCTACCCTTGACTGCTTCTGCCTCCAGTAGATTTCCTAAGCACTAGTGTTTTAAGGAACAGCTTAAAAAGAGAATCCTGATGTGATTTCTTTATAATGTGTGTGTTCCTTATATTATCTTAGGGTCTAAACTCTTCTCCATGGCTGGACCCCCTAATAATATTCCTTTACGTGCTAAGGGGTATCTAGAGAGTGGGATAGGTTTAATAACTACCCTAACCCTAACGCGTACCCTAACCCTAACCCCTACCCTAACCCTAACACGTACCCTAATCCTAACCCGTACCCTAAACCGAGCCCTAACCCTAACACTAACCCTAACCCTAACCCTAACCCATACCCTACGCCGTACCCGAAGCCCTCCCCGAAGCCGTACCCTAAGCCGTACCCTAAGCCTAACCCTAAGCCTAACCCTAACCCTAGGCTACCCTTGACTGCTTCTGCCTCCAATAGATTTCCTAAGCACTAGTGTTTTAGGGAACAGCTTAAAAAGAGAATCCTAATGTGATTTCTTTATAATGTGTGTGTTCCTTATATTACCTTAGTGTCTAAACTCTTCTCCATGGCTGGACCCCCAAATAATGTTCCTTTACGTACTAAGGGGTATCTAGAGAGTGGGATAGGATTAATAACTACCCTAACCCTAACGAGTACCCTAACCCTAACCCCTACCCTAACCCTAACACGTACCCTAATCCTAACCCGTACCCTAAACAGAGCCCTAACCCTAACACTAACCCTAACCCTAACCCTAACCCATACCCTACGCCGTACCCGAAGCCCTCCCCGAAGCCGTACCCTAAGCCGTACCCTAAGCCTAACCCTAAGCCTAACCCTACCCCTAGGCTACCCTTGACTGCTTCTGCCTCCAATAGATTTCCTAAGCACTAGTGTTATAAGGAAGAGCTTAAAAAGAGAATCCTAATGTGATTTCTTTATAATGTGTGTGTTCCTTATATTATCTTAGTGTCTAAACTCTTCTCCATGGCTGGACCCCCAAATAATATTCCTTTACGTGCTAAGGGGTATCTAGAGAGTGGGATAGGTTTAATAACTACCCTAACCGTAACGCGTACCCTAACCCTAACCCCTACCCTAACCCTAACATGTACCCTAATCCTAACCTGTACTCTAAACCGAGCCCTAACCCTAACACTAACCCTAACCCTAACCGTAACCCATACCCTACGCCGTACCCGAAGCCCTCCCCGAACACGTACCCTAAGCCGTACCCTAAGCCTAACCGTAAGCCTAACCCTAACCCTAGGCTACCCTTGACTGCTTCTGCCTCCAATAGATTTCCTAAGCACTAGTGTTTTAAGGAACAGCTTAAAAAGAGAATCCTAATGTGATTTCTTTATAATGTGTGTGTTCCTTATATTATCTTAGTGTCTAAACTCTTCTCCATGGCTGGACCCCCTAATAATATTCCTTTACGTGCTAAGGGGTATCTAGAGAGTGGGATAGGTTTAATAACTACCCTAACCCTAACGCGTACCCTAACCCTAACCCCTACCCTAACCCTAACACGTACACTAATCCTAACCCGTACCCTAAACCGAGCCCTAACCCTAACACTAACCCTAACCCTAACCCTAACCCATACCCTACGCCGTACCCGAAGCCCTCCCCGAAGCCGTACCCTAAGCCATACCCTAAGCCTAACCCTAAGCCTAACCCTAACCCTAGGCTACCCTTGACTGCTTCTGCCTCCAATAGATTTCCTAAGCACTAGTGTTTTAAGGAACAGCTTAAAAAGAGAATCCTAATGTGATTTCTTTATAATGGGTGTGTTCCTTATCTTATCCTAGTGTCTAAACTCTTCTCCATGGCTGGACCCCCAAATAATATTCCTTTACGTTCTAATGGGTAACTAGAGAGTGGGATAGGTTTAATAACTACCCTATCCGTAACACGTACCCTAACCCTCACCCCTACCCTAACCCTAACACGAACCTAATCCTAACCCGTACCCTAAAATGAGCCCTAACCCTAACACTAAACCTAACCCTAACCCTAACCCATACCCTACGCCGTACCCGAAGCCCTCCCCGAACCCGTACCCTAAGCCGTACCCGAAGCCTAACCCTAAGCCTAACCCTAACCCTAGGCTACCCTTGACTGCTTCTGCCTCCAATAGATTTCCTAAGCACTAGTGTTTTAAGGAACAGCTTAAAAAGAGAATCCTAATGTTATTTCTTTATAATGTGTGTGTTCCTTATATTATCTTAGTGTCTAAACTCTTCTCCATGGCTGGACCCCCAAATAATATTCCTTTACGTGGTAAGGGGTATCTAGAGAGTGGGATAGGTTTAATAACTACCCTAACCGTAACGCGTACCCTAACCCTAACCCCTACACTAACCCTAACATGTACCCTAATCCTAACCCGTACCCTAAACCGAGCCCAACCCTAACATTAACCCTAACCCTAACCGTAACCCATACCCTACGCCGTACCCGAAGCCCTCCCCGAACACGTACCCTAAGCCGTACCCTAAGCCTAACCGTAAGCCTAACCGTAACCCTAGGCTACCCTTGACTGCTTCTGCCTCCAGTAGATTTCCTAAGCACTAGTGTTTTAAGGAACAGCTTAAAAAGAGAATCCTGATGTGATTTCTTTATAATGTGTGTGTTCCTTATATTATCTTAGGGTCTAAACTCTTCTCCATGGCTGGACCCCCTAATAATATTCCTTTACGTGCTAAGGGGTATCTAGAGAGTGGGATAGGTTTAATAACTACCCTAACCCTAACGCGTACCCTAACCCTAACCCCTACCCTAACCCTAACACGTACCCTAATCCTAACCCGTACCCTAAACCGAGCCCTAACCCTAACACTAACCCTAACCCTAACCCTAACCCATACCCTACGCCGTACCCGAAGCCCTCCCCGAAGCCGTACCCTAAGCCGTACCCTAAGCCTAACCCTAAGCCTAACCCTAACCCTAGGCTACCCTTGACTGCTTCTGCCTCCAATAGATTTCCTAAGCACTAGTGTTTTAGGGAACAGCTTAAAAAGAGAATCCTAATGTGATTTCTTTATAATGTGTGTGTTCCTTATATTACCTTAGTGTCTAAACTCTTCTCCATGGCTGGACCCCCAAATAATGTTCCTTTACGTACTAAGGGGTATCTAGAGAGTGGGATAGGTTTAATAACTACCCTAACCCTAACGAGTACCCTAACCCTAACCCCTACCCTAACCCTAACACGTACCCTAATCCTAACCCGTACCCTAAACAGAGCCCTAACCCTAACACTAACCCTAACCCTAACCCTAACCCATACCCTACGCCGTACCCGAAGCCCTCCCCGAAGCCGTACCCTAAGCCGTACCCTAAGCCTAACCCTAAGCCTAACCCTACCCCTAGGCTACCCTTGACTGCTTCTGCCTCCAATAGATTTCCTAAGCACTAGTGTTATAAGGAAGAGCTTAAAAAGAGAATCCTAATGTGATTTCTTTATAATGGGTGTGTTCCTTATCTTATCCTAGTGTCTAAACTCTTCTCCATGGCTGGACCCCCAAATAATATTCCTTTACGTGCTAATGGGTAACTAGAGAGTGGGATAGGTTTAATAACTACCCTATCCGTAACACGTACCCTAATCCTAACCCGTACCCTAAACCGAGCCCTAACCCTAACACTAAGCGTAACCCTAACCCTAACCCATACCCTACGCCGTACCCGAAGCCCTCCCCGAACCCGTACCCTAAGCCGTACCCTAAGCCTAACCCTAAGCCTAACCCTAACCCTAGGCTACCCTTGACTGCTTCTGCCTCCAATGAATTTCCTAAGCACTAGTGTTTTAAGGAACAGCTTAAAAAGAGAATCCTAATGTGATTTCTTTATAATGGGTGTGTTCCTTATCTAATCCTAGTGTCTAAACTCTTCTCCATGGCTGGACCCCCAAATAATATTCCTTTATGTGCTAAGGGGTATCGAGAGAGTGGGATAGGTTTAATCACTACCCTAACCCTAACGCGTACCCTAACCCTAACCCCTACCCTTACCCTAACACGTACCCTAATCCTAACCCGTACCCTAAACCGAGCCCTAACCCTAACACTAACCCTAACCCTAACCCTAACCCATACCCTACGCCATACCCGAAGCCCTCCCCGAACCCGTACCCTAAGCCGTACCCGAAGCCTAACCCTAAGCCTAACCCTAACCCTAGGCTACCCTTGACTGCTTCTGCCTCCAATAGATTTCCTAAGCACTAGTGTTTTAAGGAACAGCTTAAAAAGAGAATCCTAATGTGATTTCTTTATAATGTGTGTGTTCCTTATCTTATCCTAGTGTCTAAACTCTTCTCCATGGCTGGACCCCCAAATAATATTCCTTTACGTGCTAAGGGGTAACTAGAGAGTGGGATAGGTTTAATAACTACCCTAACCCTAACGCGTACCCTAACGCTAACCCCTACCCTAACCCTAACACGTACCCTAATCCTAACCCTTACCCTAACCGAGCCCTAACCCTAACACTAACCCTAACCCTAACCCTAACCCATACCCTACGCCGTACCAGAAGCCCTCCCCGAACTCGTACCCTAAGCCGTACCCTAAGCCTAACCCTAAGCCTAACCCTAACCCTAGGCTACCCTTGACTGCTTCTGCCTCCAATAGATTTCCTAAGCACTAGTGTTTTAAGGAACAGCTTAAAAAGAGAATCCTAATGTTATTTCTTTATAATGTGTGTGTTCCTTATATTATCTTAGTGTCTAAACTCTTCTTCATGGCTGGACCCCCAAATAATATTCCTTTACGTGGTAAGGGGTATCTAGAGAGTGGGATAGGTTTAATAACTACCCTAACCGTAACGCGTACCCTAACCCTAACCCCTACACTAACCCTAACACGTACCCTAATCCTAACCCGTACCCTAAACCGAGCCCTAACCCTAACACTAACCCTAACCCTAACCCTAACCCATACCCTACGCCGTACCCGAAGCCCTCCCCGAAGCCGTACCCTAAGCCGTACCCTAAGCCTAACCCTAAGCCTAACCCTACCCCTAGGCTACCCTTGACTGCTTCTGCCTCCAATAGATTTCCTAAGCACTAGTGTTATAAGGAAGAGCTTAAAAAGAGAATCCTAATGTGATTTCTTTATAATGGGTGTGTTCCTTATCTTATCCTAGTGTCTAAACTCTTCTCCATGGCTGGACCCCCAAATAATATTCCTTTACGTGCTAATGGGTAACTAGAGAGTGGGATAGGTTTAATAACTACCCTATCCGTAACACGTACCCTAACCCTCACCCCTACCCTAACCCTAACACGTACCCTAATCCTAACCCGTACCCTAAACCGAGCCCTAACCCTAACACTAAGCGTAACCCTAACCCTAACCCATACCCTACGCCGTACCCGAAGCCCTCCCCGAACCCGTACCCTAAGCCGTACCCTAAGCCTAACCCTAAGCCTAACCCTAACCCTAGGCTACCCTTGACTGCTTCTGCCTCCAATGAATTTCCTAAGCACTAGTGTTTTAAGGAACAGCTTAAAAAGAGAATCCTAATGTGATTTCTTTATAATGGGTGTGTTCCTTATCTAATCCTAGTGTCTAAACTCTTCTCCATGGCTGGACCCCCAAATAATATTCCTTTATGTGCTAAGGGGTATCGAGAGAGTGGGATAGGTTTAATCACTACCCTAACCCTAACGCGTACCCTAACCCTAACCCCTACCCTTACCCTAACACGTACCCTAATCCTAACCCGTACCCTAAACCGAGCCCTAACCCTAACACTAACCCTAACCCTAACCCTAACCCATACCCTACGCCATACCCGAAGCCCTCCCCGAACCCGTACCCTAAGCCGTACCCGAAGCCTAACCCTAAGCCTAACCCTAACCCTAGGCTACCCTTGACTGCTTCTGCCTCCAATAGATTTCCTAAGCACTAGTGTTTTAAGGAACAGCTTAAAAAGAGAATCCTAATGTGATTTCTTTATAATGTGTGTGTTCCTTATCTTATCCTAGTGTCTAAACTCTTCTCCATGGCTGGACCCCCAAATAATATTCCTTTACGTGCTAAGGGGTAACTAGAGAGTGGGATAGGTTTAATAACTACCCTAACCCTAACGCGTACCCTAACGCTAACCCCTACCCTAACCCTAACACGTACCCTAATCCTAACCCTTACCCTAACCGAGCCCTAACCCTAACACTAACCCTAACCCTAACCCTAACCCATACCCTACGCCGTACCAGAAGCCCTCCCCGAACTCGTACCCTAAGCCGTACCCTAAGCCTAACCGTAAGCCTAACCGTAACCCTAGGCTACCCTTGACTGCTTCTGCCTCCAGTAGATTTCCTAAGCACTAGTGTTTTAAGGAACAGCTTAAAAAGAGAATCCTGATGTGATTTCTTTATAATGTGTGTGTTCCTTATATTATCTTAGGGTCTAAACTCTTCTCCATGGCTGGACCCCCTAATAATATTCCTTTACGTGCTAAGGGGTATCTAGAGAGTGGGATAGGTTTAATAACTACCCTAACCCTAACGCGTACCCTAACCCTAACCCCTACCCTAACCCTAACACGTACCCTAATCCTAACCCGTACCCTAAACCGAGCCCTAACCCTAACACTAACCCTAACCCTAACCCTAACCCATACCCTACGCCGTACCCGAAGCCCTCCCCGAAGCCGTACCCTAAGCCGTACCCTAAGCCTAACCCTAAGCCTAACCCTAACCCTAGGCTACCCTTGACTGCTTCTGCCTCCAATAGATTTCCTAAGCACTAGTGTTTTAGGGAACAGCTTAAAAAGAGAATCCTAATGTGATTTCTTTATAATGTGTGTGTTCCTTATATTACCTTAGTGTCTAAACTCTTCTCCATGGCTGGACCCCCAAATAATGTTCCTTTACGTACTAAGGGGTATCTAGAGAGTGGGATAGGTTTAATAACTACCCTAACCCTAACGAGTACCCTAACCCTAACCCCTACCCTAACCCTAACACGTACCCTAATCCTAACCCGTACCCTAAACAGAGCCCTAACCCTAACACTAACCCTAACCCTAACCCTAACCCATACCCTACGCCGTACCCGAAGCCCTCCCCGAAGCCGTACCCTAAGCCGTACCCTAAGCCTAACCCTAAGCCTAACCCTACCCCTAGGCTACCCTTGACTGCTTCTGCCTCCAATAGATTTCCTAAGCACTAGTGTTATAAGGAAGAGCTTAAAAAGAGAATCCTAATGTGATTTCTTTATAATGGGTGTGTTCCTTATCTTATCCTAGTGTCTAAACTCTTCTCCATGGCTGGACCCCCAAATAATATTCCTTTACGTGCTAATGGGTAACTAGAGAGTGGGATAGGTTTAATAACTACCCTATCCGTAACACGTACCCTAATCCTAACCCGTACCCTAAACCGAGCCCTAACCCTAACACTAAGCGTAACCCTAACCCTAACCCATACCCTACGCCGTACCCGAAGCCCTCCCCGAACCCGTACCCTAAGCCGTACCCTAAGCCTAACCCTAAGCCTAACCCTAACCCTAGGCTACCCTTGACTGCTTCTGCCTCCAATGAATTTCCTAAGCACTAGTGTTTTAAGGAACAGCTTAAAAAGAGAATCCTAATGTGATTTCTTTATAATGGGTGTGTTCCTTATCTAATCCTAGTGTCTAAACTCTTCTCCATGGCTGGACCCCCAAATAATATTCCTTTATGTGCTAAGGGGTATCGAGAGAGTGGGATAGGTTTAATCACTACCCTAACCCTAACGCGTACCCTAACCCTAACCCCTACCCTTACCCTAACATGTACCCTAATCCTAACCCGTACCCTAAACCGAGCCCTAACCCTAACACTAACCCTAACCCTAACCCTAACCCATACCCTACGCCATACCCGAAGCCCTCCCCGAACCCGTACCCTAAGCCGTACCCGAAGCCTAACCCTAAGCCTAACCCTAACCCTAGGCTACCCTTGACTGCTTCTGCCTCCAATAGATTTCCTAAGCACTAGTGTTTTAAGGAACAGCTTAAAAAGAGAATCCTAATGTGATTTCTTTATAATGTGTGTGTTCCTTATCTTATCCTAGTGTCTAAACTCTTCTCCATGGCTGGACCCCCAAATAATATTCCTTTACGTGCTAAGGGGTAACTAGAGAGTGGGATAGGTTTAATAACTACCCTAACCCTAACGCGTACCCTAACGCTAACCCCTACCCTAACCCTAACACGTACCCTAATCCTAACCCTTACCCTAACCGAGCCCTAACCCTAACACTAACCCTAACCCTAACCCTAACCCATACCCTACGCCGTACCAGAAGCCCTCCCCGAACTCGTACCCTAAGCCGTACCCTAAGCCTAACCCTAAGCCTAACCCTAACCCTAGGCTACCCTTGACTGCTTCTGCCTCCAATAGATTTCCTAAGCACTAGTGTTTTAAGGAACAGCTTAAAAAGAGAATCCTAATGTTATTTCTTTATAATGTGTGTGTTCCTTATATTATCTTAGTGTCTAAACTCTTCTTCATGGCTGGACCCCCAAATAATATTCCTTTACGTGGTAAGGGGTATCTAGAGAGTGGGATAGGTTTAATAACTACCCTAACCGTAACGCGTACCCTAACCCTAACCCCTACACTAACCCTAACATGTACCCTAATCCTAACCCGTACCCTAAACCGAGCCCTAACCCTAACATTAACCCTAACCCTAACCGTAACCCATACCCTACGCCGTACCCGAAGCCCTCCCCGAACACGTACCCTAAGCCGTACCCTAAGCCTAACCGTAAGCCTAACCGTAACCCTAGGCTACCCTTGACTGCTTCTGCCTCCAGTAGATTTCCTAAGCACTAATGTTTTAAGGAACAGCTTAAAAAGAGAATCCTGATGTGATTTCTTTATAATGTGTGTGTTCCTTATATTATCTTAGGGTCTAAACTCTTCTCCATGGCTGGACCCCCTAATAATATTCCTTTACGTGCTAAGGGGTATGTAGAGAGTGGGATAGGTTTAATAACTACCCTAACCCTAACGCGTACCCTAACCCTAACCCCTACCCTAACCCTAACACGTACCCTAATCCTAACCCGTACCCTAAACCGAGCCCTAACCCTAACACTAACCCTAACCCTAACCCTAACCCATACCCTACGCCGTACCCGAAGCCCTCCCCGAAGCCGTACCCTAAGCCGTACCCTAAGCCTAACCCTAAGCCTAACCCTAACCCTAGGCTACCCTTGACTGCTTCTGCCTCCAATAGATTTCCTAAGCACTAGTGTTTTAGGGAACAGCTTAAAAAGAGAATCCTAATGTGATTTCTTTATAATGTGTGTGTTCCTTATATTACCTTAGTGTCTAAACTCTTCTCCATGGCTGGACCCCCAAATAATGTTCCTTTACGTACTAAGGGGTATCTAGAGAGTGGGATAGGTTTAATAACTACCCTAACCCTAACGAGTACCCTAACCCTAACCCCTACCCTAACCCTAACACGTACCCTAATCCTAACCCGTACCCTAGACCGAGCCCTAACCCTAACACTAACCGTAACCCTAACCCTAACCCATACCCTACGCCGTACCCGAAGCCCTCCCCGAACCCGTACCCTAAGCCGTACCCTAAGCCTAACCCTAAGCCTAACCCTAACCCTAGGCTACCCTTGACTGCTTCTGCCTCCAATAGATTTCCTAAGCACTAGTGTTTTAAGGAACAGCTTAAAAAGAGAATCCTAATGTTATTTCTTTATAATGTGTGTGTTCCTTATATTATCTTAGTGTCTAAACTCTTCTCCATGGCTGGACCCCCAAATAATATTCCTTTACGTGCTAAGGGGTATCTAGAGAGTGGGATAGGTTTAATAACTACCCTAACCGTAACGCGTACCCTAACCCTAACCCCTACCCTAACCCTGACATGTACCCTAATCCTAACCTGTACTCTAAACCGAGCCCTAACCCTAACACTAACCCTAACCCTAACCGTAACCCATACCCTACGCCGTACCCGAAGCCCTCCCCGAACACGTACCCTAAGCCGTACCCTAAGCCTAACCGTAAGCCTAACCCTAACCCTAGGCTACCCTTGACTGCTTCTGCCTCCAATAGATTTCCTAAGCACTAATGTTTTAAGGAACAGCTTAAAAAGAGAATCCTAATGTGATTTCTTTATAATGTGTGTGTTCCTTATATTATCTTAGTGTCTAAACTCTTCTCCATGGCTGGACCCCCTAATAATATTCCTTTACGTGCTAAGGCTTATCTAGAGAGTGGGATAGGTTTAATAACTACCCTAACCCTAACGCGTACCCTAACCCTAACCCCTACCCTAACCCTAACACGTACACTAATCCTAACCCGTACCCTAAACCGAGCCCTAACCCTAACACTAACCCTAACCCTAACCCTAACCCATACCCTACGCCGTACCCGAAGCCCTCCCCGAAGCCGTACCCTAAGCCGAACCCTAAGCCTAACCCTAAGCCTAACCCTAACCCTAGGCTACCCTTGACTGCTTCTGCCTCCAATAGATTTCCTAAGCACTAGTGTTTTAAGGAACAGCTTAAAAAGAGAATCCTAATGTTATTTCTTTATAATGTGTGTGTTCCTTATATTATCTTAGTGTCTAAACTCTTCTCCATGGCTGGACCCCCAAATAATATTCCTTTACGTGCTAAGGGGTATCTAGAGAGTGGGATAGGTTTAATAACTACCCTAACCGTAACGCGTACCCTAACCCTAACCCCTACCCTAACCCTAACATGTACCCTAATCCTAACCTGTACTCTAAACCGAGCCCTAACCCTAACACTAACCCTAACCCTAACCGTAACCCATACCCTACGCCGTACCCGAAGCCCTCCCCGAACACGTACCCTAAGCCGTACCCTAAGCCTAACCGTAAGCCTAACCCTAACCCTAGGCTACCCTTGACTGCTTCTGCCTCCAATAGATTTCCTAAGCACTAGTGTTTTAAGGAACAGCTTAAAAAGAGAATCCTAATGTGATTTCTTTATAATGTGTGTGTTCCTTATATTATCTTAGTGTCTAAACTCTTCTCCATGGCTGGACCCACTAATAATATTCCTTTACGTGCTAAGGGGTATCTAGAGAGTGGGATAGGTTTAATAACTACCCTAACCCTAACGCGTACCCTAACCCTAACCCCTACCCTAACCCTAACACGTACACTAATCCTAACCCGTACCCTAAACCGAGCCCTAACCCTAACACTAACCCTAACCCTAACCCTAACCCATACCCTACGCCGTACCCGAAGCCCTCCCCGAAGCCGTACCCTAAGCCATACCCTAAGCCTAACCCTAAGCCTAACCCTAACCCTAGGCTACCCTTGACTGCTTCTGCCTCCAATAGATTTCCTAAGCACTAGTGTTTTAAGGAACAGCTTAAAAAGAGAATCCTAATGTGATTTCTTTATAATGGGTGTGTTCCTTATCTTATCCTAGTGTCTAAACTCTTCTCCATGGCTGGACCCCCAAATAATATTCCTTTACGTTCTAATGGGTAACTAGAGAGTGGGATAGGTTTAATAACTACCCTATCCGTAACACGTACCCTAACCCTCACCCCTACCCTAACCCTAACACGAACCTAATCCTAACCCGTACCCTAAAATGAGCCCTAACCCTAACACTAAACCTAACCCTAACCCTAACCCATACCCTACGCCGTACCCGAAGCCCTCCCCGAACCCGTACCCTAAGCCGTACCCGAAGCCTAACCCTAAGCCTAACCCTAACCCTAGGCTACCCTTGACTGCTTCTGCCTCCAATAGATTTCCTAAGCACTAGTGTTTTAGGGAACAGCTTAAAAAGAGAATCCTAATGTGATTTCTTTATAATGTGTGTGTTCCTTATATTACCTTAGTGTCTAAACTCTTCTCCATGGCTGGACCCCCAAATAATGTTCCTTTACGTACTAAGGGGTATCTAGAGAGTGGGATAGGTTTAATAACTACCCTAACCCTAACGAGTACCCTAACCCTAACCCCTACCCTAACCCTAACACGTACCCTAATCCTAACCCGTACCCTAAACCGAGCCCTAACCCTAACACTAACCGTAACCCTAACCCTAACCCATACCCTACGCCGTACCCGAAGCCCTCCCCGAACCCGTACCCTAAGCCGTACCCTAAGCCTAACCCTAAGCCTAACCCTAACCCTAGGCTACCCTTGACTGCTTCTGCCTCCAATAGATTTCCTAAGCACTAGTGTTTTAAGGAACAGCTTAAAAAGAGAATCCTAATGTTATTTCTTTATAATGTGTGTGTTCCTTATATTATCTTAGTGTCTAAACTCTTCTCCATGGCTGGACCCCCAAATAATATTCCTTTACGTGCTAAGGGGTATCTAGAGAGTGGGATAGGTTTAATAACTACCCTAACCGTAACGCGTACCCTAACCCTAACCCCTACCCTAACCCTAACATGTACCCTAATCCTAACCTGTACTCTAAACCGAGCCCTAACCCTAACACTAACCCTAACCCTAACCGTAGCCCATACCCTACGCCGTACCCGAAGCCCTCCCCGAACACGTACCCTAAGCCGTACCCTAAGCCTAACCGTAAGCCTAACCCTAACCCTAGGCTACCCTTGACTGCTTCTGCCTCCAATAGATTTCCTAAGCACTAGAGTTTTAAGGAACAGCTTAAAAAGGGAATGCTAATGTGATTTCTTTATAATGTGTGTGTTCCTTATATTATCTTAGTGTCTAAACTCTTCTCCATGGCTGGACCCCCTAATAATATTCCTTTACGTGCTAAGGGGTATCTAGAGAGTGGGATAGGTTTAATAACTACCCTAACCCTAACGCGTACCCTAACCCTAACCCCTACCCTAACCCTAACACGTACACTAATCCTAACCCGTACCCTAAACCGAGCCCTAACCCTAACACTAACCCTAACCCTAACCCTAACCCATACCCTACGCCGTACCCGAAGCCCTCCCTGAAGCCGTACCCTAAGCCGTACCCTAAGCCTAACCCTAAGCCTAACCCTAACCCTAGGCTACCCTTGACTGCTTCTGCCTCCAATAGATTTCCTAAGCACTAGTGTTTTAAGGAACAGCTTAAAAAGAGAATCCTAATGTGATTTCTTTATAATGGGTGTGTTCCTTATCTTATCCTAGTGTCTAAACTCTTCTCCATGGCTGGACCCCCAAATAATATTCCTTTACGTTCTAATGGGTAACTAGAGAGTGGGATAGGTTTAATAACTACCCTATCTGTAACACGTACCCTAACCCTCACCCCTACCCTAACCCTAACACGAACCTAATCCTAACCCGTACCCTAAAATGAGCCCTAACCCTAACACTAAACCTAACCCTAACCCTAACCCATACCCTACGCCGTACCCGAAGCCCTCCCCGAACCCGTACCCTAAGCCGTACCCGAAGCCTAACCCTAAGCCTAACCCTAACCCTAGGCTACCCTTGACTGCTTCTGCCTCCAATAGATTTCCTAAGCACTAGTGTTTTAAGGAACAGCTTAAAAAGAGAATCCTAATGTGATTTCTTTATAATGTGGGTGTTCCTTATCTTATCCTAGTGTCTAAACTCTTCTCCGTGGCTGGACCCCCAAATAATATTCCTTTACGTGCTAAGGGGTAACTAGAGAGTGGGATTGGTTTAATAACTACCCTAACCCTAACGCGTACCCTAACGCTAACCCCTACCCTAACCCTAACAAGTACCCTAATCCTAACCCGTACCCTAACCGAGCCCTAACCCTAACACTAACCCTAACCCTAACCCTAACCCATACCCTACGCCGTGCCCGAAGCCCTCCCCAAACCCGTACCCTAAGCCGTACCCTAAGCCTAACCCTAAGCCTAACCCTAACCCTAGGCTACCCTTGACTGCTTCTGCCTCCAATAGATTTCCTAAGCCCTAGTGTTTTAAGGAACAGCTTAAAAAGAGAATCCTAATGTGATTTCTTTATAATGGGTGTGTTCCTTATCTTATCCTAGTGTCTAAACTCTTCTCCATGTTTGGACCTCCAAATAATATTCCTTTACGTGCTAAGGGGTAACTAGAGAGTGGGATAGGTTTAATAACTACCCTTACCCTAACGCGTACCCTAACGCTAACCCCTACCCTAACCCTAACACGTACCCTAATCCTAACCCGTACCCTAAACCGAGCCCTAACCCTAACACTAACCCTAACCTTAACCCTAACCCATACCCTACGCCGTACCCGAAGCCCTCCCCGAAGCCGTACCCTAAGCCGAACCCTAAGCCTAACCCTAAGCCTAACCCTAACCCTAGGCTACCCTTGACTGCTTCTGCCTCCAATAGATTTCCTAAGCACTAGTGTTTTAAGGAACAGCTTAAAAACAGAATCCTAATATTATTTCTTTATAATGTGTGTGTTCCTTATATTATCTTAGTGTCTAAACTCTTCTCCATGGCTGGACCCCCAAATAATATTCCTTTACGTGCTAAGGGGTATCTAGAGAGTGGGATAGGTTTAATAACTACCCTAACCGTAACGCGTACCCTAACCCTAACCCCTACCCTAACCCTAACATGTACCCTAATTCTAACCCGTACCCTAAACCGAGCCCTAACCCTAACACTAACCCTAACCCTAACCGTAACCCATACCCTACGCCGTAACCGAAGCCCTCCCCGAACACGTACCCTAAGCCGTACCCTAAGCCTAACCGTAAGCCTAACCCTAACCCTAGGCTACCCTTGACTGCTTCTGCCTCCAATAGATTTCCTAAGCACTAGTGTTTTAAGGAACAGCTTAAAAAGAGAATCCTAATGTGATTTCTTTATAATGTGTGTGTTCCTTATATTATCTTAGTGTCTAAACTCTTCTCCATGGCTGGACCCCCTAATAATATTCCTTTACGTGCTAAGGGGTATCTAGAGAGTGGGATAGGTTTAATAACTACCCTAACCCTAACGCGTACCCTAACCCTAACCCCTACCCTAACCCTAACACGTACCCTAATCCTAACCCGTACCCTAAACCGAGCCCTAACCCTAACACTAACCCTAACCCTAACCCTAACCCATACCCTACGCCGTACCCGAAGCCCTCCCTGAACCCGTACCCTAAGCCGTACCCGAAGCCTAACCCTAAGCCTAACCCTAACCCTAGGCTACCCTTGACTGCTTCTGCCTCCAATAGATTTCCTAAGCACTAGTGTTTTAAGGAACAGCTTAAAAAGAGAATCCTAATGTGATTTCTTTATAATGGGTGTGTTCCTTATATTACCTTAGTGTCTAAACTCTTCTCCATGGCTGGACCCCCAAATAATATTCCTTTACGTACTAAGGGGTATCTAGAGAGTGGGATAGGTTTAATAACTACCCTAAACCTAACGCGTACCCTAACCCTAACCCCTACCCTAACCCTAACACGTACCCTAATCCTAACCGTACCCTAAACCGAGCCCTAACCCTAACACTAACCGTAACCCTAACCCTAACCCATACCCTACGCCGTACCCGAAGCCCTCCCCGAACCCGTACCCTAAGCCGTACCCTAAGCCTAACCCTAAGCCTAACCCTAACCCTAGGCTACCCTTGACTGCTTCTGCCTCCAGTGAATTGCCTAAGCACTAGTGTTTTAAGGAACAGCTTAAAAAGAGAATCCTAATGTGATTTCTTTATAATGGGTGTGTTCCTTATCTAATCCTAGTGTCTAAACTCTTCTCCATGGCTGGACCCCCAAATAATATTCCTTTATGTGCTAAGGGGTATCGAGAGAGTGGGATAGGTTTAATCACTACCCTAACCCTAACGCGTACCCTAACCCTAACCCCTACCCTTACCCTAACACGTACCCTAATCCTAACCCGTACCCTAAACCGAGCCCTAACCCTAACACTAACCCTAACCCTAACCCTAACCCATACCCTATGCCGTACCCGAAGCCCTCCCCGAACCCGTACCCTAAGCCGTACCCGAAGCCTAACCCTAAGCCTAACCCTAACCCTAGGCTACCCTTGACTGCTTCTGCCTCCAATAGATTTCCTAAGCCCTAGTGTTTTAAGGAACAGCTTAAAAAGAGAATCCTAATGTTATTTCTTTATAATGGGTGTGTTCCTTATCTTATCCTAGTGTCTAAACTCTTCTCCATGGCTGGACCCCCAAATAATATTCCTTTACGTGCTAAGGGGTAACTAGAGAGTGGGATAGGTTTAATAACTACCCTTACCCTAACGCGTATCCTAACGCTAACCCCTACCCTAACCCTAACACGTACCCTAATCCTAACCCGTACCCTAAACCGAGCCCTAACCCTAACACTAACCCTAACCTTAACCCTAACCCATACCCTACGCCGTACCCGAAGCCCTCCCCGAACCCGTACCCTAAGCCGTACCCTAAGCCTAACCCTAAGCCTAACCCTAACCCTAGGCTACCCTTGACTGCTTCTGCCTCCAATAGATTTCCTAAGCACTAGTGTTTTAAAGAACAGATTAAAAAGAGAATCCTAATGTTATTTCTTTATAATGTGTGTGTTCCTTATATTATCTTAGTGTCTAAACTCTTCTCCATGGCTGGACCCCCAAATAATATTCCTTTACGTGCTAAGGGGTATCTAGAGAGTGGGATAGGTTTAATAACTACCCTAACCATAATGCGTACCCTAACCCTAACCCCTACCCTAACCCTAACATGTACCCTAATCCTAACCCGTACCCTAAACCGAGCCCTAACCCTAACACTAACCCTAACCCTAACCGTAACCCATACCCTACGCCGTACCCGAAGCCCTCCCCGAACACGTACCCTAAGCCGTACCCTAAGCCTAACCGTAAGCCTAACCCTAACCCTAGGCTACCCTTGACTGCTTATGCCTCCAATAGATTTCCTAAGCACTAGTGTTTTAAGGAACAGCTTAAAAAGAGAATCCTAATGTGATTTCTTTATAATGTGTGTGTTCCTTATATTATCTTAGTGTCTAAACTCTTCTCAATGGCTGGACCCCCTAATAATATTCCTTTACGTGCTAAGGGGTATCTAGAGAGTGGGATAGGTTTAATAACTACCCTAACCCTAATGCATACCCTAACCCTAACCCCTACCCTAACCCTAACACGTACCCTAATCCTAACCCGTACCCTAAACAGAGCCCTAACCCTAACACTAACCCTAACCCTAACCCTAACCCATACCCTACGCCGTACCCGAAGCCCTCCCCGAAGCCGTACCCTAAGCCGTACCCTAAGCCTAACCCTAAGCCTAACCCTACCCCTAGGCTACCCTTGACTGCTTCTGCCTCCAATAGATTTCCTAAGCACTAGTGTTATAAGGAAGAGCTTAAAAAGAGAATCCTAATGTGATTTCTTTATAATGGGTGTGTTCCTTATCTTATCCTAGTGTCTAAACTCTTCTCCATGGCTGGACCCCCGAATAATATTCCTTTACGTGCTAATGGGTAACTAGAGAGTGGGATAGGTTTAATAACTACCCTATCCGTAACACGTACCCTAACCCTCACCCCTACCCTAACCCTAACACGAACCCTAATCCTAAACCGTACCCTAAAACGAGCCCTAACCCTAACACTAAACCTAACCCTAACCCTAACCCATACCCTACGCCGTACCCGAAGCCCTCTCCGAACACGTACCCTAAGCCGTACACTAAGCCTAACCCTAAGCCTAACCCTAACCCTAGGCTACCCTTGACTGCTTCTGCCTCCAATAGATTTCCTAAGCACTAGTGTTTTAAGGAACAGCTTAAAAAGAGAATCCTAATGTGATTTCTTTATAATGGGGGTGTTCCTTATCTAATCCTAGTGTCTAAACTCTTCTCCATGGCTGGACCCCCAAATAATATTCCTTTATGTGCTAACGGGTATCGAGAGAGTGGGATAGGTTTAATCACTACCCTAACCCTAACGCGTACCCTAACCCTAACCCCTACCCTTACCCTAACACGTACCCTAATCCTAACCCGTACCCTAAACCGAGCCCTAACCCTAACACTAACCCTAACCCTAACCCTAACCCATGCCCTACGCCGTACCCGAAGCCCTCCCCGAACCCGTACCCTAAGCCGTACCCGAAGCCTAACCCTAAGCCTAACCCTAACCCTAGGCTACCCTAGACTGCTTCTGCCTCCAATAGATTTCCTAAGCACTAGTGTTTTAAGGAACAGCTTAAAAAGAGAATCCTAATGTGATTTCTTTATAATGTGTGTGTTCTTTATATTACCTTAGTGTCTAAACTCTTCTCCATGGCTGGACCCCCAAATAATGTTCCTTTACGTACTAAGGGGTATCTAGAGAGTGGGATAGGTTTAATAACTACCCTAACCCTAACGCGTACCCTAACCCTAACCCCTACCCTAACCCTAACACGTACCCTAATCCTAACCCGTACCCTAAACCGAGCCCTAACCCTAACACTAACCGTAACCCTAACCCTAACCCATACCCTACGCCGTACCCGAAGCCCTCCCCGAACCCGTACCCTAAGCCGTACCCTAAGCCTAACCCTAAGCCTAACCCTAACCCTAGGCTACCCTTGACTGCTTCTGCCTCCAATGAATTTCCTAAGCACTAGTGTTTTAAGGAACAGCTTAAAAAGAGAATCCTAATGTGATTTCTTTATAATGGGTGTGTTCCTTATCTTATCCTAGTGTCTAAACTCTTCTCCATGGCTGGACCCCCAAATAATATTCCTTTACGTGCTAAGGGGTAACTAGAGAGTGGGATAGGTTTAATAACTACCCTTACCCTAACGCGTATCCTAACGCTAACCCCTACCCTAACCCTAACACGTACCCTAATCCTAACCCGTACCCTAAACCGAGCCCTAACCCTAACACTAACCCTAACCTTAACCCTAACCCATACCCTACGCCGTACCCGAAGCCCTCCCCGAACCCGTACCCTAAGCCGTACCCTAAGCCTAACCCTAAGCCTAACCCTAACCCTAGGCTACCCTTGACTGCTTCTGCCTCCAATAGATTTCCTAAGCACTAGTGTTTTAAGGAACAGCTTAAAAAGAGAATCCTAATGTTATTTCTTTATAATGTGTGTGTTCCTTATATTATCTTAGTGTCTAAACTCTTCTCCATGGCTGGACCCCCAAATAATATTCCTTTACGTGCTAAGGGGTATCTAGAGAGTGGGATAGGTTTAATAACTACCCTAACCGTAACGCGTACCCTAACCCTAACCGCTACCCTAACCCTAACATGTACCCTAATCCTAACCCGTACCCTAAACCGAGCCCTAACCCTAACACTAACCCTAACCCTAACCGTAACCCATACCCTACGCCGTACCCGAAGCCCTCCCCGAACACGTACCCTAAGCCGTACCCTAAGCCTAACCGTAAGCCTAACCCTAACCCTAGGCTACCCTTGACTGCTTCTGCCTCCAATAGATTTCCTAAGCACTAGTGTTTTAAGGAACAGCTTAAAAAGAGAATCCTAATGTGATTTCTTTATAATGTGTGTGTTCCTTATATTATCTTAGTGTCTAAACTCTTCTCCATGGCTGGACCCCCTAATAATATTCCTTTACGTGCTAAGGGGTATCTAGAGAGTGGGATAGGTTTAATAACTACCCTAACCCTAATGCGTACCCTAACCCTAACCCCTACCCTAACCCTAACACGTACCCTAATCCTAACCCGTACCCTAAACCGAGCCCTAACCCTAACACTAACCCTAACCCTAACCCTAACCCATACCCTACGCCGTACCCGAAGCCCTCCCCGAAGCCGTACCCTAAGCCGTACCCTAAGCCTAACCCTAAGCCTAACCCTAACCCTAGGCTACCCTTGACTGCTTCTGCCTCCAATAGATTTCCTAAGCACTAGTGTTTTAAGGAACAGCTTAAAAAGAGAATCCTAATGTGATTTCTTTATAATGGGAGTGTTCCTTATCTTATCCTAGTGTCTAAACTCTTCCCCATGGCTGGACCCCCAAATAATATTCCTTTACGTGCTAATGGGTACCTAGAGAGTGGGATAGGTTTAATAACTACCCTATCCGTAACACGTACCCTAACCCTCACCCCTACCCTAACCCTAACACGAACCCTAATCCTAACCCGTACCCTAAAACGAGCCCTAACCCTAACACTAAACCTAACCCTAACCCTAACCCATACCCTACGCCTTACCCGAAGCCCTCCCCGAACCCGTACCCTAAGCCGTACCCTAAGCCTAACCCTAAGCCTAACCCTAACCCTAGGCTACCCTTGACTGCTTCTGCCTCCAATGAATTTCCTAAGCACTAGTGTTTTAAGGAACAGCTTAAAAAGAGAATCCTAATGTGATTTCTTTATAATGGGTGTGTTCCTTATCTAATCCTAGTGTCTAAACTCTTCTCCATGGCTGGACCCCCAAATAATATTCCTTTATGTGCTAAGGGGTATCGAGAGAGTGGGATAGGTTTAATCACTACCCTAACCCTAACGCGTACCCTAACCCTAACCCCTACCCTTACCCTAACACGTACCCTAATCCTAACCCGTACCCTAAACCGAGCCCTAACCCTAACACTAACCCTAACCGTAACCCTAACCCATATCCTATGCCGTACCCGAAGCCCTCCCCGAACCCGTACCCTAAGCCGTACCCGAAGCCTAACCCTAAGCCTAACCCTAACCCTAGGCTACCCTTGACTGCTTCTGCCTCCAATAGATTTCCTAAGCACTAGTGTTTTCAGGAACAGCTTAAAAAGAGAATCCTAATGTGATTTCTTTATAATGGGTGTGTTCCTTATCTTATCCTAGTGTCTAAACTCTTCTCCATGGCTGGACCCCCAAATAATATTCCTTTACGTGCTAAGGGGTAACTAGAGAGTGGGATTGGTTTAATAACTACCCTAACCCTAACGCGTACCCTAATGCTAACCCCTACCCTAACCCTAACACGTACCCTAATCCTAACCCGTACCCTAACCGAGCCCTAACCCTAACACTAACCCTAACCCCAACCCTAACCCATACCCTACGCCGTGCCCGAAGCCCTCCCCGAACCCGTACCCTAAGCCGTACCCTAAGCCTAACCCTAAGCCTAACCCTAACCCTTGGCTACCCTTGACTGCTTCTGCCTCCAATAGATTTCCTAAGCCCTAGTGTTTTAAGGAACAGCTTAAAAAGAGAATCCTAATGTGATTTCTTTATAATGGGTGTGTTCCTTATCTTATCCTAGTGTCTAAACTCTTCTCATTGGCTGGACCCCCAAATAATATTCCTTTACGTGCTAAGGGGTAACTAGAGAGTGGGATAGGTTTAATAACTACCCTTACCCTAACGCGTACCCTAACGATAACCCCTACCCTAACCCTAACACGTACCCTAATCCTAACCCGTACCCTAAACCGAGCCCTAACCCTAACACTAACCCTAACACTAACCCTAACCCATACCCTACACCGTACGCGAAGCCCTCCCCGAACCCGTACCCTAAGCCGTACCCTAAGGCTAACCCTAAGCCTAACCCTAACCCTAGGCTACCCTTGACTGCTTCTGCCTCCAATAGATTTCCTAAGCACTAGTGTTTTAAGGAACAGCTTAAAAAGAGAATCCTAATGTTATTTCTTTATAATGTGTGTGTTCCTTATATTATCTTAGTGTCTAAACTCTTCTCCATGGCTGGACCCCCAAATAATATTCCTTTATGTGCTAAGGGGTATCGAGAGAGTGGGATAGGTTTAATCACTACCCTAACCCTAACGCGTACCCTAAACCTAACCCCTACCCTTACCCTAACACGTACCCTAATCGAACCCGTACCCTAAACCGAGCCCTAACCCTAACACTAACCCTAACCCTAACCCTAACCCATACCCTACGCCGTACCCGAAGCCCTCCCTGAACCCGTACCCTAAGCCATACCCGAAGCCTAACCCTAAGCCTAACCCTAACCCTAGGCTACCCTTGACTGCTTCTGCCTCCAATAGATTTCCTAAGCACTAGTGTTTTAAGGAACAGCTTAAAAAGAGAATCCTAATGTGATTTCTTTATAATGGGTGTGTTCCTTATATTACCTTAGTGTCTAAACTCTTCTCCATGGCTGGACCCCCAAATAATGTTCCTTTACGTACTAAGGGGTATCTAGAGAGTGGGATAGGTTTAATAACTACCCTAAACCTAACGCGTACCCTAACCCTAACCCCTACCCTAACACTAACACGTACCCTAATCCTAACCCGTACCCTAAACCGAGCCCTAACCCTAACACTAACCGTAACCCTAACCCTAACCCATACCCTACGCCGTACCCGAAGCCCTCCCCGAACCCGTACCCTAAGCCGTACCCTAAGCCTAACCCTAAGCCTAACCCTAACCCTAGGCTACCCTTGACTGCTTCTGCCTCCAGTGAATTGCCTAAGCACTAGTGTTTTAAGGAACAGCTTAAAAAGAGAATCCTAATGTGATTTCTTTATAATGGGTGTGTTCCTTATCTAATCCTAGTGTCTAAACTCTTCTCCATGGCTGGACCCCCAAATAATATTCCTTTATGTGCTAAGGGGTATCGAGAGAGTGGGATAGGTTTAATCACTACCCTAACCCTAACGCGTACCCTAACCCTAACCCCTACCCTTACCCTAACACGTACCCTAATCCTAACCCGTACCCTAAACCGAGCCCTAACCCTAACACTAACCCTAACCCTAACCCTAACCCATACCCTATGCCGTACCCGAAGCCCTCCCCGAACCCGTACCCTAAGCCGTACCCGAAGCCTAACCCTAAGCCTAACCCTAACCCTAGGCTACCCTTGACTGCTTCTGCCTCCAATAGATTTCCTAAGCCCTAGTGTTTTAAGGAACAGCTTAAAAAGAGAATCCTAATGTGATTTCTTTATAATGGGTGTGTTCCTTATCTTATCCTAGTGTCTAAACTCTTCTCCATGGCTGGACCCCCAAATAATATTCCTTTACGTGCTAAGGGGTAACTAGAGAGTGGGATAGGTTTAATAACTACCCTTACCCTAACGCGTATCCTAACACTAACCCCTACCCTAACCCTAACACGTACCCTAATCCTAACCCGTACCCTAAACCGAGCCCTAACCCTAACACTAACCCTAACCTTAACCCTAACCCATACCCTACGCCGTACCCGAAGCCCTCCCCGAACCCGTACCCTAAGCCGTACCCTAAGCCTAACCCTAAGCCTAACCCTACCCCTAGGCTACCCTTGACTGCTTCTGCCTCCAATAGATTTCCTAAGCACTAGTGTTATAAGGAAGAGCTTAAAAAGAGAATCCTAATGTGATTTCTTTATAATGGGTGTGTTCCTTATCTTATCCTAGTGTCTAAACTCTTCTCCATGGCTGGACCCCCAAATAATATTCCTTTACGTGCTAATGGGTAACTAGAGAGTGGGATAGGTTTAATAACTACCCTATCCGTAACACGTACCCTAACCCTCACCCCTACCCTAACCCTAACACGAACCCTAATCCTAACCCGTACCCTAAAACGAGCCCTAACCCTAACACTAAACCTAACCCTAACCCTAACCCATACCCTACGCCGTACCCGAAGCCCTCCCCGAACACGTACCCTAAGCCGTACCCTAAGCCTAACCCTAAGCCTAACCCTAACCCTAGGCTACCCTTGACTGCTTCTGCCTCCAATAGATTTCCTAAGCACTAGTGTTTTAAGGAACAGCTTAAAAAGAGAATGCTAATGTGATTTCTTTATAATGGGTGTGTTCCTTATCTAATCCTAGTGTCTAAACTCTTCTCCATGGCTGGACCCCCAAATAATATTCCTTTATGTGCTAACGGGTATCGAGAGAGTGGGATAGGTTTAATCACTACCCTAACCCTAACGCGTACCCTAACCCTAACCCCTACCCTTACCCTAACACGTACCCTAATCCTAACCCGTACCCTAAACCGAGCCCTAACCCTAACACTAACCCTAACCCTAACCCTAACCCATGCCCTACGCCGTACCCGAAGCCCTCCCCGAACCCGTACCCTAAGCCGTACCCGAAGCCTAACCCTAAGCCTAACCCTAACCCTAGGCTACCCTTGACTGCTTCTGCCTCCAATAGATTTCCTAAGCACTAGTGTTTTAAGGAACAGCTTAAAAAGAGAAACCTAATGTGATTTCTTTATAATGTGTGTGTTCTTTATATTACCTTAGTGTCTAAACTCTTCTCCATGGCTGGACCCCCAAATAATGTTCCTTTACGTACTAAGGGGTATCTAGAGAGTGGGATAGGTTTAATAACTACCCTAACCCTAACGCGTACCCTAACCCTAACCCCTACCCTAACCCTAACACGTACCCTAATCCTAACCCGTACCCTAAACCGAGCCCTAACCCTAACACTAACCGTAACCCTAACCCTAACCCATACCCTACGCCGTACCCGAAGCCCTCCCCGAACCCGTACCCTAAGCCGTACCCTAAGCCTAACCCTAAGCCTAACCCTAACCCTAGGCTACCCTTGACTGCTTCTGCCTCCAATGAATTTCCTAAGCACTAGTGTTTTAAGGAACAGCTTAAAAAGAGAATCCTAATGTGATGTCTTTATAATGGGTGTGTTCCTTATCTAATCCTAGTGTCTAAACTCTTCTCCATGGCTGGACACCCAAATAATATTCCTTTATGTGCTAAGGGGTATCGAGAGAGTGGGATATGTTTAATCACTACCCTAACCCTAACGCGTACCCTAACCCTAACCCCTACCCTTACCCTAACACGTACCCTAATCCTAACCCGTACCCTAAACCGAGCCCTAACCCTAACACTAACCCTAACACTAACCCTAACCCATACCCTACGCCGTACCCGAAGCCCTCCCCGAACCCGTACCCTAAGCCGTACACGAAGCCTAACCCTAAGCCTAACCCTAACCCTAGGCTACCCTTGACTGCTTCTGCCTCCAATAGATTTCCTAAGCCCTAGTGTTTTAAGGAACAGCTTAAAAAGAGAATCCTAATGTGATTTCTTTATAATGGGTGTGTTCCTTATCTTATCCTAGTGTCTAAACTCTTCTCCATGGCTGGACCCCCAAATAATATTCCTTTACGTGCTAAGGGGTAACTAGAGAGTGGGATAGGTTTAATAACTACCCTTACCCTAACGCGTATCCTAACGCTAACCCCTACCCTAACCCTAACACGTACCCTAATCCTAACCCGTACCCTAAACCGAGCCCTAACCCTAACACTAACCCTAACCTTAACCCTAACCCATACCCTACGCCGTACCCGAAGCCCTCCCCGAACCCGTACCCTAAGCCGTACCCTAAGCCTAACCCTAAGCCTAACCCTAACCCTAGGCTACCCTTGACTGCTTCTGCCTCCAATAGATTTCCTAAGCACTAGTGTTTTAAGGAACAGCTTAAAAAGAGAATCCTAATGTTATTTCTTTATAATGTGTGTGTTCCTTATATTATCTTAGTGTCTAAACTCTTCTCCATGGCTGGACCCCCAAATAATATTCCTTTACGTGCTAAGGGGTATCTAGAGAGTGGGATAGGTTTAATAACTACCCTAACCGTAACGCGTACCCTAACCCTAACCCCTACCCTAACCCTAACATGTACCCTAATCCTAACCCGTACCCTAAACCGAGCCCTAACCCTAACACTAACCCTAACCCTAACCGTAACCCATACCCTACGCCGTACCCGAAGCCCTCCCCGAACACGTACCCTAAGCCGTACCCTAAGCCTAACCGTAAGCCTAACCCTAACCCTAGGCTACCCTTGACTGCTTCTGCCTCCAATAGATTTCCTAAGCACTAGTGTTTTAAGGAACAGCTTAAAAAGAGAATCCTAATGTGATTTCTTTATAATGTGTGTGTTCCTTATATTATCTTAGTGTCTAAACTCTTCTCCATGGCTGGACCCCCTAATAATATTCCTTTACGTGCTAAGGGGTATCTAGAGAGTGGGATAGGTTTAATAACTACCCTAACCCTAATGCGTACCCTAACCCTAACCCCTACCCTAACCCTAACACGTACCCTAATCCTAACCCGTACCCTAAACCGAGCCCTAACCCTAACACTAACCCTAACCCTAACCCTAACCCATACCCTACGCCGTACCCGAAGCCCTCCCCGAAGCCGTACCCTAAGCCGTACCCTAAGCCTAACCCTAAGCCTAACCCTAACCCTAGGCTACCCTTGACTGCTTCTGCCTCCAATAGATTTCCTAAGCACTAGTGTTTTAAGGAACAGCTTAAAAAGAGAATCCTAATGTGATTTCTTTATAATGGGAGTGTTCCTTATCTTATCCTAGTGTCTAAACTCTTCTCCATGGCTGGACCCCCAAATAATATTCCTTTACGTGCTAATGGGTAACTAGAGAGTGGGATAGGTTTAATAACTACCCTATCCGTAACACGTACCCTAACCCTCACCCCTACCCTAACCCTAACACGAACCCTAATCCTAACCCGTACCCTAAAACGAGCCCTAACCCTAACACTAACCCTAACCCTAACCCTAACCCATACCCTACGCCGTACCCGAAGCCCTTCCCGAAGCCGTACCCTAAGCCGTACCCTAAGCCTAACCCTAAGCCTAACCCTAACCCTAGGCTACCCTTGACTGCTTCTGCCTCCAATAGATTTCCTAAGCACTAGTGTTTTAAGGAACAGCTTAAAAAGAGAATCCTAATGTTATTTCTTTATAATGTGTGTGTTCCTTATATTAAATTAGTGTCTAAACTCTTCTCCATGGCTGGACCCCCAAATAATATTCCTTTATGTGCTAAGGGGTATCGAGAGAGTGGGATAGGTTTAATCACTACCCTAACCCTAACGCGTACCCTAACCCTAACCCCTACCCTTACCCTAACACGTACCCTAATCCTAACCCGTACCCTAAACCGAGCCCTAACCCTAACACTAACCCTAACCCTAACCCTAACCCATACCCTACGCCGTACCCGAAGCCCTCCCCGAACCCGTACCCTAAGCCGTACCCGAAGCCTAACCCTAAGCCTAACCCTAACCCTAGGCTACCCTTGACTGCTTCTGCCTCCAATAGATTTCCTAAGCACTAGTGTTTTAAGGAACAGCTTAAAAAGAGAATCCTAATGTGATTTCTTTATAATGTGTGTGTTCCTTATCTTATCCTAGTGTCTAAACTCTTCTCCATGGCTGGACCCCCAAATAATATTCCTTTACGTGCTAAGGGGTAACTAGAGAGTGGGATAGGTTTAATAACTACCCTAACCCTAACGCGTACCCTAACGCTAACCCCTACCCTAACCCTAACACGTAACCTAATCCTAACCCGTACCCTAACCGAGCCCTAACCCTAACACTAACCCTAACCCTAACCCTAACCCATACCCTACGCCGTACCCGAAGCCCTCCCCGAACCCGTACCCTAAGCCGTACCCTAAGCCTAACCCTAAGCCTAACCCTAACCCTAGGCTACCCTTGACTGCTTCTGCCTCCAATAGATTTCCTAAGCCCTAGTGTTTTAAGGAACAGCTTAAAAAGAGAATCCTAATGTGATTTCGTTATAATGCGTGTGTTCCTTATTTATCCTAGTGTCTAAACTCTTCTCCATGGCTGGACCCCCAAATAATATTCCTTTACGTGCTAAGGGGTAACTAGAGAGTGGGATAGGTTTAATAACTACCCTTACCCTAACGCATACCCTAACGCTAACCCCTACCCTAACCCTAACACGTACCCTAATCCTAACCCGTACCCTAAACCGAGCCCTAACCCTAACACTAACCCTAACCTTAACCCTAACCCATACCCTACGCCGTACCCGAAGCCCTCCCCGAACCCGTACCCTAAGCCGTACCCGAAGCCTAACCCTAATCCTAACCCTAACCCTAGGCTACCCTTGACTGCTTCTGCCTCCAATAGATTTCCTAAGCACTAGTGTTTTAAGGAACAGCTTAAAAAGAGAATCCTAATGTGATTTCTTTATAATGTGTGTGTTCCTTATATTACCTTAGTGTCTAAACTCTTCTCCATGGCTGGACCCCCAAATAATGTTCCTTTACGTACTAAGGGGTATCTAGAGAGTGGGATAGGTTTAATAACTACCCTAACCCTAACGCGTACCCTAACCCTAACCCCTACCCTAACCCTAACACGTACCCTAATCCTAACCCGTACCCTAAACCGAGCCCTAACCCTAACACTAACCGTAACCCTAACCCTAACCCATACCCTACGCCGTACCCGAAGCCCTCCCCGAACCCGTACCCTAAGCCGTACCCTAAGCCTAACCCTAAGCCTAACCCTAACCCTAGGCTACCCTTGACTGCTTCTGCCTCCAATGAATTTCCTAAGCACTAGTGTTTTAAGGAACAGCTTAAAAAGAGAATCCTAATGTGATTTCTTTATAATGGGTGTGTTCCTTATCTAATCCTAGTGTCTAAACTCTTCTCCATGGCTGGAGCCCCAAATAATATTCCTTTATGTGCTAAGGGGTATCGAGAGAGTGGGATAGGTTTAATCACTACCCTAACCCTAACGCGTACCCTAACCCTAACCCCTACCCTTACCCTAACACGTACCCTAATCCTAACCCGTACCCTAAACCGAGCCCTATCCCTAACACTAACCCTAACCCTAACCCTAACCCATACCCTACGCCATACCCGAAGCCCTCCCCGAACCCGTACCCTAAGCCGTACCCGAAGCCTAACCCTAAGCCTAACCCTAACCCTAGGCTACCCTTGACTGCTTCTGCCTCCAATAGATTTCCTAAGCACTAGTGTTTTAAGGAACAGCTTAAAAAGAGAATCCTAATGTGATTTCTTTATAATGTGTGTGTTCCTTATATTACCTTAGTGTCTAAACTCTTCTCCATGGCTGGACCACCAAATAATGTTCCTTTACGTACTAAGGGGTATCTAGAGAGTGGGATAGGTTTAATAACTACCCTAACCCTAACGCGTACCCTAACCCTCACCCCTACCCTAACCCTAACACAAACACTAATCCTAACCCGTACCCTAAAACGAGCCCTAACCCTAACACTAAACCTAACCCTAACCCTAACCCATACCCTACGCCGTACCCGAAGCCCTCCCCGAACCCGTACCCTAAGCCGTACCCGAAGCCTAACCCTAAGCCTAACCCTAACCCTAGGCTACCCTTGACTGCTTCTGCCTCCAATAGATTTCCTAAGCACTAGTGTTTTCAGGAACAGCTTAAAAAGAGAATCCTAATATGATTTCTTTATAATGTGTGTGTTCCTTATCTTATCCTAGTGTCTAAACTCTTCTCCATGGCTGGACCCCCAAATAATATTCCTTTACGTGCTAAGGGGTAACTAGAGAGTGGGATAGGTTTAATAACTACCCTAACCCTAACGCGTACCCTAACGCTAACCCCTAACCTAACCCTAACACGTAACCTAATCCTAACCCGTACCCTAACCGAGCCCTAACCCTAACACTAACCCTAACCCTAACCCTAACCCATACCCTACGCCGTGCCCGAAGCCCTCCCCGAACCCGTACCCTAAGCCGTACCCTAAGCCTAACCCTAAGCCTAACCCTAACCCTAGGCTACCCTTGACTGCTTCTGCCTCCAATAGATTTCCTAAGCCCTAGTGTTTTAAGGAACAGCTTAAAAAGAGAATCCTAATGTGATTTCTTTATAATGCGTGTGTTCCTTATCTTATCCTAGTGTCTAAACTCTTCTCCATGGCTGGACCCCCAAATAATATTCCTTTACGTGCTAAGGGGTAACTAGAGAGTGGGATAGGTTTAATAACTACCCTTACCCTAATGCGTACCCTAACGCTAACCCCTACCCTAACCCTAACACGTACCCTAATCCTAACCCGTACCCTAAACCGAGCTCTAACCCTAACACTAACCCTAACCTTAACCCTAACCCATACCCTACGCCGTACCCGAAGCCCTCCCCGAACCCGTACCCTAAGCCGTACCCTAAGCCTAACCCTAAGCCTAACCCTAACCCTAGGCTACCCTTGACTGCTTCTGCCTCCAATAGATTTCCTAAGCACTAGTGTTTTAAAGAACAGCTTAAAAAGAGAATCCTAATGTTATTTCTTTATAATGTGTGTGTTCCTTATATTATCTTAGTGTCTAAACTCTTCTCCATGGCTGGACCCCCAAATAATATTCCTTTACGTGCTAAGGGGTATCTAGAGAGTGGAATAGGTTTAATAACTACCCTAACCGTAACGCGTACCCTAACCCTAACCCCTACCCTAACCCTAACATGTACCCTAATCCTAACCCGTACCCTAAACCGAGCCCTAAACCTAACACTAACCCTAACCCTAACCGTAACCCATACCCTACGCCGTACCCGAAGCCCTCCCCGAACACGTACCCTAAGCCGTACCCTAAGCCTAACCGTAAGCCTAACCCTAACCCTAGGCTACCCTTGACTGCTTCTGCCTCCAATAGATTTCCTAAGCACTAGTGTTTTAAGGAACAGCTTAAAAAGAGAATCCTAATGTGATTTCTTTATAATGTGTGTGTTCCTTATATTATCTTAGTGTCTAAACTCTTCTCCATGGCTGGACCCCCTAATAATATTCCTTTACGTGCTAAGGGGTATCTAGAGAGTGGGATAGGTTTAATAACTACCCTAACCCTAACGCGTACCCTAACCCTAACCCCTACCCTAACCCTAACACGTACCCTAATCCTAACCCGTACCCTAAACCGAGCCCTAACCCTAACACTAACCCTAACCCTAACCCTAACCCATACCCTACGCCGTACCCGAAGCCCTTCCCGAAGCCGTACCATAAGCCATACCCTAAGCCTAACCCTAAGCCTAACCCTAACCCTAGGCTACCCTTGACTGCTTCTGCCTCCAATAGATTTCCTAAGCACTAGTGTTTTAAGGAACAGCTTAAAAAGAGAATCCTAATGTGATTTCTTTATAATGTGTGTGTTCCTTATATTACCTTAGTGTCTAAACTCTTCTCCATGGCTGGACCACCAAATAATGTTCCTTTACGTACTAAGGGGTATCTAGAGAGTGGGATAGGTTTAATAACTACCCTAACCCTAACGCGTACCCTAACCCTCACCCCTACCCTAACCCTAACACAAACACTAATCCTAACCCGTACCCTAAAACGAGCCCTAACCCTAACACTAAACCTAACCCTAACCCTAACCCATACCCTACGCCGTACCCGAAGCCCTCCCCGAACCCGTACCCTAAGCCGTACCCGAAGCCTAACCCTAAGCCTAACCCTAACCCTAGGCTACCCTTGACTGCTTCTGCCTCCAATAGATTTCCTAAGCACTAGTGTTTTCAGGAACAGCTTAAAAAGAGAATCCTAATGTGATTTCTTTATAATGTGTGTGTTCCTTATCTTATCCTAGTGTCTAAACTCTTCTCCATGGCTGGACCCCCAAATAATATTCCTTTACGTGCTAAGGGGTAACTAGAGAGTGGGATAGGTTTAATAACTACCCTAACCCTAACGCGTACCCTAACGCTAACCCCTACCCTAACCCTAACACGTAACCTAATCCTAACCCGTACCCTAACCGAGCCCTAACCCTAACACTAACCCTAACCCTAACCCTAACCCATACCCTACGCCGTGCGCGAAGCCCTCCCCGAACCCGTACCCTAAGCCGTACACTAAGCCTAACCCTAAGCCTAACCCTAACCCTAGGCTACCCTTGACTGCTTCTGCCTCCAATAGATTTCCTAAGCCCTAGTGTTTTAAGGAACAGCTTAAAAAGAGAATCCTAATGTGATTTCGTTATAATGCGTGTGTTCCTTATCTTATCCTAGTGTCTAAACTCTTCTCCATGGCTGGACACCCAAATAATATTCCTTTACTTGCTAAGGGGTAACTAGAGAGTGGGATAGGTTTAATAACTACCCTTACCCTAACGCGTACCCTAACGCTAACCCCTACCCTAACCCTAACACGTACCCTAATCCTAACCCGTACCCTAAACCGAGCCCTAACCCTAACACTAACCCTAACCTTAACCCTAACCCATACCCTACGCCGTACCCGAAGCCCTACCCGAACCCGTACCCTAAGCCATACCCTAAGCCTAACCCTAAGCCTAACCCTAACCCTAGGCTACCCTTGACTGCTTCTGCCTCCAATAGATTTCCTAAGCACTAGTGTTTTAAGGAACAGCTTAAAAAGAGAATCCTAATGTTATTTCTTTATAATGTGTGTGTTCCTTATATTATCTTAGTGTCTAAACTCTTCTCCATGGCTGGACCCCCAAATAATATTCCTTTACGTGCTAAGGGGTATCTAGAGAGTGGGATAGGTTTAATAACTACCCTAACCGTAACGCGTACCCTAACCCTAACCCCTACCCTAACCCTAACATGTACCCTAATCCTAACCCGTACCCTAAACCGAGCACTAACCCTAACACTAACCCTAACCCTAACCGTAACCCATACCCTACGCCGTACCCGAAGCCCTCCCCGAACACGTACCCTAAGCCGTACCCTAAGCCTAACCGTAAGCCTAACCCTAACCCTAGGCTACCCTTGACTGCTTCTGCCTCCAATAGATTTCCTAAGCACTAGTGTTTTAAGGAACAGCTTAAAAAGAGAATCCTAATGTGATTTCTTTATAATGTGTGTGTTCCTTATATTATCTTAGTGTCTAAACTCTTCTCCATGGCTGGACCCCCTAATAATATTCCTTTACGTACTAAGGGGTATCTAGAGAGTGGGATAGGTTTAATAACTACCCTAACCCTAACGCGTACCCTAACCCTAACCTCTACCCTAACCCTAACACGTACCCTAATCCTATCCCGTACCCTAAACCGAGCCCTAACCCTAACACTAACCGTAACCCTAACCCTAACCCATACCCTACGCCGTACCCGAAGCCCTCCCCGAACCCGTACCCTAAGCCGTACCCTAAGCCTAACCCTAAGCCTAACCCTAACCCTAGGCTACCCTTGACTGCTTCTGCCTCCAATGAATTTCCTAAGCACTAGTGTTTTAAGGAACAGCTTAAAAAGAGAATCCTAATGTGATGTCTTTATAATGGGTGTGTTCCTTATCTAATCCTAGTGTCTAAACTCTTCTCCATGGCTGGACACCCAAATAATATTCCTTTATGTGCTAAGGGGTATCGAGAGAGTGGGATATGTTTAATCACTACCCTAACCCTAACGCGTACCCTAACCCTAACCCCTACCCTTACCCTAACACGTACCCTAATCCTAACCCGTACCCTAAACCGAGCCCTAACCCTAACACTAACCCTAACACTAACCCTAACCCATACCCTACGCCGTACCCGAAGCCCTCCCCGAACCCGTACCCTAAGCCGTACACGAAGCCTAACCCTAAGCCTAACCCTAACCCTAGGCTACCCTTGACTGCTTCTGCCTCCAATAGATTTCCTAAGCACTAGTGTTTTAAGGAACAGCTTAAAAAGAGAATCCTAATGTGATTTCTTTATAATGGGTGTGTTCCTTATCTTATCCTAGTGTCTAAACTCTTCTCCATGGCTGGACCCCCAAATAATATTCCTTTACGTGCTAAGGGGTAACTAGAGAGTGGGATAGGTTTAATAACTACCCTTACCCTAACGCGTATCCTAACGCTAACCCCTACCCTAACCCTAACACGTACCCTAATCCTAACCCGTACCCTAAACCGAGCCCTAACCCTAACACTAACCCTAACCTTAACCCTAACCCATACCCTACGCCGTACCCGAAGCCCTCCCCGAACCCGTACCCTAAGCCGTACCCTAAGCCTAACCCTAAGCCTAACCCTAACCCTAGGCTACCCTTGACTGCTTCTGCCTCCAATAGATTTCCTAAGCACTAGTGTTTTAAGGAACAGCTTAAAAAGAGAATCCTAATGTTATTTCTTTATAATGTGTGTGTTCCTTATATTATCTTAGTGTCTAAACTCTCCTCCATGGCTGGACCCCCAAATAATATTCCTTTACGTGCTAAGGGGTATCTAGAGAGTGGGATAGGTTTAATAACTACCCTAACCGTAACGCGTACCCTAACCCTAACCCCTACCCTAACCCTAACATGTACCCTAATCCTAACCCGTACCCTAAACCGAGCCCTAACCCTAACACTAACCCTAACCCTAACCGTAACCCATACCCTACGCCGTACCCGAAGCCCTCCCCGAACACGTACCCTAAGCCGTACCCTAAGCCTAACCGTAAGCCTAACCCTAAACCTAGGCTACCCTTGACTGCTTCTGCCTCCAATAGATTTCCTAAGCACTAGTGTTTTAAGGAACAGCTTAAAAAGAGAATCCTAATGTGATTTCTTTATAATGTGTGTGTTCCTTATATTATCTTAGTGTCTAAACTCTTCTCCATGGCTGGACCCCCTAATAATATTCCTTTACGTGCTAAGGGGTATCTAGAGAGTGGGATAGGTTTAATAACTACCCTAACCCTAATGCGTACCCTAACCCTAACCCCTACCCTAACCCTAACACGTACCCTAATCCTAACCCGTACCCTAAACCGAGCCCTAACCCTAACACTAACCCTAACCCTAACCCTAACCCATACCCTACGCCGTACCCGAAGCCCTCCCCGAAGCCGTACCCTAAGCCGTACCCTAAGCCTAACCCTAAGCCTAACCCTAACCCTAGGCTACCCTTGACTGCTTCTGCCTCCAATAGATTTCCTAAGCACTAGTGTTTTAAGGAACAGCTTAAAAAGAGAATCCTAATGTGATTTCTTTATAATGGGAGTGTTCCTTATCTTATCCTAGTGTCTAAACTCTTCTCCATGGCTGGACCACCAAATAATATTCCTTTACGTGCTAATGGGTAACTAGAGAGTGGGATAGGTTTAATAACTACCCTATCCGTAACACGTACCCTAACCCTCACCCCTACCCTAACCCTAACACGAACCCTAATCCTAATCCGTACCCTAAAACGAGCCCTAACCCTAACACTAAACCTAACCCTAACCCTAACCCATACCCTACGCCGTACCCAAAGCCCTCCCCGAACCCGTACCCTAAGCCTAACCCTAAGCCTAACCCTAACCCTAGGCTACCCTTGACTGCTTCTGCCTCCAATGAATTTCCTAAGCACTAGTGTTTTAAGGAACAGCTTAAAAAGAGAATCCTAATGTGATTTCTTTATAATGGGTGTGTTCCTTATCTTATCCTAGTGTCTAAACTCTTCTCCATGGCTGGACCCCCAAATAATATTCCTTTACGTGCTAAGGGGTAACTAGAGAGTGGGATAGGTTTAATAACTACCCTTACCCTAACGCGTACCCTAACGATAACCCCTACCTTAACCCTAACACGTACCCTAATCCTAACCCGTACCCTAAACCGAGCCCTAACCCTAACACTAACCCTAACACTAACCCTAACCCATACCCTACGCCGTACGCGAAGCCCTCCCCGAACCCGTACCCTAAGCCGTACCCTAAGGCTAACCCTAAGCCTAACCCTAACCCTAGGCTACCCTTGACTGCTTCTGCCTCCAATAGATTTCCTAAGCACTAGTGTTTTAAGGAACAGCTTAAAAAGAGAATCCTAATGTTATTTCTTTATAATGTGTGTGTTCCTTATATTATCTTAGTGTCTAAACTCTTCTCCATGGCTGGACCCCCAAATAATATTCCTTTATGTGCTAAGGGGTATCGAGAGAGTGGGATAGGTTTAATCACTACCCTAACCCTAACGCGTACCCTAACCCTAACCCCTACCCTTACCCTAACACGTACCCTAATCCTAACCCGTACCCTAAACCGAGCCCTAACCCTAACACTAACCCTAACCCTAACCCTAACCCATACCCTACGCCATACCCGAAGCCCTCCCCGTACCCGTACCCTAAGCCGTACCCGAAGCCTATCCCTAAGCCTAACCCTAACCCTAGGCTACCCTTGACTGCTTCTGCCTCCAATAGATTTCCTAAGCACTAGTGTTTTAAGGAACAGCTTAAAAAGAGAATCCTAATGTGATTTCGTTATAATGCGTGTGTTCCTTATCTTATCCTAGTGTCTAAACTCTTCTCCATGGCTGGACCCCCAAATAATATTCCTTTACGTGCTAAGGGGTAACTAGAGAGTGGGATAGGTTTAATAACTACCCTTACCCTAACGCGTACCCTAACGCTAACCCCTACCCTAACCCTAACACGTACCCTAATCCTAACCCGTACCCTAAACCGAGCCCTAACCCTAACACTAACCCTAACCTTAACCCTAACCCATACCCTACGCCGTACCCGAAGCCCTCCCCGAACCCGTACCCTAAGCCGTACCCTAAGCCTAACCCTAAGCCTAACCCTAACCCTAGGCTACCCTTGACTGCTTCTGCCTCCAATAGATTTCCTAAGCACTAGTGTTTTAAGGAACAGCTTATAAAGAGAATCCTAATGTTATTTCTTTATAATGTGTGTGTTCCTTATATTATCTTAGTGTCTAAACTCTTCTCCATGGCTGGACCCCCAAATAATATTGCTTTACGTGCTAAGGGGTATCTAGAGAGTGGGATAGGTTTAATAACTACCCTAACCGTAACGCGTACCCTAACCCTAACCCCTACCCTAACCCTAACATGTACCCTAATCCTAACCCGTACCCTAAACCGAGCACTAACCCTAACACTAACCCTAACCCTAACCGTAACCCATACCCTACGCCGTACCCGAAGCCCTCCCCGAACACGTACCCTAAGCCGTACCCTAAGCCTAACCGTAAGCCTAACCCTAACCCTAGGCTACCCTTGACTGCTTCTGCCTCCAATAGATTTCCTAAGCACTAGTGTTTTAAGGAACAGCTTAAAAAGAGAATCCTAATGTGATTTCTTTATAATGTGTGTGTTCCTTATATTATCTTAGTGTCTAAACTCTTCTCCATGGCTGGACCCCCTAATAATATTCCTTTACGTGCTAAGGGGTATCTAGAGAGTGGGATAGGTTTAATAACTACCCTAACCCTAACGCGTACCCTAACCCTAACCCCTACCCTAACCCTAACACGTACCCTAATCCTAACCCGTACCCTAAACCGAGCCCTAACCCTAACACTAACCCTAACCCTAACCCTAACCCATACCCTACGCCGTACCCGAAGCCCTTCCCGAAGCCGTACCCTAAGCCGTACCCTAAGCCTAACCCTAAGCCTAACCCTAACCCTAGGCTACCCTTGACTGCTTCTGCCTCCAATAGATTTCCTAAGCACTAGTGTTTTAAGGAACAGCTTAAAAAGAGAATCCTAATGTGATTTCGTTATAATGCGTGTGTTCCTTATCTTATCCTAGTGTCTAAACTCTTCTCCATGGCTGGACACCCAAATAATATTCCTTTACGTGCTAAGGGGTAACTAGAGAGTGGGATAGGTTTAATAACTACCCTTACCCTAACGCGTACCCTAACGCTAACCCCTACCCTAACCCTAACACGTACCCTAATCCTAACCCGTACCCTAAACCGAGCCCGAACCCTAACACTAACCCTAACCTTAACCCTAACCCATACCCTAGGCCGTACCCGAAGCCCTCCCCGAACCCGTACCCTAAGCCGTACCCTAAGCCTAACCCTAAGCCTAACCCTAACCCTAGGCTACCCTTGACTGCTTCTGCCTCCAATAGATTTCCTAAGCACTAGTGTTTTAAGGAACAGCTTAAAAAGAGAATCCTAATGTTATTTCTTTATAATGTGTGTGTTCCTTATATTATCTTAGTGTCTAAACTCTTCTCCATGGCTGGACCCCCAAATAATATTCCTTTACGTGCTAAGGGGTATCTAGAGAGTGGGATAGGTTTAATAACTACCCTAACCGTAACGCGTACCCTAACCCTAACCCCTACCCTAACCCTAACATGTACCCTAATCCTAACCCGTACCCTAAACCGAGCACTAACCCTAACACTAACCCTAACCCTAACCGTAACCCATACCCTACGCCGTACCCGAAGCCCTCCCCGAACACGTACCCTAAGCCGTACCCTAAGCCTAACCGTAAGCCTAACCCTAACCCTAGGCTACCCTTGACTGCTTCTGCCTCCAATAGATTTCCTAAGCACTAGTGTTTTAAGGAACAGCTTAAAAAGAGAATCCTAATGTGATTTCTTTATAATGTGTGTGTTCCTTATATTATCTTAGTGTCTAAACTCTTCTCCATGGCTGGACCCCCTAATAATATTCCTTTACGTACTAAGGGGTATCTAGAGAGTGGGATAGGTTTAATAACTACCCTAACCCTAACGCGTACCCTAACCCTAACCCCTACCCTAACCCTAACACGTACCCTAATCCTATCCCGTACCCTAAACCGAGCCCTAACCCTAACACTAACCGTAACCCTAACCCTAACCCATACCCTACGCCGTACCCGAAGCCCTCCCCGAACCCGTACCCTAAGCCGTACCCTAAGCCTAACCCTAAGCCTAACCCTAACCCTAGGCTACCCTTGACTGCTTCTGCCTCCAATGAATTTCCTAAGCACTAGTGTTTTAAGGAACAGCTTAAAAAGAGAATCCTAATGTGATGTCTTTATAATGGGTGTGTTCCTTATCTAATCCTAGTGTCTAAACTCTTCTCCATGGCTGGACACCCAAATAATATTCCTTTATGTGCTAAGGGGTATCGAGAGAGTGGGATATGTTTAATCACTACCCTAACCCTAACGCGTACCCTAACCCTAACCCCTACCCTTACCCTAACACGTACCCTAATCCTAACCCGTACCCTAAACCGAGCCCTAACCCTAACACTAACCCTAACACTAACCCTAACCCATACCCTACGCCGTACCCGAAGCCCTCCCCGAACCCGTACCCTAAGCCGTACACGAAGCCTAACCCTAAGCCTAACCCTAACCCTAGGCTACCCTTGACTGCTTCTGCCTCCAATAGATTTCCTAAGCCCTAATGTTTTAAGGAACAGCTTAAAAAGAGAATCCTAATGTGATTTCTTTATAATGGGTGTGTTCCTTATCTTATCCTAGTGTCTAAACTCTTCTCCATGGCTGGACCCCCAAATAATATTCCTTTACGTGCTAAGGGGTAACTAGAGAGTGGGATAGGTTTAATAACTACCCTTACCCTAACGCGTATCCTAACGCTAACCCCTACCCTAACCCTAACACGTACCCTAATCCTAACCCGTACCCTAAACCGAGCCCTAACCCTAACACTAACCCTAACCTTAACCCTAACCCATACCCTACGCCGTACCCGAAGCCCTCCCCGAACCCGTACCCTAAGCCGTACCCTAAGCCTAACCCTAAGCCTAACCCTAACCCTAGGCTACCCTTGACTGCTTCTGCCTCCAATAGATTTCCTAAGCACTAGTGTTTTAAGGAACAGCTTAAAAAGAGAATCCTAATGTTATTTCTTTATAATGTGTGTGTTCCTTATATTATCTTAGTGTCTAAACTCTCCTCCATGGCTGGACCCCCAAATAATATTCCTTTACGTGCTAAGGGGTATCTAGAGAGTGGGATAGGTTTAATAACTACCCTAACCGTAACGCGTACCCTAACCCTAACCCCTACCCTAACCCTAACATGTACCCTAATCCTAACCCTTACCCTAAACCGAGCCCTAACCCTAACACTAACCCTAACCCTAACCGTAACCCATACCCTACGCCGTACCCGAAGCCCTCCCCGAACACGTACCCTAAGCCGTACCCTAAGCCTAACCGTAAGCCTAACCCTAACCCTAGGCTACCCTTGACTGCTTCTGCCTCCAATAGATTTCCTAAGCACTAGTGTTTTAAGGAACAGCTTAAAAAGAGAATCCTAATGTGATTTCTTTATAATGTGTGTGTTCCTTATATTATCTTAGTGTCTAAACTCTTCTCCATGGCTGGACCCCCTAATAATATTCCTTTACGTGCTAAGGGGTATCTAGAGAGTGGGATAGGTTTAATAACTACCCTAACCCTAATGCGTACCCTAACCCTAACCCCTACCCTAACCCTAACACGTACCCTAATCCTAACCCGTACCCTAAACCGAGCCCTAACCCTAACACTAACCCTAACACTAACCCTAACCCATACCCTACGCCGTACGCGAAGCCCTCCCCGAACCCGTACCCTAAGCCGTACCCTAAGGCTAACCCTAAGCCTAACCCTAACCCTAGGCTACCCTTGACTGCTTCTGCCTCCAATAGATTTCCTAAGCACTAGTGTTTTAAGGAACAGCTTAAAAAGAGAATCCTAATGTTATTTCTTTATAATGTGTGTGTTCCTTATATTATCTTAGTGTCTAAACTCTTCTCCATGGCTGGACCCCCAAATAATATTCCTTTATGTGCTAAGGGGTATCGAGAGAGTGGGATAGGTTTAATCACTACCCTAACCCTAACGCGTACCCTAACCCTAACCCCTACCCTTACCCTAACACGTACCCTAATCCTAACCCGTACCCTAAACCGAGCCCTAACCCTAACACTAACCCTAACCCTAACCCTAACCCATACCCTACGCCATACCCGAAGCCCTCCCCGTACCCGTACCCTAAGCCGTACCCGAAGCCTATCCCTAAGCCTAACCCTAACCCTAGGCTACCCTTGACTGCTTCTGCCTCCAATAGATTTCCTAAGCACTAGTGTTTTAAGGAACAGCTTAAAAAGAGAATCCTAATGTGATTTCGTTATAATGCGTGTGTTCCTTATCTTATCCTAGTGTCTAAACTCTTCTCCATGGCTGGACCCCCAAATAATATTCCTTTACGTGCTAAGGGGTAACTAGAGAGTGGGATAGGTTTAATAACTACCCTTACCCTAACGCGTACCCTAACGCTAACCCCTACCCTATCCCTAACACGTACCCTAATCCTAACCCGTACCCTAAACCGAGCCCTAACCCTAACACTAACCCTAACCTTAACCCTAACCCATACCCTACGCCGTACCCGAAGCCCTCCCCGAACCCGTACCCTAAGCCGTACCCTAAGCCTAACCCTAAGCCTAACCCTAACCCTAGGCTACCCTTGACTGCTTCTGCCTCCAATAGATTTCCTAAGCACTAGTGTTTTAAGGAACAGCTTATAAAGAGAATCCTAATGTTATTTCTTTATAATGTGTGTGTTCCTTATATTATCTTAGTGTCTAAACTCTTCTCCATGGCTGGACCCCCAAATAATATTGCTTTACGTGCTAAGGGGTATCTAGAGAGTGGGATAGGTTTAATAACTACCCTAACCGTAACGCGTACCCTAACCCTAACCCCTACCCTAACCCTAACATGTACCCTAATCCTAACCCGTACCCTAAACCGAGCACTAACCCTAACACTAACCCTAACCCTAACCGTAACCCATACCCTACGCCGTACCCGAAGCCCTCCCCGAACACGTACCCTAAGCCGTACCCTAAGCCTAACCGTAAGCCTAACCCTAACCCTAGGCTACCCTTGACTGCTTCTGCCTCCAATAGATTTCCTAAGCACTAGTGTTTTAAGGAACAGCTTAAAAAGAGAATCCTAATGTGATTTCTTTATAATGTGTGTGTTCCTTATATTATCTTAGTGTCTAAACTCTTCTCCATGGCTGGACCCCCTAATAATATTCCTTTACGTGCTAAGGGGTATCTAGAGAGTGGGATAGGTTTAATAACTACCCTAACCCTAACGCGTACCCTAACCCTAACCCCTACCCTAACCCTAACACGTACCCTAATCCTAACCCGTACCCTAAACCGAGCCCTAACCCTAACACTAACCCTAACCCTAACCCTAACCCATACCCTACGCCGTACCCGAAGCCCTTCCCGAAGCCGTACCCTAAGCCGTACCCTAAGCCTAACCCTAAGCCTAACCCTAACCCTAGGCTACCCTTGACTGCTTCTGCCTCCAATAGATTTCCTAAGCACTAGTGTTTTAAGGAACAGCTTAAAAAGAGAATCCTAATGTTATTTCTTTATAATGTGTGTGTTCCTTATATTAAATTAGTGTCTAAACTCTTCTCCATGGCTGGACCCCCAAATAATATTCCTTTAGGTGCTAAGGGGTATCGAGAGAGTGGGATAGGTTTAATCACTACCCTAACCCTAACGCGTACCCTAACCCTAACCCCTACCCTTACCCTAACACGTACCCTAATCCTAACCCGTACCCTAAACCGAGCCCTAACCCTAACACTAACCCTAACCCTAACCCTAACCCATACCCTACGCCGTACCCGAAGCCCTCCCCGAACCCGTACCCTAAGCCGTACCCGAAGCCTAACCCTAAGCCTAACCCTAACCCTAGGCTACCCTTGACTGCTTCTGCCTCCAATAGATTTCCTAAGCACTAGTGTTTTAAGGAACAGCTTAAAAAGAGAATCCTAATGTGATTTCTTTATAATGTGTGTGTTCCTTATATTACCTTAGTGTCTAAACTCTTCTCCATGGCTGGACCACCAAATAATGTTCCTTTACGTACTAAGGGGTATCTAGAGAGTGGGATAGGTTTAATAACTACCCTAACCCTAACGCGTACCCTAACCCTCACCCCTACCCTAACCCTAACACAAAAACTAATCCTAACCCGTACCCTAAAACGAGCCCTAACCCTAACACTAAACCTAACCCTAACCCTAACCCATACCCTACGCCGTACCCGAAGCCCTCCCCGAACCCGTACCCTAAGCCGTACCCGAAGCCTAACCCTAAGCCTAACCCTAACCCTAGGCTACCCTTGACTGCTTCTGCCTCCAATAGATTTCCTAAGCACTAGTGTTTTAAGGAACAGCTTAAAAAGAGAATCCTAATGTGATTTCTTTATAATGTGTGTGTTCCTTATCTTATCCTAGTGTCTAAACTCTTCTCCATGGCTGGACCCCCAAATAATATTCCTTTACGTGCTAAGGGGTAACTAGAGAGTGGGATAGGTTTAATAACTACCCTAACCCTAACGCGTACCCTAACGCTAACCCCTACCCTAACCCTAACACGTAACCTAATCCTAACCCGTACCCTAACCGAGCCCTAACCCTAACACTAACCCTAACCCTAACCCTAACCCATACCCTACGCCGTACCCGAAGCCCTCCCCGAACCCGTACCCTAAGCCGTACCCTAAGCCTAACCCTAAGCCTAACCCTAACCCTAGGCTACCCTTGACTGCTTCTGCCTCCAATAGATTTCCTAAGCCCTAGTGTTTTAAGGAACAGCTTAAAAAGAGAATCCTAATGTGATTTCGTTATAATGCGTGTGTTCCTTATCTTATCCTAGTGTCTAAACTCTTCTCCATGGCTGGACCCCCAAATAATATTCCTTTACGTGCTAAGGGGTAACTAGAGAGTGGGATAGGTTTAATAACTACCCTTACCCTAACGCGTACCCTAACGCTAACCCCTACCCTAACCCTAACACGTACCCTAATCCTAAACCGTACCCTAAACCGAGCCCTAACCCTAACACTAACCCTAACCTTAACCCTAACCCATACCCTACGCCGTACCCGAAGCCCTCCCCGAACCCGTACCCTAAGCCGTACCCGAAGCCTAACCCTAAGCCTAACCCTAACCCTAGGCTACCCTTGACTGCTTCTGCCTCCAATAGATTTCCTAAGCACTAGTGTTTTAAGGAACAGCTTAAAAAGAGAATCCTAATGTGATTTCTTTATAATGTGTGTGTTCCTTATATTACCTTAGTGTCTAAACTCTTCTCCATGGCTGGACCCCCAAATAATGTTCCTTTACGTACTAAGGGGTATCTAGAGAGTGGGATAGGTTTAATAACTACCCTAACCCTAACGCGTACCCTAACCCTAACCCCTACCCTAACCCTAACACGTACCCTAATCCTAACCCGTACCCTAAACCGAGCCCTAACCCTAACACTAACCGTAACCCTAACCCTAACCCATACCATACGCCGTACCCGAAGCCCTCCCCGAACCCGTACCCTAAGCCGTACCCTAAGCCTAACCCTAAGCCTAACCCTAACCCTAGGCTACCCTTGACTGCTTCTGCCTCCAATGAATTTCCTAAGCACTAGTGTTTTAAGGAACAGCTTAAAAAGAGAATCCTAATGTGATTTCTTTATAATGGGTGTGTTCCTTATCTAATCCTAGTGTCTAAACTCTTCTCCATGGCTGGAGCCCCAAATAATATTCCTTTATGTGCTAAGGGGTATCGAGAGAGTGGGATAGGTTTAGTCACTACCCTAACCCTAACGCGTACCCTAACCCTAACCCCTACCCTTACCCTAACACGTACCCTAATCCTAACCCGTACCCTAAACCGAGCCCTAACCCTAACACTAACCCTAACCCTAACCCTAACCCATACCCTACGCCATACCCGAAGCCCTCCCCGAACCCGTACCCTAAGCCGTACCCGAAGCCTAACCCTAAGCCTAACCCTAACCCTAGGCTACCCTTGACTGCTTCTGCCTCCAATAGATTTCCTAAGCACTAGTGTTTTAAGGAACAGCTTAAAAAGAGAATCCTAATGTGATTTCTTTATAATGTGTGTGTTCCTTATATTATCTTAGTGTCTAAACTCTTCTCCATGGCTGGATCCCCAAATAATATTCCTTTATGTGCTAAGGGGTATCGAGAGAGTGGGATAGGTTTAATCACTACCCTAACCCTAACGCGTACCCTAACCCTAACCCCTACCCTTACCCTGACACGTACCCTAATCCTAACCCGTACCCTAAACCGAGCCCTATCCCTAACACTAACCCTAACCCTAACCCTAACCCATACCCTACGCCATACCCGAAGCCCTCCCCGAACCCGTACCCTAAGCCGTACCCGAAGCCTAACCCTAAGCCTAACCCTAACCCTAGGCTACCCTTGACTGCTTCTGCCTCCAATAGATTTCCTAAGCACTAGTGTTTTAAGGAACAGCTTAAAAAGAGAATCCTAATGTGATTTCTTTATAATGTGTGTGTTCCTTATATTACCTTAGTGTCTAAACTCTTCTCCATGGCTGGACCACCAAATAATGTTCCTTTACGTACTAAGGGGTATCTAGAGAGTGGGATAGGTTTAATAACTACCCTAACCCTAACGCGTACCCTAACCCTCACCCCTACCCTAACCCTAACACAAACACTAATCCTAACCCGTACCCTAAAACGAGCCCTAACCCTAACACTAAACCTAACCCTAACCCTAACCCATACCCTACGCCGTACCCGAAGCCCTCCCCGAACCCGTACCCTAAGCCGTACCCGAAGCCTAACCCTAAGCCTAACCGTAACCCTAGGCTACCCTTGACTGCTTCTGCCTCCAATAGATTTCCTAAGCACTAGTGTTTTCAGGAACAGCTTAAAAAGAGAATCCTAATGTGATTTCTTTATAATGTGTGTGTTCCTTATCTTATCCTAGTGTCTAAACTCTTCTCCATGGCTGGACCCCCAAATAATATTCCTTTACGTGCTAAGGGGTAACTAGAGAGTGGGATAGGTTTAATAACTACCCTAACCCTAACGCGTACCCTAACGCTAACCCCTAACCTAACCCTAACACGTAACCTAATCCTAACCCGTACCCTAACCGAGCCCTAACCCTAACACTAACCCTAACCCTAACCCTAACCCATACCCTACGCCGTGCCCGAAGCCCTCCCCGAACCCGTACCCTAAGCCGTACCCTAAGCCTAACCCTAAGCCTAACCCTAACCCTAGGCTACCCTTGACTGCTTCTGCCTCCAATAGATTTCCTAAGCCCTAGTGTTTTAAGGAACAGCTTAAAAAGAGAATCCTAATGTGATTTCGTTATAATGCGTGTGTTCCTTATCTTATCCTAGTGTCTAAACTCTTCTCCATGGCTGGACGCCCAAATAATATTCCTTTACGTGCTAAGGGGTAACTAGAGAGTGGGATAGGTTTAATAACTACCCTTACCCTAATGCGTACCCTAACGCTAACCCCTACCCTAACCCTAACACGTACCCTAATCCTAACCCGTACCCTAAACCGAGCTCTAACCCTAACACTAACCCTAACCTTAACCCTAACCCATACCCTACGCCGTACCCGAAGCCCTCCCCGAACCCGTACCCTAAGCCGTACCCTAAGCCTAACCCTAAGCCTAACCCTAACCCTAGGCTACCCTTGACTGCTTCTGCCTCCAATAGATTTCCTAAGCACTAGTGTTTTAAAGAACAGCTTAAAAAGAGAATCCTAATGTTATTTCTTTATAATGTGTGTGTTCCTTATATTATCTTAGTGTCTAAACTCTTCTCCATGGCTGGACCCCCAAATAATATTCCTTTACGTGCTAAGGGGTATCTAGAGAGTGGAATAGGTTTAATAACTACCCTAACCGTAACGCGTACCCTAACCCTAACCCCTACCCTAACCCTAACATGTACCCTAATCCTAACCCGTACCCTAAACCGAGCCCTAACCCTAACACTAACCCTAACCCTAACCGTAACCCATACCCTACGCCGTACCCGAAGCCCTCCCCGAACACGTACCCTAAGCCGTACCCTAAGCCTAACCGTAAGCCTAACCCTAACCCTAGGCTACCCTTGACTGCTTCTGCCTCCAATAGATTTCCTAAGCACTAGTGTTTTAAGGAACAGCTTAAAAAGAGAATCCTAATGTGATTTCTTTATAATGTGTGTGTTCCTTATATTATCTTAGTGTCTAAACTCTTCTCCATGGCTGGACCCCCTAATAATATTCCTTTACGTGCTAAGGGGTATCTAGAGAGTGGGATAGGTTTAATAACTACCCTTACCCTAACGCGTACCCTAACCCTAACCCCTACCCTAACCCTAACACGTACCCTAATCCTAACCCGTACCCTAAACTGAGCCCTAACCCTAACACTAACCCTAACCCTAACCCTAACCCATACCCTACGCCGTACCCGAAGCCCTTCCCGAAGCCGTACCCTAAGCCATACCCTAAGCCTAACCCTAAGCCTAACCCTAACCCTAGGCTACCCTTGACTGCTTCTGCCTCCAATAGATTTCCTAAGCACTAGTGTTTTAAGGAACAGCTTAAAAAGAGAATCCTAATGTTATTTCTTTATAATGTGTGTGTTCCTTATATTAAATTAGTGTCTAAACTCTTCTCCATGGCTGGACCCCCAAATAATATTCCTTTATGTGCTAAGGGGTATCGAGAGAGTGGGATAGGTTTAATCACTACCCTAACCCTAACGCGTACCCTAACCCTAACCCCTACCCTTACCCTAACACGTACCCTAATCCTAACCCGTACCCTAAACCGAGCCCTAACCCTAACACTAACCCTAACCCTAACCCTAACCCATACCCTACGCCGTACCCGAAGCCCTCCCTGAACCCGTACCCTAAGCCGTACCCGAAGCCTAACCCTAAGCCTAACCCTAACCCTAGGCTACCCTTGACTGCTTCTGCCTCCAATAGATTTCCTAAGCACTAGTGTTTTAAGGAACAGCTTAAAAATAGAATCCTAATGTGATTTCTTTATAATGTGTGTGTTCCTTATATTACCTTAGTGTCTAAACTCTTCTCCATGGCTGGACCACCAAATAATGTTCCTTTAAGTACTAAGGGGTATCTAGAGAGTGGGATAGGTTTAATAACTACCCTAACCCTAACGCGTACCCTAACCCTCACCCCTACCCTAACCCTAACACAAACACTAATCCTAACCCGTACCCTAAAACGAGCCCTATCCCTAACACTAAACCTAACCCTAACCCTAACCCATACCCTACGCCGTACCCGAAGCCCTCCCCGAACCCGTACCCTAAGCCGTACCCGAAGCCTAACCCTAAGCCTAACCCTAACCCTAGGCTACCCTTGACTGCTTCTGCCTCCAATAGATTTCCTAAGCCCTAGTGTTTTAAGGAACAGCTTAAAAAGAGAATCCTAATGTGATTTCGTTATAATGCGTGTGTTCCTTATCTTATCCTAGTGTCTAAACTCTTCTCCATGGCTGGACCCCCAAATAATATTCCTTTACGTGCTAAGGGGTAACTAGAGAGTGGGATAGGTTTAATAACTACCCTTACCCTAACGCGTACCCTAACGCTAACCCCTACCCTAACCCTAACACGTACCCTAATCCTAACCCGTACCCTAAACCGAGCCCTAACCCTAACACTAACCCTAACCTTAACCCTAACCCATACCCTACGCCGTACCCGAAGCCCTCGCCGAACCCGTACCCTAAGCCGTACCCGAAGCCTAACCCTAAGCCTAACCCTAACCCTAGGCTACCCTTGACTGCTTCTGCCTCCAATAGATTTCCTAAGCACTAGTGTTTTAAGGAACAGCTTAAAAAGAGAATCCTAATGTGATTTCTTTATAATGTGTGTGTTCCTTATATTACCTTAGTGTCTAAACTCTTCTCCATGGCTGGACCCCCAAATAATGTTCCTTTACGTACTAAGGGGTATCTAGAGAGTGGGATAGGTTTAATAACTACCCTAACCCTAACGCGTACCCTAAGCCTAACCCCTACCCTAACCCTAACACGTACCCTAATCCTAACCTGTACCCTAAACCGAGCCCTAACCCTAACACTAACCGTAACCCTAACCCTAACCCATACCCTACGCCGTACCCGAAGCCCTCCCCGAACCCGTTCCCTAAGCCGTACCCTAAGCCTAACCCTAAGCCTAACCCTAACCCTAGGCTACCCTTGACTGCTTCTGCCTCCAATGAATTTCCTAAGCACTAGTGTTTTAAGGAACAGCTTAAAAAGAGAATCCTAATGTGATTTCTTTATAATGGGTGTGTTCCTTATCTAATCCTAGTGTCTAAACTCTTCTCCATGGCTGGACCCCCAAATAATATTCCTTTATGTGCTAAGGGGTATCGAGAGAGTGGGATAGGTTTAATCACTACCCTAACCCTAACGCGTACCCTAACCCTAACCCCTACCCTTACCCTAACACGTACCCTAATCCTAACCCGTACCCTAAACCGAGCCCTAACCCTAACACTAACCCTAACCCTAACCCTAACCCATACCCTACGCCGTACCCGAAGCCCTCCCCGAACCCGTACCCTAATCCGTACCCGAAGCCTAACCCTAAGCCTAACCCTAACCCTAGGCTACCCTTGACTGCTTCTGCCTCCAATAGATTTCCTAAGCACTAGTGTTTTAAGGAACAGCTTAAAAAGAGAATCCTAATGTGATTTCTTTATAATGTGTGTGTTCCTTATCTTATCCTAGTGTCTAAACTCTTCTCCATGGCTGGACCCCCAAATAATATTCCTTTACGTGCTAAGGGGTAACTAGAGAGTGGGATAGGTTTAATAACTACCCTAACCCTAACGCGTACCCTAACGCTAACCCCTACCCTAACCCTAACACGTACCCTAATCCTAACCAGTACCCTAACACAGCCCTAACCCTAACACTAACCCTAACCCTAACCCTAACCCATACCCTACGCCGTGCCCGAAGCCCTCCCGAACCCGTACCCTAAGCCGTACCCTAAGCCTAACCCTAAGCCTAACCCTAACCCTAGGCTACCCTTGATTGCTTCTGCCTCCAATAGATTTCCTAAGCCCTAGTGTTTTAAGGAACAGCTTAAAAAGAGAATCCTAATGTGATTTCTTTATAATGGGTGTGTTCCTTATCTTATCCTAGTGTCTAAACTCTTCTCCATGGCTGGACCCCCAAATAATATTCCTTTAGTGCTAATGGGTATCGAGAGAGTGGGATAGGTTTAATCACTACCCTAACCCTAACGCGTACCCTAACCCTAACCCCTACCCTTACCCTAACACGTACCCTAATCCTAACCCGTACCCTAAACCGAGCCCTAACCCTAACACTAAGCGTAACCCTAACCCTAACCCATACCCTACGCCGTACCCGAAGCCCTCCCTGAACCCGTACCCTAAGCCGTACCCTAAGCCTAACCCTAAGCCTAACCCTAACCCTAGGCTACCCTTGACTGCTTCTGCCTCCAATGAATTTCCTAAGCACTAGTGTTTTAAGGAACAGCTTAAAAAGAGAATCCTAATGTGATTTCTTTATAATGGGTGTGTTCCTTATCTAATCCTAGTGTCTAAACTCTTCTCCATGGCTGGACCCCCAAATAATATTCCTTTATGTGCTAAGGGGTATCGAGAGAGTGGGATAGGTTTAATCACTACCCTAACCGTAACGCGTACCCTAACCCTAACCCCTACCCTTACCCTAACACGTACCCTAATCCTAACCCGTACCCTAAACCGAGCCCTAACCCTAACACTAACCCTAACCCTAACCCTAACCCATATCCTATGCCGTACCCGAAGCCCTCCCCGAACCCGTACCCTAAGCCGTACCCGAAGCCTAACCCTAAGCCTAACCCTAACCCTAGGCTACCCTTGACTGCTTCTGCCTCCAATAGATTTCCTAAGCACTAGTGTTTTCAGGAACAGCTTAAAAAGAGAATCCTAATGTGATTTCTTTATAATGGGTGTGTTCCTTATCTTATCCTAGTGTCTAAACTCTTCTCCATGGCTGGACCCCCAAATAATATTCCTTTACGTGTAAAGGGGTAACTAGAGAGTGGGATTGGTTTAATAACTACCCTAACCCTAACGCATACCCTAATGCTAACCCCTACCCTAACCCTAACACGTACCCTAATCCTAATCCGTACCCTAACCGAGCCCTAACCCTAACACTAACCCTAACCCTAACCCTAACCCATACCCTACGCCGTGCCCGAAGCACTCCCCGAACCCGTACCCTAAGCCGTACCCTAAGCCTAACCCTAAGCCTAACCCTAACCCTAGGCTACCCTTGACTGCTTCTGCCTCCAATAGATTTCCTAAGCACTAGTGTTTTAAGGAACAGCTTAAAAAGAGAATCCTAATGTTATTTCTTTATAAGGTGTGTGTTCCTTATATTATCTTAGTGTCTAAACTCTTCTCCATGGCTGGACCCCCAAATAATATTCCTTTATGTGCTAAGGGGTATCGAGAGAGTGGGATAGGTTTAATCACTACCCTAACCCTAACGCGTACCCTAACCCTAACCCCTACCCTTACCCTAACACGTACCCTAATCCTAACCCGTACCCTAAACCGAGCCCTAAACCTAACACTAACCCTAACCCTAACCCTAACCCATACCCTACGCCGTACCCGAAGCCCTCCCCGAACCCGTACCCTAAGCCGTACCCGAAGCCTAACCCTAAGCCTAACCCTAACCCTAGGCTACCCTTGACTGCTTCTGCCTCCAATAGATTTCCTAAGCACTAGTGTTTTAAGGAACAGCTTAAAAAGAGAATCCTAATGTGATTTCTTTATAATGTGTGTGTTCCTTATATTACCTTAGTGTCTAAACTCTTCTCCATGGCTGGACCACCAAATAATGTTCCTTTACGTACTAAGGGGTATCTAGAGAGTGGGATAGGTTTAATAACTACCCTAACCCTAACGCGTACCCTAACCCTCACCCCTACCCTAACCCTAACACAAACACTAATCCTAACCCGTACCCTAAAACGAGCCCTAACCCTAACACTAAACCTAACCCTAACCCTAACCCATACCCTACGCCGTACCCGAAGCCCTCCCCGAACCCGTACCCTAAGCCGTACCCGAAGCCTAACCCTAAGCCTAACCCTAACCCTAGGCTACCCTTGACTGCTTCTGCCTCCAATAGATTTCCTAAGCACTAGTGTTTTAAGGAACAGCTTAAAAAGAGAATCCTAATGTGATTTCTTTATAATGTGTGTGTTCCTTATCTTATCCTAGTGTCTAAACTCTTCTCCATGGCTGGACCCCCAAATAATATTCCTTTACGTGCTAAGGGGTAACTAGAGAGTGGGATAGGTTTAATAACTACACTAACCCTAACGCGTACCCTAACGCTAACCCCTACCCTAACCCTAACACGTAACCTAATCCTAACCCGTACCCTAACCGAGCCCTAACCCTAACACTAACCCTAACCCTAACCCTAACCCATACCCTACGCCGTGCCCGAAGCCCTCCCCGAACCCGTACCCTAAGCCGTACCCTAAGCCTAACCCTAAGCCTAACCCTAACCCTAGGCTACCCTTGACTGCTTCTGCCTCCAATAGATTTCCTAAGCACTAGTGTTTTAAGGAACAGCTTAAAAAGAGAATCCTAATGTGATTTCTTTATAATGTGTGTGTTCCTTATATTATCTTAGTGTCTAAACTCTTCTCCATGGCTGGACCCCCTAATAATATTCCTTTACGTGCTAAGGGGTATCTAGAGAGTGGGATAGGTTTAATAACTACCCTAACCCTAACGCGTACCCTAACCCTAACCCCTACCCTTACCCTAACACGTACCCTAATCCTAACCCGTACCCTAAACCGAGCCCTAACCCTAACACTAACCCTAACCCTAACCCTAACCCATACCCTACGCCGTACCCGAAGCCCTCCCCGAAGCCGTACCCTAAGCCGTACCCTAAGCCTAACCCTAAGCCTAACCCTAACCCTAGGCTACCCTTGACTGCTTCTGCCTCCAATAGATTTCCTAAGCACTAGTGTTTTAAGGAACAGCTTAAAAAGAGAATCCTAATGTGATTTCTTTATAATGGGTGTGTTCCTTAACTTATCCTAGTGTCTAAACTCTTCTCCATGGCTGGACCCCCAAATAATATTCCTTTACGTGCTAATGGGTAACTAGAGAGTGGGATAGGTTTAATAACTACCCTATCCGTAACACGTACCCTAACCCTCACCCCTACCCTAACCCTAACAGAACCCTAATCCTAAACCGTACCCTAAACCGAGCCCTAACCCTAACACTAACCCTAACCCTAACCCTAACCCATACCCTACGCCGTACCCGAAGCCCTCCCCGAACCCGTACCCTAAGCCGTACTCGAAGCCTAACCCTAAGCCTAACCCTAACCCTAGGCTACCCTTGACTGCTTCTGCCTCCAATGAATTGCCTAAGCACTAGTGTTTTAAGGAAAAGCTTAAAAAGCGAATCCTAATGTGATTTCTTTATAATGTGTGTGTTCCTTATCTTATCCTAGCGTCTAAACTCTTCTCCATGGCTGGACCCCCAAATAATATTCCTTTACGTGCTAAGGGGTATCTAGAGAGTGGGATAGGTTTAATAACTACCCTAACCCTAACGCGTACCCTAACGCTAACCCCTACCCTAACCCTAACACGTACCCTAATCCTAACCCGTACCCTAACCGAGCCCTAACCCTAACACTAACCCTAACCCTAACCCTAACCCATACCCTACGCCGTGCCCGAAGCCCTCCCCGAACCCGTACCCTAAGCCATACCCTAAGCCTCACCCTAAGCCTAACCCTAACCCTAGGCTACCCTTGACTGCTTCTGCCTCCAATCGATTTCCTAAGCCCTAGTGTTTTAAGGAACAGCTTAAAAAGAGAATCCTAATGTGATTTCTTTATAATGGGTGTGTTCCTTATCTTATCCTACTGTCTAAACTCTTCTCCATGGCTGGACCCCCAAATAATATTCCATTACGTGCTAAGGGGTAACTAGAGAGTGGGATAGGTTTAATAACTACCCTTACCCTAACGCGTACCCTAACGCGAACCCCTACCCTAACCCTAACACGTACCCTAATCCTAACCCGTACCCTAAACCGAGCCCTAACCCTAACACTAACCCTAACCCTAACCCTAACCCATACCCTACGCCGTACCCGAAGCCCTCCCCGAACCCGTACCCTAAGCCATACCCGAAGCCTAACCCTAAGCCTAACCCTAACCCTAGGCTACCCTTGACTGCTTCTGCCTCCAATGAATTGCCTAAGCACTAGTGTTTTAAGGAACAGCTTAAAAAGAGAATCCTAATGTGATTTCTTTATAATGGGTGTGTTCCTTATCTAATAGTAGTGTCTAAACTCTTCTCCATGGCTGGACCCCCAAATAATATTCCTTTATGTGCTAAGGGGTATCGAGAGAGTGGGATAGGTTTAATCACTACCCTAACCCTAATGCGTACCCTAACCCTAACCCCTACCCTTACCCTAACACGTACCCTAATCCTAACCCGTACCCTAAACCGAGCCCTAACCCTAACACTAACCCTAACCCTAACCCTAACCCATACCCTACGCCGTACCCGAAGCCCTCCCCGAACCCGTACCCTAAGCCGTACCCGAAGCCTAACCCTAAGCCTAACCCTAACCCTAGGCTACCCTTGACTGCTTCTGCCTCCAATAGATTTCCTAAGCACTAGTGTTTTAAGGAACAGCTTAAAAAGAGAATCCTAATGTGATTTCTTTATAATGTGTGTGTTCCTTATCTTATCCTAGCGTCTAAACTCTTCTCCATGGCTGGACCCCCAAATAATATTCCTTTACGTGCTAAGGGGTATCTAGAGAGTGGGATAGGTTTAATAACTACCCTAACCCTAACGCGTACCCTAACGCTAACCCCTACCCTAACCCTAACACGTACCCTAATCCTAACCCGTACCCTAACCGAGCCCTAACCCTAACACTAACCCTAACCCTAACCCTAACCCATACCCTACGCCGTGCCCGAAGCCCTCCCCGAACCCGTACCCTAAGCCATACCCTAAGCCTAACCCTAAGCCTAACCCTAACCCTAGGCTACCCTTGACTGCTTCTGCCTCCAATAGATTTCCTAAGCCCTAGTGTTTTAAGGAACAGCTTAAAAAGAGAATCCTAATGTGATTTCTTTATAATGGGTGTGTTCCTTATCTTATCCTAGTGTCTAAACTCTTCTCCATGGCTGGACCCCCAAATAATATTCCTTTACGTGCTAAGGGGTAACTAGAGAGTGGGATAGGTTTAATAACTACCCTTACCCTAACGCGTACCCTAACCCTAACCCCTACCCTTACCCTAACACGTACCCTAATCCTAACCCGTACCCTAAACCGAGCCCTAAACCTAACACTAACCCTAACCCTAACCGTAACCCATACCCTACGCCGTACCCGAAGCCCTCCCCGAACACGTACCCTAAGCCGTACCCTAAGCCTAACCGTAAGCCTAACCCTAACCCTAGGCTACCCTTGACTGCTTCTGCCTCCAATAGATTTCCTAAGCACTAGTGTTTTAAGGAACAGCTTAAAAAGAGAATCCTAATGTGATTTCTTTATAATGTGTGTGTTCCTTATATTATCTTAGTGTCTAAACTCTTCTCCATGGCTGGACCCCCTAATAATATTCCTTTACGTGCTAAGGGGTATCTAGAGAGTGGGATAGGTTTAATAACTACCCTAACCCTAACGCGTACCCTAACCCTAACCCCTACCCTTACCCTAACACGTACCCTAATCCTAACCCGTACCCTAAACCGAGCCCTAACCCTAACACTAACCCTAACCCTAACCCTAACCCATACCCTACGCCGTACCCGAAGCCCTCACCGAAGCCGTACCCTAAGCCGTACCCTAAGCCTAACCCTAAGCCTAACCCTAACCCTAGGCTACCCTTGACTGCTTCTGCCTCCAATAGATTTCCTAAGCACTAGTGTTTTAAGGAACAGCTTAAAAAGAGAATCCTAATGTGATTTCTTTATAATGGGTGTGTTCCTTAACTTATCCTAGTGTCTAAACTCTTCTCCATGGCTGGACCCCCAAATAATATTCCTTTACGTGCTAATGGGTAACTAGAGAGTGGGATAGGTTTAATAACTACCCTATCCGTAACACGTACCCTAACCCTCACCCCTACCCTAACCCTAACAGAACCCTAATCCTAACCCGTACCCTAAACCGAGCCCTAACCCTAACACTAACCCTAACCCTAACCCTAACCCATACCCTACGCCGTACCCGAAGCCCTCCCCGAACCCGTACCCTAAGCCGTACCCGAAGCCTAACCCTAAGCCTAACCCTAACCCTAGGCTACCCTTGACTGCTTCTGCCTCCAATAGATTTCCTAAGCACTAGTGTTTTAAGGAACAGCTTAAAAAGAGAATCCTAATGTGATTTCTTTATAATGTGGGTGTTCCTTATCTTATCCTAGTGTCTAAACTCTTCTCCGTGGCTGGACCCCCAAATAATATTCCTTTACGTGCTAACGGGTAACTAGAGAGTGGGATAGGTTTAATAACTACCCTAACCCTAACGCGTACCCTAACGCTAACCCCTACCCTAACCCTAACAAGTACCCTAATCCTAACCCGTACCCTAACCGAGCCCTAACCCTAACACTAACCCTAACCCTAACCCTAACCCATACCCTACGCCGTGCCCGAAGCCCTCCCCGAACCCGTACCCTAAGCCGTACCCTAAGCCTAACCCTAAGCCTAACCCTAACCCTAGGCTACCCTTGACTGCTTCTGCCTCCAATAGATTTCCTAAGCCCTAATGTTTTAAGGAACAGCTTAAAAAGAGAATCCTAATGTGATTTCTTTATAATGTGTGTGTTCCTTATATTATCTTAGGGTCTAAACTCTTCTCCATGGCTGGACCCCCTAATAATATTCCTTTACGTGCTAAGGGGTATCTAGAGAGTGGGATAGGTTTAATAACTACCCTAACCCTAACGCGTACCCTAACCCTAACCCCTACCCTAACCCTAACACGTACCCTAATCCTAACCCGTACCCTAAACCGAGCCTTAACCCTAACACTAACCCTAACCCTAACCCTAACCCATACCCTACGCCGTACCCGAAGCCCTCCCCGAAGCCGTACCCTAAGCCGTACCCTAAGCCTAACCCTAAGCCTAACCCTAACCCTAGGCTACCCTTGACTGCTTCTGCCTCCAATAGATTTCCTAAGCACTAGTGTTTTAAGGAACAGCTTAAAATAGAATCCTAATGTGATTTCTTTATAATGTGTGTGTTCCTTATATTACCTTAGTGTCTAAACTCTTCTCCATGGCTGGACCCCCAAATAATGTTCCTTTACCTACTAAGGGGTATCTAGAGAGTGGGATAGGTTTAATAACTACCCTAACCCTAACGAGTACCCTAACGCTAACCCCTACCCTAACCCTAACACGTACACTAATCCTAACCCGTACCCTAAACCGAGCCCTAACCCTAACACTAACCGTAACCCTAACCCTAACCCATACCCTACGCCGTACCCGAAGCCCTCCCCGAACCCGTACCCTAAGCCGTACCCTAAGCCTAACCCTAAGCCTAACCCTAACCCTAGGCTACCCTTGACTGCTTCTGCCTCCAATAGATTTCCTAAGCACTAGTGTTTTAAGGAACAGCTTAAAAAGAGAATCCTATTGTTATTTCTTTATAATGTGTGTGTTCCTTATATTATCTTAGTGTCTAAACTCTTCTCCATGGCTGGACCCCCAAATAATATTCCTTTACGTGCTAAGGGGTATCTAGAGAGTGGGATAGGTTTAATAACTACCCTAACCGTAACACGTACCCTAACCCTAACCCCTACCCTAACTCTAACATGTACCCTAATCCTAACCTGTACTCTAAACCGAGCCCTAACCCTAACACTAACCCTAACCCTAACCGTAACCAATACCCTACGCCGTACCTGAAGCCCTCCCTGAACACGTACCCTAAGCCGTACCCTAAGCCTAACCGTAAGCCTAACCCGAACCCTAGGCTACCCTTGACTGCTTCTGCCTCCAATAGATTTCCTAAGCACTAGTGTTTTAAGGAACAGCTTAAAAAGAGAATCCTAATGTGATTTCTTTATAATGGGTTTGTTCCTTATATTATCTTAGTGTCTAAACTCTTCTCCATGGCTGGACTCCCTAATAATATTCCTTTACGTGCTAAGGGGTATCTAGAGAGTGGGATAGGTTTAATAACTACCCTAACCCTAACGCGTACCCTAACCCTAACCCCTACCCTAACCCTAACACGTACCCTAATCCTAACCCGTACCCTAAACCGAGCCCTAACCCTAACACTAACCCTAACCCTAACCCTAACCCATACCCTACGCCGTACCCGAAGCCCTCCCCGAAGCCGTACCCTAAGCCGTACCCTAAGCCTAACCCTAACCCTAGGCTACCCTTGACTGCTTCTGCCTCCAATAGATTTCCTAAGCACTAGTGTTTTAAGGAACAGCTTAAAAAGAGAATCCTAATGTGATTTCTTTATAATGGGTGTGTTCCTTATCTTATCCTAGTGTCTAAACTCTTCTCCATGGCTGGACCCCCAAATAATATTCCTTTACGTTCTAATGGGTAACTAGAGAGTGGGATAGGTTTAATAACTACCCTATCCGTTACACGTACCCTAACCCTCACCCCTACCCTAACCCTAACACGAACCCTAATCCTAACCCGTACCGTAAAATGAGCCCTAACCCTAACACTAAACCTAACCCTAACCCTAACCCATACCCTACGCCGTACCCGAAGCCCTCCCCGAACCCGTACCCTAAGCCGTACCCGAAGCCTAACCCTAAGCCTAACCCTAACCCTAGGCTACCCTTGACTGCTTCTGCCTCCAATAGATTTCCTAAGCACTAGTGTTTTAAGGAACAGCTTAAAAAGAGAATCCTAATGTGATTTCTTTATAATGTGGGTGTTCCTTATCTTATCCTAGTGTCTAAACTCTTCTCCGTGGCTGGACCCCCAAATAATATTCCTTTACGTGCTAAGGGGTAACTAGAGAGTGGGATAGGTTTAATAACTACCCTAACCCTAACGCGTACCCTAACGCTAACCCCTACCCTAACCCTAACAAGTACCCTAATCCTATCCCGTACCCTAACCGAGCCCTAACCCTAACACTAACCCTAACCCTAACCCTAACCCATACCCTACGCCGTGCCCGAAGCCCTCCCCGAACCCGTACCCTAAGCCGTACCCTAAGCCTAACCCTAAGCCTAACCCTAACCCTAGGCTACCCTTGACTGCTTCTGCCTCCAATAGATTTCCTAAGCCCTACTGTTTTAAGGAACAGCTTAAAAAGAGAATCCTAATGTGATTTCTTTATAATGGGTGTGTTCCTTATCTTATCCTAGTGTCTAAACTCTTCTCCATGGCTGGACCCCCAAATAATATTCCTTTACGTACTAAGGGGTAACTAGAGAGTGGGATAGGTTTAATAACTACCCTTACCCTAACGCGTACCCTAACGCTAACCCCTAACCTAACCCTAACACGTACCCTAATCCTAACCCGTACCCTAAACCGAGCCCTAACCCTAACACTAACCCTAACCTTAACCCTAACCCATACCCTACGCCATACCCGAAGCCCTCCCCGAACCCGTACCCTAAGCCGTACCCTAAGCCTACCCCTAAGCCTAACCCTAACCCTAGGCTACCCTTGACTGCTTCTGCCTCCAATAGATTTCCTAAGCACTAGTGTTTTAAGGAACAGCTTAAAAAGAGAATCCTAATATTATTTCTTTATAAAGTGTGTGTTCCTTATATTATCTTAGTGTCTAAACTCTTCTCCATGGCTGGACCCCCTAATAATATTCCTTTACGTGCTAAGGGGTATCTAGAGAGTGGGATAGGTTTAATAACTACCCTAACCCTAACGCGTACCCTAACCCTAACCCCTACACTAACCCTAACAGGTACCCTAATCCTAACCCGTACCCTAAACCGAGCCCTAACCCTAACACTAACCCTAACCCTAACCCTAACCCATACCCTACGCCGTACCCGAAGCCCTCCCCGAAGCCGTACCCTAAGCCATACCCTAAGCCTAACCCTAAGCCTAACCCTAACCCTAGGCTACCCTTGACTGCTTCTGCCTCCAATAGATTTCCTAAGCACTAGTGTTTTAAGGAACAGCTTAAAAAGAGAATCCTAATGTGATTTCTTTATAATGGGTGTGTTCCTTATCTTATCCTAGTGTCTAAACTCTTCTCCATGGCTGAACCCCAAATAATATTCCTTTACGTGCTAATGGGTAACTAGAGAGTGGGATAGGTTTAATAACTACCCTATCCGTAACACGTACCCTAACCCTCACCCCTACCCTAACCCTAACACGAACCCTAATCCTAACCCGTACCCTAAAACGAGCCCTAACCCTAACACTAAACCTAACCCTAACCCTAACCCATACCCTACGCCGTACCCGAAGCCCTCCCCGAACACGTAACCTAAGCCGTACCCTAAGCCTAACGCTAAGCCTAACCCTAACCCTAGGCTACCCTTGACTGCTTCTGCCTCCAATAGATTTCCTAAGCACTAGTGTTTTAAGGAACAGCTTAAAAAAAGAATCCTAATGTGATTTCTTTATAATGGGTGTATTCCTTATCTAATCCTAGTGTCTAAACTCTTCTCCATGGCTGGACCCCCAAATAATATTCCTTTATGTGCTAAGGGGTATCGAGAGAGTGGGATAGGTTTAATCACTACCCTAACCCTAACGCGTACCCTAACCCTAACCCCTACCCTTACCCTAACACGTACCCTAATCCTAACCCGTACCCTAAACCGAGCCCTAACCCTAACACTAACCCTAACCCTAACCCTAACCCATACCCTACGCCGTACCCGAAGCCCTCCCCGAACACGTACCCTAAGCCGTACCCTAAGCCTAACGGTAAGCCTAACCCTAACCCTAGGTTACCCTTGACTGTTTCTGCCTCCAGTAGATTTCCTAAGCACTAGTGTTTTAAGGAACAGCTTAAAAAGAGAATCCTGATGTGATTTCTTTATAATGTGTGTGTTCCTTATATTATCTTAGGGCCTAAACTCTTCTCCATGGCTGGACCCCCTAATAATATTCCTTTACGTGCTAAGGGGTATCTAGAGAGTGGGATAGGTTTAATAACTACCCTAACCCTAACGCGTACCCTAACCCTAACCCCTACCCTAACCCTAACACGTACCCTAATCCTAACCCGTACCCTAAACCGAGCCCTAACCCTAACACTAACCCTAACCCTAACCCTAACCCATACCCTACGCCGTACCCGAAGCCCTCCCCAAAGCCGTACCCTAAGCCGTACCCTAAGCCTAACCCTAAGCCTAACCCTAACCCTAGGCTACCCTTGACTGCTTCTGCCTCCAATAGATTTCCTAAGCACTAGTGTTTTAAGGAACAGCTTAAAATAGAATCCTAATGTGATTTCTTTATAATGTGTGTGTTCCTTATATTACCTTAGTGTCTAAACTCTTCTCCATGGCTGGACCCCCAAATAATGTTCCTTTACGTACTAAGGGGTATCTAGAGAGTGGGATAGGTTTAATAACTACCCTAACCCTAACGAGTACCCTAACCCTAACCCTTACCCTAACCCTAACACGTACCCTAATCCTAACCCGTACCCTAAACCGAGCCCTAACCCTAACACTAACCGTAACCCTAACCCTAACCCATACCCTACGCCGTACCCGAAGCCCTCCCCGAACCCGTACCCTAAGCCGTACCCTAAGCCTAACCCTAACCCTAGGCTACCCTTGACTGCTTCTGCCTCCAATAGATTTCCTAAGCACTAGTGTTTTAAGGAACAGCTTAAAAAGAGAATCCTAATGTGATTTCTTTATAATGGGTGTGTTCCGTATCTTATCCTAGTGTCTAAACTCTTCTCCATGGCTGGACCCCCAAATAATATTCCTTTACGTTCTAATGGGTAACTAGAGAGTGGGATAGGTTTAATAACTACCCTATCCGTAACACGTACCCTAACCCTCACCCCTACCCTAACCCTAACACGAACCCTAATCCTAACCCGTACCCTAAAATGAGCCCTAACCCTAACACTAAACCTAACCCTAACCCTAACCCATACCCTACGCCGTACCCGAAGCCCTCCCCGAACCCGTACCCTAAGCCGTACCCGAAGCCTAACCCTAAGCCTAACCCTAACCCTAGGCTACCCTTGACTGCTTCTGCCTCCAATAGATTTCCTAAGCACTAGTGTTTTAAGGAACAGCTTAAAAAGAGAATCCTAATGTGATTTCTTTATAATGTGGGTGTTCCTTATCTTATCCTAGTGTCTAAACTCTTCTCCGTGGCTGGACCCCCAAATAATATTCCTTTACGTGCTAAGGGGTAACTAGAGAGTGGGATAGGTTTAATAACTACCCTAACCCTAACGCGTACCCTAACGCTAACCCCTACCCTAACCCTAACAAGTACCCTAATCCTAACCCGTACCCTAACCGAGCCCTAACCCTAACACTAACCCTAACCCTAACCCTAACCCATACCCTACGCCGTGCCCGAAGCCCTCCCCGAACCCGTACCCTAAGCCGTACCCTAAGCCTAACCCTAAGCCTAACCCTAACCCTAGGCTACCCTTGAATGCTTCTGCCTCCAATAGATTTCCTAAGCCCTAGTGTTTTAAGGAACAGCTTAAAAAGAGAATCCTAATGTGATTTCTTTATAATGGGTGTGTTCCTTATCTTATCCTAGTGTCTAAACTCTTCTCCATGGCTGGACCCCCAAATAATATTCCTTTACGTGCTAAGGGGTAACTAGAGAGTGGGATAGGTTTAATAACTACCCTTACCCTAACGCGTACCCTAACGCTAACCCCTACCCTAACCCTAACACGTACCCTAATCCTAACCCGTACCCTAAACCGAGCCCTAACCCTAACACTAACCCTAACCTTAACCCTAACCCATACCCTACGCCGTACCCGAAGCCCTCCCCGAACCCGTACCCTAAGCCGTACCCTAAGCCTACCCCTAAGCCTAACCCTAACCCTAAGCTACCCTTGACTGCTTCTGCCTCCAATAGATTTCCTAAGCACTAGTGTTTTAAGGAACAGCTTAAAAACAGAATCCTAATATTATTTCTTTATAATGTGTGTGTTCCTTATATTATCTTAGTGTCTAAACTCTTCTCCATGGCTGGACCCCCTAATAATATTCCTTTACGTGCTAAGGGGTATCTAGAGAGTGGGATAGGTTTAATAACTACCCTAACCCTAACGCGTACCCTAACCCTAACCCCTACCCTAACCCTAACAGGTACCCTAATCCTAACCCGTACCCTAAACCGAGCCCTAACCCTAACACTAACCCTAACCCTAACCCTAACCCATACCCTACGCCGTACCCGAAGCCCTCCCCGAAGCCGTACCCTAAGCCGTACCCTAAGCCTAACCCTAAGCCTAACCCTAACCCTAGGCTACCCTTGACTGCTTCTGCCTCCAATAGATTTCCTAAGCACTAGTGTTTTAAGGAACAGCTTAAAAAGAGAATCCTAATGTGATTTCTTTAAAATGGGTGTGTTCCTTACCTTATGCTAGTGTCTAAACTCTTCTCCATGGCTGAACCCCAAATAATATTCCTTTACGTGCTAATGGGTAACTAGAGAGTGGGATAGGTTTAATAACTACCCTATCCGTAACACGTACCCTAACCCTCACCCCTACCCTAACCCTAACACGAACCCTAATCCTAACCCGTACCCTAAAACGAGCCCTAACCCTAACACTAAACCTAACCCTAACCCTAACCCATACCCTACGCCGTACCCGAAGCCCTCCCCGAACACGTACCCTAAGCCGTACCCTAAGCCTAACCGTAAGCCTAACCCTAACCCTAGGCTACCCTTGACTGTTTCTGCCTCCAGTAGATTTCCTAAGCACTAGTGTTTTAAGGAACAGCTTAAAAAGAGAATCCTGATGTGATTTCTTTATAATGTGTGTGTTCCTTATATTATCTTAGGGTCTAAACTCTTCTCCATGGCTGGACCCCCTAATAATATTCCTTTACGTGCTAAGGGGTATCTAGAGAGTGGGATAGGTTTAATAACTACCCTAACCCTAACGCGTACCCTAACCCTAACCCCTACCCTAACCCTAACACGTACCCTAATCCTAACCCGTACCCTAAACCGAGCCCTAACCCTAACATTAACCCTAACCCTAACCCTAACCCATACCCTACGCCGTACCCGAAGCCCTCCCCAAAGCCGTACCCTAAGCCGTACCCTAAGCCTAACCCTAAGCCTAACCCTAACCCTAGGCTACCCTTGACTGCTTCTGCCTCCAATAGATTTCCTAAGCACTAGTGTTTTAAGGAACAGCTTAAAATAGAATCCTAATGTGATTTCTTTATAATGTGTGTGTTCCTTATATTACCTTAGTGTCTAAACTCTTCTCCATGGCTGGACCCCCAAATAATGTTCCTTTACGTACTAAGGGGTATCTAGAGAGTGGGATAGGTTTAATAACTACCCTAACCCTAACGAGTACCCTAACCCTAACCCCTACCCTAACCCTAACACGTACCCTAATCCTAACCCGTACCCTAAACCGAGCCCTAACCCTAACACTAACCGTAACCCTAACCCTAACCCATACCCTACGCCGTACCCGAAGCCCTCCCCGAACCCGTACCCTAAGCCGTACCCTAAGCCTAACCCTAAGCCTAACCCTAACCCTAGGCTACCCTTGACTGCTTCTGCCTCCAATAGATTTCCTAAGCACTAGTGTTTTAAGGAACAGCTTAAAAAGAGAATCCTAATGTTATTTCTTTATAATGTGTGTGTTCCTTATATTATCTTAGTGTCTAAACTCTTCTCCATGGCTGGACCCCCAAATAATATTCCTTTACGTGCTAAGGGGTATCTAGAGAGTGGAATAGGTTTAATAACTACCCTAACCGTAACGCGTACCCTAACCCTAACCCCTACTCTAACCCTAACATGTACCCTAATCCTAACCTGTACTCTAAACCGAGCCCTAACCCTAACACTAACCCTAACCCTAACCATAACCCATACCCTACGCCGTACCCGAAGCCCTCCCCGAACACGTACCCTAAGCCGTACCCTAAGCCTAACCGTAAGCCTAACCCTAACCCTAGGCTACCCTTGACTGCTTCTGCCTCCAATAGATTTCCTAAGCACTAGTCTTTTAAGGAACAGCTTAAAAAGAGAATCCTAATGTGATTTCTTTATAATGTGTGTGTTCCTTATATTATCTTAGTGTCTTAACTCTTCTCCATGGCTGGACCCTCTAATAATATTCCTTTACGTGCTAAGGGGTATCTAGAGAGTGGGATAGGTTTAATAACTACCCTAACCCTAACGCGTACCCTAACCCTAACCCCTACCCTAACCCTAACAAGTACCCTAATCCTAACCCGTACCCTAACCCGAGCCCTAACCCTAACACTAACCCTAACCCTAACCCTAACCCTAAACCTAACCCTAACCCATACCCTACGCCGTACCCGAAGCCCTCCCCGAAGCCGTACCCTAAGCCGTACCCTAAGCCTAACCCTAACCCTAGGCTACCCTTGACTGCTTCTGCCTCCAATAGATTTCCTAAGCACTAGTGTTTTAAGGAACAGCTTAAAAAGAGAATCCTAATGTGATTTCTTTATAATGGGTGTGTTCCTTATCTTATCCTAGTGTCTAAACTCTTCTCCATGGCTGGACCCCCAAATAATATTCCTTTACGTTCTAATGGGTAACTAGAGAGTGGGATAGGTTTAATAACTACCCTATCCGTAACACGTACCCTAACCCTCACCCCTACCCTAACCCTAACACGAACCCTAATCCTAACCCGTACCCTAAAATGAGCCCTAACCCTAACACTAAACCTAACCCTAACCCTAACCCATACCCTACGCCGTACCCGAAGCCCTCCCCGAACCCGTACCCTAAGCCGTACCCGAAGCCTAACCCTAAGCCTAACCCTAACCCTAGGCTACCCTTGACTGCTTCTGCCTCCAATAGATTTCCTAAGCACTAGTGTTTTAAGGAACAGCTTAAAAAGAGAATCCTAATGTGATTTCTTTATAATGTGGGTGTTCCTTATCTTATCCTAGTGTCTAAACTCTTCTCCGTGGCTGGACCCCCAAATAATATTCCTTTACGTGCTAAGGGGTAACTAGAGAGTGGGATAGGTTTAATAACTACCCTAACCCTAACGCGTACCCTAACGCTAACCCCTACCCTAACCCTAACAAGTACCCTAATCCTAACCCGTACCCTAACCGAGCCCTAACCCTAACACTAACCCTAACCCTAACCCTAACCCATACCCTACGCCGTGCCCGAAGCCCTCCCCGAACCCGTACCCTAAGCCGTACCCTAAGCCTAACCCTAAGCCTAACCCTAACCCTAGGCTACCCTTGACTGCTTCTGCCTCCAATAGATTTCCTAAGCCCTAGTGTTTTAAGGAACAGCTTAAAAAGAGAATCCTAATGTGATTTCTTTATAATGGGTGTGTTCCTTATCTTATCCTAGTGTCTAAACTCTTCTCCATGGCTGGACCCCCAAATAATATTCCTTTACGTGCTAAGGGGTAACTAGAGAGTGGGATAGGTTTAATAACTACCCTTACCCTAACGCGTACCCTAACGCTAACCCCTACCCTAACCCTAACACGTACCCTAATCCTAACCCGTACCCTAATCCGAGCCCTAACCCTAACACTAACCCTAACCTTAACCCTAACCCATACCCTACGCCGTACCCGAAGCCCTCCCCGAACCCGTACCCTAAGCCGTACCCTAAGCCTACCCCTAAGCCTAACCCTAACCCTAGGCTACCCTTGACTGCTTCTGCCTCCAATAGATTTCCTAAGCACTAGTGTTTTAAGGAACAGCTTTAAAAGAGAATCCTAATGTGATTTCTTTATAATGTGTGTGTTCCTTATATTATCTTAGTGTCTAAACTCTTCTCCATGGCTGGACCCCCTAATAATATTCCTTTACGTGCTAAGGGGTATCTAGAGAGTGGGATAGGTTTAATAACTACCCTAACCCTAACGCGTACCCTAACCCTAACCCCTACCCTAACCCTAACAGGTACCCTAATCCTAACCCGTACCCTAAACCGAGCCCTAACCCTAACACTAACCCTAACCCTAACCCTAACCCATACCCTACGCCGTACCCGAAGCCCTCCCCGAAGCCGTACCCTAAGCCGTACCCTAAGCCTAACCCTAAGCCTAACCCTAACCCTAGGCTACCCTTGACTGCTTCTGCCTCCAATGAATTGAGTAAGCACTAGTGTTTTAAGGAACAGCTTAAAAAGAGAATCCTAATGTGATTTCTTTATAATGGGTGTGTTCCTTATCTAATCCTAGTGTCTAAACTCTTCTCCATGGCTGGACCCCCAAATAATATTCCTTTATGTGCTAAGGGGTATCGAGAGAGTGGGATAGGTTTAATCACTACCCTAACCCTAACGCGTACCCTAACCCTAACCCCTACCCTTACCCTAACACGTACCCTAATCCTAACCCGTACCGTAAACCGAGCCCTAACCCTAACACTAACCCTAAACCTAACCCTAACCCATACCCTATGCCGTACCCGAAGCCCTCCCCGAACCCGTACCCTAAGCCGTACCCGAAGCCTAACCCTAAGCCTAACCCTAACCCTAGGCTACCCTTGACTGCTTCTGCCTCCAATAGATTTCCTAAGCACTAGTGTTTTAAGGAACAGCTTAAAAAGAGAATCCTAATGTGATTTCTTTATAATGTGTGTGTTCCTTATCTTATCCTAGTGTCTAAACTCTTCTCCATGGCTGGACCCCCAAATAATATTCCTTTACGTGCTAAGGGGTATCTAGAGAGTGGGATAGGTTTAATAACTACCCTAACCCTAACGCGTACCCTAACGCTAACCCCTACCCTAACCCTAACACGTACCCTAATCCTAACCCGTACCCTAACAGAGCCCTAACCCTAACACTAACCCTAACCCTAACCCTAACCAATACCCTACGCCGTGCCCGAAGCCCTCCCGAACCCGTACCCTAAGCCGTACCCTAAGCCTAACCCTAAGCCTAACCCTAACCCTAGGCTACCCTTGACTGCTTCTGCCTCCAATAGATTTCCTAAGCCCTAGTGTTTTAAGGAACAGCTTAAAAAGAGAATCCTAATGTTATTTCTTTATAATGTGTGTGTTCCTTATATTATCTTAGTGTCTAAACTCTTCTCCATGGCTGGACCCCCAAATAATATTCCTTTATGTGCTAAGGGATATCGAGAGAGTGGGATAGGTTTAATCACTACCCTAACCCTAACGCGTACCCTAACCCTAACCCCTACCCTTACCCTAACACGTACCCTAATCCTAACCCGTACCCTAAACCGAGCCCTAACCCTAACACTAACCCTAACCCTAACCCTAACCCATACCCTACGCCGTACCCGAAGCCCTCCCCGAACCCGTACCCTAAGCCATACCCGAAGCCTAACCCTAAGCCTAACCCTAACCCTAGGCTACCCTTGACTGCTTCTGCCTCCAATAGATTTCCTAAGCACTAGTGTTTTAAGGAACAGCTTAAAAAGAGAATCCTAATGTGATTTCTTTATAATGTGTGTGTTCCTTATATTACCTTAGTGTCTAAACTCTTCTCCATGGCTGGACCCCCAAATAATGTTCCTTTACGTACTAAGGGGTATCTAGAGAGTGGGATAGGTTTAATAACTACCCTAACCCTAACGCGTACCCTAACCCTAACCCCTACCCTAACCCTAACACGTACCCTAATCCTAACCCGTACCCTAAACCGAGCCCTAACCCTAACACTAACCCTAACCCTAACCCTAACCCATACCCTACGCCGTACCCGAAGCCCTCCCCGAAGCCGTACCCTAAGCCGTACCCTAAGCGTAACCCTAAGCCTAACCCTAACCCTAGGCTACCCTTGACTGCTTCTGCCTCCAATAGATTTCCTAAGCACTAGTGTTTTAAGGAACAGCTTAAAAAGAGAATCCTAATGTGATTTCTTTATAATGGGTGTGTTCCTTATCTAATCCTAGTGTCCAAACTCTTCTCCATGGCTGGACCCCCAAATAATATTCCTTTATGTGCTAAGGGGTATCGAGAGAGTGGGATAGGTTCAATCACTACCCTATCCCTAACGCCTACCCTAACCCTAACCCCTACCCTTACCCTAACACGTACCCTAATCCTAACCCGTACCCTAAACCGAGCCCTAACCCTAACACTAACCCTAACCCTAACCCTAACCCATACCTTACGCCGTACACGAAGCCCTCCCCGAACCCGTACCCTAAGCCGTACCCGAAGCCTAACCCTAAGCCTAACCCTAACCCTAGGCTACCCTTGACTGCTTCTGCCTCCAATAGATTTCCTAAACACTAGTGTTTTAAGGAACAGCTTAAAAAGAGAATCCTAATGTGATTTCTTTATAATGTGTGTGTTCCTTATATTACCTTAGTGTCTAAACTCTTCTCCATGGCTGGACCCCCAAATAATGTTCCTTTACGTACTAAGGGGTATCTAGAGAGTGGGATAGGTTTAATAACTACCCTAACCCTAACGCGTACCCTAACCCTAACCCCTACCCTAACCCTAACACGTACCCTAATCCTAACCCGTACCCTAAACCGAGCCCTAACCCTAACACTAAGCGTAACCCTATCCCTAACCCATACCCTACGCCGTACCCGAAGCCCTCCCCGAACCCGTACCCTAAGCCGTCCCCTAAGCCTAACCCTAAGCCTAACCCTAACCCTAGGCTACCCTTGACTGCTTCTGCCTCCAATGAATTTCCTAAGCACTAGTGTTTTAAGGAACAGCTTAAAAAGAGAATCCTAATGTGATTTCTTTATAATGGGTGTGTTCCTTATCTAATCCTAGGGTCTAAACTCTTCTCCATGGCTGGACCCCCAAATAATATTCCTTTATGTGCTAAGGGGTATCGAGAGAGTGGGATAGGTTTAATCACTACCCTAACCCTAACGCGTACCCTAACCCTAACCCCTACCCTTACCCTAACACGTACCCTAATCCTAACCCGTACCCTAAACCGAGCCCTAACCCTAACACTAACCCTAACCCTAACCCTAACCCATACCCTACGCCGTACCCGAAGCCCTCCCCGAACCCGTACCCGAAGCCTAACCCTAAGCCTAACCCTAACCCTAGGCTACCCTTGACTGCTTCTGCCTCCAATAGATTTCCTAAGCACTAGTGTTTTAAGGAACAGCTTAAAAAGAGAATCCTAATGTGATTTCTTTATAATGTGTGTGTTCCTTATCTTATCCTAGTGTCTAAACTCTTCTCCATGGCTGGACCCCCAAATAATATTCCTTTACGTGCTAAGGGGTAACTAGAGAGTGGGATAGGTTTAATAACTACCCTAACCCTAACGCGTACCCTAACGCTAACCCCTACCCTAACCCTAACACGTACCCTAATCCTAACCCTTACCCTAACCGAGCCCTAACCCTAACACTAACCCTAACCCTAACACTAACCCATACCCTACGCCGTACCCGAAGCCCTCCCCGAACTCGTACCCTAAGCCGTACCCTAAGCCTAACCCTAAGCCTAACCCTAACCCTAGGCTACCCTTGACTGTTTCTGCCTCCAATAGATTTCCTAAGCACTAGTGTTTTAAGGAACAGCTTAAAAAGAGAATCCTAATGTTATTTCTTTATAATGTGTGTGTTCCTTATATTATCTTAGGGTCTAAACTCTTCTCCATGGCTGGACCCCCTAATAATATTCCTTTACGTGCTAAGGGGTATCTAGAGAGTGGGATAGGTTTAATAACTACCCTAACCCTAACGCGTACCCTAACCCTAACCCCTACCCTAACCCTAACACGTACCCTAATCCTAACCCGTACCCTAAACCGAGCCCTAACCCTAACACTAACCCTAACCCTAACCCTAACCCATACCCTACGCCATACCCGAAGCCCTCCCCGAAGCCGTACCCTAAGCCGTACCCTAAGCCTAACCCTAAGCCTAACCCTAACCCTAGGCTACCCTTGACTGCTTCTGCCTCCAATAGATTTCCTAAGCACTAGTGTTTTAAGGAACAGCTTAAAAAGAGAATCCTAATGTGATTTCTTTATAATGTGTGTGTTCCTTATATTACCTTAGTGTCTAAACTCTTCTCCATGGCTGGACCCCCAAATAATGTTCCTTTACGTACTAAGGGGTATCTAGAGAGTGGGATAGGTTTAATAACTACCCTAACCCTAACGAGTACCCTAACCCTAACCCCTACCCTAACCCTAACACGTACCCTAATCCTAACCCGTACCCTAAACCGAGCCCTAACCCTAACACTAACCGTAACCCTAACCCTAACCCATACCCTACGCCGTACCCGAAGCCCTCCCCGAACCCGTACCCTAAGCCGTACCCTAAGCCTAACCCTAAGCCTAACCCTAACCCTAGGCTACCCTTGACTGCTTCTGCCTCCAGTGAATTGCCTAAGCACTAGTGTTTTAAGGAACAGCTTAAAAAGAGAATCCTAATGTGATTTCTTTATAATGGGTGTGTTCCTTATCTAATCCTAGTGTCTAAACTCTTCTCCATGGCTGGACCCCCAAATAATATTCCTTTATGTGCTAAGGGGTATCGAGAGAGTGGGATAGGTTTAATCACTACCCTAACCCTAACGCGTACCCTAACCCTAACCCCTACCCTTACACTAACACGTACCCTAATCCTAACCCGTACCCTAAACCGAGCCCTAACCCTAACACTAACCCTAACCCTAACCCTAACCCATACCCTATGCCGTACCCGAAGCCCTCCCCGAACCCGTACCCTAAGCCGTACCCGAAGCCTAACCCTAAGCCTAACCCTAACCCTAGGCTACCCTTGACTGCTTCTGCCTCCAATAGATTTCCTAAGCACTAGTGTTTTAAGGAACAGCTTAAAAAGAGAATCCTAATGTGATTTCTTTATAATGTGTGTGTTCCTTATCTTATCCTAGTGTCTAAACTCTTCTCCATGGCTGGACCCCCAAATAATATTCCTTTACGTGCTAAGGGGTATCTAGAGAGTGGGATAGGTTTAATAACTACCCTAACCCTAACGCGTACCCTAACCCTAACCCCTACCCTAACCCTAACACGTACCCTAATCCTAACCCGTACCCTAAACCGAGCCCTAACCCTAACACTAACCGTAACCCCAACCCTAACCCATACCCTACGCCGTGCCCGAAGCCCTCCCCGAACCCGTACCCTAAGCCGTACCCTAAGCCTAACCCTAAGCCTAACCCTAACCCTAGGCTACCCTTGACTGCTTCTGCCTCCAATAGATTTCCTAAGCCCTAGTGTTTTAAGGAACAGCTTAAAAAGAGAATCCTAATGTGATTTCTTTATAATGGGTGTGTTCCTTATCTTATCCTAGTGTCTAAACTCTTCTCCATGGCTGGACCCCCAAATAATATTCCTTTACGTGCTAAGGGGTAACTAGAGAGTGGGATAGTTTTAATAACTACCCTTACCCTAACGCGTATCCTAACGCTAACCCCTACCCTAACCCTAACACGTACCCTAATCCTAACCCGTACCCTAAACCGAGCCCTAACCCTAACACTAACCCTAACCTTAACCCTAACCCATACCCTACGCCGTACCCGAAGCCCTCCCCGAACCCGTACCCTAAGCCGTACCCTAAGCCTAACCCTAAGCCTAACCCTAACCCTAGGCTACCCTTGACTGCTTCTGCCTCCAATAGATTTCCTAAGCACTAGTGTTTTAAAGAACAGGTTAAAAAGAGAATCCTAATGTTATTTCTTTATAATGTGTGTGTTCCTTATATTATCTTAGTGTCTAAACTCTTCTCCATGGCTGGACCCCCAAATAATATTCCTTTACGTGCTAAGGGGTATCTAGAGAGTGGGATAGGTTTAATAACTACCCTAACCATAACGCGTACCCTAACCCTAACCCCTACCCTAACCCTAACACGTACCCTAATCCTAACCCGTACCCTAAACCGAGCCCTAACCCTAACACTAACCCTAACCCTAACCCTACCCCATACCCTACGCCGTACCCGAAGCCCTCCCCGAAGCCGTACCCTAAGCCGTACCCTAAGCCTAACCCTAAGCCTAACCCTACCCCTAGGCTACCCTTGACTGCTTCTGCCTCCAATAGATTTCCTAAGCACTAGTGTTATAAGGAAGAGCTTAAAAAGAGAATCCTAATGTGATTTCTTTATAATGGGTGTGTTCCTTATCTTATCCTAGTGTCTAAACTCTTCTCCATGGCTGGACCCCCAAATAATATTCCTTTATGTGCTAATGGGTAACTAGAGAGTGGGATAGGTTTAATAACTACCCTATCCGTAACACGTACCCTAACCCTCACCCCTACCCTAACCCTAACACGAACCCTAATCCTAACCCGTACCCTAAAACGAGCCCTAACCCTAACACTAAACCTAACCCTAACCCTAACCCATACCCTACGCCGTACCCGAAGCCCTCCCCGAACACGTACCCTAAGCCGTACCCTAAGCCTAACCCTAAGCCTAACCCTAACCCTAGGCTACCCTTGACTGCTTCTGCCTCCAATAGATTTCCTAAGCACTAGTGTTTTAAGGAACAGCTTAAAAAGAGAATCCTAATGTGATTTCTTTATAATGGGTGTGTTCCTTATCTAATCCTAGTGTCTAAACTCTTCTCCATGGCTGGACCCCCAAATAATATTCCTTTATGTGCTAACGGGTATCGAGAGAGTGGGATAGGTTTAATCACTACCCTAACCCTAATGCGTACCCTAACCCTAACCCCTACCCTTACCCTAACAAGTACCCTAATCCTAACCCGTACCCTAAACCGAGCCCTAACCCTAACACTAACCCTAACCCTAACCCTAACCCATACCCTACGCCGTGCCCGAAGCCCTCCCCGAACCCGTACCCTAAGCCGTACCCTAAGCCTAACCCTAAGCCTAACCCTAACCCTAGGCTACCCTTGACTGCTTCTGCCTCCAATAGATTTCCTAAGCACTAGTGTTTTAAGGAACAGCTTAAAAAGGGAATCCTAATGTGATTTCTTTATAATGGGTGTGTTCCTTATCTTATCCTAGTGTCTAAACTCTTCTCCATGGCTGGACCCCCAAATAATATTCCTTTACGTGCTAAGGGGTAACTAGAGAGTGGGATAGGTTTAATAACTACCCTTACCCTAACGCGTACCCTAACGCTAACCCCTACCCTAACCCTAACACGTACCCTAATCCTAACCCGTACCCTAAACCGAGCCCTAACCCTAACACTAACCCTAACCTTAACCCTAACCCATACCCTACGCCGTACCCGAAGCCCTCCCCGAACCCGTACCCTAAGCCGTACCCTAAGCCTAACCCTAAGCCTAACCCTAACCCTAGGCTACCTTTGACTGCTTCTGCCTCCAATAGATTTCCTAAGCACTAGTGTTTTAAGGAACAGCTTAAAAAGAGAATCCTAATGTTATTTCTTTATAATGTGTGTGTTCCTTATATTATCTTAGTGTCTAAACTCTTCTCCATGGCTGGACCCCCAAATAATATTCCTTTACGTGCTAAGGGGTATCTAGAGAGTGGGATAGGTTTAATAACTACCCTAACCCTAACGCGTACCCTAACCCTAACCCCTACCCTAACCCTAACACGTACCCTAATCCTAACCCGTACCCTAAACCGAGCCCTAACCCTAACACTAACCCTAACCCTAACCCTAACCCATACCCTACGCCGTACCCGAAGCCCTCCCCGAACCCGTACCCTAAGCCGTACCCTAAGCCTAACCCTAAGCCTAACCCTAACCCTAGGCTACCCTTGACTGCTTCTGCCTCCAATAGATTTCCTAAGCACTAGTGTTTTAAGGAACAGCTTAAAAAGAGAATCCTAATGTGATTTCTTTATAATGGGTGTGTTCCTTATCTTATCCTAGTGTCTAAACTCTTCTCCATGGCTGGACCCCCAAATAATATTCCTTTACGTGCTAATGGGTAACTAGAGAGTGGGATAGGTTTAATAACTACCCTATCCGTAACACGTACCCTAACCCTCACCCCTACCCTAACCCTAACACGAACCCTAATCCTAACCCGTACCCTAAAACGAGCCCTAACCCTAACACTAAACCTAACCCTAACCCTAACCCATACCCTACGCCGTACCCGAAGCCCTCCCCGAACACGTACCCTAAGCCGTACCCTAAGCCTAACCCTAAGCCTAACCCTAACCCTAGGCTACCCTTGACTGCTTCTGCCTCCAATAGATTTCCTAAGCACTAGTGTTTTAAGGAACAGCTTAAAAAGAGAATCCTAATGTGATTTCTTTATAATGGGTGTGTTCCTTATCTAATCCTAGTGTCTAAACTCTTCTCCATGGCTGGACCCCCAAATAATATTCCTTTATGTGCTAAGGGGTATCGAGAGAGTGGGATAGGTTTAATCACTACCCTAAACCTAACGCGTACCCTAACCCTAACCCCTACCCTTACCCTAACACGTACCCTAATCCTAACCCGTACCCTAAACCGAGCCGTAACCCTAACACTAACCCTAACCCTAACCCTAACCCATACCCTACGCCGTACCCGAAGCCCTCCCCGAACCCGTAAACTAAGCCGTACCCGAAGCCTAACACTAAGCCTAACCCTAACCCTAGGCTACCCTTGACTGCTTCTGCCTCCAATAGATTTCCTAAGCACTAGTGTTTTAAGGAACAGCTTAAAAAGAGAATCATAATGTGATTTCTTTATAATGTGTGTGTTCCTTATCTTATCCTAGTGTCAAAACTCTTCTCCATGGCTGGACCCCCAAATAATATTCCTTTACGTTCTAAGGGGTAACTAGAGAGTGGGATAGGTTTAATGACTACCCTAACCCTAACGCGTACCCTAACGTTAACCCCTACCCTAACCCTAACACGTACCCTAATCCTAACCCGTACCCTAACCGAGCCCTAACCCTAACACTAACCCTAACCCTAACCCTAACCCATACCCTACGCCGTGCCCGAAGCCCTCCCCGAACCCGTACCCTAAGCCGTACCCTAAGCCTAACCCTAAGCCTAACCCTAACCCTAGGCTACCCTTGACTGCTTCTGCCTCCAATAGATTTCCTAAGCACTAGTGTTTTAAGGAACAACTTAAAAAGGGAATCCTAATGTGATTTCTTTATAATGGGTGTGTTCCTTATCTTATCCTAGTGTCTAAACTCTTCTCCATGGCTGGACCCCCAAATAATATTCCTTTACCTGCTAAGGGGTAACTAGAGAGTGGGATAGGTTTAATAACTACCCTTACCCTAATGCGTACCCTAACGCTAACCCCTACCCTAACCCTAACACGTACCCTAATCCTAACCCGTACCCTAAACCGAGCCCTAACCCTAACACTAACCCTAACCTTAACCCTAACCCATACCCTACGCCATACCCGAAGCCCTCCCCGAACCCGTACCCTAAGCCGTACCCTAAGCCTAACCCTAAGCCTAACCCTAACCCTAGGCTACCCTTGACTGCTTCTGCCTCCAATAGATTTCCTAAGCACTAGTGTTTTAAGGAACAGCTTAAAAAGAGAATCCTAATGTTATTTCTTTATAATGTGTGTGTTCCTTATATTATCTTAGTGTCTAAACTCTTCTCCATGGCTGGACCCCCAAATAATATTCCTTTACGTGCTAAGGGGTATCTAGAGAGTGGGATAGGTTTAATAACTACCCTAACCGTAACGCGTACCCTAACCCTAACCCCTACCCTAACCCTAACATGTACCCTAATCCTAACCTGTACCCTAAACCGAGCCCTAACCCTAACACTAACCCTAACCCTAACCGTAACCCATACCCTACGCCGTACCCGAAGCCCTCCCCGAACACGTACCCTAAGCCGTACCCTAAGCCTAACCGTAAGCCTAACCCTAACCCTAGGCTACCCTTGACTGCTTCTGCCTCCAATAGATTTCCTAAGCAATAGTGTTTTAAGGAACAGCTTAAAAAGAGAATCCTAATGTGATTTCTTTATAATGGGTGTGTTCCTTATCTTATCCTAGTGTCTAAACTCTTCTCCATGGCTGGACCCCCAAATAATATTTCTTTACGTGCTAAGGGGTAACTAGAGAGTGGGATAGGTTTAATAACTACCCTATCCATAACACGTACCCTAACCCTAACCCCTACCCTAACCCTAACACGAACGCTAATCCTAACACGTACCCTAAACCGAGCCCTAACCCTAACACTAACCCTAACCCTAACCCTAACCCATACCCTACGCCGTACCCGAAGCCCTCCCCGAACCCGTACCCTAAGCCGTACCCTAAGATTAACCCTAAGCCTAACCCTAACCCTAGGCTACCCTTGACTGCTTCTGCCTCCAATAGATTTCCTAAGCACTAGTGTTTTAAGGAACAGCTTATAAATAGAATCCTAATGTGATTTCTTTATAATGTGTGTGTTCTTTATCTTATCCTAGTGTCTAAACTCTTCTCCATGGCTGGACCCCCAAATAATATTCCTTTACGTGCTAAGGGGTAAGTAGAGAGTGGGATAGGTTTAATAACTACCCTAACCCTAATGCGTAACCTAATGCTAACCCCTACCCTAACCCTAACACGTACCCTAATCCTAACCCGTACCCTAAACCGAGCCCTAACCCTAACACTAACCCTAACCCTAACCCTAACCCATACCCTACGCCGTGCCCGAAGCCCTCCCCGAACCCGTACCCTAAGCCGTACCCTAAGCCTAACCCTAAGCCTAAACCTAACCCTAGGCTACCCTTGACTGCTTCTGCCTCCAATAGATTTCCTAAGCACTAGTGTTTTAAGGAACAGCTTAAAAAGAGAATCCTAATGTGATTTCTTTATAATGGGTGTGTTCCTTATCTTATCCTAGTGTCTAAACTCTTCTCCATGGCTGGACCCCCAAATAATATTCCTTTACGTGCTAAGGGGTAACTAGAGAGTGGGATAGGTTTAATAACTACCCTAACCCTAACGCGTACCCTAACCCTAACCCCTACCCTAACCCTAACACGTACCCTAATCCTAACCCGTACCCTAAACCGAGCCCTAACCCTAACACTAACCGTAACCCTAACCCTAACCCATACCCTACGCCGTACCCGAAGCCCTCCCCGAACCCGTACCCTAAGCCGTACACGAAGCCTAACCCTAAGCCTAACCCTAACCCTAGGCTACCCTTGACTGCTTCTGCCTCCAATAGATTTCCTAAGCCCTAGTGTTTTAAGGAACAGCTTAAAAAGAGAATCCTAATGTGATTTCTTTATAATGGGTGTGTTCCTTATCTTATCCTAGTGTCTAAACTCTTCTCCATGGCTGGACCCCCAAATAATATTCCTTTACGTGCTAAGGGGTAACTAGAGAGTGGGATAGGTTTAATAACTACCCTTACCCTAACGCGTATCCTAACGCTAACCCCTACCCTAACCCTAACACGTACCCTAATCCTAACCCGTACCCTAAACCGAGCCCTAACCCTAACACTAACCCTAACTTTAACCCTAACCCATACCCTACGCCGTACCCGAAGCCCTCCCCGAACCCGTACCCTAAGCCGTACCCTAAGCCTAACCCTAAGCCTAACCCTAACCCTAGGCTACCCTTGACTGCTTCTGCCTCCAATAGATTTCCTAAGCACTAGTGTTTTAAGGAACAGCTTAAAAAGAGAATCCTAATGTTATTTCTTTATAATGTGTGTGTTCCTTATATTATCTTAGTGTCTAAACTCTTCTCCATGGCTGGACCCCCAAATAATATTCCTTTACGTGCTAAGGGGTATCTAGAGAGTGGGATAGGTTTAATAACTACCCTAACCGTAACGCGTACCCTAACCCTAACCCCTACCCTAACCCTAACATGTACCCTAATCCTAACCCGTACCCTAAACCGAGCCCTAACCCTAACACTAACCCTAACCCTAACCGTAACCCATACCCTACGCCGTACCCGAAGCCCTCCCCGAACACGTACCCTAAGCCGTACCCTAAGCCTAACCGTAAGCCTAACCCTAACCCTAGGCTTCCCTTGACTGCTTCTGCCTCCAATAGATTTCCTAAGCACTAGTGTTTTAAGGAACAGCTTAAAAAGAGAATCCTAATGTGATTTCTTTATAATGTGTGTGTTCCTTATATTATCTTAGTGTCTAAACTCTTCTCCATGGCTGGACCCCCTAATAATATTCCTTTACGTGCTAAGGGGTATCTAGAGAGTGGGATAGGTTTAATAACTACCCTAACCCTAATGCGTACCCTAACCCTAACCCCTACCCTAACCCTAACACGTACCCTAATCCTAACCCGTACCCTAAACCGAGCCCTAACCCTAACACTAACCCTAACCCTAACCCTAACCCATACCCTACGCCGTACCCGAAGCCCTCCCCGAAGCCGTACCCTAAGCCGTACCCTAAGCCTAACCCTAAGCCTAACCCTAACCCTAGGCTATCCTTGACTGCTTCTGCCTCCAATAGATTTCCTAAGCACTAGTGTTTTAAGGAACAGCTTAAAAAGAGAATCCTAATGTGATTTCTTTATAATGGGAGTGTTCCTTATCTTATCCTAGTGTCTAAACTCTTCTCCATGGCTGGACCCCCAAATAATATTCCTTTACGTGCTAAGGGGTAACTAGAGAGTGGGATAGGTTTAATAACTACCCTATCCGTAACACTTACCCTAACCGTCACCCCTACCCTAACCCTAACACGAACCCTAATCCTAACCCGTACCCTAAACCGAGCCCTAACCCTAACACTAACCCTAACCCTAACCCTAACCCATACCCTACGCCGTACCCGAAGCCCTCCCCGAACCCGTACCCTAAGCCGTACCCGAAGCCTAACCCTAAGCCTAACCCTAACCCTAGGCTACCCTTGACTGCTTCTGCCTCCAATAGATTTCCTAAGCACTAGTGTTTTAAGGAACAGCTTAAAAAGAGAATCCTAATGTGATTTCTTTATAATGTGTGTGTTCCTTATATTACCTTAGTGTCTAAACTCTTCTCCATGGCTGGACCCCCAAATAATGTTCCTTTACGTAGTAAGGGGTATCTAGAGAGTGGGATAGGTTTAATAACTACCCTAACCCTAACGCGTACCCTAACCCTAACCCCTACCCTAACCCTAACACGTACCCTAATCCTAACCCGTACCCTAAACCGAGCCCTAACCCTAACACTAACCGTAACCCTAACCCTAACCCATACCCTACGCCGTACCCGAAGCCCTCCCCGAACCCGTACCCTAAGCCGTACCCTAAGACTAACCCTAAGCCTAACCCTAACCCTAGGCTACCCTTGACTGCTTCTGCCTCCAATGAATTTCCTAAGCACTAGTGTTTTAAGGAACAGCTTAAAAAGAGAATCCTAATGTGATTTCTTTATAATGGGTGTGTTCCTTATCTAATCCTAGTGTCTAAACTCTTCTCCATGGCTGGACCCCCAAATAATATTCCTTTATGTGCTAAGGGGTATCGAGAGAGTGGGATATGTTTAATCACTACCCTAACCCTAACGCGTACCCTAACCCTAACCCCTACCCTTACCCTAACACGTACCCTAATCCTAACCCGTACCCTAAACCGAGCCCTAACCCTAACACTAACCCTAACCCTAACCCTAACCCATACCCTACGCCGTACCCGAAGCCCTCCCCGAACCCGTACCGTAAGCCGTACACGAAGCCTAACCCTAAGCCTAACCCTAACCCTAGGCTACCCTTGACTGCTTCTGCCTCCAATAGATTTCCTAAGCACTAGTGTTTTAAGGAACAGCTTAAAAAGAGAATCCTAATGTGATTTCTTTATAATGTGTGTGTTCCTTATCTTATCCTAGTGTCTAAACTCTTCTCCATGGCTGGACCCCCAAATAATATTCCTTTACGTGCTAAGGGGTAACTAGAGAGTGGGATAGGTTTAATAACTACCCTAACCCTAACGCGTACCCTAACGCTAAACCCTACCCTAACCCTAACACGTATCCTAATCCTAACCCGTACCCTAACCGAGCCCTAACCCTAACACTAACCCTAACCCTAACCCTAACCCATACCCTACGCCGTGCCCGAAGCCCTCCCCGAACCCGTACCCTAAGCCGTACCCTAAGCCTATCCCTAAGCCTAACCCTAACCCTAGGCTACCCTTGACTGCTTCTGCCTCCAATAGATTTCCTAAGCACTAGTGTTTTAAGGAACAGCTTAAAAAGGGAATCATAATGTGATTTCTTTATAATGGGTGTGTTCCTTATCTTATCCTAGTGTCTAAACTCTTCTCCATGGCTGGACCCCCAAATAATATTCCTTTACGTGCTAAGGGGTAACTAGAGAGTGGGATAGGTTTAATAACTACCCTTACCCTAACGCGTACCCTAACGCTAACCCCTACCCTAACCCTAACACGTACCCTAATCCTAACCCGTACCCTAAACCGAGCCCTAACCCTAACACTAACCCTAACCTTAACCCTAACCCATACCCTACGCCGTACCCGAAGCCCTCCCCGAACCCGTACCCTAAGCCGTACCCTAAGCCTAACCCTAAGCCTAACCCTAACCCTAGGCTACCCTTGACTGCTTCTGCCTCCAATAGATTTCCTAAGCACTAGTGTTTTAAGGAACAGCTTAAAAAGAGAATCCTAATGTTATTTCTTTATAATGTGTGTGTTCCTTATATTATCTTAGTGTCTAAACTCTTCTCCATGGCTGGACCCCCAAATAATATTCCTTTACGTGCTAAGGGGTATCTAGAGAGTGGGATAGGTTTAATAACTACCCTAACCCTAACGCGTACCCTAACCCTAACCCCTACCCTAACCCTAACACGTACCCTAATCCTAACCCGTACCCTAAACCGAACCCTAACCCTAACACTAACCCTAACCCTAACCCTAACCCATACCCTACGCCGTACCCGAAGCCCTCCCCGAACCCGTACCCTAAGCCGTACCCTAAGCCTAACCCTAAGCCTAACCCTAACCCTAGGCTACCCTTGACTGCTTCTGCCTCCAATAGATTTCCTAAGCACTAGTGTTTTAAGGAACAGCTTAAAAAGAGAATCCTAATGTGATTTCTTTATAATGGGTGTGTTCCTTATCTTATCCTAGTGTCTAAACTCTTCTCCATGGCTGGACCCCCAAATAATATTCCTTTACGTGCTAATGGGTAACTAGAGAGTGGGATAGGTTTAATAACTACCCTATCCGTAACACGTACCCTAACCCTCACCCCTACCCTAACCCTAACACGAACCCTAATCCTAACCCGTACCCTAAAACGAGCCCTAACCCTAACACTAAACCTAACCCTAACCCTAACCCATACCCTACGCCGTACCCGAAGCCCTCCCCGAACACGTACCCTAAGCCGTACCCTAAGCCTAACCCTAAGCCTAACCCTAACCCTAGGCTACCCTTGACTGCTTCTGCCTCCAATAGATTTCCTAAGCACTAGTGTTTTAAGGAACAGCTTAAAAAGAGAATCCTAATGTGATTTCTTTATAATGGGTGTGTTCCTTATCTAATCCTAGTGTCTAAACTCTTCTCAATGGCTGGACCCCCAAATAATATTCCTTTATGTGCTAAGGGGTATCGAGAGAGTGGGATAGGTTTAATCACTACCCTAAACCTAACGCGTACCCTAACCCTAACCCCTACCCTTACCCTAACACGTACCCTAATCCTAACCCGTACCCTAAACCGAGCCGTAACCCTAACACTAACCCTAACCCTAACCCTAACCCATACCCTACGCCGTACCCGAAGCCCTCCCCGAACCCGTAAACTAAGCCGTACCCGAAGCCTAACCCTAAGCCTAACCCTAACCCTAGGCTACCCTTGACTGCTTCTGCCTCCAATAGATTTCCTAAGCACTAGTGTTTTAAGGAACAGCTTAAAAAGAGAATCATAATGTGATTTCTTTATAATGTGTGTGTTCCTTATCTTATCCTAGTGTCTAAACTCTTCTCCATGGCTGGACCCCCAAATAATATTCCTTTACGTTCTAAGGGGTAACTAGAGAGTGGGATAGGTTTAATGACTACCCTAACCCTAACGCGTACCCTAACGTTAACCCCTACCCTAAACCTAACACGTACCCTAATCCTAACCCGTACCCTAACCGAGCCCTAACCCTAACACTAACCCTAACCCTAACCCTAACCCATACCCTACGCCGTGCCCGAAGCCCTCCCCGAACCCGTACCCTAAGCTGTACCCTAAGCCTAACCCTAAGCCTAACCCTAACCCTAGGCTACCCTTGACTGCTTCTCCCTCCAATAGATTTCCTAAGCACTAGTGTTTTAAGGAACAACTTAAAAAGGGAATCCTAATGTGATTTCTTTATAATGGGTGTGTTCCTTATCTTATCCTAGTGTCTAAACTCTTCTCCATGGCTGGACCCCCAAATAATATTCCTTTACGTGCTAAGGGGTAACTAGAGAGTGGGATAGGTTTAATAACTACCCTTACCCTAACGCGTACCCTAACGCTAACCCCTACCCTAACCCTAACACGTACCCTAATCCTAACCCGTAACCTAAACCGAGCCCTAACCCTAACACTAACCGTAACCCTAACCCTAACCCATACCCTACGCCGTACCCGAAGCCCTCCCCGAACCCGTACCCTAAGCCGTACCCTAAGACTAACCCTAAGCCTAACCCTAACCCTAGGCTACCCTTGACTGCTTCTGCCTCCAATGAATTTCCTAAGCACTAGTGTTTTAAGGAACAGCTTAAAAAGAGAATCCTAATGTGATTTCTTTATAATGGGTGTGTTCCTTATCTAATCCTAGTGTCTAAACTCTTCTCCATGGCTGGACCCCCAAATAATATTCCTTTATGTGCTAAGGGGTATCGAGAGAGTGGGATATGTTTAATCACTACCCTAACCCTAACGCGTACCCTAACCCTAACCCCTACCCTTACCCTAACACGTACCCTAATCCTAACCCGTACCCTAAACCGAGCCCTAACCCTAACACTAACCCTAACCCTAACCCTAACCCATACCCTACGCCGTACCCGAAGCCCTCCCCGAACCCGTACCGTAAGCCGTACACGAAGCCTAACCCTAAGCCTAACCCTAACCCTAGGCTACCCTTGACTGCTTCTGCCTCCAATAGATTTCCTAAGCACTAGTGTTTTAAGGAACAGCTTAAAAAGAGAATCCTAATGTGATTTCTTTATAATGTGTGTGTTCCTTATCTTATCCTAGTGTCTAAACTCTTCTCCATGGCTGGACCCACAAATAATATTCCTTTACGTGCTAAGGGGTAACTAGAGAGTGGGATAGGTTTAATAACTACCCTAACCCTAACGCGTACCCTAACGCTAAACCCTACCCTAACCCTAACACGTACCCTAATCCTAACCCGTACCCTAACCGAGCCCTAACCCTAACACTAACCCTAACCCTAACCCTAACCCATACCCTACGCCGTGCCCGAAGCCCTCCCCGAACCCGTACCCTAAGCCGTACCCTAAGCCTATCCCTAAGCCTAACCCTAACCCTAGGCTACCCTTGACTGCTTCTGCCTCCAATAGATTTCCTAAGCACTAGTGTTTTAAGGAACAGCTTAAAAAGGGAATCATAATGTGATTTCTTTATAATGGGTGTGTTCCTTATCTTATCCTAGTGTCTAAACTCTTCTCCATGGCTGGACCCCCAAATAATATTCCTTTACGTGCTAAGGGGTAACTAGAGAGTGGGATAGGTTTAATAACTACCCTTACCCTAACGCGTACCCTAACGCTAACCCCTACCCTAACCCTAACACGTACCCTAATCCTAACCCGTACCCTAAACCGAGCCCTAACCCTAACACTAACCCTAACCTTAACCCTAACCCATACCCTACGCCGTACCCGAAGCCCTCCCCGAACCCGTACCCTAAGCCGTACCCTAAGCCTAACCCTAAGCCTAACCCTAACCCTAGGCTACCCTTGACTGCTTCTGCCTCCAATAGATTTCCTAAGCACTAGTGTTTTAAGGAACAGCTTAAAAAGAGAATCCTAATGTTATTTCTTTATAATGTGTGTGTTCCTTATATTATCTTAGTGTCTAAACTCTTCTCCATGGCTGGACCCCCAAATAATATTCCTTTACGTGCTAAGGGGTATCTAGAGAGTGGGATAGGTTTAATAACTACCCTAACCCTAACGCGTACCCTAACCCTAACCCCTACCCTAACCCTAACACGTACCCTAATCCTAACCCGTACCCTAAACCGAACCCTAACCCTAACACTAACCCTAACCCTAACCCTAACCCATACCCTACGCCGTACCCGAAGCCCTCCCCGAACCCGTACCCTAAGCCGTACCCTAAGCCTAACCCTAAGCCTAACCCTAACCCTAGGCTACCCTTGACTGCTTCTGCCTCCAATAGATTTCCTAAGCACTAGTGTTTTAAGGAACAGCTTAAAAAGAGAATCCTAATGTGATTTCTTTATAATGGGTGTGTTCCTTATCTTATCCTAGTGGCTAAACTCTTCTCCATGGCTGGACCCCCAAATAATATTCCTTTACGTGCTAATGGGTAACTAGAGAGTGGGATAGGTTTAATAACTACCCTATCCGTAACACGTACCCTAACCCTCACCCCTACCCTAACCTTAACACGAACCCTAATCCTAACCCGTACCCTAAAACGAGCCCTAACCCTAACACTAAACCTAACCCTAACCCTAACCCATACCCTACGCCGTACCCGAAGCCCTCCCCGAACACGTACCCCAAGCCGTACCCTAAGCCTAACCCTAAGCCTAACCCTAACCCTAGGCTACCCTTGACTGCTTCTGCCTCCAATAGATTTCCTAAGCACTAGTGTTTTAAGGAACAGCTTAAAAAGAGAATCCTAATGTGATTTCTTTATAATGGGTGTGTTCCTTATCTAATCCTAGTGTCTAAACTCTTCTCAATGGCTGGACCCCCAAATAATATTCCTTTATGTGCTAAGGGGTATCGAGAGAGTGGGATAGGTTTAATCACTACCCTAAACCTAACGCGTACCCTAACCCTAACCCCTACCCTTACCCTAACACGTACCCTAATCCTAACCCGTACCCTAAACCGAGCCGTAACCCTAACACTAACCCTAACCCTAACCCTAACCCATACCCTACGCCGTACCCGAAGCCCTCCCCGAACCCGTAAACTAAGCCGTACCCGAAGCCTAACCCTAAGCCTAACCCTAACCCTAGGCTACCCTTGACTGCTTCTGCCTCCAATAGATTTCCTAAGCACTAGTGTTTTAAGGAACAGCTTAAAAAGAGAATCATAATGTGATTTCTTTATAATGTGTGTGTTCCTTATCTTATCCTAGTGTCTAAACTCTTCTCCATGGCTGGACCCCCAAATAATATTCCTTTACGTTCTAAGGGGTAACTAGAGAGTGGGATAGGTTTAATGACTACCCTAACCCTAACGCGTACCCTAACGTTAACCCCTACCCTAACCCTAACACGTACCCTAATCCTAACCCGTACCCTAACCGAGCCCTAACCCTAACACTAACCCTAACCCTAACCCTAACCCATACCCTACGCCGTGCCCGAAGCCCTCCCCGAACCCGTACCCTAAGCCGTACCCTAAGCCTAACCCTAAGCCTAACCCTAACCCTAGGCTACCCTTGACTGCTTCTCCCTCCAATAGATTTCCTAAGCACTAGTGTTTTAAGGAACAACTTAAAAAGGGAATCCTAATGTGATTTCTTTATAATGGGTGTGTTCCTTATCTTATCCTAGTGTCTAAACTCTTCTCCATGGCTGGACCCCCAAATAATATTCCTTTACGTGCTAAGGGGTAACTAGAGAGTGGGATAGGTTTAATAACTACCCTTACCCTAACGCGTACCCTAACGCTAACCCCTACCCTAACCCTAACACGTACCCTAATCCTAACCCGTAACCTAAACCGAGCCCTAACCCTAACACTAACCCTAACCTTAACCCTAACCCATACCCTACGCCATACCCGAAGCCCTCCCCGAACCCGTACCCTAAGCCGTACCCTAAGCCTAACCCTAAGCCTAACCCTAACCCTAGGCTACCCTTGACTGCTTCTGCCTCCAATAGATTTCCTAAGCACTAGTGTTTTAAGGAACAGCTTAAAAAGAGAATCCTAATGTTATTTCTTTATAATGTGTGTGTTCCTTATATTATCTTAGTGTCTAAACTCTTCTCCATGGCTGGACCCCCAAATAATATTCCTTTACGTGCTAAGGGGTATCTAGAGAGTGGGATAGGTTTAATAACTACCCTAACCGTAACGCGTACCCTAACCCTAACCCCTACCCTAACCCTAACATGTACCCTAATCCTAACCCGTACCCTAAACCGAGCCCTAACCCTAACACTAACCCTAACCCTAACCGTAACCCATACCCTACGCCGTACCCGAAGCCCTCCCCGAACACGTACCCTAAGCCGTACCCTAAGCCTAACCGTAAGCCTAACCCTAACCCTAGGCTACCCTTGACTGCTTCTGCCTCCAATAGATTTCCTAAGCACTAGTGTTTTAAGGAACAGCTTATAAAGAGAATCGTAATGTGATTTCTTTATAATGTGTGTGTTCCTTATATTATCTTAGTGTCTAAACTCTTCTCCATGGCTGGACCCCCTAATAATATTCCTTTACGTGCTAAGGGGTATCTAGAGAGTGGGATAGGTTTAATAACTACCCTAACCCTAACGCGTACCCTAACCCTAACCCCTACCCTAACCCTAACACGTACCCTAATCCTAACCCGTACCCTAAACCGAGCCCTAACCCTAACACTAACCCTAACCCTAACCGTAACCCATACCCTACGCCGTACCCGAAGCCCTCCCCGAACACGTACCCTAAGCCGTACCCTAAGCCTAACCCTAAGCCTAACCCTAACCCTAGGCTACCCTTGACTGCTTCTGCCTCCAATAGATTTCCTAAGCAATAGTGTTTTAAGGAACAGCTTAAAAAGAGAATCCTAATGTGATTTCTTTATAATGGGTGTGTTCCTTATCTTATCCTAGTGTCTAAACTCTTCTCCATGGCTGGACCCCCAAATAATATTTCTTTACGTGCTAAGGGGTAACTAGAGAGTGGGATAGGTTTAATAACTACCCTATCCATAACACGTACCCTAACCCTAACCCCTACCCTAACCCTAACACGAACGCTAATCCTAACCCGTAACCTAAACAGAGCCCTAACCCTAACACTAACCCTAACCCTAACCCTAACCCATACCCTACGCCGTACCCGAAGCCCTCCCCGAACCCGTACCCTAAGCCGTACCCTAAGATTAACCCTAAGCCTAACCCTAACCCTAGGCTACCCTTGACTGCTTCTGCCTCCAATAGATTTCCTAAGCACTAGTGTTTTAAGGAACAGCTTATAAATAGAATCCTAATGTGATTTCTTTATAATGTGTGTGTTCTTTATCTTATCCTAGTGTCTAAACTCTTCTCCATGGCTGGACCCCCAAATAATATTCCTTTACGTGCTAAGGGGTAACTAGAGAGTGGGATAGGTTTAATAACTACCCTAACCCTAACGCGTAACCTAATGCTAACCCCTACCCTAACCCTAACACGTACCCTAATCCTAACCCGTACCCTAAACCGAGCCCTAACCCTAACACTAACCCTAACCCTAACCCTAACCCATACCCTACGCCGTGCCCGAAGCCCTCCCCGAACCCGTACCCTAAGCCGTACCCTAAGCCTAACCGTAAGCCTAACCCTAACCCTAGGCTACCCTTGACTGCTTCTGCCTCCAATAGATTTCCTAAGCACTAGTGTTTTAAGGAACAGCTTAAAAAGAGAATCCTAATGTGATTTCTTTATAATGTGTGTGTTCCTTATATTATCTTAGTGTCTAAACTCTTCTCCATGGCTGGACCCCCTAATAATATTCCTTTACGTGCTAAGGGTTATCTAGAGAGTGGGATAGGTTTAATAACTACACTAACCCTAACGCGTACCCTAACCCTAACCCCTAACCTAACCCTAACACGTACCCTAATCCTAACCCGTACCCTAAACCGAGCCCTAACCCTAACACTAACCCTAACCCTAACCCTAACCCATACCCTACGCCGTACCCGAAGCCCTCCCCGAACCCGTACCCTAAGCCGTACCCTAAGCCTAACCCTAAGCCTAACCCTAACCCTAGGCTACCCTTGACTGCTTCTGCCTCCAATAGATTTCCTAAGCAATAGTGTTTTAAGCAACAGCTTAAAAAGAGAATCCTAATGTGATTTCTTTATAATGGGTGTGTTCCTTATCTTATCCTAGTGTCTAAACTATTCTCCATGGCTGGACCCCCAAATAATATTTCTTTACGTGCTAAGGGGTAACTAGAGAGTGGGATAGGTTTAATAAATACCCTATCCATAACACGTACCCTAACCCTAACCCCTACCCTAACCCTAACACGAATGCTAATCCTAACCCGTACCCTAAACCGAGCCCTAACCCTAACACTAACCCTAACCCTAACCCTAACCCATACCCTACGCCGTACCCGAAGCCCTCCCCGAACCCGTACCCTAAGCCGTACCCTAAGATTAACCCTAAGCCTAAACCTAACCCTAGGCTACCCTTGACTGCTTCTGCCTCCAATAGATTTCCTAAGCACTAGTGTTTTAAGGAACAGCTTAAAAAGAGAATCCTAATGTGATTTCTTTATAATGTGTGTGTTCTTTATCTTATCCTAGTGTCTAAACTCTTCTCCATGGCTGGACCCCCAAATAATATTCCTTTACGTGCTAAGGGGTAACTAGAGAGTGGGATAGGTTTAATAACTACCCTAACCCTAACGCGTGATCTAATGGTAACCCCTACCCTAACCCTAACACGTACCCTAATCCTAACCCGTACCCTAAACCGAGCCCTAACCCTAACACTAACCCTAACCCTAACCCTAACCCATACCCTACGCCGTACCCGAAGCCCTCCCCGAACCCGTACCCTAAGCCGTACCCTAAGATTAACCCTAAGCCTAACCCTAACCCTAGGCTACCCTTGACTGCTTCTGCCTCCAATAGATTTCCTAAGCACTAGTGTTTTAAGGAACAGCTTAAAAAAGAATCCTAATGTGATTTCTTTATAATGGGTGTGTTCTTTATCTTATCCTAGTGTCTAAACTCTTCTCCATGGCTGGACCCCCAAATAATATTCCTTTACGTGCTAAGGGGTAACTAGAGAGTGGGATAGGTTTAATAACTACCCTAACCCTAACGCGTAACCTAATGCTAACCCCTACCCTAACCCTAACACGTACCCTAATCCTAACCCGTACCCTAAACCGAGCCCTAACCCTAACACTAACCCTAACCCTAACAATAACCCATACCCTACGCCGTGCCCGAAGCCCTCCCCGAACCCGTACACTAAGCCGTACCCTAAGCCTAACCCTAAGCCTAAACCTAACCCTAGGCTACCCTTGACTGCTTCTGCCTCCAATAGATTTCCTAAGCACTAGTGTTTTAAGGAACAGCTTAAAAAGAGAATCCTAATGTGATTTCTTTATAATGGGTGTGTTCCTTATCTTATCCTAGTGTCTAAACTCTTCTCCATGGCTGGACCCCCAAATAATATTCCTTTACGTGCTAAGGGGTAACTAGAGAGTGGGATAGGTTTAATAACTACCCTAACCCTAACGCGTACCCTAACGCTAACCCCTACCCTAACCCTAACACGTACCCTAATCTTAACCCGTACCCTAAACTGAGCCCTAACCCTAACACTAACCCTAACTTTAACCCTAACCCATACCCTACGCCGTACCCGAAGCCCTCCCCGAACCCGTACCCTAAGCCGTACCCTAAGCCTAACCCTAAGCCTAACCCTAACCCTAGGCTACCCTTGACTGCTTCTGCCTCCAATAGATTTCCTAAGCACTAGTGTTTTAAGGAATAGCTTAAAAAGAGAATCCTAATGTTATTTCTTTATAATGTGTGTGTTCCTTATATTATCTTAGTGTCTAAACTCTTCTCCATGGCTGGACCCCCAAATAATATTCCTTTACATGCTAAGGGGTTTCTAGAGAGTGGGATAGGTTTAATAACTACCCTAACCGTAACACGTACCCTAACCCTAACCCCTACCCTAACCCTAACATGTACCCTAATCCTAACCTGTACCCTAAACCGAGCCCTAACCCTAACACTAACCCTAACCCTAACCGTAACCCATACCCTACGCCGTACCCGAAGCCCTCCCCGAACACGTACCCTAAGCCGTACCCTAAGCCTAACCGTAAGCCTAACCCTAACCCTAGGCTACCCTTGACTGCTTCTGCCTCCAATAGATTTCCTAAGCACTAGTGTTTTAAGGAACAGCTTAAAAAGAGAATCCTAATGTGATTTCTTTATAATGTGTGTGTTCCTTATATTATCTTAGTGTCTAAACTCTTCTCCATGGCTGGACCCCCTAATAATATTCCTTTACGTGCTAATGGGTATCTAGAGAGTGGGATAGGTTTAATAACTACCCTATCCGTAACACGTACCCTAACCCTCACCCCTACCCTAACCCTAACACGAACCCTAATCCTAACCCGTATCCTAAAACGAGCCCTAACCCTAACACTAAACCTAACCCTAACCCTAACCCATACCCTACGCCGTACCCGAAGCCCTCCCCGAACACGTACCCTAAGCCGTACCCTAAGCCTAACCCTAAGCCTAACCCTAACCCTAGGCTACCCTTGACTGGTTCTGCCTCCAATAGATTTCCTAAGCACTAGTGTTTTAAGGAACAGCTTAAAAAGAGAATCCTAATGTGATTTCTTTATAATGGGTGTTTTCCTTATCTAATCCTAGTGTCTAAACTCTTCTCCATGGCTGGACCCCCAAATAATATTCCTTTATGTGCTAAGGGGTATCGAGAGAGTGGGATAGGTTTAATCACTACCCTAAACCTAACGCGTACCCTAACCCTAACCCCTACCCTTACCCTAACACGTACCCTAATCCTAACCCGTACCCTAAACCGAGCCGTAACCCTAACACTAACCCTAACCCTAACCCTAACCCATACCCTACGCCGTACCCGAAGCCCTCCCCGAACCCGTACCCTAAGCCGTACCCGAAGCCTAACCCTAAGCCTAACCCTAACCCTAGGCTACCCTTGACTGCTTCTGCCTCCAATAGATTTCCTAAGCACTAGTGTTTTAAGGAACAGCTTAAAAAGAGAATCATAATGTGATTTCTTTATAATGTGTGTGTTCCTTATCTTATCCTAGTGTCTAAACTCTTCTCCATGGCTGGACCCCCAAATAATATTCCTTTACGTGCTAAGGGGTAACTAGAGAGTGGGATAGGTTTAATAACTACCCTAACCCTAATGCGTACCCTAACGCTAACCCCTACCCTAACCCTAACACGTACCCTAATCCTAACCCGTACCCTAACCGAGCCCTAACCCTAACACTAACCCTAACTCTAACCCTAACCCATACCCTACGCCGTGCCCGAAGCCCTCCCCGAACCCGTACCCTAAGCCGTACCCTAAGCCTAACCCTAAGCCTAACCCTAACCCTAGGCTACCCTTGACTGCTTCTGCCTCCAATAGATTTCCTAAGCACTAGTGTTTTAAGGAACAACTTAAAAAGGGAATCCTAATGTGATTTCTTTATAATGGGTGTGTTCCTTATCTTATCCTAATGTCTAAACTCTTCTCCATGGCTGGACCCCCAAATAATATTCCTTTACGTGCTAAGGGGTAACTAGAGAGTGGGATAGGTTTAATAAGTACCCTAACCCTAACGCGTACCCTAACGCTAACCCCTACCCTAACCCTAACACGTACCCTAATCCTAACCCGTACCCTAAACCGAGCCCTAAACCTAACACTAACCCTAACCTTAACCCTAACCCATACCCTACGCCGTACCCGAAGCCCTCCCTGAACCCGTACCCTAAGCCGTACCCTAAGCCTAACCCTAAGCCTAACCCTAACCCTAGGCTACCATTGACTGCTTCTGCCTCCAATAGATTTCCTAAGCACTAGTGTTTTAAGGAACAGCTTAAAAAGAGAATCCTAATGTTATTTCTTTATAATGTGTGTGTTCCTTATATTATCTTAGTGTCTAAACTCTTCTCCATGGCTGGACCCCCAAATAATATTTCTTTACGTGCTAAGGGGTAACTAGAGAGTGGGATAGGTTTAATAACTACCCTATCCATAACACGTACCCTAACCCTAACCCCTACGCTATCCCTAACACGAACGCTAATCCTAACCGGTACCCTAAACCGAGCCCTAACCCTAACACTAACCCTAACCCTAACCCTAACCCATACCCTACGCCGTACCCGAAGCCCTCCCCGAACCCGTACCCTAAGCCGTACCCTAAGATTAACCCTAAGCCTAACCCTAACCCTAGGCTACCCTTGACTGCTTCTGCCTCCAATAGATTTCCTAAGCACTAGTCTTTTAAGGAACAGCTTAAAAATAGAATCCTAATGTGATTTCTTTATAATGTGTGTGTTCTTTATCTTATCCTAGTGTCTAAACTCTTCTCCATGGCTGGACCCCCAAATAATATTCCTTTACGTGCTAAGGGGTAACTAGAGAGTGGGATAGGTTTAATAACTACCCTAACCCTAACGCGTAACCTAATGCTAACCCCTACCCTAACCCTAACACGTACCCTAATCCTAACCCGTACCCTAAACCGAGCCCTAACCCTAACACTAACCCTAACCCTAACCCTAACCCATACCCTACGCCGTGCCCGAAGCCCTCCCCGTACCCGTACCCTAAGCCGTACCCTAAGCCTAACCCTAAGCCTAAACCTAACCCTAGGCTACCCTTGACTGCTTCTGCCTCCAATAGATTTCCTAAGCACTAGTGTTTTAAGGAACAGCTTAAAAAGAGAATCCTAATGTGATTTCTTTATAATGGGTGTGTTCCTTATCTTATCCTAGTGTCTAAACTCTTCTCCATGGCTGGACCCCCAAATAATATTCCTTTACGTGCTAAGGGGTAACTAGAGAGTGGGATAGGTTTAATAACTACCCTAACCCTAACGCGTACCCTAACGCTAACCCCTACCCTAACCCTAACATGTACCCTAATCCTAACCCGTACCCTAAACCGAGCCCTAACCCTAACACTAACCCTAACCCTAACCGTAACCCATACCCTACGCCGTACCCGAAGCCCTCCCCGAACACGTACCCTAAGCCGTACCCTAAGCCTAACCCTAAGCCTAACCCTAGGCTACCCTTGACTGCTTCTGCCTCCAATAGATTTCCTAAGCACTAGTGTTTTAAGGAACAGCTTAAAAAGAGAATCCTAATGTGATTTCTTTATAATGTGTGTGTTCCTTATATTATCTTAGTGTCTAAACTCTTCTCCATGGCTGGACCCCCTAATAATATTCCTTTACGTGCTAAGCGGTATCTAGAGAGTGGGATAGGTTTAATAACTACCCTAACCCTAACGCGTACCCTAACCCTAACCCCTACCCTAACCCTAACACATACCCAAATCCTAACCCGTACCCTAAACCGAGCCCTAACCCTAACACTAACCCTAACCCTAACCCTAACCCATACCCTACGCCGTACCCGAAGCCCTCCCCGAACCCGTACCCTAAGCCGTACCCTAAGATTAACCCTAAGCCTAACCCTAACCCTAGGCTACCCTTGACTGCTTCTGCCTCCAATAGATTTCCTAAGCACTAGTGTTTTAAGGAACAGCTTAAAAAGAGAATCCTAATGTGATTTCTTTATAATGTGTGTGTTCTTTATCTTATCCTAGTGTCTAAACTCTTCTCCATGGCTGGACCCCCAAATAATATTCCTTTACGTGCTAAGGGGTAACTAGAGAGTGGGATAGGTTTAATAACTACCCTAACCCTAACGCGTGATCTAATGGTAACCCCTACCCTAACCCTAACACGTACCCTAATCCTAACCCGTACCCTAAACCGAGCCCTAACCCTAACACTAACCCTAACCCTAACCCTAACCCATACCCTACGCCGTACCCGAAGCCCTCCCCGAACCCGTACCCTAAGCCGTACCCTAAGATTAACCCTAAGCCTAACCCTAACCCTAGGCTACCCTTGACTGCTTCTGCCTCCAATAGATTTCCTAAGCACTAGTGTTTTAAGGAACAGCTTAAAAAAGAATCCTAATGTGATTTCTTTATAATGGGTGTGTTCTTTATCTTATCCTAGTGTCTAAACTCTTCTCCATGGCTGGACCCCCAAATAATATTCCTTTACGTGCTAAGGGGTAACTAGAGAGTGGGATAGGTTTAATAACTACCCTAACCCTAACGCGTAACCTAATGCTAACCCCTACCCTAACCCTAACACGTACCCTAATCCTAACCCGTACCCTAAACCGAGCCCTAACCCTAACACTAACCCTAACCCTAACAATAACCCATACCCTACGCCGTGCCCGAAGCCCTCCCCGAACCCGTACACTAAGCCGTACCCTAAGCCTAACCCTAAGCCTAAACCTAACCCTAGGCTACCCTTGACTGCTTCTGCCTCCAATAGATTTCCTAAGCACTAGTGTTTTAAGGAACAGCTTAAAAAGAGAATCCTAATGTGATTTCTTTATAATGGGTGTGTTCCTTATCTTATCCTAGTGTCTAAACTCTTCTCCATGGCTGGACCCCCAAATAATATTCCTTTACGTGCTAAGGGGTAACTAGAGAGTGGGATAGGTTTAATAACTACCCTAACCCTAACGCGTACCCTAACGCTAACCCCTACCCTAACCCTAACACGTACCCTAATCTTAACCCGTACCCTAAACTGAGCCCTAACCCTAACACTAACCCTAACTTTAACCCTAACCCATACCCTACGCCGTACCCGAAGCCCTCCCCGAACCCGTACCCTAAGCCGTACCCTAAGCCTAACCCTAAGCCTAACCCTAACCCTAGGCTACCCTTGACTGCTTCTGCCTCCAATAGATTTCCTAAGCACTAGTGTTTTAAGGAATAGCTTAAAAAGAGAATCCTAATGTTATTTCTTTATAATGTGTGTGTTCCTTATATTATCTTAGTGTCTAAACTCTTCTCCATGGCTGGACCCCCAAATAATATTCCTTTACATGCTAAGGGGTTTCTAGAGAGTGGGATAGGTTTAATAACTACCCTAACCGTAACACGTACCCTAACCCTAACCCCTACCCTAACCCTAACATGTACCCTAATCCTAACCTGTACCCTAAACCGAGCCCTAACCCTAACACTAACCCTAACCCTAACCGTAACCCATACCCTACGCCGTACCCGAAGCCCTCCCCGAACACGTACCCTAAGCCGTACCCTAAGCCTAACCGTAAGCCTAACCCTAACCCTAGGCTACCCTTGACTGCTTCTGCCTCCAATAGATTTCCTAAGCACTAGTGTTTTAAGGAACAGCTTAAAAAGAGAATCCTAATGTGATTTCTTTATAATGTGTGTGTTCCTTATATTATCTTAGTGTCTAAACTCTTCTCCATGGCTGGACCCCCTAATAATATTCCTTTACGTGCTAATGGGTATCTAGAGAGTGGGATAGGTTTAATAACTACCCTATCCGTAACACGTACCCTAACCCTCACCCCTACCCTAACCCTAACACGAACCCTAATCCTAACCCGTATCCTAAAACGAGCCCTAACCCTAACACTAAACCTAACCCTAACCCTAACCCATACCCTACGCCGTACCCGAAGCCCTCCCCGAACACGTACCCTAAGCCGTACCCTAAGCCTAACCCTAAGCCTAACCCTAACCCTAGGCTACCCTTGACTGGTTCTGCCTCCAATAGATTTCCTAAGCACTAGTGTTTTAAGGAACAGCTTAAAAAGAGAATCCTAATGTGATTTCTTTATAATGGGTGTTTTCCTTATCTAATCCTAGTGTCTAAACTCTTCTCCATGGCTGGACCCCCAAATAATATTCCTTTATGTGCTAAGGGGTATCGAGAGAGTGGGATAGGTTTAATCACTACCCTAAACCTAACGCGTACCCTAACCCTAACCCCTACCCTTACCCTAACACGTACCCTAATCCTAACCCGTACCCTAAACCGAGCCGTAACCCTAACACTAACCCTAACCCTAACCCTAACCCATACCCTACGCCGTACCCGAAGCCCTCCCCGAACCCGTACCCTAAGCCGTACCCGAAGCCTAACCCTAAGCCTAACCCTAACCCTAGGCTACCCTTGACTGCTTCTGCCTCCAATAGATTTCCTAAGCACTAGTGTTTTAAGGAACAGCTTAAAAAGAGAATCATAATGTGATTTCTTTATAATGTGTGTGTTCCTTATCTTATCCTAGTGTCTAAACTCTTCTCCATGGCTGGACCCCCAAATAATATTCCTTTACGTGCTAAGGGGTAACTAGAGAGTGGGATAGGTTTAATAACTACCCTAACCCTAATGCGTACCCTAACGCTAACCCCTACCCTAACCCTAACACGTACCCTAATCCTAACCCGTACCCTAACCGAGCCCTAACCCTAACACTAACCCTAACTCTAACCCTAACCCATACCCTACGCCGTGCCCGAAGCCCTCCCCGAACCCGTACCCTAAGCCGTACCCTAAGCCTAACCCTAAGCCTAACCCTAACCCTAGGCTACCCTTGACTGCTTCTGCCTCCAATAGATTTCCTAAGCACTAGTGTTTTAAGGAACAACTTAAAAAGGGAATCCTAATGTGATTTCTTTATAATGGGTGTGTTCCTTATCTTATCCTAATGTCTAAACTCTTCTCCATGGCTGGACCCCCAAATAATATTCCTTTACGTGCTAAGGGGTAACTAGAGAGTGGGATAGGTTTAATAAGTACCCTAACCCTAACGCGTACCCTAACGCTAACCCCTACCCTAACCCTAACACGTACCCTAATCCTAACCCGTACCCTAAACCGAGCCCTAAACCTAACACTAACCCTAACCTTAACCCTAACCCATACCCTACGCCGTACCCGAAGCCCTCCCTGAACCCGTACCCTAAGCCGTACCCTAAGCCTAACCCTAAGCCTAACCCTAACCCTAGGCTACCATTGACTGCTTCTGCCTCCAATAGATTTCCTAAGCACTAGTGTTTTAAGGAACAGCTTAAAAAGAGAATCCTAATGTTATTTCTTTATAATGTGTGTGTTCCTTATATTATCTTAGTGTCTAAACTCTTCTCCATGGCTGGACCCCCAAATAATATTTCTTTACGTGCTAAGGGGTAACTAGAGAGTGGGATAGGTTTAATAACTACCCTATCCATAACACGTACCCTAACCCTAACCCCTACGCTATCCCTAACACGAACGCTAATCCTAACCGGTACCCTAAACCGAGCCCTAACCCTAACACTAACCCTAACCCTAACCCTAACCCATACCCTACGCCGTACCCGAAGCCCTCCCCGAACCCGTACCCTAAGCCGTACCCTAAGATTAACCCTAAGCCTAACCCTAACCCTAGGCTACCCTTGACTGCTTCTGCCTCCAATAGATTTCCTAAGCACTAGTCTTTTAAGGAACAGCTTAAAAATAGAATCCTAATGTGATTTCTTTATAATGTGTGTGTTCTTTATCTTATCCTAGTGTCTAAACTCTTCTCCATGGCTGGACCCCCAAATAATATTCCTTTACGTGCTAAGGGGTAACTAGAGAGTGGGATAGGTTTAATAACTACCCTAACCCTAACGCGTAACCTAATGCTAACCCCTACCCTAACCCTAACACGTACCCTAATCCTAACCCGTACCCTAAACCGAGCCCTAACCCTAACACTAACCCTAACCCTAACCCTAACCCATACCCTACGCCGTGCCCGAAGCCCTCCCCGTACCCGTACCCTAAGCCGTACCCTAAGCCTAACCCTAAGCCTAAACCTAACCCTAGGCTACCCTTGACTGCTTCTGCCTCCAATAGATTTCCTAAGCACTAGTGTTTTAAGGAACAGCTTAAAAAGAGAATCCTAATGTGATTTCTTTATAATGGGTGTGTTCCTTATCTTATCCTAGTGTCTAAACTCTTCTCCATGGCTGGACCCCCAAATAATATTCCTTTACGTGCTAAGGGGTAACTAGAGAGTGGGATAGGTTTAATAACTACCCTAACCCTAACGCGTACCCTAACGCTAACCCCTACCCTAACCCTAACATGTACCCTAATCCTAACCCGTACCCTAAACCGAGCCCTAACCCTAACACTAACCCTAACCCTAACCGTAACCCATACCCTACGCCGTACCCGAAGCCCTCCCCGAACACGTACCCTAAGCCGTACCCTAAGCCTAACCCTAAGCCTAACCCTAGGCTACCCTTGACTGCTTCTGCCTCCAATAGATTTCCTAAGCACTAGTGTTTTAAGGAACAGCTTAAAAAGAGAATCCTAATGTGATTTCTTTATAATGTGTGTGTTCCTTATATTATCTTAGTGTCTAAACTCTTCTCCATGGCTGGACCCCCTAATAATATTCCTTTACGTGCTAAGCGGTATCTAGAGAGTGGGATAGGTTTAATAACTACCCTAACCCTAACGCGTACCCTAACCCTAACCCCTACCCTAACCCTAACACATACCCAAATCCTAACCCGTACCCTAAACCGAGCCCTAACCCTAACACTAACCCTAACCCTAACCCTAACCCATACCCTACGCCGTACCCGAAGCCCTCCCCGAACCCGTACCCTAAGCCGTACCCTAAGATTAACCCTAAGCCTAACCCTAACCCTAGGCTACCCTTGACTGCTTCTGCCTCCAATAGATTTCCTAAGCACTAGTGTTTTAAGGAACAGCTTAAAAAGAGAATCCTAATGTGATTTCTTTATAATGTGTGTGTTCTTTATCTTATCCTAGTGTCTAAACTCTTCTCCATGGCTGGACCCCCAAATAATATTCCTTTACGTGCTAAGGGGTAACTAGAGAGTGGGATAGGTTTAATAACTACCCTAACCCTAACGCGTAACCTAATGCTAACCCCTACCCTAACCCTAACACGTACCCTAATCCTAACCCGTACCCTAAACCGAGCCCTAACCCTAACACTAACCCTAACCCTAACCCTAACCCATACCCTACGCCGTGCCCGAAGCCCTCCCCGAACCCGTACACTAAGCCGTACCCTAAGCCTAACCCTAAGCCTAAACCTAACCCTAGGCTACCCTTGACTGCTTCTGCCTCCAATAGATTTCCTAAGCACTAGTGTTTTAAGGAACAGCTTATAAAGAGAATCCTAATGTGATTTCTTTATAATGGGTGTGTTCCTTATCTTATCCTAGTGTCTAAACTCTTCTCCATGGCTGGACCCCCAAATAATATTCCTTTACGTGCTAAGGGGTAACTAGAGAGTGGGATAGGTTTAATAACTACCCTAACCCTAACGCGTACCCTAACGCTAACCCCTACCCTAACCCTAACACGTACCCTAATCTTAACCCGTACCCTAAACCGAGCCCTAACCCTAACACTAACCCTAACCCTAACCCTAACCCATACCCTACGCCGTACCCGAAGCCCTCCCCGAACCCGTACCCTAAGCCGTACCCTAAGCCTAACCCTAAGCCTAACCCTAACCCTAGGCTACCCTTGACTGCTTCTGCCTCCAATAGATTTCCTAAGCACTAGTGTTTTAAGGAACAGCTTAAAAAGAGAATCCTAATGTTATTTCTTTATAATGTGTGTGTTCCTTATATTATCTTAGTGTCTAAACTCTTCTCCATTGCTGGACCCCCAAATAATATTCCTTTACGTGCTAAGGGGTATCTAGAGAGTGGGATAGGTTTAATAACTACCCTAACCGTAACGCGTACCCTAACCCTAACCCCTACCCTAACCCTAACATGTATCCTAATCCTAACCCGTACCCTAAACCGAGCCCTAACCCTAACACTAACCCTAACCCTAACCGTAACCCATACCCTACGCCGTACCCGAAGCCCTCCCCGAACACGTACCCTAAGCCGTACCCTAAGCCTAACCGTAAGCCTAACCCTAACCCTAGGCTACCCTTGACTGCTTCTGCCTCCAATAGATTTCCTAAGCACTAGTGTTTTAAGGAACAGTTTAAAAAGAGAATCCTAATGTGATTTCTTTATAATGTGTGTGTTCCTTATATTATCTTAGTGTCTAAACTCTTCTCCATGGCTGGACCCCCTAATAATATTCCTTTACGTCCTAAGGGGTATCTAGAGAGTGGGATAGGTTTAATAACTACACTAACCCTAACGCGTACCCTAACCCTAACCCCTAACCTAACCCTAACACGTACCCTAATCCTAACCCGTACCCTAAACCGAGCCCTAACCCTATCACTAACCCTAACCCTAACCCTAACCCATACCCTACGCCGTACCCGAAGCCCTCCCCGAACCCGTACCCTAAGCCGTACCCTAAGCCTAACCCTAAGCCTAACCCTAGGCTACCCTTGACTGCTTCTGCCTCCAATAGATTTCCTAAGCACTAGTGTTTTAAGGAACAGCTTAAAAAGAGAATCCTAATGTTATTTCTTTATAATGTGTGTGTTCCTTATATTATCTTAGTGTCTAAACTCTTCTCCATGGCTGGACCCCCAAATAATATTCCTTTACGTGATAAGGGGTATCTAGAGAGTGGGATAGGTTTAATAACTACCCTAACCGTAACGCGTACCCTAACCCTAACCCCTACCCTAACCCTAACATGTACCCTAATCCTAACCCGTACCCTAAACCGAGCCCTAAACCTAACACTAACCCTAACCCTAACCGTAACCCATACCCTACGCCGTACCCGAAGCCCTCCCCGAACACGTACCCTAAGCCGTACCCTAAGCCTAACCGTAAGCCTAACCCTAACCCTAGGCTACCCTTGACTGCTTCTGCCTCCAATAGATTTCCTAAGCACTAGTGTTTTAAGGAACAGCTTAAAAAGAGAATCCTAATGTGATTTCTTTATAATGTGTGTGTTCCTTATATTATCTTAGTGTCTAAACTCTTCTCCATGGCTGGACCCCCTAATAATATTCCTTTACGTGCTAAGCGGTATCTAGAGAGTGGGATAGGTTTAATAACTACCCTAACCCTAACGCGTACCCTAACCCTAACCCCTACCCTAACCCTAACACATACCCAAATCCTAACCCGTACCCTAAACCGAGCCCTAACCCTAACACTAACCCTAACCCTAACCCTAACCCATACCCTACGCCGTACCCGAAGCCCTCCCCGAACCCGTACCCTAAGCCGTACCCTAAGATTAACCCTAAGCCTAACCCTAACCCTAGGCTACCCTTGACTGCTTCTGCCTCCAATAGATTTCCTAAGCACTAGTGTTTTAAGGAACAGCTTAAAAAGAGAATCCTAATGTGATTTCTTTATAATGTGTGTGTTCTTTATCTTATCCTAGTGTCTAAACTCTTCTCCATGGCTGGACCCCCAAATAATATTCCTTTACGTGCTAAGGGGTAACTAGAGAGTGGGATAGGTTTAATAACTACCCTAACCCTAACGCGTAACCTAATGCTAACCCCTACCCTAACCCTAACACGTACCCTAATCCTAACCCGTACCCTAAACCGAGCCCTAACCCTAACACTAACCCTAACCCTAACCCTAACCCATACCCTACGCCGTGCCCGAAGCCCTCCCCGAACCCGTACACTAAGCCGTACCCTAAGCCTAACCCTAAGCCTAAACCTAACCCTAGGCTACCCTTGACTGCTTCTGCCTCCAATAGATTTCCTAAGCACTAGTGTTTTAAGGAACAGCTTATAAAGAGAATCCTAATGTGATTTCTTTATAATGGGTGTGTTCCTTATCTTATCCTAGTGTCTAAACTCTTCTCCATGGCTGGACCCCCAAATAATATTCCTTTACGTGCTAAGGGGTAACTAGAGAGTGGGATAGGTTTAATAACTACCCTAACCCTAACGCGTACCCTAACGCTAACCCCTACCCTAACCCTAACACGTACCCTAATCTTAACCCGTACCCTAAACCGAGCCCTAACCCTAACACTAACCCTAACCCTAACCCTAACCCATACCCTACGCCGTACCCGAAGCCCTCCCCGAACCCGTACCCTAAGCCGTACCCTAAGCCTAACCCTAAGCCTAACCCTAACCCTAGGCTACCCTTGACTGCTTCTGCCTCCAATAGATTTCCTAAGCACTAGTGTTTTAAGGAACAGCTTAAAAAGAGAATCCTAATGTTATTTCTTTATAATGTGTGTGTTCCTTATATTATCTTAGTGTCTAAACTCTTCTCCATTGCTGGACCCCCAAATAATATTCCTTTACGTGCTAAGGGGTATCTAGAGAGTGGGATAGGTTTAATAACTACCCTAACCGTAACGCGTACCCTAACCCTAACCCCTACCCTAACCCTAACATGTATCCTAATCCTAACCCGTACCCTAAACCGAGCCCTAACCCTAACACTAACCCTAACCCTAACCGTAACCCATACCCTACGCCGTACCCGAAGCCCTCCCCGAACACGTACCCTAAGCCGTACCCTAAGCCTAACCGTAAGCCTAACCCTAACCCTAGGCTACCCTTGACTGCTTCTGCCTCCAATAGATTTCCTAAGCACTAGTGTTTTAAGGAACAGTTTAAAAAGAGAATCCTAATGTGATTTCTTTATAATGTGTGTGTTCCTTATATTATCTTAGTGTCTAAACTCTTCTCCATGGCTGGACCCCCTAATAATATTCCTTTACGTGCTAAGGGGTATCTAGAGAGTGGGATAGGTTTAATAACTACACTAACCCTAACGCGTACCCTAACCCTAACCCCTAACCTAACCCTAACACGTACCCTAATCCTAACCCGTACTCTAAACCGAGCCCTAACCCTAACACTAACCCTAACCCTAACCCTAACCCATACCCTACGCCGTACCCGAAGCCCTCCCCGAACCCGTACCCTAAGCCGTACCCTAAGCCTAACCCTAAGCCTAACCCTAACCCTAGGCTACCCTTGACTGCTTCTGCCTCCAATAGATTTCCTTAGCACTAGTGTTTTAAGGAACAGCTTAAAAAGAGAATCCTAATGTTATTTCTTTATAATGTGTGTGTTCCTTATATTATCTTAGTGTCTAAACTCTTCTCCATGGCTGGACCCCCAAATAATATTCCTTTACGTGCTAAGGGGTATCTAGAGAGTGGGATAGGTTTAATAACTACCCTAACCGTAACGCGTACACTAACCCTAACCCCTACCCTAACCCTAACATGTACCCTAATCCTAACCCGTAACCTAAACCGAGCCCTAACCCTAACACTAACCCTAACTCTAACCGTAACCCATACCCTACGCCGTACCCGAAGCCCTCCCCGAACCCGTACCCTAAGCCGTACCCTAAGCCTAACCCTAAGCCTAACCCTAACCCTAGGCTACCCTTGACTGCTTCTGCCTCCAATAGATTTCCTAAGCACTAGTGTTTTAAGGAACAGCTTAAAAAGAGAATCCTAATGTGATTTCTTTATAATGTGTGTGTTCCTTATATTATCTTAGTGTCTAAACTCTTCTCCATGGCTGGACCCCCTAATAATATTCCTTTACGTGCTAAGCGGTATCTAGAGAGTGGGATAGGTTTAATAACTACCCTAACCCTAACGCGTACCCTAACCCTAACCCCTAACCTAACCCTAACACGTACCCTAATCCTAACCCGTAACCTAAACCGAGCCCTAACCCTAACACTAACCCTAACCCTAACCGTAACCCATACCCTACGCCGTACCCGAAGCCCTCCCCGAACCCGTACCCTAAGCCGTACCCTAAGCCTAACCCTAAGCCTAACCCTAACCCTAGGCTACCCTTGACTGCTTCTGCCTCCAATAGATTTCCTAAGCACTAGTGTTTTAAGGAACAGCTTAAAAAGAGAATCCTAATGTGATTTCTTTATAATGGGTGTGTTCCTTACCTTATCCTAGTGTCTAAACTCTTATCCATGGCTGGACCCCCAAATAATATTCCTTTACGTGCTAAGGGGTAACTAGAGAGTGGGATAGGTTTAATAACTACCCTATCCGTAACACGTACCCTAACCCTAACCCCTACCCTAACCCTAACACGAACCCTAATCCTAACCTGTACCCTAAACCGAGCCCTAACCCTAACACTAACCCTAACCCTAACCGTAACCCATACCCTACGCCGTACCCGAAGCCCTCCCCGAACACGTACCCTAAGCCGTACCCTAAGCCTAACCGTAAGCCTAACCCTAACCCTAGGCCTCCCTTGACTGCTTCTGCCTCCAATAGATTTCCTAAGCACTAGTGTTTTAAGGAACAGCTTATAAAGAGAATCGTAATGTGATTTCTTTATAATGTGTGTGTTCCTTATATTATCTTAGTGTCTAAACTCTTCTCCATGGCTGGACCCCCTAATAATATTCCTTTACGTGCTAAGGGGTATCTAGAGAGTGGGATAGGTTTAATAACTACCCTAACCCTAACGCGTACCCTAACCCTAACCCCTACCCTAACCCTAACACGTACCCTAATCCTAACCCGTACCCTAAACCGAGCCCTAACCCTAACCCTAACCCTAACCGTAACCCATACCCTACGCCGTACCCGAAGCCCTCCCCGAACACGTACCCTAAGCCGTACCCTAAGCCTAACCCTAAGCCTAACCCTAACCCTAGGCTACCCTTGACTGCTTCTGCCTCCAATAGATTTCCTAAGCAATAGTGTTTTAAGGAACAGCTTAAAAAGAGAATCCTAATGTGATTTCTTTATAATGGGTGTGTTCCTTATCTTATCCTAGTGTCTAAACTCTTCTCCATGGCTGGACCCCCAAATAATATTTCTTTACGTGCTAAGGGGTAACTAGAGAGTGGGATAGGTTTAATAACTACCCTATCCATAACACGTACCCTAACCCTAACCCCTACCCTAACCCTAACACGAACGCTAATCCTAACCCGTACCCTAAACCGAGCCCTAACCCTAACACTAACCCTAACCCTAACCCTAACCCATACCCTACGCCGTACCCGAAGCCCTCCCCGAACCCGTACCCTAAGCCGTACCCTAAGATTAACCCTAAGCCTAACCCTAACCCTAGGCTACCCTTGACTGCTTCTGCCTCCAATAGATTTCCTAAGCACTAGTGTTTTAAGGAACAGCTTATAAATAGAATCCTAATGTGATATCTTTATAATGTGGGTGTTCTTTATCTTATCCTAGTGTCTAAACTCTTCTCCATGGCTGGACCCCCAAATAATATTCCTTTACGTGCTAAGGGGTAACTAGAGAGTGGGATAGGTTTAATAACTACCCTAACCCTAATGCGTAACCTAATGCTAACCCCTACCCTAACCCTAACACGTACCCTAATCCTAACCCGTACCCTAAACCGAGCCCTAACCCTAACACTAACCCTAACCCTAACCCTAACCCATACCCTACGCCGTGCCCGAAGCCCTCCCCGAACCCGTACCCTAAGCCGTACCCTAAGCCTAACCCTAAGCCTAAACCTAACCCTAGGCTACCCTTGACTGCTTCTGCCTCCAATAGATTTCCTAAGCACTAGTGTTTTAAGGAACAGCTTAAAAAGAGAATCCTAATGTGATTTCTTTATAATGGGTGTGTTCCTTATCTTATCCTAGTGTCTAAACTCTTCTCCATGGCTGGACCCCCAAATAATATTCCTTTACGTGCTAAGGGGTAACTAGAGAGTGGGATAGGTTTAATAACTACCCTAACCCTAACGCGTACCCTAACCCTAACCCCTACCCTAACCCTAACACGTACCCTAATCCTAACCCGTACCCTAAACCGAGCCCTAACCCTAACACTAACCGTAACCCTAACCCTAACCCATACCCTACGCCGTACCCGAAGCCCTCCCCGAACCCGTACCCTAAGCCGTACACGAAGCCTAACCCTAAGCCTAACCCTAACCCTAGGCTACCCTTGACTGCTTCTGCCTCCAATAGATTTCCTAAGCCCTAGTGTTTTAAGGAACAGCTTAAAAAGAGAATCCTAATGTGATTTCTTTATAATGGGTGTGTTCCTTATCTTATCCTAGTGTCTAAACTCTTCTCCATGGCTGGACCCCCAAATAATATTCCTTTACGTGCTAAGGGGTAACTAGAGAGTGGGATAGGTTTAATAACTACCCTTACCCTAACGCGTATCCTAACGCTAACCCCTACCCTAACCCTAACACGTACCCTAATCCTAACCCGTACCCTAAACCGAGCCCTAACCCTAACACTAACCCTAAATTTAACCCTAACCCATACCCTACGCCGTTCCCGAAGCCCTCCCCGAACCCGTACCCTAAGCCGTACCCTAAGCCTAACCCTAAGCCTAACCCTAACCCTAGGCTACCCTTGACTGCTTCTGCCTCCAATAGATTTCCTAAGCACTAGTGTTTTAAGGAACAGCTTAAAAAGAGAATCCTAATGTTATTTCTTTATAATGTGTGTGTTCCTTATATTATCTTAGTGTCTAAACTCTTCTCCATGGCTGGACCCCCAAATAATATTCCTTTACGTGCTAAGGGGTATCTAGAGAGTGGGATAGGTTTAATAACTACCCTAACCGTAACGCGTACCCTAACCCTAACCCCTACCCTAACCCTAACATGTACCCTCATCCTAACCCGTACCCTAAACCGAGCCCTAACCCTAACACTAACCCTAACCCTAACCGTAACCCATACCCTACGCCGTACCCGAAGCCCTCCCCGAACACGTACCCTAAGCCGTACCCTAAGCCTAACCGTAAGCCTAACCCTAACCCTAGGCTACCCTTGACTGCTTCTGCCTCCAATAGATTTCCTAAGCACTAGTGTTTTAAGGAACAGCTTAAAAAGAGAATCCTAATGTGATTTCTTTATAATGGGAGTGTTCCTTATCTTATCCTAGTGTCTAAACTCTTCTCCATGGCTGGACCCCCAAATAATATTCCTTTACGTGCTAAGGGGTAACTAGAGAGTGGGATAGGTTTAATAACTACCCTATCCGTAACACTTACCCTAACCCTCACCCCTACCCTAACCCTAACACGAACCCTAATCCTAACCCGTACCCTAAACCGAGCCCTAACCCTAACACTAACCCTAAACCTAACCCTAACCCATACCCTACGCCGTACCCGAAGCCCTCCCCGAACCCGTACCCTAAGCCGTACCCGAAGCCTAACCCTAAGCCTAACCCTAACCCTAGGCTACCCTTGACTGCTTCTGCCTCTAATAGATTTCCTAAGCACTAGTGTTTTAAGGAACAGCTTAAAAAGAGAATCCTAATGTGATTTCTTTATAATGGGTGTGTTCCTTATCTTATCCTAGTGTCTAAACTCTTCTCCATGGCTGGACCCCCAAATAATATTTCTTTACGTGCTAAGGGGTAACTAGAGAGTGGGATAGGTTTAATAACTACCCTATCCATAACACGTACCCTAACCCTAACCCCTACCCTAACCCTAACACGAACGCTAATCCTAACCCGTACCCTAAACCGAGCCCTAACCCTAACACTAACCCTAACCCTAACCCTAACCCATACCCTACGCCGTACCCGAAGCCCTCCCCGAACCCGTACCCTAAGCCGTACCCTAAGATTAACCCTAAGCCTAACCCTAACCCTAGGCTACCCTTGACTGCTTCTGCCTCCAATAGATTTCCTAAGCACTAGTGTTTTAAGGAACAGCTTATAAATAGAATCCTAATGTGATTTCTTTATAATGTGTGTGTTCTTTATCTTATCCTAGTGTCTAAACTTTTCTCCATGGCTGGACCCCCAAATAATATTCCTTTACGTGCTAAGGGGTAACTAGAGAGTGGGATAGGTTTAATAACTACCCTAACCCTAATGCGTAACCTAATGCTAACCCCTACCCTAACCCTAACACGTACCCTAATCCTAACCCGTACCCTAAACCGAGCCCTAACCCTAACACTAACCCTAACCCTAACCCTAACCCATACCCTACGCCGTGCCCGAAGCCCTCCCCGAACCCGTACCCTAAGCCGTACCCTAAGCCTAAACCTAAGCCTAACCCTAACCCTAGGCTACCCTTGACTGCTTCTGCCTCCAATAGATTTCCTAAGCACTAGTGTTTTAAGGAACAGCTTAAAAAGGGAATCCTAATGTGATTTCTTTATAATGGGTGTGTTCCTTATCTTATCCTAGTGTCTAAACTCTTCTCCATGGCTGGACCCCCAAATAATATTCCTTTACGTGCTAAGGGGTAACTAGAGAGTGGGATAGGTTTAATAACTACCCTTACCCTAACGCGTACCCTAACGCTAACCCCTACCCTAACCCTAACACGTACCCTAATCCTAACCCGTACCCTAAACCGAGCCCTAACCCTAACACTAACCCTAACCTTAACCCTAACCCATACCCTACGCCGTACCCGAAGCCCTCCCCGAACCCGTACCCTAAGCCGTACCCTAAGCCTAACCCTAAGCCTAACCCTAACCCTAGGCTACCCTTGACTGCTTCTGCCTCCAATAGATTTCCTAAGCACTAGTGTTTTAAGGAACAGCTTAAAAAGAGAATCCTAATGTTATTTCTTTATAATGTGTGTGTTCCTTATATTATCTTAGTGTCTAAACTCTTCTCCATGGCTGGACCCCCAAATAATATTCCTTTACGTGCTAAGGGGTATCTAGAGAGTGGGATAGGTTTAATAACTACCCTAACCCTAACGCGTACCCTAACCCTAACCCCTACCCTAACCCTAACACGTACCCTAATCCTAAACCGTACCCTAAACCGAACCCTAACCCTAACACTAACCCTAACCCTAACCCTAACCCATACCCTACGCCGTACCCGAAGCCCTCCCCGAACCCGTACCCTAAGCCGTACCCTAAGCCTAACCCTAAGCCTAACGTAACCGTAGGCTACCCTTGACTGCTTCTGCCTCCAATAGATTTCCTAAGCACTAGTGTTTTAAGGAACAGCTTAAAAAGAGAATCCTAATGTGATTTCTTTATAATGGGTGTGTTCCTTATCTTATCCTAGTGTCTAAACTCTTCTCCATGGCTGGACCCCCAAATAATATTCCTTTACGTGCTAATGGGTAACTAGAGAGTGGGATAGGTTTAATAACTACCCTATCCGTAACACGTACCCTAACCCTCACCCCTACCCTAACCCTAACACGAACCCTAATCCTAACCCGTACCCTAAAACGAGCCCTAACCCTAACACTAAACCTAACCCTAACCCTAACCCATACCCTACGCCGTACCCGAAGCCCTCCCCGAACACGTACCCTAAGCCGTACCCTAAGCCTAACCCTAAGCCTAACCCTAACCCTAGGCTACCCTTGACTGCTTCTGCCTCCAATAGATTTCCTAAGCACTAGTGTTTTAAGGAACAGCTTAAAAAGAGAATCCTAATGTGATTTCTTTATAATGGGTGTGTTCCTTATCTAATCCTAGTGTCTAAACTCTTCTCCATGGCTGGACCCCCAAATAATATTCCTTTATGTGCTAAGGGGTATCGAGAGAGTGGGATAGGTTTAATCACTACCCTAAACCTAACGCGTACCCTAACCCTAACCCCTACCCTTACCCTAACACGTACCCTAATCCTAACCCGTACCCTAAACCGAGCCGTAACCCTAACACTAACCCTAACCCTAACCCTAACCCATACCCTACGCCGTACCCGAAGCCCTCCCCGAACCCGTAAACTAAGCCGTACCCGAAGCCTAACCCTAAGCCTAACACTAACCCTAGGCTACCCTTGACTGCTTCTGCCTCCAATAGATTTCCTAAGCACTAGTGTTTTAAGGAACAGCTTAAAAAGAGAATCATAATGTGATTTCTTTATAATGTGTGTGTTCCTTATCTTATCCTAGTGTCTAAACTCTTCTCCATGGCTGGACCCCCAAATAATATTCCTTTACGTTCTAAGGGGTAACTAGAGAGTGGGATAGGTTTAATGACTACCCTAACCCTAACGCGTACCCTAACGTTAACCCCTACCCTAACCCTAACACGTACCCTAATCCTAACCCGTACCCTAACCGAGCCCTAACCCTAACACTAACCCTAACCCTAACCCTAACCCATACCCTACGCCATGCCCGAAGCCCTCCCCGAACCCGTACCCTAAGCCGTACCCTAAGCCTAACCCTAAGCCTAACCCTAACCCTAGGCTACCCTTGACTGCTTCTCCCTCCAATAGATTTCCTAAGCACTAGTGTTTTAAGGAACAACTTAAAAAGGGAATCCTAATGTGATTTCTTTATAATGGGTGTGTTCCTTATCTTATCCTAGTGTCTAAACTCTTCTCCATGGCTGGACCCCCAAATAATATTCCTTTACGTGCTAAGGGGTAACTAGAGAGTGGGATAGGTTTAATAACTACCCTTACCCTAACGCGTACCCTAACGCTAACCCCTACCCTAACCCTAACACGTACCCTAATCCTAACCCGTAACCTAAACCGAGCCCTAACCCTAACACTAACCCTAACCTTAACCCTAACCCATACCCTACGCCATACCCGAAGCCCTCCCCGAACCCGTACCCTAAGCCGTACCCTAAGCCTAACCCTAAGCCTAACCCTAACCCTAGGCTACCCTTGACTGCTTCTGCCTCCAATAGATTTCCTAAGCACTAGTGTTTTAAGGAACAGCTTAAAAAGAGAATCCTAATGTTATTTCTTTATAATGTGTGTGTTCCTTATATTATCTTAGTGTCTAAACTCTTCTCCATGGCTGGACCCCCAAATAATATTCCTTTACGTGCTAAGGGGTATCTAGAGAGTGGGATAGGTTTAATAACTACCCTATCCATAACACGTACCCTAACCCTAACCCCTACCCTAACCCTAACACGAACGCTAATCCTAACCCGTACCCTAAACAGAGCCCTAACCCTAACACTAACCCTAACCCTAACCCTAACCCATACCCTACGCCGTACCCGAAGCCCTCCCCGAACCCGTACCCTAAGCCGTACACGAAGCCTAACCCTAAGCCTAACCCTAACCCTAGGCTACCCTTGACTGCTTCTGCCTCCAATAGATTTCCTAAGCCCTAGTGTTTTAAGGAACAGCTTAAAAAGAGAATCCTAATGTGATTTCTTTATAATGGGTGTGTTCCTTATCTTATCCTAGTGTCTAAACTCTTCTCCATGGCTGGACCCCCAAATAATATTCCTTTACGTGCTAAGGGGTAACTAGAGAGTGGGATAGGTTTAATAACTACCCTTACCCTAACGCGTATCCTAACGCTAACCCCTACCCTAACCCTAACACGTACCCTAATCCTAACCCGTACCCTAAACCGAGCCCTAACCCTAACACTAACCCTAACTTTAACCCTAACCCATACCCTACGCCGTACCCGAAGCCCTCCCCGAACCCGTACCCTAAGCCGTACCCTAAGCCTAACCCTAAGCCTAACCCTAACCCTAGGCTACCCTTGACTGCTTCTGCCTCCAATAGATTTCCTAAGCACTAGTGTTTTAAGGAACAGCTTAAAAAGAGAATCCTAATGTTATTTCTTTATAATGTGTGTGTTCCTTATATTATCTTAGTGTCTAAACTCTTCTCCATGGCTGGACCCCCAAATAATATTCCTTTACGTGCTAAGGGGTATCTAGAGAGTGGGATAGGTTTAATAACTACCCTAACCGTAACGCGTACCCTAACCCTAACCCCTACCCTAACCCTAACATGTACCCTAATCCTAACCCGTACCCTAAACCGAGCCCTAACCCTAACACTAACCCTAACCCTAACCGTAACCCATACCCTACGCCGTACCCGAAGCCCTCCCCGAACACGTACCCTAAGCCGTACCCTAAGCCTAACCGTAAGCCTAACCCTAACCCTAGGCTACCCTTGACTGCTTCTGCCTCCAATAGATTTCCTAAGCACTAGTGTTTTAAGGAACAGCTTAAAAAGAGAATCCTAATGTGATTTCTTTATAATGTGTGTGTTCCTTATATTATCTTAGTGTCTAAACTCTTCTCCATGGCTGGACCCCCTAATAATATTCCTTTACGTGCTAAGGGGTATCTAGAGAGTGGGATAGGTTTAATAACTACCCTAACCCTAATGCGTACCCTAACCCTAACCCCTACCCTAACCCTAACACGTACCCTAATCCTAACCCGTACCCTAAACCGAGCCCTAACCCTAACACTAACCCTAACCCTAACCCTAACCCATACCCTACGCCGTACCCGAAGCCCTCCCCGAAGCCGTACCCTAAGCCGTACCCTAAGCCTAACCCTAAGCCTAACCCTAACCCTAGGCTACCCTTGACTGCTTCTGCCTCCAATAGATTTCCTAAGCACTAGTGTTTTAAGGAACAGCTTAAAAAGAGAATCCTAATGTGATTTCTTTATAATGGGAGTGTTCCTTATCTTATCCTAGTGTCTAAACTCTTCTCCATGGCTGGACCCCCAAATAATATTCCTTTACGTGCTAAGGGGTAACTAGAGAGTGGGATAGGTTTAATAACTACCCTATCCGTAACACTTACCCTAACCCTCACCCCTACCCTAACCCTAACACGAACCCTAATCCTAACCCGTACCCTAAACCGAGCCCTAACCCTAACACTAACCCTAACCCTAACCCTAACCCATACCCTACGCCGTACCCGAAGCCCTCCCCGAACCCGTACCCTAAGCCGTACCCGAAGCCTAACCCTAAGCCTAACCCTAACCCTAGGCTACCCTTGACTGCTTCTGCCTCCAATAGATTTCCTAAGCACTAGTGTTTTAAGGAACAGCTTAAAAAGAGAATCCTAATGTGATTTCTTTATAATGGGTGTGTTCCTTATCTTATCCTAGTGTCTAAACTCTTCTCCATGGCTGGACCCCCAAATAATATTTCTTTACGTGCTAAGGGGTAACTAGAGAGTGGGATAGGTTTAATAACTACCCTATCCATAACACGTACCCTAACCCTAACCCCTACCCTAACCCTAACACGAACGCTAATCCTAACCCGTACCCTAAACCGAGCCCTAACCCTAACACTAACCCTAACCCTAACCCTAACCCATACCCTACGCCGTACCCGAAGCCCTCCCCGAACCCGTACCCTAAGCCGTACCCTAAGATTAACCCTAAGCCTAACCCTAACCCTAGGCTACCCTTGACTGCTTCTGCCTCCAATAGATTTCCTAAGCACTAGTGTTTTAAGGAACAGCTTATAAATAGAATCCTAATGTGATTTCTTTATAATGTGTGTGTTCTTTATCTTATCCTAGTGTCTAAACTCTTCTCCATGGCTGGACCCCCAAATAATATTCCTTTACGTGCTAAGGGGTAACTAGAGAGTGGAATAGGTTTAATAACTACCCTAACCCTAATGCGTAACCTAATGCTAACCCCTACCCTAACCCTAACACGTACCCTAATCCTAACCCGTACCCTAAACCGAGCGCTAACCCTAACACTAACCCTAACCCTAACCCTAACCCATACCCTACGCCGTGCCCGAAGCCCTCCCCGAACCCGTACCCTAAGCCGTACCCTAAGCCTAACCCTAAGCCTAAAACTAACCCTAGGCTACCCTTGACTGCTTCTGCCTCCAATAGATTTCCTAAGCCCTAGTGTTTTAAGGAACAGCTTAAAAAGAGAATCCTAATGTGATTTCTTTATAATGTGTGTGTTCCTTATATTACCTTAGTGTCTAAACTCTTCTCCATGGCTGGACCCCCAAATAATGTTCCTTTACGTAGTAAGGGGTATCTAGAGAGTGGGATAGGTTTAATAACTACCCTAACCCTAACGCGTACCCTAACCCTAACCCCTACCCTAACCCTAACACGTACCCTAATCCTAACCCGTACCCTAAACCGAGCCCTAACCCTAACACTAACCGTAACCCTAACCCTAACCCATACCCTACGCCGTACCCGAAGCCCTCCCCGAACCCGTACCCTAAGCCGTACCCTAAGACTAACCCTAAGCCTAACCCTAACCCTAGGCTACCCTTGACTGCTTCTGCCTCCAATGAATTTCCTAAGCACTAGTGTTTTAAGGAACAGCTTAAAAAGAGAATCCTAATGTGATTTCTTTATAATGGGTGTGTTCCTTATCTAATCCTAGTGTCTAAACTCTTCTCCATGGCTGGACCCCCAAATAATATTCCTTTATGTGCTAAGGGGTATCGAGAGAGTGGGATATGTTTAATCACTACCCTAACCCTAACGCGTACCCTAACCCTAACCCCTACCCTTACCCTAACACGTACCCTAATCCTAACCCGTACCCTAAACCGAGCCCTAACCCTAACACTAACCCTAACCCTAACCCTAACCCATACCCTACGCCGTACCCGAAGCCCTCCCCGAACCCGTACCCTAAGCCGTACACGAAGCCTAACCCTAAGCCTAACCCTAACCCTAGGCTACCCTTGACTGCTTCTGCCTCCAATAGATTTCCTAAGCACTAGTGTTTTAAGGAACAGCTTAAAAAGAGAATCCTAATGTGATTTCTTTATAATGTGTGTGTTCCTTATCTTATCCTAGTGTCTAAACTCTTCTCCATGGCTGGACCCACAAATAATATTCCTTTACGTGCTAAGGGGTAACTAGAGAGTGGGATAGGTTTAATAACTATCCTAACCCTAACGCGTACCCTAACGCTAAACCCTACCCTAACCCTAACACGTACCCTAATCCTAACCCGTACCCTAACCGATCCCTAACCCTAACACTAACCCTAACCCTAACCCTAACCCATACCCTACGCCGTGCCCGAAGCCCTCCCCGAACCCGTACCCTAAGCCGTACCCTAAGCCTAAACCTAAGCCTAACCCTAACCCTAGGCTACCCTTGACTGCTTCTGCCTCCAATAGATTTCCTAAGCACTAGTGTTTTAAGGAACAGCTTAAAAAGGGAATCCTAATGTGATTTCTTTATAATGGGTGTGTTCCTTATCTTATCCTAGTGTCTAAACTCTTCTCCATGGCTGGACCCCCAAATAATATTCCTTTACGTGCTAAGGGGTAACTAGAGAGTGGGATAGGTTTAATAACTACCCTTACCCTAACGCGTACCCTAACGCTAACCCCTACCCTAACCCTAACACGTACCCTAATCCTAACCCGTACCCTAAACCGAGCCCTAACCCTAACACTAACCCTAACCTTAACCCTAACCCATACCCTACGCCGTACCCGAAGCCCTCCCCGAACCCGTACCCTAAGCCGTACCCTAAGCCTAACCCTAAGCCTAACCCTAACCCTAGGCTACCCTTGACTGCTTCTGCCTCCAATAGATTTCCTAAGCACTAGTGTTTTAAGGAACAGCTTAAAAAGAGAATCCTAATGTTATTTCTTTATAATGTGTGTGTTCCTTATATTATCTTAGTGTCTAAACTTTTCTCCATGGCTGGACCCCCAAATAATATTCCTTTACGTGCTAAGGGGTATCTAGAGAGTGGGATAGGTTTAATAACTACCCTAACCCTAACGCGTACCCTAACCCTAACCCCTACCCTAACCCTAACACGTACCCTAATCCTAAACCGTACCCTAAACCGAACCCTAACCCTAACACTAACCCTAACCCTAACCCTAACCCATACCCTACGCCGTACCCGAAGCCCTCCCCGAACCCGTACCCTAAGCCGTACCCTAAGCCTAACCCTAAGCCTAACCCTAACCGTAGGCTACCCTTGACTGCTTCTGCCTCCAATAGATTTCCTAAGCACTAGTGTTTTAAGGAACAGCTTAAAAAGAGAATCCTAATGTGATTTCTTTATAATGGGTGTGTTCCTTATCTTATCCTAGTGTCTAAACTCTTCTCCATGGCTGGACCCCCAAATAATATTCCTTTACGTGCTAATGGGTAACTAGAGAGTGGGATAGGTTTAATAACTACCCTATCCGTAACACGTACCCTAACCCTCACCCCTACCCTAACCCTAACACGAACCCTAATCCTAACCCGTACCCTAAAACGAGCCCTAACCCTAACACTAAACCTAACCCTAACCCTAACCCATACCCTACGCCGTACCCGAAGCCCTCCCCGAACACGTACCCTAAGCCGTACCCTAAGCCTAACCCTAAGCCTAACCCTAACCCTAGGCTACCCTTGACTGCTTCTGCCTCCAATAGATTTCCTAAGCACTAGTGTTTTAAGGAACAGCTTAAAAAGAGAATCCTAATGTGATTTCTTTATAATGGGTGTGTTCCTTATCTAATCCTAGTGTCTAAACTCTTCTCCATGGCTGGACCCCCAAATAATATTCCTTTATGTGCTAAGGGGTATCGAGAGAGTGGGATAGGTTTAATCACTACCCTAAACCTAACGCGTACCCTAACCCTAACCCCTACCCTTACCCTAACACGTACCCTAATCCTAACCCGTACCCTAAACCGAGCCGTAACCCTAACACTAACCCTAACCCTAACCCTAACCCATACCCTACGCCGTACCCGAAGCCCTCCCCGAACCCGTAAACTAAGCCGTACCCGAAGCCTAACCCTAAGCCTAACACTAACCCTAGGCTACCCTTGACTGCTTCTGCCTCCAATAGATTTCCTAAGCACTAGTGTTTTAAGGAACAGCTTAAAAAGAGAATCATAATGTGATTTCTTTATAATGTGTGTGTTCCTTATCTTATCCTAGTGTCTAAACTCTTCTCCATGGCTGGACCCCCAAATAATATTCCTTTACGTTCTAAGGGGTAACTAGAGAGTGGGATAGGTTTAATGACTACCCTAACCCTAACGCGTACCCTAACGTTAACCCCTACCCTAACCCTAACACGTACCCTAATCCTAACCCGTACCCTAACCGAGCCCTAACCCTAACACTAACCCTAACCCTAACCCTAACCCATACCCTACGCCATGCCCGAAGCCCTCCCCGAACCCGTACCCTAAGCCGTACCCTAAGCCTAACCCTAAGCCTAACCCTAACCCTAGGCTACCCTTGACTGCTTCTCCCTCCAATAGATTTCCTAAGCACTAGTGTTTTAAGGAACAACTTAAAAAGGGAATCCTAATGTGATTTCTTTATAATGGGTGTGTTCCTTATCTTATCCTAGTGTCTAAACTCTTCTCCATGGCTGGACCCCCAAATAATATTCCTTTACGTGCTAAGGGGTATCTAGAGAGTGGGATAAGTTTAATAACTACCCTAACCCTAACGCGTACCCTAACCCTAACCCCTACCCTAACCCTAACACGTACCCTAATCCTAACCCGTACCCTAAACCGAGCCCTAACCCTAACACTAACCCTAACCCTAACCGTAACCCATACCCTACGCCGTACCCGAAGCCCTCCCCGAACACGTACCCTAAGCCGTACCCTAAGCCTAACCCTAAGCCTAACCCTAACCCTAGGCTACCCTTGACTGCTTCTGCCTCCAATAGATTTCCTAAGCAATAGTGTTTTAAGGAACAGCTTAAAAAGAGAATCCTAATGTGATTTCTTTATAATGGGTGTGTTCCTTATCTTATCCTAGTGTCTAAACTCTTCTCCATGGCTGGACCCCCAAATAATATTTCTTTACGTGCTAAGGGGTAACTAGAGAGTGGGATAGGTTTAATAACTACCCTATCCATAACACGTACCCTAACCCTAACCCCTACCCTAACCCTAACACGAACGCTAATCCTAACCCGTACCCTAAACAGAGCCCTAACCCTAACACTAACCCTAACCCTAACCCTAACCCATACCCTACGCCGTACCCGAAGCCCTCCCCGAACCCGTACCCTAAGCCGTACACGAAGCCTAACCCTAAGCCTAACCCTAACCCTAGGCTACCCTTGACTGCTTCTGCCTCCAATAGATTTCCTAAGCCCTAGTGTTTTAAGGAACAGCTTAAAAAGAGAATCCTAATGTGATTTCTTTATAATGGGTGTGTTCCTTATCTTATCCTAGTGTCTAAACTATTCTCCATGGCTGGACCCCCAAATAATATTCCTTTACGTGCTAAGGGGTAACTAGAGAGTGGGATAGGTTTAATAACTACCCTTACCCTAACGCGTATCCTAACGCTAACCCCTACCCTAACCCTAACACGTACCCTAATCCTAACCCGTACCCTAAACCGAGCCCTAACCCTAACACTAACCCTAACTTTAACCCTAACCCATACCCTACGCCGTACCCGAAGCCCTCCCCGAACCCGTACCCTAAGCCGTACCCTAAGCCTAACCCTAAGCCTAACCCTAACCCTAGGCTACCCTTGACTGCTTCTGCCTCCAATAGATTTCCTAAGCACTAGTGTTTTAAGGAACAGCTTAAAAAGAGAATCCTAATGTTATTTCTTTATAATGTGTGTGTTCCTTATATTATCTTAGTGTCTAAACTCTTCTCCATGGCTGGACCCCCAAATAATATTCCTTTACGCGCTAAGGGGTATCTAGAGAGTGGGATAGGTTTAATAACTACCCTAACCGTAACGCGTACCCTAACCCTAACCCCTACCCTAACCCTAACATGTACCCTAATCCTAACCCGTACCCTAAACCGAGCCCTAACCCTAACACTAACCCTAACCCTAACCGTAACCCATACCCTACGCCGTACCCGAAGCCCTCCCCGAACACGTACCCTAAGCCGTACCCTAAGCCTAACCGTAAGCCTAACCCTAACCCTAGGCTACCCTTGACTGCTTCTGCCTCCAATAGATTTCCTAAGCACTAGTGTTTTAAGGAACAGCTTAAAAAGAGAATCCTAATGTGATTTCTTTATAATGTGTGTGTTCCTTATATTATCTTAGTGTCTAAACTCTTCTCCATGGCTGGACCCCCTAATAATATTCCTTTACGTGCTAAGGGGTATCTAGAGAGTGGGATAGGTTTAATAACTACCCTAACCCTAATGCGTACCCTAACCCTAACCCCTACCCTAACCCTAACACGTACCCTAATCCTAACCCGTACCCTAAACCGAGCCCTAACCCTAACACTAACCCTAACCCTAACCCTAACCCATACCCTACGCCGTACCCGAAGCCCTCCCCGAAGCCGTACCCTAAGCCGTACCCTAAGCCTAACCCTAAGCCTAACCCTAACCCTAGGCTACCCTTGACTGCTTCTGCCTCCAATAGATTTCCTAAGCACTAGTGTTTTAAGGAACAGCTTAAAAAGAGAATCCTAATGTGATTTCTTTATAATGGGAGTGTTCCTTATCTTATCCTAGTGTCTAAACTCTTCTCCATGGCTGGACCCCCAAATAATATTCCTTTACGTGCTAAGGGGTAACTAGAGAGTGGGATAGGTTTAATAACTACCCTATCCGTAACACTTACCCTAACCCTCACCCCTACCCTAACCCTAACACGAACCCTAATCCTAACCCGTACCCTAAACCGAGCCCTAACCCTAACACTAACCCTAACCCTAACCCTAACCCATACCCTACGCCGTACCCGAAGCCCTCCCCGAACCCGTACCCTAAGCCGTACCCGAAGCCTAACCCTAAGCCTAACCCTAACCCTAGGCTACCCTTGACTGCTTCTGCCTCCAATAGATTTCCTAAGCACTAGTGTTTTAAGGAACAGCTTAAAAAGAGAATCCTAATGTGATTTCTTTATAATGGGTGTGTTCCTTATCTTATCCTAGTGTCTAAACTCTTCTCCATGGCTGGACCCCCAAATAATATTTCTTTACGTGCTAAGGGGTAACTAGAGAGTGGGATAGGTTTAATAACTACCCTATCCATAACACGTACCCTAACCCTAACCCCTACCCTAACCCTAACACGAACGCTAATCCTAACCCGTACCCTAAACCGAGCCCTAACCCTAACACTAACCCTAACCCTAACCCTAACCCATACCCTACGCCGTACCCGAAGCCCTCCCCGAACCCGTACCCTAAGCCGTACCCTAAGATTAACCCTAAGCCTAACCCTAACCCTAGGCTACCCTTGACTGCTTCTGCCTCCAATAGATTTCCTAAGCACTAGTGTTTTAAGGAACAGCTTATAAATAGAATCCTAATGTGATTTCTTTATAATGTGTGTGTTCTTTATCTTATCCTAGTGTCTAAACTCTTCTCCATGGCTGGACCCCCAAATAATATTCCTTTACGTGCTAAGGGGTAACTAGAGAGTGGAATAGGTTTAATAACTACCCTAACCCTAATGCGTAACCTAATGCTAACCCCTACCCTAACCCTAACACGTACCCTAATCCTAACCCGTACCCTAAACCGAGCGCTAACCCTAACACTAACCCTAACCCTAACCCTAAACCATACCCTACGCCGTGCCCGAAGCCCTCCCCGAACCCGTACCCTAAGCCGTACCCTAAGCCTAACCCTAAGCCTAAACCTAACCCTAGGCTACCCTTGACTGCTTCTGCCTCCAATAGATTTCCTAAGCACTAGTGTTTTAAGGAACAGCTTAAAAAGAGAATCCTAATGTGATTTCTTTATAATGGGTGTGTTCCTTATCTTATCCTAGTGTCTAAACTCTTCTCCATGGCTGGACCCCCAAATAATATTCCTTTACGTGCTAAGGGGTAACTAGAGAGTGGGATAGGTTTAATAACTACCCTAACCCTAACGCGTACCCTAACCCTAACCCCTACCCTAACCCTAACACGTACCCTAATCCTAACCCGTACCCTAAACCGAGCCCTAACCCTAACACTAACCGTAACCCTAACCCTAACCCATACCCTACGCCGTACCCGAAGCCCTCCCCGAACCCGTACCCTAAGCCGTACACGAAGCCTAACCCTAAGCCTAACCCTAACCCTAGGCTACCCTTGACTGCTTCTGCCTCCAATAGATTTCCTAAGCCCTAGTGTTTTAAGGAACAGCTTAAAAAGAGAATCCTAATGTGATTTCTTTATAATGGGTGTGTTCCTTATCTTATCCTAGTGTCTAAACTCTTCTCCATGGCTGGACCCCCAAATAATATTCCTTTACGTGCTAAGGGGTAACTAGAGAGTGGGATAGGTTTAATAACTACCCTTACCCTAACGCGTATCCTAACGCTAACCCCTACCCTAACCCTAACACGTACCCTAATCCTAACCCGTACCCTAAACCGAGCCCTAACCCTAACACTAACCCTATCTTTAACCCTAACCCATACCCTACGCCGTACCCGAAGCCCTCCCCGAACCCGTACCCTAAGCCGTACCCTAAGCCTAACCCTAAGCCTAACCCTAACCCTAGGCTACCCTTGACTGCTTCTGCCTCCAATAGATTTCCTAAGCACTAGTGTTTTAAGGAACAGCTTAAAAAGAGAATCCTAATGTTATTTCTTTATAATGTGTGTGTTCCTTATATTATCTTAGTGTCTAAACTCTTCTCCATGGCTGGACCCCCAAATAATATTCCTTTACGTGCTAAGGGGTATCTAGAGAGTGGGATAGGTTTAATAACTACCCTAACCGTAACGCGTACCCTAACCCTAACCCCTACCCTAACCCTAACATGTACCCTAATCCTAACCCGTACCCTAAACCGAGCCCTAACCCTAACACTAACCCTAACCCTAACCGTAACCCATACCCTACGCCGTACCCGAAGCCCTCCCCGAACACGTACCCTAAGCCGTACCCTAAGCCTAACCGTAAGCCTAACCCTAACCCTAGGCTACCCTTGACTGCTTCTGCCTCCAATAGATTTCCTAAGCACTAGTGTTTTAAGGAACAGCTTAAAAAGAGAATCCTAATGTGATTTCTTTATAATGTGTGTGTTCCTTATATTATCTTAGTGTCTAAACTCTTCTCCATGGCTGGACCCCCTAATAATATTCCTTTACGTGCTAAGGGGTATCTAGAGAGTGGGATAGGTTTAATAACTACCCTAACCCTAATGCGTACCCTAACCCTAACCCCTACCCTAACCCTAACACGTACCCTAATCCTAACCCGTACCCTAAACCGAGCCCTAACCCTAACACTAACCCTAACCCTAACCCTAACCCATACCCTACGCCATACCCGAAGCCCTCCCCGAAGCCGTACCCTAAGCCGTACCCTAAGCCTAACCCTAAGCCTAACCCTAACCCTAGGCTACCCTTGACTGCTTCTGCCTCCAATAGATTTCCTAAGCACTAGTGTTTTAAGGAACAGCTTAAAAAGAGAATCCTAATGTGATTTCTTTATAATGGGAGTGTTCCTTATCTTATCCTAGTGTCTAAACTCTTCTCCATGGCTGGACCCCCAAATAATATTCCTTTACGTGCTAAGGGGTAACTAGAGAGTGGGATAGGTTTAATAACTACCCTATCCGTAACACTTACCCTAACCCTCACCCCTACCCTAACCCTAACACGAACCCTAATCCTAACCCGTACCCTAAACCGAGCCCTAACCCTAACACTAACCCTAACCCTAACCCTAACCCATACCCTACGCCGTACCCGAAGCCCTCCCCGAACCCGTACCCTAAGCCGTACCCGAAGCCTAACCCTAAGCCTAACCCTAACCCTAGGCTACCCTTGACTGCTTCTGCCTCCAATAGATTTCCTAAGCACTAGTGTTTTAAGGAACAGCTTAAAAAGAGAATCCTAATGTGATTTCTTTATAATGTGTGTGTTCCTTATATTACCTTAGTGTCTAAACTCTTCTCCATGGCTGGACCCCCAAATAATGTTCCTTTACGTAGTAAGGGGTATCTAGAGAGTGGGATAGGTTTAATAACTACCCTAACCCTAACGCGTACCCTAACCCTAACCCCTACCCTAACCCTAACACGTACCCTAATCCTAACCCGTACCCTAAACCGAGCCCTAACCCTAACACTAACCGTAACCCTAACCCTAACCCATACCCTACGCCGTACCCGAAGCCCTCCCCGAACCCGTACCCTAAGCCGTACCCTAAGACTAACCCTAAGCCTAACCCTAACCCTAGGCTACCCTTGACTGCTTCTGCCTCCAATGAATTTCCTAAGCACTAGTGTTTTAAGGAACAGCTTAAAAAGAGAATCCTAATGTGATTTCTTTATAATGGGTGTGTTCCTTATCTAATCCTAGTGTCTAAACTCTTCTCCATGGCTGGACCCCCAAATAATATTCCTTTATGTGCTAAGGGGTATCGAGAGAGTGGGATATGTTTAATCACTACCCTAACCCTAACGCGTACCCTAACCCTAACCCCTACCCTTACCCTAACACGTACCCTAATCCTAACCCGTACCCTAAACCGAGCCCTAACCCTAACACTAACCCTAACCCTAACCCTAACCCATACCCTACGCCGTACCCGAAGCCCTCCCCGAACCCGTACCCTAAGCCGTACACGAAGCCTAACCCTAAGCCTAACCCTAACCCTAGGCTACCCTTGACTGCTTCTGCCTCCAATAGATTTCCTAAGCACTAGTGTTTTAAGGAACAGCTTAAAAAGAGAATCCTAATGTGATTTCTTTATAATGTGTGTGTTCCTTATCTTACCCTAGTGTCTAAACTCTTCTCCATGGCTGGACCCACAAATAATATTCCTTTACGTGCTAAGGGGTAACTAGAGAGTGGGATAGGTTTAATAACTATCCTAACCCTAACGCGTACCCTAACGCTAAACCCTACCCTAACCCTAACACGTACCCTAATCCTAACCCGTACCCTAACCGAGCCCTAACCCTAACACTAACCCTAACCCTAACCCTAACCCATACCCTACGCCGTGCCCGAAGCCCTCCCCGAACCCGTACCCTAAGCCGTACCCTAAGCCTAACCCTAAGCCTAACCCTAACCCTAGGCTACCCTTGACTGCTTCTGCCTCCAATAGATTTCCTAAGCACTAGTGTTTTAAGGAACAGCTTAAAAAGGGAATCCTAATGTGATTTCTTTATAATGGGTGTGTTCCTTATCTTATCCTAGTGTCTAAACTCTTCTCCATGGCTGGACCCCCAAATAATATTCCTTTACGTGCTAAGGGGTAACTAGAGAGTGGGATAGGTTTAATAACTACCCTTACCCTAACGCGTACCCTAACGCTAACCCCTACCCTAACCCTAACACGTACCCTAATCCTAACCCGTACCCTAAACCGAGCCCTAACCCTAACACTAACCCTAACCTTAACCCTAACCCATACCCTACGCCGTACCCGAAGCCCTCCCCGAACCCGTACCCTAAGCCGTACCCTAAGCCTAACCCTAAGCCTAACCCTAACCCTAGGCTACCCTTGACTGCTTCTGCCTCCAATAGATTTCCTAAGCACTAGTGTTTTAAGGAACAGCTTAAAAAGAGAATCCTAATGTTATTTCTTTATAATGTGTGTGTTCCTTATATTATCTTAGTGTCTAAACTCTTCTCCATGGCTGGACCCCCAAATAATATTCCTTTACGTGCTAAGGGGTATCTAGAGAGTGGGATAGGTTTAATAACTACCCTAACCCTAACGCGTACCCTAACCCTAACCCCTACCCTAACCCTAACACGTACCCTAATCCTAACCCGTACCCTAAACCTAACCCTAACCCTAACACTAACCCTAACCCTAACCCTAACCCATACCCTACGCCGTACCCGAAGCCCTCCCCGAACCCGTACCCTAAGCCGTACCCTAAGCCTAACCCTAAGCCTAACCCTAACCCTAGGCTACCCTTGACTGCTTCTGCCTCCAATAGATTTCCTAAGCACTAGTGTTTTAAGGAACAGCTTAAAAAGAGAATCCTAATGTGATTTCTTTATAATGGGTGTGTTCCTTATCTTATCCTAGTGTCTAAACTCTTCTCCATGGCTGGACCCCCAAATAATATTCCTTTACGTGCTAATGGGTAACTAGAGAGTGGGATAGGTTTAATAACTACCCTATCCGTAACACGTACCCTAACCCTCACCCCTACCCTAACCCTAACACGAACCCTAATCCTAACCCGTACCCTAAAACGAGCCCTAACCCTAACACTAAACCTAACCCTAACCCTAACCCATACCCTACGCCGTACCCGAAGCCCTCCCCGAACACGTACCCTAAGCCGTACCCTAAGCCTAACCCTAAGCCTAACCCTAACCCTAGGCTACCCTTGACTGCTTCTGCCTCCAATAGATTTCCTAAGCACTAGTGTTTTAAGGAACAGCTTAAAAAGAGAATCCTAATGTGATTTCTTTATAATGGGTGTGTTCCTTATCTAATCCTAGTGTCTAAACTCTTCTCCATGGCTGGACCCCCAAATAATATTCCTTTATGTGCTAAGGGGTATCGAGAGAGTGGGATAGGTTTAATCACTACCCTAAACCTAACGCGTACCCTAACCCTAACCCCTACCCTTACCCTAACACGTACCCTAATCCTAACCCGTACCCTAAACCGAGCCGTAACCCTAACACTAACCCTAACCCTAACCCTAACCCATACCCTACGTCGTACCCGAAGCCCTCCCCGAACCCGTAAACTAAGCCGTACCCGAAGCCTAACCCTAAGCCTAACCCTAACCCTAGGCTACCCTTGACTGCTTCTGCCTCCAATAGATTTCCTAAGCACTAGTGTTTTAAGGAACAGCTTAAAAAGAGAATCCTAATGTGATTTCTTTATAATGTGTGTGTTCCTTATCTTATCCTAGTGTCTAAACTCTTCTCCATGGCTGGACCCCCAAATAATATTCCTTTACGTTCTAAGGCGTAACTAGAGAGTGGGATAGGTTTAATAACTACCCTAACCCTAACGCGTACCCTAACGTTAACCCCTACCCTAACCCTAACACGTACCCTAATCCTAACCCGTACCCTAACCGAGCCCTAACCCTAACACTAACCCTAACCCTAACCCTAACCCATACCCTACGCCGTGCCCGAAGCCCTCCCCGAACCCGTACCCTAAGCCGTACCCTAAGCCTAACCCTAAGCCTAACCCTAACCCTAGGCTACCCTTGACTGCTTCTCCCTCCAATAGATTTCCTAAGCACTAGTGTTTTAAGGAACAACTTAAAAAGGGAATCCTAATGTGATTTCTTTATAATGGGTGTGTTCCTTATCTTATCCTAGTGTCTAAACTCTTCTCCATGGCTGGACCCCCAAATAATATTCCTTTACGTGCTAAGGGGTAACTAGAGAGTGGGATAGGTTTAATAACTACCCTTACCCTAACGCGTACCCTAACGCTAACCCCTACCCTAACCCTAACACGTACCCTAATCCTAACCCGTAACCTAAACCGAGCCCTAACCCTAACACTAACCCTAACCTTAACCCTAACCCATACCCTACGCCATACCCGAAGCCCTCCCCGATCCCGTACCCTAAGCCGTACCCTAAGCCTAACCCTAAGCCTAACCCTAACCCTAGGCTACCCTTGACTGCTTCTGCCTCCAATAGATTTCCTAAGCACTAGTGTTTTAAGGAACAGCTTAAAAAGAGAATCCTAATGTTATTTCTTTATAATGTGTGTGTTCCTTATATTATCTTAGTGTCTAAACTCTTCTCCATGGCTGGACCCCCAAATAATATTCCTTTACGTGCTAAGGGGTATCTAGAGAGTGGGATAGGTTTAATAACTACCCTAACCGTAACGCGTACCCTAACCCTAACCCCTACCCTAACCCTAACATGTACCCTAATCCTAACCCGTACCCTAAACCGAGCCCTAACCCTAACACTAACCCTAACCCTAACCGTAACCCATACCCTACGCCGTACCCGAAGCCCTCCCCGAACACGTACCCTAAGCCGTACCCTAAGCCTAACCGTAAGCCTAACTCTAACCCTAGGCTACCCTTGACTGCTTCTGCCTCCAATAGATTTCCTAAGCACTAGTGTTTTAAGGAACAGCTTATAAAGAGAATCGTAATGTGATTTCTTTATAATGTGTGTGTTCCTTATATTATCTTAGTGTCTAAACTCTTCTCCATGGCTGGACCCCCTAATAATATTCCTTTACGTGCTAAGGGGTATCTAGAGAGTGGGATAGGTTTAATAACTACCCTAACCCTAACGCGTACCCTAACCCTAACCCCTACCCTAACCCTAACACGTACCCTAATCCTAACCCGTACCCTAAACCGAGCCCTAACCCTAACACTAACCCTAACCCTAACCGTAACCCATACCCTACGCCGTACCCGAAGCCCTCCCCGAACACGTACCCTAAGCCGTACCCTAAGCCTAACCCTAAGCCTAACCCTAACCCTAGGCTACCCTTGACTGCTTCTGCCTCCAATAGATTTCCTAAGCAATAGTGTTTTAAGGAACAGCTTAAAAAGAGAATCCTAATGTGATTTCTTTATAATGGGTGTGTTCCTTATCTTATCCTAGTGTCTAAACTCTTCTCCATGGCTGGACCCCCAAATAATATTTCTTTACGTGCTAAGGGGTAACTAGAGAGTGGGATAGGTTTCATAACTACCCTATCCATAACACGTACCCTAACCCTAACCCCTACCCTAACCCTAACACGAACGCTAATCCTAACCCGTACCCTAAACAGAGCCCTAACCCTAACACTAACCCTAACCCTAACCCTAACCCATACCCTACGCCGTACCCGAAGCCCTCCCCGAACCCGTACCCTAAGCCGTACCCTAAGATTAACCCTAAGCCTAACCCTAACCCTAGGCTACCCTTGACTGCTTCTGCCTCCAATAGATTTCCTAAGCACTAGTGTTTTAAGGAACAGCTTATAAATAGAATCCTAATGTGATTTCTTTATAATGTGTGTGTTCTTTATCTTATCCTAGTGTCTAAACTCTTCTCCATGGCTGGACCCCCAAATAATATTCCTTTACGTGCTAAGGGGTAACTAGAGAGTGGGATAGGTTTAATAACTACCCTAACCCTAACGCGTAACCGAATGCTAACCCCTACCCTAACCCTAACACGTACCCTAATCCTAACCCGTACCCTAAACCGAGCCCTAACCCTAACACTAACCCTAACCCTAACCCTAACCCATACCCTACGCCGTGCCCGAAGCCCTCCCCGAACCCGTACCCTAAGCCGTACCCTAAGCCTAACCGTAAGCCTAACCCTAACCCTAGGCTACCCTTGACTGCTTCTGCCTCCAATAGATTTCCTAAGCACTAGTGTTTTAAGGAACAGCTTAAAAAGAGAATCCTAATGTGATTTCTTTATAATGTGTGTGTTCCTTATATTATCTTAGTGTCTAAACTCTTCTCCATGTCTGGACCCCCTAATAATATTCCTTTATGTGCTAAGGGGTATCGAGAGAGTGGGATAGGTTTAATCACTACCCTAAACCTAACGCGTACCCTAACCCTAACCCCTACCCTTACCCTAACACGTACCCTAATCCTAACCCGTACCCTAAACCGAGCCGTAACCCTAACACTAACCCTAACCCTAACCCTAACCCATACCCTACGCCGTACCCGAAGCCCTCCCCGAACCCGTAAACTAAGCCGTACCCGAAGCCTAACCCTAAGCCTAACCCTAACCCTAGGCTACCCTTGACTGCTTCTGCCTCCAATAGATTTCCTAAGCACTAGTGTTTTAAGGAACAGCTTAAAAAGAGAATCATAATGTGATTTCTTTATAATGTGTGTGTTCCTTATCTTATCCTAGTGTCTAAACTCTTCTCCATGGCTGGACCCCCAAATAATATTCCTTTACGTTCTAAGGCGTAACTAGAGAGTGGGATAGGTTTAATGACTACCCTAACCCTAACGCGTACCCTAACGTTAACCCCTACCCTAACCCTAACACGTACCCTAATCCTAACCCGTACCCTAACCGAGCCCTAACCCTAACACTAACCCTAACCCTAACCCTAACCCATACCCTACGCCGTGCCCGAAGCCCTCCCCGAACCCGTACCCTAAGCCGTACCCTAAGCCTAACCCTAAGCCTAACCCTAACCCTAGGCTACCCTTGACTGCTTCTCCCTCCAATAGATTTCCTAAGCACTAGTGTTTTAAGGAACAACTTAAAAAGGGAATCCTAATGTGATTTCTTTATAATGGGTGTGTTCCTTATCTTATCCTAGTGTCTAAACTCTTCTCCATGGCTGGACCCCCAAATAATATTCCTTTACGTGCTAAGGGGTAACTAGAGAGTGGGATAGGTTTAATAACTACCCTTACCCTAACGCGTACCCTAACGCTAACCCCTACCCTAACCCTAACACGTACCCTAATCCTAACCCGTAACCTAAACCGAGCCCTAACCCTAACACTAACCCTAACCTTAACCCTAACCCATACCCTACGCCATACCCGAAGCCCTCCCCGAACCCGTACCCTAAGCCGTACCCTAAGCCTAACCCTAAGCCTAACCCTAACCCTAGGCTACCCTTGACTGCTTCTGCCTCCAATAGATTTCCTAAGCACTAGTGTTTTAAGGAACAGCTTAAAAAGAGAATCCTAATGTTATTTCTTTATAATGTGTGTGTTCCTTATATTATCTTAGTGTCTAAACTCTTCTCCATGGCTGGACCCCCAAATAATATTCCTTTACGTGCTAAGGGGTATCTAGAGAGTGGGATAGGTTTAATAACTACCCTAACCGTAACGCGTACCCTAACCCTAACCCCTACCCTAACCCTAACATGTACCCTAATCCTAACCCGTACCCTAAACCGAGGCCTAACCCTAACACTAACCCTAACCCTAACCGTAACCCATACCCTACGCCGTACCCGAAGCCCTCCCCGAACACGTACCCTAAGCCGTACCCTAAGCCTAACCGTAAGCCTAACTCTAACCCTAGGCTACCCTTGACTGCTTCTGCCTCCAATAGATTTCCTAAGCACTAGTGTTTTAAGGAACAGCTTATAAAGAGAATCGTAATGTGATTTCTTTATAATGTGTGTGTTCCTTATATTATCTTAGTGTCTAAACTCTTCTCCATGGCTGGACCCCCTAATAATATTCCTTTACGTGCTAAGGGGTATCTAGAGAGTGGGATAGGTTTAATAACTACCCTAACCCTAACGCGTACCCTAACCCTAACCCCTACCCTAACCCTAACACGTACCCTAATCCTAACCCGTACCCTAAACCGAGCCCTAACCCTAACACTAACCCTAACCCTAACCGTAACCCATACCCTACGCCGTACCCGAAGCCCTCCACGAACACGTACCCTAAGCCGTACCCTAAGCCTAACCCTAAGCCTAACCCTAACCCTAGGCTACCCTTGACTGCTTCTGCCTCCAATAGATTTCCTAAGCAATAGTGTTTTAAGGAACAGCTTAAAAAGAGAATCCTAATGTGATTTCTTTATAATGGGTGTGTTCCTTATCTTATCCTAGTGTCTAAACTCTTCTCCATGGCTGGACCCCCAAATAATATTTCTTTACGTGCTAAGGGGTAACTAGAGAGTGGGATAGGTTTAATAACTACCCTATCCATAACACGTACCCTAACCCTAACCCCTACCCTAACCCTAACACGAACGCTAATCCTAACCCGTACCCTAAACAGAGCCCTAACCCTAACACTAACCCTAACCCTAACCCTAACCCATACCCTACGCCGTACCCGAAGCCCTCCCCGAACCCGTACCCTAAGCCGTACCCTAAGATTAACCCTAAGCCTAACCCTAACCCTAGGCTACCCTTGACTGCTTCTGCCTCCAATAGATTTCCTAAGCACTAGTGTTTTAAGGAACAGCTTATAAATAGAATCCTAATGTGATTTCTTTATAATGTGTGTGTTCTTTATCTTATCCTAGTGTCTAAACTCTTCTCCATGGCTGGACCCCCAAATAATATTCCTTTACGTGCTAAGGGGTAACTAGAGAGTGGGATAGGTTTAATAACTACCCTAACCCTAACGCGTAACCGAATGCTAACCCCTACCCTAACCCTAACACGTACCCTAATCCTAACCCGTACCCTAAACCGAGCCCTAACCCTAACACTAACCCTAACCCTAACCCTAACCCATACCCTACGCCGTGCCCGAAGCCCTCCCCGAACCCGTACCCTAAGCCGTACCCTAAGCCTAACCGTAAGCCTAACCCTAACCCTAGGCTACCCTTGACTGCTTCTGCCTCCAATAGATTTCCTAAGCACTAGTGTTTTAAGGAACAGCTTAAAAAGAGAATCCTAATGTGATTTCTTTATAATGTGTGTGTTCCTTATATTATCTTAGTGTCTAAACTCTTCTCCATGTCTGGACCCCCTAATAATATTCCTTTACGTGCTAAGGGTTATCTAGAGAGTGGGATAGGTTTAATAACTACACTAACCCTAACGCGTACCCTAACCCTAACCCCTAACCTAACCCTAACACGTACCCTAATCCTAACCCGTACCCTAAACCGAGCCCTAACCCTAACACTAACCCTAACCCTAACCCTAACCCATACCCTACGCCGTACCCGAAGCCCTCCCCGAACCCGTACCCTAAGCCGTACCCTAAGCCTAACCCTAAGCCTAACCCTAACCCTAGGCTACCCTTGACTGCTTCTGCCTCCAATAGATTTCCTAAGCAATAGTGTTTTAAGGAACAGCTTAAAAAGAGAATCCTAATGTGATTTCTTTATAATGGGTGTGTTCCTTATCTTATCCTAGTGTCTAAACTCTTCTCCATGGCTGGACCCCCAAAAAATATTTCTTTACGTGCTAAGGGGTAACTAGAGAGTGGGATAGGTTTAATAAATACCCTATCCATAACACGTACCCTAACCCTAACCCCTACCCTAACCCTAACACGAATGCTAATCCTAACCCGTACCCTAAACCGAGCCCTAACCCTAACACTAACCCTAACCCTAACCCTAACCCATACCCTACGCCGTACCCGAAGCCCTCCCCGAACCCGTACCCTAAGCCGTACCCTAAGATTAACCCTAAGCCTAACCCTAACCCTAGGCTACCCTTGACTGCTTCTGCCTCCAATAGATTTCCTAAGCACTAGTGTTTTAAGGAACAGCTTAAAAAGAGAATCCTAATGTGATTTCTTTATAATGTGTGTGTTCTTTATCTTATCCTAGTGTCTAAACTCTTCTCCATGGCTGGACCCCCAAATAATATTCCTTTACGTGCTAAGGGGTAACTAGAGAGTGGGATAGGTTTAATAACTACCCTAACCCTAACGCGTGATCTAATGGTAACCCCTACCCTAAACCTAACACGTACCCTAATCCTAACCCGTACCCTAAACCGAGCCCTAACCCTAACACTAACCCTAACCCTAACCCTAACCCATACCCTACGCCGTACCCGAAGCCCTCACCGAACCCGTACCCTAAGCCGTACCCTAAGATTAACCCTAAGCCTAACCCTAACCCTAGGCTACCCTTGACTGCTTCTGCCTCCAATAGATTTCCTAAGCACTAGTGTTTTAAGGAACAGCTTAAAAAAGAATCCTAATGTGATTTCTTTATAATGGGTGTGTTCTTTATCTTATCCTAGTGTCTAAACTCTTCTCCATGGCTGGACCCCCAAATAATATTCCTTTACGTGCTAAGGGGTAACTAGAGAGTGGGATAGGTTTAATAACTACCCTAACCCTAACGCGTAACCTAATGCTAACCCCTACCCTAACCCTAACACGTACCCTAATCCTAACCCGTACCCTAAACCGAGCCCTAACCCTAACACTAACCCTAACCCTAACAATAACCCATACCCTACGCCGTGCCCGAAGCCCTCCCCGAACCCGTACACTAAGCCGTACCCTAAGCCTAACCCTAAGCCTAAACCTAACCCTAGGCTACCCTTGACTGCTTCTGCCTCCAATAGATTTCCTAAGCACTAGTGTTTTAAGGAACAGCTTAAAAAGAGAATCCTAATGTGATTTCTTTATAATGGGTGTGTTCCTTATCTTATCCTAGTGTCTAAACTCTTCTCCATGGCTGGACCCCCAAATAATATTCCTTTACGTGCTAAGGGGTAACTAGAGAGTGGGATAGGTTTAATAACTACCCTAACCCTAACGCGTACCCTAACCCTAACCCCTACCCTAACCCTAACATGTACCCTAATCCTAACCCGTACCCTAAACCGAGCCCTAACCCTAACACTAACCCTAACCCTAACCGTAACCCATACCCTACGCCGTACCCGAAGCCCTCCCCGAACACGTACCCTAAGCCGTACCCTAAGCCTAACCGTAAGCCTAACCCTAACCCTAGGCTACCCTTGACTGCTTCTGCCTCCAATAGATTTCCTAAGCACTAGTGTTTTAAGGAACAGCTTAAAAAGAGAATCCTAATGTGATTTCTTTATAATGTGTGTGTTCCTTATATTATCTTAGTGTCTAAACTCTTCTCCATGGCTGGACCCCCTAATAATATTCCTTTACGTGCTAATGGGTAACTAGAGAGTGGGATAGGTTTAATAACTACCCTATCCGTAACACGTACCCTAACCCTCACCCCTACCCTAACCCTAACACGAACCCTAATCCTAACCCGTATCCTAAAACGAGCCCTAACCCTAACACTAAACCTAACCCTAACCCTAACCCATACCCTACGCCGTACCTGAAGCCCTCCCTGAACACGTACCCTAAGCCTAACCCTAAGCCTAACCCTAACCCTAGGCTACCCTTGACTGGTTCTGCCTCCAATAGATTTCCTAAGCACTAGTGTTTTAAGGAACAGCTTAAAAAGAGAATCCTAATGTGATTTCTTTATAATGGGTGTGTTCCTTATCTAATCCTAGTGTCTAAACTCTTCTCCATGGCTGGACCCCCAAATAATATTCCTTTATGTGCTAAGGGGTATCGAGAGAGTGGGATAGGTTTAATCACTACCCTAAACCTAACGCGTACCCTAACCCTAACCCCTACCCTTACCCTAACACGTACCCTAATCCTAACCCGTACCCTAAACCGAGCCGTAACCCTAACACTAACCCTAACCCTAACCCTAACCCATACCCTACGCCATACCCGAAGCCCTCCCCGAACCCGTACCCTAAGCCGTACCCGAAGCCTAACCCTAAGCCTAACCCTAACCCTAGGCTACCCTTGACTGCTTCTGCCTCCAATAGATTTCCTAAGCACTAGTGTTTTAAGGAACAGCTTAAAAAGAGAATCATAATGTGATTTCTTTATAATGTGTGTGTTCCTTATCTTATCCTAGTGTCTAAACTCTTCTCCATGGCTGGACCCCCAAATAATATTCCTTTACGTGCTAAGGGGTAACTAGAGAGTGGGATAGGTTTAATAACTACCCTAACCCTAACGCGTACCCTAACGCTAACCCCTACCCTAACCCTAACACGTACCCTAATCCTAACCCGTACCCTAACCGAGCCCTAACCCTAACACTAACCCTAACCCTAACCCTAACCCATACCCTACGCCGTGCCCGAAGCCCTCCCCGAACCCGTACCCTAAGCCGTACCCTAAGCCTAACCCTAAGCCTAACCCTAACCCTAGGCTACCCTTGACTGCTTCTGCCTCCAATAGATTTCCTAAGCACTAGTGTTTTAAGGAACAACTTAAAAAGGGAATCCTAATGTGATTTCTTTATAATGGGTGTGTTCCTTATCTTATCCTAATGTCTAAACTCTTCTCCATGGCTGGACCCCCAAATAATATTCCTTTACGTGCTAAGGGGTAACTAGAGAGTGGGATAGGTTTAATAACTACCCTAACCCTAACGCGTACCCTAACGCTAACCCCTACCCTAACCCTAACACGTACCCTAATCCTAACCCGTACCCTAAACCGAGCCCTAAACCTAACACTAACCCTAACCTTAACCCTAACCCATACCCTACGCCGTACCCGAAGCCTAACCCTAAGCCTAACCCTAACCCTAGGCTACCCTTGACTGCTTCTGCCTCCAATAGATTTCCTAAGCACTAGTGTTTTAAGGAACAGCTTAAAAAGAGAATCCTAATGTTATTTCTTTATAATGTGTGTGTTCCTTATATTATCTTAGTGTCTAAACTCTTCTCCATGGCTGGACCCCCAAATAATATTTCTTTACGTGCTAAGGGGTAACTAGAGAGTGGGATAGGTTTAATAACTACCCTATCCATAACACGTACCCTAACCCTAACCCCTACCCTAACCCTAACATGAACGCTAATCCTAACCCGTACCCTAAACCGAGCCCTAACCCTAACACTAACCCTAACCCTAACCCTAACCCATACCCTACGCCGTACCCGAAGCCCTCCCCGAAACCGTACCCTAAGCCGTACCCTAAGCCTAACCCTAAGCCTAACCCTAACCCTAGGCTACCCTTGACTGCTTCTGCCTCCAATAGATTTCCTAAGCACTAGTGTTTTAAGGAACAGCTTAAAAAGAGAATCCTAATGTTATTTCTTTATAATGTGTGTGTTCCTTATATTATCTTAGTGTCTAAACTCTTCTCCATGGCTGGACCCCCTAATAATATTCCTTTACGTGCTAAGCGGTATCTAGAGAGTGGGATAGGTTTAATAACTACCCTAACCCTAACGCGTACCCTAACCCTAACCCCTACCCTAACCCTAACACATACCCAAATCCTAACCCGTACCCTAAACCGAGCCCTAACCCTAACACTAACCCTAACCCTAACCCTAACCCATACCCTACGCCGTACCCGAAGCCCTCCCCGAACCCGTACCCTAAGCCGTACCCTAAGATTAACCCTAAGCCTAACCCTAACCCTAGGCTACCCTTGACTGCTTCTGCCTCCAATAGATTTCCTAAGCACTAGTGTTTTAAGGAACAGCTTAAAAAGAGAATCCTAATGTGATTTCTTTATAATGTGTGTGTTCTTTATCTTATCCTAGTGTCTAAACTCTTCTCCATGGCTGGACCCCCAAATAATATTCCTTTACGTGCTAAGGGGTAACTAGAGAGTGGGATAGGTTTAATAACTACCCTAACCCTAACGCGTACCCTAACGCTAACCCCTACCCTAACCCTAACACGTACCCTAATCTTAACCCGTACCCTAAACCGAGCCCTAACCCTAACACTAACCCTAACCCTAACCCTAACCCATACCCTACTCCGTACCCGAAGCCCTCCCCGAACCCGTACCCTAAGCCGTACCCTAAGCCTAACCCTAAGCCTAAACCTAACGCTAGGCTACCCTTGACTGCTTCTGCCTCCAATAGATTTCCTAAGCACTAGTGTTTTAAGGAACAGCTTAAAAAGAGAATCCTAATGTGATTTCTTTATAATGGGTGTGTTCCTTATCTTATCCTAGTGTCTAAACTCTTCTCCATGGCTGGACCCCCAAATAATATTCCTTTACGTGCTAAGGGGTATCTAGAGAGTGGGATAGGTTTAATAACTACCCTAACCGTAACGCATACCCTAACCCTAACCCCTACCCTAACCCTAACATGTATCCTAATCCTAACCCGTACCCTAAACCGAGCCCTAACCCTAACACTAACCCTAACCCTAACCGTAACCCATACCCTACGCCGTACCCGAAGCCCTCCCCGAACACGTACCCTAAGCCGTACCCTAAGCCTAACCGTAAGCCTAACCCTAACCCTAGGCTACCCTTGACTGCTTCTGCCTCCAATAGATTTCCTAAGCACTAGTGTTTTAAGGAACAGTTTAAAAAGAGAATCCTAATGTGATTTCTTTATAATGTGTGTGTTCCTTATATTATCTTAGTGTCTAAACTCTTCTCCATGGCTGGACCCCCTAATAATATTCCTTTACGTGCTAAGGGGTATCTAGAGAGTGGGATAGGTTTAATAACTACACTAACCCTAACGCGTACCCTAACCCTAACCCCTAACCTAACCCTAACACGTACCCTAATCCTAACCCGTACTCTAAACCGAGCCCTAACCCTGACACTAACCCTAACCCTAACCCTAACCCATACCCTACGCCGTACCCGAAGCCCTCCCCGAACCCGTACCCTAAGCCGTACCCTAAGCCTAACCCTAAGCCTAACCCTAACCCTAGGCTACCCTTGACTGCTTCTGCCTCCAATAGATTTCCTTAGCACTAGTGTTTTAAGGAACAGCTTAAAAAGAGAATCCTAATGTTATTTCTTTATAATGTGTGTGTTCCTTATATTATCTTAGTGTCTAAACTCTTCTCCATGGCTGGACCCCCAAATAATATTCCTTTACGTGCTAAGGGGTATCTAGAGAGTGGGATAGGTTTAATAACTACCCTAACCGTAACGCGTACACTAACCCTAACCCCTACCCTAACCCTAACATGTACCCTAATCCTAACCCGTAACCTAAACCGAGCCCTAACCCTAACACTAACCCTAACCCTAACCGTTACCCATACCCTACGCCGTACCCGAAGCCCTCCCCGAACCCGTACCGTAAGCCGTACCCTAAGCCTAACCCTAAGCCTAACCCTAACCCTAGGCTACCCTTGACTGCTTCTGCCTCCAATAGATTTCCTAAGCACTAGTGTTTTAAGGAACAGCTTAAAAAGAGAATCCTAATGTGATTTCTTTATAATGTGTGTGTTCCTTATATTATCTTAGTGTCTAAACTCTTCTCCATGGCTGGACCCCCTAATAATATTCCTTTACGTGCTAAGCGGTATCTAGAGAGTGGGATAGGTTTAATAACTACCCTAACCCTAACGCGTACCCTAACCCTAACCCCTAACCTAACCCTAACACGTACCCTAATCCTAACCCGTAACCTAAACCGAGCCCTAACCCTAACACTAACCCTAACCCTAACCGTAACCCATACCCTACGCCGTACCCGAAGCCCTCCCCGAACCCGTACCCTAAGCCGTACCCTAAGCCTAACCCTAAGCCTAACCCTAACCCTAGGCTACCCTTGACTGCTTCTGCCTCCAATAGATTTCCTAAGCACTAGTGTTTTAAGGAACAGCTTAAAAAGAGAATCCTAATGTGATTTCTTTATAATGGGTGTGTTCCTTACCTTATCCTAGTGTCTAAACTCTTATCCATGGCTGGACCCCCAAATAATATTCCTTTACGTGCTAAGGGGTAACTAGAGAGTGGGATAGGTTTAATAACTACCCTATCCGTAACACGTACCCTAACCCTAACCCCTACCCTAACCCTAACACGAACCCTAATCCTAACCCGTACCCTAAACCGAGCCCTAACCCTAACACTAACCCTAACCCTAACCCTAACCCATACCCTACGCCGTACCCGAAGCCCTCCCCGAACCCGTACCCTAAGCCGTACCCTAAGCCTAACCCTAAGCCTAACCCTAACCCTAGGCTACCCTTGACTGCTTCTGCCTCCAATAGATTTCCTAAGCACTAGTGTTTTAAGGAACAGCTTAAAAAGAGAATCCTAATGTGATTTCTTTATAATGTGTGTGTTCCTTATATTATCTTAGTGTCTAAACTCTTCTCCATGGCTGGACCTCCTAATAATATTCCTTTACGTGCTAAGGGGTATCTAGAGAGTGGGATAGGTTTAATAACTACCCTAACCCTAACGCGTACCCTAACCCTAACCCCTAACCTAACCCTAACACGTACCCTAATCCTAACCCGTACCCTAAACCGAGCCCTAACCCTAACACTAACCCTAACCCTAACCCTAACCCATACCCTATGCCGTACCCGAAGCCCTCCCCGAACCCGTACCCTAAGCCGTACCCTAAGCCTAACCCTAAGCCTAACCCTAACCCTAGGCTACCCTTGACTGCTTCTGCCTCCAATAGATTTCCTAAGCACTAGTGTTTTAAGGAACAGCTTAAAAAGAGAATCCTAATGTTATTTCTTTATAATGTGTGTGTTCCTTATATTATCTTAGTGTCTAAACTCTTCTCCATGGCTGGACCCCCAAATAATATTCCTTTACGTGCTAAGGGGTATCTAGAGAGTGGGATAGGTTTAATAACTACCCTAACCGTAACGCGTACCCTAACCCTAACCCCTACCCTAACCCTAACATGTACCCTAATCCTAACCCGTACCCTAAACCGAGCCCTAACCCTAACACTAACCCTAACCCTAACCGTAACCCATACCCTACGCCGTACCCGAAGCCCTCCCCGAACACGTACCCTAAGCCGTACCCTAAGCCTAACCGTAAGCCAAACCCTAACCCTAGGCTACCCTTGACTGCTTCTGCCTCCAATAGATTTCCTAAGCACTAGTGTTTTAAGGAACAGCTTAAAAAGAGAATCCTAATGTGATTTCTTTATAATGTGTGTGTTCCTTATATAATCTTAGTGTCTAAACTCTTCTCCATGGCTGGACCCCCTAATAATATTCCTTTACGTGCTAAGGGGTATCTAGAGAGTGGGATAGGTTTAATAACTACCCTAACCCTAACGCGTACCCTAACCCTAACCCCTAACCTAACCCTAACACGTACCCTAATCCTAACCCGTACCCTAAACCGAGCCCTAACCCTAACACTAACCCTAACCCTAACCCTAACCCATACCCTACGCCGTACCCGAAGCCCTCCCCGAACCCGTACCCTACGCCGTACCCTTAGCCTAACCCTAAGCCTAACCCTAACCCTAGGCTACCCTTGACTGCTTCTGCCTCCAATAGATTTCCTAAGCACTAGTGTTTTAAGGAACAGCTTAAAAAGAGAATCCTAATGTGATTTCTTTATAATGGGTGTGTTCCTTACCTTATCCTAGTGTCTAAACTCTTCTCCATGGCTGGACCCCCAAATAATATTCCTTTACGTGCTAAGGGGTATCTAGAGAGTGGGATAGGTTTAATAACTACCCTAACCGTAACGCGTACCCTAACCCTAACCCCTACCCTAACCCTAACATGTACCCTAATCCTAACCCGTACCCTAAACCGAGCCCTAACCCTAACACTAACCCTAACCCTAACCGTAACCCATACCCTACGCCGTACCCGAAGCCCTCCCCGAACACGTACCCTAAGCCGTACCCTAAGCCTAACCGTAAGCCAAACCCTAACCCTAGGCTACCCTTGACTGCTTCTGCCTCCAATAGATTTCCTAAGCACTAGTGTTTTAAGGAACAGCTTAAAAAGAGAATCCTAATGTGATTTCTTTATAATGTGTGTGTTCCTTATATTATCTTAGTGTCTAAACTCTTCTCCATGGCTGGACCCCCTAATAATATTCCTTTACGTGCTAAGGGATATCTAGAGAGTGGGATAGGTTTAATAACTACCCTAACCCTAACGCGTACCCTAACCCTAACCCCTAACCTAACCCTAACACGTACCCTAATCCTAACCCGTACCCTAAACCGAGCCCTAACCCTAACACTAACCCTAACCCTAACCCTAACCCATACCCTACGCCGTACCCGAAGCCCTCCCCGAACCCGTACCCTAAGCCGTACCCTAAGCCTAACCCTAAGCCTAACCCTAACCCTAGGCTACCCTTGACTGCTTCTGCCTCCAATAGATTTCCTAAGCACTAGTGTTTTAAGGAACAGCTTAAAAAGAGAATCCTAATGTGATTTCTTTATAATGGGTGTGTTCCTTATCTTATCCTAGTGTCTAAACCCTTCTCCATGGCTGGACCCCCAAATAATATTCCTTTACGTGCTAAGGGGTAACTAGGGAGTGGGATAGGTTTAATAACTACCCTAACCCTAACGCGTACCCTAACGCTAACCCCTACCCTAACCCTAACCCGTACCCTAATCCTAACCCGTACCCTAAACCGAGCCCTAACCCTAACACTAACCCTAACCCTAACCCTAACCCATACCCTACGCCGTACCCGAAGCCCTCCCCGAACCCGTACCCTAAGCCGTACCCTAAGATTAACCCTAAGCCTAACCCTAACCCTAGGCTACCCTTGACTGCTTCTGCCTCCAATAGATTTCCTAAGCACTAGTGTTTTAAGGAACAGCTTAAAAAGAGAATCCTAATGTGATTTCTTTATAATGGGTGTGTTCCTTATCTTATCCTAGTGTCTAAACTCTTCTCCATGGCTGGACCCCCAAATAATATTCCTTTTCGTGCTAAGGGGTATCTAGAGAGTGGGATAGGTTTAAAAACTACCCTAACCCTAACGCGTACCCTAACGCTAACCCCTACCCTAACCCTAACACGTACCCTAATCTTAACCCGTACCCTAAACTGAGCCCTAACCCTAACACTAACCCTAACTTTAACCCTAACCCATACCCTACGCCGTACCCGAAGCCCTCCCCGAACCCGTACCCTAAGCCGTACCCTAAGCCTAACCCTAAGCCTAACCCTAACCCTAGGCTACCCTTGACTGCTTCTGCCTCCAATAGATTTCCTAAGCACTAGTGTTTTAAGGAATAGCTTAAAAAGAGAATCCAAATGTTATTTCTTTATAATGTGTGTGTTCCTTATATTATCTTAGTGTCTAAACTCTTCTCCATGGCTGGACCCCCAAATAATATTCCTTTACGTGCTAAGGGGTATCTAGAGAGTGGGATAGGTTTAATAACTACCCTAACCGTAACACGTACCCTAACCCTAACCCCTACCCTAACCCTAACATGTACCCTAATCCTAACCCGTACCCTAAACCGAGCCCTAACCCTAACACTAACCCTAACCCTAACCGTAACCCATACCCTACGCCGTACCCGAAGCCTTCCCCGAACCCGTACCCTAAGCCGTACCCTAAGCCTAACCCTAAGCCTAACCCTAACCCTAGGCTACCCTTGACTGCTTCTGCCTCCAATAGATTTCCTAAGCACTAGTGTTTTAAGGAACAGCTTAAAAAGAGAATCCTAATGTGATTTCTTTATAATGTGTGTGTTCCTTATATTATCTTAGTGTCTAAACTCTTCTCCATGGCTGGACCTCCTAATAATATTCCTTTACGTGCTAAGGGGTATCTAGAGAGTGGGATAGGTTTAATAACTACCCTAACCCTAACGCGTACCCTAACCCTAACCCCTAACCTAACCCTAACACGTACCCTAATCCTAACCCGTACCCTAAACCGAGCCCTAACCCTAACACTAACCCTAACCCTAACCCTAACCCATACCCTATGCCGTACCCGAAGCCCTCCCCGAACCCGTACCCTAAGCCGTACCCTAAGCCTAACCCTAAGCCTAACCCTAACCCTAGGCTACCCTTGACTGCTTCTGCCTCCAATAGATTTCCTAAGCACTAGTGTTTTAAGGAACAGCTTAAAAAGAGAATCCTAATGTTATTTCTTTATAATGTGTGTGTTCCTTATATTATCTTAGTGTCTAAACTCTTCTCCATGGCTGGACCCCCAAATAATATTCCTTTACGTGCTAAGGGGTATCTAGAGAGTGGGATAGGTTTAATAACTACCCTAACCGTAACGCGTACCCTAACCCTAACCCCTACCCTAACCCTAACATGTACCCTAATCCTAACCCGTACCCTAAACCGAGCCCTAACCCTAACACTAACCCTAACCCTAACCGTAACCCATACCCTACGCCGTACCCGAAGCCCTCCCCGAACACGTACCCTAAGCCGTACCCTAAGCCTAACCGTAAGCCAAACCCTAACCCTAGGCTACCCTTGACTGCTTCTGCCTCCAATAGATTTCCTAAGCACTAGTGTTTTAAGGAACAGCTTAAAAAGAGAATCCTAATGTGATTTCTTTATAATGTGTGTGTTCCTTATATAATCTTAGTGTCTAAACTCTTCTCCATGGCTGGACCCCCTAATAATATTCCTTTACGTGCTAAGGGGTATCTAGAGAGTGGGATAGGTTTAATAACTACCCTAACCCTAACGCGTACCCTAACCCTAACCCCTAACCTAACCCTAACACGTACCCTAATCCTAACCCGTACCCTAAACCGAGCCCTAACCCTAACACTAACCCTAACCCTAACCCTAACCCATACCCTACGCCGTACCCGAAGCCCTCCCCGAACCCGTACCCTACGCCGTACCCTTAGCCTAACCCTAAGCCTAACCCTAACCCTAGGCTACCCTTGACTGCTTCTGCCTCCAATAGATTTCCTAAGCACTAGTGTTTTAAGGAACAGCTTAAAAAGAGAATCCTAATGTGATTTCTTTATAATGGGTGTGTTCCTTACCTTATCCTAGTGTCTAAACTCTTCTCCATGGCTGGACCCCCAAATAATATTCCTTTACGTGCTAAGGGGTATCTAGAGAGTGGGATAGGTTTAATAACTACCCTAACCGTAACGCGTACCCTAACCCTAACCCCTACCCTAACCCTAACATGTACCCTAATCCTAACCCGTACCCTAAACCGAGCCCTAACCCTAACACTAACCCTAACCCTAACCGTAACCCATACCCTACGCCGTACCCGAAGCCCTCCCCGAACACGTACCCTAAGCCGTACCCTAAGCCTAACCGTAAGCCAAACCCTAACCCTAGGCTACCCTTGACTGCTTCTGCCTCCAATAGATTTCCTAAGCACTAGTGTTTTAAGGAACAGCTTAAAAAGAGAATCCTAATGTGATTTCTTTATAATGTGTGTGTTCCTTATATTATCTTAGTGTCTAAACTCTTCTCCATGGCTGGACCCCCTAATAATATTCCTTTACGTGCTAAGGGATATCTAGAGAGTGGGATAGGTTTAATAACTACCCTAACCCTAACGCGTACCCTAACCCTAACCCCTAACCTAACCCTAACACGTACCCTAATCCTAACCCGTACCCTAAACCGAGCCCTAACCCTAACACTAACCCTAACCCTAACCCTAACCCATACCCTACGCCGTACCCGAAGCCCTCCCCGAACCCGTACCCTAAGCCGTACCCTAAGCCTAACCCTAAGCCTAACCCTAACCCTAGGCTACCCTTGACTGCTTCTGCCTCCAATAGATTTCCTAAGCACTAGTGTTTTAAGGAACAGCTTAAAAAGAGAATCCTAATGTGATTTCTTTATAATGGGTGTGTTCCTTATCTTATCCTAGTGTCTAAACCCTTCTCCATGGCTGGACCCCCAAATAATATTCCTTTACGTGCTAAGGGGTAACTAGGGAGTGGGATAGGTTTAATAACTACCCTAACCCTAACGCGTACCCTAACGCTAACCCCTACCCTAACCCTAACACGTACCCTAATCCTAACCCGTACCCTAAACCGAGCCCTAACCCTAACACTAACCCTAACCCTAACCCTAACCCATACCCTACGCCGTACCCGAAGCCCTCCCCGAACCCGTACCCTAAGCCGTACCCTAAGATTAACCCTAAGCCTAACCCTAACCCTAGGCTACCCTTGACTGCTTCTGCCTCCAATAGATTTCCTAAGCACTAGTGTTTTAAGGAACAGCTTAAAAAGAGAATCCTAATGTGATTTCTTTATAATGGGTGTGTTCCTTATCTTATCCTAGTGTCTAAACTCTTCTCCATGGCTGGACCCCCAAATAATATTCCTTTTCGTGCTAAGGGGTATCTAGAGAGTGGGATAGGTTTAAAAACTACCCTAACCCTAACGCGTACCCTAACGCTAACCCCTACCCTAACCCTAACACGTACCCTAATCTTAACCCGTACCCTAAACTGAGCCCTAACCCTAACACTAACCCTAACTTTAACCCTAACCCATACCCTACGCCGTACCCGAAGCCCTCCCCGAACCCGTACCCTAAGCCGTACCCTAAGCCTAACCCTAAGCCTAACCCTAACCCTAGGCTACCCTTGACTGCTTCTGCCTCCAATAGATTTCCTAAGCACTAGTGTTTTAAGGAATAGCTTAAAAAGAGAATCCAAATGTTATTTCTTTATAATGTGTGTGTTCCTTATATTATCTTAGTGTCTAAACTCTTCTCCATGGCTGGACCCCCAAATAATATTCCTTTACGTGCTAAGGGGTATCTAGAGAGTGGGATAGGTTTAATAACTACCCTAACCGTAACACGTACCCTAACCCTAACCCCTACCCTAACCCTAACATGTACCCTAATCCTAACCCGTACCCTAAACCGAGCCCTAACCCTAACACTAACCCTAACCCTAACCGTAACCCATACCCTACGCCGTACCCGAAGCCTTCCCCGAACACGTACCCTAAGCCGTACCCTAAGCCTAACCGTAAGCCTAACCCTAACCCTAGGCTACCCTTGACTGCTTCTGCCTCCAATAGATTTCCTAAGCACTAGTGTTTTAAGGAACAGCTTAAAAAGAGAATCCTAATGTGATTTCTTTATAATGGGTGTGTTCCTTATCTAATCCTAGTGTCTAAACTCTTCTCCATGGCTGGACCCCCAAATAATATTCCTTTATGTGCTAAGGGATATCGAGAGAGTGGGATAGGTTTAATCACTACCCTAAACCTAACGCGTACCCTAACCCTAACCCCTACCCTTACCCTAACACGTACCCTAATCCTAACCCGTACCCTAAACCGAGCCGTAACCCTAACACTAACCCTAACCCTAACCCTAACCCATACCCTACGCCGTACCCGAAGCCCTCCCCGAACCCGTACCCTAAGCCGTACCCGAAGCCTAACCCTAAGCCTAACCCTAACCCTAGGCTACCCTTGACTGCTTCTGCCTCCAATAGATTTCCTAAGCACTAGTGTTTTAAGGAACAGCTTAAAAAGAGAATCATAATGTGATTTCTTTATAATGTGTGTGTTCCTTATCTTATCCTAGTGTCTAAACTCTTCTCCATGGCTGGACCCCCAAATAATATTCCTTTACGTGCTAAGGGGTAACTAGAGAGTGGGATAGGTTTAATAACTACCCTAACCCTAACGCGTACCCTAACGCTAACCCCTACCCTAACCCTAACACGTACCCTAATCCTAACCCGTACCCTAACCGAGCCCTAACCCTAACACTAACCCTAACCCTAACCCTAACCCATACCCTACGCCGTGCCCGAAGCCCTCCCCGAACCCGTACCCTAAGCCGTACCCTAAGCCTAACCCTAAGCCTAACCCTAACCCTAGGCTACCCTTGACTGCTTCTGCCTCCAATAGATTTCCTAAGCACTAGTGTTTTAAGGAACAACTTAAAAAGGGAATCCTAATGTGATTTCTTTATAATGGGTGTGTTCCTTATCTTATCCTAATGTCTAAACTCTTCTCCATGGCTGGACCCCCAAATAATATTCCTTTACGTGCTAAGGGGTAACTAGAGAGTGGGATAGGTTTAATAACTACCCTAACCCTAACGCGTACCCTAACGCTAACCCCTACCCTAACCCTAACACGTACCCTAATCCTAACCCGTACCCTAAACCGAGCCCTAAACCTAACACTAACCCTAACCTTAACCCTAACCCATACCCTACGCCGTACCCGAAGCCCTCCCCGAACCCGTACCCTAAGCCGTACCCTAAGCCTAACCCTAAGCCTAACCCTAACCCTAGGCTACCCTTGACTGCTTCTGCCTCCAATAGATTTCCTAAGCACTAGTGTTTTAAGGAACAGCTTAAAAAGAGAATCCTAATGTTATTTCTTTATAATGTGTGTGTTCCTTATATTATCTTAGTGTCTAAACTCTTCTCCATGGCTGGACCCCCAAATAATATTCCTTTACGTGCTAAGGGGTATCTAGAGAGTGGGATAGGTTTAATAACTACCCTAACCGTAACGCGTACCCTAACCCTAACCCCTACCCTAACCCTAACATGTACCCTAATCCTAACCCGTACCCTAAACCGAGCCCTAACCCTAACACTAACCCTAACCCTAACCGTAACCCATACCCTACGCCGTACCCGAAGCCCTCCCCGAACACGTACCCTAAGCCGTACCCTAAGCCTAACCGTAAGCCTAACCCTAACCCTAGGCTACCCTTGACTGCTTCTGCCTCCAATAGATTTCCTAAGCACTAGTGTTTTAAGGAACAGCTTAAAAAGAGAATCCTAATGTGATTTCTTTATAATGTGTGTGTTCCTTATATTATCTTAGTGTCTAAACTCTTCTCCATGGCTGGACCCCCTAATAATATTCCTTTACGTGCTAAGCGGTATCTAGAGAGTGGGATAGGTTTAATAACTACCCTAACCCTAACACGTACCCTAACCCTAACCCCTAACCTAACCCTAACACGTACCCTAATCCTAACCCGTAACCTAAACCGAGCCCTAACCCTAACACTAACCCTAACACTAACCGTAACCCATACCCTACGCCGTACCCGAAGCCCTCCCCGAACCCGTACCCTAAGCCGTACCCTAAGCCTAACCCTAAGCCTAACCCTAACCCTAGGCTACCCTTGACTGCTTCTGCCTCCAATAGATTTCCTAAGCACTAGTGTTTTAAGGAACAGCTTAAAAAGAGAATCCTAATGTGATTTCTTTATAATGGGTGTGTTCCTTACCTTATCCTAGTGTCTAAACTCTTATCCATGGCTGGACCCCCAAATAATATTCCTTTACGTGCTAAGGGGTAACTAGAGAGTGGGATAGGTTTAATAACTACCCTATCCGTAACACGTACCCTAACCCTAACCCCTACCCTAACCCTAACACGAACCCTAATCCTAACCCGTACCCTAAACCGAGCCCTAACCCTAACACTAACCCTAACCCTAACCCTAACCCATACCCTACGCCGTACCCGAAGCCCTCCCCGAACCCGTACCCTAAGCCGTACCCTAAGCCTAACCCTAAGCCTAACCCTAACCCTAGGCTACCCTTGACTGCTTCTGCCTCCAATAGATTTCCTAAGCACTAGTGTTTTAAGGAACAGCTTAAAAAGAGAATCCTAATGTGATTTCTTTATAATGTGTGTGTTCCTTATATTATCTTAGTGTCTAAACTCTTCTCCATGGCTGGACCTCCTAATAATATTCCTTTACGTGCTAAGGGGTATCTAGAGAGTGGGATAGGTTTAATAACTACCCTAACCCTAACGCGTACCCTAACCCTAACCCCTAACCTAACCCTAACACGTACCCTAATCCTAACCCGTACCCTAAACCGAGCCCTAACCCTAACACTAACCCTAACCCTAACCCTAACCCATACCCTATGCCGTACCCGAAGCCCTCCCCGAACCCGTACCCTAAGCCGTACCCTAAGCCTAACCCTAAGCCTAACCCTAACCCTAGGCTACCCTTGACTGCTTCTGCCTCCAATAGATTTCCTAAGCACTAGTGTTTTAAGGAACAGCTTAAAAAGAGAATCCTAATGTTATTTCTTTATAATGTGTGTGTTCCTTATATTATCTTAGTGTCTAAACTCTTCTCCATGGCTGGACCCCCAAATAATATTCCTTTACGTGCTAAGGGGTATCTAGAGAGTGGGATAGGTTTAATAACTACGCTAACCGTAACGCGTACCCTAACCCTAACCCCTACCCTAACCCTAACATGTACCCTAATCCTAACCCGTACCCTAAACCGAGCCCTAACCCTAACACTAACCCTAACCCTAACCCTAACCCATACCCTACGCCGTACCCGAAGCCCTCCCCGAACCCGTACCCTAAGCCGTACCCTAAGCCTAACCCTAAGCCTAACCCTAACCCTAGGCTACCCTTGACTGCTTCTGCCTCCAATAGATTTCCTAAGCACTAGTGTTTTAAGGAACAGCTTAAAAAGAGAATCCTAATGTGATTTCTTTATAATGGGTGTGTTCCTTACCTTATCCTAGTGTCTAAACTCTTCTCCATGGCTGGACCCCCAAATAATATTCCTTTACGTGCTAAGGGGTATCTAGAGAGTGGGATAAGTTTAATAACTACCCTAACCGTAACGCGTACCCTAACCCTAACCCCTACCCTAACCCTAACATGTACCCTAATCCTAACCCGTACCCTAAACCGAGCCCTAACCCTAACACTAACCCTAACCCTAACCGTAACCCATACCCTACGCCGTACCCGAAGCCCTCCCCGAACACGTACCCTAAGCCGTACCCTAAGCCTAACCGTAAGCCAAACCCTAACCCTAGGCTACCCTTGACTGCTTCTGCCTCCAATAGATTTCCTAAGCACTAGTGTTTTAAGGAAGAGCTTAAAAAGAGAATCCTAATGTGATTTCTTTATAATGTGTGTGTTCCTTATATTATCTTAGTGTCTAAACTCTTCTCCATGGCTGGACCCCCTAATAATATTCCTTTACGTGCTAAGGGGTATCTAGAGAGTGGGATAGGTTTAATAACTACCCTAACCCTAACGCGTACCCTAACCCTAACCCCTAACCTAACCCTAACACGTACCCTAATCCTAACCCGTACCCTAAACCGAGCCCTAACCCTAACACTAACCCTAACCCTAACCCTAACCCATACCCTACGCCGTACCCGAAGCCCTCCCCGAACCCGTACCCTAAGCCGTACCCTAAGCCTAACCCTAAGCCTAACCCTAACCCTAGGCTACCCTTGACTGCTTCTGCCTCCAATAGATTTCCTAAGCACTAGTGTTTTAAGGAACAGCTTAAAAAGAGAATCCTAATGTGATTTCTTTATAATGGGTGTGTTCCTTATCTTATCCTAGTGTCTAAACCCTTCTCCATGGCTGGACCCCCAAATAATATTCCTTTACGTGCTAAGGGGTAACTAGGGAGTGGGATAGGTTTAATAACTACCCTAACCCTAACGCGTACCCTAACGCTAACCCCTACCCTAACCCTAACACGTACCCTAATCCTAACCCGTACCCTAAACCGAGCCCTAACCCTAACATTAACCCTAACCCTAACCCTAACCCATACCCTACGCCGTACCCGAAGCCCTCCCCGAACCCGTACCCTAAGCCGTACCCTAAGATTAACCCTAAGCCTAACCCTAACCCTAGGCTACCCTTGACTGCTTCTGCCTCCAATAGATTTCCTAAGCACTAGTGTTTTAAGGAACAGCTTAAAAAGAGAATCCTAATGTGATTTCTTTATAATGGGTGTGTTCCTTATCTTATCCTAGTGTCTAAACTCTTCTCCATGGCTGGACCCCCAAATAATATTCCTTTTCGTGCTAAGGGGTATCTAGAGAGTGGGATAGGTTTAAAAACTACCCTAACCCTAACGCGTACCCTAACGCTAACCCCTACCCTAACCCTAACACGTACCCTAATCTTAACCCGTACCCTAAACTGAGCCCTAACCCTAACACTAACCCTAACTTTAACCCTAACCCATACCCTACGCCGTACCCGAAGCCCTCCCCGAACCCGTACCCTAAGCCGTACCCTAAGCCTAACCCTAAGCCTAACCCTAACCCTAGGCTACCCTTGACTGCTTCTGCCTCCAATAGATTTCCTAAGCACTAGTGTTTTAAGGAATAGCTTAAAAAGAGAATCCAAATGTTATTTCTTTATAATGTGTGTGTTCCTTATATTATCTTAGTGTCTAAACTCTTCTCCATGGCTGGACCCCCAAATAATATTCCTTTACGTGCTAAGGGGTATCTAGAGAGTGGGATAGGTTTAATAACTACCCTAACCGTAACACGTACCCTAACCCTAACCCCTACCCTAACCCTAACATGTACCCTAATCCTAACCCGTACCCTAAACCGAGCCCTAACCCTAACACTAACCCTAACCCTAACCGTAACCCATACCCTACGCCGTACCCGAAGCCTTCCCCGAACACGTACCCTAAGCCGTACCCTAAGCCTAACCGTAAGCCTAACCCTAACCCTAGGCTACCCTTGACTGCTTCTGCCTCCAATAGATTTCCTAAGCACTAGTGTTTTAAGGAACAGCTTAAAAAGAGAATCCTAATGTGATTTCTTTATAATGTGTGTGTTCCTTATATTATCTTAGTGTCTAAACTCTTCTCCATGGCTGGACCCCCTAATAATATTCCTTTACGTGCTAATGGGTAACTAGAGAGTGGGATAGGTTTAATAACTACCCTATCCGTAACACGTACCCTAACCCTCACCCCTACCCTAACCCTAACACGAACCCTAATCCTAACCCGTACCCTAAAACGAGCCCTAACCCTAACACTAAACCTAACCCTAACCCTAACCCATACCCTACGCCGTACCCGAAGCCCTCCCCGAACACGTACCCTAAGCCGTACCCTAAGCCTAACCCTAAGCCTAACCCTAACCCTAGGCTACCCTTGACTGGTTCTGCCTCCAATAGATTTCCTAAGCACTAGTGTTTTAAGGAACAGCTTAAAAAGAGAATCCTAATGTGATTTCTTTATAATGGGTGTGTTCCTTATCTAATCCTAGTGTCTAAACTCTTCTCCATGGCTGGACCCCCAAATAATATTCCTTTATGTGCTAAGGGGTATCGAGAGAGTGGGATAGGTTTAATCACTACCCTAAACCTAACGCGTACCCTAACCCTAACCCCTAACCTTACCCTAACACGTACCCTAATCCTAACCCGTACCCTAAACCGAGCCGTAACCCTAACACTAACCCTAACCCTAACCCTAACCCATACCCTACGCCGTACCCGAAGCCCTCCCCGAACCCGTACCCTAAGCCGTACCCGAAGCCTAACCCTAAGCCTAACCCTAACCCTAGGCTACCCTTGACTGCTTCTGCCTCCAATAGATTTCCTAAGCACTAGTGTTTTAAGGAATAGCTTAAAAAGAGAATCCAAATGTTATTTCTTTATAATGTGTGTGTTCCTTATATTATCTTAGTGTCTAAACTCTTCTCCATGGCTGGACCCCCAAATAATATTCCTTTACGTGCTAAGGGGTATCTAGAGAGTGGGATAGGTTTAATAACTACCCTAACCGTAACACGTACCCTAACCCTAACCCCTACCCTAACCCTAACATGTACCCTAATCCTAACCCGTACCCTAAACCGAGCCCTAACCCTAACACTAACCCTAACCCTAACCGTAACCCATACCCTACGCCGTACCCGAAGCCTTCCCCGAACACGTACCCTAAGCCGTACCCTAAGCCTAACCGTAAGCCTAACCCTAACCCTAGGCTACCCTTGACTGCTTCTGCCTCCAATAGATTTCCTAAGCACTAGTGTTTTAAGGAACAGCTTAAAAAGAGAATCCTAATGTGATTTCTTTATAATGGGTGTGTTCCTTATCTAATCCTAGTGTCTAAACTCTTCTCCATGGCTGGACCCCCAAATAATATTCCTTTATGTGCTAAGGGATATCGAGAGAGTGGGATAGGTTTAATCACTACCCTAAACCTAACGCGTACCCTAACCCTAACCCCTACCCTTACCCTAACACGTACCCTAATCCTAACCCGTACCCTAAACCGAGCCGTAACCCTAACACTAACCCTAACCCTAACCCTAACCCATACCCTACGCCGTACCCGAAGCCCTCCCCGAACCCGTACCCTAAGCCGTACCCGAAGCCTAACCCTAAGCCTAACCCTAACCCTAGGCTACCCTTGACTGCTTCTGCCTCCAATAGATTTCCTAAGCACTAGTGTTTTAAGGAACAGCTTAAAAAGAGAATCATAATGTGATTTCTTTATAATGTGTGTGTTCCTTATCTTATCCTAGTGTCTAAACTCTTCTCCATGGCTGGACCCCCAAATAATATTCCTTTACGTGCTAAGGGGTAACTAGAGAGTGGGATAGGTTTAATAACTACCCTAACCCTAACGCGTACCCTAACGCTAACCCCTACCCTAACCCTAACACGTACCCTAATCCTAACCCGTACCCTAACCGAGCCCTAACCCTAACACTAACCCTAACCCTAACCCTAACCCATACCCTACGCCGTGCCCGAAGCCCTCCCCGAACCCGTACCCTAAGCCGTACCCTAAGCCTAACCCTAAGCCTAACCCTAACCCTAGGCTACCCTTGACTGCTTCTGCCTCCAATAGATTTCCTAAGCACTAGTGTTTTAAGGAACAACTTAAAAAGGGAATCCTAATGTGATTTCTTTATAATGGGTGTGTTCCTTATCTTATCCTAATGTCTAAACTCTTCTCCATGGCTGGACCCCCAAATAATATTCCTTTACGTGCTAAGGGGTAACTAGAGAGTGGGATAGGTTTAATAACTACCCTAACCCTAACGCGTACCCTAACGCTAACCCCTACCCTAACCCTAACACGTACCCTAATCCTAACCCGTACCCTAAACCGAGCCCTAAACCTAACACTAACCCTAACCTTAACCCTAACCCATACCCTACGCCGTACCCGAAGCCCTCCCCGAACCCGTACCCTAAGCCGTACCCTAAGCCTAACCCTAAGCCTAACCCTAACCCTAGGCTACCCTTGACTGCTTCTGCCTCCAATAGATTTCCTAAGCACTAGTGTTTTAAGGAACAGCTTAAAAAGAGAATCCTAATGTTATTTCTTTATAATGTGTGTGTTCCTTATATTATCTTAGTGTCTAAACTCTTCTCCATGGCTGGACCCCCAAATAATATTCCTTTACGTGCTAAGGGGTATCTAGAGAGTGGGATAGGTTTAATAACTACCCTAACCGTAACGCGTACCCTAACCCTAACCCCTACCCTAACCCTAACATGTACCCTAATCCTAACCCGTACCCTAAACCGAGCCCTAACCCTAACACTAACCCTAACCCTAACCGTAACCCATACCCTACGCCGTACCCGAAGCCCTCCCCGAACACGTACCCTAAGCCGTACCCTAAGCCTAACCGTAAGCCTAACCCTAACCCTAGGCTACCCTTGACTGCTTCTGCCTCCAATAGATTTCCTAAGCACTAGTGTTTTAAGGAACAGCTTAAAAAGAGAATCCTAATGTGATTTCTTTATAATGTGTGTGTTCCTTATATTATCTTAGTGTCTAAACTCTTCTCCATGGCTGGACCCCCTAATAATATTCCTTTACGTGCTAAGCGGTATCTAGAGAGTGGGATAGGTTTAATAACTACCCTAACCCTAACACGTACCCTAACCCTAACCCCTAACCTAACCCTAACACGTACCCTAATCCTAACCCGTAACCTAAACCGAGCCCTAACCCTAACACTAACCCTAACCCTAACCGTAACCCATACCCTACGCCGTACCCGAAGCCCTCCCCGAACCCGTACCCTAAGCCGTACCCTAAGCCTAACCCTAAGCCTAACCCTAACCCTAGGCTACCCTTGACTGCTTCTGCCTCCAATAGATTTCCTAAGCACTAGTGTTTTAAGGAACAGCTTAAAAAGAGAATCCTAATGTGATTTCTTTATAATGGGTGTGTTCCTTACCTTATCCTAGTGTCTAAACTCTTATCCATGGCTGGACCCCCAAATAATATTCCTTTACGTGCTAAGGGGTAACTAGAGAGTGGGATAGGTTTAATAACTACCCTATCCGTAACACGTACCCTAACCCTAACCCCTACCCTAACCCTAACACGAACCCTAATCCTAACCCGTACCCTAAACCGAGCCCTAACCCTAACACTAACCCTAACCCTAACCCTAACCCATACCCTACGCCGTACCCGAAGCCCTCCCCGAACCCGTACCCTAAGCCGTACCCTAAGCCTAACCCTAAGCCTAACCCTAACCCTAGGCTACCCTTGACTGCTTCTGCCTCCAATAGATTTCCTAAGCACTAGTGTTTTAAGGAACAGCTTAAAAAGAGAATCCTAATGTGATTTCTTTATAATGTGTGTGTTCCTTATATTATCTTAGTGTCTAAACTCTTCTCCATGGCTGGACCTCCTAATAATATTCCTTTACGTGCTAAGGGGTATCTAGAGAGTGGGATAGGTTTAATAACTACCCTAACCCTAACGCGTACCCTAACCCTAACCCCTAACCTAACCCTAACACGTACCCTAATCCTAACCCGTACCCTAAACCGAGCCCTAACCCTAACACTAACCCTAACCCTAACCCTAACCCATACCCTATGCCGTACCCGAAGCCCTCCCCGAACCCGTACCCTAAGCCGTACCCTAAGCCTAACCCTAAGCCTAACCCTAACCCTAGGCTACCCTTGACTGCTTCTGCCTCCAATAGATTTCCTAAGCACTAGTGTTTTAAGGAACAGCTTAAAAAGAGAATCCTAATGTTATTTCTTTATAATGTGTGTGTTCCTTATATTATCTTAGTGTCTAAACTCTTCTCCATGGCTGGACCCCCAAATAATATTCCTTTACGTGCTAAGGGGTATCTAGAGAGTGGGATAGGTTTAATAACTACCCTAACCGTAACGCGTACCCTAACCCTAACCCCTACCCTAACCCTAACATGTACCCTAATCCTAACCCGTACCCTAAACCGAGCCCTAACCCTAACACTAACCCTAACCCTAACCCTAACCCATACCCTACGCCGTACCCGAAGCCCTCCCCGAACCCGTACCCTAAGCCGTACCCTAAGCCTAACCCTAAGCCTAACCCTAACCCTAGGCTACCCTTGACTGCTTCTGCCTCCAATAGATTTCCTAAGCACTAGTGTTTTAAGGAACAGCTTAAAAAGAGAATCCTAATGTGATTTCTTTATAATGGGTGTGTTCCTTACCTTATCCTAGTGTCTAAACTCTTCTCCATGGCTGGACCCCCAAATAATATTCCTTTACGTGCTAAGGGGTATCTAGAGAGTGGGATAAGTTTAATAACTACCCTAACCTTAACGCGTACCCTAACCCTAACCCCTACCCTAACCCTAACATGTACCCTAATCCTAACCCGTACCCTAAACCGAGCCCTAACCCTAACACTAACCCTAACCCTAACCGTAACCCATACCCTACGCCGTACCCGAAGCCCTCCCCGAACACGTACCCTAAGCCGTACCCTAAGCCTAACCGTAAGCCAAACCCTAACCCTAGGCTACCCTTGACTGCTTCTGCCTCCAATAGATTTCCTAAGCACTAGTGTTTTAAGGAAGAGCTTAAAAAGAGAATCCTAATGTGATTTCTTTATAATGTGTGTGTTCCTTATATTATCTTAGTGTCTAAACTCTTCTCCATGGCTGGACCCCCTAATAATATTCCTTTACGTGCTAAGGGGTATCTAGAGAGTGGGATAGGTTTAATAACTACCCTAACCCTAACGCGTACCCTAACCCTAACCCCTAACCTAACCCTAACACGTACCCTAATCCTAACCCGTACCCTAAACCGAGCCCTAACCCTAACACTAACCCTAACCCTAACCCTAACCCATACCCTACGCCGTACCCGAAGCCCTCCCCGAACCCGTACCCTAAGCCGTACCCTAAGCCTAACCCTAAGCCTAACCCTAACCCTAGGCTACCCTTGACTGCTTCTGCCTCCAATAGATTTCCTAAGCACTAGTGTTTTAAGGAACAGCTTAAAAAGAGAATCCTAATGTGATTTCTTTATAATGGGTGTGTTCCTTATCTTATCCTAGTGTCTAAACCCTTCTCCATGGCTGGACCCCCAAATAATATTCCTTTACGTGCTAAGGGGTAACTAGGGAGTGGGATAGGTTTAATAACTACCCTAACCCTAACGCGTACCCTAACGCTAACCCCTACCCTAACCCTAACACGTACCCTAATCCTAACCCGTACCCTAAACCGAGCCCTAACCCTAACATTAACCCTAACCCTAACCCTAACCCATACCCTACGCCGTACCCGAAGCCCTCCCCGAACCCGTACCCTAAGCCGTACCCTAAGATTAACCCTAAGCCTAACCCTAACCCTAGGCTACCCTTGACTGCTTCTGCCTCCAATAGATTTCCTAAGCACTAGTGTTTTAAGGAACAGCTTAAAAAGAGAATCCTAATGTGATTTCTTTATAATGGGTGTGTTCCTTATCTTATCCTAGTGTCTAAACTCTTCTCCATGGCTGGACCCCCAAATAATATTCCTTTTCGTGCTAAGGGGTATCTAGAGAGTGGGATAGGTTTAAAAACTACCCTAACCCTAACGCGTACCCTAACGCTAACCCCTACCCTAACCCTAACACGTACCCTAATCTTAACCCGTACCCTAAACTGAGCCCTAACCCTAACACTAACCCTAACTTTAACCCTAACCCATACCCTACGCCGTACCCGAAGCCCTCCCCGAACCCGTACCCTAAGCCGTACCCTAAGCCTAACCCTAAGCCTAACCCTAACCCTAGGCTACCCTTGACTGCTTCTGCCTCCAATAGATTTCCTAAGCACTAGTGTTTTAAGGAATAGCTTAAAAAGAGAATCCAAATGTTATTTCTTTATAATGTGTGTGTTCCTTATATTATCTTAGTGTCTAAACTCTTCTCCATGGCTGGACCCCCAAATAATATTCCTTTACGTGCTAAGGGGTATCTAGAGAGTGGGATAGGTTTAATAACTACCCTAACCGTAACACGTACCCTAACCCTAACCCCTACCCTAACCCTAACATGTACCCTAATCCTAACCCGTACCCTAAACCGAGCCCTAACCCTAACACTAACCCTAACCCTAACCGTAACCCATACCCTACGCCGTACCCGAAGCCTTCCCCGAACACGTACCCTAAGCCGTACCCTAAGCCTAACCGTAAGCCTAACCCTAACCCTAGGCTACCCTTGACTGCTTCTGCCTCCAATAGATTTCCTAAGCACTAGTGTTTTAAGGAACAGCTTAAAAAGAGAATCCTAATGTGATTTCTTTATAATGTGTGTGTTCCTTATCTTATCCTAGTGTCTAAACTCTTCTCCATGGCTGGACCCCCAAATAATATTCCTTTACGTGCTAAGGGGTAACTAGAGAGTGGGATAGGTTTAATAACTACCCTAACCCTAACGCGTACCCTAACGCTAACCCCTACCCTAACCCTAACACGTACCCTAATCCTAACCCGTACCCTAACCGAGCCCTAACCCTAACACTAACCCTAACCCTAACCCTAACCCATACCCTACGCCGTGCCCGAAGCCCTCCCCGAACCCGTACCCTAAGCCGTACCCTAAGCCTAACCCTAAGCCTAACCCTAACCCTAGGCTACCCTTGACTGCTTCTGCCTCCAATAGATTTCCTAAGCACTAGTGTTTTAAGGAACAACTTAAAAAGGGAATCCTAATGTGATTTCTTTATAATGGGTGTGTTCCTTATCTTATCCTAATGTCTAAACTCTTCTCCATGGCTGGACCCCCAAATAATATTCCTTTACGTGCTAAGGGGTAACTAGAGAGTGGGATAGGTTTAATAACTACCCTAACCCTAACGCGTACCCTAACGCTAACCCCTACCCTAACCCTAACACGTACCCTAATCCTAACCCGTACCCTAAACCGAGCCCTAAACCTAACACTAACCCTAACCTTAACCCTAACCCATACCCTACGCCGTACCCGAAGCCCTCCCCGAACCCGTACCCTAAGCCGTACCCTAAGCCTAACCCTAAGCCTAACCCTAACCCTAGGCTACCCTTGACTGCTTCTGCCTCCAATAGATTTCCTAAGCACTAGTGTTTTAAGGAACAGCTTAAAAAGAGAATCCTAATGTTATTTCTTTATAATGTGTGTGTTCCTTATATTATCTTAGTGTCTAAACTCTTCTCCATGGCTGGACCCCCAAATAATATTCCTTTACGTGCTAAGGGGTATCTAGAGAGTGGGATAGGTTTAATAACTACCCTAACCGTAACGCGTACCCTAACCCTAACCCCTACCCTAACCCTAACATGTACCCTAATCCTAACCCGTACCCTAAACCGAGCCCTAACCCTAACACTAACCCTAACCCTAACCGTAACCCATACCCTACGCCGTACCCGAAGCCCTCCCCGAACACGTACCCTAAGCCGTACCCTAAGCCTAACCGTAAGCCTAACCCTAACCCTAGGCTACCCTTGACTGCTTCTGCCTCCAATAGATTTCCTAAGCACTAGTGTTTTAAGGAACAGCTTAAAAAGAGAATCCTAATGTGATTTCTTTATAATGTGTGTGTTCCTTATATTATCTTAGTGTCTAAACTCTTCTCCATGGCTGGACCCCCTAATAATATTCCTTTACGTGCTAAGCGGTATCTAGAGAGTGGGATAGGTTTAATAACTACCCTAACCCTAACACGTACCCTAACCCTAACCCCTAACCTAACCCTAACACGTACCCTAATCCTAACCCGTAACCTAAACCGAGCCCTAACCCTAACACTAACCCTAACCCTAACCGTAACCCATACCCTACGCCGTACCCGAAGCCCTCCCCGAACCCGTACCCTAAGCCGTACCCTAAGCCTAACCCTAAGCCTAACCCTAACCCTAGGCTACCCTTGACTGCTTCTGCCTCCAATAGATTTCCTAAGCACTAGTGTTTTAAGGAACAGCTTAAAAAGAGAATCCTAATGTGATTTCTTTATAATGGGTGTGTTCCTTACCTTATCCTAGTGTCTAAACTCTTATCCATGGCTGGACCCCCAAATAATATTCCTTTACGTGCTAAGGGGTAACTAGAGAGTGGGATAGGTTTAATAACTACCCTATCCGTAACACGTACCCTAACCCTAACCCCTACCCTAACCCTAACACGAACCCTAATCCTAACCCGTACCCTAAACCGAGCCCTAACCCTAACACTAACCCTAACCCTAACCCTAACCCATACCCTACGCCGTACCCGAAGCCCTCCCCGAACCCGTACCCTAAGCCGTACCCTAAGCCTAACCCTAAGCCTAACCCTAACCCTAGGCTACCCTTGACTGCTTCTGCCTCCAATAGATTTCCTAAGCACTAGTGTTTTAAGGAACAGCTTAAAAAGAGAATCCTAATGTGATTTCTTTATAATGTGTGTGTTCCTTATATTATCTTAGTGTCTAAACTCTTCTCCATGGCTGGACCTCCTAATAATATTCCTTTACGTGCTAAGGGGTATCTAGAGAGTGGGATAGGTTTAATAACTACCCTAACCCTAACGCGTACCCTAACCCTAACCCCTAACCTAACCCTAACACGTACCCTAATCCTAACCCGTACCCTAAACCGAGCCCTAACCCTAACACTAACCCTAACCCTAACCCTAACCCATACCCTATGCCGTACCCGAAGCCCTCCCCGAACCCGTACCCTAAGCCGTACCCTAAGCCTAACCCTAAGCCTAACCCTAACCCTAGGCTACCCTTGACTGCTTCTGCCTCCAATAGATTTCCTAAGCACTAGTGTTTTAAGGAACAGCTTAAAAAGAGAATCCTAATGTTATTTCTTTATAATGTGTGTGTTCCTTATATTATCTTAGTGTCTAAACTCTTCTCCATGGCTGGACCCCCAAATAATATTCCTTTACGTGCTAAGGGGTATCTAGAGAGTGGGATAGGTTTAATAACTACCCTAACCGTAACGCGTACCCTAACCCTAACCCCTACCCTAACCCTAACATGTACCCTAATCCTAACCCGTACCCTAAACCGAGCCCTAACCCTAACACTAACCCTAACCCTAACCCTAACCCATACCCTACGCCGTACCCGAAGCCCTCCCCGAACCCGTACCCTAAGCCGTACCCTAAGCCTAACCCTAAGCCTAACCCTAACCCTAGGCTACCCTTGACTGCTTCTGCCTCCAATAGATTTCCTAAGCACTAGTGTTTTAAGGAACAGCTTAAAAAGAGAATCCTAATGTGATTTCTTTATAATGGGTGTGTTCCTTACCTTATCCTAGTGTCTAAACTCTTCTCCATGGCTGGACCCCCAAATAATATTCCTTTACGTGCTAAGGGGTATCTAGAGAGTGGGATAAGTTTAATAACTACCCTAACCGTAACGCGTACCCTAACCCTAACCCCTACCCTAACCCTAACATGTACCCTAATCCTAACCCGTACCCTAAACCGAGCCCTAACCCTAACACTAACCCTAACCCTAACCGTAACCCATACCCTACGCCGTACCCGAAGCCCTCCCCGAACACGTACCCTAAGCCGTACCCTAAGCCTAACCGTAAGCCAAACCCTAACCCTAGGCTACCCTTGACTGCTTCTGCCTCCAATAGATTTCCTAAGCACTAGTGTTTTAAGGAAGAGCTTAAAAAGAGAATCCTAATGTGATTTCTTTATAATGTGTGTGTTCCTTATATTATCTTAGTGTCTAAACTCTTCTCCATGGCTGGACCCCCTAATAATATTCCTTTACGTGCTAAGGGGTATCTAGAGAGTGGGATAGGTTTAATAACTACCCTAACCCTAACGCGTACCCTAACCCTAACCCCTAACCTAACCCTAACACGTACCCTAATCCTAACCCGTACCCTAAACCGAGCCCTAACCCTAACACTAACCCTAACCCTAACCCTAACCCATACCCTACGCCGTACCCGAAGCCCTCCCCGAACCCGTACCCTAAGCCGTACCCTAAGCCTAACCCTAAGCCTAACCCTAACCCTAGGCTACCCTTGACTGCTTCTGCCTCCAATAGATTTCCTAAGCACTAGTGTTTTAAGGAACAGCTTAAAAAGAGAATCCTAATGTGATTTCTTTATAATGGGTGTGTTCCTTATCTTATCCTAGTGTCTAAACTCTTCTCCATGGCTGGACCCCCAAATAATATTCCTTTTCGTGCTAAGGGGTATCTAGAGAGTGGGATAGGTTTAAAAACTACCCTAACCCTAACGCGTACCCTAACGCTAACCCCTACCCTAACCCTAACACGTACCCTAATCTTAACCCGTACCCTAAACTGAGCCCTAACCCTAACACTAACCCTAACTTTAACCCTAACCCATACCCTACGCCGTACCCGAAGCCCTCCCCGAACCCGTACCCTAAGCCGTACCCTAAGCCTAACCCTAAGCCTAACCCTAACCCTAGGCTACCCTTGACTGCTTCTGCCTCCAATAGATTTCCTAAGCACTAGTGTTTTAAGGAATAGCTTAAAAAGAGAATCCAAATGTTATTTCTTTATAATGTGTGTGTTCCTTATATTATCTTAGTGTCTAAACTCTTCTCCATGGCTGGACCCCCAAATAATATTCCTTTACGTGCTAAGGGGTATCTAGAGAGTGGGATAGGTTTAATAACTACCCTAACCGTAACACGTACCCTAACCCTAACCCCTACCCTAACCCTAACATGTACCCTAATCCTAACCCGTACCCTAAACCGAGCCCTAACCCTAACACTAACCCTAACCCTAACCGTAACCCATACCCTACGCCGTACCCGAAGCCTTCCCCGAACACGTACCCTAAGCCGTACCCTAAGCCTAACCGTAAGCCTAACCCTAACCCTAGGCTACCCTTGACTGCTTCTGCCTCCAATAGATTTCCTAAGCACTAGTGTTTTAAGGAACAGCTTAAAAAGAGAATCCTAATGTGATTTCTTTATAATGTGTGTGTTCCTTATATTATCTTAGTGTCTAAACTCTTCTCCATGGCTGGACCCCCTAATAATATTCCTTTACGTGCTAATGGGTAACTAGAGAGTGGGATAGGTTTAATAACTACCCTATCCGTAACACGTACCCTAACCCTCACCCCTACCCTAACCCTAACACGAACCCTAATCCTAACCCGTACCCTAAAACGAGCCCTAACCCTAACACTAAACCTAACCCTAACCCTAACCCATACCCTACGCCGTACCCGAAGCCCTCCCCGAACACGTACCCTAAGCCGTACCCTAAGCCTAACCCTAAGCCTAACCCTAACCCTAGGCTACCCTTGACTGGTTCTGCCTCCAATAGATTTCCTAAGCACTAGTGTTTTAAGGAACAGCTTAAAAAGAGAATCCTAATGTGATTTCTTTATAATGGGTGTGTTCCTTATCTAATCCTAGTGTCTAAACTCTTCTCCATGGCTGGACCCCCAAATAATATTCCTTTATGTGCTAAGGGGTATCGAGAGAGTGGGATAGGTTTAATCACTACCCTAAACCTAACGCGTACCCTAACCCTAACCCCTAACCTTACCCTAACACGTACCCTAATCCTAACCCGTACCCTAAACCGAGCCGTAACCCTAACACTAACCCTAACCCTAACCCTAACCCATACCCTACGCCGTACCCGAAGCCCTCCCCGAACCCGTACCCTAAGCCGTACCCGAAGCCTAACCCTAAGCCTAACCCTAACCCTAGGCTACCCTTGACTGCTTCTGCCTCCAATAGATTTCCTAAGCACTAGTGTTTTAAGGAACAGCTTAAAAAGAGAATCATAATGTGATTTCTTTATAATGTGTGTGTTCCTTATCTTATCCTAGTGTCTAAACTCTTCTCCATGGCTGGACCCCCAAATAATATTCCTTTACGTGCTAAGGGGTAACTAGAGAGTGGGATAGGTTTAATAACTACCCTAACCCTAACGCGTACCCTAACGCTAACCCCTACCCTAACCCTAACACGTACCCTAATCCTAACCCGTACCCTAACCGAGCCCTAACCCTAACACTAACCCTAACCCTAACCCTAACCCATACCCTACGCCGTGCCCGAAGCCCTCCCCGAACCCGTACCCTAAGCCGTACCCTAAGCCTAACCCTAAGCCTAACCCTAACCCTAGGCTACCCTTGACTGCTTCTGCCTCCAATAGATTTCCTAAGCACTAGTGTTTTAAGGAACAACTTAAAAAGGGAATCCTAATGTGATTTCTTTATAATGGGTGTGTTACTTATCTTATCCTAATGTCTAAACTCTTCTCCATGGCTGGACCCCCAAATAATATTCCTTTACGTGCTAAGGGGTAACTAGAGAGTGGGATAGGTTTAATAACTACCCTAACCCTAACGCGTACCCTAACGCTAACCCCTACCCTAACCCTAACACGTACCCTAATCCTAACCCGTACCCTAAACCGAGCCCTAAACCTAACACTAACCCTAACCTTAACCCTAACCCATACCCTACGCCGTACCCGAAGCCCTCACCGAACCCGTACCCTAAGCCGTACCCTAAGCCTAACCCTAAGCCTAACCCTAACCCTAGGCTACCCTTGACTGCTTCTGCCTCCAATAGATTTCCTAAGCACTAGTGTTTTAAGGAACAGCTTAAAAAGAGAATCCTAATGTTATTTCTTTATAATGTGTGTGTTCCTTATATTATCTTAGTGTCTAAACTCTTCTCCATGGCTGGACCCCCAAATAATATTCCTTTACGTGCTAAGGGGTATCTAGAGAGTGGGATAGGTTTAATAACTACCCTAACCGTAACGCGTACCCTAACCCTAACCCCTACCCTAACCCTAACATGTACCCTAATCCTAACCCGTACCCTAAACCGAGCCCTAACCCTAACACTAACCCTAACCCTAACCGTAACCCATACCCTACGCCGTACCCGAAGCCCTCCCCGAACACGTACCCTAAGCCGTACCCTAAGCCTAACCGTAAGCCTAACCCTAACCCTAGGCTACCCTTGACTGCTTCTGCCTCCAATAGATTTCCTAAGCACTAGTGTTTTAAGGAACAGCTTATAAAGAGAATCGTAATGTGATTTCTTTATAATGTGTGTGTTCCTTATATTATCTTAGTGTCTAAACTCTTCTCCATGGCTGGACCCCCTAATAATATTCCTTTACGTGCTAAGGGGTTTCTAGAGAGTGGGATAGGTTTAATAACTACCCTAACCCTAACGCGTACCCTAACCCTAACCCCTACCCTAACCCTAACACGTACCCTAATCCTAACCCGTACCCTAAACCGAGCCCTAACCCTAACACTAACCCTAACCCTATCCCTAACCCATACCCTACGCCGTACCCGAAGCCCTCCCCGAACCCGTACCCTAAGCCGTACCCTAAGCCTAACCCTAAGCCTAACCCTAACCCTAGGCTACCCTTGACTGCTTCTACCTCCAATAGATTTCCTAAGCAATAGTGTTTTAAGGAACAGCTTAAAAAGAGAATCCTAATGTGATTTCTTTATAATGGGTGTGTTCCTTATCTTATCCTAGTGTCTAAACTCTTCTCCATGGCTGGACCCCCAAATAATATTTCTTTACGTGCTAAGGGGTAACTAGAGAGTGGGATAGGTTTAATAACTACCCTATCCATAACACGTACCCTAACCCTAACCCCTACCCTAACCCTAACACGAACGCTAATCCTAACCCGTACCCTAAACCGAGCCCTAACCCTAACACTAACCCTAACCCTAACCCTAACCCATACCCTACGCCGTACCCGAAGCCCTCCCCGAACCCGTACCCTAAGCCGTACCCTAAGATTAACCCTAAGCCTAACCCTAACCCTAGGCTACCCTTGACTGCTTCTGCCTCCAATAGATTTCCTAAGCACTAGTGTTTTAAGGAACAGCTTAAAAATAGAATCCTAATGTGATTTCTTTATAATGTGTGTGTTCTTTATCTTATCCTAGTGTCTAAACTCTTCTCCATGGCTGGACCCCCAAATAATATTCCTTTACGTGCTAAGGGGTAACTAGAGAGTGGGATAGGTTTAATAACTACCCTAACCCTAACGCGTAACCTAATGCTAACCCCTACCCTAACCCTAACACGTACCCTAATCCTAACCCGTACCCTAAACCGAGCCCTAACCCTAACACTAACCCTAACCCTAACCCTAACCCATACCCTACGCCGTGCCCGAAGCCCTCCCCGTACCTGTACCCTAAGCCGTACCCTAAGCCTAACACTAAGCCTAAACCTAACCCTAGGCTACCCTTGACTGCTTCTGCCTCCAATAGATTTCCTAAGCACTAGTGTTTTAAGGAACAGCTTAAAAAGAGAATCCTAATGTGATTTCTTTATAATGGGTGTGTTCCTTATCTTATCCTAGTGTCTAAACTCTTCTCCATGGCTGGACCCCCAAATAATATTCCTTTACGTGCTAAGGGGTAACTAGAGAGTGGGATAGGTTTAATAACTACCCTAACCCTAACGCGTACCCTAACGCTAACCCCTACCCTAACCCTAACATGTACCCTAATCCTAACCCGTACCCTAAACCGAGCCCTAACCCTAACACTAACCCTAACCCTAACCGTAACCCATACCCTACGCCGTACCCGAAGCCCTCCCCGAACACGTACCCTAAGCCGTACCCTAAGCCTAACCGTAATCCTAACCCTAACCCTAGGCTACCCTTGACTGCTTCTGCCTCCAATAGATTTCCTAAGCACTAGTGTTTTAAGGAACAGCTTATAAAGAGAATCGTAATGTGATTTCTTTATAATGTGTGTGTTCCTTATATTATCTTAGTATCTAAACTCTTCTCCATGGCTGGACCCCCTAATAATATTCCTTTACGTGCTAAGGGGTATCTAGAGAGTGGGATAGGTTTAATAACTACCCTAACCCTAACGCGTACCCTAACCCTAACCCCTACCCTAACCCTAACACGTACCCTAATCCTAACCCGTACCCTAAACCGAGCCCTAACCCTAACACTAACCCTAACCCTAACCCTAACCCATACCCTACGCCGTACCTGAAGCCCTCCCCGAACCCGTACCCTAAGCCGTACCCTAAGCCTAACCCTAAGCCTAACCCTAACCCTAGGCTACCCTTGACTGCTTCTGCCTCCAATAGATTTCCTAAGCAATAGTGTTTTAAGGAACAGCTTAAAAAGAGAATCCTAATGTGATTTCTTTATAATGGGTGTGTTCCTTATCTTATCCTAGTGTCTAAACTCTTCTCCATGGCTGGACCCCCAAATAATATTTCTTTACGTGCTAAGGGGTAACTAGAGAGTGGGATAGGTTTAATAACTACCCTATCCATAACACGTACCCTAACCCTAACCCCTACCCTAACCCTAACACGAACGCTAATCCTAACCCGTACCCTAAACCGAGCCCTAACCCTAACACTAACCCTAACCCTAACCCTAACCCATACCCTACGCCGTACCCGAAGCCCTCCCCGAACCCGTACCCTAAGCCGTACCCTAAGATTAACCCTAAGCCTAACCCTAACCCTAGGCTACCCTTGACTGCTTCTGCCTCCAATAGATTTCCTAAGCACTAGTGTTTTAAGGAACAGCTTAAAAATAGAATCCTAATGTGATTTCTTTATAATGTGTGTGTTCTTTATCTTATCCTAGTGTCTAAACTCTTCTCCATGGCTGGACCCCCAAATAATATTCCTTTACGTGCTAAGGGGTAACTAGAGAGTGGGATAGGTTTAATAACTACCCTAACCCTAACGCGTAACCTAATGCTAACCCCTACCCTAACCCTAACACGTACCCTAATCCTAACCCGTACCCTAAACCGAGCCCTAACCCTAACACTAACCCTAACCCTAACCCTAACCCATACCCTACGCCGTGCCCGAAGCCCTCCCCGAACCCGTACCCTAAGCCGTACCCTAAGCCTAACCCTAAGCCTAAACCTAACCCTAGGCTACCCTTGACTGCTTCTGCCTCCAATAGATTTCCTAAGCACTAGTGTTTTAAGGAACAGCTTAAAAAGAGAATCCTAATGTGATTTCTTTATAATGGGTGTGTTCCTTATCTTATCCTAGTGTCTAAACTCTTCTCCATGGCTGGACCCCCAAATAATATTCCTTTACGTGCTAAGGGGTAACTAGAGAGTGGGATAGGTTTAATAACTACCCTAACCCTAACGCGTACCCTAACGCTAACCCCTACCCTAACCCTAACACGTACCCTAATCTTAACCCGTACCCTAAACCGAGCCCTAACCCTAACACTAACCCTAACCCTAACCGTAACCCATACCCTACGCCGTACCCGAAGCCCTCCCCGAACACGTACCCTAAGCCGTACCCTAAGCCTAACCGTAAGCCTAACCCTAACCCTAGGCTACCCTTGACTGCTTCTGCCTCCAATAGATTTCCTAAGCACTAGTGTTTTAAGGAACAGCTTAAAAAGAGAATCCTAATGTGATTTCTTTATAATGTGTGTGTTCCTTATATTATCTTAGTGTCTAAACTCTTCTCCATGGCTGGACCCCCTAATAATATTCCTTTACGTGCTAAGGGGTATCTAGAGAGTGGGATAGGTTTAATAACTACACTAACCCTAACGCGTACCCTAACCCTAACCCCTAACCTAACCCTAACACGTACCCTAATCCTAACCCGTACCCTAAACCGAGCCCTAACCCTATCACTAACCCTAACCCTAACCCTAACCCATACCCTACGCCGTACCCGAAGCCCTCCCCGAACCCGTACCCTAAGCCGTACCCTAAGCCTAACCCTAAGCCTAACCCTAACCCTAGGCTACCCTTGACTGCTTCTGCCTCCAATAGATTTCCTAAGCACTAGTGTTTTAAGGAACAGCTTAAAAAGGGAATCCTAATGTGATTTCTTTATAATGTGTGTGTTCTTTATCTTATCCTAGTGTCTAAACTCTTCTCCATGGCTGGACCCCCAAATAATATTCCTTTACGTGCTAAGGGGTAACTAGAGAGTGGGATAGGTTTAATAACTACCCTAACCCTAACGCGTAACCTAATGCTAACCCCTACCCTAACCCTAACACGTACCCTAATCCTAACCCGTACCCTAAACCGAGCCCTAACCCTAACACTAACCCTAACCCTAACCCTAACCCTAACCCATACCCTACGCCGTACCCGAAGCCCTCCCCGAACCCGTACCCTAAGCCGTACCCTAAGCCTAACCCTAAGCCTAACCCTAGGCTACCCTTGACTGCTTCTGCCTCCAATAGATTTCCTAAGCACTAGTGTTTTAAGGAACAGCTTAAAAAGAGAATCCTAATGTTATTTCTTTATAATGTGTGTGTTCCTTATATTATCTTAGTGTCTAAACTCTTCTCCATGGCTGGACCCCCAAATAATATTCCTTTACGTGCTAAGGGGTATCTAGAGAGTGGGATAGGTTTAATAACTACCCTAACCGTAACGCGTACCCTAACCCTAACCCCTACCCTAACCCTAACATGTATCCTAATCCTAACCCGTACCCTAAACCGAGCCCTAACCCTAACACTAACCCTAACCCTAACCGTAACCCATACCCTACGCCGTATCCGAAGCCCTCCCCGAACACGTACCCTAAGCCGTACCCTAAGCCTAACCGTAAGCCTAACCCTAACCCTAGGCTACCCTTGACTGCTTCTGCCTCCAATAGATTTCCTAAGCACTAGTGTTTTAAGGAACAGTTTAAAAAGAGAATCCTAATGTGATTTCTTTATAATGTGTGTGTTCCTTATATTATCTTAGTGTCTAAACTCTTCTCCATGGCTGGACCCCCTAATAATATTCCTTTACGTGCTAAGGGGTATCTAGAGAGTGGGATAGGTTTAATAACTACACTAACCCTAACGCGTACCCTAACCCTAACCCCTAACCTAACCCTAACACGTACCCTAATCCTAACCCGTACCCTAAACCGAGCCCTAACCCTAACACTAACCCTAACCCTAACCCAACCCATACCCTACGCCGTACCCGAAGCCCTCCCCGAACCCGTACCCTAAGCCGTACCCTAAGCCTAACCCTAAGCCTAACCCTAACCCTAGGCTACCCTTGACTGCTTCTGCCTCCAATAGATTTCCTAAGCACTAGTGTTTTAAGGAACAGCTTAAAAAGAGAATCCTAATGTTATTTCTTTATAATGTGTGTGTTCCTTATATTATCTTAGTGTCTAAACTCTTCTCCATGGCTGGACCCCCAAATAATATTCCTTTACGTGCTAAGGGGTATCTAGAGAGTGGGATAGGTTTAATAACTACCCTAACCGTAACGCGTACTCTAACCCTAACCCCTACCCTAACCCTAACATGTACCCTAATCCTAACCCGTAACCTAAACCGAGCCCTAACCCTAACACTAACCCTAACCCTAACCGTAACCCATACCCTACGCCGTACCCGAAGCCCTCCCCGAACCCGTACCCTAAGCCGTACCCTAAGCCTAACCCTAAGCCTAACCCTAACCCTAGGCTACCCTTGACTGCTTCTGCCTCCAATAGATTTCCTAAGCACTAGTGTTTTAAGGAACAGCTTAAAAAGAGAATCCTAATGTGATTTCTTTATAATGTGTGTGTTCCTTATATTATCTTAGTGTCTAAACTCTTCTCCATGGCTGGACCCCCTAATAATATTCCTTTACGTGCTAAGCGGTATCTAGAGAGTGGGATAGGTTTAATAACTACCCTAACCCTAACGCGTACCCTAACCCTAACCCCTAACCTAACCCTAACACGTACCCTAATCCTAACCCGTAACCTAAACCGAGCCCTAACCCTAACACTAACCCTAACCCTAACCGTAACCCATAACCTACGCCGTACCCGAAGCCCTCCCCGAACCCGTACCCTAAGCCGTACCCTAAGCCTAACCCTAAGCCTAACCCTAACCCTAGGCTACCCTTGACTGCTTCTGCCTCCAATGAATTTCCTAAGCACTAGTGTATTAAGGAACAGCTTAAAAAGAGAATCCTAATGTGATTTCTTTATAATGGGTGTGTTCCTTACCTTATCCTAGTGTCTAAACTCTTATCCATGGCTGGACCCCCAAATAATATTCCTTTACGTGCTAAGGGGTAACTAGAGAGTGGGATAGGTTTAATAACTACCCTATCCGTAACACGTACCCTAACCCTAACCCCTACCCTAACCCTAACACGAACCCTAATCCTAACCCGTACCCTAAACCGAGCCCTAACCCTAACACTAACCCTAACCGTAACCCTAACCCATACCCTACGCCGTACCCGAAGCCCTCCCCGAACCCGTACCCTAAGCCGTACCCTAAGCCTAACCCTAAGCCTAACCCTAACCCTAGGCTACCCTTGACTGCTTCTGCCTCCAATAGATTTCCTAAGCACTAGTGTTTTAAGGAACAGCTTAAAAAGAGAATCCTAATGATATTTCTTTATAATGTGTGTGTTCCTTATATTATCTTAGTGTCTAAACTCTTCTCCATGGCTGGACCTCCTAATAATATTCCTTTACGTGCTAAGGGGTATCTAGAGAGTGGGATAGGTTTAATAACTACCCTAACCCTAACGCGTAACCTAACCCTAACCCCTAACCTAACCCTAACACGTACCCTAATCCTAACCCGTACCCTAAACCGAGCCCTAACCCTAACACTAACCCTAACCCTAACCCTAACCCATACCCTACGCCATACCCGAAGCCCTCCCCGAACCCGTACCCTAAGCCGAACCCTAAGCCTAACCCTAAGCCTAACCCTAACCCTAGGCTACCCTTGACTGCTTCTGCCTCCAATAGATTTCCTAAGCACTAGTGTTTTAAGGAACAGCTTAAAAAGAGAATCCTAATGTTATTTCTTTATAATGTGTGTGTTCCTTATATTATCTTAGTGTCTAAACTCTTCTCCATGGCTGGACCCCCAAATAATATTCCTTTACGTGCTAAGGGGTATCTAGAGAGTGGGATAGGTTTAATAACTACCCTAACCGTAACGCGTACCCTAACCCTAACCCCTACCCTAACCCTAACATGTACCCTAATCCTAACCCGTACCCTAAACCGAGCCCTAACCCTAACACTAACCCTAACCCTAACCGTAACCCATACCCTACGCCGTACCCGAAGCCCTCCCCGAACACGTACCCTAAGCCGTACCCTAAGCCTAACCGTAAGACAAACCCTAACCCTAGGCTACCCTTGACTGCTTCTGCCTCCAATAGATTTCCTAAGCACTAGTGTTTTAAGGAACAGCTTAAAAAGAGAATCCTAATGTGATTTCTTTATAATGTGTGTGTTCCTTATATAATCTTAGTGTCTAAACTCTTCTCCATGGCTGGACCCCCTAATAATATTCCTTTACGTGCTAAGGGGTATCTAGAGAGTGGGATAGGTTTAATAACTACCCTAACCCTAACGCGTACCCTAACCCTAACCCCTAACCTAACCCTAACACGTACCCTAATCCTAACCCGTACCCTAAACCGAGCCCTAACCCTAACACTAACCCTAACCCTAACCCTAACCCATACCCTACGCCGTACCCGAAGCCCTCCCCGAACCCGTACCCTAAGCCGTACCCTAAGCCTAACCCTAAGCCTAACCCTAACCCTAGGCTACCATTGACTGCTTCTGCCTCCAATAGATTTCCTAAGCACTAGTGTTTTAAGGAACAGCTTAAAAAGAGAATCCTAATGTTATTTCTTTATAATGTGTGTGTTCCTTATATTATCTTAGTGTCTAAACTCTTCTCCATGGCTGGACCCCCAAATAATATTCCTTTACGTGCTAAGGGGTATCTAGAGAGTGGGATAGGTTTAATAACTACCCTAACCGTAACGCGTACCCTAACCCTAACCCCTACCCTAACCCTAACATGTACCCTAATCCTAACCCGTACCCTAAACCGAGCCCTAACCCTAACACTAACCCTAACCCTAACCGTAACCCATACCCTACGCCGTACCCAAAGCCCTCCCCGAACACGTACCCTAAGCCGTACCCTAAGCCTAACCGTAAGCCAAACCCTAACCCTAGGCTACCCTTGACTGCTTCTGCCTCCAATAGATTTCCTAAGCACTAGTGTTTTAAGGAACAGCTTAAAAAGAGAATCCTAATGTGATTTCTTTATAATGTGTGTGTTCCTTATATAATCTTAGTGTCTAACCTCTTCTCCATGGCTGGACCCCCTAATAATATTCCTTTACGTGCTAAGGGGTATCTAGAGAGTGGGATAGGTTTAATAACTACCCTAACCCTAACGCGTACCCTAACCCTAACCCCTAACCTAACCCTAACACGTACCCTAATCCTAACCCGTACCCTAAACCGAGCCCTAACCCTAACACTAACCCTAACCCTAACCCTAACCCATACCCTACGCCGTACCCGAAGCCCTCCCCGAATCCGTACCCTAAGCCGTACCCTAAGCCTAACCTTAAGCCTAACCCTAACCCTAGGCTACCCTTGACTGCTTCTGCCTCCAATAGATTTCCTAAGCACTAGTGTTTTAAGGAACAGCTTAAAAAGAGAATCCTAATGTGATTTCTTTATAATGGGTGTGTTCCTTACCTTATCCTAGTGTCTAAACTCTTCTCCATGGCTGGACCCCCAAATAATATTCCTTTACGTGCTAAGGGGTATCTAGAGAGTGGGATAGGTTTAATAACTACCCTAACCGTAACGCGTACCCTAACCCTAACCCCTACCCTAACCCTAACATGTACCCTAATCCTAACCCGTACCCTAAACCGAGCCCTAACCCTAACACTAACCCTAACCCTAACCGTAACCCATACCCTACGCCGTACCCGAAGCCCTCCCCGAACACGTACCCTAAGCCGTACCCTAAGCCTAACCGTAAGCCAAACCCTAACCCTCGGCTACCCTTGACTGCTTCTGCCTCCAATAGATTTCCTAAGCACTAGTGTTTTAAGGAACAGCTTAAAAAGAGAATCCTAATGTGATTTCTTTATAATGTGTGTGTTCCTTATATTATCTTAGTGTCTAAACTCTTCTCCATGGCTGGACCCCCTAATAATATTCCTTTACGTGCTAAGGGGTATCTAGAGAGTGGGATAGGTTTAATAACTACCCTAACCCTAACGCGTACCCTAACCCTAACCCCTAACCTAACCCTAACACGTACCCTTATCCTAACCCGTACCCTAAACCGAGCCCTAACCCTAACACTAACCCTAACCCTAACCCTAACCCATACCCTACGCCGTACCCGAAGCCCTCCCCGAACCCGTACCCTAAGCCGTACCCTAAGCCTAACCCTAAGCCTAACCCTAACCCTAGGCTACCCTTGACTGCTTCTGCCTCCAATAGATTTCCTAAGCACTAGTGTTTTAAGGAACAGCTTAAAAAGAGAATCCTAATGTGATTTCTTTATAATGGGTGTGTTCCTTATCTTATCCTAGTGTCTAAACTCTTCTCCATGGCTGGACCCCCAAATAATATTCCTTTACGTGCTAATGGGTAACTAGAGAGTGGGATAGGTTTAATAACTACCCTATCCGTAACACGTACCCTAACCCTCACCACTACCCTAACCATAACACGAACCCTAATCCTAACCCGTACCCTAAAACGAGCCCTAACCCTAACACTAAACCTAACCCTAACCCTAACCCATACCCTACGCCATACCCGAAGCCCTCCCCGAACACGTACCCTAAGCCGTACCCTAAGCCTAACCCTAAGCCTAACCCTAACCCTAGGCTACCCTTGACTGCTTCTGCCTCCAATAGATTTCCTAAGCACTAGTGTTTTAAGGAACAGCTTAAAAAGAGAATCCTAATGTGATTTCTTTATAATGGGTGTGTTCCTTATCTTATCCTAGTGTCTAAACCCTTCTCCATGGCTGGACCCCCAAATAATATTCCTTTACGTGCTAAGGGGTAACTAGGGAGTGGGATAGGTTTAATAACTACCCTAACCCTAACGCGTACCCTAACGCTAACCCCTACCCTAACCCTAACACGTACCCTAATCCTAACCCGTACCCTAAACCGAGCCCTAACCCTAACACTAACCCTAACCCTAACCCTAACCCATACCCTACGCCGTACCCGAAGCCCTCCCCGAACCCGTACCCTAAGCCTAACCCTAAGCCTAACCCTAACCCTAGGCTACCCTTGACTGCTTCTGCCTCCAATAGATTTCCTAAGCACTAGTGTTTTAAGGAACAGCTTAAAAAGAGAATCCTAATGTGATTTCTTTATAATGGGTGTGTTCCTTATCTTATCCTAGTGTCTAAACTCTTCTCCATGGCTGGACCCCCAAATAATATTCCTTTACGTGCTAAGGGGTAACTAGAGAGTGGGATAGGTTTAATAAGTACCCTATCCGTAATACGTACCCTAACCCTAACCCCTACCCTAACCCTAACACGAACCCTAATCCTAACCCGTACCCTAAACCGAGCCCTAACCCTAACACTAACCCTAACCCTAACCCTAACCCATACCCTACGCCGTACCCGAAGCCCTCCCCGAACCCGTACCCTAAGCCGTACCCTAAGCCTAACCCTAAGCCTAACCCTAACCCTAGGCTACCCTTGACTGCTTCTGCCTCCAATAGATTTCCTAAGCACTAGTGTTTTAAGGAACAGCTTAAAAAGAGAATCCTAATGTGATTTCTTTATAATGGGTGTGTTCCTTATCTAATCCTAGTGTCTAAACTCTTCTCCATGGCTGGACACCCAAATAATGTTCCTTTACGTGCTAAGGGGTATCTAGAGAGTGGGATAGGTTTAATAACTACCCTAACCCTAACGCGTACCCTAACCCTAACCCCTACCCTAACCCTAACACGTACCCTAATCCTAACCCGTACCCTAAACCGAGCCCTAACCCTAACACTAACCGTAACCCTAACCCTAACCCATACCCTACGCCGTACCCGAAGCCCTCCCCGAACCCGTACCCTAAGCCGTACCCTAAGCCTAAACCTAAGCCTAACCCTAACCCTAGGCTACCCTTGACTGCTTCTGCCTCCAATGAATTTCCTAAGCACTAGTGTTTTAAGGAACAGCTTAAAAAGAGAATCCTAATGTGATTTCTTTATAATGGGTGTGTTCCTTATCTTATCCTAGTGTCTAAACTCTTCTCCATGGCTGGACCCCCAAATAATATTCCTTTACGTGCTAAGGGGTATCTAGAGAGTGGGATAGGTTTAATAACTACCGTAACCCTAACGCGTACCCTAACCCTAACCCCTAACCTAACCCTAACACGTACCCTAATCCTAACCCGTACCCTAAACCGAGCCCTAACCCTAACACTAACCCTAACCCTAACCCTAACCCATACCCTACGCCGTACCCGAAGCCCTCCCCGAACCCGTACCCTAAGCCGTACCCTAAGCCTAACCCTAAGCCTAACCCTAACCCTAGGCTACACTTGACTGCTTCTGCCTCCAATAGATTTCCTAAGCCCTAGTGTTTTAAGGAACCGCTTAAAAAGAGAATCCTAATGTGATTTTTTTATAATGGGTGTGTTCCTTATCTTATCCTAGTGTCTAAACTCTTCTCCATGGCTGGACCCCCAAATAATATTCCTTTACGTGCTAAGGGGTATCTAGAGAGTGGGATAGGTTTAATAACTACCCTAACCCTAACGCGTACCCTAACGCTAACCCCTACCCTAACCCTAACACGTACCCTAATCTTAACCCGTACCCTAAACCGAGCCCTAACCCTAACACTAACCCTAACCTTAACCCTAACCCATACCCTACGCCGTACCCGAAGCCCTCCCCGAACACGTACCCTAAGCCGTACCCTAAGCCTAACCGTAAGCCTAACCCTAACCCTAGGCTACCCTTGACTGCTTCTGCCTCCAATAGATTTCCTAAGCACTAGTGTTTTAAGGAACAGCTTAAAAAGAGAATCCTAATGTGATTTCTTTATAATGTGTGTGTTCCTTATATTATCTTAGTGTCTAAACTCTTCTCCATGGCTGGACCCCCTAATAATATTCCTTTACGTGCTAAGCGGTATCTAGAGAGTGGGATAGGTTTAATAACTACCCTAACCCTAACGCGTACCCTAACCCTAACCCCTACCCTAACCCTAACACGTACCCTAATCCTAACCCGTACCCTAAACCGAGCCCTAACCCTAACACTAACCCTAACCCTAACCCTAACCCATACCCTACGCCGTACCCGAAGCCCTCCCTGAACCCGTACCCTAAGCCGTACCCTAAGATTAACCCTAAGCCTAACCCTAACCCTAGGCTACCCTTGACTGCTTCTGCCTCCAATAGATTTCCTAAGCACTAGTGTTTTAAGGAACAGCTTAAAAAGAGAATCCTAATGTGATTTCTTTATAATGGGTGTGTTCCTTATCTTATCCTAGTGTCTAAACTCTTCTCCATGGCTGGACCCCCAAATAATATTCCTTTACGTGCTAAGGGGTAACTAGGGAGTGGGATAGGTTTAATAACTACCCTAACCCTAACGCGTACCCTAACGCTAACCCCTACCCTAACCCTAACACGTACCCTAATCCTAACCCGTACCCTAAACCGAGCCCTAACCCTAACACTAACCCTAACCCTAACCCTAACCCATACCCTACGCCGTACCCGAAGCCCTCCCCGAACCCGTACCCTAAGCCGTACCCTAAGCCTAACCCTAAGCCTAACCCTAACCCTAGGCTACCCTTGACTGCTTCTGCCTCCAATAGATTTCCTAAGCACTAGTGTTTTAAGGAACAGCTTAAAAAGAGAATCCTAATGTGATTTCTTTATAATGGGTGTGTTCCTTATCTTATCCTAGTGTCTAAACTCTTCTCCATGGCTGGACTCCCAAATAATATTCCTTTACGTGCTAAGGGGTAACTAGAGAGTGGGATAGGTTTAATAAGTACCCTATCCGTAACACGTACCCTAACCCTAACCCCTACCCTAACCCTAACACGAACCCTAATCCTAACCCGTACCCTAAACCGAGCCCTAACCCTAACACTAACCCTAACCCTAACCCTAACCCATACCCTACGCCGTACCCGAAGCCCTCCCCGAACCCGTACCCTAAGCCGTACCCTAAGCCTAACCCTAAGCCTAACCCTAACCCTAGGCTACCCTTGACTGCTTCTGCCTCCAATAGATTTCCTAAGCACTAGTGTTTTAAGGAACAGCTTAAAAAGAGAATCCTAATGTGATTTCTTTATAATGGGTGTGTTCCTTATCTAATCCTAGTGTCTAAACTCTTCTCCATGGCTGGACCCCCAAATAATGTTCATTTACGTGCTAAGGGGTATCTAGAGAGTGGGATAGGTTTAATAACTACCCTAACCCTAACGCGTACCCTAACCCTAACCCCTACCCTAACCCTAACACGTACCCTAATCCTAACCCGTACCCTAAACCGAGCCCTAACCCTAACACTAACCGTAACCCTAACCCTAACCCATACCCTACGCCGTACCCGACGCCCTCCCCGAACCCGTACCCTAAGCCGTACCCTAAGCCTAACCCTAAGCCTAACCCTAACCCTAGGCTACCCTTGACTGCTTCTGCCTCCAATGAATTTCCTAAGCACTAGTGTTTTAAGGAACAGCTTAAAAAGAGAATCCTAATGTGATTTCTTTATAATGGGTGTGTTCCTTATCTTATCCTAGTGTCTAAACTCTTCTCCATGGCTGGACCCCCAAATAATATTCCTTTACGTGCTAAGGGGTATCTAGAGAGTGGGATAGGTTTAATAACTACCGTAACCCTAACGCGTACCCTAACCCTAACCCCTAACCTAACCCTAACACGTACCCTAATCCTAACCCGTACCCTAAACCGAGCCCTAACCCTAACACTAACCCTAACCCTAACCCTAACCCATACCCTACGCCGTACCCGAAGCCCTCCTCGAACCCGTACCCTAAGCCGTACCCTAAGCCTAACCCTAAGCCTAACCCTAACCCTAGGCTACCCTTGACTGCTTCTGCCTCCAATAGATTTCCTAAGCCCTAGTGTTTTAAGGAACCGCTTAAAAAGAGAATCCTAATGTGATTTTTTTATAATGGGTGTGTTCCTTATCTTATCCTAGTGTCTAAACTCTTCTCCATGGCTGGACCCCCAAATAATATTCCTTTACGTGCTAAAGGGTATCTAGAGAGTGGGATAGGTTTAATAACTACCCTAACCCTAACGCGTACCCTAACCCTAACCCCTACCCTAACCCTAACACGTACCCTAATCCTAACCCGTACCCTAAACCGAGCCCTAACCCTAACACTAACCCTAACCCTAACATTAACCCATACCCTACGCCGTACCCGAAGCCCTCCCCGAACCCGTACCCTAAGCCGTACCCTAAGCCTAACCCTAAGCCTAACCCTAACCCTAGGCTACCCTTGACTGCTTCTGCCTCCAATAGATTTCCTAAGCACTAGTGTTTTAAGGAACAGCTTAAAAAGAGAATCCTAATGTTATTTCTTTATAATGTGTGTGTTCCTTATATTATCTTAGTGTCTAAACTCTTCTCCATGGCTGGACCCCCAAATAATATTCCTTTACGTGCTAAGGGGTATCTAGAGAGTGGGATAGGTTTAATAACTACCCTAACCGTAACGCGTACCCTAACCCTAACCCCTACCCTAACCCTAACATATACCCTAATCCTAACTCGTACCCTAAACCGAGCCCTAACCCTAACACTAACCCTAACCCTAACCGTAACCCATACCCTACGCCGTACCCGAAGCCCTCCCCGAACACGTACCCTAAGCCGTACCCTAAGCCTAACCGTAAGCCAAACCCTAACCCTAGGCTACCCTTGACTGCTTCTGCCTCCAATAGATTTCCTAAGCACTAGTGTTTTAAGGAACAGCTTAAAAAGAGAATCCTAATGTGATTTCTTTATAATGTGTGTGTTCCTTATATTATCTTAGTGTCTAAACTCTTCTCCATGGCTGGACCCCCTAATAATATTCCTTTGCGTGCTAAGGGGTATCTAGAGAGTGGGATAGGTTTAATAACTACCCTAACCCTAACGCGCACCCTAACCCTAACCCCTAACCTAACCCTAACACGTACCCTAATCCTAACCCGTACCCTAAACCGAGCCCTAACCCTAACACTAACCCTAACCCTAACCCTAACCCATACCCTACGCCGTACCCGAAGCCCTCCCCGAACCCGTACCCTAAGCCGTACCCTAAGCCTAACCCTAAGCCTAAACCTAACCCTAGGCTACCCTTGACTGCTTCTGCCTCCAATAGATTTCCTAAGCACTAGTGTTTTAAGGAACAGCTTAAAAAGAGAATCCTAATGTGATTTCTTTATAATGGGTGTGTTCCTTATCTTATCCTAGTGTCTAAACTCTTCTCCATGGCTGGACCCCCAAATAATATTCCTTTACATGCTAAGGGGTAACTAGAGAATGGGATAGGTTTAATAACTACCCTAACCCTAACGCGTACCCTAACGCTAACCCCTAACCTAACCCTAACACGTACCCTAATCTTAACCCGTACCCTAAACCGAGCCCTAACCCTAACACTAACCCTAACCTTAACCCTAACCCATACCCTACGCCGTACCCGAAGCCCTCCCCGAACACGTACCCTAAGCCGTACCCTAAGCCTAACCGTAAGCCTAACCCTAACCCTAGGCTACCCTTGACTGCTTCTGCCTCCAATAGATTTCCTAAGCACTAGTGTTTTAAGGAACAGCTTAAAAAGAGAATCCTAATGTTATTTCTTTATAATGTGTGTGTTCCTTATATTATCTTAGTGTCTAAACTCTTCTCCATGGCTGGACCCCCAAATAATATTCCTTTACGTGCTAAGGGGTATCTAGAGAGTGGGATAGGTTTAATAACTACCCTAACCGTAACGCGTACACTAACCCTAACCCCTACCCTAACCCTAACATGTACCCTAATCCTAACCCGTACCCTAAACCGAGCCCTAACCCTAACACTAACCCTAACCCTAACCGTAACCCATAACCTACGCCGTACCCGAAGCCCTCCCAGAACACGTTCCCTAAGCCGTACCCTAAGCCTAACCGTAAGCCTAACCCTAACCCTAGGCTACCCTTGACTGCTTCTGCCTCCAATAGATTTCCTAAGCACTAGTGTTTTAAGGAACAGTTTAAAAAGAGAATCCTAATGTGATTTCTTTATAATGTGTGTGTTCCTTATATTATCTTAGTGTCTAAACTCTTCTCCATGGCTGGACCCCCTAATAATATTCCTTTACGTGCTAAGCGGTATCTAGAGAGTGGGATAGGTTTAATAACTACCCTAACCCTAACGCGTACCCTAACCCTAACCCCTAACCTAACCCTAACACGTACCCTAATCCTAACCCGTAACCTAAACCGAGCCCTAACCCTAACACTAACCCTAACCCTAACCCATACCCTACGCCGTACCCGAAGCCCTCCCCGAACCCGTACCCTAAGCCGTACCCTAAGCCTAACCCTAAGCCTAACCCTAACCCTAGGCTACCCTTGACTGCTTCTGCCTCCAATAGATTTCCTAAGCACTAGTGTTTTAAGGAACAGCTTAAAAAGAGAATCCTAATGTGATTTCTTTATAATGGGTGTGTTCCTTATCTTATCCTAGTGTCTAAACTCTTCTCCATGGCTGGACCCCCAAATAATATTCCTTTACGTGCTAAGGGGTAACTAGAGAGTGGGATAGGTTTAATAACTACCCTATCCGTAACACGTACCCTAACCCTAACCCCTACCCTAACCCTAACACGAACCCTAATCCTAACCCTTACCCTAAACCGAGCCCTAACCCTAACACTAACCCTAACCCTAACCCTAACCCATACCCTACGCCGTACCCGAAGCCCTCCCCGAACCCGTACCCTAAGCCGTACCCTAAGCCTAACCCTAAGCCTAACCCTAACCCTAGGCTACCCTTGACTGCTTCTGCCTCCAATAGATTTCCTAAGCACTAGTGTTTTAAGGAACAGCTTAAAAAGAGAATCCTAATGTGATTTCTTTATAATGTGTGTGTTCCTTATATTATCTTAGTGTCTAAACTCTTCTCCATGGCTGGACCTCCTAATAATATTCCTTTACGTGCTAAGGGGTATCTAGAGAGTGGGATAGGTTTAATAACTACCCTAACCCTAACGCGTACCCTAACCCTAACCCCTAACCTAACCCTAACACGGACCCTAATCCTAACCCGTACCCTAAACCGAGCCCTAACCCTAACACTAACCCTAACCCTAACCCTAACCCATACCCTATGCCATACCCGAAGCCCTCCCCGAACCCGTACCCTAAGCCGTACCCTAAGCCTAACCCTAAGCCTAACCCTAACCCTAGGCTACCCTTGACTGCTTCTGCCTCCAATAGATTTCCTAAGCACTAGTGTTTTAAGGAACAGCTTAAAAAGAGAATCCTAATGTTATTTCTTTATAATGTGTGTGTTCCTTATATTATCTTAGTGTCTAAACTCTTCTCCATGGCTGGACCCCCAAATAATATTCCTTTACGTGCTAAGGGGTATCTAGAGAGTGGGATAGGTTTAATAACTACCCTAACCGTAACGCGTACCCTAACCCTAACCCCTACCCTAACCCTAACATGTACCCTAATCCTAACCCGTACCCTAAACCGAGCCCTAACCCTAACACTAACCCTAACCCTAACCGTAACCCATACCCTACGCCGTACCCGAAGCCCTCCCCGAACACGTACCCTAAGCCGTACCCTAAGCCTAACCGTAAGCCAAATCCTAACCCTAGGCTACCCTTGACTGCTTCTGCCTCCAATAGATTTCCTAAGCACTAGTGTTTTAAGGAACAGCTTAAAAAGAGAATCCTAATGTGATTTCTTTATAATGTGTGTGTTCCTTATATTATCTTAGTGTCTAAACTCTTCTCCATGGCTGGTCCCCCAAATAATATTCCTTTACGTGCTAAGGGGTATCTAGAGAGTGGGATAGGTTTAATAACTACCCTAACCCTAACGCGTACCCTAACCCTAACCCCTAACCTAACCCTAACACGTACCCTAATCCTAACCCGTACCCTAAACCGAGCCCTAACCCTAACACTAACCCTAACCCTAACCCTAACCCATACCCTACGCCGTACCCGAAGCCCTCCCCGAACCCGTACCCTAAGCCGTACCCTAAGCCTAACCCTAAGCCTAACCCTAACCCTAGGCTACCCTTGACTGCTTCTGCCTCCAATAGATTTCCTAAGCACTAGTGTTTTAAGGAACAGCTTAAAAAGAGAATCCTAATGTGATTTCTTTATAATGGGTGTGTTCCTTATCTTATCCTAGTGTCTAAACTCTTCTCCATGGCTGGACCCCCAAATAATATTCCTTTACGTGCTAATGGGTAACTAGAGAGTGGGATAGGTTTAATAACTACCCTATCCGTAACACGTACCCTAACCCTCACCCCTACCCTAACCCTAACACGAACCCTAATCCTAACCCGTACCCTAAAACGAGCCCTAACCCTAACACTAAACCTAACCCTAACCCTTACCCATACCCTACGCCGTACCCGAAGCCCTCCCCGAACACGTACCCTAAGCCGTACCCTAAGCCTAACCCTAAGCCTAACCCTAACCCTAGGCTACCCTTGACTGCTTCTGCCTCCAATAGATTTCCTAAGCACTAGTGTTTTAAGGAACAGCTTAAAAAGAGAATCCTAATGTGATTTCTTTATAATGGGTGTGTTCCTTATCTTATCCTAGTGTCTAAACTCTTCTCCATGGCTGGACCCCCAAATAATATTCCTTTACGTGCTAAGGGGTAACTAGGGAGTGGGATAGGTTTAATAACTACCCTAACCCTAACGCGTACCCTAACGCTAACCCCTACCCTAACCCTAACACGTACCCTAATCCTAACCCGTACCCTAAACCGAGCCCTAACCCTAACACTAACCCTAACCCTAACCCTAACCCATACCCTACGCCGTACCCGAAGCCCTCCCCGAACCCGTACCCTAAGCCGTACCCTAAGCCTAACCCTAAGCCTAACCCTAACCCTAGGCTACCCTTGACTGCTTCTGCCTCCAATAGATTTCCTAAGCACTAGTGTTTTAAGGAACAGCTTAAAAAGAGAATCCTAATGTGATTTCTTTATAATGGGTGTGTTCCTTATCTTATCCTAGTGTCTAAACTCTTCTCCATGGCTGGACCCCCAAATAATATTCCTTTACGTGCTAAGGGGTAACTAGAGAGTGGGATAGGTTTAATAAGTACCCTATCCGTAACACGTACCCTAACCCTAACCCCTACCCTAACCCTAACACGAACCCTAATCCTAACCCGTACCCTAAACCGAGCCCTAACCCTAACACTAACCCTAACCCTAACCCTAACCCATACCCTACGCCGTACCCGAAGCCCTCCCCGAACCCGTACCCTAAGCCGTACCCTAAGCCTAACCCTAAGCCTAACCCTAACCCTAGGCTACCCTTGACTGCTTCTGCCTCCAATAGATTTCCTAAGCACTAGTGTTTTAAGGAACAGCTTAAAAAGAGAATCCTAATGTGATTTCTTTATAATGGGTGTGTTCCTTATCTAATCCTAGTGTCTAAACTCTTCTCCATGGCTGGACCCCCAAATAATGTTCCTTTACGTGCTAAGGGGTATCTAGAGAGTGGGATAGGTTTAATAACTACCCTAACCCTAACGTGTACCCTAACCCTAACCCCTACCCTAACCCTAACACGTACCCTAATCCTAACCCGTACCCTAAACCGAGCCCTAACCCTAACACTAACCGTAACCCTAACCCTAACCCATACCCTACGCCGTACCCGAAGCCCTCCCCGAACCCGTACCCTAAGCCGTACCCTAAGCCTAACCCTAAGCCTAACCCTAACCCTAGGCTACCCTTGACTGCTTCTGCCTCCAATGAATTTCCTAAGCACTAGTGTTTTAAGGAACAGCTTAAAAAGAGAATCCTAATGTGATTTCTTTATAATGGGTGTGTTCCTTATCTTATCCTAGTGTCTAAACTCTTCTCCATGGCTGGACCCCCAAATAATATTCCTTTACGTGCTAAGGGGTATCTAGAGAGTGGGATAGGTTTAATAACTACCGTAACCCTAACGCGTACCCTAACCCTAACCCCTAACCTAACCCTAACACGTACCCGTATCCTAACCCGTACCCTAAACCGAGCCCTAACCCTAACACTAACCCTAACCCTAACCCTAACCCATACCCTACGCCGTACCCGAAGCGTTCCCCGAACCCGTACCCTAAGTCGTACCCTAAGCCTAACCCTAAGCCTAACCCTAACCCTCGGCTACCCTTGACTGCTTCTTCCTCCAATAGATTTCCTAAGCCCTAGTGTTTTAAGAAACCGCTTAAAAAGAGAATCCTAATGTGATTTTTTTATAATGGGTGTGTTCCTTATCTTATCCTAGTGTCTAAACTCTTCTCCATGGCTGGACCCCCAAATAATATTCCTTTACGTGCTAAGGGGTATCTAGAGAGTGGGATAGGTTTAATAACTACCCTAACCCTAACGCGTACCCTAACCCTAACCCCTACCCTAACCCTAACACGTACCCTAATCCTAACCCGTACCCTAAACCGAGCCCTAACCCTAACACTAACCCTAACCCTAACCCTAACCCATACCCTACGCCGTACCCGAAGCCCTCCCCGAACCCGTACCCTAAGCCGTACCCTAAGCCTAACCCTAAGCCTAACCCTAACCCTAGGCTACCCTTGACTGCTTCTGCCTCCAATAGATTTCCTAAGCACTAGTGTTTTAAGGAACAGCTTAAAAAGAGAATCCTAATGTTATTTCTTTATAATGTGTGTGTTCCTTATATTATCTTAGTGTCTAAACTCTTCTCCATGGCTGGACCCCCAAATAATATTCCTTTACGTGCTAAGGGGTATCTAGAGAGTGGGATAGGTTTAATAACTACCCTAACCGTAACGCGTACCCTAACCCTAACCCCTACCCTAACCCTAACATGTACCCTAATCCTAACCCGTACCCTAAACCGAGCCCTAACCCTAACACTAACCCTAATCCTAACCGTAACCCATACACTACGCCGTACCCGAAGCCCTCCCCGAACACGTACCCTAAGCCGTACCCTAAGCCTAACCGTAAGCCAAACCCTAACCCTAGGCTACCCTTGACTGCTTCTGCCTCCAATAGATTTCCTAAGCACTAGTGTTTTAAGGAACAGCTTAAAAAGAGAATCCTAATGTGATTTCTTTATAATGTGTGTGTTCCTTATATTATCTTAGTGTCTAAACTCTTCTCCATGGCTGGACCCCCTAATAATATTCCTTTACGTGCTAAGGGGTATCTAGAGAGTGGGATAGGTTTAATAGCTACCCTAACCCTAACGCGCACCCTAACCCTAACCCCTAACCTAACCCTAACACGTACCCTAATCCTAACCCGTACCCTAAACCGAGCCCTAACCCTAACACTAACCCTAACCCTAACCCTAACCCATACCCTACGCCGTACCCGAAGCCCTCCCCGAACCCGTACCCTAAGCCGTACCCTAAGCCTAACCCTAAGCCGAAACCTAACCCTAGGCTACCCTTGACTGCTTCTGCCTCCAATAGATTTCCTAAGCACTAGTGTTTTAAGGAACAGCTTAAAAAGAGAATCCTAATGTGATTTCTTTATAATGGGTGTGTTCCTTATCTTATCCTAGTGTCTAAACTCTTCTCCATGGCTGGACCCCCAAATAATATTCCTTTACGTGCTAAGGGGTATCTAGAGAGTGGGATAGGTTTAATAACTACCCTAACCGTAACGCGTACCCTAACCCTAACCCCTACCCTAACCCTAACATGTACCCTAATCCTAACCCGTACCCTAAACCGAGCCCTAACCCTAACACTAACCCTAACCCTAACCGTAACCCATACCCTACGCCGTACCCGAAGCCCTCCCCGAACACGTACCCTAAGCCGTACCCTAAGCCTAACCGTAAGCCAAACCCTAACCCTAGGCTACCCTTGACTGCTTCTGCCTCCAATAGATTTCCTAAGCACTAGTGTTTTAAGGAACAGCTTAAAAAGAGAATCCTAATGTGATTTCTTTATAATGGGTGTGTTCCTTATCTTATCCTAGTGTCTAAACTCTTCTCCATGGCTGGACCCCCAAATAATATTCCTTTACGTGCTAAGGGGTAACTAGAGAGTGGGATAGGTTTAATAACTACCCTATCCGTAACACGTACCCTAACCCTAACCCCTACCCTAACCCTAACACGAACCCTAATCCTAACCCGTACCCTAAACCGAGCCCTAACCCTAACACTAACCCTAACCATAACCCTAACCCATACCCTACGCCGTACCCGAAGCCCTCCCCGAACCCGTACCCTAAGCCGTACCCTAAGCCGTACCCTAAGCCTAACCCTAACCCTAGGCTACCCTTGACTGCTTCTGCCTCCAATAGATTTCCTAAGCACTAGTGTTTTAAGGAACAGCTTAAAAAGAGAATCCTAATGTGATTTCTTTATAATGGGTGTGTTCCTTATCTAATCCTAGTGTCTAAACTCTTCTCCATGGCTGGACCCACAAATAATGTTCCTTTACGTGCTAAGGGGTATCTAGAGAGTGGGATAGGTTTAATAACTACCCTAACCCTAACGCGTACCCTAACCCTAACCCCTACCCTAACCCTAACACGTACCCTAATCCTAACCCGTACCCTAAACCGAGCCCTAACCCTAACACTAACCGTAACCCTAACCCTAACCCATACCCTACGCCGTACCCGAAGCCCTCCCCGAACCCGTACCCTAAGCCGTACCCTAAGCCTAACCCTAAGCCTAACCCTAACCCTAGGCTACCCTTGACTGCTTCTGCCTCCAATGAATTTCCTAAGCACTAGTGTTTTAAGGAACAGCTTAAAAAGAGAATCCTAATGTGATTTCTGTATAATGGGTGTGTTCCTTATCTTATCTTAGTGTCTAAACTCTTCTCCATGGCTGGACCCCCAAATAATATTCCTTTACGTGCTAAGGGGTATCTAGAGAGTGGGATAGGTTTAATAACTACCGTAACCCTAACGCGTACCCTAACCCTAACCCCTAACCTAACCCTAACACGTACCCGAATCCTAAACCGTACCCTAAACCGAGCCCTAACCCTAACACTAACCCTAACCCTAACCCATACCCTACGCCGTACCCGAAGCCCTCCCCGAACCCGTACCCTAAGCCGTACCCTAAGCCTAACCCTAAGCCTAACCCTAACCCTAGGCTACCCTTGACTGCTTCTTCCTCCAATAGATTTCCTAAGCCCTAGTGTTTTAAGAAACCGCTTAAAAAGAGAATCCTAATGTGATTTTTTTATAATGGGTGTGTTCCTTATCTTATCCTAGTGTCTAAACTCTTCTCCATGGCTGGACCCCCAAATAATATTCCTTTACGTGCTAAGGGGTATCTAGAGAGTGGGATAGGTTTAATAACTACCCTAACCCTAACGCGTACCCTAACCCTAACCCCTACCCTAACCCTAACACGTACCCTAATCCTAACCCGTACCCTAAACCGAGCCCTAACCCTAACACTAACCCTAACCCTAACCCTAACCCATACCCTACGCCGTACCCGAAGCCCTCCCCGAACCCGTACCCTAAGCCGTACCCTAAGCCTAACCCTAAGCCTAACCCTAACCCTAGGCTACCCTTGACTGCTTCTGCCTCCAATAGATTTCCTAAGCACTAGTGTTTTAAGGAACAGCTTAAAAAGAGAATCCTAATGTTATTTCTTTATAATGTGTGTGTTCCTTATATTATCTTAGTGTCTAAATTCTTCTCCATGGCTGGACCCCCAAATAATATTCCTTTACGTGCTAAGGGGTATCTAGAGAGTGGGATAGGTTTAATAACTACCCTAACCGTAACGCGTACCCTAACCCTAACCCCTACCCTAACCCTAACATGTACCCTAATCCTAACCCGTACCCTAAACCGAGCCCTAACCCTAACACTAACCCTAACCCTAACCGTAACCCATACACTACGCCGTACCCGAAGCCCTCCCTGAACACGTACCCTAAGCCGTACCCTAAGCCTAACCGTAAGCCAAACCCTAACCCTAGGCTACCCTTGACTGCTTCTGCCTCCAATAGATTTCCTAAGCACTAGTGTTTTAAGGAACAGCTTAAAAAGAGAATCCTAATGTGATTTCTTTATAATGTGTGTGTTCCTTATATTATCTTAGTGTCTAAACTCTTCTCCATGGCTGGACCCCCTAATAATATTCCTTTACGTGCTAAGGGGTATCTAGAGAGTGGGATAGGTTTAATAACTACCCTAACCCTAACGCGCACCCTAACCCTAACCCCTAACCTAACCCTAACACGTACCCTAATCCTAACCCGTACCCTAAACCGAGCCCTAACCCTAACACTAACCCTAACCCTAACCCTAACCCATACCCTACGCCGTACCCGAAGCCCTCCCCGAACCCGTACCCTAAGCCGTACCCTAAGCCTAACCCTAAGCCTAACCCTAACCCTAGGCTACCCTTGACTGCTTCTGCCTCCAATAGATTTCCTAAGCACTAGTGTTTTAAGGAACAGCTTAAAAAGAGAATCCTAATGTGATTTCTTTATAATGGGTGTGTTCCTTATCTTATCCTAGTGTCTAAACTCTTCTCCATGGCTGGACCCCCAAATAATATTCCTTTACGTGCTAAGGGGTAACTAGAGAATGGGATAGGTTTAATAACTACCCTAACCCTAACGCGTACCCTAACGCTAACCCCTACCCTAACCCTAACACGTACCCTAATCTTAACCCGTACCCTAAACCAAGCCCTAACCCTAACACTAACCCTAACCTTAACCCTATCCCATACCCTACGCCGTACCCGAAGCCCTCCCCGAACACGTACCCTAAGCCGTACCCTAAGCCTAACCGTAAGCCTAACCCTAACCCTAGGCTACCCTTGACTGCTTCTGCCTCCAATAGATTTCCTAAGCACTAGTGTTTTAAGGAACAGCTTAAAAAGAGAATCCTAATGTGATTTCTTTATAATGTGTGTGTTCCTTATATTATCTTAGTGTCTAAACTCTTCTCCATGGCTGGACCCCCTAATAATATTCCTTTACGTGCTAAGGGGTATCTAGAGAGTGGGATAGGTTTAATAACTACACTAACCCTAACGCTTACCCTAACCCTAACCCCTAACCTAACCCTAACACGTACCCTAATCCTAACCCGTACCCTAAACCGAGGCCTAACCCTAAAACTAACCCTAACCCTAACCCTAACCCATACCCTACGCCGTACCCGAAGCCCTCCCCGAACCCGTACCCTAAGCCGTACCCTAAGCCTAACCCTAAGCCTAACCCTAACCCTAGGCTACCCTTGACTGCTTCTGCCTCCAATAGATTTCCTAAGCACTAGTGTTTTAAGGAACAGCTTAAAAAGAGAATCCTAATGTTATTTCTTTATAATGTGTGTGTTCCTTATATTATCTTAGTGTCTAAACTCTTCTCCATGGCTGGACCCCCAAATAATATTCCTTTACGTGCTAAGGGGTATCTAGAGAGTGGGATAGGTTTAATAACTACCCTAACCGTAACGCGTACACTAACCCTAACCCCTACCCTAACCCTAACATGTACCCTAATCCTAACCCGTACCCTAAACCGAGCCCTAACCCTAACACTAACCCTAACCCTAACCGTAACCCATACCCTACGCCGTACCTGAAGCCCTCCCCGAACACGTACCCTAAGCCGTACCCTAAGCCTAACCGTAAGCCTAACCCTAACCCTAGGCTACCCTTGACTGCTTCTGCCTCCAATAGATTTCCTAAGCACTAGTGTTTTAAGGAACAGCTTAAAAAGAGAATCCTAATGTGATTTCTTTATAATGTGTGTGTTCCTTATATTATCTTAGTGTCTAAACTCTTCTCCATGGCTGGACCCCCTAATAATATTCCTTTACGTTCTAAGCGGTATCTAGAGAGTGGGATAGGTTTAATAACTATCCTAACCCTAACGCGTACCCTAACCCTAACCCCTACCCTAACCCTAACACGTACCCTAATCCTAACCCGTACCCTAAACCGAGCCCTAACCCTAACACTAACCCTAACCCTAACCCTAACCCATACCCTACGCCGTACCCGAAGCCCTCCCCGAACCCGTACCCTAAGCCGTACCCTAAGCCTAACCCTAAGCCTAACCCTAACCCTAGGCTACCCTTGACTGCTTCTGCCTCCAATAGATTTCCTAAGCCCTAGTGTTTTAAGGAACAGCTTAAAAAGAGAATCCTAATGTGATTTCTTTATAATGGGTGTGTTCCTTATCTTATCCTAGTGTCTAAACTCTTCTCCATGGCTGGACCCCCAAATAATATTCCTTTACGTGCTAAGGGGTAACTAGAGAGTGGGATAGGTTTAATAACTACCCTTACCCTAACGCGTACCCTAACGATAACCCCTACCCTAACCCTAACACGTACCCTAATCCTAACCCGTACCCTAAACCGAGCCCTAACCCTAACACTAACCCTAACACTAACCCTAACCCATACCCTACGCCGTACGCGAAGCCCTCCCCGAACCCGTACCCTAAGCCGTACCCTAAGCCTAACCCTAAGCCTAACCCTAACCCTAGGCTACCCTTGACTGCTTCTGCCTCCAATAGATTTCCTAAGCAGTAGTGTTTTAAGGAACAGCTTAAAAAGAGAATCCTAATGTTATTTCTTTATAATGTGTGTGTTCCTTATCTTATCCTAGCGTCTAAACTCTTCTCCATGGCTGGACCCCCAAATAATATTCCTTTACGTGCTAAGGGGTAACTAGAGAGTGGGATAGGTTTAATAACTACCCTATCCGTAACACGTACCCTAACCCTAACCCCTACCCTAACCCTAACACGAACGCTAATCCTAACCCGTACCCTAAACCGAGCCCTAACCCTAACACTAACCCTAACCCTAACCCTAACCCATACCCTACGCCGTACCCGAAGCCCTCCCTGAACCCGTACCCTAAGCCGTACCCTAAGATTAACCCTAAGCCTAACCCTAACCCTAGGCTACCCTTGACTGCTTCTGCCTCCAATAGATTTCCTAAGCACTAGTGTTTTAAGGAACAGCTTAAAAAGAGAATCCTAATGTGATTTCTTTATAATGTGTGTGTTCTTTATCTTATCCTAGTGTCTAAACTCTTCTCCATGGCTGGACCCCCAAATAATATTCCTTTACGTGCTAAGGGGTAACTAGAGAGTGGGATAGGTTTAATAACTACCCTAACCCTAACGCGTACCCTAACGCTAACCCCTACCCTAACCCTAACACGTACCCTAATCTTAACCCGTACCCTAAACCGAGCCCTAACCCTAACACTAATCCTAACCTTAACCCTAACCCATACCCTACGCCGTACCCGAAGCCCTCCCTGAACCCGTACCCTAAGCCGTACCCTAAGATTAACCCTAAGCCTAACCCTAACCCTAGGCTACCCTTGACTGCTTCTGCCTCCAATAGATTTCCTAAGCACTAGTGTTTTAAGGAACAGCTTAAAAAGAGAATCCTAATGTGATTTCTTTATAATGTGTGTGTTCTTTATCTTATCCTAGTGTCTAAACTCTTCTCCATGGCTGGACCCCCAAATAATATTCCTTTACGTGCTAAGGGGTATCTAGAGAGTGGGATAGGTTTAATAACTACCCTAACCGTAACGCGTACCCTATCCCTAACCCCTAACCTAACCCTAACACGTACCCTAATCCTAACCCGTACCCTAAACCGAGCCCTAACCCTAACACTAACCCTAACCCTAACCCTAACCCATACCCTACGCCGTACCCGAAGCCCTCCCCGAACCCGTACCCTAAGCCGTACCCTAAGCCTAACCCTAAGCCTAACCCTAACCCTAGGCTACCCTTGACTGCTTCTGCCTCCAATAGATTTCCTAAGCACTAGTGTTTTAAGGAACAGCTTAAAAAGAGAATCCTAATGTTATTTCTTTATAATGTGTGTGTTCCTTATATTATCTTAGTGTCTAAACTCTTCTCCATGGCTGGACCCCCAAATAATATTCCTTTACGTGCTAAGGGGTATCTAGAGAGTGGGATAGGTTTAATAACTACCCTAACCGTAACGCGTACAGTAACCCTAACCCCTACCCTAACCCTAACATGTACCCTAATCCTAACCCGTACCCTAAACCGAGCCCTAACCCTAACACTAACCCTAACCCTAACCGTAACCCATACCATACGCCGTACCCGAAGCCCTCCCCGAACACGTACCCTAAGCCGTACCCTAAGCCTAACCGTAAGCCTAACCCTAACCCTAGGCTACCCTTGACTGCTTCTGCCTCCAATAGATTTCCTAAGCACTAGTGTTTTAAGGAACAGCTTAAAAAGAGAATCCTAATGTGATTTCTTTATAATGTGTGTGTTCCTTATATTATCTTAGTGTCTAAACTCTTCTCCATGGCTGGACCCCCTAATAATATTCCTTTACGTGCTAAGCGGTATCTAGAGAGTGGGATAGGTTTAATAACTACCCTAACCCTAACGCGTACCCTAACCCTAACCCCTAACCTAACCCTAACACGTACCCTAATCCTAACCCGTAACCTAAACCGAGCCCTAACCCTAACACTAACCCTAACCCTAACCCTAAACCATACCCTACGCCGTACCCGAAGCCCTCCCCGAACCCGTACCCTAAGCCGTACCCTAAGCCTAACCCTAAGCCTAACCCTAACCCTAGGCTACCCTTGACTGCTTCTGCCTCCAATAGATTTCCTAAGCACTAGTGTTTTAAGGAACAGCTTAAAAAGAGAATCCTAATGTGATTTCTTTATAATGGGTGTGTTCCTTATCTTATCCTAGTGTCTAAACTGTTCTCCATGGCTGGACCCCCTAATAATATTCCTTTTCGTGCTAAGGGGTATCTAGAGAGTGGGATAGGTTTAATAACTACCCTAACCCTAACGCGTACCCTAACGCTAACCCCTACCCTAACCCTAACACGTACCCTAATCTTAACCCGTACCCTAAACCGAGCCCTAACCCTAACACTAACCCTAACCTTAACCCTAACCCATACCCTACGCCGTACCCGAAGCCCTCCCCGAACCCGTACCCTAAGCCGTACCCTAAGCCTAACCCTAAGCCTAACCCTAACCCTAGGCTACCCTTGACTGCTTCTGCCTCCAATAGATTTCCTAAGCACTAGTGTTTTAAGGAACAGCTTAAAAAGAGAATCCTAATGTGATTTCTTTATAATGTGTGTGTTCCTTATATTATCTTAGTGTCTAAACTCTTCTCCATGGCTGGACCCCCAAATAATATTCCTTTACGTGCTAAGGGGTATCTAGAGAGTGGGATAGGTTTAATAACTACCCTAACCGTAACGCGTACCCTATCCCTAACCCCTAACCTAACCCTAACACGTACCCTAATCCTAACCCGTACCCTAAACCGAGCCCTAACCCTAACACTAACCCTAACCCTAACCCTAACCCATACCCTACGCCGTACCCGAAGCCCTCCCCGAACCCGTACCCTAAGCCGTACCCTAAGCCTAACCCTAAGCCTAACCCTAACCCTAGGCTACCCTTGACTGCTTCTGCCTCCAATAGATTTCCTAAGCACTAGTGTTTTAAGGAACAGCTTAAAAAGAGAATCCTAATGTTATTTCTTTATAATGTGTGTGTTCCTTATATTATCTTAGTGTCTAAACTCTTCTCCATGGCTGGACCCCCAAATAATATTCCTTTACGTGCTAAGGGGTATCTAGAGAGTGGGATAGGTTTAATAACTACCCTAACCGTAACGCGTACAGTAACCCTAACCCCTACCCTAACCCTAACATGTACCCTAATCCTAACCCGTACCCTAAACCGAGCCCTAACCCTAACACTAACCCTAACCCTAACCGTAACCCATACCATACGCCGTACCCGAAGCCCTCCCCGAACACGTACCCTAAGCCGTACCCTAAGCCTAACCGTAAGCCTAACCCTAACCCTAGGCTACCCTTGACTGCTTCTGCCTCCAATAGATTTCCTAAGCACTAGTGTTTTAAGGAACAGCTTAAAAAGAGAATCCTAATGTGATTTCTTTATAATGTGTGTGTTCCTTATATTATCTTAGTGTCTAAACTCTTCTCCATGGCTGGACCCCCTAATAATATTCCTTTACGTGCTAAGCGGTATCTAGAGAGTGGGATAGGTTTAATAACTACCCTAACCCTAACGCGTACCCTAACCCTAACCCCTAACCTAACCCTAACACGTACCCTAATCCTAACCCGTAACCTAAACCGAGCCCTAACCCTAACACTAACCCTAACCCTAACCCTAACCCATACCCTACGCCGTACCCGAAGCCCTCCCCGAACCCGTACCCTAAGCCGTACCCTAAGCCTAACCCTAAGCCTAACCCTAACCCTAGGCTACCCTTGACTGCTTCTGCCTCCAATAGATTTCCTAAGCACTAGTGTTTTAAGGAACAGCTTAAAAAGAGAATCCTAATGTGATTTCTTTATAATGGGTGTGTTCCTTATCTTATCCTAGTGTCTAAACTCTTCTCCATGGCTGGACCCCCAAATAATATTCCTTTACGTGCTAAGGGGTAACTAGAGAGTGGGATAGGTTTAATAACTACCCTTACCCTAACGCGTACCCTAACGCTAACCCCTACCCTAACCCTAACCCGTACCCTAAACCGAGCCCTAACCCTAACACTAACCCTAACCTTAACCCTAACCCATACCCTACGCCGTACCCGAAGCCCTCCCCGAACCCGTACCCTAAGCCGTACCCTAAGCCTAACCCTAAGCCTAACCCTAACCCTAGGCTACCCTTGACTGCTTCTGCCTCCAATAGATTTCCTAAGCACTAGTGTTTTAAGGAACAGCTTAAAAAGAGAATCCTAATGTTATTTCTTTATAATGTGTGTGTTCCTTATATTATCTTAGTGTCTAAACTCTTCTCCATGGCTGGACCCCCAAATAATATTCCTTTACGTGCTAAGGGGTATCTAGAGAGTGGGATAGGTTTAATAACTACCCTAACCGTAACGCGTACCCTAACCCTAACCCCTAACCTAAGCCTAACACGTACCCTAATCCTAAACCGTACCCTAAACCGAGCCCTAACCCTAACACTAACCCTAACCCTAACCCTAACCCATACCCTACGCCATACCCGAAGCCCTCCCCGAACCCGTACCCTAAGCCGTACCCTAAGCGTAACCCTAAGCCTAACCCTAACCCTAGGCTACCCTTGACTGCTTCTGCCTCCAATAGATTTCCTAAGCACTAGTGTTTTAAGGAACAGCTTAAAAAGAGAATCCTAATGTTATTTCTTTATAATGTGTGTGTTCCTTATATTATCTTAGTGTCTAAACTCTTCTCCATGGCTGGACCCCCAAATAATATTCCTTTACGTGCTAAGGGGTATCTAGAGAGTGGGAAAGGTTTAATAACTACCCTAACCGTAACGCGTACACTAACCCTAACCCCTACCCTAACCCTAACATGTACCCTAATCCTAACCCGTACCCTAAACCGAGCCCTAACCCTAACACTATCCCTAACCCTAACCGTAACCCATACCCTACGCCGTACCCGAAGCCCTCCCCGAACACGTACCCTAAGCCGTACCCTAAGCCTAACCGTAAGCCTAACCCTAACCCTAGGCTACCCTTGACTGCTTCTGCCTCCAATAGATTTCCTAAGCACTAGTGTTTTAAGGAACAGCTTAAAAAGAGAATCCTAATGTGATTTCTTTATAATGTGTGTGTTCCTTATATTATCTTAGTGTCTAAACTCTTCTCCATGGCTGGACCCCCTAATAATATTCCTTTACGTGCTAAGCGGTATCTAGAGAGTGGGATAGGTTTAATAACTAACCTAACCCTAACGCGTACCCTAACCCTAACCCCTAACCTAACCCTAACACGTACCCTAATCCTAACCCGTAACCTAAACCGAGCCCTAACCCTAACACTAACCCTAACCCTAACCCTAACCCATACCCTACGCCGTACCCGAAGCCCTCCCCGAACCCGTACCCTAAGCCGTACCCTAAGCCTAACCCTAAGCCTAACCCTAACCCTAGGCTACCCTTGACTGCTTCTGCCTCCAATAGATTTCCTAAGCACTAGTGTTTTAAGGAACAGCTTAAAAAGAGAATCCTAATGTGATTTCTTTATAATGTGTGTGTTCCTTATATTATCTTAGTGTCTAAACTCTTCTCCATGGCTGGACCCCCAAATAATATTCCTTTACGTGCTAAGCGGTATCTAGAGAGTGGGATAGGTTTAATAACTACCCTAACCGTAACGCGTACCCTAACCCTAACCCCTACCCTAACCCTAACATGTACCCTAATCCTAACCCGTACCCTAAACCGAGCCCTAACCCTAACACTAACCCTAACCCTAACCGTAACCCATACCCTACGCCGTACCCGAAGCCCTCCCCGAACACGTACCCTAAGCCGTACCCTAAGCCTAACCGTAAGCCAAACCCTAACCCTAGGCTACCCTTGACTGCTTCTGCCTCCAATAGATTTCCTAAGCACTAGTGTTTTAAGGAACAGCTTAAAAAGAGAATCCTAATGTGATTTCTTTATAATGGGTGTGTTCCTTATCTTATCCTAGTGTCTAAACTCTTCTCCATGGCTGGACCCCCAAATAATATTCCTTTACGTGCTAATGGGTAACTAGAGAGTGGGATAGGTTTAATAACTACCCTATCCGTAACACGTACCCTAACCCTCACCCCTACCCTAACCCTAACACGAACCCTAATCCTAACCCGTACCCTAAAACGAGCCCTAACCCTAACATTAAACCTAACCCTAACCGTAACCCATACCCTACGCCGTACCCGAAGCCCTCCCCGAACACGTACCCTAAGCCGTACCCTAAGCCTAACCCTAAGCCTAACCCTAACCCTAGGCTACCCTTGACTGCTTCTGCCTCCAATAGATTTCCTAAGCACTAGTGTTTTAAGGAACAGCTTAAAAAGAGAATCCTAATGTGATTTCTTTATAATGGGTGTGTTCCTTATCTTATCCTAGTGTCTAAACTCTTCTCCATGGCTGGACCCCCAAATAATATTCCTTTACGTGCTAAGGGGTAACTAGAGAGTGGGATAGGTTTAATAACTACCCTAACCCTAACGCTAACCCCTACCCTAACCCTAACACGTACCCTAATCCTAACCCGTACCCTAAACCGAGCCCTAACCCTAACACTCACCCTAACCCTAACCCTAACCCATACCCTACGCCGTACCCGAAGCCCTCCCCGAACCCGTACCCTAAGCCGTACCCTAAGCCTAACCCTAAGCCTAACCCTAACCCTAGGCTACCCTTGACTGCTTCTGCCTCCAATAGATTTCCTAAGCACTAGTGTTTTAAGGAACAGCTTAAAAAGAGAATCCTAATGTGATTTCTTTATAATGGGTGTGTTCCTTATCTTATCCTAGTGTCTAAACTCTTCTCCATGGCTGGACCCCCTAATAATATTCCTTTACGTGCTAAGCGGTATCTAGAGAGTGGGATAGGTTTAATAACTACCCTAACCCTAACGCGTACCCTAACCCTAACCCCTAACCTAACCCTAACACGTACCCTAATCCTAACCCGTAACCTAAACCGAGCCCTAACCCTAACACTAACCCTAACCCTAACCCTAACCCATACCCTACGCCGTACCCGAAGCCCTCCCCGAACCCGTACCCTAAGCCGTACCCTAAGCCTAACCCTAAGCCTAACCCTAACCCTAGGCTACCCTTGACTGCTTCTGCCTCCAATAGATTTCCTAAGCACTAGTGTTTTAAGGAACAGCTTAAAAAGAGAATCCTAATGTGATTTCTTTATAATGGGTGTGTTCCTTATCTTATCCTAGTGTCTAAACTCTTCTCCATGGCTGGACCCCCAAATAATATTCCTTTACGTGCTAAGGGGTAACTAGAGAGTGGGATAGGTTTAATAACTACCCTATCCGTAACACGTACCCTAACCCTAACCGCTACCCTAACCCTAACACGAACCCTAATCCTAACCCGTACCCTAAACCGAGCCCTAACCCTAACACTAACCCTAACCCTAACCCTAACCCATACCCTACGCCGTACCCGAAGCCCTCCCCGAACCCGTACCCTAAGCCGTACCCTAAGCCTAACCCTAAGCCTAACCCTAACCCTAGGCTACCCTTGACTGCTTCTGCCTCCAATAGATTTCCTAAGCACTAGTGTTTTAAGGAACAGCTTAAAAAGAGAATCCTAATGTGATTTCTTTATAATGTGTGTGTTCCTTATATTATCTTAGTGTCTAAACTCTTCTCCATGGCTGGACCTCCTAATAATATTCCTTTACGTGCTAAGGGGTATCTAGAGAGTGGGATAGGTTTAATAACTACCCTAACCCTAACGCGTACCCTAACCCTAACCCCTAACCTAACCCTAACACGTACCCTAATCCTAACCCGTACCCTAAACCGAGCCCTAACCCTAACACTAACCCTAACCCTAACCCTAACCCATACCCTACGCCGTACCCGAAGCCCTCCCTGAACCCGTACCCTAAGCCGTACCCTAAGCCTAACCTTAAGCCTAACCCTAACCCTAGGCTACCCTTGACTGCTTCTGCCTCCAATAGATTTCCTAAGCACTAGTGTTTTAAGGAACAGCTTAAAAAGAGAATCCTAATGTGATTTCTTTATAATGTGTGTGTTCCTTATATTATCTTAGTGTCTAAACTCTTCTCCATGGCTGGACCCCCAAATAATATTCCTTTACGTGCTAAGGGGTATCTAGAGAGTGGGATAGGTTTAATAACTACCCTAACCGTAACGCGTACCCTAACCCTAACCCCTACCCTAACCCTAACATGTACCCTAATCCTAACCCGTACCCTAAACCGAGCCCTAACCCTAACACTAACCCTAACCCTAACCGTAACCCATACCCTACGCCGTACCCGAAGCCCTCCCCGAACACGTACCCTAAGCCGTACCCTAAGCCTAACCGTAAGCCAAACCCTAACCCTAGGCTACCCTTGACTGCTTCTGCCTCCAATAGATTTCCTAAGCACTAGTGTTTTAAGGAACAGCTTAAAAAGAGAATCCTAATGTGATTTCTTTATAATGGGTGTGTTCCTTATCTTATCCTAGTGTCTAAACTCTTCTCCATGGCTGGACCCCCAAATAATATTCCTTTACGTGCTAATGGGTAACTAGAGAGTGGGATAGGTTTAATAACTACCCTATCCGTAACACGTACCCTAACCCTCACCAATACCCTAACCCTAACACGAACCCTAATCCTAACCCGTACCCTAAAACGAGCCCTAACCCTAACATTAAACCTAACCCTAACCGTAACCCATACCCTACGCCGTACCCGAAGCCCTCCCCGAACACGTACCCTAAGCCGTACCCTAAGCCTAACCCTAAGCCTAACCCTAACCCTAGGCTACCCTTGACTGCTTCTGCCTCCAATAGATTTCCTAAGCACTAGTGTTTTAAGGAACAGCTTAAAAAGAGAATCCTAATGTGATTTCTTTATAATGGGTGTGTTCCTTATCTTATCCTAGTGTCTAAACTCTTCTCCATGGCTGGACCCCCAAATAATATTCCTTTACGTGCTAAGGGGTAACTAGAGAGTGGGATAGGTTTAATAACTACCCTAACCCTAACGCTAACCCCTACCCTAACCCTAACACGTACCCTAATCCTAACCCGTACCCTAAACCGAGCCCTAACCCTAACACTCACCCTAACCCTAACCCTAACCCATACCCTACGCCGTACCCGAAGCCCTCCCCGAACCCGTACCCTAAGCCGTACCCTAAGCCTAACCCTAAGCCTAACCCTAACCCTAGGCTACCCTTGACTGCTTCTGCCTCCAATAGATTTCCTAAGCACTAGTGTTTTAAGGAACAGCTTAAAAAGAGAATCCTAATGTGATTTCTTTATAATGGGTGTGTTCCTTATCTTATCCTAGTGTCTAAACTCTTCTCCATGGCTGGACCCCCAAATAATATTCCTTTACGTGCTAAGGGGTAACTAGAGAGTGGGATAGGTTTAATAAGTACCCTATCCGTAACACGTACCCTAACCCTAACCCCTACCCTAACCCTAACACGAACCCTAATCCTAACCCGTACCCTAAACCGAGCCCTAACCCTAACACTAACCCTAACCCTAACCCTAACCCATACCCTACGCCGTACCCGAAGCCCTCCCCGAACCCGTACCCTAAGCCGTACCCTAAGCCTAACCCTAAGCCTAACCCTAACCCTAGGCTACCCTTGACTGCTTCTGCCTCCAATAGATTTCCTAAGCACTAGTGTTTTAAGGAACAGCTTAAAAAGAGAATACTAATGTGATTTCTTTATAATGGGTGTGTTCCTTATCTAATCCTAGTGTCTAAACTCTTCTCCATGGCTGGACCCACAAATAATGTTCCTTTACGTGCTAAGGGGTATCTAGAGAGTGGGATAGGTTTAATAACTACCCTAACCCTAACGCGTACCCTAACCCTAACCCCTACCCTAACCCTAACACGTACCCTAATCCTAACCCGTACCCTAAACCGAGCCCTAACCCTAACACTAACCGTAACCCTAACCCTAACCCATACCCTACGCCGTACCCGAAGCCTTCCCCGAACCCGTACCCTAAGCCGTACCCTAAGCCTAACCCTAAGCCTAACCCTAACCCTAGGCTACCCTTGACTGCTTCTGCCTCCAATGAATTTCCTAAGCACTAGTGTTTTAAGGAACAGCTTAAAAAGAGAATCCTAATGTGATTTCTTTATAATGGGTGTGTTCCTTATCTTATCCTAGTGTCTAAACTCTCCTCCATGGCTGGACCCCCAAATAATATTCCTTTACGTGCTAAGGGGTATCTAGAGAGTGGGATAGGTTTAATAACTACCGTAACCCTAACGCGTACCCTAACCCTAACCCCTAACCTAACCCTAACACGTACCCTAATCCTAACCCGTACCCTAAACCGAGCCCTAACCCTAACACTAACCCTAACCCTAACCCTAACCCATACCCTACGCCGTACCCGAAGCCTTCCCCGAACCCGTACCCTAAGCCGTACCCTAAGCCTAACCCTAAGCCTAACCCTAACCCTAGGCTACCCTTGACTGCTTCTGCCTCCAATAGATTTCCTAAGCACTAGTGTTTTAAGGAACAGCTTAAAAAGAGAATCCTAATGTGATTTCTTTATAATGTGTGTGTTCCTTATATTATCTTAGTGTCTAAACTCTTCTCCATGGCTGGACCTCCTAATAATATTCCTTTACGTGCTAAGGGGTATCTAGAGAGTGGGATAGGTTTAATAACTACCCTAACCCTAACGCGTACCCTAACCCTAACCCCTAACCTAACCCTAACACGTACCCTAATCCTAACCCGTACCCTAAACCGAGCCCTAACCCTAACACTAACCCTAACCCTAACCCTGACCCATACCCTACGCCGTACCCGAAGCCCTCCCTGAACCCGTACCCTAAGCCGTACCCTAAGCCTAACCTTAAGCCTAACCCTAACCCTAGGCTACCCTTGACTGCTTCTGCCTCCAATAGATTTCCTAAGCACTAGTGTTTTAAGGAACAGCTTAAAAAGAGAATCCTAATGTGATTTCTTTATAATGTGTGTGTTCCTTATATTATCTTAGTGTCTAAACTCTTCTCCATGGCTGGACCCCCAAATAATATTCCTTTACGTGCTAATGGGTAACTAGAGAGTGGGATAGGTTTAATAACTACCCTATCCGTAACACGTACCCTAACCCTCACCCCTACCCTAACCCTAACACGAACCCTAATCCTAACCCGTCCCCTAAAACGAGCCCTAACCCTAACATTAAACCTAACCCTAACCGTAACCCATACCCTACGCCGTACCCGAAGCCCTCCCCGAACACGTACCCTAAGCCGTACCCTAAGCCTAACCCTAAGCCTAACCCTAACCCTAGGCTACCCTTGACTGCTTCTGCCTCCAATAGATTTCCTAAGCACTAGTGTTTTAAGGAACAGCTTAAAAAGAGAATCCTAATGTGATTTCTTTATAATGGGTGTGTTCCTTATCTTATCCTAGTGTCTAAACTCTTCTCCATGGCTGGACCCCCAAATAATATTCCTTTACGTGCTAAGGGGTAACTAGAGAGTGGGATAGGTTTAATAACTACCCTAACCCTAACGCTAACCCCTACCCTAACCCTAACACGTACCCTAATCCTAACCCGTACCCTAAACCGAGCCCTAACCCTAACACTCACCCTAACCCTAACCCTAACCCATACCCTAAGCCGTACCCGAAGCCCTCCCCGAACCCGTACCCTAAGCCGTACCCTAAGCCTAACCCTAAGCCTAACCCTAACCCTAGGCTACCCTTGACTGCTTCTGCCTCCAATAGATTTCCTAAGCACTAGTGTTTTAAGGAACAGCTTAAAAAGAGAATCCTAATGTGATTTCTTTATAATGGGTGTGTTCCTTATCTTATCCTAGTGTCTAAACTCTTCTCCATGGCTGGACCCCCAAATAATATTCCTTTACGTGCTAAGGGGTAACTAGAGAGTGGGATAGGTTTAATAAGTACCCTATCCGTAACACGTACCCTAACCCTAACCCCTACCCTAACCCTAACACGAACCCTAATCCTAACCCGTACCCTAAACCGAGCCCTAACCCTAACACTAACCCTAACCCTAACCCTAACCCATACCCTACGCCGTACCCGAAGCCCTCCCCGAACCCGTACCCTAAGCCGTACCCTAAGCCTAACCCTAAGCCTAACCCTAACCCTAGGCTACCCTTGACTGCTTCTGCCTCCAATAGATTTCCTAAGCACTAGTGTTTTAAGGAACAGCTTAAAAAGAGAATCCTAATGTGATTTCTTTATAATGGGTGTGTTCCTTATCTAATCCTAGTGTCTAAACTCTTCTCCATGGCTGGACCCACAAATAATGTTCCTTTACGTGCTAAGGGGTATCTAGAGAGTGGGATAGGTTTAATAACTACCCTAACCCTAACGCGTACCCTAACCCTAACCCCTACCCTAACCCTAACACGTACCCTAATCCTAACCCGTACCCTAAACCGAGCCCTAACCCTAACACTAACCGTAACCCTAACCCTAACCCATACCCTACGCCGTACCCGAAGCCTTCCCCGAACCCGTACCCTAAGCCTAACCCTAAGCCTAACCCTAACCCTAGGCTACCCTTGACTGCTTCTGCCTCCAATGAATTTCCTAAGCACTAGTGTTTTAAGGAACAGCTTAAAAAGAGAATCCTAATGTGATTTCTTTATAATGTGTGTGTTCCTTATCTTATCCTAGTGTCTAAACTCTCCTCCATGGCTGGACCCCCAAATAATATTCCTTTACGTGCTAAGGGGTATCTAGAGAGTGGGATAGGTTTAATAACTACCGTAACCCTAACGCGTACCCTAACCCTAACCCCTAACCTAACCCTAACACGTACCCTAATCCTAACCCGTACCCTAAACCGAGCCCTAACCCTAACACTAACCCTAACCCTAACCCTAACCCATACCCTACGCCGTACCCGAAGCCCTCCCCGAACCCGTACCCTAAGCCGTACCCTAAGCCTAACCCTAAGCCTAACCCTAACCCTAGGCTACCCTTGACTGCTTCTGCCTCCAATAGATTTCCTAAGCCCTAGTGTTTTAAGGAACAGCTTAAAAAGAGAATCCTAATGTGATTTTTTTATAATGGGTGTGTTCCTTATCTTATCCTAGTGTCTAAACTCTTCTCCATGGCTGGACCCCCAAATAATATTCCTTTACGTGCTAAGGGGTATCTAGAGAGTGGGATAGGTTTAATAACTACCCTAACCCTAACGCGTACCCTAACCCTAACCCCTAACCTAACCCTAACACGTACCCTAATCCTAACCCGTACCCTAAACCGAGCCCTAACCCTAACACTAACCCTAACCCTAACCCTAACCCATACCCTACGCCGTACGCGAAGCCCTCCCCGAACCCGTACCCTAAGCCGTACCCTAAGCCTAACCCTAAGCCTAACCCTAACCCTAGGCTACCCTTGACTGCTTCTGCCTCCAATAGATTTCCTAAGCACTAGTGTTTTAAGGAACAGCTTAAAAAGAGAATCCTAATGTTATTTCTTTATAATGTGTGTGTTCCTTATATTATCTTAGTGTCTAAACTCTTCTCCATGGCTGGACCCCCAAATAATATTCCTTTACGTGCTAAGGGGTATCTAGAGAGTGGGATAGGTTTAATAACTACCCTAACCGTAACGCGTACCCTAACCCTAACCCCTACCCTAACCCTAACATGTACCCTAATCCTAACCCGTACCCTAAACCGAGCCCTAACCCTAACACTAACCCTAACCCTAACCGTAACCCATACCCTACGCCGTACCCGAAGCCCTCCCCGAACACGTACCCTAAGCCATACCCTAAGCCTAACCGTAAGCCAAACCCTAACCCTAGGCTACCCTTGACTGCTTCTGCCTCCAATAGATTTCCTAAGCACTAGTGTTTTAAGGAACAGCTTAAAAAGAGAATCCTAATGTGATTTCTTTATAATGTGTGTGTTCCTTATATTATCTTAGTGTCTAAACTCTTCTCCATGGCTGGACCCCCTAATAATATTCCTTTACGTGCTAAGGGGTATCTAGAGAGTGGGATAGGTTTAATAACTACCCTAACCCTAACGCGTACCCTAACCCTAACCCCTAACCTAACCCTAACACGTACCCTAATCCTAACCCGTACCCTAAACCGAGCCCTAACCCTAACACTAACCGTAACCCTAACCCTAACCCATACCCTACGCCGTACCCGAAGCCCTCCCCGAACCCGTACCCTAAGCCGTACCCTAAGCCTAACCCTAAGCCTAACCCTAAACCTAGGCTACCCTTGACTGCTTCTGCCTCCAATAGATTTCCTAAGCACTAGTGTTTTAAGGAACAGCTTAAAAAGAGAATCCTAATGTGATTTCTTTATAATGGGTGTGTTCCTTATCTAATCCTAGTGTCTAAACTCTTCTCCATGGCTGGACCCCCAAATAATAATCCTTTATGTGCTAAGGGGTATCGAGAGAGTGGGATAGGTTTAATCACTACCCTAACCCTAACGCGTACCCTAACCCTAAACCCTACCCTTACCCTAACACGTACCCTAATCCTAACCCGTACCCTAAACCGAGCCCTAACCCTAACACTAACCCTAACCCTAACCCTAACCCATACCCTACGCCATACCCGAAGCCCTCCCCGAACCCGTACCCTAAGCCGTACCCGAAGCCTAACCCTAAGCCTAACCCTAACCCTAGGCTACCCTTGACTGCTTCTGCCTCCAATAGATTTCCTAAGCACTAGTGTTTTAAGGAACAGCTTAAAAAGAGAATCCTAATGTGATTTCTTTATAATGTGTGTTTTCCTTATATTACCTTAGTGTCTAAACTCTTCTCCATGGCTGGACCCCCAAATAATGTTCCTTTACGTACTAAGGGGTATCTAGAGAGTGGGATAGGTTTAATAACTACCCTAACCCTAACGCGTACCCTAACCCTAACCCCTACCCTAACCCTAACACATACCCTAATCCTAACCCGTACCCTAAACCGAGCCCTAACCCTAACACTAACTGTAACCCTAACCCTAACCCATACCCTACGCCGTACCCGAAGCCCTCCCCGAACCCGTACCCTAAGCCGTACCCTAAGCCTAACCCTAAGCCTAACCCTAACCCTAGGCTACCCTTGACTGCTTCTGCCTCCAATGAATTTCCTAAGCACTAGTGTTTTAAGGAACAGCTTAAAAAGAGAATCCTAATGTGATTTCTTTATAATGTGTGTGTTCCTTATCTTATCCTAGTGTCTAAACTCTTCTCCATGGCTGGACCCCCAAATAATATTCCTTTACGTGCTAAGGGGTAACTAGAGAGTGGGATAGGTTTAATAACTACCCTAACCCTAACGCTAACCCCTACCCTAACCCTAACACGTACCCTAATCCTAACCCGTACCCTAAACCGAGCCCTAACCCTAACACTCACCCTAACCCTAACCCTAACCCATACCCTAAGCCGTACCCGAAGCCCTCCCCGAACCCGTACCCTAAGCCGTACCCTAAGCCTAACCCTAAGCCTAACCCTAACCCTAGGCTACCCTTGACTGCTTCTGCCTCCAATAGATTTCCTAAGCACTAGTGTTTTAAGGAACAGCTTAAAAAGAGAATCCTAATGTGATTTCTTTATAATGGGTGTGTTCCTTATCTTATCCTAGTGTCTAAACTCTTCTCCATGGCTGGACCCCCAAATAATATTCCTTTACGTGCTAAGGGGTAACTAGAGAGTGGGATAGGTTTAATAAGTACCCTATCCGTAACACGTACCCTAACCCTAACCCCTACCCTAACCCTAACACGAACCCTAATCCTAACCCGTACCCTAAACCGAGCCCTAACCCTAACACTAACCCTAACCCTAACCCTAACCCATACCCTACGCCGTACCCGAAGCCCTCCCCGAACCCGTACCCTAAGCCGTACCCTAAGCCTAACCCTAAGCCTAACCCTAACCCTAGGCTACCCTTGACTGCTTCTGCCTCCAATAGATTTCCTAAGCACTAGTGTTTTAAGGAACAGCTTAAAAAGAGAATCCTAATGTGATTTCTTTATAATGGGTGTGTTCCTTATCTAATCCTAGTGTCTAAACTCTTCTCCATGGCTGGACCCACAAATAATGTTCCTTTACGTGCTAAGGGGTATCTAGAGAGTGGGATAGGTTTAATAACTACCCTAACCCTAACGCGTACCCTAACCCTAACCCCTACCCTAACCCTAACACGTACCCTAATCCTAACCCGTACCCTAAACCGAGCCCTAACCCTAACACTAACCGTAACCCTAACCCTAACCCATACCCTACGCCGTACCCGAAGCCTTCCCCGAACCCGTACCCTAAGCCGTACCCTAAGCCTAACCCTAAGCCTAACCCTAACCCTAGGCTACCCTTGACTGCTTCTGCCTCCAATGAATTTCCTAAGCACTAGTGTTTTAAGGAACAGCTTAAAAAGAGAATCCTAATGTGATTTCTTTATAATGTGTGTGTTCCTTATCTTATCCTAGTGTCTAAACTCTCCTCCATGGCTGGACCCCCAAATAATATTCCTTTACGTGCTAAGGGGTATCTAGAGAGTGGGATAGGTTTAATAACTACCGTAACCCTAACGCGTACCCTAACCCTAACCCCTAACCTAACCCTAACACGTACCCTAATCCTAACCCGTACCCTAAACCGAGCCCTAACCCTAACACTAACCCTAACCCTAACCCTAACCCATACCCTACGCCGTACCCGAAGCCCTCCCCGAACCCGTACCCTAAGCCGTACCCTAAGCCTAACCCTAAGCCTAACCCTAACCCTAGGCTACCCTTGACTGCTTCTGCCTCCAATAGATTTCCTAAGCCCTAGTGTTTTAAGGAACAGCTTAAAAAGAGAATCCTAATGTGATTTTTTTATAATGGGTGTGTTCCTTATCTTATCCTAGTGTCTAAACTCTTCTCCATGGCTGGACCCCCAAATAATATTCCTTTACGTGCTAAGGGGTATCTAGAGAGTGGGATAGGTTTAATAACTACCCTAACCCTAACGCGTACCCTAACCCTAACCCCTAACCTAACCCTAACACGTACCCTAATCCTAACCCGTACCCTAAACCGAGCCCTAACCCTAACACTAACCCTAACCCTAACCCTAACCCATACCCTACGCCGTACGCGAAGCCCTCCCCGAACCCGTACCCTAAGCCGTACCCTAAGCCTAACCCTAAGCCTAACCCTAACCCTAGGCTACCCTTGACTGCTTCTGCCTCCAATAGATTTCCTAAGCACTAGTGTTTTAAGGAACAGCTTAAAAAGAGAATCCTAATGTTATTTCTTTATAATGTGTGTGTTCCTTATATTATCTTAGTGTCTAAACTCTTCTCCATGGCTGGACCCCCAAATAATATTCCTTTACGTGCTAAGGGGTATCTAGAGAGTGGGATAGGTTTAATAACTACCCTAACCGTAACGCGTACCCTAACCCTAACCCCTACCCTAACCCTAACATGTACCCTAATCCTAACCCGTACCCTAAACCGAGCCCTAACCCTAACACTAACCCTAACCCTAACCGTAACCCATACCCTACGCCGTACCCGAAGCCCTCCCCGAACACGTACCCTAAGCCATACCCTAAGCCTAACCGTAAGCCAAACCCTAACCCTAGGCTACCCTTGACTGCTTCTGCCTCCAATAGATTTCCTAAGCACTAGTGTTTTAAGGAACAGCTTAAAAAGAGAATCCTAATGTGATTTCTTTATAATGTGTGTGTTCCTTATATTATCTTAGTGTCTAAACTCTTCTCCATGGCTGGACCCCCTAATAATATTCCTTTACGTGCTAAGGGGTATCTAGAGAGTGGGATAGGTTTAATAACTACCCTAACCCTAACGCGTACCCTAACCCTAACCCCTAACCTAACCCTAACACGTACCCTAATCCTAACCCGTACCCTAAACCGAGCCCTAACCCTAACACTAACCGTAACCCTAACCCTAACCCATACCCTACGCCGTACCCGAAGCCCTCCCCGAACCCGTACCCTAAGCCGTACCCTAAGCCTAACCCTAAGCCTAACCCTAAACCTAGGCTACCCTTGACTGCTTCTGCCTCCAATAGATTTCCTAAGCACTAGTGTTTTAAGGAACAGCTTAAAAAGAGAATCCTAATGTGATTTCTTTATAATGGGTGTGTTCCTTATCTAATCCTAGTGTCTAAACTCTTCTCCATGGCTGGACCCCCAAATAATAATCCTTTATGTGCTAAGGGGTATCGAGAGAGTGGGATAGGTTTAATCACTACCCTAACCCTAACGCGTACCCTAACCCTAAACCCTACCCTTACCCTAACACGTACCCTAATCCTAACCCGTACCCTAAACCGAGCCCTAACCCTAACACTAACCCTAACCCTAACCCTAACCCATACCCTACGCCATACCCGAAGCCCTCCCCGAACCCGTACCCTAAGCCGTACCCGAAGCCTAACCCTAAGCCTAACCCTAACCCTAGGCTACCCTTGACTGCTTCTGCCTCCAATAGATTTCCTAAGCACTAGTGTTTTAAGGAACAGCTTAAAAAGAGAATCCTAATGTGATTTCTTTATAATGTGTGTTTTCCTTATATTACCTTAGTGTCTAAACTCTTCTCCATGGCTGGACCCCCAAATAATGTTCCTTTACGTACTAAGGGGTATCTAGAGAGTGGGATAGGTTTAATAACTACCCTAACCCTAACGCGTACCCTAACCCTAACCCCTACCCTAACCCTAACACATACCCTAATCCTAACCCGTACCCTAAACCGAGCCCTAACCCTAACACTAACTGTAACCCTAACCCTAACCCATACCCTACGCCGTACCCGAAGCCCTCCCCGAACCCGTACCCTAAGCCGTACCCTAAGCCTAACCCTAAGCCTAACCCTAACCCTAGGCTACCCTTGACTGCTTCTGCCTCCAATGAATTTCCTAAGCACTAGTGTTTTAAGGAACAGCTTAAAAAGAGAATCCTAATGTGATTTCTTTATAATGGGTGTGTTCCTTATCTTATCCTAGTGCCTAAACTCTTCTCCATGGCTGGACCCCCAAATAATATTCCTTTACGTGCTAAGGGGTATCTAGAGAGTGGGATAGGTTTAATAACTACCCTAACCCTAACGCGTACCCTAACCCTAACCCCTAACCTAACCCTAACACGTACCCTAATCCTAACCCGTACCCTAAACCGAGCCCTAACCCTAACACTAACCCTAACCCTAACCCTAACCCATACCCTACGCCGTACCCGAAGCCCTCCCCGAACCCGTACCCTAAGCCGTACCCTAAGCCTAACCCTAAGCCTAACCCTAACCCTAGGCTACCCTTGACTGCTTCTGCCTCCAATAGATTTCCTAAGCACTAGTGTTTTAAGGAACAGCTTAAAAAGAGAATCCTAATGTTATTTCTTTATAATGTGTGTGTTCCTTATATTATCTTAGTGTCTAAACTCTTCTCCATGGCTGGACCCCCAAATAATATTCCTTTACGTGCTAAGGGGTATCTAGAGAGTGGGATAGGTTTAATAACTACCCTAACCGTAACGCGTACCCTAACCCTAACCCCTACCCTAACCCTAACATGTACCCTAATCCTAACCCGTACCCTAAACCGAGCCCTAACCCTAACACTAACCCTAACCCTAACCGTAACCCATACCCTACGCCGTACCCGAAGCCCTCCCCGAACACGTACCCTAAGCCATACCCTAAGCCTAACCGTAAGCCAAACCCTAACCCTAGGCTACCCTTGACTGCTTCTGCCTCCAATAGATTTCCTAAGCACTAGTGTTTTAAGGAACAGCTTAAAAAGAGAATCCTAATGTGATTTCTTTATAATGTGTGTGTTCCTTATATTATCTTAGTGTCTAAACTCTTCTCCATGGCTGGACCCCCTAATAATATTCCTTTACGTGCTAAGGGGTATCTAGAGAGTGGGATAGGTTTAATAACTACCCTAACCCTAACGCGTACCCTAACCCTAACCCCTAACCTAACCCTAACACGTACCCTAATCCTAACCCGTACCCTAAACCGAGCCCTAACCCTAACACTAACCCTAACCCTAACACTAACCCATACCCTACGCCGTACCCGAAGCCCTCCCCGAACCCGTACCCTAAGCCGTACCCTAAGCCTAACCCTAAGCCTAACCCTAAACCTAGGCTACCCTTGACTGCTTCTGCCTCCAATAGATTTCCTAAGCACTAGTGTTTTAAGGAACAGCTTAAAAAGAGAATCCTAATGTGATTTCTTTATAATGGGTGTGTTCCTTATCTAATCCTAGTGTCTAAACTCTTCTCCATGGCTGGACCCCCAAATAATAATCCTTTATGTGCTAAGGGGTATCGAGAGAGTGGGATAGGTTTAATCACTACCCTAACCCTAACGCGTACCCTAACCCTAAACCCTACCCTTACCCTAACACGTACCCTAATCCTAACCTGAACCCTAAACCGAGCCCTAACCCTAACACTAACCCTAACCCTAACCCTAACCCATACCCTACGCCGTACCCGAAGCCCTCCCCGAACCCGTACCCTAAGCCGTACCCGAAGCCTAACCCTAAGCCTAACCCTAACCCTAGGCTACCCTTGACTGCTTCTGCCTCCAATAGATTTCCTAAGCACTAGTGTTTTAAGGAACAGCTTAAAAAGAGAATCCTAATGTGATTTCTTTATAATGTGTGTTTTCCTTATATTACCTTAGTGTCTAAACTCTTCTCCATGGCTGGACCCCCAAATAATGTTCCTTTACGTACTAAGGGGTATCTAGAGAGTGGGATAGGTTTAATAACTACCCTAACCCTAACGCGTACCCTAACCCTAACCCCTACCCTAACCCTAACACATACCCTAATCCTAACCCGTACCCTAAACCGAGCCCTAACCCTAACACTAACCGTAACCCTAACCCTAACCCATACCCTACGCCGTACCCGAAGCCCTCCCCGAACCCGTACCCTAAGCCGTACCCTAAGCCTAACCCTAAGCCTAACCCTAACCCTAGGCTACCCTTGACTGCTTCTGCCTCCAATGAATTTCCTAAGCACTAGTGTTTTAAGGAACAGCTTAAAAAGAGAATCCTAATGTGATTTCTTTATAATGGGTGTGTTCCTTATCTTATCCTAGTGCCTAAACTCTTCTCCATGGCTGGACCCCCAAATAATATTCCTTTACGTGCTAAGGGGTATCTAGAGAGTGGGATAGGTTTAATAACTACCCTAACCCTAACGCGTACCCTAACCCTAACCCCTAACCTAACCCTAACACGTACCCTAATCCTAACCCGTACCCTAAACCGAGCCCTAAACCTAACACTAACCCTAACCCTAACCCTAACCCATACCCTACCCCGTACCCGAAGCCCTCCCCGAACCCGTACCCTAAGCCGTAATCTAAGCCTAACCCTAAGCCTAACCCTAACCCTAGGCTACCCTTGACTGCTTCTGCCTCCAATAGATTTCCTAAGCCCTAGTGTTTTAAGGAACAGCTTAAAAAGAGAATCCTAATGTGATTTCTTTATAATGGGTGTGTTCCTTATCTTATCCTAGTGTCTAAACTCTTCTCCATGGCTGGACCCCCAAATAATATTCCTTTACGTGCTAAGGGGTAACTAGAGAGTGGGATAGGTTTAATAACTACCCTAACCCTAACGCGTACCCTAACGCTAACCCCTACCCTAACCCTAACACGTACCCTAATCCTAACCCGTACCCTAAACCGAGCCCTAACCCTAACACTAACCCTAACCCTAACCGTAACCCGTACCCTACGCCGTACCCGAAGCCCTCCCCGAACCCGTACCCTAAGCCGTACCCTAAGCCTAACCCTAAGCCTAACCCTAACCCTAGGCTACCCTTGACTGCTTCTGCCTCCAATAGATTTCCTAAGCACTAGTGTTTTAAGGAACAGCTTAAAAAGAGAATCCTAATGTGATTTCTTTATAATGGGTGTGTTCCTTATCTTATCCTAGTGTCTAAACTCTTCTCCATGGCTGGACCCCCAAATAATATTCCTTTACGTGCTAAGGGGTAACTAGAGAGTGGGATAGGTTTAATAACTACCCTATCCGAAACACGTACCCTAACCCTAACCCCTACCCTAACCCTAACACGAACCCTAATCCTAACCCGTACCCTAAACCGAGCCCTAACCCTAACACTAACCCTAACCCTAACCCTAACCCATACCCTACGCCGTACCCGAAGCCCTCCCCGAACCCGTACCCTAAGCCGTACCCTAAGCCTAACCCTAAGCCTAACCCTAACCCTAGGCTACCCTTGACTGCTTCTGCCTCCAATAGATTTCCTAAGCACTAGTGTTTTAAGGAACAGCTTAAAAAGAGAATCCTAATGTGATTTCTTTATAATGTGTGTGTTCTTTATCTTATCCTAGTGTCTAAACTCTTCTCCATGGCTGGACCCCCAAATAATATTCCTTTACATGCTAAGGGGTAACTAGAGAGTGGGATAGGTTTAATAACTACCCTAACCCTAACGCGTAACCTAATGCTAACCCCTACCCTAACCCTAACACGTACCCTAATCCTAACCCGTACCCTAAACCGAGCCCTAACCCTAACACTAACCCTAACCCTAACCCTAACCCATACCCTACGCCGTGCCCGAAGCCCTCCCCGAACCCGTACCCTAAGCCGTACCCTAAGCCTAACCCTAAGCCTAACCCTAACCCTAGGCTACCCTTGACTGCTTCTGCCTCCAATAGATTTCCTAAGCACTAGTGTTTTAAGGAACAGCTTAAAAAGAGAATCCTAATGTGATTTCTTTATAATGGGTGTGTTCCTTATCTTATCCTAGTGTCTAAACTCTTCTCCATGGCTGGACCCCCAAATGATATTCCTTTACGTGCTAAGGGGTAACTAGAGAGTGGGATAGGTTTAATAACTACCCTAACCCTAACGCGTACCCTAACGCTAACCCCTACCCTAACCCTAACACGTACCCTAATCTTAACCCGTACCCTAAACCGAGCCCTAACCCTAACACTAACCCTAACCTTAACCCTAACCCATACCCTACGCCGTACCCGAAGCCCTCCCCGAACCCGTACCCTAAGCCGTACCCTAAGCCTAACCCTAAGCCTAACCCTAACCCTAGGCTACCCTTGACTGCTTCTGCCTCCAATAGATTTCCTAAGCACTAGTGTTTTAAGGAACAGCTTAAAAAGAGAATCCTAATGTTATTTCTTTATAATGTGTGTGTTCCTTATATTATCTTAGTGTCTAAACTCTTCTCCATGGCTGGACCCCCAAATAATATTCCTTTACGTGCTAAGGGGTATCTAGAGAGTGTGATAGGTTTAATAACTACCCTAACCGTAACGCGTACCCTAACCCTAACCCCTACCCTAACCCTAACATGTACCCTAATCCTAACCCGTACCCTAAACCGAGCCCTAACCCTAACACTAACCCTAACCCTAACCCTAACCCATACCCTACGCCGTACCCGAAGCCCTCCCCGAACCCGTACCCTAAGCCGTACCCTAAGCCTAACCCTAAGCCTAACCCTAACCCTAGGCTACCCTTGACTGCTTCTGCCTCCAATAGATTTCCTAAGCCCTAGTGTTTTAAGGAACAGCTTAAAAAGAGAATCCTAATGTGATTTTTTTATAATGGGTGTGTTCCTTATCTTATCCTAGTGTCTAAACTCTTCTCCATGGCTGGACCCCCAAATAATATTCCTTTACGTGCTAAGGGGTATCTAGAGAGTGGGATAGGTTTAATAACTACCCTAACCCTAACGCGTACCCTAACCCTAACCCCTAACCTAACCCTAACACGTACCCTAATCCTAACCCGTACCCTAAACCGAGCCCTAACCCTAACACTAACCCTAACCCTAACCCTAACCCATACCCTACGCCGTACGCGAAGCCCTCCCCGAACCCGTACCCTAAGCCGTACCCTAAGCCTAACCCTAAGCCTAACCCTAACCCTAGGCTACCCTTGACTGCTTCTGCCTCCAATAGATTTCCTAAGCACTAGTGTTTTAAGGAACAGCTTAAAAAGAGAATCCTAATGTTATTTCTTTATAATGTGTGTGTTCCTTATATTATCTTAGTGTCTAAACTCTTCTCCATGGCTGGACCCCCAAATAATATTCCTTTACGTGCTAAGGGGTATCTAGAGAGTGGGATAGGTTTAATAACTACCCTAACCGTAACGCGTACCCTAACCCTAACCCCTACCCTAACCCTAACATGTACCCTAATCCTAACCCGTACCCTAAACCGAGCCCTAACCCTAACACTAACCCTAACCCTAACCGTAACCCATACCCTACGCCGTACCCGAAGCCCTCCCCGAACACGTACCCTAAGCCATACCCTAAGCCTAACCGTAAGCCAAACCCTAACCCTAGGCTACCCTTGACTGCTTCTGCCTCCAATAGATTTCCTAAGCACTAGTGTTTTAAGGAACAGCTTAAAAAGAGAATCCTAATGTGATTTCTTTATAATGTGTGTGTTCCTTATATTATCTTAGTGTCTAAACTCTTCTCCATGGCTGGACCCCCTAATAATATTCCTTTACGTGCTAAGGGGTATCTAGAGAGTGGGATAGGTTTAATAACTACCCTAACCCTAACGCGTACCCTAACCCTAACCCCTAACCTAACCCTAACACGTACCCTAATCCTAACCCGTACCCTAAACCGAGCCCTAACCCTAACACTAACCGTAACCCTAACCCTAACCCATACCCTACGCCGTACCCGAAGCCCTCCCCGAACCCGTACCCTAAGCCGTACCCTAAGCCTAACCCTAAGCCTAACCCTAAACCTAGGCTACCCTTGACTGCTTCTGCCTCCAATAGATTTCCTAAGCACTAGTGTTTTAAGGAACAGCTTAAAAAGAGAATCCTAATGTGATTTCTTTATAATGGGTGTGTTCCTTATCTAATCCTAGTGTCTAAACTCTTCTCCATGGCTGGACCCCCAAATAATAATCCTTTATGTGCTAAGGGGTATCGAGAGAGTGGGATAGGTTTAATCACTACCCTAACCCTAACGCGTACCCTAACCCTAAACCCTACCCTTACCCTAACACGTACCCTAATCCTAACCCGTACCCTAAACCGAGCCCTAACCCTAACACTAACCCTAACCCTAACCCTAACCCATACCCTACGCCATACCCGAAGCCCTCCCCGAACCCGTACCCTAAGCCGTACCCGAAGCCTAACCCTAAGCCTAACCCTAACCCTAGGCTACCCTTGACTGCTTCTGCCTCCAATAGATTTCCTAAGCACTAGTGTTTTAAGGAACAGCTTAAAAAGAGAATCCTAATGTGATTTCTTTATAATGTGTGTTTTCCTTATATTACCTTAGTGTCTAAACTCTTCTCCATGGCTGGACCCCCAAATAATGTTCCTTTACGTACTAAGGGGTATCTAGAGAGTGGGATAGGTTTAATAACTACCCTAACCCTAACGCGTACCCTAACCCTAACCCCTACCCTAACCCTAACACATACCCTAATCCTAACCCGTACCCTAAACCGAGCCCTAACCCTAACACTAACTGTAACCCTAACCCTAACCCATACCCTACGCCGTACCCGAAGCCCTCCCCGAACCCGTACCCTAAGCCGTACCCTAAGCCTAACCCTAAGCCTAACCCTAACCCTAGGCTACCCTTGACTGCTTCTGCCTCCAATGAATTTCCTAAGCACTAGTGTTTTAAGGAACAGCTTAAAAAGAGAATCCTAATGTGATTTCTTTATAATGGGTGTGTTCCTTATCTTATCCTAGTGCCTAAACTCTTCTCCATGGCTGGACCCCCAAATAATATTCCTTTACGTGCTAAGGGGTATCTAGAGAGTGGGATAGGTTTAATAACTACCCTAACCCTAACGCGTACCCTAACCCTAACCCCTAACCTAACCCTAACACGTACCCTAATCCTAACCCGTACCCTAAACCGAGCCCTAACCCTAACACTAACCCTAACCCTAACCCTAACCCATACCCTACGCCGTACCCGAAGCCCTCCCCGAACCCGTACCCTAAGCCGTACCCTAAGCCTAACCCTAAGCCTAACCCTAACCCTAGGCTACCCTTGACTGCTTCTGCCTCCAATAGATTTCCTAAGCACTAGTGTTTTAAGGAACAGCTTAAAAAGAGAATCCTAATGTTATTTCTTTATAATGTGTGTGTTCCTTATATTATCTTAGTGTCTAAACTCTTCTCCATGGCTGGACCCCCAAATAATATTCCTTTACGTGCTAAGGGGTATCTAGAGAGTGGGATAGGTTTAATAACTACCCTAACCGTAACGCGTACCCTAACCCTAACCCCTACCCTAACCCTAACATGTACCCTAATCCTAACCCGTACCCTAAACCGAGCCCTAACCCTAACACTAACCCTAACCCTAACCGTAACCCATACCCTACGCCGTACCCGAAGCCCTCCCCGAACACGTACCCTAAGCCATACCCTAAGCCTAACCGTAAGCCAAACCCTAACCCTAGGCTACCCTTGACTGCTTCTGCCTCCAATAGATTTCCTAAGCACTAGTGTTTTAAGGAACAGCTTAAAAAGAGAATCCTAATGTGATTTCTTTATAATGTGTGTGTTCCTTATATTATCTTAGTGTCTAAACTCTTCTCCATGGCTGGACCCCCTAATAATATTCCTTTACGTGCTAAGGGGTATCTAGAGAGTGGGATAGGTTTAATAACTACCCTAACCCTAACGCGTACCCTAACCCTAACCCCTAACCTAACCCTAACACGTACCCTAATCCTAACCCGTACCCTAAACCGAGCCCTAACCCTAACACTAACCCTAACCCTAACACTAACCCATACCCTACGCCGTACCCGAAGCCCTCCCCGAACCCGTACCCTAAGCCGTACCCTAAGCCTAACCCTAAGCCTAACCCTAAACCTAGGCTACCCTTGACTGCTTCTGCCTCCAATAGATTTCCTAAGCACTAGTGTTTTAAGGAACAGCTTAAAAAGAGAATCCTAATGTGATTTCTTTATAATGGGTGTGTTCCTTATCTAATCCTAGTGTCTAAACTCTTCTCCATGGCTGGACCCCCAAATAATAATCCTTTATGTGCTAAGGGGTATCGAGAGAGTGGGATAGGTTTAATCACTACCCTAACCCTAACGCGTACCCTAACCCTAAACCCTACCCTTACCCTAACACGTACCCTAATCCTAACCTGAACCCTAAACCGAGCCCTAACCCTAACACTAACCCTAACCCTAACCCTAACCCATACCCTACGCCGTACCCGAAGCCCTCCCCGAACCCGTACCCTAAGCCGTACCCGAAGCCTAACCCTAAGCCTAACCCTAACCCTAGGCTACCCTTGACTGCTTCTGCCTCCAATAGATTTCCTAAGCACTAGTGTTTTAAGGAACAGCTTAAAAAGAGAATCCTAATGTGATTTCTTTATAATGTGTGTTTTCCTTATATTACCTTAGTGTCTAAACTCTTCTCCATGGCTGGACCCCCAAATAATGTTCCTTTACGTACTAAGGGGTATCTAGAGAGTGGGATAGGTTTAATAACTACCCTAACCCTAACGCGTACCCTAACCCTAACCCCTACCCTAACCCTAACACATACCCTAATCCTAACCCGTACCCTAAACCGAGCCCTAACCCTAACACTAACCGTAACCCTAACCCTAACCCATACCCTACGCCGTACCCGAAGCCCTCCCCGAACCCGTACCCTAAGCCGTACCCTAAGCCTAACCCTAAGCCTAACCCTAACCCTAGGCTACCCTTGACTGCTTCTGCCTCCAATGAATTTCCTAAGCACTAGTGTTTTAAGGAACAGCTTAAAAAGAGAGTCCTAATGTGATTTCTTTATAATGGGTGTGTTCCTTATCTTATCCTAGTGCCTAAACTCTTCTCCATGGCTGGACCCCCAAATAATATTCCTTTACGTGCTAAGGGGTATCTAGAGAGTGGGATAGGTTTAATAACTACCCTAACCCTAACGCGTACCCTAACCCTAACCCCTAACCTAACCCTAACACGTACCCTAATCCTAACCCGTACCCTAAACCGAGCCCTAAACCTAACACTAACCCTAACCCTAACCCTAACCCATACCCTACCCCGTACCCGAAGCCCTCCCCGAACCCGTACCCTAAGCCGTAATCTAAGCCTAACCCTAAGCCTAACCCTAACCCTAGGCTACCCTTGACTGCTTCTGCCTCCAATAGATTTCCTAAGCCCTAGTGTTTTAAGGAACAGCTTAAAAAGAGAATCCTAATGTGATTTCTTTATAATGGGTGTGTTCCTTATCTTATCCTAGTGTCTAAACTCTTCTCCATGGCTGGACCCCCAAATAATATTCCTTTACGTGCTAAGGGGTAACTAGAGAGTGGGATAGGTTTAATAACTACCCTAACCCTAACGCGTACCCTAACGCTAACCCCTACCCTAACCCTAACACGTACCCTAATCCTAACCCGTACCCTAAACCGAGCCCTAACCCTAACACTAACCCTAACCCTAACCGTAACCCGTACCCTACGCCGTACCCGAAGCCCTCCCCGAACCCGTACCCTAAGCCGTACCCTAAGCCTAACCCTAAGCCTAACCCTAACCCTAGGCTACCCTTGACTGCTTCTGCCTCCAATAGATTTCCTAAGCACTAGTGTTTTAAGGAACAGCTTAAAAAGAGAATCCTAATGTGATTTCTTTATAATGGGTGTGTTCCTTATCTTATCCTAGTGTCTAAACTCTTCTCCATGGCTGGACCCCCAAATAATATTCCTTTACGTGCTAAGGGGTAACTAGAGAGTGGGATAGGTTTAATAACTACCCTATCCGAAACACGTACCCTAACCCTAACCCCTACCCTAACCCTAACACGAACCCTAATCCTAACCCGTACCCTAAACCGAGCCCTAACCCTAACACTAACCCTAACCCTAACCCTAACCCATACCCTACGCCGTACCCGAAGCCCTCCCCGAACCCGTACCCTAAGCCGTACCCTAAGCCTAACCCTAAGCCTAACCCTAACCCTAGGCTACCCTTGACTGCTTCTGCCTCCAATAGATTTCCTAAGCACTAGTGTTTTAAGGAACAGCTTAAAAAGAGAATCCTAATGTGATTTCTTTATAATGTGTGTGTTCTTTATCTTATCCTAGTGTCTAAACTCTTCTCCATGGCTGGACCCCCAAATAATATTCCTTTACATGCTAAGGGGTAACTAGAGAGTGGGATAGGTTTAATAACTACCCTAACCCTAACGCGTAACCTAATGCTAACCCCTACCCTAACCCTAACACGTACCCTAATCCTAACCCGTACCCTAAACCGAGCCCTAACCCTAACACTAACCCTAACCATAACCCTAACCCATACCCTACGCCGTGCCCGAAGCCCTCCCCGAACCCGTACCCTAAGCCGTACCCTAAGCCTAACCCTAAGCCTAACCCTAACCCTAGGCTACCCTTGACTGCTTCTGCCTCCAATAGATTTCCTAAGCACTAGTGTTTTAAGGAACAGCTTAAAAAGAGAATCCTAATGTGATTTCTTTATAATGGGTGTGTTCCTTATCTTATCCTAGTGTCTAAACTCTTCTCCATGGCTGGACCCCCAAATGATATTCCTTTACGTGCTAAGGGGTAACTAGAGAGTGGGATAGGTTTAATAACTACCCTAACCCTAACGCGTACCCTAACGCTAACCCCTACCCTAACCCTAACACGTACCCTAATCTTAACCCGTACCCTAAACCGAGCCCTAACCCTAACACTAACCCTAACCTTAACCCTAACCCATACCCTACGCCGTACCCGAAGCCCTCCCCGAACCCGTACCCTAAGCCGTACCCTAAGCCTAACCCTAAGCCTAACCCTAACCCTAGGCTACCCTTGACTGCTTCTGCCTCCAATAGATTTCCTAAGCACTAGTGTTTTAAGGAACAGCTTAAAAAGAGAATCCTAATGTTATTTCTTTATAATGTGTGTGTTCCTTATATTATCTTAGTGTCTAAACTCTTCTCCATGGCTGGACCCCCAAATAATATTCCTTTACGTGCTAAGGGGTATCTAGAGAGTGTGATAGGTTTAATAACTACCCTAACCGTAACGCGTACCCTAACCCTAACCCCTACCCTAACCCTAACATGTACCCTAATCCTAACCCGTACCCTAAACCGAGCCCTAACCCTAACACTAACCCTAACCCTAACCGTAACCCATACCCTACGCCGTACCCGAAGCCCTCCCCGAACACGTACCCTAAGCCGTACCCTAAGCCTAACCGTAAGCCTAACCCTAACCCTAGGCTACCCTTGACTGCTTCTGCCTCCAATAGATTTCCTAAGCACTAGTGTTTTAAGGAACAGCTTAAAAAGTGAATCCTAATGTGATTTCTTTATAATGTGTGTGTTCCTTATATTATCTTAGTGTCTAAACTCTTCTCCATGGCTGGACCCCCTAATAATATTCCTTTTCGTGCTAAGGGGTATCTAGAGAGTGGGATAGGTTTAATAACTACCCTAACCCTAACGCGTACCCTAACCCTAACCCCTAACCTAACCCTAACACGTACCCTAAACCTAACCCGTACCCTAAACCGAGCCCTAACCCTAACACTAACCCTAACCCTAACCCTAACCCATACCCTATGCCGTACCCGAAGCCCTCCCCGAACCCGTACCCTAAGCCGTACCCGAAGCCTAACCCTAAGCCTAACCCTAACCCTACGCTACCCTTGACTGCTTCTGCCTCCAATAGATTTCCTAAGCACTAGTGATTTAAGGAACAGCTTAAAAAGAGAATCCTAATGTTATTTCTTTATAATGTGTGTGTTCCTTATATTATCTTAGTGTCTAAACTCTTCTCCATGGCTGGACCCCCAAATAATATTCCTTTACGTGCTAAGGGGTATCTAGAGAGTGGGATAGGTTTAATAACTACCCTAACCGTAACGCGTACCCTAACCCTAACCCCTACCCTAACCCTAACATGTACCCTAATCCTAACCCGTACCCTAAACCGAGCCCTAACCCTAACACTAACCCTAACCCTAACCGTAACCCATACCCTACGCCGTACCCGAAGCCCTCCCCGAACACGTACCCTAAGCCGTACCCTAAGCCTAACCGTAAGCCTAACCCTAACCCTAGGCTACCCTTGACTGCTTCTGCCTCCAATAGATTTCCTAAGCACTAGTGTTTTAAGGAACAGCTTAAAAAGAGAATCCTAATGTGATTTCTTTATAATGTGTGTGTTCCTTATATTATCTTAGTGTCTAAACTCTTCTCCACGGCTGGACCCCTAATAATATTCCTTTACGTGCTAAGCGGTATCTAGAGAGTGGGATAGGTTTAATAACTACCCTAACCCTAACGCGTACCCTAACCCTAACCCCTAACCTAACCCTAACACGTACACTAATCCTAACCCGTACCCTAAACCGAGCCCTAACCCTAACACTAACCCTAACCCTAACCCTAACCCATACCCTACGCCGTACCCGAAGCCCTCCCCGAACCCGTATCCTAAGCCGTACCCTAAGCCTACCCCTAAGCCTAACCCTAACCCTAGGCTACCCTTGACTGCTTCTGCCTCCAATAGATTTCCTAAGCACTAGTGTTTTGAGGAACACCTTAAAAAGAGAATCCTAATGTGATTTCTTTATAATGGGTGTGTTCCTTATCGTATCCGAGTGTCTAAACTCTTCTCCATGGCTGGACCCCCAAATAATATTCCTTTACGTGCTAAGGGGTAACTAGAGAGTGGGATAGGATTAATAACTACCCTATCCGTAACGCGTACCCTAACCCTCACCCCTACCCTAACCCTAACATGTACCCTAATCCTAACCCGTACCCTAAACCGAGCCCTAACCCTAACACTGACCCTAACCCTAACCGTAACCCATACCCTACGCAGTACCCGAAGCCGTCCCCGAACACGTACCCTAAGCCGCACCCTAAGCCTAACCGTAAGCCTAACCCTAACCCTAGGCTACCCTTGACTGCTTCTGCCTCCAATAGATTTCCTAAGCACTAGTGTTTTAAGGAACAGCTTATAAAGAGAATCGTAATGTGATTTGTTTATAATGTGTGTGTTCCTTATATTATCTTAGTGTCTAAACTCTTCGCCATGGCTGGACCCCCTAATAATATTCCTTTACGTGCTAAGGGGTATCTAGAGAGTGGGATAGGTTTAATAACTACCCTAACCCTAACGCGTACCCTAACCCTAACCCCTACCCTAACCCTAACACGTACCCTAATCCTAACCCGTACCCTAAACCGAGCCCTAACCCTAACACTAACCCTAACCCTAACCCTAACCCATACCCTACGCCGTACCCGAAGCCCTCCCCGAACCCGTACCCTAAGCCGTACCCTAAGCCTAACCCTAAGCCTAACCCTAACCCTAGGCTACCCTTGACTGCTTCTGCCTCCAATAGATTTCCTAAGCACTAGTGTTTTAAGGAACAGCTTAAAAAGAGAATCCTAATGTGATTTCTTTATAATGGGTGTGTTCCTTATCTTATCCTAGTGTCTAAACTCTTCTCCATGGCTGGACCCCCAAATAATGTTCCTTTACGTGCTAAGGGGTAACTAGAGAGTGGGATAGGTTTAATAACTACCCTATCCGAAACACGTACCCTAACCCTAACCCCTACCCTAACCCTAACACGAACCCTAATCCTAACCCGTACCCTAAACCGAGCCCTAACCCTAACACTAACCCTAACCCTAACCCTAACCCATACCCTACGCCGTACCCGAAGCCCTCCCCGAACCCGTACCCTAAGCCGTACCCTAAGCCTAACCCTAAGCCTAACCCTAACCCTAGGCTACCCTTGACTGCTTCTGCCTCCAATAGATTTCCTAAGCACTAGTGTTTTAAGGAACAGCTTAAAAAGAGAATCCTAATGTGATTTCTTTATAATGGGTGTGTTCCTTATCTTATCCTAGTGTCTAAACTCTTCTCCATGGCTGGACCCCCAAATAATATTCCTTTACGTGCTAAGGGGTAACTAGAGAGTGGGATAGGTTTAATAACTACCCTAACCCTAACGCGTACCCTAACCCTAACCCCTACCCTAACCCTAACACGTACCCTAATCTTAACCCGTACCCTAAACCGAGCCCTAACCCTAACACTAACCCTAACCTTAACCCTAACCCATACCCTACGCCGTACCCGAAGCCCTCCCCGAACCCGTACCCTAAGCCGTACCCTAAGCCTAACCCTAAGCCTAACCCTAACCCTAGGCTACCCTTGACTGCTTCTGCCTCCAATAGATTTCCTAAGCACTAGTGTTTTAAGGAACAGCTTAAAAAGAGAATCCTAATGTTATTTCTTTATAATGTGTGTGTTCCTTATATTATCTTAGTGTCTAAACTCTTCTCCATGGCTGGACCCCCAAATAATATTCCTTTACGTGCTAAGGGGTATCTAGAGAGTGGGATAGGTTTAATAACTACCCTAACCGTAACGCGTACCCTAACCCTAACCCCTACCCTAACCCTAACATGTACCCTAATCCTAACCCGTACCCTAAACCGAGCCCTAACCCTAACACTAACCCTAACCCTAACCGTAACCCATACCCTACGCCGTACCCGCAGCCCTCCCCGAACACGTACCCTAAGCCGTACCCTAAGCCTAACCGTAAGCCTAACCCTAACCCTAGGCTACCCTTGACTGCTTCTGCCTCCAATAGATTTCCTAAGCACTAGTGTTTTAAGGAACAGCTTAAAAAGAGAATCCTAATGTGATTTCTTTATAATGTGTGTGTTCCTTATATTATCCTAGTGTCTAAACTCTTCTCCATGGCTGGACCCCCTAATAATATTCCTTTTCGTGCTAAGGGGTATGTAGAGAGTGGGATAGGTTTAATAACTACCCTAACCCTAACGCGTACCCTAACCCTAACCCCTAACCTAACCCTAACACGTACCCTAATCCTAACCCTTACCCTAAACCGAGCCCTAACCCTAACACTAACCCTAACCCTAACCCTAACCCTTACCCTACGCCGTACCCGAAGCCCTCCCCGAACCCGTACCCTAAGCCGTACCCGAAGCCTAACCCTAAGCCTAACCCTAACCCTACGCTACCCTTGACTGCTTCTGCCTCCAATAGATTTCCTAAGCACTAGTGTTTTAAGGAACAGCTTAAAAAGAGAATCCTAATGTTATTTCTTTATAATGTGTGTGTTCCTTATATTATCTTAGTGTCTAAACTCTTCTCCATGGCTGGACCCCCAAATAATATTCCTTTACGTGCTAAGGGGTATCTAGAGAGTGGGATAGGTTTAGTAACTACCCTAACCGTAACGCGTACCCTAACCCTAACCCCTACCCTAACCCTAACATGTACCCTAATCCTATCCCGTACCCTAAACCGAGCCCTAACCCTAACACTAACCCTAACCCTAACCGTAACCCATACCCTACGCCGTACCCGAAGCCCTCCCCGAACACGTACCCTAAGCCGTACCCTAAGCCTAACCGTAAGCCTAACCCTAACCCTAGGCTACCCTTGACTGCTTCTGCCTCCAATAGATTTCCTAAGCACTAGTGTTTTAAGGAACAGCTTAAAAAGAGAATCCTAATGTGATTTCTTTATAATGTGTGTGTTCCTTATATTATCTTAGTGTCTAAACTCTTCTCCATGGCTGGACCCCCTAATAATATTCCTTTACGTGCTAAGCGGTATCTAGAGAGTGGGATAGGTTTAATAACTACCCTAACCCTAACGCGTACCCTAACCCTAACCCCTAACCTAACCCTAACACATACCCTAATCCTAACCCGTACCCTAAACCGAGCCCTAACCCTAACACTAACCCTAACCCTAACCCTAACCCATACCCTACGCCGTACCCGAAGCCCTCCCCGAACCCGTACCCTAAGCCGTAATCTAAGCCTAACCCTAAGCCTAACCCTAACCCTAGGCTACCCTTGACTGCTTCTGCCTCCAAAAGATTTCCTAAGCCCTAGTGTTTTAAGGAACAGCTTAAAAAGAGAATCCTAATGTGATTTCTTTATAATGGGTGTGTTCCTTATCTTATCCTAGTGTCTAAACTCTTCTCCATGGCTGGACCCCCAAATAATATTCCTTTACGTGCTAAGGGGTAACTAGAGAGTGGGATAGGTTTAATAACTACCCTAACCCTAACGCGTACCCTAACGCTAACCCCTACCCTAACCCTAACACGTACCCTAATCCTAACCCGTACCCTAAACCGAGCCCTAACCCTAACACTAACCCTAACCCTAACCCTAACCCATACCCTACGCCGTACCCGAAGCCCTCCGCGAACCCGTACCCTAAGCCGTACCCTAAGCCTAACCCTAAGCCTTACCCTAACCCTAGGCTACCCTTGAATGCTTCTGCCTCCAATAGATTTCCTAAGCACTAGTGTTTTAAGGAACAGCTTAAAAAGAGAATCCTAATGTGATTTCTTTATAATGGGTGTGTTCCTTATCTTATCCTAGTGTCTAAACTCTTCTCCATGGCTGGACCCCCAAATAATATTACTTTACGTGCTAAGGGGTATCTAGAGAGTGGGATAGGTTTAATAAGTACCCTATCCGTAACACGTACCCTAACCCTAACCCCTACCCTAACCCTAACACGAACCCTAATCCTAACCCGTACCCTAAACCGAGCCCTAACCCTAACACTAACCCTAACCCTAACCCTAACCCATACCCTACGCCGTACCCGAAGCCCTCCCCGAACACGTACCCTAAGCCGTACCCTAAGCCTAACCCTAAGCCTAACCCTAACCCTAGGCTACCCTTGACTGCTTCTGCCTCCAATAGATTTCCTAAGCACTAGTGTTTTAAGGAACAGCTTAAAAAGAGAATCCTAATGTGATTTCTTTATAATGGGTGTGTTCCTTATCTAATCCTAGTGTCTAAACTCTTCTCCATGGCTGGACCCCCAAATAATGTTCCTTTACGTGCTAAGGGGTATCTAGAGAGTGGGATAGGTTTAATAACTACCCTAACCCTAACGCGTACCCTAACCCTAACCCCTACCCTAACCCTAACACGTACCCTAATCCTAACCCGTACCCTAAACCGAGCCCTAACCCTAACACTAACCGTAACCCTAACCCTAACCCATACCCTACGCCGTACCCGAAGCCCTCCCCGAACCCGTACCCTAAGCCGTACCCTAAGCCTAACCCTAAGCCTAACCCTAACCCTAGGCTACCGTTGACTGCTTCTGCCTCCAATGAATTTCCTAAGCACTAGTGTTTTAAGGAACAGCTTAAAAAGAGAATCCTAATGTGATTTCTTTATAATGGGTGTGTTCCTTATCTTATCCTAGTGTCTAAACTCTTCTCCATGGCTGGACCCCAAAATAATATTCCTTTACGTGCTAAGGGGTATCTAGAGAGTGGGATAGGTTTAATAACTACCGTAACCCTAACGCGTACCCTAACCCTAACCCCTAACCTAACCCTAACACGTACCCTAATCCTAACCCGTACCCTAAACCGAGCCCTAACCCTAACACTAACCCTAACCCTAACCCTAACCCATACCCTACACCGTACCCGAAGCCCTCCCCGAACCCGTACCCTAAGCCGTAATCTAAGCCTAACCCTAAGCCTAACCCTAACCCTAGGCTACCCTTGACTGCTTCTGCCTCCAAAAGATTTCCTAAGCCCTAGTGTTTTAAGGAACAGCTTAAAAAGAGAATCCTAATGTGATTTCTTTATAATGGGTGTGTTCCTTATCTTATCCTAGTGTCTAAACTCTTCTCCATGGCTGGACCCCCAAATAATATTCCTTTACGTGCTAAGGGGTAACTAGAGAGTGGGATAGGTTTAATAACTACCCTATCCGAAACACGTACCCTAACCCTAACCCCTACCCTAACCCTAACACGAACCCTAATCCTAACCCGTAGCCTAAACCGAGCCCTAACCCTAACACTAACCCTAACCCTAACCCTAACCCATACCCTACGCCGTACCCGAAGCCCTCCCCGAACCCGTACCCTAAGCCGTACCCTAAGCCTAACCCTAAGCCTAACCCTAACCCTAGGCTACCCTTGACTGCTTCTGCCTCCAATAGATTTCCTAAGCACTAGTGTTTTAAGGAACAGCTTAAAAAGAGAATCCTAATGTGATTTCTTTATAATGGGTGTGTTCCTTATCTTATCCTAGTGTCTAAACTCTTCTCCATGGCTGGACCCCCAAATAATATTCCTTTACGTGCTAAGGGGTAACTAGAGAGTGGGATAGGTTTAATAACTACCCTAACCCTAACGCGTACCCTAACCCTAACCCCTACCCTAACCCTAACACGTACCCTAATCTTAACCCGTACCCTAAACCGAGCCCTAACCCTAACACTAACCCTAACCTTAACCCTAACCCATACCCTACGCCGTACCCGAAGCCCTCCCCGAACCCGTACCCTAAGCCGTACCCTAAGCCTAACCCTAAGCCTAACCCTAACCCTAGGCTACCCTTGACTGCTTCTGCCTCCAATAGATTTCCTAAGCACTAGTGTTTTAAGGAACAGCTTAAAAAGAGAATCCTAATGTTATTTCTTTATAATGTGTGTGTTCCTTATATTATCTTAGTGTCTAAACTCTTCTCCATGGCTGGACCCCCAAATAATATTCCTTTACGTGCTAAGGGGTATCTAGAGAGTGGGATAGGTTTAATAACTACCCTAACCGTAACGCGTACCCTAACCCTAACCCCTACCCTAACCCTAACATGTACCCTAATCCTAACCCGTACCCTAAACCGAGCCCTAACCCTAACACTAACCCTAACCCTAACCGTAACCCATACCCTACGCCGTACCCGCAGCCCTCCCCGAACACGTACCCTAAGCCGTACCCTAAGCCTAACCGTAAGCCTAACCCTAACCCTAGGCTACCCTTGACTGCTTCTGCCTCCAATAGATTTCCTAAGCACTAGTGTTTTAAGGAACAGCTTAAAAAGAGAATCCTAATGTGATTTCTTTATAATGTGTGTGTTCCTTATATTATCCTAGTGTCTAAACTCTTCTCCATGGCTGGACCCCCTAATAATATTCCTTTTCGTGCTAAGGGGTATCTAGAGAGTGGGATAGGTTTAATAACTACCCTAACCCTAACGCGTACCCTAACCCTAACCCCTAACCTAACCCTAACACGTACCCTAATCCTAACCCTTACCCTAAACCGAGCCCTAACCCTAACACTAACCCTAACCCTAACCCTAACCCTTACCCTACGCCGTACCCGAAGCCCTCCCCGAACCCGTACCCTAAGCCGTACCCGAAGCCTAACCCTAAGCCTAACCCTAAACCTACGCTACCCTTGACTGCTTCTGCCTCCAATAGATTTCCTAAGCACTAGTGTTTTAAGGAACAGCTTAAAAAGAGAATCCTAATGTTATTTCTTTATAATGTGTGTGTTCCTTATATTATCTTAGTGTCTAAACTCTTCTCCATGGCTGGACCCCCAAATAATATTCCTTTACGTGCTAAGGGGTATCTAGAGAGTGGGATAGGTTTAGTAACTACCCTAACCGTAACGCGTACCCTAACCCTAACCCCTACCCTAACCCTAACATGTATCCTAATCCTATCCCGTACCCTAAACCGAGCCCTAACCCTAACACTAACCCTAACCCTAACCGTAACCCATACCCTACGCCGTACCCGAAGCCCTCCCCGAACACGTACCCTAAGCCGTACCCTAAGCCTAACCGTAAGCCTAACCCTAACCCTAGGCTACCCTTGACTGCTTCTGCCTCCAATAGATTTCCTAAGCACTAGTGTTTTAAGGAACAGCTTAAAAAGAGAATCCTAATGTGATTTCTTTATAATGTGTGTGTTCCCTATATTATCTTAGTGTCTAAACTCTTCTCCATGGCTGGACCCCCTAATAATATTCCTTTACGTGCTAAGCGGTATCTAGAGAGTGGGATAGGTTTAATAACTACCCTAACCCTAACGCGTACCCTAACCCTAACCCCTAACCTAACCCTAACACATACCCTAATCCTAACCCGTACCCTAAACCGAGCCCTAACCCTAACACTAACCCTAACCCTAACCCTAACCCATACCCTACGCCGTACCCGAAGCCCTCCCCGAACCCGTACCCTAAGCCGTAATCTAAGCCTAACCCTAAGCCTAACCCTAACCCTAGGCTACCCTTGACTGCTTCTGCCTCCAAAAGATTTCCTAAGCCCTAGTGTTTTAAGGAACAGCTTAAAAAGAGAATCCTAATGTGATTTCTTTATAATGGGTGTGTTCCTTATCTTATCCTAGTGTCTAAACTCTTCTCCATGGCTGGACCCCCAAATAATATTCCTTTACGTGCTAAGGGGTAACTAGAGAGTGGGATAGGTTTAATAACTACCCTAACCCTAACGCGTACCCTAACGCTAACCCCTACCCTAACCCTAACACGTACCCTAATCCTAACCCGTACCCTAAACCGAGCCCTAACCCTAACACTAACCCTAACCCTAACCCTAACCCATACCCTACGCCGTACCCGAAGCCCTCCGCGAACCCGTACCCTAAGCCGTACCCTAAGCCTAACCCTAAGCCTTACCCTAACCCTAGGCTACCCTTGAATGCTTCTGCCTCCAATAGATTTCCTAAGCACTAGTGTTTTAAGGAACAGCTTAAAAAGAGAATCGTAATGTGATTTCTTTATAATGGGTGTGTTCCTTATCTTATCCTAGTGTCTAAACTCTTCTCCATGGCTGGACCCCCAAATAATATTACTTTACGTGCTAAGGGGTATCTAGAGAGTGGGATAGGTTTAATAAGTACCCTATCCGTAACACGTACCCTAACCCTAACCCCTACCCTAACCCTAACACGAACCCTAATCCTAACCCGTACCCTAAACCGAGCCCTAACCCTAACACTAACCCTAACCCTAACCCTAACCCATACCCTACGCCGTACCCGAAGCCCTCCCCGAACCCGTACCCTAAGCCGTACCCTAAGCCTAACCCTAAGCCTAACCCTAACCCTAGGCTACCCTTGACTGCTTCTGCCTCCAATAGATTTCCTAAGCACTAGTGTTTTAAGGAACAGCTTAAAAAGAGAATCCTAATGTGATTTCTTTATAATGGGTGTGTTCCTTATCTAATCCTAGTGTCTAAACTCTTCTCCATGGCTGGACCCCCAAATAATGTTCCTTTACGTGCTAAGGGGTATCTAGAGAGTGGGATAGGTTTAATAACTACCCTAACCCTAACGCGTACCCTAACCCTAACCCCTACCCTAACCCTAACACGTACCCTAATCCTAACCCGTACCCTAAACCGAGCCCTAACCCTAACACTAACCGTAACCCTAACCCTAACCCATACCCTACGCCGTACCCGAAGCCCTCCCCGAACCCGTACCCTAAGCCGTACCCTAAGCCTAACCCTAAGCCTAACCCTAACCCTAGGCTACCGTTGACTGCTTCTGCCTCCAATGAATTTCCTAAGCACTAGTGTTTTAAGGAACAGCTTAAAAAGAGAATCCTAATGTGATTTCTTTATAATGGGTGTGTTCCTTATCTTATCCTAGTGTCTAAACTCTTCTCCATGGCTGGACCCCAAAATAATATTCCTTTACGTGCTAAGGGGTATCTAGAGAGTGGGATAGGTTTAATAACTACCGTAACCCTAACGCGTACCCTAACCCTAACCCCTAACCTAACCCTAACACGTACCCTAATCCTAACCCGTACCCTAAACCGAGCCCTAACCCTAACACTAACCCTAACCCTAACCCTAACCCATACCCTACACCGTACCCGAAGCCCTCCCCGAACCCGTACCCTAAGCCGTAATCTAAGCCTAACCCTAAGCCTAACCCTAACCCTAGGCTACCCTTGACTGCTTCTGCCTCCAAAAGATTTCCTAAGCCCTAGTGTTTTAAGGAACAGCTTAAAAAGAGAATCCTAATGTGATTTCTTTATAATGGGTGTGTTCCTTATCTTATCCTAGTGTCTAAACTCTTCTCCATGGCTGGACCCCCAAATAATATTCCTTTACGTGCTAAGGGGTAACTAGAGAGTGGGATAGGTTTAATAACTACCCTAACCCTAACGCGTACCCTAACGCTAACCCCTACCCTAACCCTAACACGTACCCTAATCCTAACCCGTACCCTAAACCGAGCCCTAACCCTAACACTAACCCTAACCCTAACCCTAACCCATACCCTACGCCGTACCCGAAGCCCTCCGCGAACCCGTACCCTAAGCCGTACCCTAAGCCTAACCCTAAGCCTTACCCTAACCCTAGGCTACCCTTGAATGCTTCTGCCTCCAATAGATTTCCTAAGCACTAGTGTTTTAAGGAACAGCTTAAAAAGAGAATCCTAATGTGATTTCTTTATAATGGGTGTGTTCCTTATCTTATCCTAGTGTCTAAACTCTTCTCCATGGCTGGACCCCCAAATAATATTCCTTTACGTGCTAAGGGGTAACTAGAGAGTGGGATAGGTTTAATAAGTACCCTATCCGTAACACGTACCCTAACCCTAACCCCTACCCTAACCCTAACACGAACCCTAATCCTAACCCGTACCCTAAACCGAGCCCTAACCCTAACACTAACCCTAACCCTAACCCTAACCCATACCCTACGCCGTACCCGAAGCCCTCCCCGAACCCGTACCCTAAGCCGTACCCTAAGCCTAACCCTAAGCCTAACCCTAACCCTAGGCTACCCTTGACTGCTTCTGCCTCCAATAGATTTCCTAAGCACTAGTGTTTTAAGGAACAGCTTAAAAAGAGAATCCTAATGTGATTTCTTTATAATGGGTGTGTTCCTTATCTAATCCTAGTGTCTAAACTCTTCTCCATGGCTGGACCCCCAAATAATATTCCTTTATGTGCTAAGGGGTATCTAGAGAGTGGGATAGGTTTAATCACTACCCTAACCCTAACGCGTACCATAACCCTAACCCCTACCCTAACCCTAACACGTACCCTAATCCTAACCCGTACCCTAAACCGAGCCCTAACCCTAACACTAACCCTCACCCTAACCCTAACCCATATGCTACGCCGTACCCGAAGCCCTCCCCGAACCCGTATCCTAAGCCGTACCCTAAGCCTACCCCTAAGCCTAACCCTAACCCTAGGCTACCCTTGACTGCTTCTGCCTCCAATAGATTTCCTAAGCACTAGTGTTTTAAGGAACAGCTTAAAAAGAGAATCCTAATGTTATTTCTTTATAATGTGTGTGTTCCTTATATTATCTTAGTGTCTAAACTCTTCTCCATGGCTGGACCCCCAAATAATATTCCTTTACGTGCTAAGGGGTATCTAGAGAGTGGGATAGGTTTAATAACTACCCTAACCGTAACGCGTACCCTAACCCTAACCCCTACCCTAACCCTAACATGTACCCTAATCCTAACCCGTACCCTAAACCGAGCCCTAACCCTAACACTAACCCTAACCCTAACCGTAACCCATACCCTACGCCGTACCCGAAGCCCTCCCCGAACACGTACCCTAAGCCGTACCCTAAGCCTAACCGTAAGCCTAACCCTAACCCTAGGCTACCCTTGACTGCTTCTGCCTCCAATAGATTTCCTAAGCACTAGTGTTTTAAGGAACAGCTTAAAAAGAGAATCCTAATGTGATTTCTTTATAATGTGTGTGTTCCTTATATTATCTTAGTGTCTAAACTCTTCTCCATGGCTGGACCCCCTAATAATATTCCTTTTCGTGCTAAGGGGTATCTAGAGAGTGGGATAGGTTTAATAACTACCCTAACCCTAACGCGTACCCTAACCCTAACCCCTAACCTAACCCTAACACGTACCCTAATCCTAACCCGTACCCTAAACCGAGCCCTAACCCTAACACTAACCCTAACCCTAACCCTAACCCATACCCTACGCCGTACCCGAAGCCCTCCCCGAACCCGTACCCTAAGCCGTACCCGAAGCCTAACCCTAAGCCTAACCCTAACCCTACGCTACCCTTGACTGCTTCTGCCTCCAATAGATTTCCTAAGCACTAGTGTTTTAAGGAACAGCTTAAAAAGAGAATCCTAATGTTATTTCTTTATAATGTGTGTGTTCCTTATATTATCTTAGTGTCTAAACTCTTCTCCATGGCTGGACCCCCAAATAATATTCCTTTACGTGCTAAGGGGTATCTAGAGAGTGGGATAGGTTTAGTAACTACCCTAACCGTAACGCGTACCCTAACCCTAACCCCTACCCTAACCCTAACATGTACCCTAATCCTAACCCGTACCCTAAACCGAGCCCTAACCCTAACACTAACCCTAACCCTAACCGTAACCCATACCCTACGCCGTACCCGAAGCCCTCCCCGAACACGTACCCTAAGCCGTACCCTAAGCCTAACCGTAAGCCTAACCCTAACCCTAGGCTACCCTTGACTGCTTCTGCCTCCAATAGATTTCCTAAGCACTAGTGTTTTAAGGAACAGCTTAAAAAGAGAATCCTAATGTGATTTTTTATAATGGGTGTGTTCCTTATATTATCTTAGTGTCTAAACTCTTCTCAATGGCTGGACCCCCTAATAATATTCCTTTACGTGCTAAGCGGTATCTAGAGAGTGGGATAGGTTTAATAACTACCCTAACCCTAACGCGTACCCTAACCCTAACCCCTAACCTAACCCTAACATGTACCCTAATCCTAACCCGTACCCTAAACCGAGCCCTAACCCTAACACTAACCCTAACCCTAACCCTAACCCATACCCTACGCCGTACCCGAAGCCCTCCCCGAACCCGTACCCTAAGCCGTACCCTAAGCCTAACCCTAAGCCTAACCCTAACCCTAGGCTACCCTTGACTGCTTCTGCCTCCAATAGATTTCCTAAGCACTAGTGTTTTAAGGAACAGCTTAAAAAGAGAATCCTAATGTGATTTCTTTATAATGGGTGTGTTCCTTATCTTATCCTAGTGTCTAAACTCTTCTCCATGGCTGGACCCCCAAATAATATTCCTTTACGTGCTAAGGGGTATCTAGAGAGTGGGATAGGTTTAATAACTACCGTAACCCTAACGCGTACCCTAACCCTAACCCCTAACCTAACCCTAACACGTACCCTAATCCTAACCCGTACCCTAAACCGAGCCCTAACCCTAACACTAACCCTAACCCTAACCCTAACCCATACCCTACGCCGTACCCGAAGCCCTCCCCGAACCCGTACCCTAAGCCGTACCCTAAGCCTAACCCTAACCCTAGGCTACCCTTGACTGCTTCTGCCTCCAATAGATTTCCTAAGCCCTAGTGTTTTAAGGAACAGCTTAAAAAGAGAATCCTAATGTGATTTCTTTATAATGGGTGTGTTCCTTATCTTATCCTAGTGTCTAAACTCTTCTCCATGGCTGGACCCCCAAATAATATTCCTTTACGTGCTAAGTGGTAACTAGAGAGTGCGATAGGTTTAATAACTACCCTAACCCTAAAGCGTACCCTAACGCTAACCCCTACCCTAACCCTAACACGTACCCTAATCCTAACCCGTACCCTAAACCGAGCCCTAACCCTAACACTAACCCTAACCCTAACCCTAACCCATACCCTACGCCGTACCCGAAGCCCTCCCCGAACCCGTACCCTAAGCCGTACCCTAAGCCTAACCCTAAGCCTAACCCTAACCCTAGGCTACCCTTGACTGCTTCTGCCTCCAATAGATTTCCTAAGCACTAGTGTTTTAAGGAACAGCTTAAAAAGAGAATCCTAATGTTATTTCTTTATAATGTTTGTGTTCCTTATATTATCTTAGTGTCTAAACTCTTCTCCATGGCTGGACCCCCAAATAATATTCCTTTACGTGCTAAGGGGTATCTAGAGAGTGGGATAGGTTTAATAACTACCCTAACCGTAACGCGTACCCTAACCCTAACCCCTACCCTAACCCTAACATGTACCCTAATCCTAACCCGTACCCTAAACCGAGCCCTAACCCTAACACTAACCCTAACCCTAACCGTAACCCATACCCTACGCCGTACCCGAAGCCCTCCCCGAACACGTACCCTAAGCCATACCCTAAGCCTAACCGTAAGCCAAACCCTAACCCTAGGCTACCCTTGACTGCTTCTGCCTCCAATAGATTTCCTAAGCACTAGTGTTTTAAGGAACAGCTTAAAAAGAGAATCCTAATGTGATTTCTTTATAATGTGTGTGTTCCTTATATTATCTTAGTGTCTAAACTCTTCTCCATGGCTGGACCCCCTAATAATATTCCTTTACGTGCTAAGGGGTATCTAGAGAGTGGGATAGGTTTAATAACTACCCTAACCCTAACGCGTACCCTAACCCTAACCCCTAACCTAACCCTAACACGTACCCTAATCCTAACCCGTACCCTAAACCGAGCCCTAACCCTAACACTAACCGTAACCCTAACCCTAACCCATACCCTACGCCGTACCCGAAGCCCTCCCCGAACCCGTACCCTAAGCCGTACCCTAAGCCTAACCCTAAGCCTAACCCTAAACCTAGGCTACCCTTGACTGCTTCTGCCTCCAATAGATTTCCTAAGCACTAGTGTTTTAAGGAACAGCTTAAAAAGAGAATCCTAATGTGATTTCTTTATAATGGGTGTGTTCCTTATCTAATCCTAGTGTCTAAACTCTTCTCCATGGCTGGACCCCCAAATAATAATCCTTTATGTGCTAAGGGGTATCGAGAGAGTGGGATAGGTTTAATCACTACCCTAACCCTAACGCGTACCCTAACCCTAAACCCTACCCTTACCCTAACACGTACCCTAATCCTAACCCGTACCCTAAACCGAGCCCTAACCCTAACACTAACCCTAACCCTAACCCTAACCCATACCCTACGCCGTACCCGAAGCCCTCCCCGAACCCGTACCCTAAGCCGTACCCTAAGCCTAACCCTAAGCCTAACCCGAACCCTAGGCTACCCTTGACTGCTTCTGCCTCCAATAGATTTCCTAAGCCCTAGTGTTTTAAGGAACAGCTTAAAAAGAGAATCCTAATGTGATTTCTTTATAATGGGTGTGTTCCTTATCTTATCCTAGTGTCTAAACTCTTCTCCATGGCTGGACCCCCAAATAATATTCCTTTACGTGCTAAGGGGTAACTAGAGAGTGCGATAGGTTTAATAACTACCCTAACCCTAAAGCGTACCCTAACGCTAACCCCTACCCTAACCCTAACACGTACCCTAATCCTAACCCGTACCCTAAACCGAGCCCTAACCCTAACACTAACCCTAACCCTAACCCTAACCCATACCCTACGCCGTACCCGAAGCCCTCCCCGAACCCGTACCCTAAGCCGTACCCTAAGCCTAACCCTAAGCCTAACCCTAACCCTAGGCTACCCTTGACTGCTTCTGCCTCCAATAGATTTCCTAAGCACTAGTGTTTTAAGGAACAGCTTAAAAAGAGAATCCTAATGTTATTTCTTTATAATGTGTGTGTTCCTTATATTATCTTAGTGTCTAAACTCTTCTCCATGGCTGGACCCCCAAATAATATTCCTTTACGTGCTAAGGGGTATCTAGAGAGTGGGATAGGTTTAATAACTACCCTAACCGTAACGCGTACCCTAACCCTAACCCCTACCCTAACCCTAACATGTACCCTAATCCTAACCCGTACCCTAAACCGAGCCCTAACCCTAACACTAACCCTAACCCTAACCGTAACCCATACCCTACGCCGTACCCGAAGCCCTCCCCGAACACGTACCCTAAGCCATACCCTAAGCCTAACCGTAAGCCAAACCCTAACCCTAGGCTACCCTTGACTGCTTCTGCCTCCAATAGATTTCCTAAGCACTAGTGTTTTAAGGAACAGCTTAAAAAGAGAATCCTAATGTGATTTCTTTATAATGGGTGTGTTCCTTATCTAATCCTAGTGTCTAAACTCTTCTCCATGGCTGGACCCCCAAATAATAATCCTTTATGTGCTAAGGGGTATCGAGAGAGTGGGATAGGTTTAATCACTACCCTAACCCTAACGCGTACCCTAACCCTAAACCCTACCCTTACCCTAACACGTACCCTAATCCTAACCTGTACCCTAAACCGAGCCCTAACCCTAACACTAACCCTAACCCTAACCCTAACCCATACCCTACGCCGTACCCGAAGCCCTCCCCGAACCCGTACCCTAAGCCGTACCCGAAGCCTAACCCTAAGCCTAACCCTAACCCTAGGCTACCCTTGACTGCTTCTGCCTCAAATAGATTTCCTAAGCACTAGTGTTTTAAGGAACAGCTTAAAAAGAGAATCCTAATGTGATTTCTTAATAATGTGTGTTTTCCTTATATTACCTTAGTGTCTAAACTCTTCTCCATGGCTGGACCCCCAAATAATGTTCCTTTACGTACTAAGGGGTATCTAGAGAGTGGGATAGGTTTAATAACTACCCTAACCCTAACGCGTACCCTAACCCTAACCCCTAACCTAACCCTAACACGTACCCTAATCCTAACCCGTACCCTAAACCGAGCCCTAAACCTAACACTAACCCTAACCCTAACCCTAACCCATACCCTACCCCGTACCCGAAGCCCTCCCCGAACCCGTACCCTAAGCCGTAATCTAAGCCTAACCCTAAGCCTAACCCTAACCCTAGGCTACCCTTGACTGCTTCTGCCTCCAATAGATTTCCTAAGCCCTAGTGTTTTAAGGAACAGCTTAAAAAGAGAATCCTAATGTGATTTCTTTATAATGGGTGTGTTCCTTATCTTATCCTAGTGTCTAAACTCTTCTCCATGGCTGGACCCCCAAATAATATTCCTTTACGTGCTAAGGGGTAACTAGAGAGTGGGATAGGTTTAATAACTACCCTAACCCTAACGCGTACCCTAACACTAACCCCTACCCTAACCCTAACACGTACCCTAATCCTAACCCGTACCCTAAACCGAGCCCTAACCCTAACACTAACCCTAACCCTAACCCTAACCCATACCCTACGCCGTACCCGAAGCCCTCCCCGAACCCGTACCCTAAGCCGTACCCTAAGCCTAACCCTAAGCCTAACCCTAACCCTAGGCTACCCTTGACTGCTTCTGCCTCCAATAGATTTCCTAAGCACTAGTGTTTTAAGGAACAGCTTAAAAAGAGAATCCTAATGTGATTTCTTTATAATGGGTGTGTTCCTTATCTTATCCTAGTGTCTAAACTCTTCTCCATGGCTGGACCCCCAAATAATATTCCTTTACGTGCTAAGGGGTAACTAGAGAGTGGGATAGGTTTAATAACTACCCTAACCCTAACGCGTACCCTAACCCTAACCCCTACCCTAACCCTAACACGTACCCTAATCTTAACCCGTACCCTAAACCGAGCCCTAACCCTAACACTAACCCTAACCTTAACCCTAACCCATACCCTACGCCGTACCCGAAGCCCTCCCCGAACCCGTACCCTAAGCCGTACCCTAAGCCTAACCCTAAGCCTAACCCTAACCCTAGGCTACCCTTGACTGCTTCTGCCTCCAATAGATTTCCTAAGCACTAGTGTTTTAAGGAACAGCTTAAAAAGAGAATCCTAATGTTATTTCTTTATAATGTGTGTGTTCCTTATATTATCTTAGTGTCTAAACTCTTCTCCATGGCTGGACCCCCAAATAATATTCCTTTACGTGCTAAGGGGTATCTAGAGAGTGGGATAGGTTTAATAACTACCCTAACCGTAACGCGTACCCTAACCCTAACCCCTACCCTAACCCTAACATGTACCCTAATCCTAACCCGTACCCTAAACCGAGCCCTAACCCTAACACTAACCCTAACCCTAACCGTAACCCATACCCTACGCCGTACCCGCAGCCCTCCCCGAACACGTACCCTAAGCCGTACCCTAAGCCTAACCGTAAGCCTAACCCTAACCCTAGGCTACCCTTGACTGCTTCTGCCTCCAATAGATTTCCTAAGCACTAGTGTTTTAAGGAACAGCTTAAAAAGAGAATCCTAATGTGATTTCTTTATAATGTGTGTGTTCCTTATATTATCCTAGTGTCTAAACTCTTCTCCATGGCTGGACCCCCTAATAATATTCCTTTTCGTGCTAAGGGGTATCTAGAGAGTGGGATAGGTTTAATAACTACCCTAACCCTAACGCGTACCCTAACCCTAACCCCTAACCTAACCCTAACACGTACCCTAATCCTAACCCTTACCCTAAACCGAGCCCTAACCCTAACACTAACCCTAACCCTAACCCTAACCCTTACCCTACGCCGTACCCGAAGCCCTCCCGAACCCGTACCCTAAGCCGTACCCGAAGCCTAACCCTAAGCCTAACCCTAACCCTACGCTACCCTTGACTGCTTCTGCCTCCAATAGATTTCCTAAGCACTAGTGTTTTAAGGAACAGCTTAAAAAGAGAATCCTAATGTTATTTCTTTATAATGTGTGTGTTCCTTATATTATCTTAGTGTCTAAACTCTTCTCCATGGCTGGACCCCCAAATAATATTCCTTTACGTGCTAAGGGGTATCTAGAGAGTGGGATAGGTTTAGTAACTACCCTAACCGTAACGCGTACCCTAACCCTAACCCCTACCCTAACCCTAACATGTACCCTAATCCTATCCCGTACCCTAAACCGAGCCCTAACCCTAACACTAACCCTAACCCTAACCGTAACCCATACCCTACGCCGTACCCGAAGCCCTCCCCGAACACGTACCCTAAGCCGTACCCTAAGCCTAACCGTAAGCCTAACCCTAACCCTAGGCTACCCTTGACTGCTTCTGCCTCCAATAGATTTCCTAAGCACTAGTGTTTTAAGGAACAGCTTAAAAAGAGAATCCTAATGTGATTTCTTTATAATGTGTGTGTTCCTTATATTATCTTAGTGTCTAAACTCTTCTCCATGGCTGGACCCCCTAATAATATTCCTTTACGTGCTAAGCGGTATCTAGAGAGTGGGATAGGTTTAATAACTACCCTAACCCTAACGCGTACCCTAACCCTAACCCCTAACCTAACCCTAACACATACCCTAATCCTAACCCGTACCCTAAACCGAGCCCTAACCCTAACACTAACCCTAACCCTAACCCTAACCCATACCCTACGCCGTACCCGAAGCCCTCCCCGAACCCGTACCCTAAGCCGTAATCTAAGCCTAACCCTAAGCCTAACCCTAACCCTAGGCTACCCTTGACTGCTTCTGCCTCCAAAAGATTTCCTAAGCCCTAGTGTTTTAAGGAACAGCTTAAAAAGAGAATCCTAATGTGATTTCTTTATAATGGGTGTGTTCCTTATCTTATCCTAGTGTCTAAACTCTTCTCCATGGCTGGACCCCCAAATAATATTCCTTTACGTGCTAAG